>NC_140562.1:4903738-6396238 GCF_057381845.1 Rhamphochromis longiceps
TCCTAATTTAATGTCTAAAAGCACTTGGAAAAGGCAGAATCCCATGTCAAATTAGCACAACAAACTGTATTGTCATTGCTGGAAATAACCGTATTTTTATGAGGAAGTTATTTTCTGATATTTTACGGTAGTATTTTGGCGCCCCAGCTGCTGGAATATTACCGTTTTTTTAAGATGTTTTTTTAACAGTGTATAACTGCTATTCAACTCAACATTCGGCAAGTGGAATACGTCATCTTCTTCTCCTGCAGTCAGGATCGTGTGAACAACACGAGAGGCTAACTTCATGCCAGTTGTAGGAGTTGCCATCAAGGGTGGGATTTATCAAAAATATGCTCCGTTCCCCCTGCTGTTCTTCTTAGGCCAGATCACTAACAGGACTGGCTGCAGATGGGGTGATGGAGCAGCTGTAGCTCAGGAGGTAGAGCAGGTCATCTACCAATCATAAGGTTTGATGGTTTGATCCTGGCTGCTCCAGTCAGCATGCCAAATATCCTTGGGCACAATACCAAAGTTGCTCTCCGGTGCTTTCGACTTGAGTATGAACATGTGTGAAAGCTAGACAGAAGAAATGAAAACTGCCTCTATGAGCGGGTAAATGAGGCATGTTGCACTGTGAGTGCTCCTGGAGAGTCCTTTGAAGGTAGCTCGCCTCATGTGTTACGTTCAGCTTTGCATCCTGTGTTGTGTTAATTAGTCCCACACCGTGAAAAAAAAATACTAAAAACAGTAATATTCCAGCAGCTGGGGCACCAAAATAATGCCAGAAAATAACAGAAAATAACTTTCCCATGAAAACACAGTTATTTTCAGCAATGACAATACAGTTTGTTGCCCTAATTTTACATGGGATTCTGCCTTTTTCAAGTGCTGTTAATCATTAAATTAGGAACATTTTAATGTGATTAAACAATGAAATTACCTATAAACAAGGTCAGTGAATGCGGCAATATGAATAATAATACTTAAAGGTACAGAAATATGCAGTTAACAGTTGGTTTAAATAATAATGGATTGAATTCATAAAGCACTTTATGAGACCCTCAAAGCGCTTTATAATTCGCCTCTGGCCATCACCTGTAGGTGGAAGGTGAAGTGTCTTGCCCAAGGACACAACGACCGAGAGTGTCCGAGCCAGGGCTCGAACCGGCAACCTTTTGATTACAAAGTGAACTGCCAACTCTTGAGCCACAATCGCTCTAAATATCAATAATAATAATAATTATTTAATGTAAAAAAAGTTTATATGAATCATTTTATATAGTTTTCCATAGCATTACATTTGAATTTAACAGTTCAATCTTTCAAATAACGGACAGATATTTGTGAAATTAAGTCACATTTGTGAATTATTTTAACAATCTAAATATGCTCATGTACAGACAGATACATTTAAAAAACAAGGAAATTATGTTTTATTACATTTACAGTGATTTTACGTTAATTTACATTTGAAATGTAAAATCAGTCTGTTTATGTGAATTTAATGATGTTCTAGAAGAACAGTACAAAACTGTAAAATACACAGTGAAATACTTTTATATTACAGGTTTTTACAGTGCAGTTGTGTTCCTTCCTTGTGTATGTAAGCCCTTTGTATCGTTCCCTCCAGTGTTGCGTTCTCCCTCCACACTGTGTGTCCCCCAGCCTGCCTGTTTAGTTTATTTCGTATTAGTAGTTAGTGCCGGTTTTCCAGGTGTTCAACAATAAAGCCATTTCTTTGAGTTTACCTGTTGCCTGCTGGAGGCTGTATTTTGGTCCTCCGTTCCTGCCAGACACACACAGCCCATGACACTGTATGCCATAAGTGAACAACACATTGATTCACAGATTTACACAACTGTGATGGTTTGCTTAGGGGGGGTATTAAAGGGCTTAATGAGTAGACTTTTAGCTCTGGGGTGCCAGCCAGGTTTCTCTCCTGGGATATGACATTGACTAAATTAAATTAATTACATTAAATAATTACAATACAAACCACATAATGCAGGATGTTTGCCTGGACCACAGCAGTCAGTTCGACCTGCTTCCTTTCTGATGTTTCCCATCCTTTGAGTCCTGTGAGCAGAACTCTAACTGGCTGGCTCCAGGCAGGGTGTGGGTGGCTGTAGCTCAGGAGGTAGAGCAGGTCAACCGGGCCTCAAACCGGGCCTCAAACGGCCTCTGAGCTTTTCACAGACTGTCTCTTGTATTTCTCCTGGTCTCCGACAGCCTTCCAACATTATCCAGCTCTCCTTTCTCTCTCATATCCTCTATCAACACACAAGCCTTATTCCAGGCTCAAGAGCTTTCTCCTGAACTCTGTCCACTCTCAGCCTTATCGCGAGCTCTCTTCTCTCTCCTGACCTTTGCCAGCCTTTATTGCAGGTGTCTGCCTATATTCTGTGCCTTTGGTAATGCTGCATTAGTGTGGTTTATACTCTATAGAGACGCTGTCCCTTTCCTGTCATGGTAAGATTGCTCTTATTCTTTTTTCCCCATCACCGCTGAGATTCTGTTCTGCTATAGTGGGTCATCAGAGTCTAATTGCCAAATAGCTTTACTTTCATTGCTCTAGTCCAATCATTGTCCTGCTTACCTTCTCCAAGCTAATCAGCCTCCTTCTGCTACGAGTGGCATTGAGTTTTTACCCAGGCAGTAACGGGAACACTAAACAGTCAAAGCACATGTGGACGTCACTGCTTCAGGTTCATTCTTTGTCCATACACGTGGATGAATGCTTGGTCTTCACATGCACACACATGCACATGCCTATAAACATACAGCCAGATACAGGCACAAAGCTAAAACACTTGGAGCATCTCTTTCTCATCAGTGCATCACTTTCTTTTTCACTATTTTTAAGAAGTGCAAATTGGACAAAGGAAGAGGAAACGATGGAGGGAGCAGACACATTTGTTTTGTGAGTACAGGGTCAAAGCTAACGTTGCACCCATAAATTTTGTATGTATGCATGTGGAAGGCAAGGCAACAATGGCTCTTTATATGGCTGCTAAAAAAAATGTTACTCCCTACTGAAGAAAACAGAGACTTTCTAAATAAAATCAGCGAGAGGGAGAAGTACAGACTGGTCCAGGATTCAAGGGTCAAAATAACCAATCAAAGTTGTGTCGCTGCTGAGAGGAAACAAAGTGACTTTGGGATGTTCTTAAACACTTTGAAATGCCAAATGTGTTTCAAAGTGTCTGAAAACTAAACGGACTTTAACAAAGAAGCTGATGTGCTGCACAGACTCTCAGTCTGCCTAAAGAAAGCAGAACATGAGCGAACGGTTGACAGTTAAGTGATTTCAGGAAGCTTTACATTCAGAAGACTAGCATGTGTTCATGGCGAGCATGCTTCAGCCTTACTGTGGTGTACTAGCGAGAGCTGAGATAAGTGACACTAACAGACTGAATGAAGTGATTAGGAAGGCTGCTCTGTGATTGGCTGCAAACTGGACACTTTTGAAGCTGCGGTGAAGAGGAGGTCACTGAACAAAGTGTTGTGTATTACAGACGACCTGGACTAACCTCTGCAGCACTGACAGACAGGCAGTGAAGCACTTTCTGTAGCAGAACGATTGTGCTCCACTCTCACAACGACACCACATACATGGGATAAACTATTTCTTATCCTAGCTTAATTAAGTCTTTAGACAAATAATAATAATAATTATGTTGTTGTTCTTTTTTTTATTTTGTTTGTTTCTAAAATGAATTCTGCAGAGTGTTGTTGCTTTCATCCATCCGTTTTCTTCACCGTCTTCAGTTCGAGGTTATGAGTAGGGCCTGTCCCAGCTGCTGTAAGGTGAGAGGCAGGGTAACCCCAGGATGGGGCGCCGGTCTATTGTAGCTACGTATAGATTGCTATTTTTCCTCCCACAGTGTTTTTCTGTTATTCTAGCTACCTTTTGATTTTCGGGGGACTCGTTCAGGATGTAGAGATAAAACATTCTGTTTAAGGACGTCGCAGCACACTGGGAAAGCCTGATGAGGCGTCACACAGTTGGGTTACACTGTGATAATGCTGAGAGACTACAGGTCAAGTGTGGAACAAAGACAGGTGAAGTAAGACGGCTGAAAAAGACAGTTTACCTTGTTTCCAGAGGTACATTGCTACCAAGCACCCAGCTGTCTTGCAGCGGGACGCTCTCGGGGGGCGTGGTCTGCAGCTCTGCTGGTGATTGGCCGGCCACAGGGGCCGGGCTTCCAGTAGGAGGGGTTAGATGCCTTGTGGAGTTCAGGGATTGGCCAGTGTGATGTGTGGCGCTCAGGGCTTGGCTAAGAGCTGTTACTGAGGGTTGTTGGCGATGAGGCGGTGGTACCGGAGGAAGGCTGGAGTTGTGATGATTGGACGGTTGCTCTGTCAACAACAGAAGAGAGAACAACTCATCTTTACACACGTGTAAATCAGTGGCACTAACATTGTTGTCTTTTTAGCTGACTGGAAGTTTCCTTTCCCCGAGGACTGCTGTCGTTATAATCCCTGTAAATCAAACGGATACATTTAGATCATATTTCACGTCACAGTCTCACCAAACAGTCTCTCATCCGAAGAAATCCGTCCTTAACGAGAGAAAATAATGTTAGCCACAGCCCGTTTTTAAGCAAACAAAGCAAGAACTGGCAAAAAAGCCAGCGCTTCTTAACCTAAGACAGTCGGTCCGTCTAAAGAAGGTCAGAATTCAAAATGTGATGTTATTATTATACAATGTCTGGATGATTGATATAAAGGCAAATTTCTCAGATGATGCGGTTAAGGTTGATGAAGAGTTATAATGTCGATTTTTTTAATATCACTGGATGTGAGTGCAGCGTCAGTGAGAAGTGTAACTGAACACTCGGCTAGAATGAATACAGCTCAGTGACTGGCCTTCACAAAGCTCTGCTCCGATTCTGTAAAAATATTTGCTCAAAGCTGACCCGGGTTCAACTTTTCCTCACTGTTTTTGTCCCTTTGCTTTTCAACTCCCCTTTCCGTCCTCAGGGTACCGAGAAGGAAATGAATGGCAGTCTTGGAATTTGATTTGCATAAAGAGCATCAGATCTCCATTTCCCAGCCCTGCTGTTATTCTTTCTCTGCTGCACTCAGCGAGGAAAACAGAAAGCAAAGAGAGAAGCGAGGGATACGTGCAGGAGCAGCTCTTCCTCTCGCTGCTTCGTGTTCTGTTTGCCATCATAATAACTGTTCCAGTTATGCAGACTTTACAGGCTGAACGCTGAAAACCACATATGAAAAGTCTGAGTTTCATTATGACTATTTAGGCCTCAAGACTATTATTTGTAATTAATGCACCTCCTACAAACCCATACATTTAAAGACAATGTGCAAATATTACTGTGTGTGTGATGGGCAGGGCTAGTTTCCAGTTCTGCACACAAAAACTGTCTCGGCTTTTGTGTGACACGATCAATAGACTGTTTAATGTGTTTAATGGCAGATTCTGGGATTTGCTTTTGCCAATCATTTCTTTGTACAACTCCAAATTCATGTCTAATACATCATATTCATAATAACAATAATCACTTTTGTGTAACATGTAACACAAAGACGAAAAACCAGCATCATTACTCAAAACGCATTAAACTCAATATTAATCAGTGCGTCTAAAAGACTCCACATAAATCACCAAGCAGGCCTGTGTTTCACCACCAAGTCAGCAACATCCAATCAGAATACTGCACATCTCAGTCAGTACTCCCACTTTTTAGTTAAATATTGTCACAGCTGAAAATAACATTTTGGAGCGTGAGGCCAGTTTAGACCCTGTGATGAGACGCTCGTGCACTTTCACTGTAGCACCCCTAAAGAACTCATTAGTGGGCAATAACAAAATAAAGTAGCATCAGCAATACCAACGTGTTTTAGTATTATTCTCTGACATTGTCGTCTAATTATATAATAGCCCAGCGTTTCTGTTGGAGAGGGTACAGGTTAACAAAAACAGGTTTAAGCGCCCAGTGCACACGTACAAGTAAAGAAGATCAAAATGCTATTCCACAACACAAGGTTTTGCTCATTGTGTGCAAAGTGTTAGCTAATGTAATGAAATGTAACCAACGGCCAGCAGCAGTCTATGTTGTCTATAGTTGCTAGTGCTGTCAGCGTTAATCTGGTTAAAATGACGTTAATGCCATAACCGCATTAACGCAGCAAATCTCCGTTAGCGAGTTAACGCGGATCACCCCGTGCGAGGGCTGCAACACGTTAGTGCCGTGCAGTTGTAAACCCTGTTTATGTTTACCTTTGGTTTTATTTAACTTTCACCTTTTTGTTTTACATTTCTGTTCCCATCATTTAACACTGTCCTTGTTGTTTTGTGTTGTAATGTGACCTTGCACGTTTTGAAAGGTGCCAAGTAATAAAATGTATTATTATTAGTATGTTGTGAAAGGTAATCCATACCCTGCTCTTATGATAACTTCAGTTTTTTTATGTTGTTTGTTTAGTTGAATATCACATGTCTGTGTGTGACTTCAGTGCAGGAGGACAGAGAGCTGATAGTGAGTCAGGTGGGAAAACATCAACTGTTGACTCAGGTATGACAATTAAAGTGTGCACCAGGTTGAACTGGGGTTTGCAAAAGGGAAAACGGTATGTTTGCAAGTAGCATATTCCAATGATCTGCTAAACACTGTGTGCAAGACACTGTGACTGGAACACAGTTCACACAGTCCAGACAGACTAACCAAGGATACGATATCTGCACTTCCTACTCCCACTCCACGAGCTGATTGCGCATGTGCAGAAACCTTTCATCCTTTATGATAAGATGATTTCAGACCAGTGTGCATGTCAAGCTGACCCTGGCTCTGCTTTCACTGCTTTGATCAGTTATGGCCTGTACTGTGTGTAGCATTACCCAGTAAACAGGCTTCAGTAATTTAACATCATAACAGGCGAGTTTCCTCCCAACTTTCATGAACTTTCATGTGAGATGTAGAGAAGATGACTTTGTGAAAAAGTTGTTCACTGCTTTAGTCTATTAGGAAGTAAGTGAAGTTTATTTATATCGTGTCTTTTACAGATACAACATTCATAAAGTGCTGAACAACAATTCAGACATGATATCAACAAAGAACCAAACAAAAAAACAAACACATACATAACAAAAGAATAACAAGGCCTGATTAAAACAGAAAAGTTGTTAATTTTTTGTTTTTTAAAGAGTCCACAGAGTTACGCGGCGCTGGAGCGGTAAACTGTCCCAGAGCTAGAGACTACAGACTGAAACGCTCGGTCCCCTCGAGTCTGGACTCTTGTCTGAACAGCTAATAGGTTTTGAGTTTGTGAGTGGATACAGCGAGCGGCAGTGTGTTTAACAAGAAGTTGAGACAAATAGTCTGCAGCGCGTCCATTTAATGCTCTGTATGCAAGTGTGAAATCTTAAAACGAGTTCTAAAATCAATGGAGAGCCAAAGTAAAAACAAGAGTAACACAGCGGTAATGTGAGCTGTGTCTGGGTGCAGCAGTTTGTGCTGCTTGGAGGAATAACAGAGGTGATTTCTTTAAGCCAGTAAAAAGGGCAATACAATAATCTAAACAAAATGATACAAACACAAGAACAATTTTGTCCATTTCAGAGGAGGAGACTACGGATCGCAATTTGGTAATGTTCCTGAAATGAAATGTGAGATCGAGTTTATATGTGAAAGTTCAATAAGGACTCAAACATTACGCTGCGATTGCGAACACTAGTCAGCAAGAAGAAGCAATCAGTTGACTTGTGTGCATATCAGGAGGAGCAATAACCGTGGCTTCAGTCTCAGAGTTTAAAACAATTGTTGGAGAGCTGGTCACTAATCCCACATACAGAGTCAGCCAGGGCAGACAGCCTGTGCAGCTGGCGAGGCCTAAAAGACAAGTAGAACTGAATGTCATACATAAAAATACTAAGAAATGCACCTAACACCTAAAAACAGAATAACAATCGACCCAGGATGGACCCTGAGGAACCCCACAGCAGTGTCTGCTCACCCTAACAAGGATGTCCTCCTAGATGAACTGGAGGGAAACCAGTTAAGTGATCCCAGCCATAACCTTATTCTGGTCAACAGTATCAAAGGCACTGAGGTCAAGCAACATGAGCACAGAGCATCAATTTCCTGCATCAGATGCCATTAAAAGATCATTATAGAGCTTTAAAGGAGCAGTTTCAGTGGAGTGCTGCTTTTAAAAAGCAAAGGACAGAAATTTGTAGTGTGCGTAATAAAGTTGTCCAAATTGATTTTCGGCAACTTTTTCTGATAATTTGCTAATGAATGGTAACTTTGAATTAGGCTGGTAATTGCAAGCAAAGCTGCTATAATGGAATTACCTCAGCGGAGCACAACGTTGCCTCAGCGAGCAGTTAGTGATGGAGAACAGTAAAGGACCAATGCTTGTGAGACATCCAAACAGGAAGGAAGGAGGTCAGATCTCTAAATGGGTGATGAAGGTTTCATCTTAACGATTACAATAAGTCATTCAGTGTATCTGGAATGACTTACGATCAACCTGATCCATAATAGGAAGACGATATTACGCAGGGACTAAACTGGACCGAGTGCAAAGTCCTCACATTGTAATAAAACAAGGAAGACTGGAAATTCTTAGTCACAGTACCAGTATTGGAATAATTGTGATTTTGACCTGAAAAGAAACTGTCACGAACACACGGCAGACCCGTCCACACATTCATGCTTTTCAGCATCTTTATTCTTACTCTCTGGTTGCTGTTTACAGCCGGGGTGGTCAACTCCAGTCCTCGAGAGCTACCGTTTGATTCAGCTGTGTTGGAGCGCATCTAAAAGCTGCAGGACAGTAGCTCTCGAGGCCTGGAGTTGGACACCCCTGGTTTACACTGTCATGACTGCAGCTTTGCAGTTCGCAGCCACTCATATACACCAACAACAACATTATTCAGGACCCAGCACAGACATTAAGCTGGCGAGGCATGGCTGCAGATGCCATGTAGGTGCATCCGCCTCCCCTGCAGCAGCATCGCAGACCACACCCCGCCACAGGAACCAACACATTTCAACTTTTGGATATCGACAGGAATTACCCATCTTACGTATCATCTCAATACTGACTTCAGGACAAGGATATGTAACAGTACTTTCCATAAGAGCAACAGTCCAACATTACTTCACTTCTTTAGTACAAACTATTACAGAGAATCCACTACACTTATAGAAAATGTTTAAGTTGGGACTAGTTCTTTCAGATATTTCCTCAAATTGCACTGAAAGCACAAGAGACACTGCAAATCCATCCAAAATAAACTGTAAACAAGTTATTATAGTCGTCTCCACCCTAACCACCATCTCTCTGGCTGCTGGGAGGCATCTGTAACTCTATAAGTGAATGCAAATATTCATGAAATATCAATGACAAAGGTAAGAAACAACTCCTAATAGCTTTAACTGTTACTAAGAAAGTAATCCTCAAGAACTGGAAATAAAGAAATAGAATCAATTAAGGAATGGATGGAAAAATGAAAGTGATGAACATTTTCTCAGATTATGTTTTGTGCTACAGTGCTACAGTACTAGAGTACTACAGTGCTACAGTACTACAGTGCTACAGTGCTACAGTACTACAGTGCTACAGTACTACAGTGCTACAGTACTACGGTGCTACAGTGCTACAGTACTAGAGTACTAGAGTACTACAGTGCTACAGTACTACAGTGCTACAGTGCTACAGTACTACAGTGCTACAGTACTACAGTGCTACAGTACTACGGTGCTACAGTGCTACAGTACTACAGTACTACAGTGCTACAGTACTACAGTGCTACAGTGCTACAGTACTAGAGTACTACAGTACTACAGTGCTACAGTGCTACAGTGCTACAGTACTAGAGTACTACAGTACTACAGTGCTACAGTACTACAGTACTACAGTCTACAGTACTACAGTGCTACAGTGCTACAGTACTACAGTGCTACAGAACTACAGTACTACAGTACTAGAGTACTACAGTACTACAGTGCTACAGTGCTACAGTACTAGAGTACTACAGTACTACAGTACTAGAGTGCTACAGTGCTACAGTACTAGAGTACTACAGTGCTACATTACTACAGTACTACAGTACTACAGTGCTACAGTCTACAGTACTACAGTGCTACATTACTACAGTACTACAGTACTACAGTACTACAGTCTACAGTACTACAGTGCTACAGTGCTACAGTACTACAGTGCTACAGTACTACAGTACTACAGTACTACAGTCTACAGTGCTACAGTGCTACAGTACTAGAGTACTACAGTGCTACAGTACTACAGTGCTACAGTGCTACAGTACTACAGTACTACAGTGCTACAGTACTACAGTGCTACAGTCTACAGTACTACAGTGCTACAGTGCTACAGTGCTACAGTGCTACATTACTACAGTACTACAGTACTACAGTACTACAGTCTACAGTACTACAGTGCTACAGTGCTACAGTACTACAGTGCTACAGTACTACAGTACTACAGTACTACAGTCTACAGTGCTACAGTGCTACAGTACTAGAGTACTACAGTGCTACAGTACTACAGTGCTACAGTGCTACAGTACTACAGTACTACAGTGCTACAGTACTACAGTGCTACAGTCTACAGTACTACAGTACTACAGTGCTACAGTGCTACAGTGCTACAGTGCTACAGTACTAGAGTACTACAGTACTACAGTGCTACAGTACTACAGTACTACAGTCTACAGTACTACAGTGCTACAGTGCTACAGTACTACAGTGCTACAGAACTACAGTACTACAGTACTAGAGTACTACAGTACTACAGTGCTACAGTGCTACAGTACTAGAGTACTACAGTACTACAGTACTACAGTGCTACATTACTACAGTACTACAGTACTACAGTGCTACAGTCTACAGTCTACAGTACTACAGTGCTACAGTGCTACAGTACTACAGTACTACAGTGCTACATTACTACAGTACTACAGTACTACAGTCTACAGTACTACAGTGCTACAGTGCTACAGTACTACAGTGCTACAGTACTACAGTACTACAGTACTACAGTACTACAGTGCTACAGTGCTACAGTACTACAGTGCTACAGAACTACAGTGCTACAGTACTACAGTGCTACAGTCTACAGTACTACAGTACTACAGTGCTACAGTACTACAGTGCTACAGTGCTACAGTACTACAGTGCTACAGAACTACAGTACTACAGTACTAGAGTACTACAGTACTACAGTGCTACAGTGCTACAGTACTAGAGTACTACAGTACTAGAGTGCTACAGTGCTACAGTACTAGAGTACTACAGTACTACAGTACTACAGTGCTACAGTGCTACAGTACTAGAGTACTACAGTACTACAGTGCTACAGTACTACAGTGCTACAGTGCTACAGTGCTATAGTACTACAGTACTACAGTGCTACAGTACTAGAGTACTACAGTACTACAGTACTAGAGTACTACAGTACTACAGTGCTACAGTACTACAGTGCTACAGTACTAGAGTACTACAGTACTACAGTGCTACAGTGCTACATTACTACAGTGCTACATTACTACAGTACTACAGTACTACAGTGCTACAGTGCTACAGTACTACAGTGCTACAGTGCTACAGTGCTACAGTACTACAGTACTAGAGTACTACAGTACTACAGTGCTACAGTGCTACAGTACTACAGTGCTACAGTACTACAGTGCTACAGTGCTACAGTACTACAGTGCTACAGTGCTACAGTACTAGAGTACTACAGTACTACAGTGCTACAGTACTACAGTGCTACAGTACTACAGTACTACAGTCTACAGTACTACAGTGCTACAGTACTACAGTGCTACAGAACTACAGTACTACAGTACTAGAGTACTACAGTACTACAGTGCTACAGTACTAGAGTACTACAGTACTACAGTGCTACAGTGCTACAGTACTAGAGTACTACAGTACTACAGTGCTACAGTACTACAGTACTACAGTGCTACAGTGCTACAGTACTAGAGTACTACAGTACTACAGTACTACAGTGCTACAGTGCTACAGTACTACAGTGCTACAGTACTACAGTACTACAGTGCTACAGTGCTACAGTACTAGAGTACTACAGTACTACAGTGCTACAGTGCTACAGTACTACAGTGCTTCAGTACTACAGTGCTACAGTACTACAGTGCTACAGTACTACAGTGCTACAGTGCTACAGTACTAGAGTACTACAGTACTACAGTACTACAGTGCTACAGTACTACAGTGCTACAGTGCTACAGTGCTACAGTACTACAGTGCTACAGTGCTACAGTACTACAGTACTACAGTACTACAGTGCTACAGTGCTACAGTACTAGAGTACTACAGTGCTACAGTACTACAGTGCTACAGTGCTACAGTACTACAGTGCTACAGTACTACAGTGCTACAGTGCTACATTATGTTTACTATTAACACTCTCTACATTCTTATCACTGCCATTGTTTTAACTGTAACCGTTACCACATACAAACACTACTATTCTATTCAAACCCATTTACATCTAACAAGGTACAGCGACTTGTCCACTTTGTCTTCCAACTAGTTCTGTTTCATAATGCTTTGGTTCATTATACATGAAAATCAGACAGGATCACCTGTGCTTAGCCAGAGGGGCAGTGGAGTGTCATAAAACAATTTTCCATGGGCAGGGTTGTGGATCAGCTGTGGATAAGTTATTTTAGCAATGAGCTGGCCCAACAAGCTTTCAAGCACTCTTTTATAAACTAGCTGCCTTCTCAGAGTGTGGGAGTACTCTTAAAAGTTCATGAATTCAGCGTAGACAGACTGAGGACATCAGTAGAGAGACCAAAGAGATCAGTGGAGTGGAAAGCAATAGATGCGTGGAAGGGTTCATTTTCTCAACACATCATAGACTAGAAGAGCACTACATAAGAACATATCAATTCTACCATATAACTGAGTGTTCAGTTCATTTCACTGCTTTTAAACATAGCGCCAAATCACAACAACAGTCACCTCAAAGCATGTTATACTGTAAAGATGCTACAACAATACAGAAAAAAGCTCAACAATCAGATGACCCCCTATGAGGTTCACTTTGGCCACAGTGGGAAGAAAAACTCTCTTTAAAAGGAAGAAACCTGCTGCAGAACCAGGCTCAGGCAGGGGCGGCCATCTGTCACGACGTTATCGGTGAGGGGACAAAGACGAACGGTACGCTGTGGAATCGAATCTAACAGTAGAGATAGTATCTGTCTCCTGAATCCAAACTGGGAGCTGGTTCCACAGACGAGAAAACTGAAGGCTCTGCCTCCCATTCTACTTATATGAATTCTGTCAGACACTGTATTTCTATAAGAGCAATTATAAGTGTAAAATTCACCCATTATGCTAATGGGCCAATTTATCAGTCCTCCTAAATGCCAACTGAGAAAAGATTAGAGCCAGGCAAGAACATCCAGCAGTTTGCAGCATAACCTACTTAAACTAATATAACGATGCATGTGCTTCACTTCTCTGCATAGTGTACAGATGCCCTTATATGTTACCATATTTTCACGACCATAAGGCGCACTTAAAAGTCTTAGATTTTCTTCAAAAAGTACGGCGCGCCCTATAGCGCAGTGCGCCCTGTGTGTTGTAAGGAGGACGTAGTAGAGAACACCATGAGAACGCTAAAGGGTGAAGTGTGGGCGCAACCCTGAAAATGGCAACGAGACACGCTTATGAAGCACAGTTTAAACTGAAGGCCATCAGCTACGCGGAGGAACATGGAAATCGAGCAGCGGCGAGAGAATTTAAGATTAACGAATCGATGGTTCGCAAATGGAGGAAGCTGGAAAACAAGCTCCGGCAGGTCAAGAAAACGCAGCTGAGTTTCCGCGGACATAAGGCGAGGTGGCCCGAGTTGGAGGAAAGACTCGAGCGGTGGATCATCGAGCAAAGAACGAGCGGGAGAAGCGTTTCGACGGTCACCATTCGGCTAAAAGCAGTTTCACTTTCACTTTTTATGAAACGGTGCCATTTTTCCATCCGGACCAGGACTACGGTAGCGCAGCAACTTCCAGCGGATTATAAGGAAAAGCTGGCCATCTTCCGCTCCTACTGCAGCAAACACATCGGCGACAAAAACATCCAGCCCAGCCACATCACAAACATGGACGAGGTCCCGCTCACTTTTGACATCCCGGTGAGTCACACTGTGGAGAAGAAGGGGACCAGCACGGTAGCGATACGCACAACGGGGCACGAAAAGTCTTCTTTCACTGTTGTGCTTGGCTGCCATGCTAATGGACAGAAACTGCCGCCTATGGTGATTTTTAAGAGAAAGACTTTGCCTAAAGAGAAGTTTCCAGCAGAAATCATCATTAAGGCAAATGAAAAGGGCTGGATGGATGAGGAAATGATGAAAGAGTGGCTGAGGGAGGTGTATGTAAGGAGACCAGGTGGTTTTTTCCACGCATCACCATCGCTGTTGATCTGTGACTCTATGCGTGCCCATCTCACAGCCGATGTGAAAAAAAACTTGTGAAGCAAATGAACTGTGAGCTTGCTGTCATTCCGGGAGGCCTGACAAAGGAACTCCAACCGCTGGACATCGGTGTGAACCGCCCGTTCAAAGTAAGGCTGCGAGCGGCCTGGGAGCGATGGATGACCGATGGGGACCACAGTTTCACCAAGAGTGGAAGGCAGCGCCGGGCGAGTTACGCCACAATTTGCGAAAGGATTGTAGATGCTTGGGCTAACATGTGTGCTGGCACTGTTGTTCGAGCTTTCGCAAAAGCCGGCATCATTTCCGAGGAGCCGCACGGCACGGAAAGTGACTCTGACAGTGAAGAAAGTGAACCTGGCATGTTTGATGGAGATTTAGCGCAGCTGTTCAATTCAGACACAGAGGATGAGGACTTCGATGGGTTTGATTGATGATAAAAATGTGAGTACCAAACTTTGTTTTGCTCCTGCTTTATTTTTAAATATGCACACTTGTATGCTTGTGTGTTGTTGATGATGACGATTACTGGTAATAAAAATGTGAGTAAGGTACCGAACTCAGGTTTGCTCCCGCTTTATTTTTAAATACGCATACGGTACTTGTATGCGCCCTATGGTCCAGTGCGCCTTATGTGTGTGTTAAATACAGTAATGGCACACATAACTGAGACTGCGCCTTTTAGTACAGTGCGTCTTATGGTCGTGAAAATACGGTAATCATTTCTGGGACACAGTTATATGTGACCACTTGTTATACAAGTCTGATTGCCAGCCTATCCAAATACTCCCACAAACATACTGCATAGCAACAATGTATCTATAGCGTGTTGATGTGGACTGTGATATTTAAAAATGAAATATTTATACTGAATCATTAACACACGTCTGCTTTCATACGGCAACGGCTACACACTCTCATGTCACATTCATGCATGTTGTCTAAACTAACTGTTACTTGTTTTGCTTTCATTGACACATATTGCAATACCATTAGCAGAATCATTACAAATCGTTCCTGTAGTTAACCTCATAAACATAACTAAGCACTAACGCCCATCTCCTCTGGTGAAAAAGACTTCTCTCTGTTGTGGATATGTGGATGAGTAAATGCACACTGTGAGTCAAAAGACTGTAAAACCTGCTGACAGCTTAACAAACATTTAAGAAAAAATTATTTTTCTAACAATCAAGCTTTATGGAGAAAAGAGGATTACCAGAAATACTTTATATATCCCAGTGGAATAAAGATTAGCCCAAAATTATATAATTATCTATCTGCGTCCATGGGTGTTCAACCTTTGATGGCAGGCAAAAATGTGTATTTTGCTCTATATTGTAGCTGCATGAATATATCTAAACACAGGATATGTTACTTCAAATACACCAAATTAATCCTTGTTGCAAAAGGAAAAAAGCCCACACCAGACTGGAGTCAGTCGGTTCTGCTAATGTGAGTGTTGTTACTACATCAGCAGCACCCCCCCCCCACCACCACCACCTCCTCATGCCCGGAAGGAGGAAGAAATTGTAATAATAATATATGAGGAAGAGCAATGATGAAGGTCTCTCAGTCAGGCTGCTGCTTTAGAAAATTAATTTCAATTTCAACAGCAACACAATTTGACAAAACAGTCATCAGGGTAAAACATCATTTTTCAGAGCCTTACTTTCTGATTCATTTGGAGGAAATCATAACCACTCATTCATCTACGCATCTTCTTCTCTATTTATCTGGTTATGGTAGGTACTTCCAGGAGGTCAGCTGACCTGAGAGAGTGACAGGGTGTGTGGGGACGAAGACGCGGTGAGGCGGGGCAAGAGTGTGAAAGCATTTCAAAACAAATACAATCATTTTAAAAAGAGCTCTAAAAGACCCGGGTGGTCCAGGATGAAGGTTGTAGTAGGCTGGTAGGTCAGTAATAACAGGTTTAAATAAACATCAATTCACATCAGTTGTCTTTGTGCAAAGCTACTTCACAACCACAGCTGCTTAAAGCCTCTTTATATTCTAGGGACAGAAGCACGATATTAGAAAGAATACCCTATCCATTAGACGACCACGTATGAGCGCTTGGTGACAGAACCGGGCTCAGGAAGGTGCGTCCATGCGTCGTGAGCGGTCGGGTGTAAGGAGAACGAGAAAAGACACAAGGCACACGAGAGAGAGGGACAGCGTTTAACACTGAATAATGGTTAAATGCAACAGTGTTGTATAAACACAGAGTGAAACAGGTGAGTGAAGAACTGCAGTGAAGAGCAGCCTCAGCTGACTGCAGCATAATGGATGGTTCATGGCCACCTGATCAACTATAAGCTTTTATCTAACAGAAACGTTTTCAACTCAGTCTTAGAGGTAGACGAAGGCTCCCAAATCCAAACTGGGAAGCTCTGCCTCTCTTTCAACTTATAAAGCTAGCTGCAACTTAAAGCAAAGAGGTCTATTAGGACGATATAGTACTGTGATGTCTGTGAGGAATGACGGGGCCAGACTATTCCAGATGTTGTAAGTGAGGAGAGGATCAAATTCAGTCCTGGAGTTCACTAGAAGCCAGTGAAGACAAGCGAACATGGGAGAAATATGATCTCTCTTTCTAGTTCTGCCTGAACTCCTGCTCCAGCATTCTGGAACAACTGAGGCCTTTAAATCAAACAAGCTAAGCTTGGTGGTGCATTCTGTCATTGTTTATATAAAGTTGAACACGAAGATAAAAAGGAGGTTACAGAAAGAACAGGAGGTGACACGGGAAGTCAATTAAAAGTTTCAGAAGCCACAACAATAGTTGGCTGAGGTGGACTGAGAACAACACAGACAGGAAGACAGATAGAAAGAGAGAATGCAGAGAGGGCACCAGAGTTAAGACTTGTTTCTTCAAGCGTGAAAACTCATTCCACCTCTGGACTCCCAGCAAGGAGAGGGAACTGACGTAGGCCTCTTTTCCTAACCATGGTTAGCTTTTGTGGGGCATGTAGACGGAGAGTGTCCCTCTTTGCTCACTGAAGGCAGCTTCGGCCTCAGCAGTTCAACCTGAGCGCCCACAAAACCAAACAAAAGCCCACAGAAACATTTGCTTTGTCAGAAAGACCAGCTTAGGAAATTCTAAATGAGAGGTTACAGTCACAGAAGCCAGAGGAACAGAGGCTTTAATTTGGACATATTGTCACGAACAAGAATGGGGGGGGAAAAAAAGCTTAATGGCATTTTAATATAGACAGGAAATGAGCTAAACACCAAAGGCCCACTCGAAACTGAACAAGATCAGCTGATTAATTGACGAAATCACATGCTGATTTATTTCATTTTTCCTTTTGTTTCTTTTGGCACGTTGCTCTGCCTCAACTGCACTGCAGCTCTATTGTGATAGGTGAGGCTGCGCACGCACTGATAAACTCTGTTTTTGGCATGTTTCTACTGCATGCATGTAAGTGTGGTTTCAGGATATTTTCAGGATTATTTATTGTGCTGTACATAATTTGTGCAGTGTGAAATCTGTGCATGTTAATATTAGAGATTTTAAGAATAGTAGATTTGTATGAGCTACGTGTATGTGTTATCCTTATCACCCTTCTGTTGTGATAGTGAAGATGAGTATTTCCAAACTTAAGGGCATAATAACTCAAATGTGTTTGTGTTTGGCTTCGGTATTTAGTTATACACCAGCACAGTGACACTGTGGTTAGCACTGTTGCCTCACAGCAAGAAAGTCCTGAGTTCAATTCCACTGTCAGGCCTCTCTGTGTGGACTTTGCATAGACTCTTTTAACTTTCAAACCATCGATATGTAAATGCACTTGAGTATTTTTCTTATAACTGCCTGATAAAAATTGTTTTATTTTTACTTAAATGACGATTTGTTCCTGTCAATCACTTTTTATTTTGCACGTATCTGAAGTGACCATATTCAGCGCAGCACCTTTTGTCATTTACAAATAATACTCATTTCTGTATAAATTCATTTGGAATTAAAGACAGCAGTAGAGTGCATACAAAAGAAGGACAAATGTGTAGTGACTTTGGACTGGGATTCTTTTTGGAGTCTTCTTGTTACAGTTTCGTCCACTATTGTTGTTTTATTAAATGAAGAAGTGGCCACATTTGGATGAAAGGCTAGACTGCAAAGTTCTCAGCAAGTGCCAGCTGGTTGCGTTCACTGCATACCCAGCAGCTGGTATGAAAGGAGAAACTTCACGGGCTCTAAACTTGCTTTTTTAGTGTTTCCAGTCCTGGAGACGTCTGCTTCCTCACACAGTACCCGAAACAAAACGGGACAGTGTAGCCGAGAAAACACAGACTGGGACTAGAGGCTGGAGCAAAAGGTTTTGCTGTTAAAACAGTGTTTATAGAATTCTAATGAGCTATGACTGTCGTTATTGTTAAGCACAGTCTGAACTCTGTATATACACACACTTATTTAAATGTTTGAATAAGTGGTGCTAAAGGATGTAAAGTATCTTTTAGTTTATCAGGGCAAAGGCCTACGTAATTAACAGCAATCGGTGATTTCTCCCAGCATGAAAGGGATTTGTTTGGAAACACTCACTGGATCGACCAATACCCAGAAGTCCAAGGAACTCAGTGAAGATTGAAGAAGGAGAATTATAGATTTACACCAGCTGGGAAGGTCATTTCTAAACAACTGCAGATTCCTGGATCATCAGTTACCTGGCTGTGTCACCAGTTTGCCGAGGTCTGGAAGAAGACCTGTACTGTCACCCTCATGTTAGAAGAAAATGCTTAGGAATGAACCAGGAACCACCCATGTTGAAGCGTGTCATGAACACCGTCACGTCCACGGTGAAGCACATTTTACATTTGAACTGAGAGGGCGCTGAATGTTACATTCGTGCCAAAGCAACAGGGGGCAATATCACCCTAACCATAAAGCAACATCAGAGCTGAAGTGCACACCTTTGACACCGAAACACACGACCTCAGTTTTCCTCGTCTGCATATAAACGCAGAAACTGAGCTTTCGAAACTCTTTACCTGGTAGGAGTTTCTTGAAAAGCTATGATTACCAGCACACCTATGCATGTTTGGATTTATCCTCGTGCCTGTGATGCGTCTATACATACATACTATGTATAAATGTGAGGACACAGAAGGATACGACGTCGACAAACGAGTGAAATAACTTGCAAAGGCAACCTCGGTGGCTTAGAGGAGCACAGTCTCCCTCAAATTTGCATATTGGGGGAATTCGTGGCTTCTAAGTCAACAAGTCATCCATGTCATATATCCCTAAAAATTCACATTTTAATGATAAATTGTTAACACTGGAAGATTCCCCCATCTCTTCTGAACAAAACGGTGTAAGAATGACCGCTCTAGCCCCTACGGTTAGGAAATTATGGTCATTTGTTTGAGGGGAGTCCTCACTATGAGAAATAGGCTGCAATAATCCTGTGCCTCTCTCTGCTGCGTGTGTAAAAAGATGCACCTGTTTTGGCGGGAAAAAGTACACAGGCTCTCTGATTGGTGGATTCAAATTCAGCAGCTCCCAGGCTGACCTAGAAACTTACTTCTCTCTCCCTGTGCATTTTTATGCTGATTTTTTTCATTTAACAAGTATATTTGAGGGACCCTCAGCATGTTCAGCATTTTTTCAGCTGTCCATTTTGCTTTTCCAATTTTTCTGTTTAACTTATTACTATTGTGCTAAATCATACTGTTTCTGCTATTTCATAAGATTTGTGCTTAATATAGTATTTCTGCTTTTAATAGGATTTGTGCTTAATATAGTATTTCTGCTTTTTATAGGATTTGTGCTTAATATAGTATTTCTGCTTTTTATAGAATTTGTGCTTAATATAGTATTTCTGCTTTTTATATGATTTGTGCTTAATATGGTATTTCTGCTAAATTATAGTATTTCTGCTTTTTATAGTATTTGTGCTAAAACATAGTATTTCTACTAAATGTAGTATTTATGCTTAATCATACTATTTCTATATATTTCTGCCAGGTCCCCAGGCAGCCAATCCTCTGTGAGGACTGAGACATTCAAATTTTCAAATCAGGGCCTGCACGGTTTCCCAGCCAATCATATATGTGTCCTGAGGCATTCAAATTTGCATATTGGGGAATTCGTGGCTTCTAAGTCAACAAGTCATCCATGTCATATATCTCTAAAAATTCATATTTTAATGATAAATTGTCAACACTTGAAGATTCCCCCATCTCTTCTGAACAAAACGGTGTAAGAATGACCGTTCTAGCCCCTACGGTTAGGAAATTATGGTCATTTGTTTGTGGGGAGTCGTCACTATGAGAAATAGGCTGCAATAATCCTGTGCCTCTCTGTGCTGCGTGTGTAAACAGAAGCACCCGTTTTGGTGGGGAAAAGTGCACAGCCTCTCTGATTGGTGGATTCAAATTCAGCAGCTCCCAGGCTGACCTAGAAACTTACTTCTCTCTCCCTGTGTGTGTGTGTGTGTGTGTCTGTGTGTGACAGGGAGAGAGAGAGAGAGAGAGAGAGAGAGAAAGCCTTTTAATGGGATGATCTCATTGTAAGATTCAAATTCAATATATTTAGACTGGGTGACTGAATTTGATCTTGTGTGTGTGTCTCTCTGTGCATGTGTGTTTCCTTATGTGTAGATATTTGTGATTGTGTGGCTGTTATAGATTTTTTTGCTGATTTTTTCATTTAACTAGTATATTTGAGGGACCCTCAGCATGTTCAGCATTTTTTCAGCTGTCCATTTTGCTTTTCCGATTTTTCTGTTTAACTTATTACTATTGTGCTAAATCATACTATTTCTGCTATTTTATAGGATTTGTGCTTAATACAGTATTTCTGCTTTTTATAAGATTTGTGCTTAATATAGTATTTCTACTAAATGTAGTATTTATGCTTAATCATATTATTTCTGCTTTTCATAGTATTTGTGCTTAATATAGTATTTCTGCCAAATGTAGTATTTGTGCTTAATATAGTATTTCTGCTTTTCATAGTATTTGTGCTTAATATAGTATTTCTACTAAATGTAGTATTTGTGCTTAATCATACCATTTCTGCTTTTTATAGGATTTGTGCTTAATATAGTATTTCTGCTAAATTATAGTATTTCTGCCAAATTATAATATTTGTGCTAAAACATAGTCTTAATTTAAAATTACAATATTCATAGTTCATCACAGTGTCTCTGGTAAATCACAATATTTCTGCTCTGTTGTACTATTTTTCTAAATCATAGTGTTTCTGTAATGTTTAAGTATTTTTGGCTAAATATATTCTTTCTGTTATCTTATACTATTTCTCCTAAATTCTTGTATTTTTGAGAAGTTATCATGTTTCTGGTCAGTTACAATATTTCCGCTAAGTTCTGCTCTGCTATTGTATTTCTGCCAAGTATTATGTTTCCTCTAAGATATTGCAGTTCTGCTAAGTTATTCCATTTTAGCAAAGTTCCTTTGCTTCTGCAAAGTTTTTACAATTTCTGCAACTTTTCAGCTTTTTCAGCTACTTTTTGCATACAGCTTCAGCTTTAAATCATCCACACTGCATTTTCGCAGGAAATGCAAATTTTTCTAGTTTTAATTAAGTTTAAAAATTTTATTTAATGTAAAATTATATTTTGTTTTAATTTACTTTCAAATTCTTCAGTTGCTGAAGGGGCTGCATAGTTTTCATATTGCATAGTTCAGAATAGCTGTAATTGTACCAGATGGTTGCATTCAGTTAAGTTGGACTAGACTGTAATACAAACCGTTCAGTTTGTCAACAATAAAACTGACTGACATGAGAGAAAGACTGAGTGTGAGACTTTGTTATTAGATAAAATGAATATTGATAAAGTTTACCTTTATGTACAGAATCTGAATATCGCAAAATATTTTTAAAAATTGCAATAATATCGTATCGTGCGTTAAGTATTGTGATAATATCGTATCGTGGGATGTATGGTGATTCCCACCTCTAGTCTGTGACCACTCGTCTTTGCAGACCTCATTTCAGCATGAGAGCCTTTTTCACCTGGTGCTGAGCTTCATTTCATTTTCTTGGTTTCAGTCCACAAATTTGCAAAGCAACGCTTTATTTACATTTTATAAAGCATCAACTTTTTTATGACTAGGGTTGTACATGTGTTCAGCTTGACTCTCTCCATCCGTCTTTATTCACTTATCCAGTTCAGACAGATTGCCAGTCTGTTGCAGGGCTAACACAGACAACCATTCACACCCACATTCCCACCTACAGACAAGTAGGATCGCAGGTTAACTAACTCCACTAGCTGCCCTTTATTTATAAGAGAGCATTTCCAATAAGTCCTGTAAGAAGCCAGAAAACAGCAGAGCAAGGAGAGACAAGGGTGAAGATGAATCAGAAAGAAACGCCATGAATTACAATCTGAGTTAAATCCTCAAAACAAAATGTTGCAGTACGTCATTTCATAGTCTGGATAGTGCACTTGCGTGACACACTCTTTCTTTCAGCTCTCTATCTTATGACTCTCTTCCACTTTATCTCTTTGTCTCCCTCTCTCTGTCTTCTTTTCTCTTTGTGTGGAGCCTGCTACAACAGTTTGATTTACTTAAGTGGCTCCATTCTACCATCAGCCTCAGACAAGGATTCTGTGTGTGTGCGTGTGTGTGTGTGTGTGTGTGTGCATGTGCGTGCGTGTGTGTGTGTGTGCGCGCGGTTTAAACCCCAGCCACCAGCTACTAGTCTGAGGTTCATTAGCCTGATCAATCATTCAGTCTCGTCTCTTCTCAAATATTTTCTCTCTCTCTATTTTTCTCTGTTTAAATCTAACATTCATTCTTATGTCAAAAAAGTTTTCTGCTGTTGTCCCTGCTTTTCTTCATCCCTTCTTTCCGCTGGCATCATCGATTAGGTCTGGTGTTGAGAAGTATTTCGTGCCCTCTCCTTTCTCCATCTCTTTCTTTCAGTGGCTCATTGATTGTTTCTGGTGTTGAGGAGAATTGCCTATTTGGTCCTCAAGTAAAAAGCACTAAGTGTTATTCACGTTCCTCCCCAGCCTTGGTCTGACCTCCCTTTTGCTTTCAGTGTAGACGCTGTCGATAAGATTTGGAGTCATCCCATCATTTGCGGACAAACTTTCCATTTTCTATGTTGCTTTTTCCTGTCTGAGGAGATTTAGGCCGGCTGGTGAAGAACGCTTGTCTGTTGCCCTCTGATGCCAAAATCCCAGCGTGTGGAAGAATGATGAGCTGTTAAGTTGCCTTAAAACAAATGGCACTCATTTTTAAACTGGTTTCTCTCCTTTTAAAAATGACATTTGAAATGGAGCCCGGTGAAGTGGACACACAGTGTGTTCTTTCTATGTTCTTCACATTGTAAAGATAAGATAAGATAAGCCTTCATTAGTCCCACATGTTCTGTTCTTCTAAGGATGATTGTCAGTGTTTTCAGTTGTTATTGGGATTTTTGATAGTATCAAACTTTAAGTTATTATTCTCACTCCCGAGCTGTAACATATCCGAGGCGTTCCTGAGGAACGTGAAAGGTGACCTTCCACGTTCTTATGCTAGCGCCGGGTTATGGATGAAATCCAGTAGAATGAGGCTCCCGTGGTAAAACACTTTCCAGCCACGTACTCCAGCCCTGACCCTAACCTTAACCAGCATTTTAATGCCGTTAGACAACGCGATTGAAGTAAAACAAACGCACATGTGTAGATTCATTCCAAACGGTTCTCATGTTTCCTCATGTTTCCGATCTCGTAATTTAAGGACGTGTCGGGTGCACGGAAGTGTAATATATCAACGATTTGTCACCTAGTGTAAAATGTTACGCTTTGGGAGTGAGAACGTGTTGGTAACAGAATTCTATTTGGAACGATTTATTTTTTGTGTGAAGACTTTGAAGTCGAGTGTCTGGCTGCATTGTTGCACCACAGAAACAAAAGTATGGGCCTAATCTTTGAAGTCAGTGCTTTCAATCCACTTGCTGCAGGTGCATAAAATCACACAGCAAGTCTGCCTTTACAGAAAGAATGGATTGTTCTATGCTGTAATGGGACCCCGTTGCAACAAGTCAGGTCATGAAATTTCCTCCTTCCCAGACATTCCACAATCAACTTAGTTGGAAAGGAAACAGTAAAGTACATAAGATTCATCAATGCAATTAAAACAATTTGAAATTAAAAACATTTACATGTCACAGGTACAGTTGGTTCAATCATTCAGGGCTTCTGGAGTGATGAATCTAAATCTGAAGTTGTTGTCAACATGTATGGAGGAGGTCCGCAGAGAGTCTACAGGCACCTATAAAATACAGTGGAAGCTGTCATTGTTTCAGGCTACGTCTCAGCCAGTTGGGGAGTTTGGCAAAACACTGAATGCCATCAGATTTGGAGCCACCGTGCAACACGGAAACATGGAAAGTGTCATATTGCAGGTTCACTGTTCAGCATGAAAATGATCACAAATACACTGATATGGATAGCTGATAGAAAATCACTCACTGCAACATTATCAGTTAGACTGGCCTCCTACGAGCCCAGGCCCCAACCTTATTGAAGGATTAAGTTGGGATCCACTGGACAGGCAATGAAAACAAAAGCTGGAAAACTTTGGGATGCCCTTCAAAAAGCCTGGAAAATTCAGTTCAATTCAGTTTTATTTATGTAGCAAACGTTCGTAACAACAGTTCCCTGAAAGCTCAATAAAATTGTCCGAACGATGCTTTCGCCTGTTCTAGTGTGTTTCCATGTAGGGTTTTACATGTTAAAGCACTGCACCTCTTTCCCATTTTCCTAACCAAATATAAAGACAGGTGGGGGCTGATATGTAATGTAAAATGAGTAAAACAAAGCTTGTCTTTAAAAATGTAAATGTATGATATTTATGGGCCCGGCGTAGCTTTCAACTTTTTGAATTTTTCGCTGAGGCAGACTGGCCGGCTTTCTAAACTGAACAGGTGTTATTTCCCACTCTTTATGATGCTTCAGTATTTGACTGACATCCAACACAAATATTTTTCAATGCTCTCTCCAGCTTCTTTCTGTTGCAAGGGAAGGTTAAAGAAATAAAAGGCTGGCTTCCACATTAGTGCATATCTGTGTCTGTGTGTGCAAGAAAATATCAGCTAAAGACCAAATAAAGAAATAAGCACATACTTTGTTAAAAGGAGAAGTGGAGATAGTAATATCTTAAGACGTTTTACTGAGTATGGATTAATTAGCTTGGACCTCATCTACACTGGTAAAGGAGGAGCACACAGACCTGCAGTCATTACACGAGCCTACGTCGTGCTGTTTCTGATCATGTTTAGATGATGCATATATAAGGAGATGACTAGTTCTCTGTTTCTCCCACACTCATGTCTCTTTCTCACCTTCTTTCCTTCCAGGTATTTTTCCTCTTGATTTCCCCCCTTTCGCGGCCCCTCCTGGTGTAGTCTGAGTAACTGTGATAGTCTGAAGATAGGAACTATCTTCAGACTATCACAGTCTGTTTCCTATCAAACTCCCAACTATGACCAACTCAATAAGGGGCCATTGCCCAGTCAAAACAACTCAGCATCTGGTGCTCGTCACTATCCACAGGCAAACATATCTTGGATCAGCTGCAGCCAGACTATTAGCTTCATGCTAATACTAGCACAAACATGTGGAGAGACACCAGGAGAAGCTCTGTCATCAAATGGATTTTATCGAGAAATACGCTTCAATCAAATTTTAAACAGAAAGAAGCTGTCATCAGTGAGGTGTAGTAGCCTTTGTTTCTCTACAGTTGTGACAAGAGTCCAAAGTTTTGGATCTAAGCAGCTTTTTTTTCTGTGCTGTGTCTCAGTTTCCAGTTTAAAAACATCCAACCGAGCCAATCCTATCACATCAGCTACAGAAACACACTGGGGGCAGGGACTTTATCAGATAAGAGTGATAAAGCCATGCCCAGAATTGCTATTACAATCAAATACCTGCTAAATGATATTTGATTGTTGTAGCAATCAATTAATAAAGAGACATTTTTGGTCTAATGTACAGGTATTTGGGTCCTGTAGTGTTATTGGGACATTTAAACATTTTGTTTAGTCACACTGCTTGTATAAGAACTAGAAAGGATGTGACAACGTATTCTGAAGAACAAAATAAAAGTCCCATTTTAAATGTGTGTGTTTGACACAGTCAAACAAGAAAACAGCAGTCATCGTTATATTTACCACTTGTCATTTAGAGATTAGTGACCTTTCGCCACACTCCCAAATCTACATGCTGTCTTTTGTGTTAATACAATCCGTCAGCCGCTCTGTGACAGCAGATTAATGTTCAGGTACAGAGGCTTGATGATAAAAACATACAAGGAGAAAACACGACTAACTTCCACCAAGCCTGTTACCCTGGGAGTCGCTCCACAGTCATCCAAATAACCAGCTGCAGCTCACATGCTGAATCCAAAATGAGTGCATGTCTTTAAAAAAAGTCTAAAGTCTCTTTACCACATGTTACGGCTAAGTACAACCGAGCAGCATACTCCTCTTCCTCCTCCTCTTCCTCTGAGTTAGGCTCAGGTATGTTGGCTAACAGCGGGTTGTCGTGGGGATTAGCTGACTGTGGATGTGATTGGTCAATGACAGATGGGCAGGAGGGGGAGGGCATGGGAGAACCTATGAAAGACCACATGAAAGAAAAAAGGATGATGAATGTGGAGAATGAACAAAACATCTTTGAAAAAGAAACGGCTGAACAATGAAGTATGGTGACGCTCGCTGATGCTGTGTTACACACACAAAACACACTGACAGGTGTGTGTCTTTGTACTACACAGTAAAACAATAATACAAGTGATCTTAAAATTCATCAGTTCTGTTGTAAGAATATGTGAGCAGCAACAATTAAAGAGCTCATGTGCAGCGTCGCTTCACTGAGGTGATTAGACAGGATGGTCGGCTCAGCACCACGTAACAAAGGCTCCGGTGCTGCGCCTGCTCGAGACCAGTCTCAAAACCAGCTGTGCATCCGTTTGGTAACGTTGGCATTTAGTGACTTCTGCTTGGGTGTGTACACATTAGTGTCTGTGTGTTTCATTCAAACAGAGAACTCGTCCACATTTGGAATCCATTCAAACGTGTATTTAAAACGACAAAAGCACCCTTCATTAAAACATTTCTGGCTATTCAGACACAAATGTGTTTGTTTCTAAATCTCACTCTCACATTAAAGTGAAATACAAACTCAGTGTTTGCTTATTTGCAGAAACAAAGCTGCAGTCTTGTTTGGCACTGACTGCAATTCACCTTTCTTAAGATTTCCCACCTTATACACAGCAAAGCTGCACAACGATCAACACTAACAATGGGCTGTGAGCTCAGCTCATGATGGTTGAGCTTCGACACAGAAATGCCCTCCTCGACTCCCCAACCCCACCAGCCTTCCTCCCTGTCCAGGATGTGCACATCATCACCTTTCAAAGTGGCCACTGGCCTGCAGGTGCAGACAGACTTGAGTCCTGGCCTGGGAAGGAAGCTCTTCTGTGTCACGAGAACTGTAACACTGTGTCTCACCCGAGACTAAATCTGCCTGTGGAGGAAGTCGGTATATTATGTAAGACACAATATTTATTTTAACGTATTCACCAACAGTTTCTGCAACTGTTCGTACAGTGGGAGGAAAAAAGATTTGTTTGGCTGTACGTGAAGGTTCTCAGTCATCCAGGTCATCGTAGTCTCATCTGAGCAGCTTCAGAACTGGAGAAGCTTCTTGGATGAGAGAGGTGAAACGTCTTCCAGCAACTTAAAGAAATCCAGATGCTTTTCTTTCCAAGCTCCTTAGACGATTGCTTGCATAATTTTTAAGTCATACATTGATTTGCCTGTCAGTGAGTCAAATAAGTATTCCGTTACAACCCATCGAATATTCTCACTCTCACAGATCAATTACAAATAGTCAACCTAAACTCATCAGTTACTTCCATTCCAACCCCTGCAGCAGCATGGGCAGGACCTAAGAGCCGACATCGGGGACAAGACTGTAGAAATGCATGAGGCTGGACGGGCCTACGAGACAATCAGCAAGAAGCTTGGTGGAAAATCATATCGCAGTAGCCTTAGAAGAAAAAACAGGGCCGCGCTATGAATTCTGGGACACAGCTGCTTCTTCTTCTTCGGGGTTTAACAGCAGCTGGCATCCTTGTACACGCAGTGCTGCCATCTTCTGTTTCAGTCCGTTATTACACTCTTAAATCCTGCTACTTATTCCTGCGTCTTTTGTGATCTTACTAAGCTTCAAACGACGCGTCGACTATTAAATCAGTCGTCGACGATTTTGATAGTCGACGTAATCGTGGCAGCCCTAGTTGAGAGCGATGCTGTCTGCATGGGACATCAGTGAAGAGGACCTTGTTGCTATAACAACTGACAACGGCCCAAATATTGTGAAAGCTGTCAAGCTCAATAAATGGACACGGGTGCAATGTTTTGGGCACAGGCTGCACCTGGCAATCGGTAAGTGTGTACATCTTAATATATTTGGGTGGTGACATCTGGTGTGTTTTAAAGTGACTTTAATTCTGTGCGTCATATTCAAAATTGAAAGTATTAATGTTTGAATAATGTTTATATAGGCATAAAATACTTAAGACTGCTGAGCAGCAGTGTATCCAGAAGGTTTTTACAGAAGACTTATTGTGAGCCAGTGTTGATCATGTTGTGCTGTGAAATGTAGCAAAATACATGATTTTTAAAATGTTTTATTACTGTGCCAACCCTTTTTAACTTTGTAAATTAAAGATCCTGCCTGAAACCTGACATGGTCAATATGCTTGTGTTTCTTAGCAAGAACCTGGAGTAAACACTACTCAGGTAAACATCTACAACAGTAGTTTGATTGAACCGCTCAGGATACCAAGTCTGCTGCTGCCCCTTTTTGAAGTGCCCTGTTCAAGCCCTGCCTAATTTTAACTATCAGTGTTCTATTGAAGTTTTTTGCAAACAGCACTATTTAATGTTTTTGTTTAAGAGTTTATAGTTTTCACGAGTCACATGGCAGTGCTTAGTATTTATTATCGTTTTTTCTGTGTTCAATTGACATTTGTGTTTGTGACATTATTTGTTTACAAGTTATAGTACCTCAAGGCCTTAGCAGAGATAGGCCTTTGTCCATGACGGCATTACATTTGCACAATCATTGTTTACTTTGTGAATAGCCAATGTGAAACACATTTATTATTAAACTATTTTGTTTACAAGGGATACACATTTTTTAGAGAGCATGGTTACATATTGTATCCTACACTTTTTATTTTGTTCAGTTAATAAATCTTAACCACTAAAAGTACTTACTACTATTGTCTTCATTTATTTTCAGTGACATTTTACAGTCCTTTAAAGTGGTAATAATATAATTGCAATGAATAGGTCTAGGGGGAATAATATTATCAAAATAACTGGAGGAACTATGCTGCCTGCCACAGCCCCATCAAATGAAGAAAACAAAAACGTTTGTTTCTTTGGCACTTGGGGTGGTTATCGTCCATTTATCGTTATCGAGGTTAACTGCTCAATTTATCGTGATATTGATTTTAGGCCATATCGCCCAGCCCTACTCTGATGGATCTCCATTTCTTACTCTATGATTCGTCAGAACAGTCGCAGTAATAAAACATAACAGCCTGCTTCCTTCCCATATTACAGTTTTTGCTCGTTGCTTGAACACTATAAACCCATGCTTAGACTAAAGTAACACAACTTGAAGCTTTTGTTACCATACCTCAAACACATGTACCCATACCTTAAACAAAAGTGCTGCTTTGCACTCTGGTTGCAATTATGCAACACACTTACTCCTTTATGCAACACACATGGTCCTGCATACTACACTCTATTTCATACATAAGACACTTCGTTCAAAAATGAAATTTCAGGGTGCCATTTGGAAAACACATGTATCCAAAATACAAAACACATCGGGTAATTGCAACCACTCAAATATACACCTGAAGGCACTTACTTGCAAAACTGAACACCAATTAGCCAACCACAAAAAGCCCTCAGTTTAGCCATTTCAAGAACTTTGCAAGCATGGATGGAGGGAGAGGAAGAGGAAGAGGAGGAGGAGGTCAAAGAGGCCATGCACAGACCCATATTTCTGATGATATAAGAGCAACTTTAGTGGACCATGTCATCAACCACGGCCTGACTATGAGGGAAGCTGGGCAGAGAGTCCACCCACATCTAAGCCGCTTCACAGTGGCATCTGTAATAAGAAAATTCCGACTAGAAAACAGGTCTGTCTTCATCTCACTGCCTTCTACTCTACTCAGATGGTTTTATAGTACTGTTCTACAGTTACCATATCAAGTGTGCAGCGTACTGCAGGGTGCTAATGCTCCTTTTGCAGCCAAAGTGGTAGTTTCTGTGAAACATACCATGATTACTTATATTGAAGTACAGTGTTGTACAGTGGATGATACAGTATATACAGTAAAGTACTGTAAGAAAAATAAGCAAACCGATGACAATATGTGGTTGTATTTCTCTAGAATGACTCGAAGACCTTCTGGGGGAGGACGCCAACGCCTGTTCACACAACGGCAGGAACGGCTGTTGTGGACCTAGTGAGGGCAGACAATGCTATGCGTCTCCACCAGCTACGACGGAAAATACTTGCAGACAGGCGAGTGTTCAGCAACATAGACCATGTGAGCATCACCACCATCAGACGCATCTTGGGAAAACACAGCATCACCATGAAGCAGCTCTACAGAGTCCCATTTGAGAGGAACAGTGACAGGGTCAAAGGACTTCGAGCTGAATATGTACCAATATGCCTTCTGAATGAACAATGGAAATCAAAGACTGCAGTGCTTTATATAAAGTAGACTAGTGTGTTCCCCCTGCTCTGTAAGTGTTTGCATATGATGCAAGTATGTGTCATTTTGTCAACAGAGTTACATTTTGACAAAGGAATGTCAGGTTTTGATAGCAGAGTTTAGGTTTTGAGAGTAGAGTTTCAATTTGGTGCAGATGTGAATGGTATATTTCCCAGTGTTGTGTCATGTTTACTTGTGTTTAGGGTTTTGGCACAATGAGCAAAGTTTTGCAAAATGTGTTCAGGCAACGGGCAAAAACTGTAACACAGCTGCAATAACATTTTGACTAAAACCAGATAAAGACCCTACTCTACCTACCGACCTCTGTCAATACCCACATTAAAGTTATCCCTGAGTCACTTGCATCTAAGTTAGAAACAGTCCCTGAATAAGTCATAACGACCAAACAGGGTTCGTCAAAGGCAGACGTTCTACTAATACATTTAGAAGGTTATTCAACCTCATTAGCCTGGCACCGCGACGCAACGCTAAAGCAACAGACGAGATGCAGAAAAGGCCTTTTGGTCTTCCTTTTCATGGTTCATGGTTTTGGAAAGTCTTTTATTCATTGGATAAGAACTGTATATAATTCACCAAAGGCCACAGTCTCCACTAACAGCATCATATCACAATCTTTCACCCTGTGATAGGTTGAAATCTTGATAGGTTGAACGCTCAGCTTTTCAGCATCAACTCAATCTGCTGTGTTTGGAAGCAGAGCTGAGTATGACCCAAAGAACACTGTTTCTACAGCCACGCATGGAGCTGGAAACATTATACGTACTTCTGCTAAAGCTGCAGGATGACCTCACCACACTGAGGGTCCAACGGGCCACGACATGTACCGTTGGAAGATAACAGAGACGAACACAGCCAGAACACGGAATGTGGGACAGTCGTCAGGCATGACAATGACCCATTAAATGAATTTTCAAAATAAAAGTGCAGGGCTCACCATTTTGAGGACGTCGTTGTTGTTATGGACCTAACTTTAGTTTTAGACCGTTTTCTGTCTATCATTCAAAATAAATGTAAATTCATTTTGTTGTTAAATTCAATTTCAATTTATTTATTTATTTTATAATTTTTGTTTATTTGTCATCGTATTTTAAAAGGTTAAAACTCTGAAGGCAGTGGACAGCACATCTGCAGGCTGCAAGTGAGTGTGTGAAAACTAGCTGCGTACCAATTTGATTATCATCTAAAGACAAATTCTATTCTTAGGTAAAGGCTACAGTATTGGAGCGAGACCCCAAAGACCCGATAATCCCCTATTATTAGCCTGAGGCAAAAGGCAAACAAGGGTTATAAATTGTTTAAAGTCTATGTCCTTCTGTCCTACGGTTCAAAGAAGCAGTGAAAAAAGGGAATGCACATAAAAAGGCATGAACTACTTACGTCCATTAAACAGTTAATGCCATCATGCTGCAAGCATCAAGTGCATTATAGTAACTCCAGCTAATCAGTGTCCACTGCTTTAACCAAACTTCAATATGTGGGCTCCAAATGCATTTATTACTTTATATGCTATACTGCATAAAAGTTATTTTGATTATAAGACCATACAGTGCTGTGTTTCATGTAAGAGCTAGCAGTGTTTTACACAGTGATGAGAAATGAGCTGTTTCTGAAAGGCTGATTGGACTCCACAGAACATGTGGCCTGGAGCCACTTCACAAAAATCAGATAGTTCTCTATACCATTATACTTAATATAGAGCCAACACTAACCTGAGCAGAAAATCTGAAGGCACTTCCCACAGTACGATCACTCACAGTGTGAAATACAGGAAGTGGAATCATTACAGTTGGGTTAAGCAAGGACATCACACACATGCTAACTAGATAAAGAGCTATGCCTAAACATCACATAAGCATATCTATCTATCTATACACAGACTCACTATTTAAATAAAACCTTTGTGCACCTTTCCCACAGCCACTGAGATGTGAGGTTCAGACAAAATGAGACAAATTTGAATTCTTCTTGTCTTACAGCAACTTTGGTCAGTCAGTAAAACGAGTGCAGGTCGATCTGCCTCCCTGTGTCTCTGTCTCTCTGTTGTGCAAGTTTGTGAGATGGTGTCATTAGGGCTGCACGATTAATCGTTAGAAAATCGCGATCTCGATTCATGCTTATGTGCGATCTCATTTCCAAATGACAACGATTAAAAAAAGAAAAGAAAAAAAAAGACGACGACGATTGTACTGCATTTTGATCCGGGACGTACTCTGCATGAAAACAAGCGCTCACTCTTCCTGCTAAACAAATGACAAGGGCGGAGCCTTATACCACGTGATACAGAAGCTGTGGTGTGATGCTAAAATTAGCAGGAAAAAACCACGGAGAGCACGTCAGGGATGACGAGAAAGTGACAGGAGAAAATCCGTCCCGGTCAACCACCCAAACATCAATAACGGGAACCTTATACAGCACTTCCCTATACACGTCGACCTCCCGCAGGCACAAAGAAATTACGGAGGCTATCACTTATCACCTGACCAAAGATATGGCTCCATCAACACTGTGCAAAACGAGGGATTTAGGAAAATGATCAACACCCTAGACAAACGCTACACAGTGCCGTCCCGCAACTATTTTTCTATTGTTGCACTACCTGCTCTGTACACGCAGCGTCGAGCAACGGTGGAGACGGAATTTCAAGCAGTACAACATTTTGTTGTTTTTATGTTTATTTATTGTTTTTATGTTCAGTCGCAACTGTTACGAAGTTGATGTGCAGTTAATAAGTGCAATAAATATTTATACTGGAAAAGAAAATCGTGAGAGAATCGTGATCTCAATTCTAAGCCAAAAAATCGTGATTCTCATTTTATGCAAAATCGTGCAGCCCTACTGTCAGCCTTTGGTTATAGATGACTGTGAGCTGGTGAAAATCCACTCTGTGCTGGGCAAGGCAGAAAGACCTCAGCTACAATGTAACAGAAGCAAAACAAACAAACAACAACAGAAAACAGCAGAAACCCACAAACACTAGGCTGAACAAACATTAGGTTTGGTGTCAACAAACTGATTTGTGCTACAGTGACCGAACATAAGCTGCTGTGTGTTCTGTGACATATAGAAGCAGCGCTGCTTTGTGTAATAGCTGTAGCATTTTCATGTTAGAAAGGAAAGGAAATTTAGACTAGTCATAATATTTCCATCAAATACTCCAGTGTATAATCAGCCGACACAAATACGCACAGTACGGACGCACGCACACGTATGACGTCCGTCCCCTGGCAGCAGAGGTTTTGCTCATGTGGCCTTTGGAGGAATGATGTGTGTGTGGGGTATAAATTAGGCCTATCCATAGGGTACCACGAAACAAAGAGCAATATGTTGCCGTCTCTTTCCACAGACACACGGAGCAGCCGCACAACCAAACACTTACCAGTCTCTCCGAGGCAAACTGGGAAATGTAAACTGGTGAGATTTACGTCACAATACTATGTTCTTGTTGTTTCTGGAGTAGTTTAGTTAATAACTGCCTTTTTAAATTAATGATTTGTAATTGTTTTCTTCGTCACCATGGCAATGAGGCTCAGGTGGATCAAAACTCTCCTGAAAACCAAACAAAAAAGGAAAAACTTCACAAAGGAAGGCTCCATCCACAGGCTGAAACCAGTTGCTCTCATATGTTTGACAACAAAAATGCATAATTCTGTTCAACTGTCCTGTCTCTTAACTTTCAGCTCAGCTGCACAATAGCTTCATGTCAGCGATTATCAAAGATAATCACCTCAAAATCCAAAGCATGCCAAGTTATATTAATGTGCACCCCTCATGGATGCAGTCACACAGCGACCCAGCACAGTCACACAGGGGCTCAGCTACTCTCTGACATCCTAGTACATAGGTACACATGCTCAATCATCCAGGTAAGTAAATCCCAAAAGGTGGATCCTGTTCATCTGGACGTAGCGTTTCATCATCATCCAAGTGACTTCTCAGCTGACTGCAGGTTTCCCCAACCTCATTAGTATGCATGGTCATTTGCATATATGCATATTAATGAGCAACACACTGACCTCATAGCCCATTGTTCATCCAGTTGGCTAGTGTCAGTCATCGTGCAAATGTACTGTTTATCAGGTTGGGGAAACCTGCAGTCAGCTGAGACTGATGCAGTCACTGGGTAGAAGTAGAAGAGTCATGTTGATGTTGAAAGAGTAACTTGCTCTACATTACGGCTGAAAACAGTCGACCATTGAATCCAAAAAATATCCAAAAATAAGTTGGCCTTTAAGCCATAAATGTCTTTGGCCAAAACGTAATTTGAGTGCTCGACCAAAGAGAAGCACTGCAGCCAGGGAGTGGATCCAAGCCCCTGTGGTGCTGAAGAATTTGTCCTTCTGCACTGTGGAGGCATCCAGAATGAGAAGAAGTTTTGTGTTTTCCTCTGTCCAACAAATGAAACCAGTATTAATGGGTTCAAATCGAACAATGCTTTAAAGGTGCACTGAAAATGAACCGCAGATAACCTGAAACATGAACCAATGCAGGCGCCAGCTTCACTCAGTGGGTAAGCACAAGGCAGTGACCTGTGGCCTGTGCTGCATGTCTCCACTACAGCCATCAAATCGAACAAGCGCACTTTGCACCCAAAGATGTGACTGAAATGATTTTTCCTCTGTGATAACTTTGAGCTCTTGTCACATCATATCGAAGGACACAAAGCCAGCGTACAGTCTACACTGGCCAGTGGCATTAGTGGCATAGAGCACTGAAGGTAAACCAGACAAACCAGGTCACCCACACTGCGTGAACACAGAGGCCAACGCTTCACTTTTGTCTCGAGTGCCTGCTTTGCTTTTACCTTGACAGCTGAAGGGGACCTCCAAGGCAAGTTTCCCTCTCTCACTGTGTGTGTGTGTGTGTGTGTGTGTGTGTGTGTGTGTGTGTGTGTGTGTGTGTGTGTGTGTGTGTGTGTGTCATTTGCTGACCTTACATCTCTGAGTAGCTTATACTGTTCTTCACTTCACATCGTATGATATCATGTAAGTCAAGACTCGTGTGCTGGTTTATCCCATTCTCACACTTTAGCACCCAGCTGTTACAGCCTGCGTGCTGCGTTCACGTCACAGTTTTAGATCAAGCCTATAGCCAGGGCTGCACATCAGTGGTCTGCAGGTGCGCATGCGCTGTCAAAATAAAAGATGCGCACCAGACAAGAAGCTGCAACGCGCGCTTGCGTACATGAGATTTTCTGGAGGAGGACAGACATTTGTTTAGAACTCTTAAAGATGTCGAACACCAAAGTAACTGATTAAAGGAGCTTGCTTCTTCAACATCTTCTGGTGCGCATCTTTTATTTTGACAGCGCATGCGCACCTGCGGACCACTGATGTGCAGCCCTGACTATATCTCTGATGTAGCTGTTAGGAGCAGCCAACTGCACCCAGGGCCAGGAGATGTTTGCTTCTTGTTGCACACAGACAAGTGAAGCGTGTGTGCTTTTGTGCACGTGTGTGTAACCTGGTGCAGAAAAGCAGAGGCGCCTGTCGTACTGTCAAAAGAAAACGGCCCCACGGAGAAATACCAGCTTACACAGACAAAAACTAAACACACACTTATGAAGAGTCACACACTTCCTGTTTGTCTTGAGTGGCTGTTCTGCTTTTCACTTAAGGCTGACAGTGACCCGCTGAGAGGAGTTTCTCTTGTGTGTCATTTGCTGCCTTACAAGAAGACGGAGTATCCTCTTTGGTCTTAGTCTGCCTCGTCTGTCATACCAAAAGCAGCAGAGAATGAAATACAAAGGCTACTGTGTAAGTACCTGCTGATGTCACTAGCACAGAAGCAAACAGGGCCAGTCTTTAAGTGAAGCAGCTTCCCTGAGCAGTGATCTGCTGAAGAGTCCTTGCTGTGTTTCAGAGAGACAACTGTCCACCGTCCAGCACAGTACGGATCTAGTTGCTCCGGTACAACTGAACCTGCTTTGAAGTGTATTACTCTGTTATCCAAACACTACTTGTATAATAATAATTATTACAGGTTACTGTGAGACTGTATCAGTTCTCATCGAATCCTAACAAACAACACTGGGGACGGCTCTAAATCTGCTTCTGTCCCTTAAATATTCAAAAGCAAGATGTCTCAAATTTACAACTACTTCACTCTTGAAACTGAGACATGCAAGTTAACAACAAATGTTTGGATACCAGCTGTCTTACATCTGCGTCCCCACACATGTTGAAGCTTTAAGTATTTCTTTAAATATATTAGGGCTTTGAAAGCCCTAAAACTGAGCTGTGTGCCCTGCAGTGTGTGTGTGTCTGCTCCAGTTACCACCCCTAAGGAAGCAGATTCTGATTCCTACTGTTTGGACTTTTGTCAACATGCCAATGCAGCATTTATCATTTTAGGTGTCAACAACGTTAATAGCCAATCTGACATTTGGACTCGAGCAGGGAACAAGTGCACTCACAAGTATCTGCAAAGAGTCATTAACTGAATGATAAATAATGATGTGAAGAAGTTATAGCCTGATCACCACTTTAAATATGCTTTATTAACCATCAGTCAAAAGCACATATTCCAAAAAATGTTCTACTAATAAATGAATGCACAGTATATGATACACAGAGGTGTTGTGGATTAGAACATTTGAAATTCTACAAATGTAATGAGTTTGTGCTGGATTAATGTTCTGCTCAGCTGCTGTGTCGCTGCTCTGTTCACTGACCAAATGAAATCATCTGTCAATGACAGCGTTAATCTCTCAGTGTGCGTGTACAGCTGTCTGGCCCGTGCTTGTATCGGAGCATCCTGCCTGTGTGTGTTTGCTCACATGCATATAACACATACAGTACTTCCACTTTCTGTGTGTCTGTGTGTGAAACAACGTAGAACAGATGGTAAAATGCAGATCACCAGTTGCAATAACCGTCTGCATTTCACTAATTCATAATCATCCTGACTGGAGCGAAAGGCTTTCACTGTGACACGTGCCAGTTTGTGCTGATTATACTGGTGAATATTCACTGTGCTCACCTCTGATTCACCGTTTCTCTTCACCTCCTCCAAACACACACAGACCCAAATATATTTTTATGTGTGTGCACTATACACTATCAATTGAATTCAGTTGTATTTATATGGTGCCAAATTACTACAACAGTTGCCTCAAGGTGCTTTGCAATGGAAGGTGAAGTCCCTACAATAATGCAGAGAAAAGAGAGAGAAGCCCAACAACTGAGCAAGCGCTTTGGTGACGGTGGGAAGGAAAAGCTCCCTTTTAACAGGAAGAAGCCCCCAGCACAACCAGGGATGGTTATTGTCCACGACCTGTTGGGGTGAGGGGAGGAGACAGAGCAAAGACACACTGTGGCCAGATATTGATAATAACTAACGATTAAATGCAGAGCGGTGTGTAAACACATGGCGAGTGGACCTGGAAGCTGAAGGCTCTGCCTCCCATTCAGGTTTAAAGATCCTTAGGATAAGGTTCAGCATTTACCAGCAGTGAGTCTGTCAGCACGACTCTCTGGAAGGAATAATTGTGTAAAACGACAGAAAAACCTCTGGTAGCTCATTGCCCACATTTGTTTTGATTTTCTGTTTTTTAAACTGTAGCCATAAAAAACAGACATTTCTAGAGCAGGAAGTGAAAAACAGAAACGTTTCTGTCATTTAATCAATTATTGCATTATTACTAATTACCATTACTAGAGTGAACGGCCACGAGGGAGCTGAAAAAGCTGTGAAAATGCTGTTAAAAGTCCAAAATCCATGCTAGTGCTTGTTTGTGCACGGTGCCAGGTGAGACTCATTTAGACACCGACCCAAGGCTTTGTGCTGCATCTCTGCCATTCAAAGACACTTTGCATATAGTTTATTTTATGTCGTAGGCAACACTGAACTGTACATTTAGTATTTTACAAGGAAGCATTTTTTATTCAGGTCTTACTTTTATGAACGTACCACTACTAGCGAGAGCACACTCGTGCTGGGCAGGTCTGAAACCTTTTGTCCTCCACAGTGGAAAAAGGCTGAAAATAAAAACGGGTGCTTTGGCCAGCTCCTGATTCTAGAAATCCTGCACTCGGTCTCCAGTATCACTGACATGCAGCCAGATGTTGCTCATTTCATATTTTCACTCATTTCTTTCTTTTTCCTGACACGCCTGCATTTAAATCTCTGTTTTTGCATGCGATTGGCTGCATGGTCAAAATAAAGTCCCATGGATTCTCAGCAGGGCATCACATAGTGACGGGCCATTAATAACTGATATAGTCATACTGTCGGCCACATTCGGCCCGCGGGCCGTAAGTTTGACACCTCTGCTCTAAAAGGATTCCCCACAGAGGTCTAACCCACGCCTTACAGTTCAAGGGTAAGAGATTTGCTGAACAAAAGCTAAACACCAGCTTGTTGTTGCACATTCATGCAGAGGATGTGGATCTATTGTTGACCATTGCACAACGTCTCTCCTGTTTTCATTGGTTTCTTTCCGATTCACTTTGTGTCAAGATCGAATGAATATGACGCGATGCACCCTGCAGACATGCAGGCAGCGTTTACCCCACCGTGCCTAATGGTGCATTAAAAAAAGCCAAAAGATTGAAAAAAGTACATTTTTTCTGGTGGTGTTGAGTGATGCCACTGTCACTCTATTTTAAATCACTCCTCCTTAACTCCATGGTCACCTCTGTATGTGTCGGACAACAAGAACATGCTTAACTCAGTCAAGTGGGTCAGCAATTAAAAATGGCAATGCTGACCTTGCTGTCAATTCACATAGAAATCTACTGCTGCAGTGTTTGTGCAGTTTTGTGTACATGAAGCACTGTGCACCACCCACTGCTCCGTCTTTTCCCTCCTGTGAAAATGGCCACACAGCCAGGTTCCAGGTCACCCTTTACTGTTAGTGATAAGGTTAGCTTGTAGGAGACTTGATTTGTTAAACCCATATTTAGAAAGTGATTCCCCAGCAAACTGGAGGATGATAAGAAGTTGAGAAAAATATGCTTTGTGGAATATAAAGAAGAAAGGAGTGCACAAAAGCATTTCAGAAGGATAGGACAGGTCAGGAACAGCTGTGTGGTGTCTGCATGTTCTCCACGTCTGTGTCTTTGGGAGGAAACCAGAGTACCTGTGTTAGGTTAACTGGTTCTAAATTGGCCTGGTATATGAGTGACTGTGTGTCTCTCTGTGATGGCCCTCTGACAGCTGAGATAGGCTCCTGCCCTTTGCAAGCTTGAACTGGATAAAAGGAAGAAGATGGATAGATGGTTAGACAGATAAGGAGCAGCTGTGCTCCTTTCTCTTGCTGTGTGTTGGAGATATGTCACATCAAACTCAGGCACAAATCTTTGTCTTTGTGGTACACTGTCTTCTTCCTCTGTTGAGGATATGTAGCTCTCAATACACAGGTCTGTTTTATGGATAGACAACACTGACAAAATCTTTTGTTAATGCTCACTTCTCACTTCTCCCATGTCTTCCTCTGTCATTGCTTGCACTGTAATGTCACCCATTAAGAAGGAAAATACTCTTTCACAGCATGTGACAAATTAAAGGAAAATACGAGGCTTCCTGGGTTCATGCTACAGAACTAATGAAGGAGAGAGAAGAAAAGCTAGACCGAGCTGGACGCAGAGGGTGAGCGGAGGGCATCAAGGAACATCGCTCTATTCACTCGGCCTAATTGAGGGATTAAAATCTGATCCCGATCTGGTGGTTGGACCGCTCTCTCCGATTCTCCCGTTCTCATGCTTTTTCTCTCTTGTCTCTGCTTGACTGTCCTTCCATCATTTCTCCTCCGTTTCCTGGGAACTGTGCTCAGTGAGGCTAGCAGCTGCACGGATGTGCTTGTTCAGACTGATGGGGAGAAACAGTGATGACTGACACACAGAGAAAAAACGTCTTTCTTTTTCATCGTGATCTCAGCTGTGTAAGCCTCCAGCCCCACCGATTCTATCTGACTCCCCACACCTGACATTTCAAATAAAGATGGCCTTCTAAATTTTCATTTTCATTATAATAAATGCCCCTTCTAAACTGGACAGAACTGCAGTAGCTAGACGAACAGGTAAAAACATGGCAACTGCTTCAAATGATCTTGGCACTGCTTCAGGATTCTTCTACTTACAAGCAATTTGGCTTCCAGAGCTGGCAGAGATGGACAACTGACATAATCCTTGCTGAAGCACAGCTATAAAGCTGTCAGATATGTTTGCACGAGGTTCCCGTGTCACTGCTGTTGTTTCTAATTTGCTGAGGCTCTTGAGCTTTGAGATGAAAATATCAGAAAACTGAACTGTGATTTTAGAGGTCCAGAAATGAAGGAATTAATCAGACACGTCTGCAGCACAGCAGTGTGCACAGATGAGACCTGACAACCCACACTGACATCGTGCAGCCACTCCCAAAACATAAGCTGACTGGACATTAGGGCTGCACGATTAATCGTTAGAAAATCGCGATCTCGATTCATGCTTATGTGCGATCTCATTTCCAAATGACAACGATTTAAAAAAAAAAAAAAAAGACGACGATTGTACTGCATTTTGATCCGGGACGTACTCTGCATGAAAACAAGCGCTCACTCTTCCTGCTCAACAAATGACAAGGGCGGAGCCTTATACCACGTGATACAGAAGCTGTGCCGTGTGATGCTAAAATTAGCAGGGAAAAAACCACGGAGAGCACGTCAGGGATGACGAGAAAGTGACAGGAGAAAATCCGTCCCGGTCAACCACCCAAACATCAATAACGGGAACCTTATACAACGCTTCCCTATACCCGTCGACCTCCCGCAGGCACAAAGAAATTACGGAGGCTATCACTTATCACCTGACCAAAGATATGGCTCCATCAACACTGTGCAAAACGAGGGATTTAGGAGAATGATCAACACCCTAGACAAACGCTGCACAGTGCCGTCCCGCAACTATTTTTCTATTGTTGCACTACCTGCTCTGTACACGCAGCGTCGAGCAACGGTGGAGACGGAATTTCAAGCAGTACAACATTTTGCGGCAACAACAAAACGTGAGACATTTATTGTTTTTATGTTTATTTATTGTTTTTATGTTCAGTCGCAACTGTTACGAAGTTGATGTGCAGTTAATAAGTGCAATAAATATTTATACTGGAAAAGAAAATCGTGAGAGAATCGTGATCTCAATTCTAAGCCAAAAAATCGTGATTCTCATTTTATGCAAAATCGTGCAGCCCTAGTGGACACTGACCGCTATGCTGTTGGTTCTTAATGCGATGCTTAAAACGGCACCTCTGAAGTGCTGTGAGCGATCACACGTGAAGCATGGCAACATCAAAACAAAAACATTTAGCACTTGTTCACACGTGAGGAAAATGCAACTTTATTTAGACAGCACTTGCTAAGGCAGCAGTTTACATCTAAATGAAACAGAATAATGCTTAAGAAACAGGAAGAGGAAGACATTGTATTTGATTTGATCCAATTAAAAATGGATACATAAGCAATTAGAAGATAATTAGAAAGTACGCAGCGATGATGAGAAGAGCACTGGGAGAGCGGGACATCACATAAGTGCATGCTAATAAAAATGTTTCAGGAAGTGAATGAAGTCACAGTGCAAACGACATGTTCACAGGCTGGCCAACGGAGACGAGAGGACTCCCAGAGGGGGAGAGCATGGCCGCCTTTAGATTTAAGCCTTGAATGGCCGAGACAGCCCCACCGAATAAACTGAGGCTGTGCACGGTCTCACAAGGAGTAAACGTGAGCACTCAGCTTGTAGCCAGATCAAAGCTTATTTTAGCAGTGATCAGTAATATTGCCAGTGCGCTATGGTCTGGTAAAGACAAGCAGGATACGAGTGATGTCGTGTGTCTGCTACAATCTCACTGATAGAAAGCAGACAGATGCTCGTTTGCAACAGAAGAGTCGCAGTAATAAGCCAAAAGTAAACAAACGTGTTTTTCTTTCCCTTTTCTTTCAGTGTTTTTACTGTTAGTTCGTTTTGATCTGGCATTTAAATGAAACAGCACTGGTTAAAAGGTTTAGGGGAACATGGATGGACGCAGAAGAATTCACACAGCGCTATCATCTGACACAAGCTGACTCAGACTTCAGGCTGGTGATGTCAAATTCTGCATACTGGATAGCATTTGCTGTCTTTGGTTCGTGTTCCTGCACAGGACTACTTTAATGGACTTGGCTGCAGTCAGCAGGACGTGTCACACCTTCCTCTGCTCTTGTGTTTCCTTGTATTTCTTTGTGCAGTAACCTGTCTCTGTCTCTCCTTCTGATGTTTCATCACATCATCTGTCAGCTACTCCTGCTGACACACACTTATGAGCCAAACTGATTGCTCATTAAAGAGTAACACAGCGTTTCAGATGCACGTGTACAGAGCGGTATATTTTTAACAGCAGTGTTGTTTACCTGTGTTACCACTGTCTAGCGAACAGTCTGTGTATGCGAGGGAGGAGAGTACAGAGGAGGTGAATATAGAACGAGATGCTGTTTGCAGCAGACCGGCTGGTTTCCTGCTTCCTGTTATTTCTTATTCTCCAAACACTAAGTTTCTAAGCTTCACTGAATGAATATGAATCGGGGCTGGATGCCTGATTTCTGCTTCAAGCTTCCTTTTTACTCCAAACGTGTTTTTGTCAGAGGATGTCGATCATAAATGTAATGTACACACATGCAGGGCTCCGGCGCTTCGTGTAACGCACGGCTGCGCAACGCGCCACTGTCACCCTGGAAACGTTTCACCCACGTGCGCGACTAAAATCTGACCTGTAACACAAACGTATTTATGAGACGCGTGTGAACAAAAAGTCTGACAACATGAAGCCCGCGCAGACTTAAACAGAAACACCAGCAACACGCGTTTGTTTTACACCGACGGAAGCTTCCAGAGGTGAGCTCAATCTGACCGCGTTTGAATGACACCGCGTGACGATACGGACGGGTTGAGTCTAAAGTACAAAAGAAAAAGTGAGAATTTCAAAACACAAGTTTACATTTAAAGTCAGGGCATGGGGTGTAATAGACCATACTTTGTTTTATATTTGACTTTGTTTGAAGACTTTTGTAACATTTCTCAAATTGAAAGTGTAATCATATAAAATTCTGTATTAATTAAATTGCATTAATATTGAAAAATGGACCTGAGTGTTGCTGTGTTGGACAGAGAATTATTATTAATATTAATGAACATCTACATCATCGTAACGTCTGTTTCGAGCAGCACAGAAACTTTGAATCAAAGCAAACCTCAGAACGCTGATGTGCTGCTTCTCTTCACTGCGCCTTTAAAGCCTGACACGCAAACTCACACAGTAACACACAGAAACACACAAATGTGCTTGAATATGATACACCAAAGCTGGAGCACGGTTATAAAGTTTTGCATTTAAGAAAACGTTTTCTTTGAAAAGCTAAATTTAATATGTAACATACATACAATCAAAGGCTCGGGGAGTTGAACTTTCTCAGATAGAAACCAGTGAGCAGTTTATTTTGAAAGACGTGTTTTTTTCTCCTTTGAATATTTATTGTTGTCCATTAGTAACTGGGCACTGGGCGATCGTGGCTCAAGAGTTGGGAGTTCGTCTTGTAATCGGAAAGTTGTCGGTTCGAGCCCCGGCTCCGACAGTCTCGGTCGTTGTGTCCTTGGGCAAGACACTTCACCCGTTACCTACTGGTGGTGGTCAGAGGGCCCGGTGGCGCCAGTGTCCGGCAGCCTCGCCTCTGTCAGTGCGCCCCAGGGTGGCTGTGGCTATAACGTAGCTGCCATCACCAGTGTGTGAATGTGTGTGTGAATGTGGATGACCAAGTAAAACGCTATACAAATACAGACCATTTACCACTAGTATGACAAAAGTATTTCTTATTATGAATCAATGGGATAACTGACACTTGACATATTCGATGGTTATATATTAACGTGTGTATTCCACTGACCTGAAAATTGAATTCTGAACAGCAACAAATGTCTTTGGTCAGTTCTGAATGAGTGATGCAGTCAGAAGGAGCAGGAAGCTTAATAGAAAATAAAATCTCTAAGAATCAGATTGCATCCTTTTGTAGAGTCAACCCATTTCATATTGTTGGCAAGGAATCAGCCGCACAAATCCAGCATGTTCATGTGTTCCTGCAGTAAAGCAGGCTGTTGTCATGTCTCTGTTCTGCTGCACGGCACAGGAGAAAGTGCTGCACTGCATGCTCTGCATGGATGGGACTTCAGAAAAAAGCTTTTGTGGTGTATTATCTCCACACTGCTGAATTCCTCTGACACTTCTTTTCACAAAAGTCTGTTGGGCTGTCAGGTCAGGTTAACGTGACGTAGCTGTAACTCTATCGCAGCCACACGTGTGGTTCGGCGTGCTGCTACTGGCATTGTGCTTTTGCACTGTCAGCCAAAACATGAATGGAGCGAGTTCCATTCATGTTCCATCTCTGGACTTTATACTGTCACATGCTCTTGAAGAAAAGTCATTCTGAGACAGTTATCAGTGTTGTTTTATTGCAGGGGCCTAATACGAATTCATTTGGTCCACGATTACGAGACGGCAAAGCAAGCTTTAGTCGGACGACACAGCAGGAGCAATTTGTGAATTACATCATGAATTACAAGCTAAAAAAACAATAGTACTAAAAGGTATTATGGCTGTGTGGGAGCAGCGTGGCTTCTGAGTCCAGCACTGGCTTTGCGGCTAACTCGCCGGGCCTGTTTCAGAGCCCTGTGAGTGGAGCTGTGATGTTGCTGAATTTCACGGAGGTGGCGAGCGGCCGGAGTTACTGCATAACTGGATTTAGCAGAGAGAAGATGGCTGGATGGATCGACGTGGCTGGTGAGACGACTGCTAGAAAGTTTCCCATGATGACCGGCGCCGCCGTGACGTTTAGAGTGTTTGGGTTTCTTGGATTGCCTGGAGGGAAACCGATGAAGCAGAGCTGTGCAGTTCTTCGTCTGATGTGGTGACGGACAAGAGCGCGATTGCAAGCAAAGGGAAGGAGGAGTAAGATGATGTTACTCTTGTAAGATAAACTGTATTAAAGAGCTCGAAAGGTGTTCGCACCGGGGGAGAACCAGGGGGGTCATATATAGAGAAGAACAGGAAGGGGCGTGTTTGGAGGCGTGGTCCTGAAATTCATTTATCTCCAATAATTGACCAGCACTGGGCATCAATTACAATTTTAACAATTAGATTCAACGGCGAGTAAGTTTGGTCCCAGCCAGTGACAACAGCACATAGTTTTCACTTACACACACTTCTTATTGTAACGCTTAGTGATCGAACACACACACACAAAATGCATGCACTACACACAGCTTTTGTTTACGCTGCAATATGGTGACTGCAGTACACAAACCAAATTTGAACTGTATTATGTGCACACACATATCTGCTCGCTGTCCCACATACCCGACACACCTACGTGCACTCAAGACGACAAAGATGCGCACACATGCAGACACACTAATGTACCTGAGAGGGACGCTGCTGTGATTTAGGTCACTAATCTGTTTCCGTCCACTCTCTTTCTCTTCCCCTGTTGCTCACCTTTCTCCTTTGTTCTCTTCAATCGCTCCCCTCTCCACTTCCTTTTCTCCTTTATACTGTCTACATGCACGTCTTCCCATCTAATATATTTTCCACTCTGTGTGTGTGTTTGTGTGTGTGCATGTGTGTGTCCAAGGTGCTCAGAAAAATATGTATGTAAGCACCGAGGCCTTGTGGTCGCACACACCGACTGCATTTCAGAAAATGGTTCTAAGTGCCTCAGTGAGACGCAGAAAAATGCAGACTGCTGCAAACAAATGTGCCGCTCTATAGTAGAGCAGGGCGATGTGGCCAAAAATATTTATCACGATATACATTTGAAAATTTGCGATAACGATATAACTGACGATATAATTGACACGAGACAAAATACTTTACAACTCCACAACTTTATTAGTGCAAAAAAACATCCATCCATCTTCTTCCGCTTTATCCGGGGCCGGGTCGCGGGGGCAGCAGCCTAAGCAGAGAAGCCCAGACCTCCCTCTCCCTCACCTCCTCTATCTTATCCGCAGGAACACCAACGCGAGATATAATCTCTCCAGCGTGTCCTGGGTCTGCCCCGGGGCCTCCTCCCGGTGCGACATGCCTGGAACACCTCACCCAGGAGGCGCCCAGGGGGCATCCTTGTCAGATGCCCGAACCACCTCAACTGGCTCCTTTCGATGTGGAGCAGCAGCTGCTCTACTCTGAGCCCCTCCCGGATGGCCGAACTTCTCACCCTATCTCTAAGGGAGAGGCCAGCCACCCTTCGGAGGAAGCTCATTTCTGCCGCTTGTATCCGCGATCTCGTTCTTTCGGTCACTACCCACAGCTCGTGGCCATAGGTGAGGGTAGGGACGTAGATCGACCGGTAAATTGAGAGCTTCGCTTTTACACTCAGCTCCCTCTTCACCACGACGGACCGGTGCAGCGTCCGCATTACTGCAGCCGCAGCACCAATCCGTCTGTCAACCTCTGGCTCCCTTCTCCCAAAAAGAAACTCCATCAATGTATTTTCACTTAAACAAGCAGCTGTTTTTTATGTGCATTAAAACTATATAAAAATGTAACAGTGCAAACTCCTCGCAGACAGTTTAACCAAAAGGTATTTCCAGAGGAAACTGGCCGACACATCCTCAGCATAACCATGTATAACATCCACAAAACTTAAAAAGAGCTTATACACACACAATACGGTAACATTATGTTGAAGCACAGTACGTATCACTCCGCGAGGCTCCGCCTACGATAGCCGTAACGCTCCCACAATCCATCAAGCGGTGCGGCTTCGTAGCTCAGCAAAGTCGTACTGAAACATTTGACAGATTTTCGAGCGCCGTGTACATAAAATCGTTTCGAGGTCAGTAAACACAACCAGAGTTCATACATAAGGCACACGGGATTATAAGGGGCTCTGTCGACTTTCAGAAAAATCAAAGGATTGATTTTAAGTGCGCCGTATTTTCCAAACAACACGGTAATAACGACGGCCCGCTAGCATGCGCTACCAAAAATAGTGCTTTGTTGTGTATCTGACGGACGAAAGCTAAACCAGTTCCACACCAGTGAAGCTGCAGCATTTTTACAAACCAGTTCAGGTTCATGGTTTCATTCAACGATCCACTTTCGCTCTTCTCATTCTGCGTCGCCGCCATGTGCGTATGTAAACATGGGCACTGCGCATGCGCGTTTTACCCATATTCTATCGCCATGTTTCATTTTCCTATCGTTGCCCAACATTATACTGGTATTACCGTGAACGGTACGATATGGCCCAGCCCTAGTACTACTAACACTGGCTAACTGTGTGAGTAGTCTTGTGTGTGTCGTATGCAAAAACAGCAGTGTTAGTGAAATCCTCAACAACTCCTCTAAGCATCACCATCATCGAGCTCCACAGACTCATAGACTCGTTGCACACTGAGTTGTGTAGCCAGAGTAAACAGACATGGACGCGTCTCACCTGACACTGACTAGCAGACAGAGGCGCACACAACATGTATTTTAGTTTGGATGTGATGGTAAAGAACCCTGAGAGAAGTTCTACAGTGCTATTAGCACAGTGGTTTCTCCACTATCTCTGTTTCTATCCAATAGAGAAAATGTAATTATACTCTGAGACTGTAGTTAAGCTGTATCCACCCTTCTGCATGTATAGTCAAATGAAATGCATAAATTAAATAAATCTGTATGAGATGGTGTAATTAAAAAGAGGGGAAAATAGACTGTGAAAAGTGTGTGTGTATTTTTGAAACTGTGAGGGGGCAGCGAACGTTATGCTACACATGGAAGTCAGCTTAATTGGTTGACTTTTGCTGGCCTCACCAGCAAAAGCCCTCTCATTAACCGCAATGGCACACCAACCACAGACACACGTGGTGTACATGCATTCACACACACACACACACACACACACACACACACACACACACACACACACACACACACACACACACACACACACAGAAGGTAAAGAGTCATCAGACTTGATGACATCATGCCAGCTGTTAGTGAGCTCATAGACAAGAAGATGCAGACTGTGAACAACGGGAATAAAGAAAATAGGATTTGTGCCCTTTGTCTGCTCTGGTTGGCTGTTTGTGCTCTTCACCACCTCTGTTTGTCACAGCACAGCTACCATCAGCATGCGCCAAGGAGAAAGAAGTCGCACTGATATCCTGCTGTCTGCTACTTTTTGGAAACCTAGATGCAGACAGGTCCTGAACAACACTGTCACTGACCATAAAATGCTGGATAATTGGATGTGACAGCACTGTTGCCATTCACAAGCTGTTAATCCTGCAGTATAGTTGCTTCCAAAGGACAAATATAGGCAAAAGGAGATGAGAGCCCCAGCTGAAACAAACAAATGAGGAGGAAGCCCGTAAATCCAGATTCAGGATGAGTACGTGATTTAAAATTATGCTACAGGTAAAAGAAACTAACTGTAACCTTGACAAAGATACAATTTTAGATTAATATAGGTTTTAGATGACAACTAACACTGAAATGAAATAATCATATGGTCCTTTGTTGGTTTATTTTAGGAGCATGCTAAAGCGCCTGTTATTGCCCAAGGTAACATTTGCAGTCGTACTTAAACAATACTGCTTTGTTTGTGTAAAGAACAAGAACGCGGAGAAGTGCTTTTACTTTTATTCCTTACTGTAATTACAAAAGACTGCAGAAGAGCTGCAACACGTCTTGTGCTTCAGTCGGGGGACGCGTTTATACAAAGACAAATGCAAACAAGTCAAAAGCACTTTGCACTGATAACACATCATCACAGGCACAAGTACAAGTTAAAGTAACTACCATCAAATAACTCTCTTTATAAAATCTGCCATGACACTTCCACACCTAGAAAATGCCAAGTCTTTCAAAGCTGTGCTTGTCATGAACCGAAGTTCCGAGCGCAGGCAGGACCCAGTAGCAGAACACACACACTAGGGTAGGAGCGAATAAAGAAAGTAATTTTTATTGCAACTAAAGGTGTCCCGTGAGGGTAGCCTGAAAAACAACGTATGGAACCAGAAGAAACCGAGGGACCGCGCAGGGAACGCCGAGAGCGGGGCTGTGAGAGGCTGTAAAACAAAAAGAGAGACAGATTACTGGGGTGCGGAAAAAAGGCAGCATACGAGGGAAGGTGGAGTGTGCGTCTCACGGTGATAGCCGGGCCGAGTGAACCAGAGGGGGGTGGAGCTCCAAAAAGGGGTCGAGACGGCGAAGCTGATGGTGAACCAAATCTCAGGCGGACAGGTGGACAGGCAGGTGGCTCGTAAACAAAAACACGCCGAGTTGTGATCGCTGAGAGGCGACTACGGACTGGCATGGAGCAGCAGGTAGGGCAGGATTAAATAGTCCACCTGATGATCGCCTGGGATGGGATGCAGGTGTGGGGTTAGCAGCCACGCTCGTGGGCGTGGACATCCCAGCAGCACCCCGGACGCCGGGCCGCGGACCATGACAGTGCTGGTAATTTTAAAACTGCTTGGTGTGCTTGGCTATGAAAGGCAGTTATGAGAAGTGGCTTCTTAACCACGCCCAGATAAGGTGGGTGCTCGTGCAGTATGCTGCCAAACATACAATATCACATTTGACTCATACAAATATGAAACTATAAAAAGCTGTAAAACATCAGTATTAGAAAAATAGTGAAATAAAAAATAAGGTTGATCTGTAGCAAAAGAGTGTTCAAGCATAGCCTTAGTGCAAGAGAACCTGTTTTACCACTGGCATGTGTGTATCTGCAGGGGGAGACCTTTAAAGCAGTTTGCCTGTTTCATTTTCTTATCGTTGCCCAACATTATACCGGTGTTACCGTGAACGGTATGATATGGCCCAGCCCTACAACCGACCCTGCATCTGTGAAGCAGCTGCCTACGCCGTCATACTCTGCGTATCATGCAGAAAGGGCAGAAGGTAAATGGAGAGACCTAGCTTAGTTTATGACAAGTTTATGTCCAAGAAAGTAGTCAGACAAAGTAAAACAGATGACACACCAAGTGGCAGCGCAGCTTTAAATCCAGTCACACTTCACTGTTTATCAGTTTTACTAAATCTGTGTGTCTGTGTGTGTGTGTGTGTGTGTGTGTGTGTGTGTGTGTGTGTGTGTGTGTGTGTGTGTGTGTGTGTGTGTGTGTGTCTGTGTGTGTGTGTGTGTGTGTGTGTGTGTGTGTGTGTGTGTGTGTGTCTGTGTGTGTGTGTGTGTGTGTGTGTGTGTGTGTGTGTGTGTGTGTGTGTGTGTGTGTGTGTGTGTGTGTGTGTGTGCGTGCATGTTTTACAAGGGACATGAGACCACCACTACACTGCATTAATAAAGCAAGCACTTGTGTCAACAAAGGTCAAGGCCACAGCGACACACACACACACTTCCTGTAAACTGACCCCATGGTGTGTTGGGGTAGCGACCTCGCCTTGCCCCTGACACCTCCCAACAAAGGAGCAGACTGAGGGAGGCAAAGGTTTGAAGGAGCATGAGGGAGTGGCAGGAGGGGGAGGCAGATCAGCCTACAAAGAGGATACGGGTTGAGCAAGCGTGTGTGTGTGTGTGTGTGTGTGTGTGTGTGTGTGTGTGTGTGTGTGTGTTTGGACTTTTTTTTCTTCACTAAATGAATCTCTGAGGTTTTCCAGTTGTTTAACCCCTTCTCACTCAGTGTGGAGTTCACTTTTTTAACCCCAGGAGGGGATTTACAGACAATGAATAAAGAAGAAAGAACACAAAGAACTTTTGGCAAATATTACTACAAATATTACTATTTAACAAATATTGGTGCTTACTGCACAGTGAGACAAATGAACATTTGTCACAAATATATATACATATTAGGGGTGCCACGATACTCGTATCGATATTGAACCGTTCGATACAGTGCTTTCGGTTCGGTACGCATATGTATCGAACAATACAACATTTTTTATTTATTTTATCAACTTTCCTTCTGACGATGCTGTATGTGTTGAGCGCTCAGTGGATCTGCGCTCGACAGTGCAGCCTAGGCGGAGTAGTCGAACGCAGATTCACTGAGGGCAGGGCAAGCTAGCGAGACAGAAGTTAAGCTCTCCTTGCAACATGGCAAATTGAACCTCCCCCACCCTCATTCAGATCTGGCGTTTGGAACTATTTTGGTTTTCATGTGACGTATGACCCTGAAGGTAAGCGCGTCATGGACTAAAGTAAAACAGTATGTTGGATGTGCCACGCAATGCTCAATTACATGGGTGGGAACTAGTGCGTTAGCGCAGTTAGCTCGTTAACGTGTTGACACCGTCTAGCCCCACACACGGGGCGATCAGGGGTAGCTCGTTAACGAAGATTTGCCGTGTTGTGGCGTTAACGTCATTTCAACGAGATTAACGCTGACAGCACTAGTGGGAACACAACGAATATGACTGCACATTTACTCCGACATCATCCTAGTGCAAAGACAAAAACAACAAGCATGCTACTAACTTTACCCGAGTCATTTAGACAGCCGTTAGCACAGGATTCTCCTTATGGGGACTAAACACTAAACACGATCACAGACTTTAGAGGGAAAACCAGCACACCGCAGACCACGGCCTCTCTATGTGAGGATCTAAACGTATTCTACGCTAGATTCGACACAGCGAACACCATGAGACCGGACAGTGTGCGCACCGCGGATGACGTCAGTGCGCACACTGTGTCTGAGGAGGATGTGCGGAAGTGCTTCAGGAAGGTGAACGCACGCAAAGCTACTGGTCCGGACGGGATTCCCGGCCGCGTCCTCAAGTCATGCGCGGCTCAGCTGGCTGGAGTGTTCACGCACATCTTCAACCTTTCCCTCTCTCTGTCTGTAGTCCCAGCCTGCTTCAAAATGGCCACCATCGTCCCTGTACCCAAATCCTCCACCATCTCCTCATTGAACGACTGGCGACCTGTAGCCCTGACCCCCATCGTAAGCAAATGCTTCGAGAAGCTGGTCAGGGACTTCATCTGCTCTGCACTACCCGACTCACTGGACCCTCTACAGTTCGCATACCGCCACAACAGGTCCACTGATGATGCCATAGCCCTGACACTACACACTGCCCTGTCACACCTGGAGAAGAGAGACACGTATGTGAGAATGCTGTTTGTAGATTACAGCTCAGCATTCAATACCATCGTTCCCTCGAAGCTGGACAGGAAACTGCAGGATCTAGGACTGAGCAGCTCCCTCTGCAGCTGGATCCTTAGCTTCCTGTCTGACAGACGCCAGGTGGTCAGACTGGGCAGCATCACCTCATCCCCCATCACACTGAACACTGGTGCTCCACAGGGGTGTGTACTGAGCCCTCTCCTGTACTCACTCTACACCTACGACTGCACAGCCACTAACAGCTCCAACATCATTGTGAAGTTTGCGGACGACACTACAGTGGTGGGTCTTATCACCAACGGTGATGAGACGGCTTACAGGGAGGAGGTCAGCGCCCTGACCCACTGGTGTCAAGACAACCATCTCACCCTCAACGTCGCAAAGACAAAGGAGTTGATAGTGGACTTCCGGAGGTGCAGAGAAGTACACACCCCCATCACCATCAGCGGCGCTGCTGTGGAGAGAGTGAGCAGCTTCCGGTTCCTTGGAGTACATCTGGCTGAGGATCTTACGTGGTCAGTACACACAAACAAAACAGTGAAGAAGGCCCAGCAGCACCTCTTCTTTCTCAGGAGACTGAAAAGATTCGGCATGAGCCCCCGCATCCTCAGGACCTTCTATCACTGTGCCATTGAGAGCATCCTCACTGGATGCATCACCACCTGGTATGGCAACAGCACCGCCTACAACTGCAAAGCTCTCCAGCGAGTAGTGCGGTGCTCTGAACGGATAATTGGAGGTGAGCTTCCCTCCCTCCAAGACATCTACAGGAAGCGCTGCCTGAGGAAAGCGGGGAGGATCATCAAGGACTCCAGTCACCCCAGCCATAAACTGTTCAGACTGCTTCCATCAGGAAGGAGGTTCTGCAGCATCCGGTCCCGTACCAGCAGACTGAGAGACAGCTTCTTCCACCAGGCCATCAGACTGCTGAACACGTCATAGACACCTCAGCTTCACTACTGGAACTTCAACATTATGCACTCCACACTGTATATAAATGCCACTTGTTTTGCACATATTCAACTCTGTATATTTTATATATTTTATTATTATTATTATTTTTTTTTTTTTTTTTTTTTTTTACTATTTAATTTGTAAAAATGTGTATACACACACACACACACACACACACACACACACACACACACACACACACACACACACACGTAGGAAAATATTTAGTATACACATCCAGAAATGCATACACTATTATATATTGTACATATATTTATTAGTTTCAGGTTGGCCATTCTTGTATTTTGCTCGTTTGTGTTGTTGTGTTTGCACATCTCTGTTGCTTGTGGGGCTCGCACACAAGAATTTCACTCGCATGTGCTGTGCCAGTGTGCCTGCACATGTGATGTGACAATAAAAGTGATTTGATTTGATTTGATTTGATATGTTTAATATGCTGCTGAGAATATAACCCAGAAGAAGCGTATAGTATAGCTTTTATTTTGGAAAGAGACATTTCTCTGTAATAAACTCTCTTTTCCAAAGATGAGTGATTTCTCCATCAGATATTTATTATTTTATTACTTTGTTGTTTCAGCAACATTACATTTAAAAACTGTACTTTTGAGTTAATATATATATTTATAATTTTAATAAATGACAAATTAAAAAGGCATGAAAATTTTTTTGTATCGAACAAATATCGAACCGTGACACCAAAGTATCGAACCGAACCGTGAATTTTGTGTATCGTTGCACCCCTAATATATATATATATATATATAGATAGATAGATAGATATCAAAGGACACTTTGCACCACTTTTGAATTTAAAGTCACATTAGCTGTAAAAACAGATATGGTTCTTGCAAAATGGTATAAACAAGACATGCTGTAATTTTCACAATTTTGTTAACGCCTTCAAAGTATTTTAGCAAAGATTCACTGAGAGAGAGAGAGAGAGAGAGAGAGAGAGTGTGTGTGTGGTGTGTGTGTGTGTGTGTGTGTGTGCGTGTGTGTGTGTGTGTGTGTGTGTGTGTGTGTGTGTGTGTGTGTGTGTGTGTGTGTGTGTGTGTGTGCGCTGGGGCGGAAGTGAGGGGGCTCAAGAGAAAAGAAACTGGCGAGTTAACAAAGTGAGCAATCAACTGCAAAAGCCTCAAGGCACACAAGCCTGCAAGGATTTAAGAGTGTTACTGAGCTTTTTAGTCCACCTATCTGTCCATCTGACAAATGACACCATGAGCCGTCCAAATCGTACTCCCATAGTGAGTTAACACTGCAATTTGCACATACACAGAAAACACAACTGCTTTTGAATTTACCCATAATCATTATCACAATAGTAATTTTCACAGTCAAATGGCTGAGAAAAACAAACATGGTACGTTGTTACTGATTGTAGCTGAAGCAATGAAATGCTTTACATGATCATAACATCAGCAGATTACCTGTCACAGTTTTTTCATTTATTTGGTTTCAGCATAAATAAAAAAGAGGAGAAACGGTTCCCTGCAGGATGCTGATGACACAGTGCAGCAGTGCAACAACAGAAATGAACACACACACCAGGTTCTCATGGTTCATATTACCATCACATCGTCTGTCTTCATTTCATTCAGTCTTCATTTCCCAGAGAAGCGAGATAAGAGCTGAAAGGAATGATGGAGGGCTCCTGTGCATCGCCTCTAAGTGTGTGTGTGAATCCACATGAGACTGTTTCTGTTTTATAAAAGTTACTGAGAAGGCCTGAGTTTCATCCTGCACACGAAAACAACAATGCTAGTTTTTAATTAAAGACATGTTCCTCATCAGTTTCTTGTCTGTTGTTCTGGGACCTTCTGCTGCCCTGACACTTGTTACTGCACCGGCAATGACTTGAATTCATGCTGCATATACGATGTGGCATCTTATATGCATATATGCTGTTCATGCTGGTTTCTGTTGCTTAAGGGTGACAAAAGTATTAATATTACATATGCAGGCTGAGGTTCTGTTAGACCTGTGATAGGCTGGTGACCAGTTCACAGTGTGATGCAGTGAGTGTAGCACTTTGGGTAAAGCTTTTATCAGTGTCACAGGCAGCCTTTTTATCAAAGCCGGTACAGTTTATATTGTCGAGCTCAGGTCACGTCTTCCTGCATACTGTGGGGGGGTGAGGATGAAGTAAGGAGGTGGTGCTTGCACACCATCTGGACTGGGTCTCTGATAAGGAACAGTCAGTCTACACCTCATCACTCAGCCTGGTTTTTCTCGTAACCTTGTGTAAACTACTCTGAATCTTCTTCTCTTCTCTGATGGGATTCTACATCTCGCTGTTTCATCTTCACTCATATCACTTCTGAGATAAGAACAACAATATCATCCATTTGTGGGATGTATACTGCCCAAGTCATTTACTTGTGACATGTTAAGTGACCTGTTCTTTTTCACTATTATATATCGCTGTGGCCCTTGGCCCTGTAGGCCCACATCTTTGCATGTAATGAAAAATAATAAAACAAGGAAAAATATGGTCAAAATAATATGAATGAGCCAGACCATTATGTGTCCCCTAGTGAGTGTTACAAGAGAACTATTATAAATCCCAGTGTCTGCTCGTGTACGCATAACAAAAATATAATGTTATACAATATATCACTGTGCATGTGCAGGTGTGGCAGTCTGAGGCACTTTAGCAGTAATTGAAACTTTTATTTTCTGAGTAGTAGCCCCATCTAGAGTAATGCAGTCCATCAGGAAAATTACTACTGTCACACACACACACACACACACACACACACACACACACACACACACACACACACACACACACACACAGGCTACTATCTCACCTTCATTCCTTAACTTGGATTTCATAGTGTGTGCCCTTCTTCTGATGACTTTCATAATTTTTTCAAGCTTTGCACACACACACACGCACAAACACACACAAACCCTCTATATCATAGACAATCTATCTCACATATCCCTCTACAACGCCTTGTTGCTAGGAGATAGTGCTCTATTTATGGAGAGAGTGATAGAGAGACAATAGAATGAGTGCACATTGTGTGTGTATATACACAACTTCAGGAACTTAACTCTCCTAAACTTCTCATTCCTACTCTTCTCTTTCATTTATCCCTATCACTCTCTCATCCTGTGGCTCTCACACACACACACTCACACACACACACTCACAGCCTTTTTGTCCTGGACTAGAGACACAGTACGGGCGAGGACAATGTATGTGTTCATGAAGTGCATGCATGAGTGCACATGTGAATGTGTACGCATCTGCAGGGAGCTGAATTCCTCTGTGTGCATGCATGTGTGTGCGCCCCAGCAGGTCATATAATGCTTGGCTGGTTGCATTGTCTGCCCCAGCGGTCAGTCCGTCACACACTCTGTCCCCTTAATCTGCAAATACATCTATTATAATCTGATAAAGCCTGCAGAGAAAAAAGCGCTCTCCACTGGAAACACTGAAACAAAGACACAGCTCTGCAGGGTGAAACACGAACGCACCTACAGCACCATCAATTTGCCCTTAGAAGAGCACCACCTATGAAACCGCGTGTTTTCTTGATGATGCAAAATAAGAAGGCTCTCAACATCAGATAATGACAGATCAAAAAAATTTAAACACAGAATTTACTACTTTGTTACAAAACACTTCAAAAGAAGTTGTTCATTTCGTTCAGTTGTTAGGAAAAAAACCTGTTAAAAAAGACAAAAAAAAAGAAATTCAAGGATTGACATCTATTCAAATACGCCTCCTTTGCAGTACAGTTGTCATAACACAAAGTAATCCAGCCTTTGTGACAGCAATAATTATCAACGTGTGTTTTATATGTGCAAATGAGTCCTTTGTATAAGCATCTCAATAAGTGAGATGACACAATGAAAAACATGCAAACTAAATGAGAAGACCTTAAAGGTGCTTTTCCTATTAATGTAACCACCAGTGGAATGCTGCAGCTGTCTGTGCTGCTTGACTGACTGCATTGTCTCTCCCAGCGGTTGGTCTCAAACCCGTAGTCCTCCTAATTCACTCAAACATTCCAGAGAATAAGGAAAAAGAAACCCTGAGCCTTAACCTTACCTTGATACGCATGTCAAATACACGCAGTAAACTCTTATTAGTCCAACACACAGACGTCCTGACGAAAACGATTTACCGAAGCTCAAGCTCTTTTTTTTCCCCATTATTCATGACATCGTTATCAAAATCTTTTCAAGTCCTCACCCACTCACAGAACGCACAACTGCGTGTAGCACAGCACAAACACAGAAGACGTAAAACTAGAAGGGGATCTGAATTGCTATTTCAGCTCGAGCATCTTCAGGCCACAGTAAAGGAACGCAGCGCTGCAGTCAGCCTTACATGCAAAATGATTTGATTAAGATATGATACAGTTATATATTGCTTTCATTTATTTACTTTTCTCTGGCGCGTTATCATTCCTAATAAGCCCGCTCCACTCTGAATCAGTTGCATGTGTTCTTCTCTCTACTACAGTCTGTGCCGCCTTTATCATTCGTCCATCCACAGTCATTTTTAAGCATATTTAATTTCACAGTGACATGTTAATTCCTTTAATCCATCACCCACTTCCTTTTTTGCTTCACATGCATGTTTCAGGAATGTCTCCAAACTTATGTTTCCAATTGAAAAGGTAAAGGGAAGAGGGGGAGGGAGGCAGCGAGACACTGCGAGAGTGAGAAAGAGAGACAGGAATGCAAATCTTGTCTCTGGAAGCAATTAGACAGAAAGCAAGAGCCCTCCTTCTCTTTTTGTGTCTGAGCAGCAGCCAGTCCAGCCACCATAACCTCACCTCAACCCAACGGATGCGCGCACACACACACACACACACACACACACACACACACACACACACACACACACACACACACACACACACACACACACACACCTTTGCCAAATAAGATCGGGTGATACTTCCCAGAGTTGAGTCCACTTCTACTTCTATGTGTAGTTTAAACGTTATTGCCAAGGTGACAACACAGTGTGTATGAACAAGTGTAAACCAGATTTTTCAGTGTAAGTTAATTGTTCTGTCATTTACTCACAGAATAAAAATGTGAGCATCATTAAGCCGATAAAGTATCCTTAATGCTTTGCTCATACAATTAAAATTAGCAGAAAATATTAGTAGAACTTATGAAGATAACACACACACACACACACACACATAATGTTTAAAATGAAGCACTGCAACACTAGAATTCATAGTAGAGCTTTTGTGTTGGACTACATATGGCTCAGGTATTTCTTAATGTGTACATACACACAGGCAGGGTTGGAATTGTGCTCACAGTAAAAAAAATAGATGAAACACATTTTAAAAGCTATGCAGTGAACGACTTTATAACCTACACTGATTTCCACTCTGCATTTTGTGCTGCAGCTTAGATCAGCTCCAAACACAAAGTCAGGACTGAAGAGGAGGAATGCTGGCAGAGTTCATGAACAAAACTCAGTGTGTGAGCGACAAAGAAGCGATGTGTTGTTGACTTCAGTGAGCGGTGAAAGAAAAACCACTGACCTGAAGATATTAGGTTGACTTTGACTAAAGACAATTACACTCCTGCCACTGTGAGGAACACACAAAGTAACACAAGCAAAGCCTGGAAAAAACATTTCCGCTTCACTGACACTGGCAGCGTATCATTTAGGAAGACAACAGCAGCGACGCAAGTTTTATATGAAAAGTGGCATTTTTAAAAGACCTTAAAATCACCCCGGTTTCGTAGTTGCATAGCGATGTAGAGATACACACCAGCCTGTGATTAAAATAATGGCATTCAAAAGCATTAAAGAATAAATCAAATAAGAAGGAAAGAACTTTTTACTATCACTGTGAGAGCTGGCAGCTTCCATCCGAAGTCCAGTCTGGTTACAGGATAGATCTGACCTCTGAACACCAAAATAAAACTTGTGGCTGTAAATTCATTCAAGCTGTCCATACATGAAGAACGAATCCAGAAGAACCTGATAGATCGATTGGTAATTAATCAATTCACACCCAGATCAGACAACCTGACGTCGCCCTCTTCCCCATCACATACAGGCAACGGATTTGGTATTCCCCGTCCATCCTGAAATATGTAACGGCCACAAAATCAAAAACAGACCTTGAAGCAAATATTTACGATACGATTAAGTCCTGACATGTTTATAAAAGTGTGTGTGTGTGTGTGTGTGTGTGTGTGTGTGTGTGTGTGTGTGTGTGTGTGTGTGTGTGTGTGTGTGTGTGTGTGTGTGTGTGCGTGCGTGCGTGCGCGCAGGCGTGTATGGCGAGGATAAAATAACAGTAAATTACTTTGGTGCCTATTAACAAGTCGTCCGTCCTATTACCCGAAAACGCTCGTCTGATTGGCTAGCCTCCTAGGTGCCTAAAAAGTACACCACACAATTTTTAAAAGGACGGCAAATCAAACATAATCAAACAAAAGAAAGACACCGCCAGGAGGGGAAGGCGAGGACAGCTCAAACACACCAATTACTCCGTGTTCATGTGTTTGTCACCTCCTCACGAAATCAAACTATGAGGCCTCATCCTGACGATATGTGAACACACAAAGACTAGCACGCACGCGTGCGCGCGCGCAAACACTGGCTGCTTTGTGTTGCCGATGACTTTACATTCAGTCAGTGAATTTACAGAATGGCAAGCGACTGACTGGAGACCAGGCAACTGCAAAAGACGAGCACAGTCACACACAGCAAAGGCGGTGACAGGCACGCGCACGCACGCACGCGCACACACCGTGCAAAAGAAAACAAATAAATAAATAAATTCGGTCGCATACCTTGTCTGTGGGAGTACTCCAGTTTCGCCCTGCTTAAAGGGTTAACGCTTCCACAAAAACCATAAATCCTTCCAGGTTCGCATGAGAGACGCCCCGCTGCCAGGGGAGATTTCAGGGTACCTCCGACTGTCTTCTCTCGCTTTTTTCTCTCTGTTTCTGGAGACACCAGAAGCTCGAGCCCGGTTTTCTCGGGTTTGCTCTTGCTTGTCTCTTTCCCCGTCGGTGGGACTGCCTCAGTCTTCTCTCTGACTTCTTGTTCTATACAACCTCTGGAAGGGATGGAGACTGAAGAACACCCAGCACCCCGTTTCCCTCTACCTTTTTTCCTCTTCTCTCTCTCCCAGATAAAGAAATCCTAAAATTCTGCTCCTTTAGTCTCTTCTCGTGTCACTCTGCGTGTCGGTACCGTGTATAAGCGCCGACCCTCGCCTGCTCCCGATACTTCTGTTACGTGTGTGCCGACGTGCCTAACTCGATCTCTCCTTTCTCTCTCCACCGCTTCGTTTCTGTAAGTTTCAAGCTCTCTTGCCGGGAGAGCGAGGGGGGGCGGGGCCAAGAGGACGAGAGGGAGCAGAGAGAAGAATGGGATTGGCTGAAACTGAGAATGAAGAAAACAGAGTGTGTGTTGGGTCGAGCGGTAGGAGGGGCGGGACTGCGGAGCTCGGCATTTGGAAGGCTGGTGGAGTAGATTTGCAGAGGAGGAGGTGGGCCCAAGAAGAGACACTCCCACTGCCACCAACACAGACTGACACACACACACACACGCACACACACGCCTTTCCCTCGCTCTTTCTCTGCATTTCCACTGATAAAAGACTCCCCGCTTTCATGACCACGGATGTATTCGTAGCAAAACTGCTACACGACTCATAACACATGACCCCTCTTTGTTTTTTCGGGCGCAAGTTATGACAAAAAAATAATTCATTATTTTCTCATACACACCGCATCTGTGTGTGCGTGGATGCAGCAAGCAAGCTGTATAAACCAAAGGTACCAAGGAGTGAGGCTCTCGGCAGACACACAGGTAGAGAATGTAGGATTAAACATTATACAGGGTGGCGCATGCACACACTTGTACCTCAGCAATCTAAAGTTTTGATAACTACGTTATTATAGAGTGTATATACGTATGGAGGTTGGCTAAATAAATGTATTCAAATAATTTAATAAAAATGTGAGTGATATTTTCAGTTTTTCACTTCAGAAGATTTAAATGCAACATTTTTCTTTCTTTTTTAAATTCGTGCCATTATAAATAAATAATAAAAATTTTCTTTGGAATTTAGTATAATTTATTTTTTTGAGAATGTTCAACTGAAAAATTAACATGCTTCTTACATAACTCTTAAGTGTTGTTTTTAAGAAGTTATTATTAAAATATATGTAATTTTATTCTATAGTAATAAACATTTTTAACAGAATACTTACATTACATCTACAAAGAAAGCATGCTGTTTTCCTGCAATAAACCAAATAAACCAAATAAATCAATTGAAATTAAATTGCACAAGATAAAGACAGTATCTGATGATTTTTTAAAAGACACTGGGTATGAGGAAAAGACTTGTATGAACCATAGAAAGGTACAAAAGGAATTAGGTGCGGCAAAAATGCAACATTATGCTTTATTTCTTGTCATGCAATTAAACCAGCCTTTGTTATGAGCTCATTTGACACGGTAATATAAAGATAAGCGGTCATCTGCCCAAAGAACTAATTTAGTGTTAACACACACAACTATATACACAGCTTAAATATTTTATTAATCTATACATCAACATCATCATTAAACATACATAGAAGCTAATGATATAAGCATCATCTTCCATAGAGGTTAATGGAGTATTGATTTTGGCACAGAGGCCACTAGCTAGGAGATGAGGATATAAAATGTGGTGTTATCTTTAATCTTTAATACTGCAGCGTTTATCACATATTTCACTACTGGACGTATGTGCATCTGCTACATTCTAAATACTTCACTTCATTTAGGGGTCCACAACAACAACCACCACAACAACAACAAAAGGATGGGGAAACTGCTCATTCTAAGAAATTCTTCTTCTTTCAGCTGCTCCCTTTAGCCTTACCCCTTCAGGGGTTGCCACAGCACTCCATCTCTCCTCCATGCAAGATCTCACCTCATGGAGTGAGGATGATGATGAGAAAGGACATAGATCAAATTGCACTATTTGTCATACTTACTAGCAAAATTCATTTTTGGCAGGTCTGGGGAACTTTTCAAAAAATTCTTCAGTCCTTACTTAGTGGTTGCTGGACCAAAATTCCATAGTGGATACAAATTTTGGAGACAATTAAGTTACGTGTTGAAAACAAATACAAATTGGAGAACATAACATCAAATGTGTATGGGGATGATGAAATGAAAAATCAAAAGAATTGGGATTTATTATACATATTTTATTAAAACATATAAATGTTAATAATGGCTGTATGATGACGTTTGTGCAAAGTTTTTCTTAGATTAGCCCACTTGTACAATCATAGTGAGATGTTGGCTCTGCCATGTAATGAAGAAACTAAGACTTGAATTATCCAGGAGTTAAAATTCTGTCTCTATGCAGTGAAGGAACTCGTCATTTGATCTCCTGCTGAATTTTTAAGTTTTCTCAGTTATAAAGAAATTAGGTGTTTAATTTTATGGTAGTTTTATGTTAATGAGAAAGATAAAATAATTTAAAGAATTCCAGAAAAAAACACATTACATTAAAGTTAGAAACTGATTTGTGTGTCATTGAGCAAAATATGTTTTTGATTCCTTACCCAAAGCAGACTGGATTAAAATCAACCAACCTACCAAGCAGTCAAGCAGTCAGTCAATCACAGATTCTCCTGATCTCAACGTAAATGTACAAATCACATCTGTCCAGAAAGTCTCTTTCTTCCAGTCCAACCTCTCCACCACCAAGACCACAGAGCTGTCAAAGGACATCAAGGGCAATATTGTAGACCTGCACGAGGCTGGAATGATCACAAGAAAGGTGGTGGATCAGCACAAAACCAGCCAGTTTATTAATGATCTAAAGGCAAAATCCAGCTTTGGCATCAGTTCAATTCACTGCTTCAGAGGAAGAGAAACACAATGCACTGTCTGTTGCTTTCTGTCATTACTATGTCCTTTTGGTTATCCACTTGTCTGTCTGTATTTGGATGTTCAACATCCTATGAGTTGCATTATGAGCTTGGGATTTCCAGGCAATACTCTGTACCGATGCTCTTGTATACTAGCCTTGATTACAGTGTTCCATGTATGCCCTGCCTGACAGCCTTTTGCACCATGTTGTTATGTCCTGGATTGTTTCAGGGGCATCTTTGCACAGCATGCATCTGGGACCTTCCTAGTGTGGAAGACCCCAGCCTCTATTGACTTTGTGCTTAGAGTTTATTCATGTGGTGTCATTATTAGTGCTTCTGTGTTGTCTTTCAGTCCAGCTTTGTTGAGCCACTGGTAGAATTCTTTTATATCAGCCATGGTATGGCACTGACCTGTCCTTTCTCTTCTTCTTTCACTGGTTTCTGTTGCCTCAAGTATTCATTAAGCCCATGATCAGTTGTGGCCATGTTTTTTTTTGCTTTTTGTTGTTTCATTCTGGAGAGTGGTTCTGACACTCACTAGTTCTTGGCCTCCTTCTTTCTATTTAGTGTACAGTGTCAGGGTGCTGAATTCGGGGTGAAACCCTGCATGAATCGCAAGGAGCTGTCTTGTCTTGATGTTGGTGTTGGGGTGGCTGTAGCTCAGGAGGTAGAGCAGGTCATCTACTGATCTGAAGGTTAGTGTTTTGATCCCTGGCTCCTCCAGTTTGCATGCCAAGTATCCTTGGGCGAGATATTAACCCAAAGCTGCTCTCCGATGTATGAATGTTTGTTAGGAAGCACTAAAAGTTTAGAAAAATGCTTGTGTGACTGGGTGAATGTGGCATGTTGTATAGATCGCTTTGAGTACTCCAGGAGAGTAGAAAAGCGCTATATAAGAATCAGTCCATTTACATTTACTATGCCAGTGACTTCTATCTCCTTTGGCCAGGTTATTATCACAGTAGGGTATCTAATAACTGCCAGGGCATCAGTCTTGATCTTGATCTTGTTCTTCCAGGTATTTGGCAGTTGCGTCTCTCCTAATGCCCTCCCCAGGGTACTTATAGCTATCCATAGCCAATCGTGTTAATTTGGGGGGTGAGGGGGTTCAGGCCTATGCAGAACAGCAGTGAGAAAGAACATCTCCTGGGGAAATCCCACACTTGATGGTGACCTGTGCAGTTGACTTAAAGTTGGCCTGTAGCGTCACTTGCCAGATCGACATCACATTCCTCATGATGGATCTCACGGTCCTGTTGATTATTTCTAAGAATTCCAGAATCCATGTTTAAGGCACTGAGCCATACGCTTTCTAGTAGTTAATCCTAGCGGTGAACAGGTTGGTCAGTCTGGTCTTACAGTGTGGAGTGATTGCTCTGTCTAGCTGGTGTTTTGTCCCTTCCATGTTGTGTTGAGGGAAGTTATTGGTTGGGCTTTGGATGGTATCGGATGGTCTGGCCTTCAATTAGCCTTTCCAGGTACATATTATGGATTAGCTGCTGGTTCATTTGTGTTGCCAGGCTGTGATGGTTACTGGTCGCTGTTCAGGAAGGTTGCTTTGGTCTGCTCTTAGATCTGCTAGCCACTGAGCATTGTTGTTATGTGTTGCATTCTTCTCTCATATGTTCTTCCAGTATTGCTCTGTCTCCAGCCTTGGTGGCGCTTTTCTCATATTTTTCATGTGCCTCTGAGAGTATAAAAATTCAGTGGAGAACATTTGAGTTCTATTGCTCTGATATGCCTCTTAAAGTGGTTAACCAACACTGAGTCTTTGCTTAACAGTCTCTAAGGCTTTGGGTATGGATAGCTTGTTGTACTTCTTTCTTCAACTTAGCCTCTAGTCACCTTCTCAATGGAGGGTACTGCTTCCTGTGGCCTTGTTCATCTTATAGCCAATCATCTCAAGTATCCCCATGGCTGTGGTTTAGATCAGCTGGTTGGTTTCAGTCTTTGAATGGAGGCATTTCCTTTGAGTCAAAGGAGATCTTTATTTTCCTGACTTAGTCATGTTTTACCTTCAAAAGAACTCCAAAGAAAATTTGGTATATAAGCCTTCATCAGGGAGTTAACCCATCAATCAGCATTCTATCTCTACCAAACTTCCATTTGGTGTGAGAATGAAGCTTTTAACCGCTAGGAATCTTAAAAACTAAGAAAAAGGAGGTATGGCATGGACTTTAATTGTGACTGATTGCCTCTAAACGTCATTACTGTGCTCTTGACTTTACCCTCCCGTAATCTATGTTGGACTTTCAGGCATTTCAGGCTAAATTCCTGCATTATATTTGAATCTTGTAGTGCAAAACACAGCCTTTACTTGACCTATTCTAGATCCCAGTTTCCTACGGATGGAGAGTACTAGAGAAGAGATTTTGACTCTTAGGACAGTTAGCTATTTTCTTCTCTTTATCTCTATCACCTCTGCAGCAGTAAGGCTTTTCTAACACTAGAGTATTTGCTGGTGCCACCCACTGACACACAAAGTACAGCCTTTATAGGCCATCAGAGTGCATGTGTGTGAGTGATTGATGTGTGTGTGTGTGTGTGTGTGTGTGTGTGCAGCTGTTCCCGCCATTTAAACACACTATGTATTTTTATATGACTGAGGGTGATATGGGTTCTTTCATTTGATTCTTCAGGTCCCCCACAACCTTAGAGAGAGAGAAGGCAAGAGAGAGAGACGGAGAAGAAAGAGAAGTGTGGGGAAAACGTGGGAGTGGGACACTGAGAGAAAGATAAAACAACTGAAGGAAAAGTGTGAGTGTGTCTTAAATAAGTCAGTTATTACAAAAAACAGCAATGAGGCAAGAATTTGAAACCAGAAGAAAGAAAACGTTAACTTTTTAAAAATCCTTCATTCAGTGTGTGGCCATTTGAGTCAAGGGTGAGATAACATTGTGTAACCCCCTCTCATGGTGGGGTGTTTGAGTATGTGTGCAAGTCACTGTGAGTTCAGACATTTCAGCTTCCTGCCCAGACAGTAAAATAACAATAATCATCTGGACCACTGCATCCTAGTGCTGCGCAGCAACAGAGAACAGCCTAAATGTGTTTATTTCTGCACATTATCTTGACAACTTTTTTTTGCCAATTGAAAATAACTGATTACTAAGCTCATGTGGGGCTGGAATAAACCATTTGGGATAGGTAAAGCTGCTGTTTTATCCATCTGTGGTTTAAGTGCAACACATATTATAATAAACAAGTGAATGCAACCACAAGAAATGAAAGTAACAACAGCAAAAACAATTATGATAATAATGACGACAACAATAGTGTGCACAAACCCATGAAAATGACTCTCTTGTAAGAATTTTAGACAAAAATCTACAAGTTGGGCACATACCAATCTTTGTCAAATGACTGCAAGTCGACAAATGGCTTGGTGACAAAAAACAGAGAAAAAAGAAAGAAAGAAAAAGAAAGCTTTGTGTTTCTATAGGTGTGCAGCAGCCTGGCCATCCATAAATGTTTCTAGTCGCAAAAGAAATAGCAGGAGCTGTGACAAAACCTTCTAACGTGTAGCTGGATAAAAGGAGGCTTCTCCAAACCACCAGACCGGCGTGGAAACCGTAAGTGGTTTATTTGTTTCACCAATATTTATTAAAATAAATTTTTATCTAAGGTCAAAGCTGGTCAAAACAATACTTATTTAAATCTCCCATAAGATATGGAAGTAGTCATTTTAATGAGACTTGTGTCTGTTTTAGGAAAGCATGGACTGTAAATGCTGCCAGCAGGTTTGTGCAGTTTATTTGGTGTTGTGATTCTCATTTATTATTCTCTTCCTTCTTTCCTTTAATAGGTGAACCTGATCAATCAGTCTTTCTCTTTATATATTCTAAAATGCCTTTTTAAACCTTGTTTGCCAAATGCTTCTGAAAGCTTGGAGAAAGGATGCTCAAATATAGCAAATACAATTAAACGCATGTAAAACTAGTAGAAGGCACTGCTGTTTAGTCTTATGTTTAAAGGAAGTTTATAAGTTAATTCTGCATCAAACAGAGGTTAATGAGTCAGTTTACATTCTCAAAGCGATTTCCGCCTTGGAAAACGAGTGTCCTTTTACAAAGACAATGACAGCTTTACTTCAACAGTAAGCTTTGTTTCTACTGAACAACTCTCTCTCTCAAAGTCTTTTTAATAAGACTTGCTCATTGTAAAGTATCATTACAATATAGAATGGCAGTGAGTCGAAACTCTGACTAGCATGTCTTGATGCATGCTGAATCATCCAGGTAAGTAAATCCCAAAAGTTGATTCTGGACGTAGCGTTTTCATCCAAGTGACTTCTTCAGTCTCAGGTGACTGCAGGTTTCCCCAACCTGACTAAGCATGTGCTTCCCCCATTTTTAAGAGTTAAAGAGTTACGTTGGGGAAATATAAGCTTGCTGTTAGAAATGCTAAGAGTTTTTTTCCCATTCTTCCATCCATTCTCTTCCGCTTAGGGTCTGGAGCCTATCCTAGCAACATAAGGCAAGTGACAGGATACACCATGGACACCAGCCTTACAGACAGCCATTCAACAGACACCTATGGGTGAGTAAGATTCACCAGTTCTATTATTTTGGGGAAATTGAACCAAAAACTGTAACATAACCACGTAATAACAATAAAATAATGAAACAATTTTAGGTTATTCAAAACAACCACAGAAAAATACACTTTAAGAAATGAGTTTTCATTCTCTTTCATTTTCTCTGCCTCATGCTTGCACAAGCACCCCGTGAAGCTGTTACCATAGAAGATTTCAATTAGAGATCTTATACTGCGAGACCAGCTCGACCCATGTGTGTGTGAGTGCACGAGACATGAGAACACAGTAGACAGCAGCTAATCATATTTTCTGGTTTACCTTTACAATGAAGGACCCTCCTGCCTCAGAGAGACATGCACACACACACACACACACACACACACACACACACACACACACACACACACTCATGCATGCACGCACACACACATACACACACACACACACACACATGCACACACGTACACGTACACACACACACACACACACACACACACACACACACACACACACACACACACACACACACACACACACACACACACACAAAGGGAGTGTGACCCCTTCAATGCTGCAGTGGGATTTGAATGATTCATATAAAATGATGCAAAGAGCTGTTTTTCATTTAGCTCAACTGAACTTAAAGCTGATTAAAAAACACAATTTTTCTCTCTCTTCATGTTTGGATGACAAGACATCTTTCTGTTTCTGTCCAGTTTACTCAGTTTTTATTGGTGATCTTGCGCAAAGAATTGACATTAGGAGAGGTACAACATTCCTGGGAAAAGAAAGCTGACATGTGTATGCACAGTATTTGTCTACACAACTTTGCTAAACATTTGAAGCAAACATTTATGACAAACATTGATTCTGTTCTGTTAATCTGACCCAAAGTTGGGATAACCCATATGGAAAAGATTTATATAAATTTTATAAAGTTTGTATCTGTCTTGTGTGAAACTTGTCTGAAACGCATACAAGAGTGAAAACAGATATAAGACCCCTAGAAAAATTATATAAATGAAACTTGTATGTTTTGGATACTTCCTGGAACAACATATGAAAATGTCCACTTTCACGAGTAAATCATATCAGCCTTACATGATTCACTATATGAAGTAGGCCACATCTGATTCAAGTCTTTTACAAGTTTTCACTATTTCTTTTCCATATGGGAAGACTCGATCTCGTTAAATCTGATTTTAGTTTTGAGTTTATACAGTTCTTTTCAACAAGCTTTTTATTGTATTTACATAATATCACCTCAAGATAGTTTATGGAATTCTTATCCCATTTAAGATTGGACTTATGTTTGAATTCAATTCCAGGTTGGAAGTTAAAGCTCATAAGTAGTGTGTTTTGAATATTTAATTTTTAGGCTGATAGTGATCTGAATTCCTCTAATATCATCATTATTCTTGGTGGGGATTCATTTGGTTGGCCTGGGTAGATTAAAATATCATCAGCAAAGAGAGATAGCCTCTGATCGTCTCCCTGTATATTGATTAATCTAATTTGGTTATCCTGTCTTATGTATTGACGAAGAGGTTCAACAAACAAAGCAAACGAGATCAGTGAGAGGGGGAAGCCCTGTCGGCATGATCTTTCACGAGTAAATGGTTTTGATAGACTGATATTTATTTTCACTTTGGTTGTTGGTTTATTGTAAATTGATTGAACTGTCTTAATGCCCATCTGATGAAATCCAATCTTATCCAAAACCTTATAGAGAAATGACCATCTTACAGCGTCAAATGCTTTTTTCAGCATCTAAACCCATCAGCATTGCCTCTAGATGATTCTCTTTTATATGATGGAGCGTGTTTCTAAACCCAGTATGGTCGAGATTAATATGTTTGGGTATGATATTATCAAGATATTATCTTTGCTAATATGGATGTGTGTATTTTATAATCCAGGTTTAATACTGATAGTTGCTACGGTTCAGTTTATCTTTTCCCTCCTTTGGAACAACAGATATGGTTGTTTCTTTCCATGAGTGGGAACCTCCCCGCCTTTAAGGACCCAGTTACACACTGCCTTCAGTCCAGGAGTTAATTCCTCCCTGTAGGCTTTATACCATTCACCATTCACCATCCGGGCCAGGGCTCTTATGTGGTTTTAGTCTTGTAGTTACAGCATTGATTTCTTTATCTAACATACTGTTCTCCTGTTCTGAGACCTCGGGGAGATTTAGGGAACTTTTTCTATCTGGTCCCCTTTATTTAGGTCAGGCTGGGAGTTCAGCTCTTTATAGTATGTTTTGAAACTCTGCTGTATTTCAATGTGATCATTGTGTATAATGCCATTTGTTTGGTTGTTTTATTTTAGGGACTGAACTATCTGCTTGGTGCTTTCTTAGCTTAAAAGCTAGCCACAGTATTGATTTCCCACCTGCTTCGTAATAATTTTGTTTAAGGAAGATTTCTGTGTTTATTCAGAGTATATAGCATCAGTTTCATTTTGTAATCTCTTTTTTCATTGTTTTGTCATCGTGTAAAGTATTTTTGTGTTGTCTTTGTAATTCCTTGAGATCCAACTGTAATTTTCCAAGTTTCTCTTTATTCTGTTTTTTAGTCAGGGAATTGTAGGCAATAACTTTTCCTCGTATAACCGCTTTACAGGCGTTCCATAGCACGGACTGTGCCACATCCCCATTGTCATTTTCCTGAAAATAAATGGTAAATGGACTGATCATCATATAGTGCTTTTCTACTCTCAAAGCGCTCTATAAAACATGCCTCATTCACACCAACTCGTACAAGCTCTTCCTTCTATACTTAAGTGCAATCTAACCAACATTCACACTGTGATGGACGCATGGGAGAGCAACTTAGGGTTAGTGTCTTGCCCAAGGATACTTGGCATGCAGACTGGGGAAGCCAAGGATCGAACCAGCAACCTTCCAGTCAGTAGCTGATCCAAATATATATATCTATATGTATATCAATTTCTTTATTAAATTTCTCCCTACTGTTTGAATCATTCAGAATGCTAGAAATTATTCTCCAGATTGTTGATTTTTGAATTTCGTTTACACATACAGATTGGAGAGTGGTCTGATAGGTCAACTGTGCCAAAATTGCAAGTTTTAACTTTATGTCGGTCATTATAATTGTATAAAGTAATCAAGTTTCTCGAGTATGCAGAGTGAAGAGCAGAGAAATGTGTGAAGTCCAGCCTGGAAGGATTAGCATCTCTCCCGACATCATTAAGTCCTGTTTACGTCCATTTTACAGTTCATTTTGATCTCCTGTAGAACCACGTTCTTTACTTTAGACAGCACCTTTGACCGTTTTTGTGGGCTGACTATTCCACTTACATTAAAGGAGAGGATATTAACAGTGTTTGCCATTTTCAGGGTGGAACATTGTTGTCAAAATTAACATAACAATACCACATTGTCCGAACAGTGCTGCTGAGAACCACAGCTAACAAGATAACAATCACACAGATAATAAGATAATAAAACAGAATTTCCACTTGTGGGTGTTTAAAAAAAAAGAAAAAGGGGGTCAGCCACAGACTTCGGAGTGGGCCCCTTGATTTGAAGTCCTCCTACCCCAACACAATTCTCCCACACTGAGCATGAACCAGTATTCCCGGCATCTCAATTAAGACAAGGCAACAGTTAATCTCTTTACCTTTCCATTGGAACCCCTTCACTTGCCATGCTTTTTAGAGTATTTCTTCCTAACTCAGAAAGCGTACAATAATAGATCGAGGTGGGGGGAGGGCACGGTGCGCTCGCTCAGTGTGTAAGTTCAATGTCGAGGGGAGTTGCAGATACTCTCTCAAAAGATTTTCAACAAAGTCTTTTATCGTGGGGCATTTTTCTCTTCATTCCCAACTATGCCATATAGCCTGACACTGTTGGGTGGGAGCGTCCTTCTTGTTTGGTGTTTTGAGACTCGGGTTTGTAGTTTTAGTAGCATCGTCCACTGCTTGAACCCGCTCTCCGTGTCCAGAATACGACCCTCTGCTTCCTCGAGTCTTGTGTTGGTTTTGCACACTTCACTTCTTCGAACTGTTGTGTTTTCTTTTTGGAAGTCTTAATTTCCATAAGTATCGCTCTCAGATCAGTTTTGTCGTCCTTTTTGCTAACAGTAGCCCCAATGCTAGCCATAACGTCACCTTCTTTGTTAGCTTCACTTTCTTCGGTATCCATGTCAGTCATAGTTTTGACTCGTTTCTTGGTTTCCGTCTTGCCATGTTTGTCCTTCACCACAGCCCTGTCCTATTTAGTCACTTTTAGCTGTTTGTCTTTATCTTGTTAGTATTTTTATTTTTCGGGGGCTTTTTGACAAAGAAGAGCCAGCAGCAGTAGTTCTATGCAGCTACCTCCACTGTGTGACCCACAAGTCAGAAGCCACTTGTTAGGTTTTGTATTGTTGATTTCAAGCTACAAACCTATCACCACTCCTTTTGTGAGTTGTTTTACCAAAGTAACACTTTTCATCTGCCATTGATCTCATATTTACTGTAAAACAAATACAAGCTTTAAGCTCTACTTGTGACCCCTAGAGGACGACTTGCCTTTAACTTTAATTCACTACAGCAAAACACACACATACTGCCACTCTCCTAAAGATTCCTAACAATAGAACAAGATAAAAGATTATTAAACAGACACATACAAAACTGAGTTTTCTGCTGGGGACCATGAATGCACATGACTGAATCCCATGGCAATTTCTTCATTAAACTCACTTTTTGACCAGATAATGGGAACAGAATTGGTTGTCTTATGTAGACAATGAACATCAGTACCTATTGTGGCTACATCTAAGGTCTGGATACGTTCATTCTTCTGGTCTTTTCGTCATGCCTTTTTATATCTTCTGCTTTTTTGTATATCACCTGATTCCTTCTTGTGTGTCTTAACTTTCTCATATTATCTTCTATCCTTAATCTCCTGTTGTCTCAAAAGGACATTGACTTACTCATGGCATACAACAAAAGCTATGTTGGGAAGTTTTCGCCTGGGTTCTTCATGCATGTGTGTTTGTAAAAAGAGAAAGGAGGAGAGATGCATGATGGCAGGTGGTAAATACAGTTACCTTATATCTCTTACACACACATATACAGTGGCACAGCCCATATTAAATTACAATCCAGAAGAAGGCTGAACAAGTGTAAGCGGATTACAAATACCTTGAGTGTGCAATATGAGATAAGACCTGCGAGAGTGAGACAGTGAATGCTGTGGTTGCTGAAGGAAAGAAGGGGCCAAAAGAGGGAGACAGAGGGAAAGGAAAAGGTGAAGGATGTGAAAGTGGATGAGTCATTCATAAGACATGTCCCCCTGCCCCCACCTTTTGTATGATGTGATTAGTTAAAAGCCTCCATGCACTCATCGTACTGGTGGAGATGGAAGCAAAGAGGGCTAACATGCATGCCCCATGTGTGTGTGTTTGTCTCAAAATCCATCTCATCAAGCTCTCTTGGTTAAGCCAAAAACTGGTGCTGTCGCTCTCTCGTAATGATACACACACTCACATGTGCACAGAATACACACAGGTGTGTCATAGCCTCACACCTGTGACTGGTTACTCTTAGATATAAGCAATGATTTTAGCTTGTCTTGCTTAATCATTCAGAATTGACTTGCACCAAATGACTATTTATTGGTTCCCAGCCAACATCCCACCAGAAGCCTTTAAAGATGCAACAATAAAGGTTTTTATTGGCCTCTAGTAAAAGTGAATGAGAAAAAGAATGATAGGGTTTGTTGATCGATATCTACGACTCTGTAATTACTTTGTGTTTAAATAAGAGCCATGTAAAAATTTTAGCTTGTAACTGCCCAGAGGAATCATTTAGAATTTATGATCCTTTATCTTGACAGACAAAAAGAACAAGCCAAACATTCCCGAGTCCGAGACACACTCCCTTCCAAAGAGCACAGCGATATTCCTAAGAGATATCTTTTCTGAATACATTGCCCGCTCCTTTTTGAAATTAAAAATGGCATCTTGTACTTTTTTAAGTAATGACGTGGACACTGGAAGTGAAGGGAGCCATCAAGCTGAAGAAGGAGTCCTATCAGTTTTGGTTAACTGGTGGAACTTCATTAGCAGCTGATGGGTACGGCAGGCCAAGCAGAATGCAGCTTGGTGGGTAGCTGAGGCAAAACCTTGGGTGTAGAAAGGAATCAGTGAGGCCATGGACACAGATTTTCAGTGTGTCTCGAGGTGAGCCTTGCAAACCATCAGGAAACTGAGCAACAGAACGGGTGCTTGCAGGAGTGCAGTGTCACTGACCTCAACTGAGGAAAAAAATGGGCAGTTGAAGAAATACTTAGAGGACCTCCTAAGAGAGAAAGCAGAGGACGAGGGTAATGCAGTAGGAACCAGAATCAGCACCTCCAAGTGTGAGGCCTGTAGTTTTCTCTGGTTCCCTCCCCAATCAGACCAGGAATGACACGTTTGATCGCATGTTCTCCTTAAATTGCTGGCTGTCTCACCGGTGTCCCAAAAAAGATGTGGGCTTTATAAATAACTGGGAAACTTTCTGGGGAAAACCTGGTCTTGTTAGAAAAGACAGCTGCTCCATCCAAAGTGGGATTGATGCCCTTATTTTTAGAAATCTTTTCAAATTTATTAAATCCCCCCAAAACGTGACTATGCAGAGTGCAACAAGGAAGCAGAGTTGCAGTCTTACACGCCTCTCTGCAGCTTCTCTCCTCCTGCTATCCCCCCAAAACCACATCTCCATAGAGACTGTGTCAGCTCCCAAAAAGACAAAAAACAAACTAAAAACCATAAAAAAAAAAATGGTTTAAACATAAAAAAAGAACAAAGAAAGAACAATACAGTATCCTCAACAGCACCAAAGAGTAAAACAGTCAAATGTGAATTATTAAACATTGGGTGTCTCTCTTTTAGCTATCTATTAGTGCATAAAATAATAATTAATTTTTCAATTGTTAGTTTAAATAATCAACACTGCCAATCTGACCCCTGACTGGAGTAATTGTCAGAATCCTCGAAGCACAGGCCGAGGGGTGTGTATGGCAGCAATCCACTCCACCTATCCGGTCGTTAAGTCTGACGTCACTAGCCATGTCTGGGCCTAAACTCCGCTGCAGGTCCATATATCAAACGATCACTGTGGCATTACTGAGAGTTGAAAAACTGTCTAAAGTCTTTCATCTTTAATAAAATGATCAGCGTTCTGCTCTACCAGGTGTAACAATTGAGTTTAACATCCAGGCATCCATGAAAACGGAATTTATGACATTTAACAGAGTTAGAAGTTAGCAGGAAGTTAGCTCTCTAGCTTCTATCTAAATACAATATAGCATGTCCTGACTGCGGGGTTTTGGAAACAAATTAAAACGTACAGCTCTGCTATCACTTCCAACATAAATGAAGACAGAAAACTAAACAGCAGTGACGTTTGTAGGGTTACTGAAGTTGGGCTAGCTGGTATATAATGACGTGCTACGTGACTGCTAGCGACACAGCTATGTTAGCATAATATAAACAAGCTAACTTTTTTTTCCACTCGATAAAAGTTAACGTGAGTGTTCTCGGTGATCAGGAACAAATGTAATCGCATGGCAGGATGCTGTAAAAGGACCAAACTTCAGCCAGGAGAACAACTGAGATAATCCATCCACAATACGAGGTTAGTCATTCATATACTGCTGCATGGGCTGGGCTGTAGTTACATCCTAAGGTTTTAAAAACTGAGCTTAAATAAATGATTAGCGGTAATAAAAGCCGAGGGAGGTCAACAGTGATCACTGACTGTTTTAGGAGCTTTTTGAGATTAAATAGAAGAAAATACAAAACATTAAACATGTTAACAACACAAAAGCCATATTAAACGCAGACTACTTTAGGCCCGGAAGTAGGATTCGTCACGTCATCACTTAACGACCGGATAGACACTGAAAATGTGACGTCATTTCCGGGGTAAAACCGCAAAGGATTGTAGTTACGAGTGGCAAGTGGCACTAGCGCACGCAGGCTTTCACATGAAAACAGTCACACAGCGATAAAAAGAAACACAAAAATGGCAAGAGGCTGTTGTATTACTAACTGCAATAGCCGGTCGCATGACATCCACGGGAAGCCGATGGGTAAAGAGATCGGTTTTTATCGGATTCCGTCGTGGAAGAGAAATTGTTCAAGCCGTGTTTCCGAAGTAACAAAGAGCCGACGGATGGCCTGGATTGCAGCCATTCGAAGACCAAATATAACGTCTCAGAACACTCCAGCTCACACGTGAGTCTGCTCCAAGCATTTCCACAAGTCTTCTGTTGTAGTTATTACTTAATTTATCATAACAATATTGTTGATGTAGGTTACAAATAAGTCTTATATTGATTTGAATTGAGTTTGTTGCGCTATGCTGCTTTGTTCACTGTGGCTTTGCGGGCTAATGTTTGTTGTGTTTTGTAGGAAAAGCAGCCTACAAAATGCTGGAAGGCGATCCAGACTGGGCCCCTCTATCAACCTGGGTCATACTGAGTTTAAAGCTGCTACCCCAGCCAGATTTGATCGGTTAAGAGGGAGAGCGATATCGAAACAGCCACGAAACGTCCCGCATATATGTGCCCAAGTGTTGTATCGAAGCAATCAAGTGATGAATAACTGTTTCATTTAGAGATGGACCGATTCGATATTACGTATCGGTATCGGTCCGATACTGACGTAAATTACTGGATCGGATATCGGAGAGAAATAAGAAATGTAATCCGATCCATTAAATATCAAAAAAGCACCTCACAAAACTTGCAACATGGCGTAACTCGGCTCATAACCGTAGCACGTGGGAGCAGTGTGGTCACGTGATAGAGCGGCTGTGTGTGTTTGGAGCCTCGCTACCAATCCAGCATTTCATCTCCGAGGAAGTGATCCCAGAGAGAAGCATTCCCACATTAAGCTTAACAACCGATATATGGAGCGACTGCCTCTCTCTCTCTCCTGCTGCTACTTCAATCATGAAACTGATCAATGATCAGCTGATCATCTCTCTTCTTTGTTTTTGGCCCACTTTGCACCAGAAAGAGGAAACCAGCGGCTGAACAACAGCAGCACGTTTAAGCTTGATAATCTGTTGTTAGGATTTATTTAATATTACTTTCTACACCAGGATCTTTTTCTACAGCTGACGGCTGGTAACTGTGCAGGGGCGGATCTAGCAAAGTTTAGCCAGGGGGGCCGATAGGGCATGAACAGGGAAAAGGGGGCACAAAGACATACTTTTCTTTCTTATTCTCATTTAAAATGTCGAGCTTTTAATAAATAATTATCTGACTCTGACACCCAAAGTTTTAATCTGATGTAAAATGTATAGAAGTCCATTACTGTATATAGTAATTGTTAAGTCTAATATACCCTAGTAAGCTATAGTACTTTTTCCTTTGGGAAGGTACCATCTGTGCAGTCTGCAGTTCTGCTGAAGAAAGATGTTGAATCTATTTAATTATTCTTGAAAAATAATTTATTTCTGTGCATTTTTTTTTCACACTGCATCAAATTAAAGTTGATTACGTTGATTAAGCATCATGAGGTGGAGGGTGGGGGGTGGTTCCCTTTGTTTTGCTGGGAGTTTGCAACCCTATTAGTTAGGTTGCTTAATATTTCTGCTAAGTACTCTTTAAAATACCAGAACAGGAAGGATGGAGCAGGTTTAAGTTTATTAGATCGATCAGTTTTGCTGAACTATGAAATATTTTGGGTGCAGTGTATTTTTTTTACATACAGGTATAACAGAATAGCTTTAGTGTTGTTGTTTATTTAAGCTTGAGTATGAACTTATACAAAATGCAGCAATATATAAACAACACCCAGCACGCCCCTGCGGGCGGTTTATCCTTCAAGCTCGGGTCCTCTACCAGAGGCCTGGGAGCTTGAGGGTCCTGCGCAGTATCTTAGCTGTTCCCAGGACTGCGCTCTTCTGGACAGAGATCTCCGATGTTGTTCCCGGGATCTGCTGGAGCCACTCGCCTAGCTTGGGAGTCACCGCACCTAGTGCTCCGATTACCACGGGGACCACCGTTACCTTCACCCTCCACATCCTCTCCAGCTCTTCTCTGAGCCCTTGGTATTTCTCCAGCTTCTCGTGTTCCTTCTTCCTGATATTGCTGTCATTCGGAACCGCTACATCGATCACTACGGCCGTCTTCTTCTGTTTATCTACCACCACTATGTCCGGTTGGTTAGCCACCACCATTTTGTCCGTCTGTATCTGGAAGTCCCACAGGATCTTAGCTCGGTCATTCTCCACCACCCTTGGGGGCATCTCCCATTTTGACCTCGGGACTTCCAGGTTATACTCGGCACAGATGTTCCTGTACACTATGCCGGCCACTTGGTTATGGCGTTCCATGTATGCCTTGCCTGCTAGCATCTTGCACCCTGCTGTTATGTGCTGGATTGTCTCTGGGGCATCTTTACACAGCCTGCACCTGGGGTCTTGCCTGGTGTGATAGACCCCAGCCTCTATGGATCTTGTGCTCAGAGCTTGTTCTTGTGCTGCCATGATTAGTGCCTCTGTGCTGTCTTTCAGTCCAGCTTTGTCCAGCCACTGGTAGGATTTCTGGATATCAGCCACCCCCTCTATCTGCCGGTGGTACATACCGTGCAGGGGCCTGTCCTTCCATGATGGTTCCTCGTCTCCCTCCTCTTTCTTGGGTTTCTGCTGCCTGAGGTATTCACTGAGCACTCGGTCAGTTGGGGCCATCTTCCCAATGTATTCTTGGATGTTCGTTGTCTCATCCTGGACTGTGGTGCTGACACTCACCAGTCCCCGGCCCCCTTCCTTCCGCTTAGCGTACAGCCTCAGGGTGCTGGACTTGGGGTGAAACCCTCCATGCATGGTAAGGAGCTTTCTTGTCTTTATGTCAGTGGCTTCTATCTCCTCCTTTGGCCAGCCTATTACCCCAGCAGGGTACCTGATCACGGGCAGGGCATAGGTGTTGATGGCCCGGATCTTGTTCTTACCATTCAGCTGACTCCTCAGGACTTGCCTGACCCTCTGCAGGTACTTGGTGGTTGCAGCTTTTCTAGCGGCCTCCTCATGGTTCCCATTCGCCTGCGGGATCCCCAGGTACTTGTAACTGTCCTCTATGTCTGCAATGTTGCCTTCTGGTAGTTCAATCCCCTCAGTTCTGACTACCTTCCCTCTCTTTGTTACCATCCGACTACACTTCTCCAGTCCGAACGACATTCCAATGTCATTGCTGTATAGCCTGGTAGTGTGGATCAGTGAATCGATGTCTCGTTCACTCTTGGCATACAGCTTGATGTCATCCATGTACAGGAGGTGGCTGACAACTGCTCCGTTCCGTAGTCGGTATCCGTAGCCAGTCTTGTTAATGATCTCACTGAGGGGGTTCAGGCCTATGCAGAACAGCAGTGGGGACAGAGCATCTCCTTGGTAGATCCCGCACTTGATGGTGACTTGTGCTATGGGCTTGGAGTTGGCCTCTAGTGTTGTACGCCACATCCCCATTGAGTTCCTGATGAAGGCTCTTAGGGTCCCATTGATCTTGTACAATTCTAGGCATTCCAGTATCCAGCTGTGGGGCATTGAGTCATAGGCCTTCTTGTAATCAATCCAGGCAGTGCACAGGTTGGTCAGTCTGGTCTTGCAGTCTCGGCTGACTGTTCTGTCTACCAGTAGCTGGTGTTTTGCGCCTCTGGTATTCTTGCCAATTCCTTTCTGTGTCCCGCTCATGTATTGACCCATGTGCCTGTTCATCTTAGCCGATATGATGCCTGACAGGAGCTTCCATGTAGTACTGAGGCAGGTTATTGGTCGGTAGTTGGAGGGGACTGGTCCCTTCTTGGGGTCCTTGGGGATCAGGACCGTCCGACCTTCGGTTAGCCATTCCGGGTGTCTCTCGTTAACTAGCAGCTGGTTCATTTGTGCTGCTAGACGCTCGTGGAGTGCAGTCAGCTTCTTTAGCCAGTAGGCGTGAACCATGTCGGGCCCTGGTGCTGTCCAACTCTTCATACTGGAGACCCTTTCTTGGATATCTGCCACTGTGATGGTTACTGGATCCTGTTCGGGGAGGTTGCTGTGGTCTGCCCTCAGATCCACTAGCCACTGAGCATTGCCGTCATGGGTTGCGTCCTTCTCCCATATGCTCTTCCAGTATTGCTCGGTCTCCAGCCTTGGTGGTGCTGTTCTCTTATTGTTCCCTTGCCACTGAGAGTACACCTTTGCTGGTTCTGTGGAGAACAGCTGGTTTATTCTCCTGCCTTCTATCTCTCTGGTGTACCTTCTCAAGCGGCTGGCCAAGGCTGTGAGTCTCTGCTTGGCAGTTTCTAAGGCCTCAGGTATGGACAGCTTGCTGTATTTCTTATGCACCTTCTTTGTCGCACCTTTCTGCAACTCCGTTAGTTGGCTAACCTCCCTCCGTGCTACTTTGATCTTGCCCTCTAGCCTCCTTCTCCATGGAGGGTACTGCCCCTTGTGGCTGTTCAACTTGTAGCCAAGCATCTCACTGATCACTGCTGCCGTATTGTAGATCAGCTTGTTAGTGTCGGTAATCGTGGTTGTAGGTATCGTCCGTAGTGCTGCATTAACATCATCTAGCAGACCTTCTGAGGGTACTTCACGTAATCTTGGTAACCGGCTACAGGGGATCCAGGTTTCAAGCTTGGCCATGATCCTATCTTTCAGGTCAGTTCCTCTCGCACTTAACGATCCTTCTCCTATCGCACTTGGGGCTATGTACCCAATCTCGGGTGGGGGTGATGATATCGCCCCCCTGACCTGGCGTCCTGACTCCTCCTTGCCGTAGCATTTGTGTTGTACCTTGTCAATCTCTAGCTGTGAGAGCAGTCCCTTCTTTCGAATGTTGGAACACTGAGCTACTAGTTGTTTCGCCGTCATTGTGGATGTTGGGTATCGAAGAATCCATAGGTCCCTCAGCCTATTCATGTAGCCCCTTCCGCCAGGGTTACTTGCGTAGTAGCATTCCAACAACGCCCTGTTTTCGTCTCTTGCCCACCGATGCCTTCTTGTTCCAGTAGCCCACTTTTCGTCAGGGTGCCCTGGTTCCTCAACACCTGACGCGGACCTTGTTGATCCGGGCGACGTCCGAGCCGGCATGCCTTCATATTTATCTGTCTCGCTCATGTCTGCGGTAGGCTTGCTTAGCATAGGGGGTCTAGCCTTAGGACCCTTACTGGATACAGACGCCCCAGGCAGGAATCGAACTTGCGATCCTCTGTTCCAAAGGCGTGTAGTCTAACCACTACGCTATCCAGCTGCTATATATATATATATATATATAAAAAAAAAAAAACACCCAGCACGCCCCTGCGGGCGGTTTATCCTTCAAGCTCGGGTCCTCTACCAGAGGCCTGGGAGCTTGAGGGTCCTGCGCAGTATCTTAGCTGTTCCCAGGACTGCGCTCTTCTGGACAGAGATCTCCGATGTTATTCCCGGGATCTGCTGGAGCCACTCGCCTAGCTTGGGAGTCACCGCACCTAGTGCTCCGATTACCACGGGGACCACCGTTACCTTCACCCTCCACATCCTCTCGAGCTCTTCTCTGAGCCCTTGGTATTTCTCCAGCTTCTCGTGTTCCTTCTTCCTGATATTGCTGTCATTCGGAACCGCTACATCGATCACTACGGCCGTCTTCTTCTGTTTGTCTACCACCACTATGTCCGGTTGGTTAGCCACCACCATTTTGTCCGTCTGTATCTGGAAGTCCCACAGGATCTTAGCTCGGTCATTCTCCACCACCCTTGGGGGCATCTCCCATTTTGACCTCGGGACTTCTAGGTTATACTCGGCACAGATGTTCCTGTACACTATGCCGGCCACTTGGTTATGGCGTTCCATGTATGCCTTGCCTGCTAGCATCTTGCACCCTGCTGTTATGTGCTGGATTGTCTCTGGGGCATCTTTACACAGCCTGCACCTGGGGTCTTGCCTGGTGTGATAGACCCCAGCCTCTATGGATCTTGTACTCAGAGCTTGTTCTTGTGCTGCCATGATTAGGCACTAATCATGGCATATATATATATATATATATATATATATATATATATATATATATATATATATATATATATATATATATATATATATATAAGTTTTATACATTAAAAAACACTATATCGGATTCATATCGGTATCGGCAGATATCCAAATTTATGATATCGGTATCGGTATCAGATATAAAAAAGTGGTATCGTGCCATCTCTAGTTTCAGTATGTTGTTTTGCAATAGTTAAGGGTTTTTTTTGCATTGTTTATTTGTTTTTCACTGAAGCAGCTAATAAAGGAAAATGGATTTTTACAATTTTGCCTCTTTCTTATAAGATTCTATAATAGAATGAAACAATGATGGCAGTTATAAATAAAGACAAATTGAATGAATTACGAAACACTCATTTTATTTCTATTAGATCTGAAAATGTTGTGTAACACTACAACCTGAAAGGACAAACAGATTGTGTTGGCCTGTACAGGAGATAAAGGAAAAAAACAACAGCTGTGAGATGGAATAGTCCAAATCACCAAAGTAAACTGGACCTGGGCTTGTTGCAGGGATCTGAAGTTACTAAACATTTTGTGAGTGTATGCACTCACACTTAGGACCATATAATAATAAATATGTGCGTGATGAAAGTCGGGCAGCACGCTAGCGTCCTTACTCCACTCTGTATGCTCGTATGGGTCTGACACAGGGGTCCCCAATCCCAGTCCACGAGGGCCGGAGTCCTGCAGGTTTTAGATCTCACCCTGGGTCAACACACCTGAATTACATGATTAGCTCATCACCAGGCCTCTGGAGAACTTCAAGACATGTTGAGAAGGTAATTTATCCATTTAAATCAGCTGTGATGGATCAAGGACACGTCTAAAACCTGCTGGGACACCGGCCCTCGTGGACTGGGCTTGGGGACCCCGGTCTGACCCTCTCACTCTGATTTTTTCCTCCTACTTTTTTTTGCCTTTTCACCACGTCTGTCTTTGTACGGAGCTGCCGTGTTCTCCTTCATTTTGAACATAACTGTTTTTGGGGCAAATAAAATGCAAGTAGGGATTAAAACCGCAGAATTAATGATTACCAGTGCTGGAAATGCTAGCGCTTGATGCAGTGTTTTGATTTTTCTGCCACTCCTACCCACAATGCAATGTGCGAAAGTCACGTGGTCTGTCGATCTCTATTAATCAACCAAAGACCCAGACAGAGTTTTAATGTATTTGAAAATCTGAATCTTAGCCTTGTCCACACTAGTCCAGACAGATTTGAAAACGGTGTTTTCGTCTGGAAACGCTCCGCGTCCACACTATCGTTTTCATTCGTTTTCACAGTTGTGCGTCCACATTGAAATGGCCGAAAATGCTTACGTTCCAGTCCTGCGCATGCGTGACATGCATGACGACTCGACCTGCCTCATTTCTTTCTGCCGCTTATTTACTTTCCGGTTCTTTGAAACGTTGCGGCAAAATGTCGAGGAAAAGCACCGAGTTTTTCAAATGGACTAACAATGAGGTGGAGTTGTTGCTGCGAGTAACACAAAAGTACAAAGTTGCAAACGCGAGTGAGAATTAAAGAATTTGAAGAAAAGATATCTGGAGCATGTACAGACTGATATTAATCTTAATAGGGCTGTCAGAACTGAGAGCAAACGAAACAACTGCTGTATAATGCCCTCCGCTATCTTAGTTTAATTGGTCACATGACTGCATCACATGACTAAAATGCGTCATCACTGTTTTCAAAAAGGCCCCGGGTTCGCTGTCTACACTGGGACTCGAAAACGGCGTTTTCAAATGTGTCCACTTTGGAGAGCGTTTTCAAAACGCTTCGTTTTCCTTGACCAAAAACGGCGTCTCAGTGTGGACGGGACGCCAAAACGGAGAGAAAAAGATGCGTTTTCAAACACGCATTACTGTGGACGTAGCCTTGTCCACCTTAACTGTAAACCTCAAAATACTGTTTTGTTTTTCGTCGCCCTTGACCTTATACTGTCTGATTTCTCAGACTTTTTATCAGACTTAGTTCTGAGCTCAGATAAAATAATTATTGTGGGTGATTTTAACATCCATGTAGATGCTAAAAATGACAGCCTCAACATGGCATTTAATCTGTTATTAGACTCAATTGGTTTCTCTCAAAATGTAAAAGAACCCACCCACCACTTTAATCACACTCTAGATCTTGTTTTAACATATGGCATAGAAACTGAACATTTAACAGTGTTTCCTGAAAACCCTCTCCTGTCTGATCATTTCCTGATAACATTTACATTTACAATAATTGATTACACAGTGGTGGAGAGTAGACTTTATCACAGTAGATGTCTTTCTGAAAGCGCTGTAACTAAGTTTAAGAATATAATCCACCCACTGTTATCATCTTCAATGCCCTGTACCAACATAGAGCAGAGCAGCTATCTGAACGCTACCCCAACAGAGGTCGATTATCCTGTTAATAGTATTATATGTGAAAAAAAACCTCACTAGTATCAGAAGTACTTGACTCTCTGGTATAACTCTCAAACTTTTAAGCTGGGGAGGAAATGTTGTAGCACCAATTTAGAAGATCATCATTTAGCCTGAAAAAAGATTATTTCACTCTATAAATATTGCCCTCCATGAATCCTACTATTCGTCACTGATTCAGAATCAGAATCAGAAAGACTTTATTTATCCCCAAGGGGCAATTAACAAGCATAACACTGAAGATAAGGACAACAAGAACAGGCAATAAGAGTGAGATAATAAATACACAGTATATACAGTTTTAAAATTAAAGTGACTGAAAGGTGAATAAATAACTGTAAGCGACTAAAAGTGAACAAAGTGTGTAGAGTGTAGAGTAGTTTATGTTTCTGGTGTGGGAAATGTTCTTATCGGCTGGAGTTAAAAAGCAGAGTGGCTTTGGGGACAAAGGTGGCGCTCCTCCTCTCAGTCCTGCAGGAAATGCAGCAGAGGCGTCGCCCAGAGGGGAGCCATTGAAATGCAGGGTGAAGAATGTGAGAGGGGTCGTTGATGATTTCGGCTGCCTGTCTGAGGGCCTGTTGGCTGAAAACCTGTCAGAGTCCTGACAGGACAATGATTTTAGAGCACACTGATGCAGTGTACTGCAGTCTGTTCCTGTATGAAGGCTGAGGGAGTGGAACCAGCAGGTGATGGAGAAGGTCATGATGCTTTCCAGGAAGGCATAGTAAAAAGTCATCATGATGGGGGTGCTGACTCCAAAGCAGTTGAGTTATAAGGAGGTGTAGCCGTTGGTGGCACCTCCTGAGAATCTCCTCTGTGTTGGCAGAGAATTTCAGGAGGTTGTCAAAGATGGTTCGCAGGTATTTGTACTCCTCAGCTACCTCCACTGGCTTCCCGTGGATGGTGGTGGTGACTGAGGCAGCCAGATCCCTCCCTCTGGTTGAAGAAAATAAGAACAACCCCAGGTTTCTCTTCAGCACAGTAGTCAGGCTGACAAACAGTCAGAGCACCGTTGAGCTAACCATCCCTTTAACGTTAACTAGGAATGACTTCATGAATTTCTACATTTATTTAGTCTTCATTCTTACATTGTGCTGTTCTTTATATTATGGCAAAGCTGTCAGTGTGATCAGGGTGAGAAATTATATAGCAGTAGGTGTGGCTCTAAACTGGTTGGTGTGACAGCCAGCCAGACTAGCCTTCCCACTCAACAGGCCTGCACAGAGACACACAGGCACACTCACTCATGTTTGACTAACCAGCCTTTGTTAGTGTCATAATCACATTTAGTAGCAGCCATATGACAGTAGAAATAGCAGCCAAGGAAGACAAGGCAATGTGGGAGTCTGTGAGTTTGAAAGCAACTAAAGATGAAAATAAATAGAAAATAAAGCTGTGTGTGTGTGTGTGTGTGTGTGTGTGTGTGTGTGTGTGTGTGTGTGTGTGTGTGTGTGTGAGAGAGAGAGAGAGTGTGAAGTTTCTCAGTAAAATCACCCATATGCTGAGGTCAGTCACACTATCGCTAGCTTTCCAGACACTTTTGACAAGTGTGTGTGAGAATGAGAGGGTTGGTGGGTGAATCATTAAATGTGAGGCTAGTTATCCATCTGCAATGAAAAGCATTGCTTCTTTGTATAATCTGAGTCAATTTTCCAAATTAAGTATGTTGAAGAGTTTCTTGCAACTGCAAACCTTTCTTCCCCTTTGGGCCACAGAAGTGTCAGTGTCAGGAAATAACTGTTATAGTAATTATGGTTAGTGTGTGTGCAGCCTCAGAATGGCCGACGCGTTTGCTTAATCTTTAAATTAATTACACCTGAAGAAAAAATGCACAGCTCATATATAATAAACACTTTACTTTCCAATTCCCTCTGCAGTGTATTTAATTATCTCTGTTAGCTCGGGCCCAATTGATGCACTACCATTGCAACAGAGCTGCTGACAAATCACGTAGCTCCAAATGACAGAATTCCTTCAGGTTTATGATGAGAGACGGACTCTTAGTGGTCACCAGGGCTGCATCTACAATAAGTCCATATCAGCACAAACGCTGTCCTAAACAGGGTGTTTTTTACATTTTCCTTTCACTCTGGGTCCATGTTAATAAGAACACATGTACACAACCAAACATCCAAAGCCATATAGATACATAGGAAAAAACAGGAAATGTAATGCCCTTATGAGATGCAGAGGAGAAAGGAAAATGAGAAAGATGAAAAAACGAAGGAGGAACTGCATGGGGCAGGAGACAGAAGGCTACTGGTAATGCCCTAATGATGTAGTGGCTGTCACAAGATTTGCTTCAGTGGCCAAATGATCCTGTAAGAACAGCACATTTATCGATCCAGCTATTAAATTGCTTCACATACTAATGATTCTGTGTGAAAGGGAGAGAGAGATGAGACAACAATATGAAATAAAAACAGGTGAAATCCTTTAAATGAAAGAAAACGAGGGGACCAAAGGTTCAAAGAGCCTGTATTTACAAAGCTGTGTGCACGGGAGATCTCTCTCTATTTAACCAAGACCCTCTAATACAAATCATATTTGAGTTTTGAGAATACCTCATGTTAGATTTAGTGAAGTTGCACTTAGGAATGTCCTTTGCAGTGATGGAAACATGATTCAGTGTGGGTGTGCTTGCAGTTCTGACATGTCTTTCCCTTAGTACTTCCATTACAGTGTGATAGCTATGAAACCATATCTGAACCTGATCTGTGTGATATTCGATATCAGTTCTCACCTTGAATGTTTTCAACAGCTTTCCACACCCCCCCCACCACACACACACACACACACACAAACATCTTTATGGTCAAAAATCACAGAGAAATCGTCACATTGTTTCTTTCACCAGCTTTTCCCTTTTGTTTTGCTGATACAGATTTTTTTTCATTTAAAAAGGTATTTTTGGTATATCAGTGTTGAGGTCTATAAGATTACATTACTCACTGCTTTTGTAAACAAAGTCATGTACTACATTACTTATTTACCTACAGTAAACGAAAGCTAATAAACTCTCGTAGCTCCACAAATCTGAAAGCCAAACTGGGGAAATCCAGCCCAAAGATAAGTTAATAAAAAAGTGGGCAGACGTGACCCACGTCTTCAGTGCAATCCCCGACTGCGCATCACTGCTTTTATTATCAATTAGAAATCAAGCTTTGGTGTTCTTGGCTGGGGTTGGCATCTACTCAGCTTTGGCTGGGATTCTTTCTACCAGCATCTTATTCTTACAGATGCTGGTGTCAGCAGCTCCACGTGTTCTGGCCTCGCTGCAGTTTGTCCTCTTCTGTTGTAGACCGCTCTACTTTATTTTCATTTCTTAAACTCTAACCCTGTTTAACTTCAGAATGTTTATGATGTCAGTGTTTTGAAAGAACGTAGTGGTGTCCCCACTATCATCACCTCCAACTCTAGCATAGGAGAGAGGAACAGAGAGTCAGTGACAGAGCACATGAAAGCCGCTGAAGCATCATGCAAACAACTGTTCACCTCAACACAATGCTGTAACTCATAAATGCTGCTTTTTTGGTTCTTTTAACAATGTTTGGAATTTAGGCTGTCAGCATAATAATGCAAGCAAAAGTCAGTTAAATCAGCTGTAGCTGCTATAAACGTGCTTTGCTTGTCTTAAACTCAACATCGATCTTATGATCAATAGGAAATCTGACTGTGCACCTTACTGAATATAATTTTACATAAGTTGTTATAATGATCAGATCAGCACATCCAGTGGAATAAGTGTGTATAACTGCAAAACTTCCTGATGAGTCTCCACTGAGATGAAAAATGAATGTTTTTTAAAGGCCACATGACGTTTGTTAAATTGCTGTTATAAATACATTAAAAGTGAAATATCATCACTTTCTATAATAACAGTTATGCAGACCCAATGCTGTTCAACAACATACTGCAGCACTGATGAGAGGTAAAACTTATCCTATTGTGTCTCATATCCTTTTGAAAATGCTTCTGATGTGAACAATAGTTGGTTAGAACAAAGATGATCATGCTCAGTGTGCTGCTTGTCATTTATAGTTTATGTCTTATATCATATTTCAAGCCGGACTTTGTTGTCTCTGGATGGGGCTCTCAGTCGGCCCTGTTCAGGGTTTTTTTTGGATTTTATGTGTAAGTTTTACTCTTTCATTTCTCCTGCGGAGACAATTTTTAATCAATGAGAAAATCAAAATAGAGCAAGAAATGTTCCAGTGGGGGACTACTGTTAATGAAAAGCAAAATATTTGGAATTCAGCATGTTGTTTCTGCATATAAGTGCTAAAGTAAAGTAGTTTAACCAACACGCGCAGAGTTAGCGTATGAGGTTTGTGCAGAACTGCAGTGAAAGCTTTTCTGTCACCACAAGTAAAAAGGCCATCATCTATCAGAACTCAAGGAAACTGAGAAACATTGCTGGAGAATTTATTAGGTTGAACATTCCCTCCATCTCCCTCTTTCCATTCCCCTCTGTCTATCTAACTCGCTAGTTCCTTCTCCCTCTGCACTTCTGGTAATGGATTCGGCCTAAATGGGTTCTGAGAAACACAAGTGAAGAGGGGGAAAGGATGGAGGAGGAGGAGGTGAGGCAAAGGGAAAGGAGACTTCAAAACTTGTTGCTTGTGATAGCGTTATAATTACTGTTACTGTAAAAGCACTGACACTACATCATCTGTCAGTTGTACAAATAACTCAGTCGTCAGTTGTTACTCTGGATAACTTCATACAATATTTAGTCTTACAATACTGCGATCACAACTGCATACACTGATGACAAAGAATGAAACAACAGCAATGACTGTATATTCTGTATATTTTGAAAGACAAAATAGGATAAAAGGAGCCAGAGCGGAGGAGGGTGTGCAGAGCAGTGGTGTATGGTTAATGATTTAATGTTAGCCACTCCATGGAATCAAGTCTTCTCCATGTTAGTGGCGCCAAAGTTAAACCCTCTAGTCAGTTAGTCTGTTATTCATTGATTTCTCTGGTCAGCACTAGATTGTTATTGAATATGACTGGCACCAGCATCTTGTGTGTCTGTGTGTGTGTCTGTGTGTGAAGGGTGTGCATCTCGAGAACTCGAGTACATTTCCGCTTCGGCTGAAAAACATATTTTTCTGTATGCATGTGATTCTCCACAGCCATCTGTGCGCGCGCGCACACACACACACACACACACACACACACACACACACACACACACACACACACACACACACACACACACACACCTTTGATAATCCAAGAGTGAAGGCAATAAGCCTAAAACACAGCAAGCGCATTCACTGCCACTTTAAAATGATCACAACGATACATTATTTATTCCTGAAGGCTGTTTAAATACACAACAGCATCTGCACACAAACAAAATCAACAGTAATATCTGTGTCTAAATACTGCATCGAGCATGAGAACACCGACTCTAACTGCATCCTGGTGAGTGTGCACGGGTAATCTTTCTAGTTACATATGCACTTTAGTTATTGCTGCTATCTGTCTTCTCCAGCAGTCAGATCTGATGTCTCCTGCTATAGCATCACACTATATGCTCTGTAATATATGATAATATATGTGTCTGCGATTCAACAAACTATTCCATATACACTACGTGTGAGTAAATAAGTCTTGAGCACACGGACGCAGCATTAGGACTACCTGATGTATAGTTTAATAAGCGCACAAAATAAATATTTTATGAAATACATATTCTAAACAGCACATTATCACAGCACTGCACAACACTACAGATTTACATTTCATCTGCTTTTCAGCTGGACAGTTTTGGAAACGTTCAGTCTAAAGCTCTGTTACACTTTCCACTGATTACTTGTTGCTAGGAGATTTTTACCTATTTTCCCCCCAATAGATTCACACTTCACACCTTGAAAGCAATGAGTCAGAAAGAAAGTAGCCAGTTTGCCAAATTGCTTATTTGTAAAGTAATAGCATTAGCACTTCTGCACTTCTTTATTAGGCTTTGTTCTGTGTAAAAATACAAACTAGCACAGATACTACGGCACTGCTTCACAAATCATTTAGATCCAATTTATTTAGAACTTTCTTTAAAAAGAAAAAGAACTCTAGAAACAGAATTGCTTCTGTGAGCGAGTCCCCGTTTAAAGTTTCATTTTACATAAAGGTGACAGGACTTTTACCTCATCCATTTGTGTTCAAGAAGTAACTATAATAATGATAACAAAGCAATCAGAATTTTTGGCAGGTTTCTTAAAATTTAAAAAGTGAGTCTCCTCCAAATGTCTTTTCTCTCTAAGACTGAGCAACACAATCAGCATTTTGGAGGCTTCATCTGTACCTTATGTTTTGGTCATTAGATGTCATTGCCATAGATGGGAGTGGGTAAATCAAGGCATCAACTAATGTTTGGAAAAGCAAAACAAAAACAAAAAGAAGTTTCACATACATACAGCAATTAAAATGACAGAAATAGATCAAATAAAGTCTGAAGTTTAAATATAGAGTCCACGGCCCACAGTCAAAGTCACCTTTTTTCTTCAGCCTGGCTCTACGTACAGCCAACACTGATCAGCACTCATCACCTCAGAGATCTAGATCTTATGCATGGTAGTAGCTCACTGAAAATGGAGGCAGCTGACTGTAGAGGGCTCCGAAAGTGGTCAGCAAATATTTAAATAAAACCCTAAATTTTATGAGGAGCTTTTGTAAGAAATCTCTGTCAGACGAGACCATTTATGGACCTGGTTAGAAGCCTCGCAGCAGCATTCTGGACCGTTTGCAGGCAATCCAGGGACAGTTTGCTTAGGCAGAGGAATAAGGAATTGCAATAATCGAGGCAGGATGAAAAAAGGTTCTATACATACTAGAGATGGCACGATACCACTTTTTTATGTCCGATACCGATACCGATATCATAAATTTGGATATCTGCCGATACCGATATGAATCCGATATAGTGTTTTTTAATCAACAAAGCTGTTTTTTAAATATCTTGCTGCATTTTGTATAAGTTCATACTCAAGTTTAAAACAACAACTACACTAAAGCTATTCTGTTATACCTGTATACAAAAAAAATGTTTCATAGTTCAGCAATACTGATCAATCTAATAAACTTAAACCTACACCATCCTCCCTATTCTGGTATTTTAAAGAGTACTTAGCATAAATATTAAGCAACCTAACTAATAGGGTTCCAACTCCCAGCAACAATAAAAATAAATAAATAAAAAATAGGGAACCACCCCTCACGCTCCACCTCATGATGCTTAATCGACGTAATCAACTTTAATTTGATGCAGGGGGAAAAAAATGCACAGAAATCAATTATTTTTCAAGAAATATTAAATAGATTCAACATCTTTCTTCAACAGAACTGCAGACTGCACAGATGGTACCTTCCCAAAGGAAAAAGTACTATAGCTTACTAGGGTATATTAGACTTAACAGTTACTATATACAGTAATGGACTTCTATACATTTTACATCAGATTAAAACTTTGGGTGTCAGATAATTATTTATTAAAAGCTCGACATTTTAAATGAGAATAAGAAAGAAAAGTATGTCTTTGTGCCCCCTTTTCCCTGTTAATGCCCTATCGGCCCCCTGGCTAAACTTTGCTAGATCCGCCCCTGCACAGTTACCAGCCGTCAGCTACGTAGAAAAAGATCCTCGAGTAGAAAGTAATATTAAATAAATTCTAACAACAGCTGATCAAGCTTAAACGTGCTGCTGTTGTTCAGCCGCTGGTTTCCTCTTTCTGGTGCAAAGTGAGCCAAAAACAAACAAGAGAGACGATCAGCTGATCATTGATCAGTTTCATGACTGGAGTAGCAGCAGGAGAGAGAGAGAGGCAGTCGCTCCATATATCGGTTGTTAAGCTTAATGTGGGAATGCTTTACAAACATTCAGAGATGAACTTACACACTTGCTTCTCTCTGGGATCACTTCCTCGGAGTTTGGCAGCGAGGCTCCAAACACACACAGCCGCTCTATCACGTGACCACACTGCTCCCACGTGCTACGGTTATGAGCCGAGTTACGTCGTGTTGCAAGTTTTGTGAGGTGCTTTTTTGATATTTAATGGATCGGATTACATTTCTTATTTCTCTCCGATATCCGATCCAGTAATTTACGTCAGTATCGGACCGATACCGATACGTAATATCGGATCGGTCCATCTCTAATACACAGCGATGGTAAAAGGAAAGTGTTGAAATCAGAAGCTGTGCGGCAGGCTGAGATGTTGAATAAAGGGAAGGTGTGAACACAGATAACTGGTGAAAGTTGGGCAGGTTGCTGTATGAGCGACTGTAAGGACACAACGGTTTGAAAACGGCACCTTTATTATGTTTCCTTTTCAACACGACTGACATGAACAGGGACATGAGTCCCATGTTGTGTACAGCCTCAATAATGAGTCATTTGTGCAAAATAATTATTATTGCCTTCTGAAAAACATCGGCTACTCTGAAGTAATGTTTTGAGCAGTTTATAAAGTATTCTTTATATCTTACTGTGTTTATGAGTTTGTGTTGCCCTTAAAGCTTAATGGGTGCTGCAGCTGTCTGTGAGTGTCTCTATAACAGTTTAGGTTACAGTGTTAAGCAGCTTAGAGATGCCAAATGGATTAAGTGTTTTGTTCATACATAGTAAAGTAATCTGGTTAGCAAAGATGATACATTCCTCCTCCTCCATCTGCCCACCCTCCTTTCTTTTTCCTCCATATTTCCACATTTCTTTCCTTTCATCCCTTTTCAGTTAAACACACACATACATCTGCAGAGAGCAGTCTTATAGAAAGTGGTCTGGAGAGGTCAGCTTATATATTTTATGCCCATCCATGATACAAAAAATTTCCATTTGCAGTAGGGTAGTGTCTTTTTTTTTTTTTAGCAGCTGCGGTGCTTCTGTGATTGTTTTTAATGCAACATTTTTTCTACTTATTCAAAATAAACATGAATTGTATAAGTTCAGTATGTCTGTGTATGTGAGAACAGCACCTGTAAGTATGTTCAGGATGAAAATCTTCCTTTTTCTGTCCCTGCAGCTCAGATCACCAAGTATCAAGTAGCTGGGCCCTCGTGGGTCCGGACACAATAAGTGTTTATATCTGCCAATGTGCGTGTGCATGTTTGCAAGTGTGTCCTTTGCCAGCCAGACAGCTCTGCTCTAATATTTTCTTGGGTAATATTACCGACAATCACTTTCCCTTTTGTGTCTTTATTCTCCACTTTCTGTGCTCCTGTTTTGAACTCTGAAATCTCGCCTCTCATCATTTTCTGTTTTTCTCACATCTTTGTTTTTTTTTCCATCTTACTACAACAAAGGTTGCAACAGAGCCAGAAGCCTTACTGTCCACACACACACACACACACACACACACACACACACACACACACACACACACACACACACACACACACACACACACACACACACACACACACACACACACAGTAACCTGCAACAGTATCAATGGATGTATTAAACCGCAGTGACACTAACTTTCCTCCTATACGAACCTTCTAAAGAGGGACAGAATTAAGCGTAACATGTTTTGTGATTGCAAATCCTTTAGGTTCAGACTTCATGTCTGTTGTTCTACACTAGAATTATGTTAAAGTTTCAACAATTTATTCACTCAACCAAATCAGTTCATTTTCTTTGGGTGAAATGACGTGATGAAAGTCCATCCCTTCATCTTGTTCGGCTTATCTGTTTCAGTGCCTTGGCTTTGGCTGAGCGTATCCTGTCACAGGGTGAAAGGCAGAGTACATCCTGTACAGGTCACCGAACCACTGCAGGACTAACACAAACAGACAGCTGCTCATGCTCACAGTCACACCTATGGCCACTTTAAACTCTCCAATTAACTTAAAGCCATGGATGTGTTGGAATGTGATGGGAAGTCAGAGTACCTGGAGAGTACACAACAAGGCCCCAGCCACCTCTTAGATTCAAACTCAGCACCTGTAAGGCAACAGTGCGAACTATTTCTTTAAAATAGTAATTAAAACATATCAAATACTTAAACTGAGATAATTATAAAAATCAGTTTGCAGCATGTCTCAGAAGCAACAGTTGCCTTTGAAAATTGAATAGATTCTCACCAGGCAGCCTTGACTTGCCAGATATACGTACATTTAACTGGCAGGGCTTTTTGGTTTTGCCCCCTGCTCGACCACCATGCGGGACACTTCCTGGGAGTGTGCACAATAATCTTGGATATCACTTTAAATGTCAGAGAACTAAGTTTCTCAAATCCATGTTTGTGCTGTTTTGTCTTAAACAACTTAATGGTTGCAATTAATAGATTTTTACATAAACCCCAAATATCAGAATTAGGTAAAGTAACATGTTTGGAAATTGTTATCAATGCTTTTATTTACAACTTATGATCCTTTACTAACAATAGCTGATAGTTTTAGATTGCTTTTTGTAATTACTGAAAGAGGTCTACTATTGCATTACATGAACAGATAAATGACTATCATTGACCAAACTGTGAAATAAAGTTCTATACGTTTATATACATTTCTGTCTAAATAGTGTAGCAGCTGGTGCTAGAACCATCTGTGCTCGTCTCTACTGAGACTGAAGAAGGCAAACATGTGCTGCATGACATTCAGCAGCCCAGGTTTGAGTCTGACCTGAGGCCCCTTGCTACACGCCTTCCCCTGCAATCTCTCCCTGCTTTTCTGTCGACTCTCCATTACGGCAGCATCCAATAAAAGGCAAAAGGCCCCAAAAGAGATTTTAAAAAGTAAAAGTGCAACTGGATTTCTTGTAGCATTTTAACAGTATAACGTTACTTTCAAGTTGGCCCACGAGGATGTCTAACCCATCAGCTACACAATAGTTGAATCAGAAAGACCGAGCTAACTGTTGTGACTTGTTGTTTCTAAGTGTGACAGAGATGAATAAGAACTGTTACTTGAGCACAAAGCAGGACATGATATCAAAAATGGAGCGAACAGTTGATCTCCTACCATTGTCGCTGTCCGATTTGTTCTCGTGCTCAGTGTCAGTTAGAGTCAGCACTGAGTTGGAGCGGCTCGACAGGCAGGAACTCCTCCCGGATGATTTACCCAGACCTCCGCGGCCCCACAGATGCATAGCATGCTCTGGGGACATGACTGCCTGACTATCAGTGTCTAGCTCCTGAGCTGTACCAACTGAGAAACCACGGTGGGGTGGAGGCATTTCAGGGCAGAAAGGCAGGCCGCGACGAGACGGTGGCTCACAGATCCCCAGCTGACGAAGACTGAAGTGTTGACCTGAAACAGATGGCCGTGTTCAAATCATTTAGAAATCATTAGATCATCGCAAATGACTATAGATCTAATACACAGAGATGGTGTGACTATGGCATAAAATATACACTATATTGCCAGTGTACACTCACCCATCCAAATCATTGAATTCAGGTGTTCCAATCACTTCCATGGCCACAGGTGTATAAATTTAAGCACCTAGGCATGCAGACTGCTTCTACAAACGATTGAGAAGAACAGTAACTCAGCCACAAAGTGGTAGGCCATGTTAAATCGCAGACCGGGGTGCTGGGTATGCAGAGGTCACCAACTTTCTGCAGAGTCAGTTGCTACAGACCTCCAAACCTGATGTGGCCTTCAGATTAATTCAGGAACAGTGTCTCTTTATTAATCTCTGTCTCTCTTCCACAGCATGTCTTCATCCTGTCTTCCTTCTCTCTCCCCAACCAATCACAGCAGATGGCCCCGCCCCTCCCTGAGCCTGGTTCTGTTGGAGGTTTCTTCCTGTTAAAAGGGAGTTTTTCCTTCCCACTGTCGCCAAAGTGCTTGCTCATAGGGGGTCATATGATTGTTGGGTTTTCTCTGTATGTGTTATTGTAGGGTCTACCTTACAATATAAAGCGCCTTGAGGCGACTTGTTGTGATTTGGTGCTGTATAAATAAAACTGAATTGAATAGAAAACTTCATCGAATTTGAGTTTATGACCAAGCAGCTGCAGTCAAGCCTCATATCACCAAGGACAACGCAAAGCATTGGATGAAGTGATCTAAAGCAGACTTCCAGTAGACTCGAGAGCAGTGGGGATCTGATCTCCGGGGTGACAAATCGTGTTTCTTTGTATGGCAATATGATGGCATCTGAGTTTGGCGACTGCCAGGAGAATGTTACTTCGCTGTCCAGTGTTATATTTGTTGGTGAGGGGATATGGTGTGGAGTTGTTTTTCAGAGCTGGGCTTGGCCCCTTAGTTCAACTAAAGCAAATCTTAATATTCAGCATAACAAGATACAATTTCAAGCTCCCAGCTATGTGGGAACAGTTTGGGGGTGGCCCCTTCCTCTTCCTACAGCACTGTGCACCAATGCACAAGGACAGAGTCCTGACCTCAACCTGACAAACACCTTCGGGATAAACTGGAAATATAGACTGAGATCCAGGGGCTCTCGGCCAACATCATTGTCAGATGTTGCAAATGGTCAAAAATTCCCCCAAACTCACTCCTAAACCTTGTGGAAACCCTTGATCTGAAGCTATTATAGCTGCAAAGGGTGGGCTGACATCACATTAAACCCTATGGATTAAGAACGGGATCTCACTCAAGTTCATATATGTGTGAAGGCAGACGAGTGATTAATTTTGGCAATACAGTGTATATACAGCAGGTGGAAGACAGCTATGGAAAAATAGTCAAACAAGTCTGTGAGGAATCTTTGACAAAGCAATTCTTATGAGACTGAATGAATAACTCAGAAGACAAACCAGACAAAAGGTGCCTCAAATCCAGTTAGACGTTGAGAATATAAGTGCTTTAAGTCTCATGTATGGTGGTGCAGCTCACAGTGACATGTACATGTTTAATATAATCAATATGAAGCTGTGCTTTAGTTTTGTACACAGTTTGTTCAGATGTAAATTAGAGAGTTAAAGATCAATTTTACTGCTAATTAAATGACAACCTTTACTCATTATTAGTGTTATTACAGTAAAAGCAGTAAGTGAAAAATAATAATAAATAATTATATGATAATAGTAAACATTATTGATTTTAACAGCTCAACAGCTTTTTAAACAGTGAATAGCATTAAAAAACATTTACCGTTTGTACCGACACTTTCCCAACTCACTGTAGTCAAATTTGGAAGGTTTCTAAATAACAAGCTAAGTATGTGTGCGGGAGGTGGAGTGGTCTAAAAAGAAGGACAGGAGCCTGATATAAAATAAAACAACGAGAATGTATTCAGGGCAGCCAATAACCCAGAATCATCTTGATGCACGCTCAATCATCCAGGTAAGAACATCTCCAAAAGCTGGTTCTGTTCATCTGGATATTTTCAGTGGGAGAAACGTTTCGTCATCTTCAGTCTCAGCTGACTGCAGGCTTCAATCTTATAAACAGGACATTTGCATGATGACTGAAACCAGCCCACTGAAGGAACAATGGGCTGGGAGCTCAGTTCCTTAGTCTTAATTATGCAAATTCTCATGACCATTGATCAGCAACCACTGATCAATACCCACTGATCAATGGCCATTCACAGATGGTACTCATGGCGAAAGTGACGAAACGTTTCTCCCACAAAACGCTACGTCCAGAATCAACTTTTGGAGAAACCCAGAATCATGTTTACGCTGAGTGTCTGATGATCCTAGCTTTCCTGTCAGAGCCTGAGCTTTAACAGGTAACAAAGGCAGTGACGAGCAATAACGTTTCTATGCTAGAATCACTGCAGTTGCCTTGAAGTCTGTTTGGGCTGGTTGTCATCTTGGTTTGTCAGGTGTGTGCTCATACATAAAAAAGGTTGCATGTATTTCCTCAGTAAGACAGGGATCTGTGTTGGTGTGTGAGTGTAGCCTCAGGTTTATTTATAACTGATGTGTTTCAGGGCATTTTACAGAATAACAAAGTAACGTACGTATTGTCGAAATTACTTTCTATGATGAGTAATTAAGTGAGGTACTGCATTACTTTTAAGAAAGGTAATGAGTAACATGTAATACATTACTTTTTCTCAATAATGACTGTAACATGGGAATAAAGTAGTCTAAGTAAAGTCTGCGTTTTTTTTCCCTCCTGTACTCTTGTTTAAAAATCTGCTATAATTTAAAAATAGATACAATACAACAGAATGAAGACGCTAAATAGTAAGTAAAAGTAAATAAATAAAATTCAATTTTCTATTTCAAATGCTGTTTCTTTGATATCTGTATTTCATATGATTTAATTACATTTAATTGGAAATGAGGAGTAACTGGAATTGAGCTCAAATCATTTTCAAATAACAGGATAATCCTTAAAAACATATTTAAAATCTAAGTGTGTGCTTCATTTTCAATCAGCAGATATAAAACCATTCTATGATTAACAGCACAGCAAGAGAGAAGCCGTGGTGCTGTTCAAATTCATGTGACATGAATTCATCCTCTCCACTTTAAATAGCTGCAAATATACAGGTGATAGGATAACTGACTAATTTTCTATTATATGTTCAATAACGTATACTGTTGTAAGTGGACTTGGAGAAAAATGGGTTTAGTCTTTTGTTGATTTTTATTCATTTTACTGTGTGATTTTTCTCTTTTCTCACTTTTTCACTTTCATTGGGCGATTATAGCCTTCAGACTTATTATCATATGCTTCCATCCTCTTTCTGGACTCCTGTCATATATACTTTTAATGTTAGGTTATGCAGATTTTATGCATACAATTCTAGGTTGTTTAAATTTCATTTATATGTACTTTAATGTCTCTACATTGTAATCATATTTTTAAAGAAAGACAATTCATATTTCTAAAGTAACTGATGGAAATATCTTTTTTACAGTAGTTTTGTTGGTCTTAGTGCACACATACAAATAGATGGGGATAGCATTGCTGTCTGTGCACTTTTGTAGACTCTCACCTTGTCTGTTAAAATCATCCTTTTCATGGTGAACCATGTCCTTGTGTCCCTTGGTTGTTCCGTACAGTAACCTGTCAAAAGCCAAGGGCAAAAAGGATAAAGGAAGGTGCTGCACACACGCTGTAGACTTTTGATGATCCATGTTCGGAACTATACAACTACCACATCATCATTATACCATCATCAAAAATACAGGAAACAAACTACACTCTGCTTTTTTATGAATGTTATGTAACTAAATGTATCAAAGTGAAAAACAGACAAAGTGCAAATTCTTATGATGAAAAAACTGATACTAGTAAATAGGGCTGGGCGATATGGCCTAAAATCCATATCGTGATATAATTTGAAGCACGTGCGGTAACGATATATATCTCGATATATTCTTTTCTTCTGTATAATGTATTTTCCACACTATAAGGACTTGAAATCCTTTGATTTTCTCAAAAATCGAGAGTGTGCCTCATGTATGAATTCTGGTTGTGCTTACTGACCTCGAACCAATTTTGGCTGCAGAAATCTGTTAAAAATGTTTTAGTACAACTTTGGTAAGCCGCACTGCTTGATGGATTGTCAGAGCATTACGGCTGCCGTAGTGAGGAGCTTCACGGAGTAATCTGGGTCCAAAACTCCGTCAGCTTCAGGTCCCAAAGTCAAAGGAACACTGAGAGTTAAAAACAGTCTAAAGTCTTTCATCTTTAATAAAATCATCAGCGTTGCTGCTTTACCAGGTGTAACAATTAAGTTTAACATCCAGGCATCCATGAAAACAGAATTTAAATTTAACGGAGTTACAAGTTAACAGGAAGTTAGCTCGCTAGTTTCCACCTAAACATGATATAGCATGTCCTGACTGAGAGATTTTTGAAACTAATTCAAACGTACAGCTCTGCTATCACTTCCAACATAAATGAAGACAGAAAACTAAACAGCAGTGGCGTTTGCAGGGTTACTGAAGTTGGGCTAGCTGGTATATAATGTTGTGCTACGTGATTGCTAGCGACACAGCTATGTTAGCATAACATTAGCACAGTGAAGCTGGAGGATGAACGCCAACTTTTCTTCCACTCGATAAAAGTTAACGTGAGGGATTCTGGTGGTCAGGGACAAATGCAATCGCATAGCAGGATGCTGTACACGGGCCAACCTTCAGTCAGGAGAACAACTGAGATTATTCATCCACAATACGAGGTTAGTTATTAATATACTGCAACAACATGGGAACAGAGTAGCTGCGAGAGAATTCAACATTAATGAATCGATGTTACGGAAGTGGAGGAAGCACAGTTTTTGGCTTTCCCCATATTTCAAGAGTGCTTCATCTCTTTGCTGTGACTGTTGCCCGTCATAATTTACAGATGATAATGGTTTTAGCCGCTGCGATGCTTTCAACCAAAACAGGCGCAGCTTGATGACATTATCAACATGCGCTATCGCGATAGAGCGGTATAATCAAAATCTCTATCGTTGGCCAAATTTATATCGTTTCTATCGTATATCGTTTATATCGCCCACCCCTACTAGTAAATTAACCTACATATATTTACTGGAATTATACAAAACAGCATTAAGTAATGATTACTGTAAGATGATTAAATAAATGTCTATACTAAGAACATTGTATTTGAATGTCTTTATGCATGCTGAGTCATCGCGGTAAGAAAATCCCAGAAAGTTGATTCTGTTCATGTGGACAGTGAGACACGTTTCACAACTACAACCACAATTTACTGGTCACGTTAACTTGGTGGACAAATACATTAATTTCACTAGAAGAATATGAAAAATGACAGGCTAGCCTTCTTAGACTGAGATTTCCTTGAGTAATGGGGGACATTTAAAGTCGATGTGCACCGTAAACAACATCCGAGATCTCAGGAGAGCACAGTCCCACGAACAGCTAAGATACTGCGAGGGCCCTCAAGCTCCCAGGCCTCTGGTAGAGGACCTGAGCTTGAAGGACAGACGGGAGGGGTGAGAGGGGAATTTTTTTAATAATATAGTCTCATCATCCACTGGACACAAATATCATCAAAATGACCCAACACAGAGCGAACACCATCACCACAGACACAATGGCTAGGGAAGAAGAAGAGCATCATATCAAAAAAGGCCCTGACTCCCTCTGTGACCATTCATCGATGGTCAAGGCTGACCTCATGGCCCGTTCTTGTCAGTGGTGCTAGTTTCGGTCATAATGCAAATGTTCTGCTTATAAGGTTGGGAAAAGCGGCAGCTGGCCAAGACTGAGGAAGGTCTACGTCAACCTAAGTCTTTTTAAGTAGAGATAAACTTTGCTTATAAATTCCCATATATGTAGGTTTATTCAATAGAGTATAATTAATACGGTAGATTTTCAGCCAGCTGTTTACAAAGGTGAATTACACAGAGGAAAAAATAGAGATACTCACATACAGAAAAGAAATTCTAATCACGGCAGTTTGTGTTTTTGACATTTTTGACACAGTTCTGATATTGCTCAACAAAACAGAAGATAATATGCGTGTCATCTATTTTCTAACCTGGTCTGGTCTTGGTGCTGGTCAAAAGCCTTTAGTGTTTCACTGGAGGAATAGGACTTCTGGGTGGGGACCCGGAGTCCCTGGGAACCAATAGCACAGCCTTCACTGTCCCCTGATAAACATAAAATAGACAGATTAAAAAGTCTTTATGTAGATGCAGCTCAAGCCATAATCCATCACTATGTACAGTTAAAGTAGAGCATCAAAATCAACTCTGAACGAGAAGGGTGCAAATGTCTGCCAGGCCCAACACACTTTTCAGTTTTACTTGCTTAAAATGTTGGTAGTTTAACCTCCTAAGACCTGAACTCTTCCACGGCAGCATTTTTAAGTTCTCTTTGGTATTTGGGCTGATTGGGACCCGATGAATGTAAAAATAAAGAATTACCAGATGGTTTGTTTTTTTTTTACCTAATTTTTGTTTCTAAGAAAAATGAGAGCCACATATGAGGATATTTATTTAAAATTTCAATAGAACAGTAGCAGTATAATGTCCTCGTGAGTGGATATCGGGCCTTTGTAGTGCTAAATTGAGTATTTGGTCTAAATAACCCAAAATGTGATGTCCACATATGTGGACACCAGGTCCAGGAGGTTAATTTACAACAGCAAATATTTTGACTTCCAACAAATAATTTCATTGAGGAAGGATACAATAATATAATCAATAACCATCAATGAGACACTTTCATTTTTATCAGCACAAGTTACAAACAGTGCCAACTAAGGTGCTGAAAACGAATGCTCAATGGCTTGAAGATGAGCTGTGAAGCTGTAGTTTACTTGCTTTACTAATTACTTCCGTCTCCTCATGTCCTACACAGAGAACTTCTGCTGTTTTCTACCTACATGTCCCTAGGCTTTAAATACACACTGCAAGGGCTAATGAGAAATGACACAGAACTAAAGAACTAAACCAACCTTGACTAAAAGAGGGTAACCAGATAGGTAAATAGGTTAAGCACAATACACAAGTGATAACAAAATAAAACAAGAAGTGAGATGCAAAAACTAGCAGATAAACACCGGCAGAACTGAGCTAAGTATAGGGGAATTCCCAGAGACAGGAATGCTGTGAAAAAACTGAGGGAATAAACACCAAGGCAAACCTTTAAACAATAAGCAACCTAAGAATTAAACCTAAGTTATTAAGTGATTCTTGGCATAAACTGAACTGAACTGTTGATATTATTTTATGTTACACGTTTATGTTAAACTATTATAACATAATAGCTTCAAAGAAAATTTCAGGATTACTGACAGTAGTAGTAAGCTCTCCACCAATCATTTCATCGTAATTTAGCTTCTTCTTTAATCGAAAAAAGACACAAAACAAATAATGAAACCAGGTTGCATTTACTGGATTTACTGAGGAGGGTAAGTCACTGCAGACTACGTGATTTTTATGTTGTGTCTGTTCCATTAATAACTAACAGAAAGAAGTTTTGGTCTCAAAACGCTTAGAAAGCATCAACTTATAAAATTAAATTAAAAAAAAGAATAAAATGTCCTTGATAACAACTACATTAAAATAGCTTCTCTTTTTATTGAATAAATCCAATCATATTATAATATAAACAAAATTATTCACACATACGAGGGACAGAAAAGTGTACGGTCAAATCAAATAATAATTTTGAATGTTTAATATCCAAAATCAAACATTGCGGTATGTTTAAGAAACATGCAGATGGATAAGATAAACTCAAGGAAGACAAAATCATCACCACACGAAGCCACTCCTGACATACCTTTGACTTCTCAGGAGTAAAAAATGAGGTGATATACACAAACCAAAGACAGAGCCAGGCCAAAATTTAGTTGTAACAAAATGTAACAGCTCATCTAAAAAACAGGAAACTGACAGGAGTTTGCTATTTGGCTTTTGAATACTCTTGTGGTAGTACAATGTAGTAATAAAATATTTATATACTGTGAGGACCAATATCTTAATAATAATGAATAAGAATGGTGGTATATGTAGATTACATTGTAAGGGTTGCAGACGATTGTCTAGCTCTACAGCACATGGACATCAACGCAACCTGTGTATGCACAGAAATCATTTGACAAACAATCTCTATGATAATCTACTGAGGAGGCCTCACAATCTTGCTGCAATGCTTTCCTGATCCTGTTACCCAGTCATGATTTAAAAAGAATCTCAGCTGTTTTTATGTTTAGTGTTTAATTCATTTACTGATTGTTGTTTTAATATAATTAAATTATAATTGAGAATGGAATTATAGATGGCATTAAAGAAAACCTAAGAACCTAAGCCTTCACAGTCACAGGAAGCATGCAATATATAAATTCCCCTCTCGTCCCTGCGGGCAGTCTATCCTTCAAGTTTGGGTCTTCTACCGGAGGGCTGGGAATCTGAGGGTCCTGCGTAGTATCTTTGCTGTTCCTACACTGTAAAATGTAATATTGTGTTTAATTAAAAATATTAAGTAGGCAGAACTCAGTTTTTTATCAATTTGTTATTAGAACTCAATTTAAGTAACTTACCAGTACTTGTTATGCAAAAATGCTGATCAACTCAATTTATTTGAGTTTTCTTAACTTAGAAAAGCTAAGTAAGCTGGAAATGTTGCTTCTCAGGGCGGAAGGATGAAACGATGTGGTTTGAAAACACTACCGTCCTCCTCCCTCTCGGATCAGTCCGCATGTTCATGGTGCATTTGTTATGGAATATGTTGAGCAAACCTGGAGAAGCGTCAGCTCAAGAGATTATTGTCATTGCTGTGGATCTTTACCTGATACACTGACTTGGTGAGTAAATGTTTACTCTTATTCAAACTGATTTTGTGGCTTCTCTTAGTTTAGCACCAGGTTTATAATCTTGCTAGCTAGTTAGTGTTAGCCTAGCGTTGCTGCTGCCGCTGGGATCATGTTACTTAAAAATTAACACCACAGCCTTAAAAACCTTATAAAATATGTCTGTGAAATTTTCTGTTGATTGTTTGAAATAAAAAAGTGAGATAAGAGCCCAGACAAAATTCTTCGGGAGGTGCAGCCGTTAGGGGTGGGGTGTGGTGTGGGGGGTATTTTCAATCCATAGCCATAACTAACTAACTAATTATTTATATCATGTTTAACCTGAGTAGCAAAAGACCGCAGGGGGGTTGAAAATAATACGCCAGCAGTTAGCTGTGCTCGCGGACTCTATTGAGCCTTGACCTCCCGGTCAGCTATCGCGCTGGTGGATAACAGAGCTCTCCGAAAACATGGAAGCACTTTTGCAAATATGTGATATTTTGATAAATTAAGTAGATATTTGAGCATTACACAGCTACATTCTCGCCTGAAAATATCTTAAAAGTTTATTTGGTGACCCAGAAAGGGTAGTCTGGGGAAACGGAGGCCGTGGTTGTCGGAGCCTGTCTATGTGTACTTGTGTGTACTTGTGGTCTCGTGGACTTGTGATACGTTGGACAACAAGTACTGTTCCAGTTCAAAGTACACATGAAGCTGGGAACGCGAAAATTTCCGGGATGTGTTTTTGCTCCTCTCGTTTTATCGAGCATGTATCCTGACTTGTGTGGACTTCGAGGGACGTGGTACAGCTAAATATCCCAGAATGCAATTGTCCAAAACTCAAACGCGGCAATGGCGGAGGAGCGCAGCTAAAAAAACTTTAAATATTACATTTCCCGGGTCACAAAATAAACTTTTAAGATATTTTCAGGCAAGAATGTAGCTGTGTAAAGTTCAAGTATCTGCTCGATTTATCAAGACATCACATATTTGCAAAAATGCTCCAACGTTTTTGAAGACGTCTATTTTTTTAATGCTTTGTGGCAGCTTTTGAACATCTGTGGCATCTATTAATGTCAAATCTAGACTTTCTTTAACAACATAAGCAAACTGCTTTTATATTTAACCACTTTTCTGTTTAATTACAATTTAAATAATAATATTAACAATAGTATTTGTTTTGTTAAAACGTGCTTAAAAACAAGTTTTGTTGTGAAAGCTATAATCCAGATTAGTGGCCTGTTAAATGGTTGAAGTCTAGGTTGGCTTTATAACTGAGAATAAAGTATTGTTGTCCTTCTAAAGAATTAAGTTAAATTACACAGTTGAATCATAAGAAACATTATGTTACATATAAACCCTGCCATATGTTAGATCTGGTCATATTGCTTATAAGAAACTTTATATACTGGAGGTTAGCTTTGAACAAGCATGTAATGATTATATTTAAATTCGGGGGTCTTTTTTTAAACACACTAAACTGACAGTGCCAATACCACACATTCAGACACAGTAGTAGATGCTGTTTTTATTACTATATGTGTTCATCTAATTTGGTTGTATGGGGTCTACATTGACCCTCTGTGTTGTAAGTTATTATGATTGCACAGCCATTAAGGATCAAATCAGCTTCTGTGTTTTCTCCCTCTGCTTGCTTCTTACTGTCTTTGAGGCTCGGGACCAGCACTCCTGCTGCTGGACAGAAAGACATCAGTAAGTATTTTGGTTTTCCAATATATTAGCAACTGTCAGTGACATTTATATTAATCAGGCTGAACTTTAATCATACTTTAGATCAGCCTGTTTCACTTATTGTTTTATTTGTGCTTTGGTTTGGGGAAGTTGTTTCTGTACTGATCTTTTCCTGTCTTCTGTTATTAGACTTGAGATATGACTGCACTATGCTGTTGCTGGTGACTCCAGTTAATTTTAAATATGTTTATATTGTCTATCCTGTAAAATAGTCAGATGTCTATTCATATTAATGTACAGAATTCACCATATATATATATATATATATATATATAAACACCCAGCACGCCCCTGCGGGCGGTTTATCCTTCAAGCTCGGGTCCTCTACCAGAGGCCTGGGAGCTTGAGGGTCCTGCGCAGTATCTTAGCTGTTCCCAGGACTGCGCTCTTCTGGACAGAGATCTCCGATGTTATTCCCGGGATCTGCTGGAGCCACTCGCCTAGCTTGGGAGTCACCGCACCTAGTGCTCCGATTACCACGGGGACCACCGTTACCTTCAGCCTCCACATCCTCTCCAGCTCTTCTCTGAGCCCTTGGTATTTCTCCAGCTTCTCGTGTTCCTTCTTCCTGATATTGCTGTCATTCGGAACCGCTACATCGATCACTACGGCCGTCTTCTTCTGTTTGTCTACCACCACTATGTCCGGTTGGTTAGCCACCACCATTTTGTCCGTCTGTATCTGGAAGTCCCACAGGATCTTAGCTCGGTCATTCTCCACCACCCTTGGGGGCATCTCCCATTTTGACCTCGGGACTTCCAGGTTATACTCGGCACAGATGTTCCTGTACACTATGCCGGCCACTTGGTTATGGCGTTCCATGTATGCCTTGCCTGCTAGCATCTTGCACCCTGCTGTTATGTGCTGGATTGTCTCTGGGGCATCTTTACACAGCCTGCACCTGGGGTCTTGCCTGGTGTGATAGACCCCAGCCTCTATGGATCTTGTGCTCAGAGCTTGTTCTTGTGCTGCCATGATTAGTGCCTCTGTGCTGTCTTTCAGTCCAGCTTTGTCCAGCCACTGGTAGGATTTCTGGATATCAGCCACCTCCTCTATCTGCCGGTGGTACATACCGTGCAGGGGCCTGTCCTTCCATGATGGTTCCTCGTCTCCCTCCTCTTTCTTGGGTTTCTGCTGCCTGAGGTATTCACTGAGCACTCGGTCAGTTGGGGCCATCTTCCCAATGTATTCTTGGATGTTCCTTGTCTCATCCTGGACTGTGGTGCTGACACTCACCAGTCCCCGGCCCCCTTCCTTCCGCTTAGCGTACAGCCTCAGGGTGCTGGACTTGGGGTGAAACCCTCCATGCATGGTCAGGAGCTTTCTTGTCTTTATGTCAGTGGCTTCTATCTCCTCCTTTGGCCAGCCTATTACCCCAGCAGGGTACCTGATCACGGGCAGGGCGTATGTGTTGATGGCCCGGATCTTGTTCTTACCATTCAGCTGACTCCTCAGGACTTGCCTGACCCTCTGCAGGTACTTGGTGGTTGCAGCCTTTCTAGCGGCCTCTTCATGGTTCCCATTTGCCTGCGGGATCCCCAGGTACTTGTAACTGTCCTCTATGTCTGCAATGTTGCCTTCTGGTAGTTCAATCCCCTCAGTTCTGACTACCTTCCCTCTCTTTGTTACCATCCGACTACACTTCTCCAGTCCGAACGACATTCCAATGTCATTGCTGTATAGCCTGGTAGTGTGGATCAGTGAATCGATGTCTCGTTCACTCTTGGCATACAGCTTGATGTCATCCATGTACAGGAGGTGGCTGACAACTGCTCCGTTCCGTAGTCGGTATCCGTAGCCAGTCTTGTTAATGATCTCACTGAGGGGGTTCAGGCCTATGCAGAACAGCAGTGGGGACAGAGCATCTCCTTGGTAGATCCCGCACTTGATGGTAACTTGTGCTATGGGCTTGGAGTTGGCCTCTAGTGTTGTACGCCACATCCCCATTGAGTTCCTGATGAAGGCTCTTAGGGTCCCATTGATCTTGTACAATTCTAGGCATTCCAGTATCCAGCTGTGGGGCATTGAGTCATAGGCCTTCTTGTAATCAATCCAGGCAGTGCACAGGTTGGTCAGTCTGGTCTTGCAGTCTCGGCTGATTGTTCTGTCTACCAGTAGCTGGTGTTTTGCGCCTCTGGTATTCTTGCCAATTCCTTTCTGTGTCCCGCTCATGTATTGACCCATGTGCCTGTTCATCTTAGCCGATATGATGCCTGACAGGAGCTTCCATGTAGTACTGAGGCAGGTTATTGGTCGGTAGTTGGAGGGGACCGGTCCCTTCTTGGGGTCCTTGGGGATCAGGACCGTCCGGCCTTCAGTTAGCCATTCCGGGTGTCTCTCGTTAACTAGCAGCTGGTTCATTTGTGCTGCCAGACGCTCGTGGAGTGCAGTCAGCTTCTTCAGCCAGTAGGCGTGAACCATGTCGGGCCCTGGTGCTGTCCAACTCTTCATACTGGAGACCCTTTCTTGGATATCTGCCACTGTGATGGTTACTGGACCCTGTTCAGGGAGGTCGCTGTGGTCTGCCCTCAGATCCACTAGCCACTGAGCATTGCCGTTATGGGTTGCATCCTTCTCCCATATGCTCTTCCAGTATTGCTCCGTCTCCAGCCTTGGTGGTGCTGTTCTCTTATTGTTCCCTTGCCACTGAGAGTACACCTTTGCTGGTTCTGTGGAGAACAGCTGGTTTATTCTCCTGCCTTCTATCTCTCTGGTGTACCTCCTCAAGCGGCTGGCCAAGGCTGTGAGTCTTTGCTTGGCAGTTTCCAAGGCCTCAGGTATGGACAGCTTGCTGTATTTCTTAGGCACCTTATTCGTCGCACCTTTCTGCAACTCCGTTAGTTGGCTAACCTCCCTCCGTGCTACTTTGATCTTGCCCTCTAGCCTCCTTCTCCATGGAGGGTACTGCCCCTTGTGGCTGTTCAACTTGTAGCCAAGCATCTCACTGCATCCAAGCATATATATATATATATATATAATGTTTTTCCTCTACACCCCCCGCCCCCCCCGAATTTTTTTGCACATGTCGAGGAGCGTGTCAGGCTACATTTCACTGTGTGTTATACTTGTATAACTATGCATGTGACAAATAAAGAACCTTGAACCTTGAAGCTTAATTCTACAAGACATGCTGTGTAAGTAAACGAACAACAACAGTTTGTCTGCATTTCTTGAAAGATCACATCTCCCAAACTTAGTTTAGAGGGTCTACACTGTATATAGTGAAGTCTGCAAGTTTTCTAACAGCAAAATTTGTTTTGTGCCCAAATCATTTTGCACATCTTAGAATGAAAGTTATTGGCCATGTTTGCATAGCCCTTTTTAAAATGATGCTTTCATGACATTATTGTGTGTTGGGTGGCGGTCACGGCTATCCAGACTGACAGTGGGACATTGAATGTCACCTCTCCGGTGGGGAGGGAGCCTGAGATTGTCTAAATTTGAGTTTGTTTTATACCAAATGCAGAAAAAAATGTTTTAAGAAAGCAATTAAGTTCATGTTCCAAAAAATATGATTGTTTGCTTGCAGGACACCAGGAGAGATGAGTCCTCCGTCACAGATGGTGTGGTCAGTGAAGATGGTCGCCTGCAGGTTCAAGCTCATTGCATCTCCAACCCACATCCACTGCCACTGTACTTAAGGGAAGTTAAAGACTTTCTTCTGCACCTACATTTGGATCACCTCGATCCATGACAGTCATTCAGGCAGTAATGCCTGGACTGGAAACATGCATCCTTAAAATAATACAACATTCCAGCTCATGTGTTGGAATGAAAAACAAATGTGTTGTTTAAATCAGAGACTGCACTTGTGACAGAACTACAAATATTTTATTTCGGTTATATAAGTAATGTAAGTACAAAACAAACTTGTGGTAGGCCTAAACTTATTTTCAGAATAATTACATCTGAGACTTTGTTTCATTGTAAGATTATAACAGTGATGGCAATATAATTGCTTGTTGTTCAGCCAAACAGTGTCCAGTATGTTGGCTCTTATACTTTGTTGTGTTTGAAAATAAAAGTTGGGCTGATTTTAACGTCATTACAAAAAGTGTTGTTAATTATTTTTAATCATATTCAGGTTACTACAAATAGTTTTTTCATTCAGTTGAACTTGAAATGTTTGTCAGTAGGTAAACAATTAGTTCTGTACAGTCAGAAATATCAAGTTATTCTTAATACTGCAGACTTGCAATGATGGCTGTTGTCCTAACAGTCATCTTAAGTAAGCTTTACTTAGTTCTTTTGAGGCGACGAGTTTACATAGTTTTTTTGAGTTCTGGGAACTAATTAGATTTTACAGTGTAGGACTGCGCTCTTCTGAACAGAGATCTCAGATGTTGTTCCTGGGATCTGCTGGAGATACTCGCCTAGCTTGGGAGTCACTGTACCTAGCGCTCCGATTACCACTGGGACCACTGTTGCCTTCACCCTCCACATCTTCTCTGAGCCCTTGGTACTTCTCCTGCGTCTTGTGTTCCGTTGTGTTCGTTGCTGACATTCGGTATTGCTACTACTGCCCGGCCTCCTTCCTTCAGCTTAGCGTACAGCTGAACTTGGGGTGAAACCCTCATGCACAGTAAGGAGCTTCCTGGTCTTGATGTCAGTGGCTTCCATCGCCGCCTTTGGCCAGCTTATTACCCCAGCAGGGTACCTGATCACAGGCAGGGCGTAGGTGTTGATAGCCTGGATCTTATTCTTACCATTCAGCTGACTCCTAAGGACTTGCCTGACCCTCTGCAGGTACTTGGTGGTTGCAGCTTTCCTAGCGGCCTCTTCATTTGCCTGTGGGATTCGCAGGTACTTTAGCTGTCCTCTGTGTCTGCAATATTGCCTTCTGGCAGTTCTGACTATCTTCCTTCTCTTTGTTATCGTCTGACTGCACTTCTCTAGTCCGAATGACATCCCGATGTTATTGCTGTATACCCCGGTGGTGTGGATCAGTGAATCGATGTCTCGTTCACTCTTGGTATATAGCTTGATGTCATCCATGTAGAGCAGTTGGCTGACAATTGCTCCATCTTGTAGTGGGTATCCATAGCCAGTCTTGTCAATGATCTCACTTAGAACCACAAAAAGTTTTTTTCTGTTCATCTGGATGTAGCGTTTTCAGTGGGAGAAATGTTTCATCACTCATCCAAGTGACTTTTCAGTCTCAGCTGACTGCAGGTTTCCCCAACCTTATAAACAGTGCTTTTGCACAAACTAGCCCACTAAACAATGGACTGTGAGGTCAGTTCCTTGATCATTACTGAGTCACTTGGATGAGTGACCAAACATTTCTCCCACTGAAAACGCTACATCCAGATAAACAGAATCAACTTTTGGGATTCACTTACCTGGATGACTGAGCATGCATCAAGACATCCCATTGAGGAGGTTCAGGCCTATGCAGAACAGTACTGGGGACAGAGCATCTCCTTGGTAGATCCCGCAATTGATGGTGACTTGTGCTGTTTGCTTTAAGTTGGCCTTTAGTGTTGTTTTCAACATCCCCATTGAGTTCATGATGAAGGCTCTTAGGCTCCTGTTGATTTTATACAATTGTAGACATTCCAGTCTCCAGCTGTGGGGCATCGAGTCATAGGCCTTCTTGTAATCAATCCAGGCAGTGCACATGTTGGTCAGCCTAGTCTTGCAGTCTTGGGCAACTGCTCTGTCTACCAGTAGCTGGTGTTTTGCTCCTCTGGTATTCTTGCCAATCCCTTTCTGTGCCCCGCTCATGTATTGAGCCATGTGCCTGCTCATCTTAGCTGCTATGATGCCAGCAGCCATGTGGTAGCGAGGCAGGTTATTGGCTGGTAGTTGGATGGGACTGGTCCCTTCTGGGGAACCTTGGGGATCAGGACTGTCCGTCCTTCAGTGGTTTATTTATGCTGCCAGACACTCATGAAGTGCAGTCAGCTCTTCAGCCAGAAGGCATAAACCATGTCGGGGCCTGGTGCTGACCAGCTCTTCATACTGGAGACCCTTTTTTGAATGTCTGCTACAGTGATGGTTACTGGATCCTGTTCAGGGAGGTTGCTGTGGTCTTCTCTTAGATCCACTAGCTACTGAGCATTGACATTTTGGTTGTGTATTTCTCCCTTATGTTCTTCCAGTATTGCTCCATCTTCAGCCTTGGTGGTGGTGTTCTCACATTGTTCTCCTGCCACTAAGAGTACCTCTTGGCTGGTTCTGAGAGAACAGCTGGTTTATTTTCCTGCCTATCTCCCTGTTATACCATACTTAGGCCTACTTCCTTCCGTGCTACCTTGATCTTGGCCTCTAGTCTTCTTCTCCATGGAGAGTACTGCTCCTTGTAGCTGTTCAACTTATAGCCAAGCATCTCACTGATCACTGCTGAGTGCTCCGATTACCATTGGGACCACTGTTACCTTCACACTCCTCATCGTCTTGAGCTCTTCTGTTAGCCCTTGGTATTTCTCCTGCTTCTTGTGTTCCTTTTTCCTGATGTTGCTCTCATTCTGTATTGTGTCTCCCATTTTGACCTCGGGATTTCCAGGCCATACTCGGCACAGATGTTTCTGTATACTATGCCGGCCACTTGGTTATGGCGTTCCATGTATGCCATGCCTGCTAGGGCTAGCAACTTGCACCCTGCTGTTATGCGCTGGATTGTATCAGGGGCATCTTTACACAGCCTGCACCTGGGGTCTTACCAAGTGTGATAGACCCCAGCCTCTATGGATCTTGTGCTCAGAGCTTGTTACTGTGCTGCCATGATTAGTGCCTCTGTGCTGTCTTTCAGTCCAGCTTTGTCCAGCCACTGGTAGGATTTCTGGATGTCAGTCACTTCTTCTATCTGCTGGTGGTACATAACGTGCAGGGACCTGTCTTTCCATGATTGTTCCTCCTCTTGCTCCCATTTCTTAGGTTTCTGCTTCCTGAGGTATTCACTGAGCACACTGGTGGCGGCCATCTTTCTGGTGTACTCGTGTTCGTTGTCTCATCCTGGACTGTGGTAGTAACACTCAGTAGTCCCCGGCTTCCTTTCTTCCACTTAGCGTGCAGTCTCAGGGTGCTGGACTTGGGGTGAAACCCTTCATGCATGGTCAGGGGATTCCTCGTCTTTTATATATATACCCACATAGCAAAATTGGTATGGCCCAGATCTAGCCCACACAATGTGCTTACACATGGCCCACATACCGCCATCAAAGGCATTTTGTGGCCCAGATCAGGTTTGCCAGATGTGGCCCACACATGGACCAGCACAAGGGCAGTTGCAGACACACTGGAGGTCCTGTGCTGGCCCATGTGCTACCTCTGGTAAACCTGATCTGGGCCACCAAAGGGCTGTCAATCTTTGCTGTATGTGGGCCCAGTGTAAGTTGTGTGCAGCCATGGGTCACTTGCAGACACACTGTTCTGGCCCTGTGCTGGCCCAGAACAGTTTCAGCTCTGGTCCCAGATGTCAGCCTAATGTGTACCTTAATCAAGCCATGTAATAACAACATGTGTCGGAACATAACAGTGCAAAAGTAACATGACAAAACTCTGTTCAGACAGTGAATGGACTGATTCTTATATAGCGCTTTTCTACTCTCCCAGATTACTCAAACTGCTCTATACAACATGGCACATTCACCCAATCACACACTTTCTCTAAACTGACTGCTTCCTAACTACATTCATACACATTCACACTCTTGACATGCAGACTGGAGGAGCCAGGGATTGAACCACTAACCTTCCAATCAATAGGTGACCTACTCTACCTCCTGAGCTACAGCCACCAACTGGCTGTAGCTCACAGGGTTTTGAATAATGTGTACACCCACAAACCTGTCAAAGCCACATGTGAAACGTTGGCTACCATAGCAGTATAGTATTGCAACATGGCATTTGGGTCTTCTAACTAAAGTAGGAAAATAGGAACATAAATAGTGCCATCATTGCCGGACCTGGCCCAGATCTGGTTGACATACACCCTGCCATGACATCAGTCAGTCAGAAAAAGTGCCAGCTTGATGCTGGATCCGGGCCAGACCTGTTTTCTATGAGCCTGGGCCACACACAGCAAACCACAATCAGACCAGATGTGGCATGCCATCACATAAACAGTGCCATCTATGCCAGACCTGGCCCATATCTGGATGATATACCACTTACCACACCAGAAGTCAGCCAGCAGTGCTGGCTTGATACCAGATCCGGGCCAGACCCGTCTGCTATGTGGGTATATATATATATCAGTCAGCTCTTGGCTGACTCATGAAATGAATGGATGGACAAACACATACATAATAAAAGAAACATAAAAGACTCTATGAATGTTCTAAATGAGCTGTCTCACCACTGTATGGCCCCTCTTTGTCCTTCCGGCTCTTTGTTAGGGAGCAGTATGGACGTCGCTCTTTCACTTCCATAATGCTTCTTCTTATGCTGCTGGCAAACATACAGGCATACTGCTGTACAGCTGCGTAGACAGAAAGATGAACAGAAAGAGAGAGAAAGACAGATGAATAAAAAACAAAGAAGAAAAAATGAGTGAGAGAGCGCTAGACAAAGAGTGAAGGGTTGTTGGTCCACCTACAATCACACATAGGGACAAAAAAGGACAGAGGTGCAACAACTAGAGTCATGGTGCCACGACAATAACTTGGTCTTAAACACCAAAAAGACCAAGGAGATTATTGTAGATTTCCGGAAGAGGGGTCATAACAACCATCTGCCTCTCTTCATTGGCAGTGAGGCGGTGGAGAGGGTGAGCAGTTTTAAATTCTTGGGGGTAACTGTGACCGAGGACCTGTCCTGGGGCAACCATATCACCTCAGTTGTACGGAAGGCCCAACAGCGCCTCTACTACCTGAGGAGACTGCGGAGCGCACACATTCCCAGATCTCTGATGTTGAACTTCTACAACTGTGCCATCAGCAGCGTTCTGACGTATGGATTTCTAGTGTGGTTCCCCAGCTGCACCAAGGCCGATCAGCAAGCACTCCAGCGGGTGGTGAAAGAAGCTGGCAGAATTATTGGAACAAGTCTGCCAGAGATCAGTAATATCTTCCCCACTCGCTGTCTGAGGAGGGTGCACAGTATCCTGCGGGACCAACATCACCCTGCGCGCCACCTTTTCCATCTGCTGCCCTCAGGGAGAAGGTACAGGTCTATACAGGCCAGAACATCCAGACTGGCCAACAGCCTGTACCCACAGGCTGTGAGGCTCCTGAACTCTCTGCCCCCCTCTCACGGACAATAACCATATCCAACTTCTTAATAGCAATGAACTGGTCTGCATTGGTGCATCATATCTTTATTCTCTTCCCCCTCCTGCCCCCCCCCCCTCTTTCTTAAATAGATAACTATCATATCTGATATCATATCTCACAGTACAATAATATTGTATTTTGTCATGTTTCTCAGGTCTTTGTCTGAATTTCTACGAACATTATTGCTAAGGATTGTCTTATTGCATTGGAGTCACACTGGGTTAAATATGTACACTTGGGTTTTAAGGGGTATTTATTATTTTCTTCTTTTTTTTTGGGTTGTATGGAAGCCCCAAACGCAATTTCATTGTTCTTGACAATGACAATAAATAAATAAATACTAAATACTAAATACTAAAGTGGTAATATGTTCCAATGGTGTTGTCCTGCAGTTACTGTTAAAGTTAAACATGACAGTGTAACCTGCCATCGCCAGGTACCAGAATGTGATCTTGACTTCATTACAAAAATCACAACCTGCATTCTCTTTAATTGTGTCCTTATTTGTAACCTGCACAAATCTCTGACACGCAAAAGCAGCAGGCTTAACTGGTGTGCTTACAGATGAAGATATACCAAAAGGCACATTCTGTGAGTCATGCAAAACGTCTGTGTTGACACAAACTCACACACATAAAGACACTGTAAATATGCAAAGTATAGTACAGTATATTGCACAGAAAAAATGATAATCGCATTTATTTCATGATTAGTTACACAAAATATCTGCAGCTGTTTGATTGTTTTTTTTTATTAAGTTTTCTTTTATTCTTTTGATGTAGTTTTAAAAATTTAGATAAAAAGGAAAAAACACGTAGATTTTTTCATTACAATGGAATTCCCTAAAATACTTTCAGCATAACCCACGTGTATCCAAAGCTCTTCTAACATCTGCTTAATGTCTCTAAAATCAGTACTGAAACCATAAAGTCAAAGTCTGCTCAAAGTCAGCTTTATTGTCAAAAGCCATATGCACAGATCATACACAGGCATTTGAAGTTGCAAAGCTCCCATGGCCCTCAGTGTACACTAAAACAATATAAAGATAAAACGAGGGAAGAGTTGAATGCAGGTCTGGAGTTCCTGTGTGTGAGAGCAAGGAATGAATTCAGCATCCTGACAGGCTGATGGATGAAGCTGTCTCTCAGTCTGCTGGTCTAGAGAGGCTCTTCAGTCTCCTTCCCGAAGAAGCTGTTGGAGGGATGAGTGGAGTCACCTGTAATGCTGAGAGCTTTCTGGATGAGGCGGGTGCAGTAGAAGGTGCTCATAATGGGTGTTGAGGCTCTTGCTCTTCTCAGTCAGCAGAGGAAGTAGAGTCGCTGTTGGGCGTTTCTGACCAGTGATGCTGTGTTTTTTAACCAGGAGAGATCTTCTGAGATGTGCTCACCCAGGAACTTGGTGCTGTTTACCCTCTCCACACCAGCACTGCTGATAGTTAGTGGGGTGTGCAGGGTGTGAGTTCTCCTGAAGTCTATGATGTTCTCCTCCTTCTTCACATTCAGGGACAGGTTGTTGTTGCTGCTGTGACCTACCACAGTTGTTTCGTCTGCAAACTCGATGAAAAGGTTGGAGCTGTGTGATGGTGTGCAGTCGTGGGTCAGCAGAATGAAGAGAAGGGGGCTCAGCACACATCCATGGGCCTCATCAAACTCTGGCTGCAGATAGTGTGGCATTGGAAGAGGAAAACAGGATTCAACAACTCACCTCACGTCTTCTCAGATCCCTTCCAAGCTCTAACAATGTATGCCCTGACACCATAGCAGCTGTATGTAATAAGCATCTTCTCAATGGGAAAAGTGAAAACTCACCTTATGTCATTCTAGTTGAGTCCTTGGCTATGAGTGCTGATGCCATTCCTGATGCATACAGTGATGTGAGATGCGCTTAGTGAGATACTAAGCAGGTGTTACATTTGCAAGCCACAACAGCGTTACGACACCAGACATCCTTGATGTAAACACAGAGTCCCTCTCCACGAGTCTTACCCCCTTAGACAAGACCTCTGTCGCTGACCTCTGCCAAAAGCATGTTAGCCAGTCAAGTTGAATGGCACTGTCGGGAATGTTATTGTTAAGCCAAGTTTCTACAAAGATGAAGACACAGCGCTCACTTCAGAGTGGACTGAAGTAAGCATACACGATCCAGCTTGTTGTCCAGGGAGCGCACGTTGGACAGTACAATGGTGGGAATAACAGGTTTGTGTGGTTTAGCTGCTAGCCTACTCCAGACGGCTCTGTGCTTACCCCTCTTCCTCCCATGCACACCACCTGAGACGTTTCCACTGTGGGCAAGATCTAGCAGGGGGGGTTGCTGATGGTAGATGCCCCTGAAGCAGTCCACAGTTCCTCAGTGTAATTTGTAGCTCTTCCATGTGTGAAAAGTTTGTGGATTTGCTTCTGTTGATTTTGAGCAGGAGCTCATGACTGTATGAGCCCAAAAAGCTAAGTTTGTTCATCTGGGTGCAGCGCTTTAAGGACAGAACAGAATCAACTTTTTGGGATGTCCTTACCTGGATGATTGGGCAGGCATCAAGACTGTTCTGGAAAAGCTTGAGTAACACAACACCCATGGCACTAAACTAGCCTCAAAACTTTGTCATTCAAACAGGTCTATTGTGTATTTCCATGGTGGCAGTGAGGTTTGACAAAGTCCACATATGGTGATAGTGTCATAAATCAGAAGACCAACACATCTAATATAATGCTACCCAGTCTGTTCCAAGCTAATGACAAGCTGTCCTGAAAAAAAAAAAGAATAAATAATAATAACAATAACATTTATTTGCATAGCACAGAGTTACAAAGTGCTTCACAGTTTGAATAAAAGTTAAATTCGACACCTCACTGCATCTCTTGACTTCACTGAGTTGACCCACACGACAAAGCTAGCTACCAGGTATGAGCGAAACTAAGAGAGAACACTAAGCATTTGCTAGAGGTCTCTCTCTCCTGGTTAGGAGCCATGGATCTGGTGGATGTAACAACATGCAGGGAGTTTACAGATATAGCAAGAGGAATTTAAATAACCTAGCAATGTTTAAACATTCTGTAGCAGTACGGTTAGAGGGAAAATAAATATGTAAATTAAAGTCACCTTATAAATAATATTGTCAAATTTCACAACAACAGATGAGAGCAGATTAGAGAATTTATTCAAGAAATCACTGAAGGGTTTGGGAGGTTGCTAGATATTACAACACACTGTATATTCACACAAATATTTGTAGGACAGTTATTCAGAGGAAAAAAAATGAGCAAGAGTAAGTTTAAGGCAGGGGTGTCAGTCATGCCCCCCGATACAATTATATCCGGCCCGCGAGATAATATCATGTGTCAGTTATTAATGGCCCGTCGGTACGTTGGAGCTGAATCGTCAGACCTGCTGAGAATCCACGCAGGCAGGGCTGAGACTTTATTTTGATGGCCACACCATACAGCCAATCACATGCAAAGACAGACATAGATACCATTATGTGAAAGACGGAAGTGGGCAGACATCTCCAGACAGCAAGGGTAGTGGTACAGGCCGGTTATACAGAGAGATGGGGAGCTGGATTTAAATGCAAGCTTGTCAGGAAAAAGTGAAGATATCAGCGAAAACGTAAAATGTGCAGCATCTGGCTGCAATGATACTGGAGACTGCAAAGCCGAGTGCAGAATTTATCGAATTAGGAGCTCTCTAAAGCATCCATTTCTATTTTCATCCATTTTTCATTGTGGAGAACAAAAGGTTTCAAATTTGTCCAGGACCTTAAACCTCATGTGTGTTTTCTTAATCATGTAGAAAAACTGTTAAACATGTAACTTCTTTACACTGACAGAAAGGGGAGTTTCTCTTGTCCGGCCCACTTAAGATCAAAGTATAAGTATGTGGCTCGCAAAGTAAAATGAGTTTGACACCACTAGTTTAGTTATCTTATTAAAATTTAAAATTTGTAATTAGATGTTTCTGGGCATTTCTCCAGTGGTCACCGAAGCCATGTCAGAAACGTCACGTCACTCTGGAGAAGATGACCAGGTGAGAACTCAACCAGTCATTCAGGTGCTTGAGCTTTCAAAAGCATGGTGCCACTGGGCCCAGCTTCAGTTTTTGGATACCATCCTGTAGCAGTGATTATGCTTGTAGGCAATGTCCACACCTGTCTCAGTCCAGTTCTTGATGCTTGGAAATGAGGCGATAATTTTGCATGTCCATCTCCTGCTTTATGAGTATCAACAATTACTTTTCTCAGGTCTAAATTGGTTTCTTTAATTTTTGGTGTTTTTAAGTGGCATCTCCAACCGTTGCTGAAGTTTTTATATTGTGCGTAAATTAGAAGATAAGCCTCAGTTTCAACTTGATTTTACTACCATCTCCTCACAACAGTGATAAGAAGAATAAACTGGGCCAACATGGCATGTTTGTTAATACAGAGACACACATGTTACTGTGATCTCTGGTCTCCCACTCAGACACACAGGTCTCCTAGTGTCCAGCATTCAGAGGCTACCTGAGGACTCATGTGAGAGAAAACCTGCTCACACAGACATGTAGAGCCAAACACTGTCAATAAGGCCTCTGCAATGTTCTGAAGACAGTTAAACCTGTCAGGTAGTGATGTCCAGCAGGTGAACATGCAGCTCCATGAACACACACAGCTGTGGATTCCAGCTGCATCGATGTTGCATTAACTGGCATTAACTCAGCCAGTTAATGTGAGACAAAACCAGCTGCTCATTAAAGCTTTATGGTTTGATCAGAAAAGAAAACTTTGGTCCAAACACCTGAAAGTCCCAAAATGCATTGTGCCTCGAGTCTACGGATGTATCCATGTATCTCTTTGGTGCTGATGCTGTGCTGAGCGAACAGCTGCTGAAGCTTTTGAAGTGTCTGAATGTGGAAAGCTAACAACGTCCCTCTGACCAGTAGGTAAGTTATTTTTAGCCAATTACAAGTTGAATCTGGTAGTTGGGGTTGTTAGCTAAGATACCGTCATTAATAAAGAACCAGCAGAACTAATGTGTCTGTGCGAGCTGATTTGCAATGTGCACCGCTGGAGTGGCCATTTATTTTTTAATGCACCTTCTCAGATTAACTCACTGCGTGTGGTGTCCAGGGCTGGACTGGGACAAAAAATCGGCCCGGGCATTTTGACTAGAGACCGGCCCCCCAGGTATTAAAGCCATAAAGCCTTTGAATGAAAACAGATGCTGTGGTGACAGTGATGTACAGTCTTGTTGGTATATGTATGATTTCTATACATTTTACATCAGATAAAAACTTTGGTTGTAAGATTCAGATAATTATTTATTAAAAGTGAGACATTTTAAATGAGAATAAGAAAGAAAAGTATTTCTTTGTGCCCCCCTCTCCCTGTTAATGCCTACCTGCCCCCCTGGCAACACTTTGCTAGACCCGCCCCTGCACAGTTACCAGCTGTCAGCTACTTAGAAAAGGATCCTGGTGTTATTTGTGTCTCAGAAACAGTTCATAACTTCAACTCATTCATGTCACCTAAAAGGTAAACCTGTTTCTCCATCACCTGTTCAGCTCTGATGATTCAGTAAGGACATCTCCTGGTTTCATCTTCACGTTTCCCTCTCACCACATATCCAAACCAACATCATGACCAGCAGCTTTACAGCTGTGGCTCCAGCAAACATCAGCTGATACTAGAAATTAATATTAAATAAATTCTAACAACAGCTGATCAAGCTTAAATGTGCTGCTGTTGTTTAGCGCGACATCGCTGGTTTCCTCTTTCTGGCACAAAGTGGGCGATAAACAAACAAGAGAGACGATCAGCTGATCATTGATCAGTTTCATGATTGAAGTAGAAACAGGAGAGAAGAAGAGTCAGCTGTGCAGCAAACACACAGAATGACTCCAGCTTTGTGTCTTTTTTCATTGTAGCTGAAGTCCGGGACAAACTGCTTCTCCTCTCAGCTCAATACGAAACGTGTAATATTTTCTCTGAATGCGAGACTATTCCGTCTTTTTACGGGACGGTTGGAAACTCTACTAACTAACCTTATGAATAAAATAAAGTTCACTATCAGTAACATCATAGCACCCGCCCAGCTGTATAGAAACTCCGTCATGCTAGCTAGTAGCAGTACGAGTTATTGTAACTGACTGTAAAAAGTCAGCACAACGAAAATAAACTCCACCTAAACTTGGTTCATATCTGACCCAGATAGACTGCAGGTCATAACTTCTTACCTGATGTTCAGTTCACCTGACACTCGGACCGGCGGCCGCCACGGGTCTCTCCTCCTCCTGCCTCCCCTTTCTCTCATCCACCTGCTGGCCTCCACCACTTGCTAATGTTACTGAATCTGTGGAAGCTACGCCATAGCCACCACCAAACAACTGAGTTATTTTTATACACCGGCCAGCATCTGGCCAATCCACCCCCTTTATTGTTTATACTGTTACAAAAAAAAAAAATCATCAGCACATAAAAATGAAAAATCCCCATCGGGCATACCGGGCAAATGCCAGTCCAGCTATGGTCGTGCTATCAGTTTAATTAACCCTTCGCGTGCAAACTGTGGCACGCGTGCCAAGGGTTGCCGACCCCTGCACTAGATGCTTCTGGTAGCCATCAGCAAGTTTCTTGCATAGTTCTGTCTGGTATTTAACCAATCCTCTGGGCAGAATTAATAAAGTTTATTTAAATTGGTTGGTTTCCTGGCATAGACCCAGCTTTAAAGTGCACTCTCCATTCCAGAAGTTTACCCTATTCCAGAAGTTTACCCTACTCAATCATTATAAAACCAGTTTTGATATGTGCTTGGGATCTTTTGGAGTAGCAGATTCACATCTGCACGCTTTTACCATCTGTCTGCAAGGTCTAGTGAGTGCAAACAGCAAGCTCCCCACGCAAATCGCTTGTTTAACCGACATTAGCCGGAGTACTGTCCCTGAAGTTGGCCTCCATTTTTGTTGACGGCTGCAAAATTGCTTCCTCCTTGGGCTGCCCTTCATTCCTCAGGCTTCAAATGTGTCTTTTAATCTTTGCATAAGAATTCAAGAATCTGCAAGGTAAGTGCAGTTTAAATAGTCTCTTGCTGTCATGTCCAGGATGTGATTTTGGATTAGAAACAAAAAAGTTCTGAAATCTTCTGATGTAAATTTATGCATTTTTTTAGTGATTTTGTTTGACCTTGGCATTTCCAGCCAATCGGTTAGTCATTTAGCACTGCAGTGATCATCTTAAGTAAGCTTTGAATATTTTCTATCACAAACCCTTCCCTAAACCCAGACACCACATAATTTAGCTCAATACTTGCATCTGTCGTATTATTTAAATATAAACGGGTCCACTGCAATGACTCATAAACAGCGCTTTATTTGGCCATTCGTACTCTGTTCAACATAACACTCCATTTGTGTTCACAACCACCCGTCTCGCCCCCTAGCTGCTGTCATACCTAACCACACTGACTGGCTCTGTTAACATCCTACTGTGCAATGCAATTACACCACATCTCCCCTTTCTAGAGTCAATGGGTAGACTACCATTGACTCAACAGATCTTAGAGGGTTATTCTGCCTCTGTGGCTGGTTTGTTCCTATTCACACCTGTAAGAAGTATCATATGATGAAAACCTTAACTCTAACTATGCTGTTTAATAAAACAAATTTCTTCTAGTCTACCTCGTGCCATATCTGGCATTTCACAACTTCTGAACATATATATTTGAATATGACAAACTTTACTTTACTGTTACCCCTTACTGTGTAAAGAATACTGTGAAAGAGGGGTATTCTTATCTAAACCTGTCCTTTCATGTGACCAGTCACAAGTCCACTCTCACAACTACTCTCCCGGACCTGGTTCTGGGTATAGATGGAAGTTTTAAAGAACTTGTCTCTGGAATGTCCTTAGGGCACTGCTCCGCGGCTCTTGCAGATTCCGGCTCCCCACTATCATTCACAGTTTGGACTGGGATGCATTTCATGGGAACAAGGTGCCGCTTGATTGTCCCGCGAGATCCATCTGTGATATATGATCTTGGCCTGGTGTGGTTGCCAATATCAGCATCACTGGCTCTCTGGTCTGTGATTCACACTTCTTGCCCCTGAGTGAGCCTGTTGAGGCTTTGTGGGCGATGACGTAGGTTGTATGACTGTGCCTCTTTAGTCCTCCTCTCCTTCTCCCTCCGGGCGACAACCACACCGTCAGGAAGTGCAGGGTCAAGCAGAGATGACAGTGTTGGCACTGTGGTGCAAAGTCATCTGTCCATCAAGAGTTGGGCTGGAGTGTAGCCTTTCTGCAGTGGGGTGGCTCTCTAAGCGAGTAGAGCCAAGTGTGGATAGGTAGCTTATCAGTCTTAACTGCTCGTTCGGCTTCACCATTGCATTGGCAGTATGTCAGGCTTGTCATGATATCGCTAAAGCCATACAATTTTGCAAATGTCTCAAAAGCTTCTCCCGAAAACTGTGGCCCATTATCTGTTACCAGCTGCTCGTGGATCCAATGACATGCAAAAATTCCTTTGAGATAATGTGAGAGTGGTGTGTGAGACGGGCAATCTCCACAAATCTTGAGGCATAATCCACAACAAGAAGGTAGGTTTTCCCTTTTAGCATAAACCATGCCATGGCCGCCCTGGATACTGTGATGTATCAGTGGTTCGGTGCGGTTTTGTGTCCCACCTCCTGAAGTTTTTCTTAGAAAGTAAGTCTCTTAGAAGTTTGTCTCTCTCTGTGAGCTATGGGATAAACTTTCCAAGCTGGTTAACCATTCCCAGTAAGTTCCTTAACTCACTCACGCTTTGTGGCTCCTTCATCTCCCTCAAACCCCTGGGTCTTGCTTGGGTCAGGGCTGATACCACTGGCTGACAGAACATGCCCCAAAAATGTCACCCACTGTTTTGCGATGTCACACTTGTCAATGTTCAGGGGGATGCCAGCTTTGGATCCTACCCAGTATAGAGTGTAGGTGAGAGTCATGCTCCTCTTGTGTTCTGCCCCAGACCAGCACGTCATCCATGTGGCAAACCACCACTTCTATACCATCTGTGACCTCTGTGACCATCCTGTTCTGGAAATGCTCTGGTGCAGAAGCAATCCCGAAAGGCAGTCTCTTGAAGTAAAAACGACCGAACGGTGTGATGAAAGTGGTGTATTTGGCTGAATTTTCCATCAGAGGTATTTACCAGAACCCCATGTTAGCGTCCAGCTTGCTGAATATGCTGGCTTCAGCCAATCTGCCCAATGTTCATTAAGGCTTTGGATAGCAAGTTTTGAGCGGTGTACAGGTGTCTGATGACAAAGACATCCTCTAATATTTCTTTTTCTCCCTTCCTAGTGCAAGCTCGCTGACAACAATGAAGTCCAAATGACTCCTCCCAGGTCCCAGCAGAGCCTTGGTTGGTTTTTGGAGACTGGGAGGATGATTGGGCCTGAAGAGTTCCTTAAACACTTTAAGGGGTAGGACTGTCACATCAGCACCTGTGTCAGTTTTAAATGGCACGTTCTTGTTACTTATGCTTAAGATGACCATCTACGGTTCTCCCTCGCACTTAACGCTACCTGTGAACAAACCATGTTTGTCCTCTTCAACTTTTATGCACGGTTTTGGGTGCCCTGCATACGCGCCTGTAATGTCCTTTTTTCCCCACATGCGTGGCATTTTACATCAATTGCTCGACAATCTTGCTTTGAATGGGATGGAGCGCAGAGACATTTATGACACATTGGGTTCTTCCCGGAACGGAGGTTTAACAGTATTGTGCAATGTAGAAGTGCGAGTGCTTCCTTCAGCGGATTCAATAATAAAAGTGTAGTAAGCAGATTTAGTATAATAAATAGCTTCTTTATAATGTTGTATATGACTAGTAAGTCCTGTTTTCCTGAAGAGACATTCCAGGCGGCATCCAGGAGCTTTAAGTTTGTAAAGTTCAGATGAATACCATGGGGCAGAGTGAGAGAAAGAAACGGTTCGAGTTTTCTGGGGAGCCAAGGAATCTAAGAGGTTGTCTATGGAAGCTGAGACATCAGTGGTAGGTAAATGACTCTGCAGGATCAAATCTGGGTCAAGCTGCATGCGTTCTGACAACCGTTTGTCCGTGAGAGCAACAACAAGCATGTCACGTATCAGTTCATCATGTAGCACTCCATAGTTGCAGTGTTCCGCTAGTGCATACAGTGCAGTCACAAAAGCATCCACTGTCTCGTTTTCTCCCTGTCCACACATGTTGAATTTGGCACGTTCGTAAATCCCATTTTTCGTCACGATGAAAAAAGCCTGGAATCGATCACGTACCCCCAGATATGTTGTCCTTTGCTCGACCGTCAAACTTAGACCGTGAAGCACATCGTCCGCATCGTCTCCCATGCAGTAAATCAACGTGTTGACTTGGTGCTCCTCCAAACTCACATTCAAATTACTGGCAAAGTGGAATCTTTGGAAACTCCGTATACATTTGGACTACTCTTGCGGCTTTGAAAAGTCGATGGGCTCCAGTGGTTGGATGCTGAATGTCGTGCTTGATCCGGCCCGCTTACTGTGCAGTTTCATCCGACATGTTCTCCCCCTTTTTTTTCTTCTTTTTTTCCCGCAAGCTCCAAAAGATACAGGTTCATTCAGTCGAGGTCGTACGGATCAGTAAAGGACTGACACCATGTTGTGTTGCTTAATTATACACGGGTCCACTGCAATGATTCATAAACAACTCTTTATTCGGCCATTCTTAGCCTGTTCAACACAACATTCCATTTGTGTTCACAACCACCCGTCTCGCCCCCTAGCTGCCGTCAAACCTAACTACACTGACTGGCTCTGTTAACATCCTACTGTGCAATGCAATTACACCACAGCATAAATCGGCCAGTCTGTGCTACCAAGCTTGCATTCTCAGCCCAACGCCTCTGCCCGATCATTCCAGCCGCTCCCCATCGACCCATTCAGGTCGATCATTCTGTGCAGTAAGTTCATGTTCATCTACAGATAAGTCTGCAGCAATTTTAGTGAAATGAGCCCTCTGCAGCTTCCTTACCATAAGCCATATCACTCCACAAAACACACACATGTTCACTTGATTATTCAATCCTGGCTTTAGAGTGCCATTTCTGCCTATGTCAATCTTTCAGCCTTGTTGCAGGCTCTCACACTCAACTATTTTGCTTAAACTACACTAGCTTATCAGCCTAGTCGCAGTCAGTCTCAATACACCATTACTCTAGTCCAATCATTTTCTTGCCCACCCCTTTTCAGCCAGTCAGCCTCCACTTTGAGTGGTTTAAATTGGTGCTCTCCGTCATTCTCCCTTTCAGGATCTCATTCGTGCAACCCACCTCCTCCTCATCCCCACCTCTCACACACCTCAGCCAGAGCTCCATACAAACTTCAGTCTTCATCTTCGCTAACACCAGTGTTTAGACTTTGGGGGGTCCTATCACCACTGGGACTCCATTCTGGCAGAATTGTTCATTGGAGCTATTAATACATTCATTTCTCTGTCACTAAATTGTGTTCATTCTCTCCTTATTGAAATAAGAATCAAACAAAGTTTCCATGTACCCAAGAAATCTTTTTCTGAAACATATTACATGACTTATAACTGCGTCAGTCTGCAGTGTCAAAGGGTGAAAGTGATGCGCAAAAACAGAGATATATATGTGTGCACAGTGTTGGGGAGTAACGGAATACATGTACCACCGTTACGTATTTAAAATACAAAGTACGAGTAACTGTATTCTGTTACAGTTACTGTTTGAAACGGTGGTATTCAGAATACAGTTACTTTTTTGAAATAAAGGGATTACACAGCAGTCTTTTCCTGTTTCATATGTTCGGCTATGCCCTCTCTATTTTTGGTAATTGCACACTGGTGGAAACCCAAACAAAACACACATTAAGAGGCTCTAATGTCTGTGTCTCAATCTCGCGGCCCATGTCACCTCTGAAGGTGACGTGAAGAAATATTTTTAAAAAGTATTATTCAAAAAATGATTTAATATGAAGGCAATAGGCAGAGTGTTACAGGCATAGCATGTATGAAGCATGTAAGTCAGCGCCATCAGATCTGATATTTTATCTTCTCGTGATATGATTTTAAACACATCTGAGGGCTCGATTGTACCTGAGGAGACCCTGGACAGCTTTGTCCTGGTTAATGCTGAGAACCTTAAGAAGGTTTTCTCTTTTTTTTTTTTTTTTTTTTGCCTGTCCCGTTTGGCTCTTTTGGCAACAGAATTGTTGTCTAAAGGCAAAGAAAGATGCCCAACGGATTTACTTTACCAAATTGACCATCCCAGCCTTGCCGTAATGGTCCATTTGATTCACCTTTTATTGTTCATTTTATTTTCACTTACTGAATACGGGACAGACTTGACTGGGGGAAAGAAGGGGAGAAAGAAAGAGGGAAAGAGAAACAGCTGAGAAGAGGGACGGGGGAGAAGGGCAAAAGACAAAAACCAACAGAACGGGCAGAGAAGAAAAAAATGCATATATCAATCACCTGGGTCACCTGCTGAGAAAGAAAAAAGAAAACAAGTAGAAGAGAACAAGAGCAACAGAACAAACAACACCACAATGATACATGGGAATACGGCAGCAAATACCAAACACTAAACACCACTGTGCAGCACACAAGACCAACAGAACACAGTGTGCTTTGAGGTAGGAGCCAAAAAGGGTGTAGTTTGTGGGTGTGATCACCCGTGTGTACACCTGTGAGCATGGACGCGCTTGTTTTTTGTTTTTTAAAAGGTTCCTTCTTGTAATAATCTGCTAGAGGGTGTGGGGGGGGGGGGCACAGCCCCGTCCTCCAGGGCATGAAGCAAAAAAAAAGCAAAAAAAAAAAAAAAAAAAAAAAAAGAAGGTTTTCTCCAGAGTGAGACCCACCACATGTCTTTTCGATCCAATCCCCTCTTCACTTTTTAAAACACTTTATGGATTTTTTGAAGCTGAGCTTTTATACATGATGAATTGCTCTCTTCAGTTGGGTGTCCTCCTGCTGCCTTTAAAACGGCGGTGGTGAGGCCCCTTCTGAAGAAGAGCAATTTGGACTGTAATGATTTTAATAACTACAGACCTGTATCCAACTCACCATTTTTAAGTAAAATCTTAGAAAAACTTGTTTTTACTCAGATTACTGATTTTCTGAATGATAGACAGATCCTGGAGATATTCCAGTCTGGATTTAGGGTGAACCACAGCACAGAGACGGCTCTCCTAAAGGTTCTAAATTATCTTAGATATAACTGGGACGCCCAAAAGCTCTCAGCCCTGGTGCTACTGGATCTAAGCGCAGCCTTTGATACAGTAGACCACGCTATTCTTTTAAACAGACTGAAACACATGGTGGGCCTCTCTGGTGCTGTACACAACTGGTTCACTTCCTGTCTCTCTGACAGAACTTTTATGGTGAGTATGGATACATGTGTTTCAGGATCGATTTTAAAGTTTTTTTTATTGGTTTTTAAATGTCTTAATGGTCTTGGGCCTTCTTATCTCTCAGATCTGCTTTTACCATATGAGCCCTCGCGGACCCTGAGGTCCTCTGGTACTGGCCTTTTGATTGTCCCTAAAGTCAGGACACATGCTCACGGAGAGGCAGCTTTTCAGTGGTATGGTCCTCGTCTGTGGAACAGCCTGCCGGAGGATCTCAGGGCCGCAGAGAACGTACATGTTTTTAAGAACAGGCTCAAGACCACCTTTTTAATTTAGCTTTTACTTAATGTTTATTTATTTTATGCTTATTTATCCTGTTATTCTATTTATATTATTAATTTAGGTTTTACCTAATATTTATTGATTTTATTCTTATTCATTTTTTATCTTCTTACTCTATTTATATTTATACTGTATCCCATTCTTATTTATTTTATCATTTTACCCTGTATATATCCGCCATCTTCCTCATCCCCCAGTATAAACAAAGCATACGGAGGGAAGACGTGACCACGAGGGAAGTAAAACGGTGGACTGCCCAATCAGAAGCTACGCTACAGGACGCACTCAACGACGTAGACTGGGACATGTTCAGAGCATGCGCAGTCGACATCAACGAGTTTACGGAAGTAGCAGTATGCTTCGTCAATATGCTAGCGGAGGAGATTATCCCCACTGCGAGAGTCACCACATTCCCAAACCAGAAACCGTGGATGGACAGATCGATCCGCACTGCAGTAAACGCCAGGACCGCCTCCTACAACGCGGGTCTCGCCACTGGCGATATGAGCGCCTACAAAGCGGCCTCATACGGCGTGCGGCGCGCGGTGAGAGATGCCAAACGCAGGTACCGGGAACGTGTGGAGTCCCGCTTCCACCAGGGCGACACACGGAGTATGTGACACGGACTACGCACCATTACGGACTACAAAGCCAGGGACACTGCGCCGATCAACGCCGACTCTGCATTCACCAACGAGCTGAATCGGTTCTACGCCCGTTTCGAGGTTAGCCAGGCGGCTAATGCTATCTACCGCCTGACTACCGAGGACAGTGACGTCATCAGCGAGAGACCGGTGACCAGCATCGCGGAGCATGACGTCCGAGCGGCACTGAGGAGAGTGAACACAAGGAAAGCGGCGGGGCCAGACGGCATCACCGGCCGTCTGCTGCGCTGCTGTGCTGACCAGCTAGCAGGTGTGTTCACTTACATCTTCAACGAGTCCCTGGCGAAGTCTGTGGTCCCCACATGCTTCAAAAGATCCACCATCATCCCTGTGCCCAAGAACAGCAAACCCTCATCCCTGAACGATTACCGGCCAGTTGCACTGACCTCGGTAGTAATGAAGGTGCTTGAGAGGCTGCTGAAGAACATCATCTCCCCCTCCATCCCAGACACCACAGATCCGCTGCAGTTCGCCTACCGACCCAACAGATCCACAGAGGATGCCATCGCCCACGTCCTACACACCACTCTCAGCCATGTGGACAAGAAACAGGGTAACTATGTGCGAATGCTGTTTGTTGATTACAGTTCAGCGTTTAACACAATAGTGCCCTGCAGACTGTTCACAAAGCTCAGGGATCTTGGACTTAACAGCGGTCTGTGTGCATGGGTGTTGGACTTCCTCACTGGCAGAACTCAGGTGGTGAGGGTGGGCAGGTGCTTCTCCAACAGCATCACCATCAACACAGGAGCACCTCAGGGATGTGTCCTCTCGCCACTGCTCTACTCCCACACGGCTCCAACACCATTGTGAAGTTTGCTGACGACACAGTGGTGTTGGGTGCCATCTCCAACAACGATGAGGTGGCCTACATGGATGAAGTGAAGAATCTGGCATCGTGGTGCCAGGACAACCACCTCCAGCTGAACGTCAGCAAGACCAAGGAGCTGGTGGTGGACTTCAGAAGGGGTCAGCACAGAGACTACAAGCCCATTATCATCAATGGAGCTCCAGTGGAGAGGGTGCAGTCCTTCAAGTATCTTGGTGTCCACATCTCCTCAGACCTGACATGGGCTGCCCACATTCAGGTCCAGACCAAAAAGGCTAGGCAGCGCCTGTATCACCTACGACAACTGAGGAAGTTCAGGGTCTCTCCAAAGATCCTCAGGATTTTCTATACAGGCGCTGTGGAGAGCATCCTCACACAGAACATGACATCGTGGTTCGGGAACAGCTGTGCGAAGGACCAAAAAGCTCTCCAGAAAGTGATCCGTACAGCAGAACGCTGCTGCAGGATTGCTCTCCCCCCGCTTCAGGACACCTACACCAGGAGATGCCGGACTAGAGCAGCGCAGATACTGAAGGACCCGTCCCATCCTGGCAACAAACTGTTCCAACTTCTGCAATCTGGTAGAAGGTTCCGCATCTTCCGGGCAAGGACAGAGAGACTCAAGAGGAGCTTCTATCCCCAAGCCATCCGTGCCCTAAACACACACACCCGCCCTCTCACATCATCTATAATTGACTGAGACAGGACTCTTCCAGACACTAAACCAAGGCACAATGTACATTTCAAATTCCTTTAATTTTAAATATGTTTATATTGTCTATCCTGTAAAATAGTCAGATGTCTATTCATATTAATGTACAGAATTCACCTGCTTGCTGCTACTACTGCACATTCACCCAGTGTATATACTATATATATATATTTATAATGTTCTTCCTCTACACCCCCCCCAATTTTTGCACATGTCGAGGAGCGTGTCAGGCTACATTTCACTGTGTGTTATACTTGTATAACTATGCATGTGACAAATAAAGAACCTTGAACCTTATTGTGTCATATCTCCAGTGTTTCCTCGGAGGGCGCTCTCTGCACCGGGGCTGTGACCGACCGTGGCTGCTGGGTCCTCTCAGCCTGGCTGGGGGGCTCCTGTGCCTCCCTCCTGCTGTGTGCCCAGCCTGGAGGTCTGTGACCGGCTCCCGGTGCAGACGGCTCCCTGTGATAGTGTTTCCTCACCTGGCTCATATGTGCCCAGCCCAATTTCACTCTTTAAGTGTGTGTGTGTGTGTGTGTGTGTGTGTGTGTGTGTGTATCCATGATTGTTTATGTTAATGAGAGTGTGGGGAGTGAGTTGGAGGGTGGGGTGGGGTGGGCTGCTTTTAACCATGTAAAGCACTTTGTGCTACATTTCTGTATGAAAAGTGCTTTATAAATAAAGATTGATTGAAATATAATAATAACCACTGCAGCCAAACAGAGTGCCTGACGAGCCCAGCTGTAAGTAAGCTATTAAGACTCGACTGTACGCTGTGTTCGTGTTTACCTCTGAAACAATAAGTCCCGTTGCAGCAGCCTTTCAACGCCTCTCGCTGTCTTTTACCTCTCTCTGTCTCTGCTAGCAAAGTCGACCCAGACAACAAAGTTAAGCTAGTTTTCATCTACGAGCCCGACACGAACCCGACGTATTAGCCAGAGGTCCCTTTACTACGGTTCGGAGCCGCGGACCTGTTTTATATACGCGTCGAATAGTTTTCTATACGAGATCGCTGCAGAAAGTGCAGCCTTACCTAATGTCCACCTACTGTTACTCATTTATATTAAGATTTAAACATCTGGTTGGTGTTGGTATGGAGAGTAACCTTCAGTAATAGTAATAAATCACACAGCAGTAGTACATTCATGTAGTTGTAAAAAGCATGATAATATATTAAGTAATCCAAAGTATTCAGAGTACGTTACTCTCATTGAGTAACGTAATGGAATACGTTACAAAAAACATTTTGGGGCATCTAATCTGTAATCTGTAGTGGGATACATTTTAAAAGTAACCTTCCCAACACTGTATATGCATTATATAAAGCATCCAGATGATATGTTGCCGTTTTGTTTTTTGATAATTATATATAAATGTGTTCTTATACACGTATGTCTTTCAGGTCTCTATGTATAAGAGAACATGAAGATACTGTCTATATTTGTAATGCACACTGGGCACACTAACTAAGGAGCTTCGTGGAGCAATTCATTTAACACAACTGAGTCGTATATTACCACTGCTTTGTTTAGTCATGCAGATATTAATTTTAAGATCACTGGTGTTACGTACTTCCACGAATTCACAAATTATGCTCGCAGTGACGACCCTCCACTAACCCTCTGTCTTCCTCTATCTTTCATTCATGTTCTGTCGTCTCTAGTTCTACTTTCACCTTAATGATGATTGAAAAATCAGAAACAACTAGATGTGTTTGATATCACTGTCTTTTTTTTTTTGCTATGGATTAACTCCTCTACTTGGGTTTTTTAATAATTAGGGAGGCAGTACAAACTGTCTATTTATGTAATAAAATATTGTCTCTAGACCTTTAAACTCCAAGGGTCAGTGCCTATGATGCAGAGTAGCTATGTACACATTGTTACCTTGGCTGTTGTTTCCTGATAATAATTTGAAGAAATCACCATGTGTGACAGGAGCAACAAAAGTTATATCATTACTTATTTTGATATTACCACTTATATATATTATTATCACTTATTTTGATATTATCTGCATTTTTAGTACCAGACTCTGGTGGCAGAAATACGTCCGTCTCATTAATAAGAAATGAAGGTGAAGTGTTGGCAAAGCAGCTGATTAGATGTATTATATTCAGACAAACTGAAAGCACTGCTGATCCTGAACCTGGTTACCTTGTCAGTTGTATAAAACTGGAAATCATCAGAGCAGCCACCCCCTTCTGTCCTAAAGGAGTTGTATCTTGCACTCTCACATTAGTTTACCATGAAAGGCCTGGTTTATCCTCAGTGTTAATGGGATACGCACACACCATCAAAACACATAGAGCTGCAGTTTTCTACGAGACTGAAAGAAGAGCAGCTTTCAGTGACTGTCTCCAACGGTGGCTACAAGATGGCAGTAATGTAAAGCATAGATACACATATTAATTGGTAGGCAAGGAGCTCTATTGCTATGAAATCTGAGATGAGAGGAGAGTGATTGCTTTACTGTGGTATGTTTTAACTTACATCTGTTTTTAGATTTTTCAACCTCTCCTGATGGGACACTGTCAGACTCGTCTTCTACTTCAGCTATTCTCCTCTGGATTATCACAAAGAAACACAGCGAGTTCAGCTGTTGTGTCCCAAGATACAGAATTTTGGTCATAGAAAAAATGGTTCTGGAAAACAGAAGAAAAACAAAACAAAACAGGATTTTAGCTCATGATTGTCGTAGTGTCAAGTTGTTATTACAGCTAAGATGTGTTTTTCAGCCTAGACACATATGAATCGCTCCTGCACTTGAAATCATCAGGGATCATAAATGCTGGGAAAAATATAGCAACTTCCAAAGTGACCATTTTAACACACTTTAATGTACTGCAAGGGCCTGTAACCCTGACAGTTATCATGGTATGATGATACAATTTGGCATGGCTTCAGTTATTGTACAGCTGATCATGAGTGGGCCAGGTGGGAGGCACTCACCGTTTGGAGTGATATTACTTTTAGTTGTAATGAAGTTTATAGTAAAAATAATACAGCCAAATCTGGCTACAGCAATAGCTTCCTCGTGGAAGATTAACATGAGATTTGAATACAACAAAATGAGAAAACATAGGTGCGTAGGAACTTTCAGATATCTGTATAGAAGCACTTGATCACTGGTTTGCAGTGTTTCTGAGCGGAAGAAAAAAGACTGGGTGAGCTTTGAGATGTGTTTGAAAATTCAGCTTATGGTCAAAAATGATACCAAGGTTTTTAGCAGAGGACATGATGTCTTTGGTTTTGGCAAGGCGGTACTAACTGACCTCCTTAGAGCAACTGGACTGAGCACTAGAACCTTAGTTTACCTGAATTACGATGAAGGAAATTTCAATACATCCAATTAGTAATGGCAGAGAAGCTTTCACTCAGGCAGCACAGGCTGTTGAGGAGGCTGGGCTTGACAGAAAAGTATAACTGTTAATCATGTGCACAGCAATAATTGGAGATCTATTAGACTAATGAGGGTGAATGTATAAAGAAAACAGAATTGGTCCCAGGATTGAACTCTGGGGGACTCCACACATGAGTGGTCCAGATGAGGACATACAAGGACAAGTATGAAGAAAACCATTAGAGAGCAGAACCAGTGATGGCAGACAGTTTTGTAGTCTGATTAACATGATAAGCAACATCAAGCTGTAGATAAGTCAAGCAGGAATAAAATAGCTCATAAAAATAGAATTAGTAATTTTCAATAAAGCTGTTTCAGTGCTGTGGTTTTGTCTATAACCAGACTGGAATGTATCAAAGATGTTGGGTAGGATGAAGTGTGCATGTGTGACAAAAAACACCCAAAAGATCAAAAAGAAGGAATCTAGAAATCTGTCATAGTCATTGTAGTGCGTCACTGTTTTCAGGGATGAACACAACCTTAATGTTAAAAAGTAAAAGAGTATTTAACCTCATTCATCAAAAAAAAGGGGGAAAAAAGGAATAATAACCAGAAACAATGCAGGAAACGTTATTACAAAGATGAGAAAAGAACAAAAGATTATTAAAAGACGTGGAAATGGACTGGCATTTATAGTCACATTTAACCATACATTTATAAAGTGCTTATTCTATATACTCTATACTAAACTGTGCAGTTTAGAATCAGCAATTAACCTATCAGTAGAATAAGAGAGGAAGCCAGAAGAAATCCATGCAGGCAAATGAAGAACATACAAGCTCCACAAAGACAGGCCCCAGCTATAATTTAAAACTGGATAATTGTTGCTGTGCGGTGACCACTCCACCACTTTGTTACCCATTCAGAAAAACTAACGTTACAGAAGAGGAGCACATAACCCGGGAGAGGACAGTTATTAAACGCAAGGAAACTGCTAACAAAAAGAGAAGCATTGTGAGGAACATTTTCTGTCGATAGATGAAACAAAAGGAACTCAATGCTGAGAATAAGTACAGTTTTTCAGTGAAATGAAAGAAACAATCATTCGATACAAAGCACTTAGTTATAAAAATGTCACTTATTCACTTTAGTGAGATGAAGACGGATGTTGAAAGAAAAAGAGGAGGAAAGAAGGAGGAAAGACGAGTAAAACAGAAGATAAGAGGGATGGAAAATGAGTGAAAGCAATGATCAGTTTGCTGGTTTTGTTTTGGTTAAGAAGTGAATTAAGAGAGTTTGATTAGGTTTCATCAGTAATTAAACAGTTAATTAAAAACACTGTGCTTCAGTGAACAATGAAGAAAACCTAATGGGGATTAGAGCGTCACTTTAAAAAACAGCAATAAGGAGTTTGTTGAATGTGCTTATACCAACATCATTCATTTAGATTTCTCATCTAAACATAATTTAGTTTTGTACTTTTCACATGTTTAGCACATGAAGTAATGACAGAAGGTATTTATGTTCTCTCCCAAAGCCCCCCTCGAGAACAGTGACTACACTGTCCTTCCACTTTGTCTCTTGCTTTGGAAATGTTACCACGGTCCTTCAAATTCTGCATTTTAATGATAAATAAACATTTAAAATTCCAGTGAAAGAGAGGGTGCAGACCTTTAACTGAGTGCTGTTCTTGTGATCTTTATCATTCTCTCTTTTTGAGCTCCTGGCTGTCTTCTTTTCTGAGTCTTTGTTGATGCATTTTTCTATTCTGGGTTGTAGTGATTGCTTATTTTGATTCCTGGACTTTTAGATGATTCCCACCTCCCCATGTTTCTGCATCTGGTTTGTCTTGAATGTGTTTGCATTCCTTTCTTTTTCCCCATCGTGTCCCCGTGTCTGTCTGATCTCTCTGTGTCCTGTCTCCGTGGTCCTTGTTTACTTCTGTCAGGTTTGTATGTCCTGATCTTAGTGTCACAATTTGTTACTTCCTGTTTTATTTTGATAGTCCCTATAAAAATAATAGTGCTGTTTCTTCATTATGTTTCGTTAATCTGTCAGTTTCCAGCTATATAAAGCAGAGTTTCTGTGTAGAAAGTCCTGTGCTGGGATTCTAATCTTGCCTGCCACACAGTCAGAGTTTTGTTGTACTGTAACAATACCTCTTGGCAATAAATCGAATACCGTTGATAAACCTGTTTTTTTCCCTTACAAAAGTGTAACGTTTGTAAGGAAAATGCTTTTGTGGATTGCACCCATGAAGAACGTGCCAAATCCTTTCTGCCAAATGCCTCATTCTGCAACTGACTCCTATTTAATGCTGTTTATTGGACTGGATCATTTAAAGCTGAAGGAACAAGACATATTGGCAATGTAACAATGTGTTCATTGAACAAGCAGGAGCCTCAGTAGCATGTGGAAAAACCAGACACCAGCCACAACAGCCTGGCACCTGCTCCCCATGCTGGTCACCAGCTTGCTCAGACACTGCTGCGGGACAGCGTCACATTCTTCCACCAGCATTTATTGCAAGTCAGTCAGTATGGTTGTGTTAATCACACTGTTTGAACAGCACATCCAAGCTATTCCCACAAGTGTTCAGTGCCGTTGAAGTCAGCACTGCGGGCAGGCCACTCCATCCTCTCCACTGCCAAATTCTGATGCTAATCCCTGATAAACCCTGCTCTGTTGGTGCAAGCGTTGTTGGAGGATAGAATTCAGTCCCACACTGTGGAGATATGGGATTGCCACTGGTTGCAGAATCTCATCTCGATGTCTCTCTCCACTGATGATGATGACAAGCTTTGTTTTTCCAGTGAGGAAGACTGCCTCAATCAAAAGCTTTTGCCCTATTGGTACAGCAATCAGCGTAGCGCCCTCTGCATCTTCTCCACATTTTGAACTTATAATCCAATCAATTGGAGTCTACGATGTTCAGCATCGTCAGAGAAGATTTGACAAGTTTATTTATGGGCACAGCCCACACACTCTACTCTGCTTCCTAACACAGACGCATTTTCCTTACTTGCACCAGTATCCTGTTGTAAATTATGTTTCCAGCAGTTAAAGAAGCTACTGTAGGGTGGGGAATATGATTAGATTAACTCCTGCAACAGTAAAATTCACACTCATGTGCCATGCTTTTATATAGATATACATTTTTCCACTAAAGACTTTCTAATGTTGATTTGGTTCCTGCACATAGCCACAGCCACTAAAACATGCATATTGATGCAATGATGTAGGCCCTGTAGTCAGCAGCTAACAAACCCAAGATTCAGTGTAACAATAGTCCAGATGTTGTGCATTTTTGCTAGCCCAGTAAATGAAATGAAATAAATAAAATCCTCAGGCCTTCAGTTAATGTTGTCTCTGTACTTTTAGCATAATTAATAATTTTAGATCTGTGATATTATCCTGTACAGTTTCCATGTCATTTTGAGTGCTGTTACCAAGGTGAGTATTCAAACTGTGCACTTTAGCCATTTAAATAACATTTTTATTGCAAATATGCTCTGTATGACCATGATGACATGATGAGAAATGTATTTCTTTTTGATAGAAAGTTTATGAAACAGTTTTTTAAATATAACGATTGTTCTTTGCACAGAGATGTGCAGTGATGTGTCCACATCTTGGGAGTCATGTGCTGTCCAATGACTGCAGTCCTGAGAGAAAACTTAGGTCCAAAGCCTGTAGGTCTTTACCACCAACTAAGCTTTGGTTCGTGGATGTACAGTTGAGAAACTATTGAACCTTTTTTCAGTGGATAGAGTACAGGGCAGTGTACTTCCAGGACACTTACACACTACTGTATGCCTTCACTGGCTCGGTGACTCTAGTGGGAGTCTCAATACTATTAACCTGACTTCTGTGACTCTGACACACTCAGCTTATTCAGCCAGAGGACATTTTGGTCCTGACTCTGATGTTCCTCAATTTTCATTTGATGAAAACCTGAGACTTCAGAGACACAGGTGTGATTCCACTTATCGAAGGATCAGAGGCGAGGCTGCCGGACACTGGCGCCACCGGGCCCTCTGACCACCACCAGTAGGCAAACATGGGGTTAGCATCTTGCCCAAGGATATTTGGCATGCAGCCAGGAGGCAGCCTGGGATCGAACCACCGACCTTCTGATGAGTGGCTGACCTGCTCTGCCACCTGAGCTACAGCCACCAAAGACCCTACAATAATACGGAGAGACCCCCAACAATCAGATGACCTCCTATGAGCAAACACTTTGGTGACAGTGGGAAGGAAAAACTCCCTTTTAACAGGAAGAAACCTCCAGCAGAAGCAGGCTCAGGGAGGGGCGGGGCCATCTGCTGTGACCGGTCAGGGCTGAGGGGACGGTCGATATGATCCGTAGTGGCTCCATAATGGCGTGTAGCAATTTAGCCCTTCGCTGCCTATAACAAGCTGCCTATACAAATACATTCAGTATAATGCTGTATAACATATGCTTAATGATTTTTGAGGCAACATACAGTGAATAGAAAATATTGTATTGGGCGTATTAGTGAATAATGTTCTTTGTGATTATCTGAACTGGTTTATTTTTGTTTATCTTGATGTTTATCTCGATGACATAGTCATCTCTTCCAAGAACCTTCACAGGATCCAACAAGACATTGTTTCAGAGAGAGAACCCTAACTCACATCCCGTATCTGGAGAGAGTTTAGAAAAGAGTAAAGTAGAAAAGTGCTATATAAGAACCAGTACACTAACCATAATATCGTCCATGGTTTTCAACTGAAACCAGCTCTTTCCAGACCCACTAACATTCGTTCTATTGTCTTGCTTGTTGCCTCTCTGTAAATAAAGGCACTCTAGTTCCTGCACACTGAGTCCGATCTGCACTAGAGGAGCACATATCAATCGAAATATCGATAATACTGATACCATCACTGGTATCAGTATCAGACTGATACTAACACAACTGGATTCAGTCCAGTAAGTCTCCCACTGTCCATCCATTCATACATTCTCTTCTGCAATTCCTCAGTGACAGTCTGTGGCGGGGCTAACACAGAGAGACAGCCAATCATTCACACAGTCTCACCTATGGGCAATTTAAAACAAATCAATGTAGCTCCTCTGTATCCTGAACTGTGTTAAATACATATTTTTATCTTTTTTTAATGAACCTCATCGTCACATCAGTTGTATAGCACATGTAAACAACAGCAGCTGATTCAAAGTCCTCTAAAGACAAGCACATTTATATTCCAGGTCTCTAAAAACAACAGCTGTTCGTGTTCATTAAAATGAGTCTGGCAAATGTACAGCTCATAAGTGATGACATGACACATTGTTCTCCAATACAGATACTCCCTTTATAGGTGAAAGTATCGGTATTGATATCGGCCATACTGCTCTTAATTTACTATTTAGGTTCCCAGCATCACACTGCAATAACCTGCACCACTGACTGAAGTGTAAAAATTCACTTTATACAGTCAAAACAGAGCATAAAAGTCATAAAAGTCAACTGATCAAATATAAAAGACCTAATGTAGAAACTCTGATTTCAACAGCCTGGGCTATAAATATAAGAAGGGTTTGGTTTAGAGGATGCTTTTTTCTGTTAAAGCGATAAGTTATAGTGCAGCTGTAGTTTTAGTATCAGTGTGCACCTTGACTAACACTTCACGTCCATCTGTCCCAGCTGGTTTGACGTTATAAGAAATGGTCAAACTTACCATGTTATTAAATAATCCACCTGTTTCTATTTCTTCATTCTCTCATTCCTTCCTGTTCGTCATCTCGATCTTTTATCTTTCTTTCATATTTACCTCCCTGTCAGTCCTAGATTGAGTCTCAACTTCATGAGTGCAAATCTGCAGAGATAATCTCTCTCTTTCTCGCTCCATTTGCTACCTTTTGCTTCCTTCCAACTAATCCTCCTCTCTGCTCAGATTAAAAAAAGAAAGGGATCAGAAAGACAGATGCAAGGATAGCAATCTTGTGAGAGAAAAACACTGACAGAGCTATTTTGTGTGTGTGTGTGTGTGTGTGTGTGTGAGTGTGTGGTGGGGGGAGGATGGAGGTGGGGGTGTAAACAGAAATAACAGTAATCCCTGTGTGTTCAGTGTCCAGTTTAAGGTCAGCCTAATACAGATGGACGAATGGAAAGGCATCACTTCTTTTTCTTAAAATGGGCACAAATCAATGCTGGACTGTCAGAAAAATGTCTAAACTTTACATTTAGAAACTTCTTTCTGGAATTTTTGACCACTCCTCCAGACGTGCGTTTGTGAAGTCAGCCATGGATGTTGGATGAGAGGTCTCTGTTGTAATTCAGCCCAAAGGTGTTCCATCGGGTTAAGGTCAGGGCTCTGTGGGGTTAAGGTCACATTCTTCCACACTAAAATCGCTCATCCATGTCTTTAGGGACCGCACTTTGTTCACTGATGTGAAGTCATGTTGGAACCGGAAGGGCCATCTACATTAAGCTGGGAGCGTTAATTTTTCAGCATGCCTAGACACTGTGGAGTCAATTTAAGACTTCCTTTCAAATGAACTAAGGGGGCCAACTCCTGCAAAACAAGCCCACATCATAATCCCCCATCAGCAAACTTTACACTTGGCACAATGCAGTAAGACAAGTACCATTCTCCTGGCAACTGCCAAACCAAGGCTCATCCGAGCAACACGTATCCACTGCTCCAGAGTCCAGTGGCAGCATCTCCAGCTGCTCCGTCATTATGACCCACTCCATGAAGCTCTCTACGCACTGTTCTCGAGCTGATGTGAAGCTACTGTGCACCCGATGCGACTCTGATCCGCTGACCTCGCTCTGTGATTTTACGTGGCCTACCACTTTGGGGCTGAGTTGCTGATGTTTCCAATCGGTTCCACGTTTGTTATGATGCCATCAACGGCGGACTGGAATATTTAGCAGCCAGGAAGTTTCATGCCTGGACTTGTTGCACATCCTGGAAGTCTCTGAGCTCCTCACAGCAGCCCAGTCTTTCACAATATTTGTTATGCAATCTGCATAACCTAGGTGCTTGGTCTTATACACCTGTGGCCATGGAAGTCAAATCATATGATTGGAACAAATGATTTGGATGGGTGAGTGAATACTTTTTATAGATATTTTGAAGCTACCAATAGAAAAGTAAAATTTAACAACAAAGTTTTTACAAAATTGCTTTTGGTATGGCGCCATCTGTAAAGCTACCTGGACCTGCCACTAATTAGTCTTTTATTTATCAAGATAAAAATGTCATTGAGATTTAAAATCTCATCTCTCTGTGTTCTGTCTCTCTGTCTGCTTTCCCTGTCTTGTTTTTAATGAATACATTTGTAGTCCCGTCAATGTTTTTTGCCCTCTTCATGTTCTCATGTTGCTCTCTCTGTGTTTTGTCCCTTTGTCTCCCCAGTCCGTCTGCTTATCCTCAGTCCCAGTGTTGAGCTCAGTCTAAAGTCTGATTCTGAGCTCCAGTGTATATTACTTCCTGTTTTATTTTGATAATCTTGTGTGTATTATGTTCAGTGTTGCTTCCCGGTGTCTCGTCAGTCAGCTTCTGTGTAGCTGTGTCCACACTGCTCTAGTCTCCCTCTGTGTAAATAATCTGTGTCTTCCTGTCTTCTCTGTTGCGTTGTCCCCTCTTGCTTTGCTTCCAGAGTCTTCTGTGAGTTTCATGGGCACCCTGTAGTTTTCCAGTTGTTTGCTCCTAGTTTTCTTCTTTTCTTGATTTTTTTTAATTATTTAGTTTCAGTACAGCAATAAAGCTGCCTCTTTTAATCTATTCTTTTCTCTGAATGCTGCAGTTGGGTCCCACACTGCCTGCCTCAGAGTGCTACATGATAATTAGGGCCGAGAAGCACAAAGGAGCTGAATAGCTCTGACTTTTCAGTGTCTATATTTGTTTAATCCAACCTCATGCTAATTGTTAAGCGTTAGCATAAACAGTTATATAATTTGATTAACTGACTCTTAAATTCACATTTAAAAAAGAAATTTCAAGAGGATTCACGACTAAAAAGACACAATAAAGAGAACCAACTGCTCTAAAAATGTGAACTGAGCATGCTAAAGGTCATTGCTTCCCACAAGCGTCTGTTTAGCAATATTATCTGAAATCTGACTGGCTGGTGGATACAGTACCTAATACCAAAACAAATACCCTGAGCAGTTGGAGTGAGGGATGGGAGGTAGCTTGAAGGTGTAGTGTAGGCAGGGAGAGAGGGAAGGTCAGTGTTAACAAAGACTCCATTGTTTCCAAATTCCTTCACTCCTTCATTCCCTTCGTGCAGCCGCCAACTTCCACATTTCCTTTCCTGCTATTTTCCCATCCTCGTGTGTTTATCACTGTCTCGTCCCTCTAGCTCTCAGCTAGCCACAGCTCGAAGGGCCGGCTGTCCTGCGCCGTGGAAATGTTTGCTTTCCTGAATGAATTTATAACATGTATGTGTCGGGGTGGCTCTGCTGAACATGAAAAGACTGTAGTTGAGGAACGATGAAACAGCCTGTCAAGTTTAACGGACAAAAACATTTCCTGACCAAACTTAGTCAAAAGCTGCTGAAAACAACATACATTTAGACTGTATTGTATACTATTAGATTTAACATCACTGGAATAAGCACCAGGTTCATAGAGCTCATTATAGAGAAACAGAGACATACATGACAACATCATTTGGTGAAAGAGCGCAGAACAAATGGGCTAAAACTACAGAATTAGGTTCATCACAGAGAAGGAGAAGACATAAACAAGGAGGACAGACAAAGTCACCGGGGTGTAGTTGGAGTCCAAGAGCTGGTGAAGGTGAAAGAAATAATATTTTAAAAATTAATTAATTGACTACTACTACTAATAATAACTAAATAAACAATCTGTATATAAGTCACAGTGAATTTCTTATTTGGTAACATTGTTAATATGCATAGAAACCTAAACATGACAAATATATTTCTATATATATACACAAATACACACTACAGATGAAAAGGTTGGCTTTATTGTCTTGTCCCTGTGTGTCATTGCAGTGATGCTGCTGTGACGTAAATGTTAGCTTGTCAGTCCACATGTCAGTAGGGTTTTCTCATTCGGTTTGTCCCAGTGAGGACTGTTATTTCACCTCTGAGCCCTCAGCCTTCACTATGAACCACAGGACTCCCACGCAGGGACTTCAGTACTCTTTAAGTGACACAATACAATGTCTTTCACCTTTATTTATAAAAAAAGCTAAGGAAAAAGAACACAGAGCTAGTTACATAAACACAAAGTGAGATAATTCATGGGTGTCATATGCATAAATATTCACAACTGAACCAGTTTGCTACATGACACATACTTGGTATAGTTTCCTGTTTACATAATAAACGTGTAGACCAGTATGAAGGTGCTGGGGAAGGCTCTAATTTTGTGTCATTAAAATTGTAATATACTGATGTCATTAAATGACAGTTCTGTGGCGAAGAAGTGCCCTTTTACTGACAACACTGGGACAAACAGAGAGGAGACGTGCACTTGATGTCTGACAGTAATCAGACCTAACACTGATGTCACAGCAGCACCGATCACTGTATTTATGCTGCTGTATTTGTCAGCTAGTGTTCTGTATTTTCTGTTACTGTAACAGTGCTAAGGGCTAAGTCTGCAAACATGCATGTTAAAAAATCGAATTAGGGCATACTGCAAACACAAATACTACTAGCCACATTAACTAGTTAATGATGCTAGTTAGCTAGTTAGCTAAAACCATTACACTCCTGTTTTTGCTGAGCCTAAAGAAGAACGAGAGATTTCTAGTGTCTGTTTATTTCCTCAATATGACAGTACTAACGTACAAAAATAAAGCTATGAAGGACCTTACTGTGGCTCCATTTGTGGCTGTGAATCCAGCATGGTGGACAGAGGACAGTGGGGACTCGTTAGCTTTAGCATGGGAATCTAGAACTGGTTTATGTAGTAAAAGTAAAAGTCGCATTTCTTGGAACTGTTAGTCTGCTTGCCGATCCTGCTTATCGGTTCCACTTGCAGTTACCCTACAATGAGCTGATTGTGGCGTGCGGAGGTGGAGAATAATGGCGCAGCCTTCAGCTTGGATATAAACGCTAAGCTAGCAAAGAACCCAGAGCGATATTAAAACTGAGTGAATGCTGCTTTGTGTGCAGGTCAAATGATTGGAATCCAGTGTTGCTGTTTCCGATCCCACATTTGCCATGTAAGAGGAAGACAGCTCAACCCTCAATCTAACCCCTTCCTTTTCCCCATAACTAACTCACTCACACACTCCCTCAGTCTAAAGCACCTTGAGCCTGGGTGTGCAGTGACATACAGAAAGGAGAGGCAGAGACACCCACACTCAGACAGAGACTGCTGTCCTTCAGCGGAAACAGCTTTTCCTCAAGAGCTGCCTTCAAAAAACACTTGACGAGAACAGAAATTGGCAATTCATTTATTTACTTGTTCATTTATTTTCACCCTTGTTCTCTCCCTGCTCATTTTTTTATTGATCGCAATCACTTGTTCCTTGCACGTGTTCAAATTGCAGAGTGGCTTTTTGTCTTTCTTCCCGCCTCAACTGCAGGAAGAATGGCCTAATCAAGGCAAATTGGTGATAATCTACTTGTGAGATTAAGCAGGAAACAGAAAGAACGACTTCAGCAAAAAATGAACACAAAAACAGAAAGCAACGAAAACTTAGGCAGGAAAAAGCGCAACACAAACAGACAACGCAAAACAGTTAGAAATGCACGAGACACAGGTGGAGAGGCAGATGAAGGATATGAATGGAACCTACCGACTTGTTGTGTGGTCTAGTGGTTGGTTGGTACCGGTCTGATGGAGTCCTGTTGCACCGTCTGTGGTTCCAAGACTAAGGGCAGAAAGACACACATGCATTACATGCTAAACGTTCCTGTTGTCTGTAATTCGTGGATGGCAGACGAAGTGCCAACAGACACATCAGCCAATCAAAAGCACCAACTGTGACTGCGCCAACACTGCCTCTAACTAATCACATCGTGTGTTAATTGTGAAGCACACACAATATATTTAGTTTGATGAGTAATCACAATCAGATAGTTGTGTTTTTACTTTACTGAACTTTGGCATTACTGTTATTGTGAAGATTGTTGTTGTAAAGTCAAACTATATGAAAAGTGTTGAAATGATTTTAAATGAACCTGCAGAACAAAATTCTTCACACGTTTTTGTTTCACCCAAACAACAACATTTCTCTCTTTTGGTTCTACCTGTGCACCACCACCTAACTTTGAAATAAAACATTCAATATATAATTCAATACAGACTTTGAACTGTAAACACAAGGCCAGATGTTTACTCTGATTTGATTTGAGTGGTTCATGGAATAACACAACTTGTAAATTGCTGATATGAATAACTTGGGCTTTTTACATGTACAATATTTGACTACAGTGTATTTTTAGCTACCTAGGTGGCTCATTTGCTTTCTCTTGACATCGCTTTCTGTAGAGACGTTACACATTTTGAAGTCAAAGGCAGAAGTGAAATAAACGTGAGAGCAGAGGTCAAATGTGACAGGATATTTGGAAGGTGGAGGTAATGCTAATCTGAACGGTCTGTCAAAACAGACTGTTAACATCACCCCACCCGCACAAAGTCTCCACTATGACAATGTTACTTGAGCTCTTCTATTGAACTTCTTGTTTCTATGTTTTGTGTTTGCCAGGACTCCTGTACCTGTTGTTTCTTTTTCAGCCAGCTTCTGTTAAACCAGTGCATTTTTACAAACATTTATTTTTGTTTATTCACCGAGCTGTGTGTCTGCTGTGCTGCATCAAGATCCTCTTTCTTGACCTATTATGATATAATATAAAACACCTTGAGGCGACTGGTGTTGTCATTTGGGGCTGTATAAATAAAATTGAACTCCCCATAACAGTACGGAGCAACCAACCCCCGAAGAAAGCAAGGCTCTTTATGAGCTATGTCATCCTCAGCCTAATTTACAGTCAGCGCCTCAGTGGACCTCACTCTGTTCACTTGGCCAGTCTATCTCTATCTAACATAGTCTGTCTCATAATGTTTCCAGAGCAGGTCATTCTGTTCTCGAGTCAGTTTCAGGGTCTCAGTCATGAATTCATGTTTAGAATATGAATTAAGAGATAAAACAATGCCATATAAAAACAATGCTACTTCTGCAATCAGATGTTTAATGTATCTGGTTTCGTTTTTCTAAAGTCGCTAATAAGTGACAGTAGCAACTGTAAGTGAATGTGAATATTTCATTTTCCAATAATTTATATTATGTTTGCATGGCAGCGCACTTGTGTCTGTCAAGATTAAATAGAGTCGATGGAGCTTTTGTCCACCTCTAAACTTTGATATTGATGAACTTTGTTCAACCTGGTCTGACAGAGAAAGCGAGAGATGATGATAAATACACACAGCTATTGTTTCAGTTTTTAAAACATCATCAAATAAAAATTCATTGGTAAAATGTCTGCATATAGAAAAACACACACACGAGAGAGGTTCAACTATTCAATGTGACATTTAGCTAATCAGATCTGAGGGAGGAAAGTGTGCGGTAAACAAATTCCTCACTCCCCACGCCCCCACTCTTCTATAGCTCTCCCTACCCTCTCACTAATCAACACAAGAGCTTTTAGAGTGCAGAGAGGGATTTGTATTTACTCACCAATTCATGTCAACAGCCAAATCTGCTTCATGAAAATGAATAAACAACTATTTACCCCATAAACACTCCACATAGAAAAGCATCTCCTTCATAAAAGTTACAATGAATATTAGCAGTATGTCACCATCAGTTAAGCAAAAGCGACTGCAAAGTAAAATGTGAACACACGTTGAATGAATGACTACAGCTCAGATCTTTTTATATGAAACTGATAAAAGTTTGTTTTGAATGTGAGGATCTATTCTGTGATGCAACCAGCAATGAGAGCATCAGTTGACATGTAATTATATTGGGATCACCAAACGTCTTCATATGGCTAAAAGAACATTATTGTATTAACTCAGTACCAGTTACCCAACATAAGAATCAACATTAACCAGCAACAAACAACATATCTTCTGCGTGTACTGCCAGCAAATTCATGGGCTGTTGTTTAGGGTCTGAATGTACGATACACTTGTTAAATGCAGTGAAGTATTCAGAGCACTTACAGCACAGTTGAATGGCAAAGGCTGTCACTGCTTGTGTACGTGTTATATTTTTGTTTTTAATTTTTAATATTGAATTTTGAGGAGAGGAATGAATTATGTATGTATACTTTCCAGATAAACTGCACAAACCAGGTTTTTTGGCTGGATAATAAACTAATTTGAGACAGAGTTCCATAAATGTCTTTCAAAATTGTGTCTCCTGTTGATTTGTCTTTAAATATGCTGCTACAAAGTAAGTAGAATTTCATTTGGTATGTTATCACTTTTCTGTTTTTCATATTTTCATATATATACATGGTGGAAAAAGTCAGTGAACATACAAGAAGAACTTTCTTCACACGTGCAATTTCACAGTTTGCAGTCAAGTTAGAAGGGAGTACGTTGAAGCAAGTTTGACATAGAAATGTTTTCTTTGTGTTAGCAGGCTCAAAAAACCCCAACAGCAAAGTGGCAGATGAATATTTTAATATATTTACTGCTTGGCGCTGCTATTTATATTAATCTGAGAGCTGCCTACTCGAACTCTGAAACTTTAAACTGCATGCACTTGAAGGTTGCTCTGTTTTATACTGTGACTCTCCCCAACTGCCTATTGAAGGAGATCTGGGAATTGCTATAGTTTGTGGCCAGATCATGAAAAGCATTAATAGACGTGGCAGCAGACAGTATCACAAATATATGGAAATTCCTCCAAAACACCTGAACCTTTACAGCTGGCCTCTAAAGGTGGGTTAAGCTTGTCAGGCTGCATATTTAATTGTTATTTCTGCTAAGAATCTACATCACGGTTAGATAACATAACAAACACCAAGTTCACACATAACAATGTTCCTAAGTGCAGAGGAGCCCTTGGGTAGTTCGCCAGTGATCTATTTTGTAATCGTATCATCAGATCTGCGGCCGTATGTTCTGGACATTTGGGTGAAGAAAGGAGCTAAGCTTCAACCGATCACCGCCCAGTGGTGAGCTGGATCAGGTGGCAGGAGGATGCCGGAGAGGCCATGCTCCAGACATCCATTACTGAGCCTGCTGCAAGGAGCTGCGACTGTAAGAGTGTTGGTGCCTTTGGGGTGGTTGTAGCTCAGGTGATAGAGCAGATAAATTGGAAGGTTGGTGGTTTGATCCTCGTCTGCTCCAGTCTGGATGCCAAATATTCTTAGGCAAGATAGTAAACCCAGGTTTGAATGTTAGACAGAAACCACTTACATAGAAAGAACATAGAAAAGAGTGCCTGTGTGAATGGGCAAGTTGCATGAAAATGCTTTGAGTGCTCAGATAGAGTAGAAGAGCACTATATAAGAACCAGTCCATTTACTTTGGTGGTGGCGATGCTGAAACCAGATATCAATGAGATCCGCCCTCAGTTCTTTAAGGCCCTGTATTTTGAAGGGCTGTCTTGGTTGGCACCCTTCTGCAATGTTATGTGGTCTAATTTGTTCTAGGTGAGTGTTGGACTCAGTCCGGGCTGCCCCTTGTCACTGTTCATAATTTTTACAGATAAGATTTCTAGGCGGCAAAGTGCCTGCATTAATGAATTCATACAGTATTAACAGTCATAAAAAGGCAACCGCGCTGGCATGCCGCACTTTTGGGCCGATGGGTCAGTTGAAGGGTTGTTGTGCACCGGCTGTACAATGCTGACAGCAGCCAATTTGTTCATTTTTATTAGCAACACGCCCTGTATAGAATAGACTTCAGTGTGGAAGAAGTGACGAAACGGTGGCACTGAAAAGCTAAAAGAGGAAAAGAAAAAGAAACTAAAAACAGATGGCAGCAAAATATGTAAAATTACCCGTTGGAGCTGCTGATGCTGCACCGTAGTACCAGCAATAACTAGTAACAACTCGTCACGGTAGCACCAGGCTGCAGTTTCAATATCTATAATCAAACAAAATTAAATCCATTTATTTATTTATTTGAGTAATCATGGTGAGCCGCGTGGACCGAAAATGTCAGGGCCAATTTTTTCTCCCAGTCCAACCCTTGAAACAACCTGTGGGAGAGAATCATAGATTTTCAGTTTGAGCTTGGCTGAAACTTTAAAAAATTAAATCAGTGCTTTGCACTACACACAGTTCTTGGTGTAAGGGGACACACTCATCGCAGTGCATACTATGACCTGGTGATTTTGGTTGCATTTTTTGACAACCAGCTGCAGTACTCTGGACAGATCTACACTCAGAAAAATAAAGGTGCCAACTGGAACCAAAAGTGGTTCTTTAGACTGATGCCATAGAAGAACCTTTTTTGGTGCCACAAAGAACCTTTCAAACAATGGTTCTTTGAAGAACCATTTCTTTCAGTGGTTCATTGAAGAACCTTTAAAGGTGCCCCAAAGAACCATCAAGAAATGGTTCTTTGGGGCACCTTTAATGGTTTTTCAAAGAACCTTTTTAAAAATGGTTCTTTAAAGAACCTCCGTCCGCTCCCGGGAGGTTATAGTATGACGTGTTCTGACGTCACTCTCTCTCCCTGTCATTTATTTGGCTCGAAACACATATTAACAAATTGCTCAGTGATGAACAACTACTCAGATCATTTACCTAAGCTGTGCTTTGTCAAAATGAAGTGTGTGTTCATTACACTGACATTCTGTTCTGCAATTGTTATTTACTTGTATTTTATAATTTGACTTTACATACTGCTGGGTGGTTTGTAAAGTTTACAATAACTAGTATTATCATTATGCTATATTTTCAAAAATATATAATAATCTCAAAAGTAATGCCTTGGAGTAGAAAATGGTAATGCTTTATTAAAATTTAAAACTAAAGTACAGTATTTGAATGTGTGTATTGTGTCAACTGTTTGTTAACTCACCATATTCATAATGGGTTTGCGGGGTTAGGGGTGTGTGTGTGTGTGTGTGTGTGTGGGGGGGGGGTTAGGGTCTTTAGGCTTTCACCCCCCACCCCTGCCACCAGTATATTTTTAAGCAATTATTTCTAAATTTTATTTGAATATTCAGTTTCCTACCATCTTCTCTTAAAGGGTAATTGCCAGGTAATCCGCCCTCCCCCTTCGCACACACATGCACACAAAGAAAACACACAGTATAATTCACAGCCTCATTATAGTGAATAAATATTTATGCCATTTACACCATGGCATAAATATTGGCATATAGCATATAGATTGCTAAGGATGAAGAACCTTTTGTTCTTTAAAGAACCATTTGTAATAGCTGAAGAACCATCCACAAAATAAAAAGGTTCTTTGACATATGATGGTTCTTTAAAGAACCATGAAGACATCTGAAGAACCATTTAAGAACCATAATTTTTCTGAGTGTATTGGTACCAACAGAAGTAAGATAAAAGAAGAGAAAAACTCTTTAACAGGATCTCGCAAAACGTTTGCGTGATCTCGCAAAAGTAACTTCGGATCTTGCAAAAGTACTTCTTTTCTTTCTTTCTTTTTCTCTAGTGTCCCTTGCGGGGCTTCGCAGTAAAAGGTGTTACATAGATATCTTTACTAATATTTTATGGATTGCATACATTTAAAATACAATAGGAAAAGAAAGAGGATGACTTTGAGGATGGCTTTGAACCATTTGTATTTGTATACACATGACACATAATCAGACATAAGGACACATAAGGGATCTGGATTGCCTGGAGCTTTCTTTAGGTGCCTTCCCAACTTTGACAAATGCTGAGCAAACAGCATGTAAGATGACTGATTACAGGAACCATTCAGCCTCAGATGCAGACAAAACAGGATTACGCTTAAAGGTCTGCAAATGAGCTCTTTAGTCAAGAGCCTCTGAGTAACAAAATACTGCTCAGTGACAAAAATAGTTATGAGTCCTTGAAAGGAGACCCAGGAATTGTTTACAGGAAGAGGGTGATGGATTGTATGAAGAAGTTAGAACAAGACAATGATATTGACCGGACCTCATACCAGGGGAATTAACACCAAGTCTGTACGGCTTACCAAAGACACATAAACAGGGTGCACCTTCAAGACCAATCGTCTGTATGATCAACTCGGTCACCTATAACATCTCAAAGTTTCTGGCTTCAATCCTCAACCTGTTGGTGGGCAGTTCTGAACACCACATCCAGAACACCCTGGATTTTGTTGAGAAGGTGAGAGATGTCATTATGGAGGCAGATGAAACCATGGTCTCGTACGATGTTACATCTCTCTTCACTTGCATCCCAGTCACGGAAGCGTTGGAGGTAGTGTGTAAGAGATTACAGGATGACACCAACCTCAGCAACAGGACCACTCTCAGCATCGACCAAGTGTGTTTGAACTGTGTCTTCATTCCACCTACTTCACATACAAGGGTCAGTACTACAGGCAGAAACATGGGTGTGCCGTGGGCTCCCAGTTTCACCCATCGTGGCCAATTTGTACATGGAAGAAGTGGAAAAGGGGGCTTTGCTATCCTACCCTGGAACACCACCAAGCCATTGGTTCAGGTATGTGGATGACACCTGGGTGGAAATCCAATCTCAGGATGTACCACAATTCGCTGATCACATTAACTCGATGGACTGACACATCAACATCAAATTCACCAGGGAGGATATGAAAAGTGGCAGGTTAGCCTTCTTAGACTGTGAGTCTGGGAAGGCTCCTAAAGAAAGCTCCAGGTGATCCAGGAGAGAAGGACAACCACTGCCCAAGCGAAAACCGGTCCCCCGACACAAACAGAGTAACATAGTGTACGCTCGGGGAAACCTAACAACCTCTTTCTAAGCGGACTGCACAACACAGAAGAGCCACCTTGTAAGGCCAGGACTCTGCAGTCTATTTACACCTACAGGCCAGTGGACACTCCTTCAATGATGAGGATGTAACATCCTGGACAGGGAGGAACGCTGGTTTGAGTCAAGGAGGCCATTTACGTGAAAAGGGAAAGACCATCTCTGAATCGAGGAGGGGGCCCAAGGGTACATCTGCCTCCATCTTACAATGCTGTGATTGCAGCCATTCAACTCTCTGTGAATGGGACTCATGGTCTTTGATCAGTGGTTGTTGATCAGTGGTCATAACAATTTGCATATTAATGATCTAGGAACTGACCTCACAGCCCATTGTACAGTCGGTGGGCTGGATTCAGTTGGGATTGCTTTAACTGGATGATCGAGCATGCATCATAACTCTCCTTTCACGCTCTGAAAGGGACACTCCAAAAGTGTCAATACCTTTACCTTTACCTTTACATAAAGGTAAGAGAGCCAAGCGTGTCATTAGCATTTTAGCGGATTCTTTTGTCACACATTGGATGACACTTCAGACAGCTCTCCCAGCCCCTCACTGTGTCTCTACCGTTTCGCTAGCTTAGCTTAGCAGCATGGCCTCTTCACCTGTCCCTCCTGCACTTTCCTGCTCATTGTGTCAGATGTTTAGTTACTCCTCGGCCTCCTTTAGCAGTAATGGTACTTGTAACAAATGTAGCATGTTTGCAGCTCTGGAGGCCAGGATTACTGAATTGGAGACTCGGCTTCACACCCTTGCTCTTCGCATACAAGGTCTTAAATAATCAGGCCCATCTTATCTTAATGACCTTGTAGTACCATATCACCTCATTTCTCCACCTCATGGAAAAGAAATAGTAAAAACTTATGAAAGACTTGCATAAGATGTGGCCTACTTCATATAGTGAATCATATAAGGCTTATATGATTTACTCATGAAAGTGGCCACTTTCTCATTACTTTCATATATTGTTTTAGGAAGTATCCAAAACACACAAGTTTCATTTACAGTGGGGCAAAAAAGTATTTAGTCAGCCACCGATTGTGCAAGTTCCCCCACTTAAAATGATGACAGAGGTCAGTAATTTGCACCAGAGGTACACTTCAACTGTGAGAGACAGAATGTGAAAAAAAAATCCATGAATTCACATGGTAGGATTTGTAAAGAATTTATTCGTAAATTAGGGTGGAAAATAAGTATTTGGTCACCTCAAACAAGGAAAATCTCTGGCTCTCACAGACCTGTAACGTCTTCTGTAAGAAGCTTTTCTGTCCCCCACTCATTACCTGTATGAATGGCACCTGTTTGAACTCATCATCTGTATAAAAGACACCTGTCCACAGCCTCAAACAGTCAGACTCCAAACTCCGCCATGGCCAAGACCAAAGAGCTTTCGAAGGACACCAGGAAAAGTATTGTAGACCTGCACCAGACTGGGAAGAGTGAATCTACAATAGGCAAGCAGCTTGGTGTGAAAAAATCAACTGTGGGAGCAATCATCAGAAAATGGAAGACATACAAGACCACTGATAATCTCCCTCGATCTGGGGCTCCACGCAAGATCTCATCCCGTGGGGTCAAAATGATCATGAGAACGGTGAGCAAAGATCCCAGAACCACACGGGGGGACCTGGTGAATGACCTGCAGAGAGCTGGGACCAAAGTAACAAAGGTCACCATCAGTAACACACTACAACGGCAGGGAATCAAATCCCGCAGTGCCAGACGTGTTCCGCTGCTGAAGCCAGTGCATGTCCAGGCCCGTCTGAAGTTTGCCAGAGAGCACATGGATGATACAGCAGAGGATTGGGAGAATGTCATGTGGTCAGATGAAACCAAAGTAGAACTTTGTGGTATAAACTCAACTCGTCGTGTTTGGAGGAAGAAGAATACTGAGTTGCATCCCAAGAACACCATACCTACTGTGAAGCATGGGGGTGGAAACATCATGCTATGGGGCTGTTTTTCTGCCAAGGGGACAGGACGACTGATCCGTGTTAAGGACAGAATGAATGGGGCCATGTATCGTGAGATTTTGAGCCAAAACCTCCTTCCATCAGTGAGAACTTTGAAGATGAAACGAGGCTGGGTCTTCCAACATGACAATGATCCAAAACACACCGCCCGGGCAACAAAGGAGTGGCTCCGTAAGAAGCATTTGAAAGTCCTGGAGTGGCCTAGCCAGTCTCCAGACCTCAACCCCATAGAAAATCTGTGGCGGGAGTTGAAAGTCCGTGTTGCTCGGCGACAGCCCCAAAACATCACTGCTCTCGAGAAGATCTGCATGGAGGAATGGGCCAAAATACCAGCTACTGTGTGTGCAAACCTGGTAAAGACCTATAGTAAACGTTTGACCTCTGTTATTGCCAACAAAGGTTATGTTACAAAGTATTGAGTTGTATTTTTGTTATTGACCAAATACTTATTTTCCACCCTGATTTACGAATAAATTCTTTACAGATCCTACCATGTGGATTCATGGATTTTTCTTTTACATTCTGTCTCTCACAGTTGAAGTGTACCTCTGGTGCAAATTACTGACCTCTGTCATCATTTTAGGTGGGGGAACTTGCACAATCGGTGGCTGACTAAATACTTTTTTGCCCCACTGTATATGATTTTTCAATGGATCTTATATCTGTTTTCACTCTTGTATGCTTTTCATTCAAGTTTCACACAAGACAGATACAAACTTTATAAGATTTATATAAATCTTTTCCATATGGGTAAGAGTAGAATGGGAGGCAGAGCCTTCAGTTTTCAGGCCCCTCTTCTGTGGAACCAGCTTCCAGTTTGGATTCGGGAGACAGACACTATCTCTACTTTCAAGATTAGGCTTCAAACTTTTCTTTTTGCTAAAGCATATAGTTAGGGCTGGACCAGGTGACCCTGAATCCTCCCTTAGTTATGCTGCAATAGACGTAGGCTGCCGGGGATTCCCATGATGCATTGAGTTTTTCCTTTTCAGTCACCTTTCTCACTCACTAATGCAGACCTCTCTGCATTAAATCGTACTTGTTATTAATCTCTGTCTCTCTTCCACAGCATGTCTTTATCCTGTCTTCCTTCTTTCACCCCAACCGGTCGCAGCAGATGGCCCCGCCCCTCCCTGAGCCTGGTTCTGCCAGAGGTTTCTTCCTGTTAAAAGAGAGTTTTTCCTTCCCACTGTTGCCAAAGTGCTGCTCATAGGGGGTCATATGATTTTTGGGTTTTCTCTGTATGTATTATTGTAGGGTGTACTGTACAATATAAAACACCTTGAGGCAACTGTTGTTGTGATTTGGCGCTGGATAAATAAAATTGAATTTAATTACATTGAATCGAATGTGATCTTAAGACAGTACAGTCTTTGGAGGAATAATTGACAGAAAGAAATGACAGAACACTGTTATAAAAAAATCCTGTTTTGCTTTTCTCATTTTAGTGCTTGTTGTTCAGCTTTCACGCATTTCCTGATTTTAAGACTACTGTTAAAATTCCAATGTTAAAAGTATGGAATCTAGAGTACAGTGTATTTTTTAAAAACACTAATTATTGCCAAGACCACCAACACTACTTGTGGTAAAATAGTTACTATTTGAAGAAAAGGTGATGAAATCTTCAATAAGATTTCTTTTGTTTGCATAATACCCCTCCACTCCTACCTGTAGTTTTGTCACATCTGCGCCTCCTGGGTGTGAGTTCACAGAACAGTCAGCTGGATGACAGCTAATGGTTGCTAAGCTACCTTCCCCCTCACCGACTACAGGGGCCTGGCTACCTGAAATATTTTAACTATGTGCAGCAACAGGAATAGGAAGTACATTAACATATTGATCCAATAGAGTCTGACAGTATAGGCTCAGCATACACTATGCTTGCTAAAAGTATTCACTCAAACATCCAAACCATGCAATTCAGGTGTTTCAATCACTTCAGTCGCCACAGGTGTACAACATCAAGAACCTAGGCACGCACACTGCTTCTATAAAAGTTTAAGAATGAGCATTTTTAGGGGCTACTGAATTCTAGTGTGCTACCATGATAGGACGAAACCTGTGCAACAAGTTTAGTTTTTCCAGTTGTGAAATTTCCTTGGTACTAACAACAGCAGCTCAGCCATGAAAGAGTAGGCCACGTGAAATCACAGACCTTGATCAGTGGATGCTGAGATGCATAGTCCACAACTTTCTCCAGAGTCTACAGACTTCCAAACGTAGTACTTTTAGATGCCATGGCCGAGCAGTTTAAAGTCTTACATCAGTGAAATGCAAACCATCAGATGCAGTGGCATAAGGCGCACAGCCACAGAGCAGAGGAGACCTCTTCTCTGGATTGACAAAACACAATACTCTTCTCTTTCAGGCAATCTGGTGGAAAAGTCTGGACTTGACAGTTGTCTCACTGCATTGTCAGAAGCTGGAATTGGCCCCTTATTTCCAGTGAAGAGACATTACTACTGGCTTTTTAACTATATGTTAACTGACCCAGTTGAGACAACAGAAATTAAACCTGTAACTAAAGCTAAATCCATACAAATATACAGAGTGCCACTGCCCCAGAAGTAGTTTAGGCTCACTAAATGACATTTCTTGTTGTTAGGACATTGGTCAAATGAGGCTACGGACACACTGAAGGTCTGGATTGGAATGCATTTTCCTAACCACACAAAAATTCTCAGATGATTCTGAAGTGTCTGGATTTGATGGGGAAGTGATGGCAGCAGGAGGCGGTTTTGTTGAGTGGTCTGCTTCTGAATGTGAGTACGACTAAAGAGATGCTGACTGACATCAGATGGAAAAGGACAGCCACACGGCCTTATCATGGGGCAGGTTGTTGATGTGGTGGAGGAGCACAAGTGCCTTGGCACCCACATTGACTGGCTGAAATGGAAGACCACTACAGAGGCTGTATCAATGCAGTAGTGAGCAGGCTCTATTTTCAAAGGTAAGTGCAGTGTACTTTGCTGTGATGTGCTGGAGGAACAGCATCAGAGCTGCTGACAACAACAGCTAGTTTTGCGATTGACTGTCAACTGCACACATTTGAAGTTGTGGACAGGTCACAGAACAATATAGAATGATGTTATCCATCAGGGATAATCCTCACCACCCGCTGAATCACTTACTCAAAAAGCAGTGGAGCATTTTCTCCGACTGACTGATTCAGCTCTGCAACCATTCATACCTCATGCACTGTACTTCTGTAAAGTAGCTAATCATATGTATTTTTGTATTGCCATTTTAAATTGTTCTGAACAGTTCTGAAATGAAAGGTGTAATATTTGTATGAAAGGTGAAACACAATCCCAAGACTGCCATCATTTGGCTGACTGAAAACCTACAATAATGTTTTCTTTGTTGATTTTAAAATATTTCACTTGCTTAATATTACTGCTACTACTATTACTAATGATGATGATGATAAAAATAATATTTAAAATGCAGAAATATGTTAAAAACTTTGATCTTTTGTGTCCATCATAGTTACTTCAGTATATTATGACATGTAGATGAACACAGAAATGTTATGTATTATAAGTCTGAAGGTTTCATTTGAGGCATGAGAGGAGATCCCCAGAGCGTTTGGCATTCTAGCAGTGATAATGAGGCTCATGTCGTCCTATCACTTCTCCAACTCTAACATATGACACCTCTATCACCTTACAGTTCGCCTACACTGGAATCAAAATCCATCTGTCTCTTAATTGCAAAAAAAAAAAAGAAAAAAGAAAAAAGGAGGAAGGAATCAAAAACAACACGGTTAATGTGATGTTTGTTAAATAGTTCCAAACACTGCACCTCCATTGTCCCTAAAACAAGGTCTGCTACTGCACCATCTGATTTAAACACATGGAAGTGAAAAAGCTCTCCTCAAAAACTTGAAAAGGCTGCTTCTCATGATATATGAATAAATGTCAGATTTATATCCCTATATCACTCTGATTTTACTGTTTATGCATTGGGATGTTGAGGATCTTGTCACTGATGGATGGAGAGTAGTATATGTGTGTGTTTTACGTCTACAGTACTGAGCAAAAGTCTCAAGCCACGCCTTATTTATTTATATATTGCTTTCTAAGGACGCAGACCTTCTTGCACATTTTTACAGTTATCCTGAGCAATAGTTACTGAAAGTCTTCCAAAGTTTTTCTTTACACATTGGCTGCCTTTTCTCTCATTTACACTCATTTTCAAGCTTAACAAGGCAGTTGAGTCAAGCCATGAGCCGGTGCTATTAGACTACTTACAAAAGAGCCCATTTTAAGTGATATCTTTAAACCACTTTGCCTCACTGCACCAGTTCCAGAACACATCATTTATTGACATTTTAGTCAAAAACACAAAAGTTTACATAACACAGTTTGGGAGGAATACATAGTATGGGTTTGATGGATAATGGTATTTTTACAAGGTAATTCACAAAGAGCTATTAGCTGACAACATATATCTGGGTATGGCTTGCAGTGTGTCCTTAAAAAACACTTGAGGACAAAAGATGTGAAAAAATGATCAACAGTAGATGAACAGTATTTGAAAGTCATATCCTTAAGAAATAGAAAAAAAAATCAAAAACCTGACATAAGACCTGAGAGATACATCCACGGTTCACCTAACCATCATCAAAACAGGTGATAGTTCCAGGTTTGAAATGTTTGGATCAAATCATTTTCAGGAGGTCAGGAGAGCGGTACAACAGTGAGTGAAAAACATGTCCAGGATCTGCCTGCCGATGCATTTGAGCCAGTGCTGTTGAGGGACTTGTCAAAATTGATGGAATTATGAATGCATACTATCTGAAAAGCTTCAGATAGGCAGCAGCTTAAAGTTTCAGCATGGTAGGTTTTTAAAGTGTTTTTAAGCACTTTATATTCTGTCTGTGCTACATAAAGCATCATATATACAGGTTTGCAGTGTTTGTACTGTGAGGACCACAACAGATTTTATTCAGCTCAGGCTTACATCTTTTTTAAACATATTAAATGTATTTATTTAAATAAATAGCATTCGAATTCAAATACTTGAGCAGTGTGTGCCATGTTTGTATCTACAGGGTATTAATAATTAATGTGGTGTGTTAGTAAAACATCTGGTTAAACTCTGGTTAAGCCTTGAGGCGACTTTTGTTGTGATTTGGCGCTATATAAATAAAATTGAATTGAATTGAATTGAATTGAAATACTATAATAATGCACAAAAACATAGCTGTGAACTGCTTGCCTCTGAGCCTGACATGCTATGAGCTATACACCCTGCAGAGGGCTCTGTTATCAGTCGGTGTTAATTCTGCTTCCAGAGACAATAGACAAAATGCTGCTGAACAATAACGTAAAGAATGAATGATGGATGAAAGGAGAAAGATTTGGCATGTTTTAACTGGTGTCTATTTTTACATGCTTGCCTTGTGTGCCCTGATGCAACTGCTGGACAAAAAAAACATAATCAGTAATGGATTAGTTTCCGCAGAGCTCACGCCTCAATATTATTAAACAAGAATCCAACACGAGACAGACAACCTGGACAGAAGAGCTATCGCAAGGAGCCTGGAGAACTATTCCTGAAGACTACTTAAAGAAATTAAACAGACGCTTATGTTCATGCTGCTTTGATGACACTCAAGCTGCTGAAGAATAAATGTCATCATCACAGATATTGACCTTGAAGCTCATTAGATTGTACTCTGTTTTTGCTTTATAAATAATTTCCGTTATGCTGCACATATTTCCCATTTTTCCAGCAGAAATGGAGGAAATGTGGGGTCGCACTGTATGTTTAATTATGTGGGAGTGCGGCTGAAGTGTTAATTATAAATTATAAGGTCTCTCTGGTAATATCTGTTATTATGTTCACCTGTCCAAAGACTGCAGAAGGAAATAAGGGACAAGACAATTGTTAACCTAACAGATGGTTTAGCTGCATGGTCTCTGAAACAGAAGAAAAAGAAAAAACAAAAAAATGTAACCTTTCTAAAAGTTATCTGGGACATTTTGTTGTTTAAATTTCCCTAAATTGTACAGCTCAGAGTAGAATGATAAAATAGTGTTTGAATGACACTTTCAAGCATTATTTTATTGTATGAATGATGCCCTGACCCTAGCACAAGAGAAGCCTAAGCAAGACTGATAAATGCCCCCAAATTAGAGTATTACTGGTGTGATGTTGTACAGCTCAGGACTAGGGATTGGTCACTGTATTCTCTATTCTAGTGGTAGTGGTCTTCCTTTTCATCTCTACTAAATAAGGTGAAGAAGCTGGTATTGGATAGTTGCCTCTTTAGTAGAAAAGTAAAAGAATTAGCTAACAAAATATTCTTCTGACAATACCTGAGGTTTCTTAGTTAGAAACAAGCACTACTTGCTCAGAAACTCAGAAAGATCAATTGGAGAAAAAGACTCAATGGTACTAAGAGTAGCTGTAGATAATGTTACAACTGTGAGATGACTATAAGTCATTTTTTCTCTAATGGTTAAAACTTTATTTGTGAAGAAGTTCATGAAGTCATTACTAGTTAACGTTAAAGGGATGGTTGGCTCAATCCAACATGGTTGGCTGACTGTTTGTCAGCCTGGCTACAGAGCTGAAGAGAAACCTGGGGTTGTTCTTATTTTCTTCAATCAGTGATGAATAGTAAGATGTTCTGGCTTTGCGGAGGGCTTTCTTATAAAGCAGCAAACTATTTCTCCAGGCTAAATGATGATCCTCTAAATTTGTGACACGCCATTTCCTCTCCATTTATCTGCTTTAAGCTACGCAGTGATGCCAACTCCTCAGGAAGGAAAATCGCTATTGGCTGTCCTAAAAGTTGCTAAATAACGTCATTGAATATTTTGCATAATTGGTTATGCTTATGTAATTGTAACATATGTTGTAGGAGAGAGAAATAACATTGTGAAAGAGACATAAAGTGAGTAAAAATGTATTTAGAATATATTTAGAACTACAAATTAAATTCTTTTAGCAGTTATTGTTTTCTTTAATGTCACAATTCCAACCCTGCTCCTTTATCCGGGCTTGGTGCTGGCAAAAGTGACCCGAAGCAGGCACTCTGGTGGAGTTACTTTTTGTGTGTGTCTGTGTGTTTAAGTAGTTTTAAACCTTGTGATCTAAAAAAAGTAAGAGTAAAAGAAGAACTGACTGCGTTACAGTCAGGACGGGAGCAGCGGCTTCGCTCATGCGTGATTCATTTGCAGTTTGGACACGTTGGGGTCAGCATCTCCTGCTCTGACAGCAGCTGGGGGGGGTCCAAAAACTTGCTAAATATAGCGACAAAGTCACTAAGTTAGCAACACTGAAGCTACGTTTTTGAGAATTATACCATGAATTAGGGCTGGGTGATATTTCGAGTTTTTTAAAAATATCGATATATTTTTATACGAGATATAAGATGTGACAATATCCTTTATATCGATATATACGTTATAATTATAGTTGTGGAGCCACAAGTTTGCCTCTCTTTCGTCCACTTTTGTCTCTACGCAACGTTACTCCGCCTCGCCTCTCCTTCACTGAACACAACTCCCCCTCCTCCCCCATCGCTTCACCTGCAGGTAGCGACAAGATGGACACGGCAAATCTCCGTTAACGAGTTACTGCGCATCGCTCCGTGCGTGGGGCTGGACGGCGTCAACGTGCTAACGAGCTAACCACGCTAACGAGCTAACCACGCTAACGAGCTAACCACGCTAACGCCATGCAGCCCACAGGGGCTGCACAGCCTAAAATCCTTTCATTTTCTCAAAAGTTGACAGCGCGCCTTATGTATGAATTCTGGTTGTGCTTGATGACCCCGAACCGATTTTATGTGGAACACGGCGCTCAGCAATCTGTCAAAAAATGTTTTAGTACAACTTTGGTAAGCTACGGAGCTGCACCGCTTGATGGATTGTCGGAGCATTACGGCTACCGAGGAGCCTCGCGGAGTGATACGCACTGTGCTTCAACGTAATATTACCGTATTGTGTGTGTATAAGGACCATAAATGGCACCTGAAGCGGATTTCAAACTCCAGGCTGTCAGTCACACAGTAGAAGTTGGGAACAGAGCAGCTGTGAAATCTTTGTTATTATGCTCAGCGTCTGTTAGTTTACATTTTGACTGCACAATTGTGAGCTTTTTGTTATGGACAAAAACAACATACTTTTCTTTTATTTATGGAGCATTATTATTTAATAAATGCTCATAATTTATTTTTGAGTAGTTTTTTTCATGTACATCTACACTGTATGTTAATAAAAGTGCCTGTGTGACATCTGGGACACAGCTTTGACTAAGAACTCTCTTTTTGTTCTTACTTTATGGCTTTAAAAAAATATCGAGATATATATCTTATATCGCCATCCAACTAAAAAATATCGAGATATGAATTTTGGGTCATATCGCCCAGCCCTACCATGAATTCAAGCACTTCTAAATTGCGGCTCTATTTTTCACAGGAGCTACAGTATCCAAAGTCATACATAGCGAAGAAGTAAAATTATTAACAAGATAATCGACCTTTGTTGGAGTAGCGTTGATTAGAATGACTTGGGGGTGTTGATTCATTTACACTAACATAATCGTCCTGTTGTAACCAGGATTCTGTAAGGGAGAATAAATCAATTTGTTGATGAATTATTAAGTCATATTGCCGGGAAAAGTGGTTAGACACCTAAACAGTTTAAGACTATTTCTGTTTAAGACTATGCTTCCTCCTCACTGTCACACAGCCATCCTGTCTGCTGGGGGTCAGCTAATGAGGTCTACCTTCAGATAGGCCAGGTAGTGGGTCAAGGGTGTGAAGCCAAGTCTCCAATTCAGTGATCCTGCAAGTAGGCTACATTTGTTACAAGTATCATTACTGCTAAAGATGGGAGAGGAGTAACTAAACATCTGACACAACGAGCGGAAAGCGCAGGAGGGACAGATGAAGAGGCCATGCTGCTAGAGAGTTGGCTATAAGCTAAGCTAGCGAAACCCTAAAGAAACAGTAAGTGAATACTGTGACTATAATTAGAGTGGTTCAACAGAGAGGGCATGAAGATTACACTATGAAATAAGAAGTTATCTGTAAGTGTTTAATTAATTTCAGACAATGAGCAGAATCCACCCCAAAACGGTTTTCTGTTCCTTTCCCCACTGAAATACAAATTACAATATTGGCTGAGTTTGAATTTTGGAGGAAAATTTTGAAAACCTAGCCAACACTCAAAAGCATCCCAGAATATAATGTAAAGAACAACAGAATTTTGTTTCAGTATTACACAAGTGTAAGTTAATTATAAATAGAGTATTTCAGTTGGAGAAAACTTCAAATACATCTACAGTTCCAAAGCGGACAACTTAACCACCGACAAAATGTCAGTAAGTCAGTTTATCCATCTTTTTTATGACGAATAAGCTGTCTGTGCATCTCTTTGTCAGTAAATCCATTCATCTGTTTATCTATTTTGAATCTTCGTTAGCTAGAGGCCTTCGTCACTATGCCAAGGAAGCAGGATAACATTCTGTTCGTAGGAGGGCTGGCTGAGCCATGCTGTTCCTTTTCCATATTTATGACTGAGAGGTGTGGAAGGAATTTCTTCTGCAACCCCTCCCACTTTATTTTTCCATCCATCTGTGCATCCTTCCACAGTACCTGCTGATCACTGGATTTTTCATCCATGCTGAAAAAAACTGACAGTGTGTGGTTTGATTCACCAATCCATGTTGTTATCTTATGTCTTTCATAACATGGGACTTTTTATCTTCAGTGTAACGATCCTAGCAGTCCATCCAGGAGGGATGTGCCTTCATGAGGGTCTTGTATCATTTTGTCTTTATCTCTATCTTTGAGTCAACCTGTGATTGTTGTGGCTGATCCTTATCTCTTCTGATTCCAAAGAAAAAAAATCCTACCTAATGAATGCAAAACCAACCCATTTACCAAAGTGATAACTTCATTCATCAATCAGTCAAAGTTAATAAGAACTGGACCATGACACTCAAAGTCTAATCCTCTTCTTATAAAAAATGGGCAGTGTATAGCTATCTATGCTGCATTTCATTAAAACCAATGAAAACATCTTTCCAGTCTTTCCATAATTGTCATCACTAATCATATGGTTCATTACAGATACTTGATTGATAAAATTTAGCGCCTCATTAGCAGTCTGCATTACAGGAAATATGTGTACAGCACAAAGCTGATGTATTATTAAAAAGTTTGAGTTTTTAAGTTACTTGAGGGTTAATGACCAATCAGAGGAGAAGGAAAATAAACATCTCCTATATACAATGAAAGCTGGCTTAGCTATAGAAAAAAATCTTTACGCAATAAAACATTAAGTCAAAATGAACTTCTCATGCATCAGATAGATCTTCTCAGTCAAATCTAGACAACCAGCTGAGGTAAAATGATGACTTTTAAACCTTGTGTTGACTAATGTCTCCAGCTACTCTGATACATTAACACACACAGCATATTAAATACAAACATTTAAAAAAATAGTAAATACAACAATGTTGCCGAGACAGCTGTTATTTTAACTGAAAAGATATACATGAAGTGAGTACATAAGAAACTGACAGTGATAAAGAATGAGAGTGGGTGCTGGGTAATTGTTGATTAGATAGATAAAAGAAAAGGAGAGTGACTTTATGGTGGATTTGATCGTGCTGGGTCTGCATTTGAAAATGGGGATTTTATTGTTATTATTAAACATACTTTCAGAAGTTTGTAGTGCTTTGCAAAGTGCAGGCTTATGTTACTTGCCCTGTTGAAGTCCATGACATCCTTTTGAATGTAATTATTTTGTATTTGTGGTTTTTGATCACACGTTTATTAGATTTTTCACAGAAAACAATACTTATTCAAATGTATTCAAATTGTTTTCCAATTAAATAGTCTGAATGTACCGTACTGTAATGCACACAACAAAGTCATAATCAAATATACTCACAAAATATCCCGTGCCAACATCATGTTGTCAGCATTTTTACCACTTTGACCATTAGATCAGTCTATTGACATTGAAGGAGAGATATGACATGGCATGACTTTCTATGGTGACAATACACTCCACAACTCTGAGATCCTAGTTTCTAAGTTATAAGTCTGTAAATTTTCAGCCACTGTGAAGTCGACCTTGAGAGCCTTGGTGGAAATAAGCCAGATTTCAATGGATTCTTAACATGAGCCCGCTCTACACCACTACAAAGTACAAACTAACCTCCTTGATGGAGGCGATGAAACTTGGATGAAAAGTGTGCAAACGATCAGCTGTAACTAACATTTGAATGGGATCATAGTGAGTCCTGCTGGTTTCACAATCTAAATACAACAAAAATAATGTTTCAGTAATACAGTACTCAAGTGTGAAAATAGAAAAATATAATATAGCCCTTAGAGTCTATGGATTATTAACAATTTGAGCGCATTTCACTCTTAGTGTTAATATACAGCTGTCACGGGTCTGAACCACACCCTGAATTTATTTAAGAGGACCCAAATGCAGACGCTCGAGGCAGGAATCATGTTTAACAAAAAACAAGCTGTTTATTGGCAAAAAAACCCCACGAGAAACAAAAGCAAAACCACTCAGAGGTAACTGAAAACCTAAACCGGGGAAAAACTAAGCAGAGAGATGACCGGACACGGTACATGCAGACGACATGACAATGAACAAAGGAAGACAGAGGACTTACATACACAGAAGGGCAATGAGGGAAGTGGAAACACATGATGAACACAGCTGACACAAATGAACAGGGGAAGCAAAACTAAACACACTGAACATGGACCACGAGACTATCAAAATAAAACAGGAAACATAGAGACGTACACTGACACATGAGCTTGATGCAAGAGGAAAGATATAAGAGAGAGGGAGCGAGGGAACACGAGAGAAAGAGAGAGACATGACCGACAGGGGAGACATGGAATGACACACTGGAAGGGGAGACGAGACATTTTCACAAGACATCAGGGAAACGGAAATATAGCTAAACAGCAAAGAGAACTCAATACTCAAAAAATAGAAAACTCAAATATTACAACACACAAAAAACACCATAAACTCAAAGGCTGGGCCAAATGACAACAGCCAATAAATTCTGTTTTATACTGGAGTGTTTCCAAATGTTAAAATCTGAACAAATTCTTTACCACATATTAACTGAAAGACTTACATCTGGTAATATAACGATGTTATCTCATTGGGTCCTGAAGATTCTACAATGCTTGCAACGATCATTGCTATCAGTTTTTGCTTCTTGACAAACTTTATGCAGAGGTAAGAAAAGAATTTACCCCTGAGGCCAAGCTGAGTATGGTTGTAGTTTATCAGGGTTTTCAGTTTGCCTGGGACGAGCAGGTGTGAGACTAAACTTGGGGGACAAATGCATTCCAGTGTGCAAGACACTAAAGATTAAATGACACAGTGGATTTTCTGAGGAGGTGCATAAAGAAGTAGTCTATGGTAATGATAAAAGAGATATGACAAACTGTCTAATCATAGCTGGGTAGAAAGGTACAAAGCTCTTACTGAGATCTGATACAACAACCTGAACTATAAAAGTTTGTTTTCTTAGAAGTTACCTATAGCAATAGTTTTCTTGTTAACTTTGATTTTATATAATTTGTATGTTTGTATGAGCCTGTCTACAAACTACAAGACTGATGAAGGTACACTGACACAAATGTAAAAAATTATAGAGGGCTATTCATATTTGCAGGTCTGTTTTTATTGTGAGACTTCACTGCCAGCACTTTGCATGATTTAGAGCTGAAAACAAAAAAGTCATTAATCACGTAAAACTGTCCCTCAGCATAACCCCAAACAGATATAATTTATGTGAACAAACACAGAAAGTTCACATTAGAAAAAACTGTGTGTGTGTGTGTCTTTTTCCTTGAGCGAAGCTGATTATGACAATATCCATGTGATTGTCACAGTGTTTAAAAATGTACTGTAATTCTTCATAAGCAATAATTTTGCCTTGATTTCCAACAGCTGGTGTGTGCACGTATGTGTGCAGAAATTGTTTCGGTAGTCAATCAAGTGTTTAGATATGCCTTAGACTCACTTTCCATGTCCACTGCTACAGAAATAGATGAAGTAAAGCCACAGTTTAAGCAAAATTACAACAGCTGGGTTTTCTTTTGTCTTCACTTTTTAGACCAACACTGCGAAGCTTACCAACTGATAATCCAGGCAAGAGAAATGCTATTTTTAATATTTTTAGAGCCTTGAAGAACCTAAATGCTAACTCTGTGAAAGAACTATCACAGCAGTGAACATGGCACAGTCAACTTGAACAGATGTGAGAAATTTCCGTTATTTGTTAGCTGAATAAGACAAAACACAGCCTGAACTCTCTTGGGTAAGCTATCTTGTGATTTCTTTAAGTAGTCTTCAGGAATAGCTCTCCAGACTTCTTGAAGGATATTACAAAGCTCTTCTTTGGATGTTGGCTGCCTTTTGTTCTGTTCTCTGTCAAGATGATGCTACACCGCTTCAGCAATATTGAGGTCACAACTCTGGGGAGGCCTATGTATGACTGACATTGGGCTCCATTGGGTGTTCCTCTACTCAGGTATGCTTTTGGCAGTGTGTTTGGGATCGCTGCCATGCTCAAAAATCTGACTGGACTAATATTCATACTTCCATTAGTTTAGACAAGTTGCCAACACCACTGGCTGAAAGACTGTCCCAAACGGTAACACTCACTGTTGTACATCTGTTTGGAGCTCCTGCGTACATACCGACAACAACTTGAATCGAAAACGTAAAATTTTCATTCATCACTCTAAGACCTCTGACAACTGATTTGAAGGTATGTGTAATTTGGCACACCTAAGCCTTTTGTGTTTCTTTTCCTTAAGAATGACATCTCGATCACCCTTTGTTAAGAAATATATTCTTAAACACTTCTTCAGTAGAGAATCAGAGAAGAGAAACACACAGAACTTCTTGCTAGCAAGGGCAGCCTCCAGACTGAGACTCGCACTGAGAAACTGCCCCGGTCTTTATTTATACTTCAGTGGGTGCTTGTGTGTGTGTGTGTGTGTGTGTGTGTGTGTGTGTGTGTGTGTGTGTGTGTGTGTGTGTGTGTGTGTGGTGCTGCTGATCAAAGGGTCATATAACATGAAAGCACAAAAGGTACGTCCTTGGTCAGGAAGAGGGTAGTCTCCCCCTCACCCTAGATGGTTCACCCTAGATAACACACTGAAGAAGTCCAGCAGTTCATCTAAACAAAAGGCACTTAGACTAAAACAGACATAGCTACGTTAAAACATTAAAACAATAAAACAAGGTACGACCTCTTCCCATGCTCCCAGGATGTAGGTGTGCATTCCTGGAATGCACACCAAGCCTTTGCAGCCTGCTAGAGATCACACATCCTGTCACTACACAATTGATTATACGCCTCTAAGCATACATGGTTAAATATTTCCTAATACAAATAACTGCATGCAGTATTCTACCATATTCGAACTTATATCACTGAAAGATTATACTGACTAATAAGTACAATTTTCCATTGACACCCTTCTACATTAGATGGCTTGGTGATGGGCCAGCTGCATTTCTCAGGTCCTGAATCAGGTCTTCTCTGGTTATTTTCCTATTTCCTATAGTAATGGTGAATGTACTAGTTCTTACATAGAGCTTTTTTACTCTACTAGAGTGCTGAAAGCACTTTGTGCAACTTATCACATTCACCCATTGATAGAATAATTTCTATGGTTTCTCTATGTACAGTAAGTGCTTTTTATCTAACATTCACACACATTCATGCTGCGACGGATCGATCAGAGAACAACTTGGGAATCACTCTGTTTGCACATGCTATTTTATCTTTGCCATTTTTATAGCTAAAAATAGAAAAAAATATATGTTTTTGTGACAACGTATTTGTAATAATATGCCTTTAAAACGAATTCTGTGGTAAGCTGTGTCTTGTTTTTAGCTACAAAACGGGTTTATTCCCTGAGTTGGGTGACTTTTTTATGTTCCAATGCCAGTTTGAAGTGGTTTAATAAACAAACAAACAACAAAAAACCCCATCCCTCTGTACATTATCTGTTTTCATTCATTTTCAAAGAAAACTTTGAAAGAACTTTTTAAAGCTTTCAGAACTATTGTACTATTGTACAGCACTTTGGTCAACGCTCCTGTTGTAATTAAATGTGCTATATAAATAATTAAACTATTAAACTATTGTTCAAGACCACTTTAAGAAATTCCATGAAAGTCTGGCTCCTGGGATGCAAAATATACAGAAAATGAAGGGTGGCCTGAGACTTTTGCATGGTAGCATAGGTAAGAGAAAGCCTCTCTTTTGAGCTCACAGCAAAGTAAAAATCCATCCACATTTTACATAAAATTAGACCACGCCTCTACTTGATGAGGCTCTCAGATTTTTCACATGGCTTTATTATTAGCTTTGTACATGAGCAGACTGAGCTTTTAAAAAGTGATTGTATACAGTAGACTATGTACCACAGACCATAATGACACTTGTTTCTGCCAACCAGTGCCGTATATCACTGAATTAACGCTGACATGTACAGTGGTTTGCAAAAGTATTCGGCCCCCTTGAACTTTCCCACATTTTGTCACATTACAGCCACAAACATGAATCAGTTTTATTGGACTTCCACGTGAAAGACCAACACAAAGTGGTGCACACGTGAGAAGTGGAACGAAAATCAGACATGATTCCAAACATGTTTTACAAATAAAAAACTGCAAAGTGGGGTGTGCGTAATTATTCAGCCCCCTGAGTCGATACTTTGTAGAACCAGCTTTTGCTGCAGTTCCAGCTGCCAGTCTTTTAGGGTCTGTCTCTACCAGCTTTGCACATCTACAGCCTGAAATCTTTGCTCATTCTTCTTTGCAAAACAGCTCCAGCTCAGTCAGATTAGATGGACAGCGTTTGTGAACAGCAGTTTCAGATCTTGCCACAGATTCTCGATTGGATTTAGATCTGGACTTTGACTGGGCCGTTCTAACACATGGATATGTTTTGTTTTAAACCATCCCATTGTTGCCCTGGCTTTATGTTTAGGGTCGAGGTCCTGCTGGAAGGTGAACCTCCGCCCCAGTCTCAAGTCTTTTGCAGACTCCAAGAGGTTTTCTTCCAAGATCGCCCTGTATTTGGCTCCATCCATCTTCCCATCAACTCTGACCAGCTTCCCTGTCCCTGCTGAAGAGAAGCCCCCCCAGAGCATGATGCTGCCACCACCATATCTGACAGTGGGGATGGTGTGTTCAGAGTGATGTGCAGGGTTAGTTTTCCACACATAGCGTTTTGCATTTTGGTCTCATCTGACCAGAGCAGTTTCTTCCACATGTTTGCTTTGTCCCCCACATGGTTTATGGCAAACTGCAAACGGGACTTCTTATGGTTTTCTGTTAACAATGGCTTTCTTCTTGCCACTCTTCCATAAAGGCCAACTTTGTGCAGTGCACGACTAATAGTTGTCCTATGGACAGATTCCCCACCTGAGCTGTAGATCTCTGCAGCTCGTCCAGAGTCACCATGGGCCTCTTGGCTGCATTTCTGATCAGCGCTCTCCTTGTTCAGCCTGTGAGTTTAGGTGGACGGCCTTGTCTTGGTAGGTTTACAGTTGTGCCATACTCCTTCCATTTCTGAATGATGGCTTGAACAGAGCTCCGTGGATGTTCAAGGCTTGGGAAATCTTTTTGTAGCCTAAGCCTGCTTTAAATTTCTCAGTAACTTTATCCCTGACCTGTCTGGTGTGTTCTTTGGACTTCATGGTGTTGTTGCTCCCAATATTCTCTTAGACAACCTCTGAGGCCGTCACAGAGCAACTGTATTTGTACTGACATTAGATTACACACAGGTGCACTCTATTTAGTCATTAGCACTCATCAGGCAACGTCTATGTGCAACTGACTGCACTCAGACCAAAGGGGCTGAATAATTACACACACCCCACTTTGCAGTTATTTATTTGTAACAAATGTTTGGAGTCATGATTTTCGTTCCACTTCTCACGTGTGCACCACTTTGTGTTGGTCTTTCACCTGGAATTCCAATAAAACTGATTTGTTTGTGGCTGTAATGTGACAAAATGTGGAAAGTTCAAGGGGGCCGAATACTTTTGCAAGCCACTGTATTTGTACAAAGAATTACTTTTAATTTAACTTTTAATTAACATTTAAGATCAGGTCTGAGCTGCTCCTGTGCTAGCTTATACATACTTCTTTATCCAGTTACAGAGCAGCAGATTATGATATGCCAACTTTATATAGTATTCTTTACAATATACAGTAAAGAACATTCAGGGAACTGTTGTGACTTGATGCTATATAAATAAATTGAATTGAATTAAATTGTCTTAATGTCATTATTTCTCCAAATATTTACTGTGATTTCATTCTAATTCTTGCTTTTGAGCTTCTTGTTTTGTTATGACTCCTTCAGCCAGAACAAAGCACATCATCTCTCCCTGGCAGCTAGTTATCTGCCTTACGTACCACAGGGGAGGACAGCTACACTGATTACTTTATTATAACAACATTTCCATGTCGTCAAACCAGCTGACATCCACTCAACATCTGCATAAAGAGAGGTGACTGTGTGATGGCGTTAAACCAACAGCTACAGATGACCTCACATGACCTCATAATGTTGTTATGGTAACGTCAGCCTTAAGACAGCTCTCTATTTCATTATTTATAAGGTCTCATTCACTGACTCACTGTGTGAAAGTGTGTCTGTAAGCGTTTGTTTCTCAAAATGATAACAAGTATGTGGATACACACGGCCATTTAAATAACTGAAGCCAGCCTTCGATTTTCCTCTTCTTCTCCTTTTGATCTCTCTTTTCTTCCTATGTGTCCAATGATATGCAGGAGTTTTACCTCCACTAAGTTTGGACACTCAGGACTCTTTCCAGCTCTTCTTCCATTTTCATATTTTGGGGAGGATAAGACAGTGATACTCTGGTTAGCACTGTTGCTGATAACATTCCACTCATCCAGCTGCTGTCCTGTTCGGCTGCTAGTTTGTTCTTCACACCACTTCCACCTTCTTACACTGAGTTTGATTGCTCTAGTCCAATCCTCTTCATGCCTTGAACTCAATCACCCTTCGCTCTGCGTACGTAAAAATCTCACTGCTATTCTGTCGTTCTGCCTTTCAGATTCTCATTCATTCAACCAACTTTTCCCAATCTCCAACTCATCCTGGCCACTCAGAGCTCCATCCAAGCCTCTCTCTTCATCTTCACCACCACCAACGCCAAACAGGTTAACTGAGCTGAACAAGTCATGTTGAGTTTTTCAAAAAATCTCCCCTTATTGAGATAACATCATGGTGACATTGGTCAGTCTAATTTCAAATTACTTCCCCTCAATCAGTGAGAAGTGCTTGCAACAAATAGCCACTTAAATCTGACTTTACCTCCTTAGCAGTTAGTAAGTAGTTAAATCACAGATGGTTATGGTCCCTGATGGAGTCTTAATATTTTTTTATGAAGTCGCCATCATTGTTTTTATCGTCTCTCAACGATGGAATGTGATAGTCTGGAGCCTCAACCATATTTGTCCTCAGTAAAAAAAAACAAAATCAATATGAGACCAGTGTGTCATCATACTGCGAGTATTTACTGCTGTATCAACATAACTGAACATAATCTAGGCAAAAGCACCAATCCCCCAATGAACTATACAGTGATTAAACTCATGCTGAAAAATTATGCTCAGTTGCAAAATAGGAAAAAGAACAAGAAATATTTTGCCTTCAAGGAACTCTGTGTGGTTATGTGTGTAACTGTTATGGCTAAAACAGCAGCCAGTGAAGGCAGCATCTCTCTAGATTCTGAGAAAGTTGATGATTTGCTGATGCAACTAGATCTGCTCCTCTGGTGTGCATTCCATATTTGTAAGTGAAAATAAGAGAGAGGGGATAAAGTGGGATGCGTTTGTGTCCTCTGTGTGTGTGTGTGTGTGTGTGTTTGTGTGGGTCTGCAGGGTATGATCACAGATAATCTTTCCCAGTGTCCGCACACTGGCTCTATCAAACACACTCACAGTCTATGTGTATATGGCCAGATGCTGAAACCAGATGCTTTCCTTCAGACTGCAGGCGCCTAAGATAGTGACAGAGAGCGGACATAAGCAAGGTTATCGCACATAGTTTCACTAATACACAAACATGCACAGTATATAATATCACAGGTAGACACCCAGGTGATATTTGGTCCTCAGTGATATATCACTGCTTTAATAGAAAAAAGCACTATTGACCTGATGTGCTTTTCAGGCATTTAAAGTTGAAGAGAAATTTGAGGTTCAACTACAGACTGGTGAAAAAGCAAATCCTCAGTTACATATAAATAGTTAACAAGATAAATTGCATCAGATTAAAACATACCATTTGTGCGAGCTGTCTGTACGCTGCATGCATGTCTACACCTTTCATTTCCTTTGTATTATTGTACAGTCTGTACCTTATAATTTAAAGCCACTTGAGGCAACTGCTGTTGTGATTTGGTGCAATATAAATAAAACGGACTTGGACTGAATTAAATTCTGTACTGTGAAGAATTGTAAAATATTATTACTTCTGTATTTAAAAAAAATATCTACTGTGTTATCAACAAATTATTTATTATTAGCTGACATTTACAAGGGAAATGAAACAACACAACACCTGTGACAATACCTTTAAACATAAAACTGTGAAAACTGCTCAGAAAATATTAAACGTAAAAATACTTTTTCTGCACCAAAATACCTCGTTAGTGTTAAATTGATTGATAGTTATTGCTTTGTATGTTTAAGGTTAAGGTCATTTTGCATACTTTTAACTTGAAAAATATTATGTTTATTGTCCAGTATTTAGCAATTCTGATTCCATTATCAATATCACTTATCGATTCTGACCGGATTCTCATTGGCTCAGCTTTGAGTCAACACCATCACTAAGCAGGATATCACCGCTACTCTCCTCTGACACTTGCCCTACAATCAGCTGATTGTAGGGCAAGTGCAAGGGAACCGATGAGCAGGACTGATAGACAAGCATACTAAAGAGTCGAAGGAACTGGAATACTGGGAACCAGTTACCGAATCCCATCCCTAATGTCCAGCATTATATTCTATAATTCATATGTTTGCATTAGCTGTCCTGTGTGGATCATGAAGTATATTAAAATATCGTAATAACCCCCAGCTGAATTCAAAGGCTTGAGCACTGTGTGACATGGTTAACTGTTGATGTCTACAGGGTGGACTGTTGGCAAAGAGACTGAATTCAGTGAAACATGTGAGTTCTCAGACATGTTAATTTGAACATGGTAGCTGAGTCTGCACCTTGTCAACTTGCCTGTTTTATTAGATAGGAGCTGCTGTCTCTTCGCCATCATCAGAGCTTTTCCACACATGTTGGCCAAACTAGCTAGCAAGAGGAAAGTCGTCCTTTATGATGGGAAATCACTGAAGCTCGTTTACTTACTAAAGCTGTGTCTTTACACAGTGCCCAAGTTGTAACAGATCTCAGACCAGTGAAAGCAGAACCAACTGCAGCCTGCCTTGTTTGTTAGTCTCCCATTAGCTACAGTTTCCTATGTGTACGAAATAAGTGGAGCTGTCAGTGACAATAGCTGACTCAGCCACAGGATGACTGCAAACAGGTGAGGAGCTTTATGAAAGTGCTGTCTGACATGAAAAGAGGGAGTTTGCTTTACTATGGTGCGTTTTAATTTATGCCTGTCTTTAGATTTGCTTGATCTGACAGAATGCCACTCTTATATAGTAACTGCTGTAAGCCACTAAAAGAAACTGAGAATAAAACTAATGAAATCAAGTTAACCAAAACAACCGCAGCCAAAGATACATTATTAAGTAAAATCAAATGAAAAAATCACAGTAGTTAATGCCTCAGGACTGTGGTCACATGGTCGGCTCAAGAAAGCTAACAGAATCATGTCTTCTTGGAAAAACGTGGGTCCAGTAATAATAATTCTGATGTAACTGTTGCATAGGACTTGTAACAACAGCTCAATAGTAATCACAATACAACTTAGTGACTTTAGCCTGCACAAAGATAAACATAGCAGACTGAATAATTTTGCTATAAACAAACTCTGTGATAAAACTGGACTAAATTAACTTGTATCATTAATACTAACATGAAATAGCTCTTCAAGGCAGAAATCATTTAGAAAGTATTCTAGGAGATGAACAGTATTTCCTGCAGGCTAGCACACAGCTAGTTTCCTATTTTCATCAACAACAGGAACACTGGCCACTCCTAAAATGTTTTCTGTCTCTCTGATAGGTTTAGATTGGCTTTTCGATATCTTCAACATCTCTTTGGAGCTACCAAAAGCAAGTTCAGCACTTGGAAACAATTCCAGACATTTTAACTTATTATGAAATAATGGATCATTTGTCCAGTTAGTTTGAGGCTCTAAAGATGAGGTTCAAACACTTGTTACTATACAACCACCATGCTTCCCACTGGTGACGTCGGTACAAATATTTGTACTTTGTGCTCATTACATTTTCAAAATGGGTTTGTTACGTTTGGTTTAAGGCATTGGAGGGGAGTTATTTTTTCACATCCCTGTGGGCCATTGAACTGATTTGAGCCTAAACAGTCATGCATAACAGGCTGTCAGGGGTAGACATTTGTTCAAACACAAGTAAGAGAAATGAGACAACTGCAGACCGACTCAGAGAGTAATTAGAAAACGTGCGCACGGGTGAATGTCTCTGAGAAGACACACACACTGAGCGCAGGCTTGGTTCTTTATTTATAGTGAAAGTAAGTTACATAGTACTTCCTCTTTTAACTGAAAAGGGAGAGGTCAGGCATTATCTCAGCTTATCTGACCTTGCACACATACTGAAAATAATCCTATTTGTGTATTAATCACAGGGGGATGTTGCATAAAACCTGTGTGCAATAGTCAGGGGTTACATTGTGCCATTGTTTTGTTTTTCCTTGTTTTTGGCACAACACAGTATTTCAGCATCCAGCTAGCCATACAGAAGACGAGCGAGTATAAAGGGAGTGATGTTTTTTAAGTTAAAGCTAATTTCAAATGCAACATTTCTATCAGTTACACACCAGCAAACACAAACTGTTTGTGTGCGGTTTGTCTCACAGTGTGCTGCAGCTAAAGGTCCAGCTGCTGTATTTCACAGGGAGAGAAAAGAAAGAGAGCTAACTTCACTCAGAGATGGAGAAAGATAAGAAGACAGGACAGGAGAGGAAGAAGGGACGTTAGATTTAAAGTTAAGGACTGCTCAGTGGTGTTTGATAAACTGGAAATTTTAAGCTTACATGCAAGTCCTATTATTAATAAAACTGATACAACTCCTGCTGTCAGACCTGCAGTTGTCAGGATTGTGATATGCTCCTCTGTCTCATAGTTAGGGATGGGTACTGGTATCGGCTCTGATATAAACGGTAGTAACCAGACCGAAAAGCAGCGCACATTTCGGTGCTTTATTTTGGTGCTTTTTTTTTTCCTGAGATGTCACACACTTTGGATTCTAGCCAATCATTTTACGTTTCCGAGGATAGTAGGCGGGCCCAGGTACATACGTTCTTTTAGAGCAGAGCTACAGATTAAAAATGCCCAAGGCGAAGTGGTCAAAGTCTGGCTGTACTTCACAGCAAAAGATGCAAACTCAGCAGCCTGCAACAAGTGCTTTAAGCTGATACTGTGCAAAGGAGGTAACTCCTCAAATCTGATGAAACACCTGAGTGATACCATATATGCCCTATAGCTGCAGAAAAGACTAACATTGTTATCTTTTTACAAAAAACAGCTAAACATGAGAGGTTTTTGGACAAAGTTTGTGTTTTCCATTCTTTAAGCACCGGTTCCAGCCAAAGGAGGTATGCTGTATCAACAGAAAAGGCTAACTTGGTTATCATTTTGCAGAAAAAAAGAGACTTCTAAAAATAAAAACATAAGAGGTTTTTAGACAAAGTTTGTGTTCTCCATTCTTTAAGTACGGTGGCCCCTAGAGACAAAGCACGTACAAACTCCAAAACACTTGCAAAATCCAAAACACTTGCAAACTCCAAAACACTTGCAAACTCCAAAACACTTGCAAACTCCAAAACACATGCAAACTCCAAAACACTTGCAAACTCCAAAACACTTGCAAAATCCAAAACACTTGCAAACTCCAAAACACTTGCAAACTCCAAAACACTTGCAAAATCCAAAACACTTGCAAAATCCAAAACACTTGCAAACTCCAAAACACTTGCAAAATCCAAAACACTTGCAAACTCCAAAACACTTGCAAAATCCAAAACACAACGGAAGTGCTCCAGGACGCTAGGGGCAGTGTTGAGCTCGATTTGCAAAATAAACGGCAAGTTTGTCTGTATGGGACGGTCTAGTCTCCGTCGCGCTTCCCAGGTTGCCTAGCAACCATGATACTAACCGCTGGAAACGTGTCATACAACTTGGTTTGACAGAACTGAAGGAGAATATATTTTGTTAATTTGTTTGTTTGTTTCTACAAGAGCTTTGTGTGATTTGATAAGTATCTGAGGCTAAGACCACAGGACTGTAAAACATGATTTTTGGGCTTCATTTCTGTACTGAACAGTCATTTAAGATTAGTTAGTAAATAAAAATTAGCTGATGTTGTTCATGAGACTAAAGTCATATCACTTTGGTAATGTAAATATAATGTGGCCAATATTATAGTTATTATATTAATCATTATTAGCTATTACAGCAGTGAACATGAACTCTGACAAGACATGGCTGAACCCAGCGGTGCCGGACCACGCCATCCAGCCGGCCGAGTTCTTCTCGGTTCACCGCATGGACAGGACACGGGACTCGGGGAAGTCAAGGGGAGGCGGCGTGTGTTTAATGGTGAACAACAACTGGTGCAACAGTGCGAACGTTGTTCCTCTCACACGCTCCTGCACACCAAATCTGGAACTACTGTCCATCATGTGTCGTCCTTTTTATCTACCTCGGGAATTTACATCGGTCATTGTAAGTGCCGTTTATATTCCACCACAAGCGGACACGGTCACCGCCTTATGCAAGCTGCATGAGGCACTCACACAGCACCAGACACAACACCGGGACGCTGCGCTTATTGTGACGGGGGACTTTAATAGCGCCAACCTCAAACGCGCAGCGCCGAACTTTTATCAACACATCACCTTCCCCACCAGGGGTGAAAGGACACTGGACCACTGCTACACTACGGTCAAGGACGGCTACAAGGCACAATCCCGCCCCCCGTTTGGCAAATCTGATCACGCCGCCATCTTCCTCATGCCAAAATACAAACAAAGGCTGAAACAGGAAGTTCCGGTTCAGAGGAAGGTCGCGCGCTGGACGGATCAATCGGTGGCCGCGTTACAGGACGCACTCGATGACGCAGACTGGGGCATGTTCAGAAACAGCTCCGACGATGACGTCAACGTGTTTACGGAAGCGGTTGTGGGTTTCATCGGGAAACTAGCGGATGATACCGTGGAGACAAAGACTATCACAACGTTTCCCAACCAGAAGCCGTGGGTGGATAAAACCATCCGCGACGCTCTGAGATCCCGCACCGCTGCCTACAACACGGGACTCATGACGGGGGACATGGACCTGTACAAAGCCGCGTCATATAACGTGCGGAGGGCGGTGAAAGAGGCGAAGCAGCGCTACGGGAGGAAACTAGAGTCACAACTCCAACAGAGTGACTCTAGGAGCCTGTGGCGGGGACTAAGGACAATAACGGACTATAAAGCACCAACAACCGGTATGACGAACGCGGCCGTGACTCTGGCAGACGAGCTGAACACTTTCTATGCTCGCTTCGAGGCTGCAGCTAAGGTCTCCAACAATGCTAGTGTTAGCGGCGCTAACGGCTGCAGACAGGAAGATACTGCCAGCACCGGAAACGTGCTCGTCATCTCCGAGCATGAAGTAAGGAGAGCCTTCAAGAGAGTGAACACCAGGAAAGCAGCAGGACCAGACGGCATCCCAGGTCGTATCCTAAGAGACTGCGCATACCAGCTAGCTCCTGTGTTCACTGAGATATTCAACATCTCTTTATCTCAGTCGGTGATCCCCACATGCTTCAAAGAGTCCATCATTGTTCCTGTCCCGAAGAAACCCCACCCTGCTTCTCTCAATGACTATCGCCCTGTAGCCCTCACCTCAGTAGTGATGAAGTGCTTTGAACGCCTGGTCAGAGACTTCATCATTTCTTCACTACCAGACACACTGGACCCACTACAGTTCGCTTACCGTCCAAATCGTTCCACAGACGATGCCATTTCTCATCTCCTCCACACATCACTCACTCACTTGGACACTAGAAGGGGGAATTATGTTAAAATGCTCTTCATAGACTACAGCTCTGCATTTAACACCATAATTCCCTCCACACTCACCACCAAGCTGGAGCATCTGGGACTCAGCTCATCTATGTGTCAGTGGATCTCCAACTTCCTAACTGGCAGACCACAGGCAGTAAGGATGGGCGGACATGTCTCAGCCTCCACCACTCTCAGCACTGGAGCCCCCCAGGGGTGTGTTCTGAGCCCCCTGCTGTACTTTTTGTACACATATGACTGTGTGGCCACTACCAGCTCCACCACCATCATCAAGTTTGCTGACGACACCGTCGTGGTGGGCCTGATCTCTGATAACAACGAGACGGCCTACCTGAAGGAGATTAGGAATCTGGAGAACTGGTGCCAGAGGAACAACCTCCTTCTAAACGTCAGTAAGACAAAGGAGCTGATAGTGGACTTCAGCACTAAGCAGGAGAGGAACTACCAGACCCCCGTCATCAACGAGTGCCCAGTGGAGAGAGTGGACAGCTTCAAATACCTCGGAGTTCACATCACGCAGGACCTGTCATGGTCCTGTCACATCAACACCGTGGTGAAAAAGGCCCGACAGCGTCTCTACCACCTCAGACGCTTGAGAGACTTCCAACTGCCCTCCAAGGTGCTCAGGAACTTTTACTCCTGCACCATAGAGAGCATCCTGGCGGGAAACATCTTAACCTGGTTCGGGAACAGCACCATGCAGGACAGACGAGCTCTAGAGAGGGTTGTGCGGTCAGCTGAGCGCACCATCCGCTCCGAGCTCCCTGACCTGCACTCAATCTACAGCAGGCGGTGCTGGACCAAGGCCAGGAAGATCGTGAAGGACCTCAGCCATCCCAACAACAGACTGTTCTCTCTGTTGAGGTCAGGAAAGCGATTCCGCTCCCTGAAGACCAACACAGAGAGACTGAGGAGGAGCTTCTTCCCGCAGGCGATACGGTCTCTCAATCACACCACCACACAGTACTGACCCACACATATGGTTCTTACACACACACTGGACTTTCTGGACTTTGGTTTTGCACAACACTGGTCACTATATTCTTCATTTCCGGTTAATACTTGTACAGCTGCTGTTATTGTGTATATATTTATTTATATTTAGATTCCTTCATACATTCTTATATAGTTCTATATTGTGTATTGTGTATTTTGTTGTACAGTTATTTTATTTTCAACTTTAATTTATATATTTATCTTTATCTTATTCTTCCCAGTTAAATTTACCCTTCATTCTAATTTGTGTTGTACAGTTATTTCATTTTTAACCTTAATTTATATTTTATTCCTTCCTAGTTAAATTTACCCTTTTTAATTTTTCATATTTATTTCCTATCTTATTCATAGCCTTTTCCTTTTTTGTTCTCTTTAGGTCACGAGCAGTTGTCCAAGCATTTCACTACATATCGTACTGTGTATGACTGTGTACGTGACAAATAAAATTTGAATTTGAATTTGAATTTGAATTCTGTGTCAGCCTCAGTACAGATTCAAGTTGCAGTTATTTATATGTCTTATCACCTTAAATCTTCACTCAAAGACAAGTGTCTTTGACAGTGTATATATAGGTGTATCATATATAAGAGACAAATGTTGTTCCTTCAGTATGTTGGCATTACTAAATTTGGCTCATTGCTTACATATATTTATAAAAAGAAAATGTACAAGCTGTGATAACTGTGTCTGATAGAATGAAGAGTAGACTGATATATTGAATATTCCTTTATTGGGTGTGAAAATCAGACCATGTCATAACTGCTGTAAGTCACACAGAATAGACATCAGAGCCTTAAACAGGCTGACTTCTGCTAAATGGGTCAAACTGGGCAGAAAGTCTACAAACACATAACATCCTTATAGAATATGATGTAACACTATAGATCAACTTAGCTCAGAATATATAAAGCATATAAACAGTTACAGCAATATGATGCAACAAACACAGCAGCTACTGATCCAAAATACTCAAAGCTTCATAGAACTGAAACCAACATTTATTTTTAGTTCCATTCTGCTGCTGATACATACTTTAGGTTTCTGAATATTAAACTTGTTGCTGCCTTTCATAGTGTGTAACTTGAAGGCCCAGAGTACTTTCTCCCACACTGAAAACACTGGGATGATAACATTATTTGAACATTACCTAATAAGACTGATTCAGGACAGACAATTAGTGATTCTAAACTTTCCTAGCAGTCCTTCACAAACAGGGAACAGTCTGTCTATTCTCTCCATCTGTCAGCTGCTGCTGGCTCTTCCTCTTCCTCTTCCTCACACACTGCTGAGTTTGTCCTGGTGGATCATCAGGGGTGCAAAGCCTCACAGATGATGTGCAGCAGTGTGTCCCTCAGTCTGTCCTCACTCTGGACACTTGCAGTCGTCACACATGGAAATCAAATGTGTGATAAGCTGCAGGATTCTAACACAAGTGTAACTTATAAATACATGTTCATACTTTTATTCCACAATCAGAGAGAAAGAAACAGAGAGAGAGTGCAGGACAGACAGACAGGTGACAGTCTCAGGTGTACACACTGCTACAAACAGGAGGATTTAGTGTTTGTGTTATTACGAGTGTAAACAAGAAGAGTTCCAGATGGTGCAGTGGACACATGTGTGACTGCTGTGATTAAAGCATCTTTCTTTCAGCTTAACGAGTGAACCGTCAGCTCGTTCAAACACACGTTAAAGTCTGTTTGGCTCGACACCACTGAACAGAGGCAGCAATATAACATAGCTAACATTAACAGTGCAGTGAATCCTGCTTGTGTCGTGATATTCAGGACTGCAAACCGAGCAGCATCACTGACTTTCAGCCTGTTGTGTTTGTGGATATATGACTGACTTTAATTATCCACAAAATCATCAGATTCTCTGTAAGATTAAAGTCAAGTATTGAATGGCGTATATTTTGAAGTAAAGGCTTTAAAACCAAGTTAGTACAAACATCACTAATGTCACATAACTTTCCCGACATGTGGCCAACAGTAATGTTTTAATGTTCTTCATTATAAAAACATTTGCGCATAAATAAGTGACATAATATTCAGTACTTACTTCTGAAAGTTTACTCTTCGGCGGCTCCGCTTCCGCCGTTTTTTTCGGCAAAATTATCCACATCACCGCCGCGCTATGAAATCTGGAATATGTTGGGCCCATCCTTAAAATTCAGGGAAATTAAGGACGCATTTGAGGGCCGCATTTCGAGCAGCCTTTGAATTGGGACAGCCTTCGTCGTGTCGCTGTGCCGTAATCGGCCTTAAAATGTGGCCTTTAAGGCTGCAGACCCTGAATTGGGATACAGCCCAAATCCGGTCATTGGTACTTCCTGGCTTGTGTAGTTACTAGGTAACAAAAGCTCAACACTGCCCCTAGCGTCCTGGAGCACTTCCGTTGTGTTTTGGAATTTTGCATGTGTTTTGGGGTTTGCAAGTGTTTTGGAGTTTGCAAGTGTTTTGGAGTTTGCAAGTGTTTTGGTGTTTGCAAGTGTTTTGGAGTTTACAAGTGTTTTGGAGTTTGTACGTGTTTTGGAGTTTGCAAGTGTTTTGGAGTTTGTACGTGTTTTGGAGTTTGCAAGTGTTTTGGTGTTTGCAAGTGTTTTGGAGTTTACAAGTGTTTTGGAGTTTGTACGTGTTTTGGAGTTTGCAAGTGTTTTGGAGTTTGTACGTGTTTTGGAGTTTGCAAGTGTTTTGGTGTTTGCAAGTGTTTTGGAGTTTACAAGTGTTTTGGAGTTTGTACGTGTTTTGGAGTTTGCAAGTGTTTTGGAGTTTGTACGTGTTTTGGAGTTTGTACGTGTTTTGGATTTTGCAAGTGTTTTGGAGTTTACAAGTGTTTTGGATTTTGCAAGTGTTTTGGAGTTTACAAGTGTTTTGGAGTTTGCAAGTGTTTTGGAGTTTGTACGTGCTTTGTCTCTAGGGGCCACTGTATTTAAGCACCGGTTTGAGCACCGTTTGAGCACCGGCACCGTTTCAAAAGTACCGGTTTGGCAAAGGTATCGGATAAAACCTATACGATACCCATCCCTACTTATAGTAGGACAGAAATTATCTTTTGGAGTGGTACAAATAATTTGTGTGGCATCTTATTTGATACAGAACACCTGATTGTTCTGCAATTGGTTTAAAATTTTTAGTTTTAAATTAGCGTTTAAAAAAACCCCGCCGGAGGCTTTGGCTGCATTTTTAGGTAAGCTGTTGCATATAACTTTGTTGTTTGCAAAACTTATCAAAAGGTTTTTAAAAATGCACGATTTGCATTTCATGTTTGTAGTTTTTATGGTGAAAAATAACTTTTTTCTACTTGGATTTTATATTTTGATTTTAGATCAGTTGTGTTAACGCAGTATGTAAAAATTAAAAACTGTAAATTCAGATATGTGAGGTTGTGCTGAAACAGTTATTAAAGTTGAAATATGGAGGTAAAATCAAAAGTAGTCAAAAAGGGCCAATTACACCCTGGACCCCACAGGGTTAAACAAATATGTAGGACTGCTTTTTCTGATTTGTGCAATATCTCTAAAATAAAAAAACATCCCGTCTTAGAGTAATGCTGAAAAACTTGTTCAAGCATTTATAACTTATAATTCATAAACAAATAATATAGAAATATAATTTATAAATAAATCAAAAATGAAAATTGCAAAAGTTATTCCAATCCATAGAGAGAGAGAGATGTCAATTTACCAATTACAGATCAATATCAGTACTCGCACAGTTCTCAAAAATCTTAGAAAAATTATTTTTTAATAGACTTGATAAATATATTGAGAAGCATAATCTCCTAAGTGATAACCAATCAATTAGAGTGAAAAGGTCCACTTCCATGGTGGTGATGGATCTTGTAGAAGGGATATCTACTGCAATAGATAATAAGGAATAGACTGCTGGTGTTTTATAGACTTAAAAAAGGCATTTGATACAATTGATCTATATTAATGAATAAACTAGAGAGATATAGTATAAGAGGGATATCATACAAGTGGATGAAAAGTTACCTGAATGACAGATATCGATATGTCAATATCAATAATGTAAAATCTAATCAGGTTTCAGGTGATTAATTAATTAATTAATTAATTAATCAATTAATTATTAATTAATTAATTTGCAAGTTCTCCCACTTAGAAATCATGCACATTGCAGGTGCATTCCCTCTGTGAGAGACAGCATTTAAAAAAACAATTCAGGAAATCTCATTGTTTGATTTTTAACAAATGTATTTGTATTGCACTGCTGTGTGCTTTGGGCCACTGTCTTGTTGAAAGACCCAGCCATGACCCATCTTCAATGCTCTGACGGAGGGAAGAAGGTTGTTGCTCAAAATCTCACAATACGTGGCCCCATTCATCTTCTCCTTAATACAGTGCAGTGTTCTGTCCCCTTCGCAGAAAAGCACCCCCAAAGCATGATGTTTCCACCCCCATGCTTCACAGTAGGAATGGTGTCCTTAGTGTTCATCCTTTTTTTTCCTCCAAACACAGCGAGTGAAGTTGAGACAACTGGCAAACTTCTGGCGGGCCTGGACATGTGATGACTTGTGCAGGGGAACCTTCCGTGCAATGTGTGATTTGAGACCATGACGGTGTAGTGTTCTATCAACAGTCACCTTTGAAACTGTGGTCCCAGATCTCTTCATGTAGTTCTGGGCTGATTCCTCACCTTTCTTATTATCAGTGATACCCCACTCGGGGAGATCTTGCACGGAGCCCCAGGGAGACTGGCAGTCGTCTTTAGCCTCTTCCATTTTCTAATAATTGCTCCAACAGTTGATCTATTTTCACCAAGCTGCTTGGCATTTGCCCCGTAGCCCTTTCCAGCCTTGTGGAGGTCCACAATTTTGTCCCTGGTGTCTTTTGACAGCTCTTTGGTCTTGCCCATCGTAGTAGTTGGAGTCTGACTGACTGTGGGGTGGACAGGTGTCTTTAAAGAGCTCAGACCGGTGCTACTAATTTAGATTAATAAGTGGAGTAGAGGTGGACTTTTTAAAGGCATAGCAACAGGTCTTTGAGAGCCAGAATTCTTGCTGATTGCCAGGTGTTCAAATACTTATGTGCAGCAGTGCAATACAAATAAATTCTTTAAAAATCATACAATGAGATTTCCTGAATTGTTTTTTAAATGCTGTCTGCCACCGTGGGAATGCACCTACAGTGTGAATTTCAGACCCCGCCATGATTTCTAAAAGGGAGAACTTGCAAAATCGCAGGATGTTCAAATACTTATGTTCCTCACTGTGGATATAAATGACATATGTAGTGTTTCCAAACTGTTAAAATGTGTATTGTTTGCTGACGATACCACTCTGTATTGCTCAGGTAAAAACCTAGCACAGCTTCTGACTACAGTAGAAAAGGAGTTAAATATATTAAAAACTGGTTTGATATAAATAAGTTATTGTTAAATATAAACAAAACAAAATGTATTCTTTTTAGCACCAGACAAATGAAAGATGTATCTAAAATCAGGGTGAATGGAACTGAAATTGAAAGGGTGAATGAAAATAAATTTCTTGGAGTGATGATTGATAATAAGCTGAGCTGGAAGTCTCATATAAACCATGTAAAAACAAAAATGTCAAAAACCATTGCTATTCTCTACAAAACAAAGCATGAACAAGAAATGATTACACACACTTTATTGTTCGCTGTTGCTTCTGATATGACTTACTGTCTGGAGATATGGGGTAATGCATGTAAAATAAAGACTCTTCCTATTTTCAAGTGCTATTCATATGTAAATGAGATCGCCAGTTCATATGCTAATTAACGGTGCTAATCGTCATGTTAGCTCTTCGAATGCATTGTTAGATCATTGGCACATGTTGTTGTTAACAGTACAGATTATTAATGTACATTTCCACATATGTTTTATTGTTACAGTTTCACAAAATGAAAGAACCAGTAAACTTCTCAAGATCTCATCTATTGTCTGGAGTTCCTGGGTTCATGTTTAGCTGTGTGGATAGCTAGTCAGACTTCTAGCGAGGCCATTTACACTTATAGTTAGGGCTGATCAGGTGACCCTGATTCCACTGCCTGTCTTTTGGCTTATCTCCCTCCCCTCACTCCTAACTTCTTCCTCCTAGCGTTTTTCCCGCTCGGTTGCAGGGTCCGCTTTTCTGCAAAGTCGTCTCCACTTGGGTCGGTCAAGGGCGTCGGTCAGATCGGCTTCGATCTTCTTCACGTCGTCCTTGATTCGGTCCATCCATCTCCGCTTTGGTCTGCCTCTAGGTCGACGTCCTTGGGGGCTGAGCCGCAGTGCTGTTCTCACCACTGAGTTCTCATCGCTCCGTACCACATGTCCGTACCACCGCAGCCTCGCTTCTTGCATCTTATCTGTGATTGGCGCGATTCCCATCCTCTTTCTAACGTCGGTGTTCATGACGTGGTCCCATCGTGTTAGGCCTAGGCACCATCGCAGCATCCGCATTTCCATCGTGTGAAGGGCTTGTTCGTGCTTTGCGGTGGCTGGCCAGCACTCGGATCCATAGAGGGCGACGGGGCGCACTACACTCTTGTAGATCTTTGACTTGAGGCGATTGGGCATTCTTCGGTCACACAGGACGCCGGTGACTTGGCGCCATTTCATCCACGCTGCGTTGATCCTGGCTCGTACATCTAGTAGGATATCGCCGTCATTGCTGATCATCGATCCGAGGTATTTGAAATGAGGTACTTTCGCCAGATCTTCTCCATCGACGCTGATCGTGCCGTCGGTCTGGGGGCCAGCCTCTAAGTATTCGGTCTTGTTGGTGTTGAGCCTCAGGCCGAAGTCAGCTAGGCGAGTCTTCCACTGCTGCGTTTGGTATTGCAGTTCTATTCGCGATTCATCGGCCAGGAAGACATCGTCGGCGTAGAGAAGTGTCCAGGGATGGGGTGACTGGAGATCCGCCGTCGCAGTGTCCATGCAAAGGATGAAGAGCAGCGGGGAGAGTGCCGAGCCTTGGTGGACGCCCACATTGATGTTAAAGGGCGGCGATGTTCCCACTGGGCTTCTGACCATGCTGGTGACTTGTCGGTAGAGGAGCTTTGTCCAGTTGACGTAGGCTTCAGGAACTCCATGTGATCGCAGGGAGTGCCAGATGAGGTCGTGTGGGACACGGTCAAACGCCTTTTCCAAGTCGAGGAAGGCCATGTGGATGGTCTTGGACTTCTCTCGGTGTTTCTCCAAAAGCAGGCGGGCAGCATGGATGGCGTCCGTCGTGCCACGCCCCCTGATGAAGCCACATTGGTTGGGCGTTAAGTTGACGATTTCTCGCATCCTGGCGTCGATGATCCGTTCGAAAACCTTCATGGTATGGCTTAGGAGTCGGATCGGGCGGTAGTTGGAGCATTCAGCCACATCGCCTTTCCCTTTCCAGATGGGCACCGTTATGCTGGTTGACCAGGCTGCTGGCCCCTCACTCCTAACTGGCCGAGGAAATTGGCTGGCCCTCCCTGAGCTTGGTTCTGCTGGAGGTTTCTTCCTGATAAAAGGACGTTTTTCCTTCTCACTGTCAACAAAGTGCTCATAGGGGCTTGTCTTATTGTTGGGGTTTCCCTGTGTGATTGAAAGGTTACACCTTACAATACCAAGCAACTTGAGGCAACTGTTGTTGTGATTTGCTGCTAAATAAATAAAAATAAGTTAAATTGACTTTTTAAGTGAATTCAGTATTTAGCTAATCCAACAGTAATTGTACCTGGGCATGGCTGTTGAAATCGAACACAGTTATCCCCAAATGGTGGTTAATCACAGTTCATTCACAATTAAACAGGGGGGTAATTAATTTTTCACATAGGGCCAGGTGCGTTTGGATCGCTTTGTTCTATTATTAAATTAAATCATCATTTAAAAACTGCACTATGTATTTGCTGGAGTTCTCTTTGTTTATGTTTAAAATTAAAATTAATTTGAGGGTCTGAAACGTGTAAGTATGAGAAAAATGCAAAATACTACGAAATCAGGAAGGGGCAAATATTTCGACACAGATATATATTTCAGCTTGTTTTTCACGCCTTCAAAACAAGCTGAAATATAATAATTTTATGTTTATGTTTATGTTTATGGTTATGTAAAGCTAAGTAAAGCACTGATCACAGTCTTTCCTGGAAGAATGATCAATGGAAGCTAATTTAATTATTTTGTCACTCAGAAACTTCTAAGTAGCTTCTTTCTTTTTAGAACCTTTACAAATATACAGTTTGTTACCTCTGTTACACACACTGCACTGCACAGGAAGTGATTCACTTGTTGAACATCGAACTACACTGACCCAGAGGAAAGCTCTGCCTTAGTCATGTAGATAAACATTTCATAACTGTCAACAATATCAATAAACCCCAGCAGAAAAGAACCAGGTCTGCATCGTGAAACTGTGTCTATTGAACTCACCACAGTATACATTACACATCCAATTATGAGCATTTATGGCATGAATACGCTTGAACGTTGCTAATAACTGTGTGGATTGAATAAGGCCTTTAACGGCTTGAAGGGGCCATTGTAGGATTTTGATTCTCTGTAATAAGTGAACATGTAAAATTTGTTGAATGCCATATGCAACAGTAATTTCTGTAATAAAAGTAATTATGTAAATTATCTGTGTTCCGTTTAATGTGCTAAAGAGGACAAAGCACATGAAATGCTGAGAAACCATAAAATATATTTCTCACTCATCCAACCATTGATCAGAGGTATAAAACAGGCAGCTCATTAACTTCAACTCAGCCCAAATAAACTGCAGAAATATTTGCTGTCCAACATAAGTGATACTCAATAACTGAACTGTGTGAGAGCAGCTGCATGCTGTTTACTCCTGTGAATAATGCCTTGTTGTGGGCTGACTGACCCACTGCATTCAGCTGCTTAAGACAGAACTAATTCTATAAATGAACTCAGAATAAGATGAAATGTACTGTCAGTGGCTAACTTTCACTTAAACACCTTTACATTTTGTATCATCACATAACAATGTAACATTGTTACAACAACAACAACAACAAAACAAATCAGTGGAATTAAAAGACTTGAGCAGTGTGTGACCCTTTCAATTATTCAGCATTGATGAAAAACAAAGGTGGGGGTGTTGGCAAAGCAGCTGGTTAAATCTGTTATGTTCAGGCATTCTCAGAGTTTTAAAGAAGTGCAGCTTTCAGCAACAACAGCCGACTGTGGCCAAAAGATGACCGTAATGTAAACCGGCGAGGAGCTCCATGACAGCGCTGTCTGAGATGAAAGGTTTGGTATGTTTTAATTTATGTCCAGCTTTAGATTTATTAGAGGCAAGCACTGGTTGCCTTGTTTGTCCTAACAAAGCTCCACTGAAGTTCATGATGGTTAGAAAAAGAAGGAAGAAGCTACGCTGTTTTGAAAGGGTTGGGAGGAAAAGGTAAGGTTGTAAGTAAGCAAGGCTTCGGTTTGAAAAGTTTCATCTGAAGAAACCGAAAGAACAAAGTTCTTTAGACAAAAGAGACCAAAGTAGAGACAGGAAAGCAAACAGAACATGAGCACAAACACCATGTAACATGTGTCAAGCATGGGGGTGGAGGGTGATCTGTGCTTGTTTTGCAGTCACAGGACATGAGCACCTTGTAGGCACTGAGCTCACCGTGAACTCATCTGTATGCCAGAGTATTATAGATTCATGTTATCTATTCGATATGTAAGCTAACGAAGGATAGTCCTACAGAAACCTTTTCATATGACTTTCATTTCATGACATTATATGTTTTAATATTGATGCTAATACTAATACTGTTACTATCAGTAGTTTGTCAGTGTTTTACTAGAATTAACAGAAAACTCAGAGGTTAACTGTTGTTGATGTTTTTGACTCTTTGAAGTGCAATGACACATTCTAACCTCTATTCTTCTAACAGCTACATGGGTCTCATATTTTTCTGTAAGACTTACAGTTTGACAGATGAAGAGTGTAACACTCACTTTCTGTCTTTCTGTCACACACACAAGATCACTGGTTCTTTCCAACCCCCTGACCAGCTGGTACAATTTTATCAGGTATGCCAGAGGAAAGTGGATTTCTGTTCTCATACAACTGTCAGCAGAGCAAGAACAGATAATACCAAGATTGTATTGAGATCATTCTCCTCACTCTTAGTGTGTGCTGGATAAAGACAAAGGGCAGCCAGAGAGAAGCCCATGTGTGTTTATCTAAAAAAAATTGCATGTGAAAAATTAATGCGACAAAAAGATAATTAACAATGATCAACACCTAACAAGAGGATTCTTGGCCATTTTTATGGGTCTTTATTGTCGTACAGGAACCAACTCCTGACAGCTAAAGCCACCTGATTGGCTTTTATGTTCCCATGGGGTCAACCGCAGGGTCCCAAGACAGGAAGTGAGGAGAGAGAAAAGTGGATTAGTGGGCAACATTGAAGCTTTAGAAATTCAATCAAAATCTGAAAAGTGCTCTAAGGAAGAACTTAAAGGAAATAGTTTTATGATTCATGCTGTTGTGTCATCAAGAATGAAGAAAAGGCCCCATTCTACCTCAAAACTCCTATTAAGTTTTTATTGATCTCATTTTTCTTGCAGTTCATTCATGCTGACAAGTGGCCTGCAGTAAACATTAGCAGGGAGAGGACGCGATGCTGTACTAACATGAGAAAAAAATGACAATATGGGCAGTATTGAACATGTCGGTGCGCCACTGAATGAAAACATTTTTGTCACTAATTTTCTCAGCCAGACAGCTTTAAAAGTAATCAAACATAAGAATTCTTAATCAATTTCAGGACTCTGGAGCACTGCAAAGAAGATCTGGACAGTTTACAGCATTGTACTGATGACTGTTGTTATAGGGAAACCGAACAAAGAGCCATCTCCCTCCAGCAGCCATGAAGAGTAGCAGTAACTTAAAGCAACATGGTGAATATAGTCTATAAATAAAAAACTGTCGAGCTTTGACACACCTTTGTCCCTGCTAGAAATTCTTGACAAAGAGTCCATGGAGTACAGCTAGCAGCAAAGACAGCTTATCTAGACTCCCCTGAAACTGTCTGAGGACATGGTCTTCAGAAAAGAGTCCATTTTTATAGAAAAACAAACCATCAAGAATCCTTTTATAAACTTCTTATTAGACAAAACACAACTGTCACCCAAAATTCACCCTCACCCGGCAGCCCCTCCTAACTCCAGGACAGGAGCATCAGGCATGTTTTAAAAAGAGGCTTTCCATTGGATTCAATTATATATGATGTATTCTGCAGAAAAAATAGAATTGGGCTGAAATATCAATTGCTTTATTATGTACTCAGGTTGTGTATCATGTTTTTAAAAGTATGGGATTAGTTTTTTGGAAAGTAATCAGTAATTAGTTACTAATTACCTTTTTTAAATTCCCCCCACCCACGCCCCCATTGTCGGTCAGCACCACGTCGCCACAGGGCTGCATTCTCAGCCCCCTACTGTATGCCATGTACACCTATGAGTATGCTCCAACCCACCCAACGTCATCATCAAGTATTGGTTGGGTTGCATCTTCTCTCTCTGCTGTACTTCTCTCTCAACACTAATGACCACACCTCAGGAGAACCATCTGCGAAACTCCTGAAGGTCGCGGATGACACCACCATCATTGGTCTGATCCAGAATGATGATGAGTCGGCATAGGTCCAGAGACAGGAGGTGGACCAGTTGGTCCACTGGTGTAGTCTGAACCACCAGGAGCTGAACCTGCTCAAGACTGTGGAGATGATGGTGGACTCCCACCACCATCCTCAACAATACTGTACCTACTGTGGACAGTGTTGGGGAGTGTTGGGAATTGCCCTTTGGGACCCCTCCCCAGTAGTCTTCCACTACTCTCTCTACTGTTCACCCAGGGGTTGCACTCCCCCTGCTTGTACCTGTGGTTTCATGTTCTGGGGGTGGGGGTTGGCTGTTCTCCTGCCCTGCACCCCATCCCTTTGTTCATATTCCAAGACTATTTTTCTACATGCATTCTTACCCCCTTGCAACTGCCATTAGATTAGAATAGAATAGAATAATCCTTTAATTGTCCCACAAGGGGAAATTTGGTTGTATCAGCAGCAGATAATGCTTACAACATTATCATGTTGTAAGCAATCACAAACTCTATAGTCTCCCCAGCTCCAGTGTATATTATTTCATCTATTACTCTCAACAAAACCCAAACAAAACACGCAAAGCTACGAGCTACGAGCTACGAGCCCGACACGAACCCGACGTATCAGCCAGAGGTCCCTTTACTACAGTTCTGAGCCGCGGACCTGTTTTATATACGCGCGGAATAGTTTCTACACGAGATCGCTGCAAAAAGTGCAGCCTTACCTAATGTCCACCTACTGTTACTCATTTATATTAAGATTTAAACATCTAGTTGGTGTTGGTGTGGAGAGTAACCTTCAGTAATAGTAATAAATCACACAGCAATAGGACATTCATGTAGTTGTAAAAAGCATTATAATATAATAGGTAATCCAAAGTATTCCATTACGTTACTCTCATTGAGTAACATAACGGAATACGTTACAAAATACATTTTGGGGCATGTAATCTGTAATCTGTAGTGGAGTACATGTTAAAAGTTCCCACACTGACTGCGGAGCACTTAAACCTGGGATGTGCGTGACTAGCCTGCTGATCCTTGCTGTTGTCACTAGTGGGTACCAGACTTAGTAGTCGTTTAATCTAATTGTTTCACATTTTAATTGATTTCCAATGCAAATGTAAATTATTGTGTTCAAAACGTTATGCAGGCATGTGCCACAAGATGGTGCATCGTTGTTGAGAAACTGAGAAACATCATAAATCTGTTAATCTCTGCCTGATGTTTTTGTTATTTATTTGAATGAGCAGTGGCAGAAATGAGCTTCCAGCCAAAGCTGGATGGGCTCTGCTTTAGTGATATTTTGAGGAGTTCAATCATCATGGAGGGGTTTAGAGTAGCACTGCTACTCCTCCACGTCAAAAGGAGGCGACTAAGACTGTCGACCCCTGGGTAAGGTGTTCCAGTCCGACATGTCCTAGTGGGAGGAGGCCACGGCTTAGACACACTGGCAGACGTGGGAAAGGCTCAATGTTTCCCCAGGTGTGGTGAGAGGAAGGTCTGGGCTTTCCTGCTTCTGCCCCTGTGACCTGACTTGAGATAAGCTGTATCATTATTATTATTATGTTCTTATTTTAGGTCTTAACTTTTAAGTTGTTGTCAAGAAATTTCAAACAGCGTGCATTGTTCATAATCCACGGCACAATGCGCCACACTTTTCAGTCACAGTTAGTTATTTTTTTGATGTTAATTTGGTATTTTTAATAACATCTTTTACACTAACATGTTTTATAGCATATTTAACATTGATTTTATGTTTTTCTTCTGTTTGGAGTATAATGTGTAATGTTGATAACGCACAGTGCAAGGCACTGCACAGTGGTGTGATTCGTCACTGAAGAATGTGATAAATGCTTTCAAACGCCTTTATTATTCGTTTTTGACTTTTTCCATTAAACACGTGTCAAATTTCACCTGATACCTGAGTGTTTCTTAGTTTTACACTAGTCAGGCAGACTTTAGTCGATTAGGAAATTAGTCGCCAGGAATATCCCTGACATAGACATATAGAAGGCCCAGCAGAGGTTGTACTTCCTGTGGCAACTCAGGCTTGGCTCAGCCAGACTGCAACGGACAATCAGGTCTGTAGGGAAGATCATCAGTGCTGATCTTTCCTTCATCCACGATCTGTATGGTCCAAGCAGAAAACACCTCACATGCCAGAAAAAAACTCTTAAAAACTGCTGCCTTCAGGCAGGTGCTACAAACCACTGTTTGCTAAAACCAGCCGGCACAGTGGGAGCATCTTCCTCCAGGTTGTCACTCTGAGGAACAGTGTGAAATAACCTCTGTTATATCATTCAGGTCATACGCACATATGCACATTACATTACTCAGTTTCCTACTTATTGTTTGTATAGTTTCTCAAGATTTTTTGTAACTCGTTTATTCTTACTTTTACATAAGATGATTCTGAAACTCCTGCCACAGCTGGCCTTGATAAAAAAAAAATGCAGAAGATAACATTATTTGAAAGGTATTAAAATAGTATTGTAGCACAATGTGATCTCCCAGACAGCTGTTACCTAAAAATCAGACATTTTTGTGATTTTAACATCCATGTAGATGCTAAAAATGACAGCCTCAACATGGCATTTAATCTGTTATTAGACTCAATTGGCTTCTGTGTACCAACACAGAGCAGAGCAGCTATCTGAACACTACTCCAACAGAGGTCGATCATCTTGTTAATAATTTTACCTCCTCACTACGTACGACTCTGGATACTGTAGCTCCTGTGAAAACTAAGGTCTCTAATCAGAAGTACCTGACTCCGTGGTATAATTTTCAAACACGTAGCCTAAAGCAGATGACTCGTAAGCTGGAGAGGAAATGGCGTGTCACAAATTTAGAGGATCATCATTTAGCCTGGAGAAATAGTTTGTTGCTTTATAAGAAAGCCCTCCGCAAAGCCAGAACATCTTACTGTTCATTAGTAAGGCGATCGTGGCTGAAGAGTTGGGAGTTCGTCTTGTAATCGGAAGGTTGCCGGTTCGAGCCCCGGCTTGGACAGTCTTGGTCGTTGTGTCTTTGGGCAAGACACTTCACCCGTTGCCTGCTGGTGGTGGTCAGAGGGCCCGGTGGCGCCAGTGTCCGGCAGCCTCGCCTCTGTCAGTGCGCCCCAGGGTGGCTGTGGCTACAATGTAGCTGCCATCACCAGTGTGTGAATGTGTGTGTGAATGTATCATATCTATCTAATAGACTCCAGTTTGTGCATGTAAATGGAGAGTCCTCTTCACACACTGAGGTTAATTATGGAGTTCCACAGGGTTCAGTGCTAGGACCAATTCTGTTTACATTATACATGCTTCCCGTAGGCAGCATCATTAGAAGACATAGCATACATTTACACTGCTATGCAGATGACACCCAGCTCTATCTGTCCATGAAGCCAGATAACACACACCAATGAGTTAAACTGCAGGAATGTCTTAAAGACATAAAGACCTGGATGGCCGCTAACTTTCTGCTTCTTACTTCAGATAAAACTGAGGTTATTGTACTCGGCCCTGAAAATCTTAGAAATATGGTATCTAACCAGATTCTTACTCTGGATGGCATTACCTTGGCCTCCAGTAACACTGTGAGGAACCTTGGAGTCATTTTTGACCAGGACATGACCTTCAATGCATATAATCAGCATGCAAATGTATTTGAGGTGGGAATTTAACATGTTAATTCCAATTAATTAATTAGAAAAAAATGCATTTAATCACACTTTGCATTCCAAGCAAAGGGGAACTGTTGTCAAAGCACGATTTCCTGGTATACCGATTACACTGATGCACACATTAAAGCCACAAAATGCGTTGCTAGAACTGATTGGAGGCATATTTAATTTCAAAAGACTACCTTACTAAAGTCTTGATAAAAGTGTGATTTTGTGCAAACTGTGCAAAAAGGAGTTTCCATAGCACCGAAGCACATGTTTTGCATTTAGATGGTACTGTAAGGTTTCAACCTTACAGTACCATCTAAATGCAAAACATGTTGCAGCAAGCACAGAAACTGTGGGAGCGCTAGCAGTTTCGAGTATCAACAAAAGATGACTGGCTTCAGGGGCAAAATTAGTGAGTCAACATTGGACAAACTTGCAAAATGGATCGTTCTGGACTGTAGACCACTATCAGTGGTAGAAGATAGGGGGTTGGAAAGTTGGATCCCCTGACGCTAACTGTAGCACACTTTCAAACTGCCATGCCGAAAGACTATTTAAAATAAAATTCAACAGCTTTGTGACACTGAAAAGCAAAATGAGATGCATTGCAGACAGCCTTGGTAATATGGAGGAACTACACCAGGAGCAAACAAGACTGGGGCAACAGAAAGAGCCACTCATACACGGTACATGTTTCCACACGGTGGAATTCAACGCTGGGTATGGCTTCTCGTCTAATAAAGAATCAAGCGGCTGTTTTTGCTGCTTAAGACAAACAAAAGCATGAGCTTTTCATTTTAACTCCATCCCAGCTGGTAAAACTCCATAAGCTGGCAACTGTCCTTGAGCCATGCGTTTCTTCAAAAGTCTATAGTTGACAGTTACTGTGTAGATTAATAATTACTTTGTTGAACTGTCTGCTACAGGTTTGTGACTGAGCTTCTCGGAGGTGAGACATACGTCTCGTGTTCAGTGGTTTTACCTGCTTTCTGCCACCTGCATCACAACATGGAGGTCTCTGATGATGACTCAAACTGCATGGTGAAGTTTAAGACTGCCTTCACAAAGGGCCAACGTCACAAGAGCAGAATCCACCATCAGCCAGACAGACTGCCCGCTGCAGTGGTGGACCAGTCGAGCAGGGACCGGCTCACAGCTGTCTGTCCTGGCCTTCAAGTATCTGATTGGTCCAGCCACTTCTGTCCCATGTGACAGACTGTTCTCACTTACAGGTCATGTAGTAACAACAAAGCTGCTCTGAAAATGTGAACAGGCTAGTTTGTCTAAGCAACTGGCTGGAAGAGACGGACAGTAAATAAGCATGGAGGTATTGTGAGTCCAATGCTTTTGTTATTTTCTGCACTAAAGTGTTCGATGATCATTTTAGCCTGATGTACAAAATAATGTTGACTTAAAGGTGAAGCTGCTCAAAAAAACCTTTTATGTTACTGCCTCATTTTCTAAGAAGAAAAACTGCACTTTATGGTGAAATTTGTATTGTTATTATTAAAAGGCAATACCATTTTGAAAATGTAATTAAAATAACACTTTATTTTTAAGTCTGCCCAATTTTGGCCAGGGATATTAGTTTCTCTGTTTTGAATTGAAATGCAGTTTAAATGCTTTTTTTCATAAATTAAAAGAGCTGGAGTTTACAATGTTCATGTCTATTATTATTCTGTCGCCTACTAAAACCCTTTTAAATTAAAAACAATTTGCACTTTGGGCTAAATTTTCTTGTGCAATTAAATACGATTAATCAAGATTAATTAATTACGAAGCCACTGATTTACATATATATACAGACACACACAAATAACACGCATAGTATTCAAACAGCTAACAAACAGCCATTATAATTCGTCACACTGAGAAAAGCAGACAAATCAACAATACATCTCTTCCAATTAATGGCTAATTAGTATTTTGTTAAACACAGTGCCGAAGATTCAATAAGCCACGTCAGCGTCTACTGTCTGTCTCCCAAGTTTTCCCAACTCCCAACTAATCAATGTTATCTTGTTTCAGGATGCATGTTGTTCCCTATACCTGCCATTGTCCAAAGACGCATCTGCTTACATTCATCTTTTGCTCGTTTCACCTCCCTTTCTGTTTTTTTCTAAACTGAGGACCTGATGGCTTTGACCTTTTCTTGTCCATCTTCCATCAGTAATAATGCACTCCAGTATCAACACCCATCCCCCAACCCACGAATCACCACAACATAACCTAACAGACCCACACCTTAGTGTGTGGATTCGGTTTGTATAGGTTTTTTTTTCTGGGATTTCGCACAACCCAGGAAAAAATAATGCATACATAATGGGCTTGGATATTATGAATGAAATATGCCCGCCTCCCCTTTTATCAGGTTGTGTGTGAGACTTCAGCACAGCAGCATGCAGGTGCACCGAGGGCCCTTGTGCTCACTTTTTCATATATGTGTGTGAAAAAATTTGACTGGGCGATAGAAAACCAACCGGTCCCCATTCAATCACAAAAATGCGCTGGCATGATGTCGAGGCAGCATGGGTGTGAGCAAGTTATGTTGCCAATGCCCATGATGTCGCCCTGAGAAAGAGAGCAGATTTTTCCTATATTGGCTTCCCTTCATTGGCTCCCTCCCTCAATATCTTAATGACCTTGTAGTGCCATATCACCCTATTAGAGCTCTTCGCTCTTGCACTGCAGGCTTACTTGCCTTCAGTTTTCAGGCCCCTCTTCTGTGGAACCAGCTTCCAGTTTGGATTCAGGAGACAGACGCTATCTCTACTTTTAAGATTAGGCTTCAAACTTAGAGAGTCTACAGAGTCTACCTTACAATATAAAGAGCCTTGAGGTGGCTGTTGTTGTGATTTGGCGCTGTATAAATAAAACTGAATTAAATTGAATAGAATTGCCCTAAATGGTCCAGGTCGTGTGGGAAAACAACAAAAGTCTTCCAGGTTGAAAAAAGGAGTAAAATTGTTCAATTAAAGGATGTTATAAATATTTAATTACTAATTAAACTAAAAGAGACAGAGCAGCCACTATCACCTTTAACAGAAAGGAAACATAACAAAACCCAGTTTGACACCAAAATGTAAGTTAAAATGGCTAGAGCACCAAAAACAACCTCTCTTCCACAGAGCAGGTGTAAGCTGCCACAATACAAAAAAAGCTCACAAGGTGCAAAGCAAAAAGACCCTTCAGCTCTAGAGCTCCGCTTACTGCAGCCTTAAATCCTCTGACTGATTGCTGAGTAGAGTCAGCTGTAGTAAAAGGTGGCACCTACGGCAGAGGAGGGGGCAGGACTCACAGTTACAGGGTCAAAATCACAGCAGTCCATTCTACAGCTGTATGAACAGTTAAGCTCCTTTTTGTCATTAGTACTGCAGCACAGTTTGCTACGGTTTTCAGGGTTTTCCATTAGGTCATACCTAATACCAGGTACTTTTGTAGTACCTGCTCGCCCGTGCAAGCAATCCGCAGTCCAAGCAATCCGACCAGGTACTAAAATGTGACATCCTTAGACTGCATGCCACTGATTGGCTGGTCAGTAGCATCACTCAATGAGAACCACCATTTTTGAAACCCAGCAACGAGAGAAATGGTTATGAAAACAACGCCGTGTTCTCCTGAGTCGATCTGAGTAGGCACTAATGAAAAAGGGGCTTTATTTAAATGTTAACCTGACCAGTGCAAGCATTAATTAATGGCAGATCTCTCAGTTCTGTTCAGGGAGGCTGATATTTCTGCAAATGACAGCACAACTTAAGCACAGTAGCAATTTAAAATTAAATAACACTAACTGGTAGAGAAGCATAAGAAAACACACACACACACACACACACACACACACACACACACACACACACACACACACACACACACACACACACACACACACACACACACACACACAGAAATAACCCACAGTCTATATGTGAATTATTTGAAAAAATGTCATACCACTCACTGTGTATGCAAAATAAAATACCATATTAAACAGTTATGTTTCTTCATGGATATTATATTATATTACATTACAATAATAGTTAAAAGCAACTCTGAAAAGTTACTTTGTATAATTGTCCTAAGAAATTAAATAAATATATGTGTGAAATTGCACCTGAAACCTGAAGACTCCATGAAAACTAGAAAAGTGGGAGGCCAATGTCACACAACGGCCGAAGAGACGAGAAAATCAGAGTTTCTTATTTGAAAACTCGATACCTCTGAGGGCCTTGAGTTCCTTATCAGTAGGACAGAATGCAGGCTTCTTTGGCAGAGTTGGAAGGAAAAAGATATCTTGAAGTGTTGATGGTAAAGTGAGGCTATTTATGGGAGAATTGTTTTCTGGAGATTTGTACTTGAAGTAAAAGGAACTGCACAAAGAAGGCAATCCTTTAATTCTGGAGCAGCATGCGAGACCTAGTGGCTGCTGCTTGATCACAGCCAGTTTGCTTCTACAACTTGACAATAACCCAAAGGCAAAACTCAAAGGAACAAAAAAAAAAAAAAAAAAAAAAACAGAACAAAGAAAATAATAATTCAACTGAATTACAGCAATAGGTGAAAAACTAGAGCATAGCTTTGAACTGGCAAACAAGCATTTATTCAATTCATCAATATGTAGTACCAGAGGTTCCAAACAGTTTGTTAAACACTGCATTTGTAGTAAAATACGATCACTGTGACACTGATCGAAGGCGTGTGTTTCAGGAAAAAAGCAGCACTGTCTATAGATATTGTTTCTCTGTGAGACAAAGGATGTTTATATTTCTCCAACTAACCTTTCTGATGTTTTAGTCCTACTAAAGTAAACTCAAAGCTGATCTTGCTATTCATTAATAACTCAGACACCAATTGAACAATCAAACCTGAAGCCATGTGTATGATTCTGTAGCTCATTTGGTAACCACGCAACCACGAATGAACACGAGCTTGTGAGTGGGTGGCTTTTCACTGATACACAAAAGCAATTACAGTCTGCTGTGTCTGCTGTGTGTGTTTGTGTGTGTCCTCTGTGTACTCTTTTTACATTTACAAGTATTTACAAGTGAACACAACACTACACATCTCCTGTGAGACTTTACTGCAACTCCTGCCATTCGTTCAGCATCAGCCTCGGTAAAGAGAAACTAAAACATTTATGACATGTTTCACTCCTTTGAACACTGTGAATATTTATACAAAAACCCGTAGATGAATGTTAAAGTTCTATAGACCTCTCAGAATGCCCCGAAATATTAATCATCATAACGTCAAATACTGTCATTGATTAAAACTGGAGTCTCAGAAGGGCTGTGACAGACAATTAGACCAAACACACCTATTTAAACATCAAGTCAGAGTAGTGGAGGAGTGAAAGGTCACAAGCAGCCTGACTGTTAGTTATTACAGTCCATGGAAATAATGTAGTAAAGTAGTGATTGAAGTCCACACACTGAGGTATGGTGTGAGAATAATCTCCAGAACTTTGAGAGATCGGAGAGTTTGACTCCTGCCTGGGAAAGTTCTTTTAGTGCTTGATTTATTTATTTACCTTTTTTCATTTTATCACAACATCTTTAACTTTTAGGTAGCTACTAAATTTCGGTACCAAAATGTCTTCGTTACGTGCAGGAAAAACATCATTTCCAATTCCTACAGTCCTACAGTCCTACAGTAAGAGTCCCATGTGCTGAACCACTCGCTATTTGTTCTGTATGCTATATCTATATACACTCTCCTTTTTGAGAACAGAAAGAGAAACGTTTAAAAAAGAGTGTAAATAAATTCAAACCAATTCAACTGCAAATGCTGCTATTTAAAACAATAGTTGTGTTTAAAGACATACATGAAAGCACACAAGGTTTAATGGACCACACTACGGGCGCTGTGTGCTGTGGACTACGTTTGGTTTGTCCACAGAGAATATTTGAATATTTGAATATTCCAGCGTATAAACTTAATTCAGAAAATTTGGGACACTGTGTAAAATGTAAATAAAAACAGAATGAGGTATAAATCTCAAACCCAGATTTTATTCACAATAGAACAAAGAAAACATGTAAAATGCTTGAAATTCAAAATGTACCATTTTGAAAAACATATTATCAACTGCTAACCACAGTTTGGCCATAACGAACACCCTGTTCGAACATAAGAGTGTCCATAAGTGCACGTGGCACCAGGACGCTCTAGGCCGTAGGTCGATGATCGATTTTGTAATCGTATCAGCAGACCTGCGACCATATGTTCTGGACACTCGGGTAAAGAGAGGGGCTGAGCTGTCAACTGATCACCACCTGGTGGTGAGTTGGATCAGGTGGCGGGGGAGGACGCTGGACAGACCTGGTGCACCTAAACGCGTAGTGAGGGTGTGCTGGGAACGTCTAGCAGAGGCCCCAGTCCGCGAGATCTTCAACGCACACCTCCGGCAGAGCTTCGACAGCATTCCGAGGGAGACTGGGGACATTGAGTCCGAATGGACCATGTTCAGAGTCTCCATTGCCGAAGCTGCTGCATTGAGCTGCGGCCGCAAGGTGGTGGGTGCCTGCCGTGGTGGTAATCCCCGAACCAAATGGTGGACACCAGAGGTGAAGGGAGCCACCAGGCTGAAGAAGGAGTCCTATCGGGCTTGGTTGGCCTGTGGGACTCCGGAGGCAGCCGACAGGTATCGACAGGCCAAGCGGAATGCGGCTCGGGCAGTGGCTGAAGCAAAAACTCGGGTGTGGGAGGAGTTCGGAGAGGCCATGGAAAAAGACTTTCGGACTGCCTCGAAGAGATTCTGGCAAACCGTCAGACGTCTCAGGAGGGGAAAGCGGTGCTCTACCTGCACTGTGTATAGTGCTGGCGGAGCGCTGCTGACGTCGACTGAGAAAATTGTCAGGCGGTGGAAGGAATACTTCGAGGACCTCCTTAATCCCACTGACACGTCTTCCGAGGAGGAAGCAGAGTCTGGGGATGAGGGGAATGACCCGCCAATTTCCGGGGGCGAGGTCACTGAGGCAGTTAAACAACTCCTTGGTGGCAGAGCCCCTGGTGTTGATGAGGTCCGCCCCGAGTTCCTGAAGGCTCTGGACGTTGTAGGGCTGTCCTGGTTGACACGCCTCTGCAATGTTGCGTGGAGATCAGGGGCAGTACCTGTGGACTGGCAGACCGGGGTGATGGTCCCCATCTTTAAGAAAGGGGACCGGAGGGTGTGTTCCAACTACAGGGGGATCACACTCCTCAGCCTCCCTGGGAAAGTCTATGCCAGGGTGCTGGAAAGGAGAGTTCGTCCGTTAGTCGAACCTCGGATACAGGAGGAACAATGCGGTTTTCGTCCTGGTCGCGGAACACTGGACCAGCTCTTTATCCTCTCCAGGATACTTGAGGGTGCATGGGAGTTTGCCCAACCAGTCTACATGTGTTTTGTGGACTTGGAGAAGGCATTCGACCGTGTCCCTCGGGGTGTCCTGTGGGAGGTGTTGCGGGAGTATGGGGTGTCTGGCCCATTGCTACGGGCCATTCGATCCCTATACAACCGTTGCAAGAGCTTGGTTCGCATTGCCGGCAATAAGTCGGACTCGTTCCCGGTGGGTGATGGGCTTCGCCAGGGCTGCCCTTTGTCTCCGGTTCTGTTCATAATTTTTATGGACAGGATTTCTAGGCGCAGCCAAGTGGCGGAGGGCTTTCGCTTTGGTGGCCTCAGAATCTCATCTCTGATTTTTGCAGATGATGTGGTTCTGTTGGCTTCATCGGGTGAAGGCCTCCAGCTCGCACTGGAACGGTTCGCAGCCGAGTGTGAAGCAGCGGGAATGAGGATCAGCACCTCCAAATCTGAGGCCATGGTTCTCAGCCGGAAAAGGGTGGAGTGCCCACTCCGGGTCGGGGATGAGTTCCTGCCACAAGTGGAGGAGTTCAAGTATCTCGGGGTCTTGTTCGCGAGTGATGGGAGAAGGGAGCCGGAGATCGACAGACGGATTGGGGCTGCAGCTGCAGTAATGCGGACGCTGCACCGGTCCGTCGTGGTGAAGAGGGAGCTGAGTGTAAAAGCGAAGCTCTCAATTTACCGGTCGATCTACGTCCCTACCCTCACCTATGGCCACGAGCTGTGGGTAGTGACCGAAAGAACGAGATCGCGGATACAAGCGGCAGAAATGAGCTTCCTCCGAAGGGTGGCTGGCCTCTCCCTTAGAGATAGGGTGAGAAGTTCGGCCATCCGGGAGGGGCTCAGAGTAGAGCAGCTGCTGCTCCACATCGAAAGGAGCCAGCTGAGGTGGTTCGGGCATCTGACAAGGATGCCCCCTGGGCGCCTCCTGGGTGAGGTGTTCCAGGCATGTCCCACCGGGAGGAGGCCCCGGGGCAGACCCAGGACACGCTGGAGAGATTATATCTCTCGGCTGGCCTGGGAACGCCTTGGTGTTCCCCCGGATAAGCTGGAGGAGGTGGCTGGGGAGAGGGAGGTCTGGGCCTCTTTGCTTAAGCTGCTGCCCCCGCGACCCGGCCCCGGACAAAGCGGATGAAGATGGATGGATGGATATTATCAACATGTGAAAGAAAGTGGTACTGAAAGGTTACACCTGCAGAAACACTCCTGTTTCAATGCACAAGGGTGGAGCTTAACGTCTGTGTCCACATGTTGAGACAGGACAGCCCCAACCCCGAGTCAGAAGCATCCACCTCAACTGTGAATTGTTTTTGTTGTTGTTTGTTTGTTGTTGTTGTTTTTGCTATTAACCATTGTAACTGTGTGTAGTTGGTGCTGACCAATCAGGGACAGCTTTTACTTTAACAGGGTCTGTCTTCACTACAATCTGACAGAGAGCAGTAGCACCAGCCAGACCTTAAATACCAGCAATTAATTAGAAAATGCACACCAGGTGTGGGAGGGAAAGTATTGGAAAAGGCAACTCTGCCTGTTGGCTGGCCCTCGTGGAAGTGCTGGCCCACAGTTCTATCTGAGAGGGACAGAGGGAGAACAGAAAGAGAAGGAAAAACACAACCTTGTGTGGTTCATAACAAGCTTGTTTCTTTTGATGCTGCAATCCCCTGAGCTATTTAATGACAAGCCACTGTATTTACTCTCAAATAATACAAAACTTACAGTGTATGCATTGTTGTGGGGTCTACCTTACACTATAAAGAGCCTTGAGGCGGCTGTTGTTGTCATTTGGTGCTGTATAAATTGAGTTTAATTGAATTGAATTGAACTGTATTGAAAGCACAACATAACCAACTCAGCGAGAGCCATAAAGAGCAGAAAGTGAGTTAATTGTCAATCAAAGGCTCCACAGAAGTTCTAAAAGTCTTCTGTAAGTCCTCAGATCTGCTCAACAAATAGATTATTTCCAAAATGACCAACAGAATGGTAAATGGACCTGGAGGGCTCAAAGTGCTTTATGCAACGTGCCTCATTCAGCCCTTCACACAGGCACTTTTATTTCTGTGCTTAAGTGCTTTCTGTCTAACAGTCACACACGTTCATGCTTCAATGGATTGGAGAGCAACTTGGAGTTAGTATCTTGCCCAAGGATATTTGGCATGCAGACTAGAGTAACTCTACCTCCTCAGTTACAGCCACCCCAAATAAATGAGAATGAGTAGAATTAGCAGTTATTATTAAAAAAAATGAAAACTATACTGAATTGATGGGTAAAAAAGGACTGAATGAGTACTTTAGAGAAATGTTGTTGCTTTTTGAACAGAAGTCTTCTGGTGCAGGGGATTACCAGATCCAGCATCTATCAGTGGCATGGCGTTGCACCTAACTTTATCTTTAGTTGTTTATGTAACTTCAGTGGACAGCAAACAACATACTTTAAAAAATTACGTGGCAATTATAATTTATGGGTAAAGAGCATGAGTCCTTTTCTCCTATCCAAAGACCAGTTTGAAGCAGTGTCAAAAGTAGAGCTATACCAAGTAACCAGCCAGCTGAGGAGGTAGAACAGATCACTTACTAAACAGAAGTTTGGTGGTTCAATCTCTGGCTGTTCCAGTCTTGAGCAAAGTTGCAGCTTTCCTAGCAGCCTTTTCTTGGTTCCCATTTGCCTGCGGTATTTCAAGGTATCAAGTTATCCTATCCAATTGTACCTGCAACCTTCAATATTGTCTTCTGGTAGAACCAATGACAATCCAGTGTCATTCTGTAGATCCTAGTGATATGAATCGGAGAATGGATTTCTTGTTCACTCTTGGCACACCCTCCTGAGAACCTAGGAAAAGAGAAACTTCGCATTGAACTTGTGATTTCCTTCCTCTTTGGAGCTAAAAGAGACCACCCAAACACATAAGCTGTCAATGTAAAGCCCACGATGTCCTCTATTTAGTACATCAGGACTTAGTGAGATAGCTCAAATAAGTCAAAAGCAAAGCTGACGAGCTGCCAATCTCGGATCATCTACTTCTCTCCTTTAATGTTCACATGACTTTCTCTATAATCAAGAATATAAATCTTGATATCCTTTCTTCTGCTCTCTCTAGCTGCTTGTCTCTTAACAATCTGTCTATTCGAGATTATCTAGTATTTTATTATAATCATAGCCTCTGTAGTATTTTGAATTCTCTTGGTGCACAAAAAACCAGAAATGTACTCTTCTCTCGCTCTGCACCCTGGTACACACCTGAACTCCGACTATTGAAAGCTAAAGGCCGACAGCTTGAACGTCTTTACAAGAAAACTGGCCTTACTATTCATAAGGGTATGTTTAATAACCATGTTCTGTTTTATCGGGAATGTATCAGTCAAACCAAATCTGCCTATCATTTTACCATTATCTGTTCATGTGAGGACTCCACCAAGACCCAATTCTCATTATTCAACTCCTTTAACAGGCCACCTGATTCTCTGCCTGCTCATCTCTATTCATCTAACTTCTGCGACTCTCTAATGCTATTCTTCACTGAACAAATTCATAAAATACACCTAGACTTGGTCCCTAATGCTCAATGTAGCTCCTCTGTCATAATTCGACCCCCTTCTCACTTCCTTTCTGTTTTTCAACTTCCATCTCTAACTGATATTGCTGATCTCATCCACAAATCAAAGCTTGCCAGCTTGATCCTATCCCCACTGTCCTTGTCAAAGCCAGTTTACCCTCTCTCCTTCCCCTCATATCTGCTATTATTCACTCTTCACTCACCACTGGAACTGTTCCTGCTTCTTTCAAAGTTGCCGCCATTACCCCAGTCCTGAAAAAAACAGGTCTAGATCCCAACAACTTTGACAATTTTTGTCCTATCTCCAATCTACCATTCCTCTCAAAAGTTCTTGAAAAAATAGTTGCTCCACAAGTCCATCTACATCTAACTGATAATAACCTTTACAAACAGTTCCAGTCTGGTTTCCGTCCTCTGCATAGCACCGAAACTGCTCTTATAAAAATAACAAACCATCTTCTTATGGCAGCTGATTCTGGTCTCCTCTCCATCCTTATTCTCCTTGATCTGAGTGCAGCCTTTGACACCATCTCTCATCCCATTCTTCTTAGCAGATTAGCTTCTGTTGGCCTCTCTCATACTCCATTAGCCTGCTTTCACTCAGTTCATTCAACTAAAACCCTTTATTTCTCAGCCTTCTCCTCTATCTACTGGGGTGCCCCAGGGATCTGTCCTCGGGCCCCTCCTTTTCATCCTTTACCTTCTTCCACTCGGACACATTTTTCGTAAATATAATATTCAGTTCCACTGCTATGCCGATGACACCCAGCTTTACCTCTCTACCAAACCCGATTCTACTCTTCCTCCACCCTCCCTCACCCTCTGCTTAGCTGAACTCAATTCCTGGTTCTCCTCCAACTTCCTTAAACTCAACAGCAATAAATCTGAACTTCTCCTGGTCGGCACTAAACGATTGCTGTCCAGAATTAACGATTTTTCTCTCACTATCAATAATTCGCTGGTCCCTATCTCTCCCTCTGTGAAAAGCTTGGGTGTCATTCTCGATAGCACATTGTCCTTTAATTCACACATCAATAATGTCACACGTGCAGCATATTTTCAACTCCGTAGCATCAATCGCCTCCGCCCTTTCCTCACTCCTCATGCCACTGCCATTCTCGTCCATAATCTTGTTATCTCTCGAATTGACTACTGTAACTCACTATTATTTGGCCTTACACAAAAACCCATCAACAAGCTCCAACGTGTCCAGAACTCTGCTGCCTGTATTATTACTAGGACTTCCTCTACCCACCACATCTCCCCAATCCTGAAGCAGCTCCACTGGCTCCCGGTTAAATTTCACATCCATTTTAAAATAATCCTTTATACATTTAAGGCTATTCATTCTCTCTCTCCACCATACCGCTCTGATTTAGTACAGATGAACTTCCCATCCCGGTGCCTCACATCTTCATCTTCTCTTTTGCTCTCTTTTCCTCCTCTCTGTTGCTCGTCTGATTACAATGGGGGCGGGGCTTTTAGTTGCTCTGCCCCTCGACTTTGGAATTCCTTACCCCTTGGCCTCAGAAATATTACTTCATTCCCTCTTTTTAAGTCCACCCTTAAAAATCACCTGTTTAAAATTGCTTATGTTTAAACCTCTGCATGCTTTTAACGTTTATCTGTTACTCTTATTATTGTGTATATTGTATATTTGTTGTACAGTGTCCTTGAGTGCTCTGAAAGGTGCTATTTTTTAAATAAAATGTATTATTATTATTATTATCATTATTATTAAAAGGTATAGACGAAAAACAAATGTCCACTACAGAGGACATAAATGAATAAGCTGGTTCTCAGGAGGACATAGCTTGATGTCATCCAGGTAAAGGCCAGTCTTGTTGAGGATCTCACTGAGGAGGTTCAGATCTGTGCAGAAATGCAGTGGGGACTGAGGATCGCCTTGGTAAACGTGACGGTGACCTGTGTAATTGGCTTGAAGTTTTCCTTTAGTGCTGTCTTCCACTTCCCCATTAAGTTCCTGATGAAGGCTCTTAGGGCTAACACTCTAATTTTCCAGTTATTTATTGCAATTCAAGTCATTTAAGTCCAATGAACAGCTTGAAATGGCACAAAGGTAAGTCGTGAACTGCCAGAAGTTTAAAAAAAAAGGTAAGGTTACCCAAAACTGAAAAATAATGAAAAAGGCCTTTATCAGGCAACACAACATAGGTTAACATTTTAAAGCTGTTCTACAGTAATGGAGATTGATTAAGCCTTGAAAGCTGGTGCTACTAATTTCTACAGCTGTTCCAACTGTTCTGGATTACTTCCACCCCCTCTGTCTGGATAAAAGCAGTGCTGGAACACACTGTGGTACCAAACCCACACGAGCACCAGTTGAACAGTATTGTACTGCAGAAAGTAGTGTGTTGCTACAAACACGGTGAGAAAAAGGCAATTAACGATGGAAGAGAGAAAGACGATCATAACACTTAAAAATGTAGGTCTTTCCTACAGAGAACTTACAAAGGAAGTCAAGGTGTCACTGAGTACAGTTTCCTTCATCATCAAAAGGCACTCAGAAACAAACTGACAGGAAGAGGTCTGACAGACCCAAAGTTTCTGAGAGTTAACAGCTTGTGTGATTGGCGGCTCACAGGACAACAGCTTCAAGCACAGTTTAATAATGGTCATATAAGCAAGTCTCAGTTTCAGTCATGAAGACTTCAAGCTGCAGGTTTGACAGCAAGAGTTGCAGCACGAAAGCCATTGCTACGACATCAGAATAAGGCGAAGAGCCTTGCATCAAAGCTATGCCAGAACTACCTCAGGAAAAAATAACATGATGGTGAGCTTGAAAACCTGATGAAGTGGCAGCACAGTCTCCAGACTTAAACGAGCTGGTTTGGGATGAACTGGACAGAAGAGTGAAAGCAAAGCAACAGACAAGGTCCACATTTATGGGAACTTCTGCAACAGATATGGGAACAGCTCTCTGAAAAATATTTGATTTCTATTGTAGAAAGAAAGCCATGGGTGTGTTCAGCTGTTATATCTGCCAAAGGTGGCTGCTTTGATGAGCCAAACGTTTAGAATATCAACATAATAACAGTGTCTTTTATTCTGAATAAAACTGAATTGAAAAAAGTTAAATGAAATTAATGCCAGGGATCACACAAGTCAAGACAGGCATCACTGTTACCTTCTGCCCCGCTTTACCTTTCTGCTGTCTTCTGCCACTGGAGGGCTCAAACCTTACTGACTGCAGGTCAGCTGAGCCCACTGCTACAGTAAAGCTCTAACTGGCATATTTCTCTTGCCATCAACAAGGAGTTTTTTCTACACCACCACCATCCATAGAAAACAGATGAAAACGAAAGATCATGTTACAGAATATCACCCTGTTAACCAGAGATGGGCAGTAATGCGTTACAAGCATTACAAGTAATGGCTTACTGTAATCCGATTACTTTTTTCAAGTAACGAGAAAAGTAAGGGATTACTATTGCAAAAAAAGTAATTAGATTACTGTTATTTTCCTGTAAGCATGCTGCGTTACTAAACTGTGATTTTGTTTGTGAGAGTGTCTCGTGACAATGATGTAAGCGTGTGCGACGTTCGTGGCAACAGCTGTGTGCAGATCAACAATGGATAATATGGAGTGTGGGAGAGAGTATGAGCGTGCAGCGTTTAAAGCGTGGAATAGTGATGTGTTGGTCGCAAACGAAATGGCTCTTAGAGCCGGATCTTTGACATGAACGACGCGAGCCGGCTCCTTATCGTGAGCCGTGGGTTATTTTTTTCCTTTGTCTCACCCTCTCTCTCTCTCGCACTTTTTTTCCACTTCACTCCGCACACGAGCCTTGTGCTTTGCGCTGGGCAGAGGAGGGAGGGGCGGTAGTTACACTCGCAGTAGCACAGAGAGAGAAAGAGAGCAGGGACAACAACGTCCCATTAGAAAGGTATAGTAATCATCCACAACTATTTTCAGTTGCAGATGATAAAGGATTCAGAAAGTTTATTCATGCAGGTCCATATGACAGAGAATGTGCATCTTCTTCATATTTTAATTTATATTTACTTGTGTTGTGGTTTGCAGTGTTTTCTGTTGTTTCACTTTTAAATATTTTTAAAAGAAAAAAGCTGAAAATTTAAATAGTTAAAAGTTGAAATGTAAATAGTTGGTTTTTGTATTATATGATTTATTTATTACATTTTATGTAGAGTGGATAAATAAAAGTATATTTACGGTGGCCCCTAGAGACAAAGCACGTACAAACTCCAAAACAAGTAAAAACTCCAAAACACGTAAAAACTCAAAACAGTACAAAAGACAACAGAAGTGCTCCAGGATGCTAGGGCGCAGTGTTGAGCTTTTGTTACCAAGTGGCTACACAAGCCAGCAAGTACCAACGACCAGATCTGGTGTGTGGTAGTAACAGGTAAATGAAGATTTTTTTTAAATTATTTGAATATATATGAGTGCTTGTGTATAAATACACAAACAATACACATATGCTTTCAATTGTTTAATTTAAATGATCTAGGTAGCTCTGTTTTGGAAGTTCAGTTCACACTAGGGATGTGTTTTGGAGTTTGTACGTGCTTTGTCATTAGGGGCCATCGCATATATTTATTATATTTAATATTTAATAAGAAGAAAAGCTAAATTTGAGTGAACAAAATTCATTGCTGCATGCAACTCAAATTTAGCTTCATTCAAAATAAATTTCTCCTCAAAATGCAACACTTGCACCTGCAATTTTTTTTTTTACATGAGCTCAGAATAGTAGCACAAAAATAACGCCATACATAGAGCCATGGAAAAGGCTCTGGAGGTCCCTATATAAGCACGTAAGCCTGTGACAAAAAGTCCACCGAACTCGGACACGCACAGAATGTTTTTTTTCTTTGTGGTGATGAAGGAAAACGCTGGCACGTGAAAGGGCATTTACCCTTCCAGGACCTGAAGCTCAGTAAAGCGCCACTCTGACATCCAAACCCATCTGTTCTCTGATTGGACTGTTACATTTATGGTTGACATGACATTGACCAATCAGGTGAAAGGAAGAAAAATCGGATCAAAATTCATACTTGCAAGTTGAAACTCACACAGAGCCAGGGAACCTGAGCGCAGAGTTTTACACGTAGTTTATGCTTTCATCTGTAACCAGACCTTAACAAAAAAATTTAACTTGTGTAAATCTTTTTTACACACACACACGCACACACACACGCACACACACACACACACACACACGCACACACACACACACACACACACACACACACGCGCGCGCGTCTTCATCTATAAACATAAAATTTTCAGATTTTATTTATGACCACAATTTTAGCCCATAAAAGACAGGTTACTCATTTCTGCCTGTAGCACCAACTACGCTGCAGTCACTTTAGAAACTGGTATTTCACTTATTCTCAAAGTTCAGAAGTATTTGTGCATTGGCACCTTTTTTGATCTTTAGCCAGCAGATCAAATGTGAACTCAAATCAGTGGCTTCACATTGGATTTTACAGTTGCTAAGCTTTCAAGATTTCAAGTAAATTTGCATCAGCTGAAAAAATTTAATGGGAGGTATAGCCATTTTTAGACAACCGCACAAACCGTTCACTACTGTGAACAACTCTCTGCTCTATTTCAACACATGTAAAAGGTGGGAAAAGCTGCAGATTAAACCTGATGTCGCACTACTAACAATTTCATAGAAAGTAACGACTATTTTACAGCAGGAATTAGTCCCCACCTGCAGAAAGGTGACAAACATCGTAGACATGACAGTGACAGTAACAAAAGTAAAACCAACATAGATTTGAAAGCTTTTTTAGCTCTTTTTGCAGCAGACATTTCATTCCCTGCAGTAATGAATGCTGGGACTTCCACATAACTTAGTGTTGGTATGCATTTGAGTAGCTCTACAATGAAAGATTACAGGTAACTAACACATGATTGGTTGCACGTAGCCAAACTAATACAAAAAAATATTTAGTTAAATTAAACTGTATTTATATACTGCTAAATCACAGTTGTCTCTTTGTAAGGTAAAGACCTCAACCTCAACAATAAAACCTCAACAATCATGTGACCCCCTATGAGGAAAAGGTTTAGCGACACTGGGAGGAAAAACTCCAAGGCCGACTGTGGAAGAGAGTCTACCTTGGCCTTAACATAATATAATATAATAAAATAATATAATATATAACATGCAAGAAATACAGACAACACCCAAAGTTTACAGTTTGCATTGTTGCAACATTAGGTCTTTTAATTAGGTGATTTTAATTCTGTGCTCTCTACTAGAGAAGTAATGTAAAGGGACTGCATTCCAGCATTTTGTTCTTTTTGTCCAACCCTGGAAATGAAGAAAGAGCACATTCTTCTTTAACGGCCAAGCTCTAGAACAGCTGAATGTGTTTGTGTATTAGAGAAGGGCGAGATGACCAAAAATATTTATCACGATATACATTTGAAAATTTGCGATAACGATATAACTGACGATATAATTGACACGAGACAAAATACTTTACAACTCAACTTTATTAGTGCAAAAAAACCATCAATGTATTTTCACTTAAACAAGCAGCTGTTTTTTATCTGCATTAAAGTTATATAAAAATGTAACAGTGCAAACTCCTCGCTGACAGTTTAACCAAAAGGTATTTCCAGTGGAAACTGGCCGACATATCCTCAGCATAACCATGTATAACATCCACAAAACTTAAAAACAGTTATACACACACAATACGGTAACATTATGCTGAAGCACAGCACGTATCACTCCGCGAGGCTCCGCCTACGATAGCCGTAACGCTCCCACAATCCATCAAGCGGTGCGGCTTCGTAGCTCAGCAGAGTCGTACTGAAACATCTGACAGATTTTCGAGCGCCGTGCACATAAAATCGTTTCGAGGTCAGTAAACACAACCAGAGTTCATACATAAGGCACACGGGATTATAAGGGGCTCTGTCGACTTTCAGAAAAATCAAAGGATTGATTTTAAGTGTGCCGTATTTTCCAAACAACACGGTAATAACGACGGCCCGCTAGCATGCTCTACCAAAAATAGTGCTTTGTTGTGTGTCTGACGGACGAAAGCTAAACCAGTTCCACACCAGTGAAGTTGCAGCATTTTTACAAACCAGTTCAGGTTCATGGTTTCATTCAACGATCCACTTTCGCTCTTCTCATTCTCCTTCGCCGCCATGCTTTTTCCGCCATGTGCGTATGAAAACAAAGGCACTGCGCATGCACGTTTTACCCATATTCTATCGCAATATTTTCTTATTGTTGCCCAACATTATACCGATATTACAGTGAAAGGTATGATATGGCCCAGCCCTATTGTGTATTATTACATTAAATATTATCTAGTTAATATAACAATATTAACTAGATAACTACATAATGCTGAAATAAAATATTTTTTGTTAAAAATCTGGAAACATTTAATAAATTATAAAAAAAAATCATAAGAACTCAACCTGACTGTCCTTTTAGACATTGGGGAAAGCTCCTTTAAAAGTTTTAACACTGACTTTTAACTCTTGAAGTCCCCAGGTGACATCGCCTGAACATTTTGATGCAGTCATGCGACAAGAGAGTGGCCCTGGGTAGCCATGACATGGCCTGTGAAATGCGACAAGCAGGACCGCTGCAAATCTTGCAAAGTCAATGCAACCACCACAATCTGTGACAAATGTGCGCCTTTGTTTTTGGAAAGAAATCGCTTCAAATGTTACCATTACCGGCGTTACCAAAAAATTTGTTGTTAAATATAACCAGCAATAAACTGTCCGGCAAATTAATTTCTAAATTAGGAATACATTTATCGTGCATGCCCAGGGTGACACATATATAACAATACAGATCTCTGACAGTGGGAGGAGCTATTTAACAAAAAACAAAACAAAACAAAAACTAACTAACAAAAAACCCCAAACAAGTCCAGAAATATGTTAAATCTGGTTCATTTTGTTTGATTTACATCTCCCATAATTTTCCTGAAAGCAGAAATTGGTCTGGTTTTTTAATGGGACAGTGGTTTCTTCCTGGGTTTTAAAACTGATGTTGGAATAACAAACAAGCTATTTCACTAAATTTGGTAGAAGTTGCTGAACTTGTTAAATATAAACATTTGCATATAAACACTGTGAATTTATATCAACAATGAGATTAAACAATGATATTTAATATTAGTCATATTTTATGAATTACACTGTGTAACAGTTAGTGGTGTTTTTAATTTCTTGTTAATGAATAAATGTTTTGTTACAATCTAATTACAATTTAATTACAATTTAATTATAATTTAATACGATTACTGGTAATCAGAAAATGTGTTATAGAATTACTTTATATCCCATTTGTGCCATTAGAAGGAATTCTCTTACTGATTAATGCAGTTAATAACAGGTTTGTGGACTCTGCACAAAAATGCACTAAAAATAATTCATCTATTTTGTGTCTTATTTGTCAACTTAAACCTGAAAAGTGAATTTTACTCTGTCAAAGTCGGAGCATCAGCGTCAGAGAAAGAGGCACGGCTGAGAAGTAATAAGGAATGAAAGAAACACGAAAATTGTTTTTGAAAATGCATGTTGTTTTTTTTATTTACTTTATTCATAGTATAACCTCTCATGATGCAATCATACTACAGTGTGATTTTACATATTTAAGTCTGGCTGAACACAAAAGAGACAATTTTCTATGTGACAAACCAGCAAGCCAGAGTCATGCAATCAAGCTGTAAAACCTGACAAATTCAACGTGTGTGTGTGTGTGTGTGGTTGTGTGTGTGTGTGTCTGTGTGTGTGTCCACAGAAACATGCTGGTTAAATGAAAAGCTTTCAAGATATTCATGCATGTAAAGATAAAAAGAGATTTAATAAATGTGTTTTCGTTTTTTAGGTAAAAGAACAGAAAAACAAAAAGTTTCTTATAACAAGAAATGGTCAATGCAAGGAAATAATTATTAAATCATAATAACAACAACAACAACAACAATAATAATGATAATAAATCAATTCTATTTAAAATGAAATAATAAAAAACGTGAACCCAGCAGTTACTGTGAGCAGCCATGATTAGCTATCAGCCACATATTGGTAACAGCCCAGTATTTCACAATCATACTGATACTGACAGTAAAAATATTCATCATTAATATTTTATAAATTACAAAATATACTACTAGTAATAATAATAATAACGATGATGAGAAGAAGAAGAATGTTTTTATCCTCTCAAACAGAATCGAGCTGTTTTTATGCAGAATTGGTTATGAACATTTCACGTATGTTAAGTTCCTTCAGGTTCTTTGCCAGTGCAGTCAGGATCATTTTCACCATACACACCACTCTCACTCTCGGGTCCATCATGCTAACGCTAACAGAAACACTTCTGTTTAGCTCCAGTTAGTAAGAAAGAACGAGCAAACACCCTTCAGTATTTCTCCTATAATATAGTTTTACACTGCAAAAAACCTAAATCAAACCCCATCTTTATATTTCTCCTTTCCACGCCTGAAAATATATTCCCTGCTACGTCCTTAAATTGTTTCTGCTTCCAGACAAGAAGGGCTGGATTACTGATTCCTACTCACTCATTGCTGGTGGTCCCATGGGAGCTACATAATGTACATGGCCTCTAAAATCTAACCGTGCTGGATATGTGATGCTCAAGTTACTCTCACCGACGTCCCTGGGACAGAGAAAAACAAAGAGCATCACAGAATCGCAGACACCTCTGCTACTGAGGGCTCCTTTGAGGTGAGCAAGCCTTCCCCTTCAGAATGCCCTGAAGAGGAGGACCATAGCGGACCAAATCTATGTCAAATACTGCTCATGGCTTCAGCTGTAATACTCCACACCAGAGCTCTCACATCTCACATTACATCGCAGAGACGAACAGCCACACCATCTGCAACCACTGCCGAGAATCTGAGGGTCCGAAGGGAGACAATGTAGTTCTTTCTTTCTTTTAATTATAAAGGTTTTCAGCAGTGATACAAAGCAGAGAGGACACATTAAACCAACTGATACAAGTCATCATTTTAAAGGCATTAAGATCATGAGCAAAGTGGGAAAATGTATATATACAAAATCTTTGAAAACATATTTTTGCATAATCTTATAATAATAATAATAGTAATAATAATAATAATAATAATAATAATAATAATAATAATAGTAATAATAATAATAATGTGTGATGCTGCTATATTTATTAAACCAAAAGATATGGCAATATTTGCAGTAAGGTGGAAATATTGATGAAATGCGTCTATAGCACTGCCAACTTGATATAAGCATAGATACAAGTACAATACTATGCTTTAAATGAAGATGTATGGAATGCATCTTGCAGCCATGCTAGTTCTAGTAGAAAAAACAAAACAAATCATTAATTTTAAGGCAGATGCATGTGGCCCAAGCACTGTTTCTTTGGGTTTCCTCTTTTAGAGTTATTGGAATAACAGACCCAAGAGTGTCTGCATGTGAATCCTTGATGACAGATGCCAAGTAAAATTGGGCAGGGAGCAATAAAACAAGCAACACAAGGTGTGTAGCTCTCCTAAAGGAGGAACTCAAAGACACACTGTGGGTGTTTCATTCAAGCCCAAGTCGTGCTAAAATAAGTGAAAACAAATGTCTATTTATTTTAAACATTTTATAAAAACAGAAACATTATTTTACCCTTTGTGAAGAGAAATTGCGCAGCAGTTTTCTGTCACCACAGACCACTGTACATTCTATCATTACCATTATTCTGGTTCTTTCCCAGTTAAAAATCCGCCATTTTGTAAAGTTCACAAATGCAGCTGCTAACTATCGTTGTCGCTCTTACTCTTGGAATCTCAAACGGAAAGTGTGGTTTCAAATCAGTGAGTGCATGAAATATTTCACACTTTTAATATAGTCGAAAACAATAATAACTCCGTCTAAATACAGTGTATTGATGGATCCCGATATTAAAACTAAATTCCAAGAGTTTCAGCAAAATTCCAAAGCAGCAGCCTATTGATACGCAGACATATGCTGTTATTAACTGAGAGAAAAATCTTTCCAGCAAAAAATAATTAAATCCTTTTTGTTCCTAAATCAGAAGTTTTTGCAGCGACATGAAGGACTGCAGAGTGCGGCCCCAGCAATGCTGCATCCTACTGTGAATCCAAGCTCTCTTTTATGTCTTCTTTCTCCTGATGTTGTATCTGTAACCCAGTGGAGACTTTTACAGAAAGGCAAGAAGACAGGAAGTACAAACGTCTTCCTCCACTGCAGCTATTTTACAAAAATAATTTGATCAATTAAAACATACTTCCTGTCCCCGTACTTCCTGTTTGCACTACATACTTTCTGGCCAAATAATTGTAAAATATTATCACTGCTATGGTTGAATAGATATCTACTACATTACCAAAATGTATTCACTATTATCTGAAAATTGTTCAAACTGTTTCTTTAGGAAACGAAGCAATAAAACTGGATCAAAACACATCAGTACACATAAAACTATTATTGGAAAATTGTGCATAAAATATCAAAAGTAAAAATAATTGTTCTACCAAAAATGTGAAATGGTGTTAATCAGTATTAAATGGAAATAATATAACTGCTTAATATGTTTAAGACTGAAGCAATTTTAAATACTTAATATACTTAAATACTATATGCTGCTTAATGTCCAGCATCATATTCTACAAAGCATATGTTTGCAGTCCTCTTGTGAGAATTTCTGAAAATAAATAAATAAATAATACAAGCAACATCTTGATTTTTCACAGTGTATTAAAATATTAATAACAAAAAAATCACCTGAATTGAAAGGTTTCATATCTCCAGGGAGAATTAAAATATGAATGTAAAATGAGGTTAAATGTTTTACCTTCATACATTTTCATAAATGCTAATCTGAAAGTGCTGCTGAGCCAGTTTATGGAGATGGTCAGAGTTGCCGTCCTCTCTCCATCATCATCACAGATTTTCTTGCTAATCTGCTAAAGCAGTCATTAACAGCTTTTTCAAACACCATCGTCTCGTTACATCACACATGTTGACCAAGGTAATTAGCAAGAGGAAACTTTCTGTTGTGGCGCTAAATCGCTGAAGCTCATTTACTTGCTAATGCTAGTTGCCTGTCCTATGAAGTGCGGCCAGTAACTGACCTCAGAGCAGTGGAAGCTCAGCCAGCGGCATCTTGTGTGGCTCGCTGGTCTCTCATCAGTTTACAGTCACAATGTGTATGCACAAACCACCAGGAAAAGGCTGCTGGCCTCTCAGCTCGCCCAGCTCCATCGCTGTTAACAGAAGACGGACACACCCTCACAGGCACAGAGGAGTACACTATGCCATGAAATTGAAATAATCACAGCGACATTACCCAACTGCGGTCACAAGATGGCAGTAACGTAAGGCCTGGATCCACATATGACAGCGATGTCTGAGATCAAAGGATAGATTGCTTTACTTTGGGACATGTATATTTTCAGATCTGACGAGGCAAGCACTGCTCGCCTTGCTTGTCCTGACGGAACGCAACTTTTCTGGCCTACTTTTCTGATATTTCATTTTTATTTCCATAAGGCGGACGACGTTATCACGCATACACCATGTATATAGTTTCACTCACATATATGTATACATATATATTGCTTTTTATTTTATTTTATTTTTTTCCCCTGTTGTATATTGTTTTCTCTTCTTACTTTTGCACCTTTGTGGTCCAGCTACCCAATTTCGCTGTGCAAGAAACTGCACAATGACAATAAAAAGCTCTAAGTCTCTAAGTTATTAAACATGGATCTTTTTTAAGATATACCTGGTGTTAGCTCAAGTTAATAAATCCAGACAGTTGAGTTAGAAAATGAATAATATAGCTGTTATATATTATACATTACATCTAACCACAGTCTACAAAAATGATGAAGTATCTTCATTTACTACATTAGTGCCACCAATACGAAGCTTCAAGAGAGGCGTAAATGACCAAAAGAAAAAACGCAGGTTTGAAAAGTTCGTCATCTACATGTTTAGTAATATTCTGATGTTACTGTAACATCAATCCTACAAAAAGAAGAAAACAAGATCAGCTGGACTAAAGAGACTACACTCGTCTGCCTTGAGTGACACGTCGAAAGGTGGACTTCACATAAAGCTTATGAAGCTTGATCAGTTAACAGAACTCTAACTGCAATCTGTATGTAACTATGTTGTTTTATTAAATTGATTCAACGGCCTTCTTAATCTAGACTATTTGGGTTTTTGAAATTTAATATATGAAATGTTGATTGTAACATTATGACCATAACTATATTATATAATTACTGTCAAGTTACATTAGTGTAATATTATTATAATTAAACCCTCTGTGATGTGATGTGATGAAAGCAAGCCGCACATACAACATGTATGACCTCAACATTAAACAGTAAAATTCAGCAGCTCTACTCTGTAAGACTTAACTGTGCTACCTGCAACGTCGTTGGTTGTAAGCCTCTGTCAGAAAGCTTTTAAAACTCACTTTCACCACACAGCTTTTGGCTAACTGATGGTATTTGTCATAAATGTTTACATTTCTTCCTCTCACCTGTGTTCAGTTGTGATCACTTATCTTAGTGTTTGTGTATAAACACAAGACCACGACTGCAGTAAAGACATGACAGCCCATCTATGGGTTCAAAGACTAAAACTAGTAGTATGGGTCTAGCTTGAGGATACAGCTTAGAAACAAATAGTATATAAATTTATTATGTGGCATTCCTGATCAAATCCAAGCTAAAACATTTTATTTCCATTATATTTATTATACATTACAATTAATATTTCAGTTTTAGGTCCACACAAGTGCACACTGGTTCTGCAGTCTGACAAAGGGAACATTTACAAAGTTCCAGGTAGCTTTCATCAGCTGGATCTTCAGTCTGAGCATTCCTTGGATAATTTGTGCACACACACACACACACACACACACACACACACACACACACACACACACACACACACACACACACACACACACACACACGTACTACAGATAAATCTTCAGATTCAGGGCTCTCGTAGCAATGATCAAAAATACACACACACACACACACACACACACACAATCCCACAAGGTACATATGCACTCAGAACACAGAACACCAGATGCATACTGTGTCAATGTCAGTAGTCAAGCATACACAGGCACATCACACACACACACTTTCTGGCAAAAAATAAAATATTATTGCTACTATCAGAGAACGTGTGTGTGTGTGTGTGTGTGTGTGTGTGTGTGTGTGTGTGTGTGTGTGTGTGTGTGTGTGTGTGTGTGTGTGCAGGTGAGCAGGCTATTGCTACACTAACTATTGTATGTTTACTGGTTGTGTATTCATAGATGTAAATACATGAACATGCAGAACACACACTGGTGAGTATGTGTATGGCAACATATGCAAGCTAAACTCTAAACTAAGGTAAATGCAGTCAACTTGTATCACGTATGACAATAACTATAAATTAAAATGTTCAGACACTAATCTTAAAAATGTTTCTGCTATCTGCAGATTTCTTTATGTTTCCCACATCCATGACTGGAGTACCTCATGGTGACACGAAACTCTCCACACCTGACCTACAACATTTGTTTCTGCTGCTGGAATACCATAAAGTCATTTGGGAAGTGATGCATTCATTCATATATAACTTGCAGTGGGTGAAATGATGTAAGATTATGGATTAACAAGCAACAGAGCCAAATTACAAAGATATCAGATGCAGAGTTCTTACCCTCTGCAACGACTTGTAATATAAGGAACGTGGGATTCCATCATTTTGTCTGCTGGCTTTTTATGTTAATTTTTGTTTCCACCTACGTAAAGGTTTTACTGGTTTTGCACACGTTGATCATCCAGAAGAAACATAAGCAGCAACTATAAATATGTAGTAAAAAGGTAAAAGAAAAGAGAGTGAGAGAAAATAAAGACATTATTTGATTGGAGCGTACATTCATTTTAAATAAGTGCAGGCCCAACATGAAGCGCTTTGTCTGGGTTGGGAATTCAAAATGAAATAAACACACAGGAACCTCAAGTAAAGCCTAGATTCTGTAAAAGAGACACATTTGGATTTTAAATCTACTTTGAAGCAACAGCTTGTTTTTATTTTTATTTTTACCTCCTCCTAAAGATAAAACTGCTTCCTCCAGCCAAGTCCTCAAACCTTTTAGGTAAGCTGTGCAAGAATGGAGAAACTGCAAAAGAAAAACTGGCCAAGATGTATCTAATTTTACAGCTGTGCAACTTTGAATATATTAAGAAAATAAACCGAACCAGATGGACAGATAAAGCCTATAAAATCAAAAATTTCACAGAAGCTGAAATTCTTTGGAACAGCTGCTGATCAAAGTCATCCCGAATTTCTGTGGAACTCTGAACAAAAATAACAATGAAAAAAAAAAACTGAACGAACACTTCTTGTTGCATGAAGTTAATACTTACTGTATTTCGTATGTAGGGAATTGCTGCAATACTCTAGAGCTGTTTTACCTTGCTCTTTAATCTGTTTGTTATAACTAATTGCATTGCATACACATGCATTACAATAAATAAGAATAATAAGGTTTTGTATTTTTAAAATAAGGAAACTAAATGTAATGTGTAAGTGGGGCTCGTGGGCTTTGATTGTTGTTTATTGTGCTGTACTGAAGGGCACACGAGGACATTTGGAAATAATAATTTAATTAAACTGAACTTAATTATTCTTAATGCACCCTCTGCATTCATAGAACATAAGGTCAGGCAGAAAAACTTGCAGTTCTGAGCTGGAACGCTGCATTTTGCTGCAACAAAGATTAAGTTTAGTTTCATGGAAAAGTTTTCCATGAAATATACCGAGGACACATGCTCACTATTTTAAGAAGAGAAATCAGGAATACAGAATTCCACTTCACAGGAATACGAGGTCATGGAAAAAAAGAAAGATGTCTTTTTCTAAAAAAAAAAAAACCAAAAAACCAACAAACTTTACACACACACACACACACACACACACACACACACACACACACACACACACACACACATATAGGTGTGTATATATATATATATATATATATATATATATATAGATAGATAGATAGATAGATAGATAGATAGATAGATAGATAGATAGATAGATAGATAGATAGATAGATAGATAGATAGATAGATAGATAGATAAAGAAGAGACAGGGAAGGTATGATGCAGGAGGAAAACCCTCATCTTTGTTGTCTTTGTTGCCACTTTAACCTTCACTACAGTGAGAATCCCGCTGGTGGCAGCGCTTGGCTCAGGCATTCAAGCTTTTGCATACACCTCCCCTCTCTGCATCTATTCCTCAAAATGTACCAAATAACAAAAGCAGGGAGTGGATTGTATTTGTAGTCAGCACAATGAGGAAAAACACATCATAACGCAGCGTTTTTTCATAGTGCCTGCAGGAAGATTTAAGAGCAGGGATCTTTTAATTATAATGACATTTAATTCACAGGAAATTGTTCTAATTACAAGCAGCAAACTGTATACTATTGCTTGAACTCTAAGATGTATAATAAAGAATAATATAATATTAATATCACTCGTGGAAACGCACTGAATCCAGCTGGAGTTTGGTTTAAGACTGAAGGAGATGCCTGTGAAAACCCGACACAAAGACTTCTCAGTCCCGTGTTACTCATATTGATGTGTTTTTCTTCATGAATTATTTGGAGTTTGCGTTTTTTAAATTTTATTTTGTTCAACCAAACCAAGCTATTTTCAACCCCAAATGTGCCCCAACATAACATAAAAATAGCAAAGATACAGTAAACATTTAACTGCTATTATTTGTCTTTTATTTTAGTATACAATACTTCAGTCCTCAAGTAAGCACGGTATGCTGTTCATTCACAACACTGCATTTATTAGAAAGGACCGTCACTGGCGCAGTTAATAAAGAAATGATTTAAATGTAGTTTTTTCTCCGCTACATCTGACACCATTCGGCGTATAACTGGTTTAAAAGCGCAGGGCGAAAAGCGGTTCAACCAACTTTTAGAGCGGCTCCGCTCAGCTCACTGTACACGACGGAGGGGAAACCAAGCCAGCCAATTAGAAAAGTTCCAACTGTATTAGGCACGTGGGGTTTGATTGTTGTTCTTTGTGCCGCACTGACGAAAAAAAGTGAAACAGTGTTTCACACGAGCAACTGAGATGAGAATGGGATCCACGCCACAGATGTAAGAAAAGGATTTTACATATGTGCATGCTAGGCAGTGGGTATGGGATCGGGGCTGTCCTACCTGTTCGTCCTATGGGGGGTTGGGGGGTCCTCCTCTTCTAGATTATGACAACAGCAGCAGCCGCTTTGTTGGACTTGAGGAAAAAAGGGCAAAAACTTCCACTTTCTATCGTCTCTTCTATCCTAATGCTGAACCCAGCATTTAAAGGAAATCATCATTAAGAAAACTACAGGCATCGCACCAACCATTTCACTACTTTGTTGAATCTGCGGGGGCCGGGGAACTATCTCGCCTTTTTCCACGCTGTTTGTGATTTTAAGTAATAAAAGGAAACGCCGTGCGACCCACAGAGGCACGATGGTGCTGTGTCTAAACCAGCAGCAAGGCGCGCCTGAATGTCAGAAGATCTATGCGAAAAAACCAAGTGATGGAGCGACGGGCTCTTCTGTTCTAAACTAACAAAGAGTTCATCTGAGGTGGCTGTTTTATTCCGAACGTCCTTTTCTTTTCAAAACATCAACTAGCAGGTGAAACACCTTTCCCCCTCTGCTCCCCGCTGTTTCCTCGCGCTGACCCGGCGGCCAGTGCACGCGACAGCTACAATACAGACAGTTTGTTGCACAGAATGGGGAAGCTATTACAAGAGAGAAAGAGAGTGGAAGAGCAAGCTCCAGTGAAACGGAGAAACAAGACTGTCCTCTGCAGCTGCTACCTCTGCGTCCCTCCGCGAGTGTGAACCGGCGCGAGCTCATCTCCTCCCGGTAAAAGATGATGATACGCCAAGCGAGGCAGAAATGGAATGCTGGGGATCCCCTGCTGCGTCCAATCCTGACGTCTCTACCGGTGTGCCGGCGTCCGCGTGTGCGCGAGTCACTCTCAGTGTGTGTGTGTGTGTGTGTGTGTGTGTGTGTGTGTGTGTGTGTGTGTGTGTGTGTGTGTGTGTGTGTGCGGACGCGCTTAGATATAAATGGGGCTGCATGGAGGGAGGGGGTAGCTGTCATTGTGTGCCACAACTGAACTGTAACAGGTGATGGAGGGGTGAGCATGAGCATCACAAGGAGGCTTAGACACTCAATTACGGTGCTGTTGCCTTAAATAATAATAATAATAATTCAGTTTAGAAGATGGAAGCTGAGCACGCTACCATGCTCATATCGTTACAGTCACAATGTTAACATTCAAACTATATGAATAGACATTAAAAACTATATAGAGATGGACACTTTATATAGAGAAATGAAATCTAGGAACCGCTGGATAATCTTTAAATTGCCAGAGTTTCAAAGCCTACCCATGTTTAAAATTTAGCACTGCAAGAAAAAAAAACTTCACCTACAAACGTACAAATTATGCCGTTTGTAGGTGAAGTTAGCTGCCTTACAGAGGACTATGACGCATACACTGCAATATATATATATATATATATATATATATATATATATATATATATATATATATATATATATATATATATATATATATATGTATAATACCAAAAATATTAAAAGTCCAGAGAAACCCATCTGCTTGTACATCACCAAACCTGTTACTGCATTTCTGTATTCTTTGCCAAATTTTGGAGCTGAGCATGATTTGGAAAGTGATCTCATACAGCTGATACTATGAATGATTTGCAGTTACGAGAAACACTGTTTCCAACCAGCTCTGTGTCTACAGGCTGCATATACGCTGAACAGTGTATGTAAAAAAAATAAAAAAAATCTCGTAGCTTTGATCTCAGTTTCAGCAAGAGAGAGTCGATGTAGACAGAAAACTGTAACAAAATCACTACAGCTTCATTATGCAGAGAAGAGTGTTTGTGCGTTTACTGGGGTCAAAGTTTGTAGCATGTCATTGAACTACTATATATTTTTGCTGCAATATTGTAAATAAGTAAACATACATAAGTTAGAAATTTAAGCAAAGCAAAATACTTTTTAATTTTTTTCTTTTTCTTGAATATTGTGTCAAATAATTGTAACATGTTTTATTTAAACTACAATCCAATACACAAGTCCTGCATTAAATACTGTACTTATATTAATTATTTAATTAATTAATCTAAATAATGAATGGACTTAAACTTAACATGAACACAATATTAAAAATATTTATCCAGTACAACTCTGTTTAAAACAGAGTGTAGAACTAGCTTGAAATACACCAACAACTAAAAAAATCCAACACACAGAACATTTGATGTGGTTGTTACATGGTGTAGGGCTGCTGCATTGCATTTTATTACATCATGCATATTTTGTGTTCTAGTTTTGTGGAATCATTTTAAAATCGAGGTTTTCAGATTTAAAAAAAAAGAATGACAAAAGATAGCAACCATCACTTAACTTGATTACGTACATTAAATACTTACGCTGATAGCAAAGAAAAAACAGCCCACTTCCTTGTATGTGTACACATGCTTGGCCAATAAAGTGGATTATATTTTGTCTATTTGTGAGTACGGGCTCTCACCATCGTTTGTTTGAGTCCCGAAGCCTTTGGAATATTTTTAGACAGATAGATATCAGTGACTTTATTTCTTAGCTGTTTCTTTATTTAGAGGATGATATGAGTTTGTTTGTGGCCAATAGTGTTTTGCTTGTTTTTAGATATTTATATAATTCTTTTTTATAATTTTGTGATCAGCAGGTAAACTACTAAGTGAGGCTGAACAGGAAGATCTTAAATAATTACGAGAGTTTAGCCTTAATATTTATTGTATGCAGGTATCTTTATCAGATAATTTTGGCAGAATTGGCTTTTACAGGAATGCTAATAATGCAGTAATGGTGTGTTAAATAAATGTCAAGTGCTACAGAAAATAAGTTCTGACATTTGGTTCTGGTCCAAGCTTGAGTTGCCCAGTTATTTCCTGAGATAATCCTCTGGCTCCAGGAGGCTGTTTTGTTCTCTGTAATAGTAGACTGCAGTGATAGTTAGAGGGATGTTAAAGTCATGAGGACTCAACAGAAACTCACCGTGTAAAAGTATTCATGTAACACTGAAAAGATGCCAAAGTTGAACATATGGATAAAAGAGATGAGCGTTTGCTGGATTCAATAATTAGCAATAGTAGCAGGACAGAAAAAGGTCTGCTTTCATTCTGTGTGTCAGCGTCTCACTCTGGTCAGAATTCTCTCACAAAAGCTACCACTTAATGAAAATAAAAATATATGTTAAATAACTTTTATTTCTGCACACAGGACAATCTCAGGCTTCTTTTGTTTTTAGACTTCAACACAAACAAACATCACAGAGTATTGTTGTTCGGAGCAGTAAATGACACAGACAGTGCAGGGAGAGGAAACAAACGTAGGGCTGCAGAGCTGGCTTCCGCATCCAGCTGCGAAACAACAACATGAATCCCTGCTCCCATCATTCTTTCTCACCAACATCAGGATCCTCACAAATAAAACGCAGGAGCTACAATTAGAGATTTACTATAACCATCTTGTCCGGGAGTGTTGTCTACTGATTGCAACAGAATTCTGGCTTCATCTGCAAATCCTGATACCGCCAGGACCGCAACAAATATTCCAGTAAGAGAAGGGGTGGGACGTCTGTGTTTATGGACTCCAGGACTGGTGCCATAACAGCAGAATTATAGACAGTCACTCCTCACAGGACTTAGAGGCCATGTCCATTCAGTGCAGGCCCACCTACCTACAGTGGTGTAAAAAAAGTGGTTTGCCCCTTTCCTGTTTTCTTCTTTTTTTGTATGTTTGTCACACTGAAATGTTCCAGATCATCCAAAGAAAATTCAATATAAGACAACAATAACACCTGTAAACATAAAATGCAGTTTCTAATTGAAGGTGTTTGTTATTAAGGGGGAAACAATCTATACCTATATGCCCCTGTGTGAAAACGTGATTGCCCCCTAAATCCAATAACTTGTTGGTCCACCTTTAGCAGCAACAACTGCAATCAAGCATTTGCTATAACGATAAATAAATAAATAAATGAGTCTGTGAAGGAATTTTGGCCCACTCATCTTTGCAGAATTGTTGTAACTCAGGCACACTGGAGGGTTTTCAAGCATGAGCTGCATTTTAAAAGTCATGCTGCAGCATCTCAATCAGGTTCAGGTCAGAACTTTGACTAGGCCAAAGTCTTTATTTATTTTTTTATTTTTTCCGATCTTTCAATGCAATTCAGTTTTATTCATATAGCACCAAATCACAACAACAGTCGCCTAAAGGTGCTTTATATTGTAAGGTAGACTCTACAATAATACATACAGAGAAAAACCCAACAATCAGATGACCCCCTATGAGCAAGCACTTTGGCGACAGTGGGAAGGAAAAACTCCCTTTTAACAGGAAGAAACCTCCGGCAGCACCAAGCTCAGGGAGGGGCGGGGCCATCTGCTGTGATTGGTTGGGGTGAGAGAAGGAAGACAGGATAAAGACATGCTGTGGATCTTTCTTCAGGAAAAATGTTCCTCCCAGTCTTCCACAGAGTACTTACTTGCACGTCATTATGTAATGCTCGTATCATACTATGGGCATTATGACATGAATATGATGTGATAAACACCACTCTGCATTTAATCATTCATCCATCCATCCATCTTCATCCGCTTTATCCGAGGCCGGGTCGCGGGGGCAGCAGCCTAAGCAAAGAGGCCCAGACCTCCCTCTCCCCAGCCACCTCCTCCAGCTTATCCGGGGGAATACCAAGGCGTTCCCAGGCCAGCCGAGAGATATAATCTCTCCAGCGTGTCCTGGGTCTGCCCCGGGGCCTCCTCCCAGTGGGACATGCCTGGAACACCTCACCCAGGAGGCGCCCAGGGGGCATCCTTGTCAGATGCCCGAACCACCTCAGCTGGCTCCTTTCGATGTGGAGCAGCAGCGGCTCTACTCTGAGCCCCTCCCGGATGGCCGAACTTCTCACCCGATCTCTAAGGGAGAGGCCAGCCACCCTTCGGAGGAAGCTCATTTCTGCCGCTTGTATCCGCGATCTCGTTCTTTCGGTCACTACCCACAGCTCGTGGCCATAGGTGAGGGTAGGGACGTAGATCGACCGGTAAATTGAGAGCTTCGCTTTTACACTCAGCTCCCTCATCACCACGACGGACCGGTGCAGCGTCCGCATTACTGCAGCTGCAGCCCCAATCCGTCTGTCGATCTCTGGCTCCCTTCTCCCATCACTCGCGAACAAGACCCCGAGATACTTAAACTCCTCCACTTGGAGCAGGAACTCATCCCCGACGCGGAGTGGGCACTCCACCCTTTTCTGGTTGAGAACCATGGCCTCAGATTTGGAGGTGCTGATCCTCATTCCCGCTGCTTCACACTTGGCTGCGAACCGTTCCAGTGCGAGCTGGAGGCCCTCACCCGATGAAGCCAACAGAACCACATCATCCGCAAAAATCAGAGATGAGATTCTGAGGCCACCAAAGCGAAAGCCCTCCGCCACTTGGCTGCGCCTAGAAATCCTGTCCATAAAAATTATGAACAGAACCGGAGACAAAGGGCAGCCCTGGCGGAGCCCATCACCCACCAGGAACGAGTCCGACTTATTGCCGGCAATGCGAACCAAGCTCTTGCAACAGTTGTATAGGGATCGAATGGCCCGTAGCAATGGGCCAGACACCCCATACTCCCGCAACACCTCCCACAGGACACCCCGAGGGACACGGTCGAATGCCTTCTCCAAGTCCACAAAACACATGTAGACTGGTTGGGCAAACTCCCATGCACCCTCAAGTATCCTCGAGAGGATAAAGAGCTGGTCCAGTGTTCCGTGACCAGGACGAAAACCGCATTGTTCCTCCTGTATCCAAGGTTCGACTAGCGGATGAACTCTCCTTTCCAGCACCCTGGCATAGACTTTCCCAGGGAGGCTGTGGAGTGTGATATCCCTGTAGTTGGAACACACCCTCCGGTCCCCCTTCTTAAAGATGGGGACCACCACCCCGGTCTGCCATTTAATCATTCATTTAATCTTAATCTCAGTCTCTTCCACAGCCCTAAGAGGTAACTGTTCCGTCATCATTGGCCTGGTTCTGCCGAAGGTTTCACTCATAGGGTTGGGGTTGGAGTTTTTGGTATTTACTCTGTATTATTCTAGGCTCTTTATAACATATAGTGCCTTTAGCAAAATACCCAAGGGCAAGCCAGTAGGTATTTTTTACATCAGGCTATGAGGATTTTGAATTTCGTCAAATATCACAGATTCAAAAAAAAGGAAAAAACAAAACCTGAAAAGATAAAAACAGAAGTGTGTGTACTTTAGAAATGTTGCATGATATAATGATACATAAACAGTCCATAAATGTCTTCAACTACCTAGAAGCATAAGGGCATATATATTGATGTTACGTTGACAAGTATTTTGAGAGGGGTAATAGCTTGTCCTGTTGTTTCTGATGGCATTGTTGTAATTCTTGGGTGTTATACATTTTGTTTTAGAAAAGGTAAAACTAAATTTGCTAATAAGCTACACTGGGAGGTGATGTACAAAATAAAAGCTGTAACTTAACTTAAAATTGATTTATTTTAGGTAACAAATCAACTCATTTAAGTAAAAACAACTGAGTAAACAGAACCTGCAGGAGACATAAGTGTACATTTAATAATAATTAGTCTAAAATAAAAATACAAAATGAATTATGGAACCATGTAACACCTAAAACCCATGTCTAAAGGCGAAACAAGCAAACAATCAATAAAACAAAAAAGCCTTATGAGATCTCATTTTTCAGTAAATTTAACACTGTGTACTGAGCTAGGTTTCTATAGAGGTATGTCTTATCAGAGTGTAACGTATCATATCCACTAATGTAAAAAGAAACATGTAGTCACTACATTTATTATTTCTGCCAAAGACTGAAAAACTGAAATCACCCATCACAATTGACAGAAGTGCTTTACTAAAAGTTTTATGTCCTGTATATATCACAGGCCATGATACAGCAGCTTTACACAGACCTGAAAATGTAGGTTGTAGCCTGAGGCATTTATCATGCCTAATGACTGACAGCTTATACAATTTTACTGCACTTGTTGAACTTGAGCCAGTGTAAAGATATTTGAAATAACCACCAATCAATGCAAAAACAGATGTTAGCTAAAACCACTGCTGCTGGAACGGGTATATTCCAATGAAACGAGTTACATTTTCTTTAATTAATGACATAACTTTTCATTTGGTTATCCCAAGGCTCTTTAGGTGATGTGAAAAAGTTCATGAAAAAGGCAAGATAATGTATTTCGCCTCCTTTTAGGACAATTGCTAAGTGTAACAAGCAACAGCAGCAGCGAAATATAACTCATGAGGCAATTGTGATAGGGTACTTCAACATCCTGAACATTCTGTGACAAAAATCAGTCAGAATCAGCCAAAATGTAAATCTGCAAACATATTTTTAGACTCACTATAAATCAGATTTGTTGAAAATATTACTATTTAAAAAAAATCACAAACTAAAGTAGGAATTTCCAGTAATGAGATCTGGTGTATGCTTTCAAAGACTATCTAGCCAAAAATTTGGCATGTCAAAGGATTTACATGACAACAGCATAGCTTGTTAAACTGAATGCCATCTCGTTTTCAATGGCTGGTAAGTAGTTTGTTTCCTTATTTACTAAGGAATCCAGTTAAGCCTGGAGTTTAACATGACTGTAAAGTACTTTAACATTTCTTATAAATTCTACGTTTGAAATGAAAGAACTTTAGACCACAAACTGGAATTTTAACCTGAAATTCATACATCATTTGATTCAATATACAGGGTGGGCCATTTATATGGATACACCATAATAAAATGGGAATGGTTGGTGATGTTAAAGTCCTGTTTGTGGCACATTAGTATATGTGAGGGGCAAACTCCTCAAGATGGGTGGTGACCATGGTGGCCATTTAGAAGTCGGCCATCTTGGATACAACTTTTGTTTTTTCAATAGGAAGAGGGCCATGTGACACATCAAACTTATTGGTAATGTCACAAGAAAAACAATGGTGTGCTTGGTTTCAACGTAACTTTATTCTTTCATGAGTTATTTACAAGTTTCTCTTTGTTCACAGCCATTGACATGTTGAACAGGTTAACACGTGAGGAGCGGATTGAAATTGTGTTGATATCTGGTGAACGCAGTAACCGGGTCATTGTAGCAAATTTCAATGCAAGACGCCCTACGAGACCACCCATCTCCCATGCTACAGTCAGCAAACTGCTTGCTAAGTTTCGTGAAACTGGTTCAGTGTTGGATTTGCCAAAATGTAGACGCAAGAAAACTGTCACTAATGAAGAAACATCAGTGGCTGTCCTAGCTTCATTCAGCAAGAGCCCACAGCGTAGCACTCGCCGCATGTCACTGGAGAGTGGCATTAGGCGAACATCCTTTGGCGGATCTTAGCTACTCACAAATGGCACCCTTACAAACTCCAGCTACTGCAGCATCTCATCGAGGATGACCCAGATTGGCGCACAGAATTTGCAGAATGGGCAAAACAAAAATTTGAACAGGACCCTCAGTTCACGCAGCAGATTTTGTTCAGTGATGAGGCAAACCTTTATGTGAATGGTGAAGTTAACAAACAAAACCACCGCTATTGGTCTGAAACTAACCCACATTGGATGGATCCCTCCAAGACTGTTGGAACAACAAAAGTAATGGTTTGGTGTGGTATATGGGGCACAACGATAGTGGGTCCATTCTTCATCAGTGGAAACCTCAAGGCCACTGGATATTTGAAATTGCTACATGATGATGTGCTTCCCTCTTTATGCACTGAAGCTGGCACATTCCCTGAGTTTTTCCAGCAAGATGGTGCACCACCACATTATGGGTGCCAGGTCCAAGCATTCCTAGATGAACAGTTTCCTGGAAAGTGGATTGATCATCGTGGGCCAGTTGAATGGCCCTCAAGGTCTCCTGATCTGACCCCCTTAGACTTTTATCTTTGGGGTCATCTGAAGGCAATTGTCTATGGTGTGAAGATACGAGATGTGCAGCACCTGAAACTATGGAAACTGGAAGCCTGTGCTGGCATTTCTCCTGCGGTGTTGCTATCAGCGTGTGAAGAGTGGGAGAAGAGGGTTGCATTGACAATCCAACACAATGGGAAGCACATTGAACACATTTTATAAGTGGTCAGAAAGTTAAAGTTAAATAACTCATGAAAGAATAAAGTTACGTTGAAACCAAGCACACCATTGTTTTTCTTGTGACATTACCAATAAGTTTGATGTGTCACATGGCCCTCTTCCTATTGAAAAAACAAAAGTTGTATCCAAGATGGCCGACTTCTAAATGGCCACCATGGTCACCACCCATCTTGAAGAGTTTGCCCCTCACATATACTAACGTACCACAAACAGGACTTTAATATCACCAACCATTCCCATTTTATTACGGTGTATCTATATAAATGGCCCACCCTGTACATGCAGTCCATTAGAACAATTTAGAAGCACCAATTAACCTAAAATGCACATCTTTGGACTGTGGGAGGAAGAGAGAGTACTGGAGGAAACCCACCCAGACACAGAGAGAATATGCAAATATCACAATGAGAGGTAGCAGCTGAGGCTCAAACCAAGAACCTTTGTGCTGTGAAGTGGCAGTGCTAACCACTCCACCTGTGTGCTGTTTAAGCACTGTCAAAACTGAGCTTCATAGAACCCTGTATGAGTACACAGGCCCTTATCCGTGCACACACATACACGCATGCAAACATTGAGACACACTCTGACACACCAACATTTGACTAGCTGACACAATGACACGCCACATCTTGGGACATTTCTGAAGGAAAGTCATGCAGATTTATTCCTCCTATCGGTCAAAAGAAAGAGAAGGAAAGGAAGTTGTCTGGAACAAGAAAGATAAAATCAGAGTGTAAATAGAGTCAAAAAAAGAGCGACCAAAAGGTTAAACTGGATATATAAAAAAACAAACAAAAAATAAAGTGATGCACAGAAAGAGAATAAGGATGTTGTATAGGACTTTTGGCCTGTGAGGAGTTGTCTTTGTCCATGAATGCCCAGAAGGCCTTTTTACAACACATGCACATATACATACATGGCGTGGCCTGTGGTCAGGCTGTGTGCTGTGTTCCATAGAGTGAAAGGACAGGTGTGCATTCAAGCAAAACCTCACTCTGTGCCACTGTCAGTATGTATGTCAGTGTGTGTCTGGCTTGAGGGTAGCTTTGACTAAAAGTTAAGCTCATATGCTTATGCTTGTGCACAAATTCTCCTCTCTCACTCATGCACACAAACACAATAGTATTCAAAAGCTGTGAAAGTGAACATGCACTCTTACTGTGTATACGTGTGACACAAGCACACACAGACAAAGACAGGTTTATATTATTGCAGGTGGACAAGCCAGTGTCATCCATCTGAAGTTGTGTTGCTTTCTCTCTCTTTCTCTGTCTTTACTTCAAGCATAGAAGATGTCTTGCCAAATAGGACACTTGCATGTGACATGTACATACACATGCTATGGGACTAAAGGTGTGAGCAAACAAACATAATACCTTTAAGGCATTAGTGGTTATTTAGTTTTCCCCTTCAATGCACTGTTACTGCACCCTGGAATTCAGCACCTAAAAGTTAATTGCTACATTGTTAGGAAAATGTGAGACAGTTTGACAGTTACAAGGAATACTAAGAAAAAGCTTAGTAGTGTCTTTGCCTTTCAGATGCACTGAAATAAATTGGCTAAGGTCTTGATCAAGTGGAAAGTCCTCATTAATTTAAATTACTCCTCCATGAATTGCCGCCTTACTGTGGTGGAGAGGTTTATGTGCCCCAGGGGCTATGGTGTTGGGGGGGCTGTTAGGGTCTCCCAAGGCAATTTGGTCCTGGGTGAATTCCCAGACATGAGTGGTGAAAAAGCAAGGGAACTGCGTAACCTGCCTGGGATGGCGTTACTGGGACCATGCCTATGGTGGGAGCTTGATGTAGAGGGCCTTGTGGCCAAGCCTTACCCCATAGGGCCCAAAGAAACTATATCCACCCACCCACCTGCAGGCCCACCACCCACAGAAGTCAAGAAGTCAAGTTTCCAATTTGGACTTGCCCTCAATGAGACGTGGTGGGCAGGGGTGGGTCGCCTTGGTTTGCTGCCTGTAAATTTGGGTTTTTTGCCAAAGGATGAAAGGATTGTGTCCCTGTGCCTTTGGATAGAGGAACAGCACGACCCATATGCAGAAGCAACTGAGTGATGCTTCTGCATATGGGTCGCACAACAGTTCAGAGTACTCAAGATTCTTAGGCTACGTTCATACTGCAGGTCCTAATACTCAATTCCGAGTTTTTGATCAAATCCGATTTTTTTGTTTGCTTGTTCACACTACAAATAAAATGTGACAGCAAACGCGCTCTAGTGTGAACCCTCAAAGTGACCTGAGCAAAAGAAAAAGAAAACATCACACACAATGCGCTCTGTTTAGACCCAGACCAAACAGTATTGTTCGACTGATGGCCGTTAATATAAATAGTTGTTTCAGACTTTACGTTTCCCAATTTTGCTTCAAGTTATTTTGTTATTTACATATGGCCTAATATTTATCCTTATTGCTGTTTTAGAGAGGAGCGGTGCTTCAAAGGATAGTTGCAGATTTCTGTCAGAATCTGCAGATTATACAGTACAAATAAAATGTTCACGTTTCTCCAACGTTGTCTTCCAAACAGTTTCACTAACATCTACACGGGATGGCCAGGAAACGTTCTCGATGTCTTCTCAGGCGCTTCTCCGGTACTGATAGTTGGCGTCTGTCTTGTGTCAGTGACGTAAAAGATTTAATGCAACATGACCATTCAAACAGCAGTCGCTTTCTAAAATATCAGATATGTATGGGATTCAGTACCACATACGAAAGTGACCCAGATCGGATTTGAAAATATCAGATTTGTGCTGTTCACACTCTTGTACCATGATCGGATATGGATCGCAGAGGGTCAAAAAAGTCGGGGGACATTATCTATTATATACATTAGGTGAATGTACAGTAGTAGCATTGTATGCTGCAAGCAGGTATATTCTCTACATTAAGTGAATTAAATAAGAATAGACAATCTAAACATTTTACAAAATAGACAAAATAGCCCCCTGGTAGGGTCTCCCATTGCAAATTGGTCCTGGGTGAGGGACCAGACAAAGAGCGATTGAGAAGACCCTTATGAGAAAAACATAGAGGGAACAGTTTACCCTGCCCGGGATAGGGTTACCGGCGCCCCGCCCTGGAGCCAGGCCCGCGGCGGGTGCCTGAGGGCGAGCGTCTGGTGGCTGGGCCTTAGTCCATGGGGCCCGGCCAGGCACAGCCCGAAAAGGGGACATGGGCCCATCTTCCCGCAGGCCCACCACCTGCAGGAGGCGCCGTAGGGGTCGGGTGCATTGTGTGCTGGGTGGTGGCCAGGCAGGAGTGGAGGCCCTGGCGGACTGATCCCCGGCTACCAAGACTGGCAATTGGGACATGGAATGTCACCTCTCTGGGAAAGAAGCCTGAGTTAGGGCGTGAGGTTGAGAGGTACTGGCTAGATATAGTCGGACTCACCTCTATGCATGGCTTGGGCTCTTGGAGAGGGGCTGGACTCTGTCTCAGTCTGGAGTTGCCCCTGGTGAGAGGCAGCTTGCTGCAGCTTGCCGGCTTGCTGCCGGTACGTTGGGGATCTTCCTGGTGGATGAGAGGGTTTGTTCCCTGCGCCTTAGGGTCGGGAAATGGGTCCTGACTGTCATCTGTGCTTATGAGCCGAGTGGCAGTTCAGAGTACCCAGCCTTCTTAGAGTCCCTGGGTGGGGTGCTGGAAGGTGCTCCACCTGGAGACTCTGTTATCCTACTGGGAGACTTCAATGCTCATGTGGGTAATGACAGTGAGACCTGGAGGGGCGTGATTGGGAGGAACGGCCTCCCTGATCTGAACCCGAGTGGTGTTTTGTTATTGGACTTCTGTGCAAATCACAGTTTGGCCATAACGAACACCTTGTTCAAAAATAAGAGTGTTCACACTCGGGTGTGGGAGGAGTTCAAAGAGGCCATGGAAAAAGACTTTCGGACTGCCTCGAAGAGATTCTGGCAAACTGTAAGGTGTCTCAGGAGGGGAAAGCGGTGCTCTACCTGCACTGTGTATAGTGCTGGTGGAGCGCTGCTGACTTTGACTGAGAAAATTGTCAGGCGGTGGAAGGAATACTTCGAGGACCTCCTTAATCCCACTGGCACGTCTTCCGAGGAGGAAGCAGAGTCTGGGGATGAGGGGATGACCCGCCAATTTCTGGGGGCGAGGTCACTGAGGCAGTTAAACAACTTCTTGGTGGCAGAGCCCCTGGTGTTGATGAGGTCCGCCCCGAGTTCCTGAAGGCTCTGGATGTTGTAGGGCTGTCCTGGTTGACACGACTTTACAATGTTGCGTGGAGATCAGGGGCAGTACCCGTGGACTGGCATACCGGGGTGGTGGTCCCCATCTTTAAGAAGGGGGACCGGAGGGTGTGTTCCAACTACAGGGATATCACACTCCTCAGCCTCCCTGGGAAAGTCTATGCCAGGGTGCTAGAAAGGAGAGTTCATCCGCTAGTCGAACCTCGGATACAGGAGGAACAATGCGGTTTTCGTCTTGGTCGCAGAACACTGGACCAGCTCTTTATCATCTCAAGGATACTTGAGGACGCATGGGAGTTTGCCCAACCAGTCTACATGTGTTTTGTGGACTTGGAGAAGGCATTCGACCGTGTCCCTCGGGGTGTCCTGTGGGAGGTGCTGCGGGAGTATGGGGTGTCTGGCCCACTGCTACAGGCCATCCGATCCCTATACAACCGTTGCAAGAGCTTGGTTCGCATTGTCAGCAATAAGTCGGACTCGTTCCACTGCACGCCATATGAGGCCGCTTTGTAGGCGCTCAAATCGCCAGTGGCGAGACCCGCGTTGTAGGTCCCCATGTTTAAAAAGAGGGACCAGAGGGTGGGCTCCAACAACAGGGGAATCAGACTTTTCTGTCCCCATGAGAATGTCTATGCCAGAGTACTTCAGCGGAGAGTTCGTCCGTTAGTCGAACTGAGCTTACAGGAGGAACAATGCGGTTTTCGTCCTGGTCATGTAACACTAGCCAGCTCTTTATGCTATCAAAAATATTTGACAGTGCATGGGAATTTGCCCAACCTGTGTGTTTTGTGGACTTGGTGAAGGTATCTGACCACACCACATGGAGTATCCTGTAGGAGGTGCTTTGGGGCTCATAGCAATGTCTGGCCCATTGGTATGAGCCATTTGAGCCTCCTTGCAGAAGCTTGTTCCACATTGCTGGCAGTCAGTCAGGCTCATTCTTAGTGCGTGTTGGACTCTGCCATGGCTGCTGTTTGTCACCACTGTGTTCATAGTTTTCATCGACAGAATTTCTAGGTGTAGCCTAATGGAGGAAGCCTTCCACTGTGGTGGCCTCAGAATCTCATCTCTGTTTTTGCAGACATTGTAGCTCTGTTGGCTTCATCAGATAGTGGTCCTAAGCTCATGCTAAAGCAGCTCATAGCCAAGTGTGAAGCGGCAAGAAAGAGACTCAGCACCTCTAAATGTGAGACCATGGTTCTCAGCTGGAAAAGGGTGTCTGCACTGGGTCAGGGACAAGTTACTGCCCCAAGTGGAGTAGAATATAAATATCTCAGGGTCATGTTCACAAGTGAGGGGAGAAATAATTAGAAGATTGACAGATGGATTGGCTTTGTGTCTGTGGACACTGCATCCGTCCGTTGTGGTAAAGAGAGAGCATGAAAACAAAGCTCTCGAGTTTGAGTTGAGTGGCTCCTGGGTGAGGTGTTTTGGGTATGATTGACTGGAAGGAAGCCCTGAGGCAGACCCAGGACACATGGGAGAGATTACATCTCTTGGCTGACCTCTCTGTGTTCCCTGAATAAGCTGGAGGAAGTGGTTAGGGAGAGAGAGAGGAGTCTTTGCTTAAGCTACTGTGCCCAGAACCCAACCCCAAATAAACAGGACAAAATAGATGGATTAATGGATAATTTAAATTGCATGTCTAACTGATGTATTTTCATTTTGTAAGATATTTAAGAAAAAACATGCAAATCTAAATGTGTGTGTGAAATAAGACATGGTAGATCTTGTCATTTTGCTTTTAGGTTTGACTTGCGACATCTACCATTAGTGTTTTTCTCATTGTCATTTTTGGATTGTGTGTCCTCATCATATTCATGCGCTATGATCATCATAAGATGTCTTTGTGAGTCAAGGCCTGCATAGTGCAGCAAAGTCACTGGTACACTGGCCAAAACCTTAATCTTAATGAAAGATGCAAAGAGGAAACACTTTCGTTCCAAGACTCATATTTAATTCCATCAATTTTTTGTATTGAGCACAATACAAAAAATAAAAAAACTTTTCCTTTTTAAATGCAATTTGCAACACTTGTAATAGTTGCTGCCCATGCAGAGTTCTGTTCTACTTCCTGAGCTACAGCCACCCCAAGTGTGACAAATGACAAATGTCATTTGTAAAATTTTCATTTTTGTAAAATTTTGATTTTACAAATCGCATTTGGGGAATTGGATCCTGTGCATGCCTGATAAAGTAGTCAGTCAGGTCTTTTTCATATATGTTCCTGTCTGTCAGTTGAAGATAATATACAACAGTAGCTCTCCAATGTGTCCACTGGAGTATGAATGTGTGTGAATGTTAGATAGAAGGCACTTCCTTAATGAGGTTGTATAAAGAATCCTATGTGAGGGTTCTGATTTCTTGTTTAGTAAGCTTCCTGCTTTTATGCCCCCTTTGTGGGCAAGAGGTCACACAAACACACCCCCAAACACAAACACAAACACACACACACACACACACACACACACACACACACACACACACACACACACACAGGGAGGTGCTTTTGCTGTGATGTGTATTGTGTGAACTGTTTTCCCAATAAGCCCCTGAAGGCGTTGAGTGTTCGGTTTCTTCACCAATATGCAAGGAGGATCGAGCTCTCGTTGGTGCCTGTTTTGTGTGTGAACGCGCGTGTGAGTGAATGCGGACCAGACGTGGTTTGCGTGTGGCTGATTGTTGTCTTGTAATGGGGAATAAACTGAGTAAGTCTGCCTTGACAGGGGATGGAATACATTGCAAAGTATTCACCGGGCAGCATGTAGTTTGTAGATCATTGCAGGAAGGAAAGAAGTGAAATTGTGCGCAAAGCAGGTGAATGTGTCTGACGTCACTGTGTGTGTGAGCCACAGAGAGGTGTGAAAGTGTGTGTGTGAGAATTGTCTCCAAGTGGGGAAGAGGTGATTCTGCAGGTCACCTTCTACCCCAGTGGACACAAAAGAAAGAAAATAGTTGTGTTGTTGATGAAAAAAACAAAGCAATGATAATATGAAGAGTGTTTGGTGTTTCTCAGCCTAAAACAACTACAATCTCACTTTCTGTTTTTAAGACAGGAGAGTTCAAAAACCAGAGAGAGGAGATACTATATTTACATAGCCGCACACAGCTGTTGTCACGAACATCGCACACTTATGTCACTGTCATGAGACATTCTCGCAAAAAAAATCACGGTTTTAGTAACGCAGTAACGCAGCGTTCCTACAGGAAAGTAACGGTAATCTAATAACCATTTTTGTAATAGTAATCCCTTAGTTTACTTGTTACTTGAAAAAAGTAATCGGATTACAAAAAGTAACGTGTTACTGCCCATCTCTGGTCACTTGCAGGTGAAGAGCAGACCTGGATCAATTTTCCACATGCAGCAGTTGGAAGAAAATTATAGGTTAACACCATTAGAAACACGCAGGCCCAGTTTTTGGCTGAATTGTGTTTACAGCTTCACTACTGTGTTCCTCATCCTGAAAAGCAAGCTCCAAAGAAGCTAACCTCTGCTTGAAGACAAGGAGTGCAGTTCCAGAAGCACAGGCATGAAGATCAACAGTTGACAGCAGCCCAAGAGACAAGCAGTCTCCTGAGTGAAAGACCGAGCAGGCAGCAGCAGTGTGGACAAACGGCATCAGAGAGAGAGAAAACCCATCACCTGACTGGATGGAGATGCGTTTCCAGCAAGCTGCAACTTCACTGTGTGTGAAGAGGACTTTTGAGGAGACTGTCTGAGTGACATTTGCCACGTTTGGAGTGGAATGGCAAGATGAGACAGTGGAAAACACAGGACAAAGCTAAAGAGAACCGACTGCCATCGGACTGCAAAGTGGGAGAGAGAACAGAGTGGAGGAGCAGGTGAGGACACAGAGGAAGGCTGTTGTTTAGTTGCTTTTTTCCTTTTTATTTTGTTACTTTCATAGTGCACTAAAGTTTTGTTTGATAACCTCTGTCATTTAAGCATCTGAACAATTTGAACAGGAAGAGCTACACAACATGTTGTCGGGGACGGTTGCAAAGTGAGTTTCTCCACATTAAAATGGGCTCGGGAGAAAGTCACTTATTATGACAACCAGAAAGCGTGTCCCTGTCTAAAAGGATTCAGCGAGGTAATCCAGTCTAAATTCTTTTCCTTTTTGAAATGGCGTCATATCGCTGAGGGTGGAAACGAATAAGTTGTTGAATAAGTTTCTAAACCAGCAGGACCTGTGGAAGCGCAGACCCAACACAGTGTGTTTACCATTACCACATGTTATGTTAGAAATAAATTAATATGTTTTTAGTACAGTGCACGTCTCTTTTTCCAATTCTGAGGTCATTATTTTTTTTTTAAACTTTTTTAGTGTCTTGGTGTCTTGTTATGCAAAATTTTCTGTACATTGTTTTTTCTACCGAGACAACGTCGCCCCTTAAGTCTCCTCTTTTCCTTAAGTTTCAGTAAGCAGAGACTGGCACAATGGCTGGTGGTAAAACAATTTTCTGCAGCAGTAACTTTCTGTCAAATGTGCTACAATACTAAATTTTTATGTCAACGTTTTGATCACTATTTTATCATCGTCATTTGATAACTTGCACGACTTCTGCCCTCATGGGGTTCATTTCGTGTGGAATAAGATACATTATGACGTATGAAATGACCCATTCATGTGACTGTGGACAGAGCCAGTTGATAACAACACTTGTGATACCTGTTATCTTCACCTGGGGTTCAGGTTTTAGCTCTCTCAACTCATTCGGACCAGATTACCAGATTATATGTTCAGCATAAATCCCCATGGCAGCTTGGTGAGAAGTTCAACACCTTTGTGACATTAAAACTCTGACTTTCGGCTCAACTTACTATCTCCATTCATTGTACACCCATCAGATATGTAAACGTTATGTTGGTATCATCGCTGCTACTACCTGATATTGTATTGTGTCACAGGCTTATCGGTGGAGAAGCAACAAGTCCAAGTAAACTGCACCACTGATTTAGATCTTGAATCTTGGCTCCACAAGTTTACCATCATCTCGGAAAAATGTGCAGATGGCTCTAAATATTACTCTTCTTATGACTGTAAAATATTTTCATTACTGCTGCATCACGTTTGCAGGAATAACAGAAAATAAAATTGAAAAATAATTTCTAGAATTTCAAACAAACTGCTGTGATTGGTTTATGGTACTCACATAACCCCGTATAATAATAGTTTTACCCATACTCTTTGCTAATGGCTCGCTCGTTATGCTAAGTAAGTAGTCAATTTAGCAGAGTCACAGATAATCTAAAAACAAATACATTAGTGTGAGAAACCAACGCGTCCAGTCCCCCAGCAAGAAAATGAGCAAAACACTTCAACTCAACTTTATGGAAAGAAAAAAAAAGCATATCAAGCATGTGTGTCGTTAAAGTTGTTCTGAAAATCATAAAGCTCATACAAAATATTCTTGAAAGTGCATTGCTATTACTAAATCATGCCTGTGTCTATTAATGATTTAGAGAAAAAGATGACTAATGTGTATAATTAATACTTTAGCAGCTGTCCCATTTTCTGTAATAGAAGGTGAGAAAAAATCCAAAGTATTTTCTAACAATAAACTGTTTACTGTGGAAAACAAATTGCAAATATATTATTAGCGTAACAGCAATTTATGCACAGATTATTATCCCAATGCTTTAGAGTAGACTGGGATGATTTTATGTTTCTCTTGAATATTTGAGAAAAAATACACACCTTAATAGAAATTTTAATAATAGAAAATACATGATCACTATTTATATGTGTAATATGCATGACTGAAGACTCATAAAAAAATCTCTTAAAATTAACATAGACTTTGCTTCATTTTATATTAAAGTATCCACGAGGCATAAGGTATATTTTACTGGCATTACTGGCCAGATTGGTGACCACACCATTAACCATGTCTGTTGAGTGTCCCAGTAAAAAACAATGACATGCAGTTCAGACAGACGCATCGCTAACATTTAACATCGTCTTGCTGAAACCTGCAGAGTCAGAGGATCTGCTGCAAACCTGCTGCAGAAACAAAAATGGTTCCAGGTGAACATTTCCTACAAGCCTGGTAAAATATAGTGCTTTGAGATTTTGAGGTGGCCCCTTAGAGCTGAATGTGCTTCTTTAGGATAAATACATAACAGATTTATTTGTCATCATATCGACACATCGAACCGTGTGCTTATTTCTACATCAGGCTTCTGTACTGGCTCGCATGCAGTCTTGCTATAGAACATGTGTGTTACTAATTGTGTCTCTACCACTCACATTGTATGACTCTGCAAGTCCCTATCCCTCACAAACACACCAACAAAAAATAAACATGCAGGAACTAGATACGTAGTATAGCTCTGAGGATGACTGTGTAAAAGTACATTCATATTCATGAGTTCCAGTACGTGTATGAATGAGTGCATTACCAACACATTCTACTCCTGTGCTCTGGTAGACGGTGGAAAAACGCTAACATATGACACAGAGAAGGGAACACTGAGATTGACAGACCAGACTGTATTATGACTGCTGACTCCTCGGGGTCCTTCAGAAAAGGCCATGTCTCAAATACATTGATGTGTATTTCAATGGCTATTGGACCACTCATTATATTGGAGACATTTTTGGCACAATTTCTTTGATTAAAAGGAGAAAAAGAACAGTTAGACTTGAATGCAGATCTTGAAAGAGAGAGACAGAGAGAAAATAAACTGATCTGACCTTCTCCTGTCCAGACAAACTTTCAGCATCTTTCTGCAGTGGATTTAGCACCATATCCATATCTATTCTCAGTGAGACATGGGACACGTTACCATATATGGGGAAAAATATGTTAAAATTGGCATAGAGTTTGGTCAGTTTTATATTAAAATATCTAATGGTTAAAAAAATCCCATTTGTAGGCAAGATCGAATGATACCGAACTGCAGTTTTTGCTACTTCCACATTAAGCACATGATAAACGGACTGACTCTCCCAGAGCACTAAGTACAGCATTCACCTATTCAGACAAGGACCTTTCCCCATGTTTTTAAGTGCGTTCTATCCAACATACTCCGATGGTTGCATCACAGAGCAACTTGGGCAAGCAATGTCTGCCAGCCATCCTCCACAGGGGCCCCTCCATGAGCCTTGTTTCTAGGGCCTCCTCAGTTTTTGTCACTAGCTCCACTAGAGTTTTCCAGTACCTACGTGCTCCAGCTGAAAGCTGTACATGAAAACTTTCACATCTCCCATGTACCAGTGCCCCTGAATTCCCTTCTGCTTTTTAGGGTTTTTTTGTTTTTTTTTAATTAAAATGGATTCAAAATTGATTCATAAGATAGAGTAAAATAAATATGTACTGTATATTGTGTGTGGATATTACAAAATTGTAAGATAAATATGTGAAATAGTCTGAGTCTCATGGTTAACTTGCAGACATGGGTGAGCCAACCAAAGATAAAAAATAATAAAATAAACATGTTTAACAGAATTACATGCCTACACTTCAGACTACTTGTCAAGTTGTACATTTTCAATATTTAATTGGAAATGATATCAAAATGCAAGAATACAAGAATGCTGTCAATTTTTTTTTAAAAAAGGACAAATGAATAACACATTACAGTAGATTCCTATGGAAACAGTCGCCTCTCTATGAAGCATCATTTGCAGTGCATTGCTCTCTTTTACTCACATCTGCAAATTTCCAGACAGGGAAGAAGGTGAGCCTGCTGTACTTACTGAGATCAACATCAGCCTAAAGCTGAGAGTCAACAAACTTGTGAAAATGGCACAGCTCCTGTGAATGAGGTCATGTGAAATGCAAAGAATTTGCAAGAATGCAAAATTTAACACAAAAGTAGTTCCAGCTGGCAGTGAAGTGCCAAGAGAAGAAAATTAATTCGGTTCATTTTAGTATTTTGGATACCAAACTGCTGTCTTCTCTCAATGCTTTGCACAGCTCTTCCATCACAGGGTAAAGTGAGGTTCTTTCTTATTCATAATACTTACTTCTAAAAATTTTTACAGATTTTTGTGATCATTGTAGCTCACATGGATTGTGCACTGCTATATACAAGTTATCTAAATGCACGTGTTGATCGGAGATTATTTAGATTAGACTAAAGGTTAAAAATTGCTTGAATTAGCAGATCTGGTTGGTGGTGATAGACAGCCAGCATTTAATAAATGTGTATAGTGGCAGATTCAAGGGACTGGGGCAATATTACCAGCTTTTGCAAATTAAGGACAAATCTTTGTGATTGCATAATTATGAAATCTGATCATGTCAACAAAGACTCAAGTTCCAGTGTGAGAAAACAGTCTGATTAGAATGACATGCTGTAGCAACAGAGCTGGAAGAAAGTAGCAGAAGGTCAAAGCAAGGGTTTGACATTTACACTGCAGGGAATCAACTTGCTCTCCGTGTTATGCTTTCTTACAGCATTACAGAAATTATGAAAGTTACAGCCCTTTTCCAGCAGATAATTATCTTTTAATTGCTGTTTTTTCCTCTTTTTTCCAACTTCAGCCTTCTTCTTCTTCTTTCACACTTTGTTAAATCTCTCTGTAGAAAAAGGTCAGCGTGTGCAGAGTGTGATGCCATGGCTGCGTGCATACAGGTGCAAGGCAGACGGACACATCTATAATCTCACAGCTCATGCTCTTTGTGTGGGTCATTTGCTATGGTAACTGGTAGGCAAATGGAAACACAATGTAGTCGGAGGAAACTCTGAAGAAGGGAAAAAGGATAAAGGAAATGGGAAGATGAAACATCTCTCACCCTGTAAGGGTCAAGCAAGTACTCTACTCTGGCAACAGGCAGAGTGGATAGCAGTGCGGATTTATTTATCTGTTTATTCTGAAAGAAAGCTGCTTGTACTATAAAGCTATGGATATTTTTCCGTGTGCACAGCTCTCTCTCTGTGTTTGGTTCAACTGTGCTCTCATTTCCTACCTTCCCCCCAGGTGCTTCCTTCTCTTACACTGAGATAAAGTTATTACACTGGGAACAATCCTCCTGCTTGTCCACTGTATGTGTTTCAAGGTAAGGTGAAGTATTTTTCCAGGACCTTAACCATTAATAATTGCTCTCCTGTTTCTTTGCAGTTGCACACGTCTGTTCTGACAGACATGAAAACCAACAGGAACATGAAAGCCTGTAGCTTCTGTTTCCTACAAACAGAGCATGACACATTAGACAAACAAAGATAATAATGTCTGATCTCTTGCCACTAAGCTTTTTCCATGCAAAATGTCCCTGCTGTAATCCATGCAAATGATGTTAAACAGTGCTGTGAGAAAAACAAGTTGCCCCATTCTTTATTTTTACATATTTGTCTCACGTACGTGTAATACAGTTTTTAAATGATGATGATGATGATTTCATTTATTATAACACAGCTAAAATCTGACACGTTTTGTCACTTGACACTGCAGAGGTTCTTGTCCATGCATTTGTGTCACTGATTATTGTAACACTCTCCTTTCTGGGTTACCGAAGAAATGTTTTAGAGGTTTACAGATGGTACAAAATGCAGCCGCTCGAATTTTAACCAAAACTGGGAGACATGAGCACATTACCCTAGTACTGAAATCTCTTCACTGGTTGCCTTGTCAGGTTCCAGCAGATTTTAAGGTCCTGTTGCTCACCTACAAGGCTTTAAATGGTTTGGCACCTTCATATCTCTCTGACCTCTATGTTCCCGTGCTCTCCGGTCTCAGGGCACTGGCCTTCTAAAAGTTCTTAAAGCTAGAAGAAAGACTGAGGAGCATGCTTTTTCTTTTTGTGCCCCATCTTTGCTGAATAACCTCCCTCAAGATATGAGGCAGGCATGCTCGGTGGAGGTTTTAAAAGCTGAGGTAAAGACCCACCTGTTCACCAGTTTTTACTGGTTCTGCCAGTATGCCTGTGAAGGTTCTCAGTCATCCAGGTCATCCATAATGATCAAGGAAGTCCAAGGAGCTTGGAAAGAAAACCGTCTGGACTTCTTTAAGTTTCTTCAGTTCTAAGGGTCAAATGGTGGAGAGTCCCAGAGAATCATTAAGGGGTCTATTGTCCCTCTTGGTGGGAAACTCCCACAGGGTTTAAATCTGGGACTCTCCACCATTTGACCTTAGAACAGAAGAAGCTTCTCGGATGAGAGGTGAAACGTCTTCAAGCAAATTAAAGAAGTCCAGACGCTTTTCTTTCCAAGCTCCTTAGACTACTGTTTCTGTCAGTTTTTAAATTGTATTGTTTTAGTATTGCTTTTATTTATTTATCTCTTTTTGTCAAGTCAGCACTTTGTTTGAAAGCGCTTTATAAACAAAGTTATTATTATTATAAAGGAAATCTTCATGCAAATCATAAATTAACTATTAACTGCAGTTTTTCGAAGGCTGAGCTGAACTTCACAAGCTAATCCCAGGCATGACTGCCAAGATGACACACCTGATGAACCAAGAAATCACCTGTCTGACTAAGTGAAGTAGGTTATAAGATCTTATAAAGCAACCACAGCCTACATTTTCAGTCTGGAAATATGTCAGTTGTCATTTCTGAGGCTTTGGGAGTCCAGCAAAACATAGTGAGACCCACACATGGGGGAAACTGGGAACAGTGGTGAACTTTGCCAGGGGTGGACAGTTCATGGAGGAAGGCACAAAAGAACCAAGTTTTCTGGCTAATCATGTTCAAAGTGTGTTCATCTAGTTAGCTTTCACTACAGTTTAGACTGGTCAGGTTAGCCAGCATAGGTCCAGAGTTTATTAGTTTATTAAAGCAAGAAATTTCAAAGGTTTAGCTTTTTAGTATCGGTAGTTCTCCAACAGCATACAGTACAGAACCGCAAATACGTCTGCACATACTAGATACTCATATCTCCATTGCTTTTACAATGTTTTGCAGCTAAAAGTTGCCTATAGTCTGCTTTAATGCATTTTCTTGACGTAAAACCTTGAACACAGATGTAAAATCTGCATCCAAGTTAGTGTCAAGCGTGAACAATTCCTGCTTTGGTGCAATTGTTATATAACCTTTGGCTTTTATTCTGACAATAATCAATGTTAAAGTGAAATTGGAGCTGCTGAGAATAAAGCAAGAACTTGGGATAAAAGCTCAGATCAGGATAGAAACCACAGGAAGACAGTGTTTCACACCTGAGAGTTTGTGATATAACAAAGTCTTGAGAGGTTTGGATAACAGGTGCCAAATGTCAGCAGCTCCATCTCCACAGAGCTGCTGTTGGCCTAGTTTGTCTTGAGATGCAGCTGTATGCTCTGTCACAGAAATGGCAAATAAGCACCAGAGGGGGTTCACACACACACACACACACACACACACACACACACACACACACACACACACACACACACACACACACACACACACACACACACACACACACACAGGGAGATGTATACCTTGCCCAACTACATGTGCTGTATACACTTATTCACCAACAGGCCTGCATGAAGACAAGCTTTTCCAAGTTACAGCACAAACACAGGCATTTGTATATGCATGCACACTCTCACACAAAAACAGACTGCGCACAATGTGGCATTGTACCCTTAGTGAATTGTGAAAAATAGGACAGGGTGGATGCATTTAATCTTTGGTTGTCTGTGAGGATGACTGTCAAAAACTTTTATTCGTTCTTTTTCTTTCTCTCCCTTCCTTTTATTGAGAATCTGGCCTTTCAAGAAAACAAGGAGAAAAGAAATGCACAATAATACTGTTGATCATTTAGATATAGGATTGTTTACTAGTTTTTTCTTCGTCTGCCAGTAAAACAGTTACACAGACTTGTTTTAAATAAAACGTGCTGTCTGTGACGAGCACGCTGGGAGGAATGGTCGATTGTTTTAAAACAGGAGATATTATTTTAGATTTACCACTATCAAGTTTTGATTTGGCTGATACATGAACCTCTCTGTCATGAATATTAATAATGATATTAGTAGTTAATAATTTCAAGAGTATGGCCTGTGCTGAGATAAGCTGACATATTTACCATGTTAGTGTAACTTTGTTCTTATGGCGTGGTTTTGAGTGTCGACTCAATAAAGTCTGATTTTATTCTTATTTGTACAAAAATAAACTAATGTGATTTTGGACCTGTGATACTGAATGCTGACTGTAACCTGTGCAGTTAAATAGAAACCAAATAACTGCACAGGGTGAGAATATAAAATGTGGCGCTATCAGTAAAAACAGTGACTGACAAAGAAGAATAGTAGCTCAAAAATCTTACTGGTACGATCTTGAGATGTTACACGGAGCAATCGTCTGTCATTGCTACAGAGCCCAGAGTCCAAAACGAAAGACAAGCACCTGGAGAACAGAGAGAGCTTGAGTTAAAAGACGAAGAAGAAAAGGCAAAAGTATCTAAAACCAGTCACAGTGACAGAGGGGTGCACACAAGAAAACGAGAAGCAGATTAAAAACATTTTGTCCTTTGTTTCGTGTCATTTACTAAAAAAAAAGCTTTCCATCGCCAAGATATTCCAAGACATGTGCATGGATAACATAAAGTGTGAGGCTGTGTGGTTGGAAAGCAGTGTCCCATCTCTGTTTTGTCATGTATATTGTCCCCTGGCCTTTATGAGCTGATATGTTCAAAGCTCTTAAAAATGAATGGTCATGGGAAACTCTGTGGGCGGTGCCCAGTCTCCACAGGGAGACCCAGCTCTGCCAGAACCCCCAGGGCTAAGCACTGTCTCTCTGTCTTATTGTATTCCATGGCATTGTTGCAACAGAGTTTCAGAAGCTATTTCATATTCCATGAGAAATGTAGGTGCACTCACAGACGCAGTCGGCAAAACCTACGAGCGAGTGTCCACTGACTGGTGGAGTTTAAGGTGTGCAGAGGTTTAAAAATGTGCACAGATTATGTGCACCCTGTAAGTCTCTGAGTGTTCTGCTTTCATCCAACCTTGTTTGGTTAACTTGTTGTTGGTCAGAAAAATCTGAAATACTGGCAATGGAACAGTAAGACGACTGTTTGAAGCAATATTTGTTGGACCAATCAGTGTTTTAAGCCCGTATAAATGCGAGGACGTGCTCATGCTCGGCAACTCTGAGGGAACCTTCATGAGAGACGAAGCTCTAGCTCTAACTTTAAAGATTTGGCCTCGCGCCACTTTTCCATCTGGTTTCAGTTTCAGGTAGTTTTTTTGACAACAACAAATCCTCTCACAATGTTAATAAATGTGAAAAACCAAAAGAAAGAATTCATGAGAAAATTCCACATCCATGCCTTAATCTATAACACTGTGTGTGCTGCTCCTCTGCTTATGCTCCGCCCCTCCACCGCTGTCAGCCAGGTGTGTTTTGTGTACATTTGACACACACACAGTAAGAGTGTTTCCAGATGTTATACACAGCAAACTGGATATTTCTGGGGCATCAGACGAACAACAATAAGACTTTTGTTTCAGCAGTTTTCTTCACCTTCATGATTTCCACTCATTATTACATCTGCAATATTTTGTCCGATTCAACAGTTTTCTGTCTTCTATGAAACATAAACGTTGTAAAATGCACTGGAGTCCAGGCAGCAGTAAGTCATGAACACACGCACCTTTTGATAGTGTAGTGGATGCACCTCAGGAGGGACACAATTCCACCCCCCACACAGCCAGTGTCTGCCTGACAAATGCTATTTCATACCAGATCCTCTCTCGAGTCGGCCATTTTGTGTCACAGCGGCTCACCCCTCCCTTCTGGTCTAGTATTATTTCATGGCCTCCTCTCACACTGTAGGGGGCAGTTTGTGTCTTTGTTACTGAATGAAGTTTGGGGCACACACACACACACACACACACACACACGACTCTGTAATGTTACTCTGACCAAACCTATTGCATGCTGCCTCGTCTCCAACCACGCATCCATTTTGTGCTAAATAGGGAATAAACATCTGAAGGCCCCGGGCCTCATTATTATTTACATTAGTGCTAGTTAGCTATTGTTAGCTATGACCACTTCTACAGACTATCTAGAAAGGCTGAGATATGCTGACGCCCGCCGTATCATCAAAGGACGTCACTGTTTGGTGTCCAACGGCTAAAAGAAAGCGTCACAATGCTCTCCTTAGAAATTACCAATCAACACATCACAACTAAATAATTACTACAAATTAAGAACACATGAGATGTGTCAGAGTTGGAATGTCTTATTGTCTGACATCATCACAGCCTGGGGTGAACTAATATGTTAATTATATTCTATTAAAGGACTGCTACACTGTGTTAACATCTAAGGCCATGAGACTTTTGGCTAAATGAGGATAAAACATGGGTGAAAAAGAGGCATTATAAGACATGAAACATTCTTCAGTAGTAAAATAGGAGACATTCAAGGGAATGGAGACATTTCAGACAGTTGGACAATTTAGCATTGATGCTACTCAGGATGAACATGGTAGCTAGCTCTTTAAGACACTCGATGTTGATGTATATCAGAAAAGAAAGGATGAAATAAAGACAGGAGTGAATAACAACACACAGTTGATGTAAGGAAACAAGATGTACTCCATTCAGAGCAGCAGTAAAACAAGTGTTTACTAACCGTGTTTGTTATTCTGGGACTAAATGCAAGGACAGACAGGGCCAGGGGTGATATGTTGCTGAAGAAGGTTGCAGTGTGGGCATGCACACAGATGCACGTTCTCACACACTGACCCCCTGCCGGTGCAGATGGTGCTAAAGCAGGCCCTGTGCTTGCTGATAAGCAACAGGAACAGTGCTCCCAACAGGGAAGTTGTGTTCTCAGAAGAAAAACTGATTTCTAATTTGTGTGTGCTTTGCCTGGACTCAGAGTCCATTAGCAGCAGGGCACCACAAACACCTAACAGAGATCCACAGTGCTCGGAGCCCTAACTAGACTCATACAGTTAGTGATGTTCTGTGGGTGCCACTGAACAAATCCATCATTTCTTTATAAAGTAACTGGTGATATTGTGCGCTGGTGTTATCTCAGAAAACCTTCAACTTCACTTTTACACTATTTAAAAATGTTAGTGAGCTGACAACAACTCACGAAGCAAGACGTGAGTATGAGCCCGAGCCATGAAACACATGAAACACATTTAAATGTCACACACTGGACAAACGTAACATCTAAAATAATTTCCTGTTGTTATCTTTGAGAATGAACATTTTTGTACTGCTGTATAATTTTACTTTATTTTATTAAAAAAACTCTATTTTATGATATACTAATTTTACTTTACTGATAACCTGGATGAATTTGATGAATAAATACTGAGCAGGAAAGAGTTATACTCAAAGAGTTACAGGATGAAATCACCAAATCCGTCTTTGCAAACAAAACCAAATTCACTGCATGTCCAGCCTTTCCTTCACTCTGTCTGTTACTGTTAGCCGTTCCTGATGTACTCATTAGAGAGGCGGGGCTACGTGTCGTGTGGTTTGTTTGTTTTGGTGTGAGATTTGCACATGAGAGCTCTGCTCATGAAGGATATAAATCCACAGACACAACATCTATATCGACTGACTACAGAAGCAAAATCAATGATTTGGTCCAGCTCATTCTTGTCTAGAATGTATCTAGAAAAATACATCGTTGTCAGGCTCTAATCATAGATCGCCCTAGTTAGTGAACGATGTTGTAAAACTTCTGTCAAGTGGTGTCAGACACACCAGATATTTGTTCTTTCGATCAGTGTAATAACCCCTGATTCTTCTACTGAGCAAACAGGAGAAGTTGGAAGAATCGGAAAGAAAGAAAAAAGCTGGGAGTCATTGCATATAAAAAAAAAACATACACACACAACCTTGGGACACAAACACAAACACACTCATGCTCGCGCGCACACACGTTTGTAAAATATTGCATATTATGTAAAGTTAATACCAGGAAGAAAAAGGTTTTTTTTATGTTAAAAATGCACAGAGTTGCATAAAGACCAGGAAATCTCTCAGTCTGAATGAACCACTGGTCAAATATCCAGCCACATTTAAGGCAGAAGCTTACTGATTGCTACCAAAAGCATCTCATCAAAGTGCATTTAACCATATAAGAGTTGGGATGTACGTCTGCTTTTGAAACTGTGTGAATGAGAGAAAATCCAAAATAAAATTCATATTTGTGTGCTGGGTTCCTATTTTTAAAGACTAAACATATATGGTATAAAATCATTCCACCCTGGAAAAAAACAATTCAAAGAAATTATTAAAATCCCTAAATTACCACCACATTCACACCTATAAATTAATGTATGTACATTTTCAGCTGTAGCAGTAGGAGTTTTTAAATTGCACGTGGGTTTGTATATACATCTTTGAATTTTGAATATTCATTCCTTTTTTCCAGTCGAAAAACCTAAAAAAACACAAGACCAAAAGCTATAAAAACAAAACAGCATATTATTGTCCTGTCATAACATTAGCCCATTTAAAATGTCTAAATATGTGTAGTTATGAGGAATCAAGTGTCTTGCAGACCGGTCTGTATATGACTAACACTGAGCTGACTGGCATGGACGCCGGATGGGAACAGAATAACTGGCTTTGCTAAACCGTCCATTATCTGCATTTATGATGTTAAACATGAGTTTTTAAAAGATATACTAAAGTAATATTTATTGTTCTTTTTTGTTGTTGTTTTACGCTTTTGTTTGATTTCTCGTCTGGGGGAAAGAATTTTGTTACAACAAAGCAGATCTAGTGAAAGCTGCTGTAACAGCGAGACTTGTATATTCTACACTAACAAAACATCATTTGGAACGTACAAGTATTCCGCATTATTCTATTCTCTTATTTTACATCGGAGGGGCTGCATACCAGTAGAGATCAGAGAGGAAATATTATTTTTTTAAATTTGTACATAACAAACATTTAACTGCTGCAACACTACAGTGAAAGCGTATATAAACAGTACAAGAGGCTCTTGTTTTTCATCGTCACTGGTTACCCTCGGGAAATATGAATGTAAATGTGAATCGACTTTTGTTTCTTATAACTTCACACCACTAAATAAAAAATGCACAATGAATCCTACAATTTGCCATGCCCTTAAAATAATCCTGTTTAATATAAAAGAGTATGTCGTGTGCTGATTCCATGTGAGCTTTTATAGTATTTTTCACAACAGAAACAAATTCTGTTAACTCTTTTCGACCTGAGGGTCCTTGCCCTGGGACCAGAGTACATCGTTAATAAAACTGAACCTGCTGCCTTTTTTCCAAGGATGTCAAGCGTGGCACATTCAGTGACGAGGTCGTCTAAGTCTACACTGATTCAGATGAAGATTTTTGTAAGAATGTCAAGCATGGTGCATTCAGTGACGAGCTTGTTTAAGCCTACAATGATTCAAATGAAGATAGCACTGATATGCTTTATACTAGGAGATCAGATTTACATCAGAACAGATTGAGGATGGCTTCAGACAAAATCCACGTTAACTTTTATGCACAATAGCACATTCAACAGGAAAATTAATGAGATTTTCTTTTGTGCTTTACTCTTCAGGTTTAGACTCCATAAGGGATTCCCAAATTCTTCTAATGTCCCTTGAAAGATGTTAAAGCACAAAACTGTTAGTAGTCAAGCTTGCTTTTAAATGCATCACTGCAGTATTTAGCATTTGTTTTTTTCAAATACCAAGCCAACCATAAATAGTCATAAATCTTCCATGTGCTGCAGAACATACATATCTCAGGGGACTCAATATTTCAGGTCCACATAGGGAAGCTGTCCACAGTGCATCATTGTAAATGGCAAATTCCCCTGAAACTCTTTGTCCCATTTTAACAACTATGTTAGGGTCTCACTGTTATTTCAAGTCTGTAGAAAATTTTGCTGTGTCTCTCTTTTTAGTTTAATAGAAAAAAAAGATCATTGTATCACAGTGCACGTCCCTGTATATTCCTGCGCACAGAAGAACACCTTTGAGCATGTAATCAATTATGCACAAACACAGACATACACAAGCACAAATGCACGGACATCCAACACAGTTGGTGACCTAACAGGAAATTTAAAGGCTTTTAGCTAAGCACTTGTTGAGGGTGAGATGATTGCCACTGAAAAGCTTTCAAGGGCTTTCAAAGAGTGCGTAAGGTCATAGCACTTTCAGCCTCTAATGCTGTAATCTTTGGATGACATCCAAAGAAATGGCACTCTCCATACCTCCTACACTAAAAACATATATAGTACAGGGAAAAGTAAGACTTTACCGTTTCAGATTAGACTTTCTCTTGATCGTATGAGGCTGCTGGGAACAGTCAGAGGTGCAGTGGTACAGTACAAGTGACCTTACCTAGTCTGAGTACACAGTGAGGGCTGTCTTCTGAATTCAGCAGCGCTCTTTCACTGCTCCACCAAAACAAATATAAAAGGACTTTTTTTTTTCAACATTTTCTACACATTTTTTACTGTCAATTTTTTTCTGAGTGGGTTATGTCATACTGCACGGGTGACATCATTTCCATATAGTTCTAGATCTGGAGGAGGTCAGAAGAAGGTACATTAAACAACCTCCTATTGGAGGTTGATAGATGCACCACCCCACTTGCTATCTTATGTGTACTTTTGCCGGCTAATCTACTTCTTCAAACCTCTGTGGCAAAATGAAAGTACATGACAACCCAGTATATTATATGGGATTTTATTTGTTTAATTGAGGAGCACTTTGGAACGTAACCTGACTGGATGTTGACTTCTCTGGCTAAAGTTAGCTAACGCTCTAAAAACCAGAGGAAAATTGAAACTCAGGAATGAAGTACAGAAATCCCAAAGACATTTTTCTGACTTACAAGTTTAATATTTTTGTCACTTTGTTTATGGTGTTTACACTTGTTTGTGAATCTCTGTAAAATAATTAATTAAAATGTTATTTTAGATGAAAAAGTCTAAGGATATTTAAGCAAAGCTAGCCTGTGGCTCCCACTGCTCAAAGTATCTTTCTCACTTAAACCCCTTTTACAAACTTAGAATTTGGTCCTACTTGCATTTTTGTGTTCTGCAAAGCTCAGGCGAGTTTTTATTTGCATCTGGCAATAAATATTTGTATGTTCTGTATCTGTTTCTGCTATGTGTCATTGTTCTGTTGTGAAGATAGCTGATACTTGTTTGAGTATTGATATATTTCTGCTTTACAAGGCAAAAATAGTCCTCACGTTGCATGTGGTCACATAAAATAATAACTAACAACAGCCTGACTTAACCATGAAGTTTAATATGAAAATAACAAAAACTATTAACAAACTCACAAACAATGAGTTTATATCTTAATGTTTATATAAAAAAGTGCATCTAAATACTTTTTAATCACTTAGTTGGACTTAATATGAAAAAAAAAAGATACCACATTGTACATTAATGTATTAATACACACTAATGAGGAGTAATAATTTATAGACGATTAACCACTTACTGATACTGACACACTTTCTTTATCATAAAAACAAACAAACAAACAAGCAACAAAAGATGTAACAACAAGAGCTAAATATACAAAAACAAAGAAAACATTACACAAGAATAATGCAGTGTAAAAATAATACATAATCCAAATCACATTCATAGCAGTAGATATAGCAAAAGAAGAGTGGGCAACACTCCTGTGCAAGTAACCCCAGCAGAAGGGGTTACATGAAGAGGATGTGGGACCTATGGAATCTGAAACAACTAATAGCTCAGTGTCCCATTATTCAGAAGGAATTTCTATCACAACTGGAGATCTGTAAGGTACAACACAAATGCTATAGCAAGGGGGAGCCAGGATGTCAGGTCAGGGGGGAGATATCATCACCTCCACCCAAGATTGGATATTAAGCCCCAAGTAGAATGAAGAACTGAACCAGCTGAATGAAAGAACAACATCTGGGCAGTCAACGCCTACGCCCTGTCGGTCATCACATACCCTGCTGGGATAATAAGCTGGTCAAAGAAGGAGACAGAAGCCTCCGACATCAAGACAAGGAAGCTCCTTAACATGCATCAAGGGTTTCATCTCCAGTCCAGCACCCTGTTCACTAAGCAAAACGCTTTGTGAAACAGTAAAGGTAAAAATCTGAGTATTAATGCATATTAGTATAAATAGCTCTTAAAAGTAAGGAGTAACAGAACCTGGGGGCATGTTTTCCAAGTCACTAAATTAAATTCAGTTATATTCCAAGAGCACTGACCTAGAGGGGAGCTGCTATTGACTATGTGGCCAAGAAATCTCCCTGACCTGCAAGGCTACCAGGGACAAGGGGTTCTCAGAGAAAAGCAGGTTAGACACCTAGAGGAAAAAGGTAGTTAGACCTCGGCAAGTCCCCTCACCCATCGGCTCCATCTAAGCTCTGCACTGCCTACTGAGTGAGACCCACAGGATCAGAGAGTAGGACTTTAAAAAAAAAGACCCCATCCATACTTTCTGTATTGGAGTGCTGGTCCCACCGAACCAACAAAATCAACAAAGCCTCATTGGTGGAGTGCTGCAGAAATGGTTGTCCTTCTGGAAGGTTCTCCTCTCACCACACTCAATGCTGGAGCTTTGTCAGAGTCACTATGGGGATCTTGGACACCTCCTAGACTAAGGCCCTTCTATTGTTCAAATTGCGCATTCGGCCGCCTCTAAGAAGACTCTTGGTTTAGAGATGATGGAGAGACTGCTCATTGCAACCTTCAGTGTTGCAGACATTGTTCTCTACCTTTCCACAGATCTTTGCCTCGTGACAATCCTGTCTCACAGGTCTACAGACAATTCCTTAGACTTCATGACTTGATTTGTGCTCTGACGTGCACTGTCAACTATGGGAAGAACTATAGACAGGTGTGTGCCTTTTCACATCATGTCCAATCAATTGAATTTACCACAGGTGGTCTCCATAGGTGTAGAAACGTCTGACAGATAATCAGTAGAAACAGGATGCACCTGAGTTCAATTTGTAGTTTCATCGCAGGCTTCACTTGCCTCAGTTTAATTCACAACAACAACACTTGGTTTAAGACGCTTTATATTTTAATTAAAGACACTATAATAATCCAGAAAAAAACCCAACAATCGGATAGATAACCACTTGGTAACAGTGGAAAGGAAAAACCTCAGAACCAAGCTCAGGGAGGGGCAACCATCTGCCTCGACTGGTTGGGCTTGAGGGTAGGAAGACAGGACAAAAGACACACTGCGAAAAAGGGCCAGAGATTAACAATAACTAATGATTAAATGCCGTCTCTGTCCCCCATGCGACAGAGACAGACTGCCACAGGGGTAACACAGAGAGACAGACAATCATTCATTCACACTGATGGGAAATTTGGAATCACCAATTAACCCAACCCCACTAACTCCACGTTTGTAAATGAAAATAAGACTGAAGTTATTGTTTTTGAAAGTCATGCCCCTTTGGATAAGTTAATTGACACCCTCGGTCCTCTTGCTTGTCATCATTCCCACACTGTAAGAAATAGTAAGTGTTTAAGAAAAGAGTGTTTATAGATAGCTCTTTTAAATTAGAGAAGCAAGTGTCCGCAGTGGCAAATACCAGCTTTTATCAGTTATGTGAAATTGCCAAAGCGAAGCCTTATTTTCCTCCTAAAGACCTAGAAAAACTTATTCATGCCTTCATCACCTCAAGATTGGGCTACTGCAGCTCTCTCTATTTGGGCCTTCTGATGGACACTCATCTCTTCATTACTTGCAGTTGATCCAAAATGCTACTGCACGTCTTTTAGGTGTTAGAAGGTATGAAGACACGTTTTAAAAATCACTTTTTTACGGTGGCTTTTAATTCAAGCTCAGTTTGAGTACCATCAGGTTTGTTTTATGTTTGTTTTATTTCTTTTTATGTTAAATATATTGTCATTACCTCATCTATTAATGTCTTTTTTGTCTGTATTTGTTTGTTATTGTTTTCTCTTGTTCATTAACTAATTGTGAAGCACTTTAATTGTGAAGCACTTGGGTCAATTTGTTGCTTTTAAAAGCGCCATAGAAATAAAATTGACATTGACATTGTACTGTGGAAGAAAGGCAGAGTATCCTGAGAGAACCCTTACAGACCTGGCAAGAACAACCCGTTTTAAATGAGTGAAAGAGTGAACATCTAATAAAAACTACACCTTGATAATGAAAGAGAAAATAACGCCATTATATTCTCTGAAGAAACAAGCACAATGTTCATCTGTCCAGTTTTTCAGAAACTCGGACTCAAAAAATTGTCTCAGAAAGATAGAAAAAACCTTCACTGTAATGATAATAATGATGATTATTATTATAATTATTGTTTTAAATAACCTGTCATTGAATTTCTTGGCATACTTGAATTTCAGTTGTATGCTTCTCCACCTTTGGATGTATGACAGCAGTTCTCCCATCATGTAATGGCACTGACACAGCACATGTCCCAGACCTTTCTATGACCTTGTCTTTCGCTATCTAATATTCACTCTCTCTACCAGGAGTACTTCTCCTTCTCTTTCCAGTCTTTGTGACTGCTTGCGTTAAGCTCTCTCCCCTCCTCCAGCCAAGTCTTCCATATTTTAGTAGGTTTTAGCGAGGATCAACTCTCTGAGGTTAAGTTGTTCTTTTCAAAGGTCTGTGTATGTGTATGTGCATGCTCAGTAGAGACCACCACATCCCAGAGGTTAAGTCAAGTGTTTCAAATATCACTAGGAGAGGTGTTTTACCATTGTGCAGCCAGTGCAGCATGTGTTTGTGTGTGTGTGTCCCATCAGTAGAAAGATATGACGACAAAGATGGAAAGACCCTTTTTAGGGTTTGGACATAAAAGTCAGGAAGCCATTTGGAGTCTTACCTGCTCTTTCTTTTGTTTCTCTTGCTCTCCTCTACTCTCTCAGACTGTCACATCCACTTTCAGCTTATGTTGTGGTGTGCAGTGTTGGGAAGTAACGGAATACATGTACCGCCGTTACGTATTTAAAATACAAAATATGAGTAACTGTATTCCATTACAGTTACCGTTTAAAAAGCTGGTATTCAGAATACAGTTACTTTGTTGAAATAAATGGATTACATGGCGGTCTTTTCCTGTTTCATATGTTCGGCTATGCCCTCTCTATTTTTGGTGTCCACGCCCCAAACAAAACACGCATTAAGAGGCTCTAATGCCTGTGTCTCAATCTCATGGCCCATGTCACCTCTACTTGCTGCCTGCAGAATGACGTGAAGAAATATTTAAAAAAATTATTCACAAAAATGATTTAATATGAAGGCAATAGGCAGAGTGTTACAGGAATAACCTTAAAGAATGTAGCATCATGGGCAGAGTAGTGCTGCAGGGAGTCTGTGTCTGTGACTGAGGGTGGGAGAAAAAGGAGAGTCGAAAAGTACGAGCTGTCACCGACCAGAAGCGGGAGATGGAAGCATGTAAATATAATAATAACCACTGCAGCCAAAAAGAGTGCCTGACGAGCCCAGTTGTAAGTAAGCTATTAAGACTCGACTGTACACTGTGTTCGTGTTTTTCTCCAAAACAATAAGTTCTGTTGGAGCAGCCTTTCAACACCTCTCTCTGTTGTCTGGGTCAACTTTGCTAGCGAGAGACAAAGTAAAGCTAGTTTTCGGTTTCGAGCCCGACATGAACCCGACGTATTAGCCAGAGGTCCCTTTACTATGGTTCGGAGCCACTGACCTGTTTTATATACGCGCGAATAGTTTTCTACACGAGATCGCTGCAAAAAGTGCAGCCTTACCTAATGTCCACCTACTGTTACTCATTTATATTAAGATTTAAACATCTACAGTAGTCGGTATTGGTATGGAGAGTAACCTTTAGTAAAAGTAATAATTCACACAGCAGTATTCAGAATACGTTACTCTCATTGAGTAACGTAATGGAATACGTTACAAAATACATTTTTGGGCTTGTAATCTGTAATCTGTAGTGGAATACATTTTAAAAGTGACCTTCCCAACACTGGTGGTGTGTGATATGCAGTGTAGGGACTAACGTGTTATTAAGTAACACATTACAGTAACTACATTGTATCTATGAAGCACCTTGAGGCGACTTTTGTTGTGATTTGGCGCTATATAAATAAAATTGAATTGAATTGAATTGAATACATTATTATTGAGGCAACGAGCACAGTAACTAGTTATTATGCCAAAATCAGTAACGCATTAATCATTACGGGGATTTAGATAGGGTCGTTATTCGTTACTTCATGTGTTGCATTCGACTTGCCTCCGAAATCGGAACACGGACCTGGGAATGATGTCACACTCGAGTAAACGGCGTTCTGGTTAGCCTCGTCAGAGAAGTCGGCATTCCAATACGGCAATGCCCTTGGAAACGGCTGTTTTGCTAAAACAAATTACTACTAAGAACATATGCAACCATAGCTGGACTCGGTGGGCCGATGGTAATTTTTCGTTTTGATATGCAGATGTTTTTTTGTTGTTTTTTTTTTCCCATAATGGTATAAACAATGAAAGGTGGTGGATTGGCCAGATGCTGGCAGATGTGTAAAAAATAACTCTTTAACTGTTTTCTGGTGGCATCGCGGAGCTCCACAGATTCAGTAACATTAGCAAGTGGTGGAGGCCAGCAGGTGGATGACAGAAAGAGGAGGCAGGAGGAGCAGAGACCCGAGGCGGCCGCTGGTCCGAGTGTCAGGTGAACTGAACATCAGGTCAGAAGTTATGACCTGCAGTCTATCTGGGTCAGATATAAACCAAGTTCAGGTGGAGTTTATTTTCATTGTGATGACTTTTTACAGTCAGTTAAACAACTCATACTGCGTACTAGCTAGCATGACGGAGTTTCTATACAGCTGGGTGGGTGCTATGTTACTGATGTTGAACTTTATTTAATTCATAAGGTTAATTAGTAGAGTTTCCAACCTTCCCGTAAAAAACGGAATCGTCTCGTATTCAGAGAAAATATTATGCAGTTTGTACTGAGGTGAAAAGGAACACAGTTTGACTTCAGCTAGAATGAAAAAGACACTTCTTAGCCAACAGGCTTCAGTTCATCTCAGAATGGTCAAAACATACCTTCTTAGATGAGCCCTGGCTAGATGTTGAACAGGCACTATGCAAGGATCTAGAGATTTCAGACCTACCATTTATTAGCTCAAACATCAAAAGACATGAATGCTTTAAAAGTATCAACATCAGCTTCTCTCTGACAGCATGGTGGGAGTTTCTAAAAATAACGGAGTCTTCATTAATCCCATGTAAACGTACACCTATCTGGAATAACCCTGACATATTACAAAACAATAATATGATTAATTTCCCAGAATGGAGTTGTAAAGGAATTAAATACTTAGAACATATATTAGAGGGAACAGAATTTATTCCATTTGACAGACTAGTTGCACAATATGGGATCAACAAGAAAAGATTTTTAGAATATCAACAAATTAAATCCATAGTAAAAAAGAAATTTAACCTCAGTCAAGTTGAATTACAAACACCACCAAGTGCGGCACATTTTCTTACTCTTAAATCCCCCAAATTATTATCTAAAATATACAGAACACTTTCTAAATTAGATGAATCAATATCCCTTCCTATTGCAAAGTGGGAAGCAGATTTATCAGTCAGCTTAGACCAAAACTTCTGGTCTCAGGTATGCTTAAAAACCTTTAAATTGATTAAAAATCCCAGTCTGCAATTAATACAATACAAAATACTACATAGAGTGCACTATACAGGTCATCGGATGTTCAAGATGGGCTTTACATCTTCCAACAACTGCTCACACTGTCAAGGAAATACACCAGACAATTACATTCACACTCTTTGGTTCTGTCCACCAGTGCAGAAGTTTTGGCGCGAGATATGTGAAGACTTATCGAAGAGTCTGAAATGTAACATTCCAACTTCCCCCTTAGTGTGTTTGTTGGGCAGCTTAGATAATGTCACTTCAGAAAAGAATATCACCCATATGGTTTTCACTGGGGCAGGATGAGTTCCTGCCCCCAAGTGGAGGAGTTCAAGTATCTCGGGGTCTTGTTCGCGAGTGATGGGAGAAGGGAGCCGGAGATCGACAGACGGATTGGGGCTGCAGCTGCAGTAATGCGGACGCTGCACCGGTCCATCGTGGTGAAGAGGGAGCTGAGTGTAAAAGCGAAGCTCTCAATTTACCGGTCGATCTACGTCCCTACCCTCACCTATAGCCACGAGCTGTGGGTAGTGACCGAAAGAACGAGATCGCGGATACAAGAGGCAGAAATGAGCTTCCTCCGAAGGGTGGCTGGCCTCTCCCTTAGAGATAGGGCGAGAAGTTCGGCCATCCGGGAGGGGCTCAGAGTAGAGCAGCTGCTGCTCCACATCGAAAGGAGCCAGCTGAGGTGGTTCGGGCATCTGACAAGGATGCCCCCTGGGCGCCTCCTGGGTGAGGTGTTCCAGACATGTCCCACCGGGAGGAGGCCCCGGGGCAGACCCAGGACACGCTGGAGAGATTATATCTCTCGGCTGGCCTGGGAACGCCTTGGTATTCCCCCGGACAAGCTGGAGGAGGTGGCTGGGGAGAGGGAGGTCTGGGCCTCTTTGCTTAGGCTGCTGCCCCCGCGACCCGGCCCCGGACAAAGCGGATGAAGATGGATGGATGGATGGATGGATGGTTTTCACTGCCCTATGCATAGCCAAGAAAACTGTCCTCATGAACTGGAAAAATAAAAATAATCTTAATTCTAACCAATATAGAAATTATCTGTTAGATTACATTAGTCTTGATACAGCCTCTGCCACCACATCAGATCAATTGCTCTGGGCTCCTTTGATCAGCTCCATCACCTAGTGGGGGTGGGGGGGGTCATAGTTTGGTCCCGCCTTCACTGTTGTGATTGGTGTGGGGGTAGGGACAGGCTTAGGGCGTTGGGGGGTTCCCCGGAGGCATCTTCCTTGGGGGGCTCAACCCGGGGTAGCGGTCATGTCCGGGTGGGGGCTCTTTTGGCTCTCGGGTGACTGTTTCCTCGTGGCTGCGTGCAGCGGGGCTAGGGGAGGGTCTGTGCTGACGGACGTGGGTTACTGACCTGGTAGCCTGTCTGCCCCTGGGTGGGTCCGGGATGGGCGTGAGGTTCTGGGGGCGCTCCGTCTCTGGGCTGGGGCCCTGGCCAGGCCTCGGGGCCTTGGGTCCTGGTTTGTGTGTTGCCGGGGTTGTGGGCGGGTGGGTGCATGGGGGCCCATCCCTGGCGCAGGGTGCCGCCGGTGCGTCGAGCCGCCTGGGGGGCTCTTCAACTGGTGGGGGAGATTGTCACACCTTGCAGGAGCTTTCCTCTCCTCAGGAACTCTCTGCAGGAGGGGGAGATACAGGAGAGGTGGAGGAAGATCTCAGCCTGGGCGTCTATTGTCTTATGTAGTCTGGAAGATGAATGGATGGTGGGGTGGGTGAAGTTTTCTCTGTGGTGGGGTTGGGTGGACTGTCCCGGGCTCTTTGGGGCCGGGGGGCGCTGCTGCGCTGGGCCCCGGTCTGGATGGGCCTGGGCCCCCTTTCCCTGGTGGGTCGCGGAGTATGGGGGTGCCTACTGGGGTCAGCAGGGGAGCTGGCCCCAGGGAGGGGTCACCTGCCCCTCCCTTCCTTCCCTCCCCATCTCCATCTCCATCTGCCTCCCTCTTCCCGCTCCACCACAACCACCCACACATGCAGGGCCTTGGAGTAGGGGTATGTCACCAGGGTGCAGAGGAGGCTACCCCCCCCCTCTGTCCCCTTCTGGCTGCCTCTGCCTCAATTTTATCCCACAACTTAGACATTCACATTACTCACACTGTCATAACACATACATATAGGATCTTGGGGGTGGGCACGATACACGGAGTCCAAATTACCATCAGGGTGTACACCTCACCCCTGGCGTCGTTGCCCACCTCTCAATTTTGAATACACGTAGACATTGAGGGCTAGCAGGAGGGGCTATGCGCTTACCTGCTGCTCTCTGGCAGGTAGCTCCATGCCCTCCTGGGTTTTAATTGCACCTTAGAACACACATGCATCAACACTACAATGAGCGGGTGGAGGGAGGTTTGGAGTCTTCTCTCACCCCCGTTCTCTGCAGCCTGCTGGAGCGGGGGGGCTAGGAGGAGGTGGCCGTCCGACTGCGGTCTGGAGTGTGGGGCCTCCCTGCTGCTGCGGAGTCGGGGCGGTCTGCCTCCCCCCACCGCAGGGAAAAGGGTAACACCACCTGGGTCTGGGTGCAGTTCCCCCCTCCAGGGGCAAGGGTACCTAGACCCGGTTCGTAGAGTACGCTTGGGGAGTGTGATCGTGTGTACAGTGTCTCTTTATGTCTGTCTCCATGTTGGTTGAGTGTGGAGTAAGTGCAGGGCAGCTGTGGCTATAATGTAGCTTGCCATCGCCAGTGTGTGAATGTGTGTGTGAATGGGTGAATGACTGAATGTAGTGTGAAGCGCTTTGGGGTCCTTAGGGACTAGAAAAGCGCTATACAAATGCAGGCCATTTACCATTTACCATATGAGAGCATGAGGGTGGGAATGGATGTTTGTATCTGTGTGTGCCTGTATGTCTGTGTCTATATGTCAGGTTGGGTATCAGACGCCACCTCTCTGGGGACATCTCAGGCCCTCCAAGGTTTGGAGGCCTATCTCCACCCACCACTTCCCCTGCCAGTGGCGGACTCCCTCAGGTGTCGGTGTGTTGGTGGTTCTTTGTGTCTGGGGGTGGGCGTCCGGGTACACACCGGCTCACTCCTTGGCAGCCGCTTATCGGGGCCTGGAGCCTGGGGCTCGCTCGGGCCACTTCGGAGGTGGGGTGCCCCCGGCCTCTCGGCCTGGGGCTCGGTCACTCAGGCACGGCTGGCTGCCAGCGGAGTTCACGGGCGCGTCACTGCAACCCCCCCTGGCTTCTGCTCCGCGGCTGCTGAGTGAGCCCTCATCTGGGACTCTCCTCAGCTCTTTCTGGGACAGTGGCGCGGCTGCCCCTCTGTTGGTCTTCCTTGGTCTCTTGTGTTCTGGGGGCCTCTGGATGTCTGGAGTTTTGGTCTCCTCCATACCTGCTTCATACCCTGGAGGACGGGGCTGTGGCCCCCCACACTCCCTAGCAGATCGTTACATGGAGAAACCTTTGGAATGCAAGCATGCTGATCCACACAGGTGTTCACACAGGTGTTCACAGACGCGGACTACACCTTTCTTGGCTGCTGCCTCAAAGCACATTGTGCGCTGGCTATCTTGCGTGCTGCACAATATCGTTTATTATTTAGTATCTACTGATATCTACTGCTAGCTAGTTTGTTGTGATGGTGCCGTTTTTTTTTTTTTTATTATGTTGCTCTTTGTTGTTTGCTTTCTCTTCTGTTTTTTTTCTCCATACAGGTGACCCAGGTGTTTTGTTTTTTTTGTTTGTTTGTTTTTTCTTTCTTCCCCCCCTTCTCACCGTCTCTTCTCCCCTTTGGTTTTCTTTCTCTCCCTCTCTTTCTTTCATTCTTTCTCCCTGTCCTATCCCCCAGTCATGTCTGTCCCGTTTGTGGCAACTGAAAATAAAATAAATTCATAATTATAATAAAGGTCAATCAAATGGACCAATATGGCAAGGCCATGATGATCCACTTGGTAAAATAAATCCGCTTGGCATCTTTCTTGGCCTTAAGACAACAATTCTGATGGTAAAGATCCAAACAGGACACCAAAAAAAAAAAAAAAAAAAGAAAAAGACACAAAGCTGGAGTTATTCTGTGTCTTCACGCTGTCAGCTGCCTCTTCTTCTCTCATTCTCTCCCCTCCCTCTCCTGTTTCTACTTCAATCATGAAACTGATCAATGATCAGCTGATCGGCTTTTCTCTCTTGTTTGTTTATTACCCACTTTGCGCCAGAAAGAGGAAACCAGTGGATGTCGCACTAAACAACAGCAGCACGTTTAAGCTTGATCAGCTGTTGTTAGAATTTATTTAATATTAATTTCTAGTATCAGCTGATGTTTGCTGGAGCCACAGCTGTAAAGCTGCTGGTCATGATATCAGTTTGGATATGTGGTGACAGCTGACAGCTGGTAACTGTGCAGGGGCGGGTCTAGCAAAGTTTTGCCAGGGGGGCAGGTAGGGCATTAACAGGGAAAAGGGGGCACAAAAAATACTTTTCTTTCTTATTCTCATTTAAAATATCTCGCTTTTAACAAATAATTATCTGAATCTTATCTGAATCTTACAACCAACGATTGATAGATTGATGCATATATACCAACAAGACAGTGTACATCACTGTCACAACAGTGTTTGTTTTCATTCAAAGGCTTTATGATTTCTCCTATAATGGTGGGCCGGTCTCTAGTCAAAATGCTCGGGCTGATTTTTTGTCCCAGTCCAGCCCTGTATGCAGCTAATCTGCAGTCTGGAGTTACCTACATCTTCCCGCTCGGAAAGCAGAATTTCCGAGTTCTGAGTACAATCAAAAGGACCACGACTGCAGTTTTCGTGTTGGATGTAAAAAGCGCACGTGACGCTGTGACGTAGGCTAGAATCATGGCGGTAGTCGACGACGGTCCAGGCGTGGGATTTCTCTCGTGAAAATATGCACATTACTTTTTTCCTTTCTGTTGGTAGGTGGCACAGAGCACTTTTGGCAGGATAGTGCTAACATGTAAGCAAGCTAGAAGACTGGCAATCTTGCTGGGTTTCCAGTTAGGGAAGCAACACATTAACAAGAGAATTCTGAGTAAAACCAAAGTTACTTTCCCTAGTAACTAGTTACTTTGAGTAAGGAGTAACTTGAAGTAACTGAGTTACTTTTGATAGAGTTAACTAGTAATGTAACTAAGTTATTAATTTAAAGTAACTTACCCAACACTAGTGATATGTAAATCCATCTAAGACAATAGCAATTCCTTGAAATATTCCGAGATGTTTTTTTTTCAAACACTATGTGTTGCCATTACAGCACTCTAATCCTTCTAAACAGCATGACCCTCTGAAGGCTTAACATTTTGAACTTGTACAAGCTGTACAGTACTGAGCTTTTATTGACACTTTGAAATGCCTGCAGCTGGTGGCATACTTAATGCTTAGTAGTATTCTCACATACTGTAGTTTTCAAAACCAGCAAGCTAAAAAAAATATTCTTCAGTTTCCATGATGACATATGACTGGAACCCCATGTGTGTGCCCTTAATAGTATGCAGTCACACTGTACAACAAAGCACAGTAGTGCTTTCAAACCAAGACTAATGCTAGCATGACAACACAACAGTTTTTATGCTATTAAGCATAATAAACTCATCTCACTATCTACACGAATTTTACTCTGCCTATACTCTCTTCTTTACCTCTGTTGTGCAAAGTCCATTGCTTTGATGGTTGGTATTTAAATTTACCACCTTTTGTCACGATCCTGGGTCTTATGACCCAGCGTTTTGAGTTTTAGTTTATTTTGATGTTTATAGTGTATGTTTAAGCTCATTAAATTGTTCATTTGCTTATTAGTTTCCCCTTGTGTTTTCAACCCCTGTGTTAACCCATATGGAAAAGATATTTATAAATCTTATAAAGTTTGTATCTGTCTTGTGTGAAACTTAAATGAAAAGCATACAAGAGTGAAAACAGATATAAGATCCCTTGAAAAATCATATAAATTAAACTTGTATGTTTAGGATACTTACTAAACAATATATGAAAGTAATGAGAAAGTGGCCATTTTCATGAGTAAATCATATAAGTCTTATATGATTCACTATATGAAGTAGGCCACATCTTATGCAAGTCCTTTATAAGTTTTTACTATTTCTTTACGGGAAGTCTCTCTTCGCCTTCATGTGTTTCATGCCTGGGTGTCTTTTGATAAGTTCATGCTGTCAGGTCTGCGTTTCATTATGTTTCCTGCACTATTTTGAAAGAGGTCCCGTGTTCCTGTGTTCATTGTGTTTAGTTTTAAGTTTCCCCTGTGATGTCGATAGGTTCATGTGTGTCAACTGTTTCCCCATGTGTTGCCACTTCCCCTGATCACCTCATGTGTGTATTTAAGACCTCTGTCTTCCTGTGCTCAGTGTTGCGACCTCCCTTGTAGCTGTGTGATTTTCCCTGTGTCACCTTGTGCTTTAGTTTTCCCAGTTTAATTTTGTATTGTTATTTTTTGTCCCACCACGCCGGCAATAAAGCTGTGTTTTTTGAGTTTACTTTTCGTCTCTGTGAGTTTGCGTTTGGGTCCTTCTCTTGCCTGCATACAGCCGTTTTGTGACAGAAGGACCAGACAATGGACCCAGCAACTCACAACCCCTCTGCTGAGCTCCGGGAGGACATGATTTACGCAGTGGAGTTTCTCTGCCAGGAGTTGTTTGCACTGCCTAATATGGACGGAGAGAGAAGGGGAGAGAAGGATTCGCAGCCCAGCCTGCCTTCTCCCACTCCCCGGAGAAAGCGGCGCTCACGTCGCCATCACCCCACAGCTGCTGAGCAAGCCCTGTCAGTGAGTGATTGTGACTGTTTCTCACTCAGTCTGAGCATTGTGATTATGGACAACCTGCTGTTGAGCTAACTGAGTTAGAGACTGCAGATCACGCTCCTTCTATGAACTGTTTAGTTTTCCAGCCAGCTCCCGCACCTGTGACCATTCCTCGGGTGGGAGTGGCTAGTGCCCAGCAAGAGCCTGCACCCATTTCTGTTTCTGCTGGCGGCTCAGTTAAGCCCATCCAGCAGTTTTTCCCATGTTCTGGAGACTAAGGAGAACAGATACAACAACCACTACAACCACCATCGCAGCTTTCATTGCAACAACCACCAACCTTTACTTCAGTCTGTAGCTCAGTCCCCAGTGTCGCCTGCTCAGCTCTCTGTAACACAGCCATTAGCTCCTTCACCAGCAGCTCCATTTGCACCTGAACCATTAGCTCTGTCGCCCTCATTTCAGTCCCCTTTGCAGTCGCCCTCAGTTCAGTCCCCTGTAGCAGTTCAGTCTCCTAGTCTGCTACACACTCACCCACCTGGTCAGCTACACATTCAGCCAGGGGTCCCAATACCCTCTGGCCCTGCATCTGCTCCTGCTGGAAGCTCGAGTGAGCCCATCCAGCACTCCGCGGCTCCCACGCCGCCGTCTGCCTCATCCGCTGGGGGTTCTGTAGAGCCCGGCCAGCACTTCCTCATGTCTGCTGGGGGTTCTGGAGAGCCCGTTCAGCAACCTGTCTCCGCTGGAGGGTCCGAGGGATCTATCCAGCCTGCAGCACCACCACCTGTGATTTCCACGACGTCGTCCGCAGTGCCGTCCTCACCTGGTCCTGCCTTGCCTGGTCCTGTGGTTGCCCCGCCTGATCCTGTGGTTGCCACGCCATCGCCCCGTCCACGTCTGGCTCAGCCAGCTCAACCTCATCCATGTGTGGTTTGGCGTTGGCGGCCGCCTTCTAGGCCACTGACTGGGCTTCTTCGCCGGTGCAGACAGCCTTTGGAGCTGCTTCGTCACCACCACTGGCTCCGTGGCCGGCCTCCAGAACTGCTTTGTCGCCGGAACTGTTCAGTCACGGACTACTGAACCGTCGGCCTCCTGAACTGTTTAGACTCTTGTGCTGCTGTCCTCCGGGTCGGCCCCCTGAACTGCGGAACTATGGAGCCATTGGTCCCCACACCGGCTAAGTGTCTGGTGATAAGCTGGTGTCTGGTGATATCAGCACTCATGTGAACAATCACAGTGAGAACTAAAGGGGTGTGATTGACAGGAATGACGTGCCTGATATGAACCTAAGTTCTGTTCTGTTTTTGGACTTGTTATTGGACGTGTTCGATCATAATGGACAGGACAGTAAACATGACGGGACATCCTGAGCAGCGGATCAATAACTCCCCTGGAAGAGGATCACCCTGAGTTGCTAAAGGCTCTAGATGCTGTGTGACTGTCTTGGTTGACACACCTCAACAACATAACGTGGAAATCTGGGACAGTTACTCTGGAATGGTAGACTATGATGGTGGTTCACATTGTTAAGAAGAGAAACCACAAGCTGTGTTCCAGTTTCCTAGGAATCACACTCCTCAGCCTCCCCAAGAAGGTTTACAACTCAGTTTTGTCCTGTTCATGGAACACTGGATGAACTCTATATCTTCTCAAGAATATTTGAGGATGCGTGGGATTTTTCCTAACCAATCTACATGTGTTTTGTGGACTTGTACAAGGCTTTCAACCACGTGCCTCGGAGTGTGTTGTGGGGGGTGCTTTTGTATGAGCCATTCAGTTCTTGTACAACTTTTGCAGGAGCTTGGTCCACATTGCTGGCAATAAGTCAGACTTGTTCCAAGTAGGTGTTGAACTCTGACAGGGCTGCCATTTGTCACAATTCTGTTTCTAGTTTTTCTGGACAGAATTTCAAGGCATAGCCAAGTGGCAGACTCGGGGGAGATTACCTCTCTCAGCTGGCCTGGGAATGCCCTGGTTTTCTCTCCAATAAGCTGGAGGAGATGGGTGGAGAGAGGGAGCTGTAAGCTTTTCTGCTTAGGCTGCTGTCCCCACGATACGGACCTGGATAAACGGAAGATAATGGATGGGTATTAATGGAAGGTTGTGGTACAGGGGTTTTTAGATTGTATCTTTGTTGAGTTTGAAACTGGTCCACTTAACAGCATGTGCTATTTTGTTGGAAAATCAAATTATAAACAAACAAACCATAATAGAAACGGCATATTTCTAAGCTATTGAATTACTCTGCACTAGCAGAGCTTTGCACTTTACTGTGTGTCTTCTAGGTCTCAGATGTTGCCTATTTTCATTCTTTTAATTTTGCTTTCTTTTAGTATAGCTCACTGCATCCACTTTATTACTTTATTTTCTTATTATTATTTAATGTAGCAGGGCAATGCTAGCAATATTCATCAGAAAATCTACCAAAGATAATACTCTGCCCTTTTTTGTTTGACTCATTTTACTTTTCTATTTCATCCAAACTCATATTCCATCCCTACTGGATGTTTTAGTCTATTCGCTTTCTTTTCCTCCCTTTTTCATTCCCTGTCTAAGTAACCAACAGACACAAGTGTCTATTTGGGAAGAGAGTTAGTTAAATGATTTATGCTTGAGTGTCTCAAATACCCCACTGTGTTCTCTCTTTCTCCCCTTCACAAACAAGACCTTTTTTACCCTTTATTGTCCCATAAATCCTCTAGTGACAGAAAAAAAAAACCCATGTGCATATTAAAAATGTGCCGTCCAATATTCTATATTGTTCTTAAGTTCAAACATCATCTTTCTTCTGCCTTATGACATTCTATTTCACTTCCATATATTCCTCACATCCACATGCACACAGTTCTTTTACTTGGTGACATCAGCCCCACATCATTAATTTTAATGACCATCAGTATGCCATAATACACTAGAGCATGTCCACACAAATACACACACATGCATGCACACACACACATCCCTACAGCAACAGGCGCCACAGATCCTGGAGCGCAATTATAACCTGCACTTTGTTTATTATCTGTTACAAGGGACAAGGGACTGTGTGTGTGATTTTGATATTATCAACCCTGCATTTCTGCTATCCTAGCCGACACGGGCACCTCTTTTTGTCCTATTTGAGAGTCCAACATTAAAGAAATCCTGAAACAAGCAAAGTGGAGCAGGGAAAGGTGTGGGTTGTGTGTGTGAGACACAGAGGGAGAAATGGAGAGATTTAAAGATACAGTATATTACCAAAAGTATTCACTTACCTGTCCAAATCCCTGAATGACCTTCATGGCCACAGGTGTAGAATATCAAGCACCTAGGCATGCACACTGCTTCTCTAAACATTTGTGAATGAATGGGTCACTTTCAGGAGTGGACTGAATCGAGTGTTGTACTGTGATAGTGATAGAACAAGGACAGTTTTTCCAGTTGTGAAATTTCCTCTGAGAACAATTGGGAACAACAGCAACTCAGCCACAAAGTGTTAGGCCATGGAAAATTACAGACCATGGTCAGCGAATGCTGAAGCACATAGTGCTCAGAGGTTGCCAACTTTCTGCAGAGTCAATTCAACTTAATAGGGATTTTCAGATTAGGTCAAGATCAGTGCCTGCTTCATGGATTGGGTTTTCATGGCCAACCCTTACAACACTGCGTCTGATGCTTTGCATTCTGCTTGGTGATGTAAGGCATCCTGTCACTGGGCTCTAGAGCAGTGGAGACGTGTTCTCTGGGTTAGGGTTAGAGAGTGACGAATCACACGTCTCCATCTGGTAATCTGATTGAAGGGTCTGGGTTTGGCACTGTGAGAACAGGACTTGACTGAGCTGAAGCTGTTATAACTGCAAAGGGTGGGCCAATATCTTATTAAATCCTATTGATTAAGTATTGTCACTCAAGTTCATATGCGTGCAAAGGCAGATGAATGAATACTTTTGGCAATATAGTCTATATAACTCAATTAGTACCCATATACATATGAACAAAAAATATATTTTATTCAGAACTGCATCACGTCCACTAATGGAAGGTCATCCCTTATTGCAGTGCAGTATTGCTTTCAAGAGAGTAGCATTAAAAGAAAATTGTGCTTAGCCTACAAAACTGGGTTAAATACAGAAAGTTTGTCACATGTAAGTATACACAGTATATGCTACAGCCTTATTTATTGTACATTTACATTGTTTATGTAAGTATAAATAAAAGCTTGATGCGGCCATTGTTTTGTCACCCGCTGGCTAGTGGACTACCATCTGAAGGATCATATTTGTTTCCTTTTGCCCTCTTTGTGTTTTTGCTTTAATTGTTTTAAAAAATCCTGGACATGGCCATGTTTTGTAAAGAGTTCAATAAACAATAGTCAACTCCTTGAGACACTCAAAGCAGCCAAGTTCTCAATTATATGTAACATTGGTGTTGCATTGCTATGCATCATTTGTTGCTGTATCATTTACTGACTAATCGCCCTTGGAACTTCAGTTTGGGGGTTCCACTTCCAGCCAGGGCAACTGTATTCGGTAAGGGGCCCCATGCTAGATTCCCATTGCTAACCAAGCCTTCCTCAGATATGTGTGAGAGAGAGGTAACTGAAGCCATACTGGCTCTGATGTCGCCTGGATTAACAAGGTATACGTCAGATGTTGGGGAACTAAAACACCCTGATTAGTAGTAGAATACTGGAACAAGAAGGCACAAATGAGCAATAGATGAGAATATGGTGTTGTTGGAACGCTACTATGCAACTAACCCTAGTGGAAGGGGTTGCATGAACAGCATGCAGGACCTATGGAATCTTTGATACCCAACATTAGGGCTGCCACGATTAGTCGACTAGTCACGATTACATCGACTATCAAAATCGTCGACGACTGATTTAATAGTCGACGCGTCGTTTGAAGCTTTGTAAGATCACAAAAGACGCAGGAATAAGTAGCAGGATTTAAGAGCGTAATAACGGACTGAAACAGAAGATGGCAGCACTGCATGTACAAGGATGCCAGCTGCCGTTAAACCCTGAAGAAGAAGAAGTAGCTCTGTCCCAGAATTCATAGCGCGGCCCTGCTCAGTTTCCAACAATGGCGGCAGCTAGTTAGTTTTAATATTACTCACTAGCTCGATAGCGAGCCGGGGGCAAGGCTCACTAGAGCCGTGAGAACACCGGACCCCCGGCAAATCGTTTTCAAACCCACCACCTCTTTTGCTACTCAGGTTAAACATGATATACAGTGGGGCAAAAAAGTATTTAGTCAGCCACCGATTGTGCAAGTTCCCCCACCTAAAATGATGACAGAGGTCAGTAATTTGCACCAGAGGTACACTTCAACTGTGAGAGACAGAATGTGAAAAAAAAATCCATGAATCCACATGGTAGGATTTGTAAAGAATTTATTCGTAAATTAGGGTGGAAAATAAGTATTTGGTCAATAACAAAAATACAACTCAATGCTTTGTAACATAACCTTTGTTGGCAATAACAGAGGTCAAACGTTTACTATAGGTCTTTACCAGGTTTGCACACACAGTAGCTGGTATTTTGGCCCATTCCTCCATGCAGATCTTCTCGAGAGCAGTGATGTTTTGGGGCTGTCGCCGAGCAACACGGACTTTCAACTCCCGCCACAGATTTTCTATGGGGTTGAGGTCTGGAGACTGGCTAGGCCACTCCAGGACTTTCAAATGCTTCTTACGGAGCCACTCCTTTGTTGCCCAGGCAGTGTGTTTTGGATCATTGTCATGTTGGAAGACCCAACCTCGTTTCATCTTCAAAGTTCTCACTGATGGAAGGAGGTTTTGGCTCAAAATCTCACGATACATGGCCCCATTCATTCTGTCCTTAACACGGATCAGTCGTCCTGTCCCCTTGGCAGAAAAACAGCCCCATAGCATGATGTTTCCACCCCCATGCTTCACAGTAGGTATGGTGTTCTTGGGATGCAACTCAGTATTCTTCTTCCTCCAAACACGACGAGTTGAGTTTATACCAAAAAGTTCTACTTTGGTTTCATCTGACCACATGACATTCTCCCAATCCTCTGCTGTATCATCCATGTGCTCTCTGGCAAACTTCAGACGGGCCTGGACATGCACTGGCTTCACCAGCGGAACACGTCTGGCACTGCGGGATTTGATTCCCTGCCGTTGTAGTGTGTTACTGATGGTGACCTTTGTTACTTTGGTCCCAGCTCTGTGCAGGTCATTCACCAGGTCCCCCCCATGTGGTTCTGGGATCTTTTCTCACCGTTCTCATGATCATTTTGACCCCACGGGATGAGATCTTGCGTGGAGCCCCAGATCGAGGGAGATTATTAGTGGTCTTGTATGTCTTCCATTTTCTGATGATTGCTCCCACAGTTGATTTTTTCACACCAAGCTGCTTGCCTATTGTAGATTCACTCTTCCCAGTCTGGTGCAGGTCTACAATACTTTTCCTGGTGTCCTTCGAAAGCTCTTTGGTCTTGGCCATGGCGGCGTTTGGAGTCTGACTGTTTGAGGCTGTGGACAGGTGTCTTTTATACAGATGATGAGTTCAAACAGGTGCCATTCATACAGGTAACGAGTGGGGGACAGAAAAGCTTCTTACAGAAGACGTTACAGGTCTGTGAGAGCCAGAGATTTTCCTTGTTTGAGGTGACCAAATACTTATTTTCCACCCTAATTTACGAATAAATTCTTTACAAATCCTACCATGTGAATTCATGGATTTTTTTTCACATTCTGTCTCTCACAGTTGAAGTGTACCTCTGGTGCAAATTACTGACCTCTGTCATCATTTTAAGTGGGGGAACTTGCACAATCGGTGGCTGACTAAATACTTTTTTGCCCCACTGTATAGGTCACTTAGATAACTTAAACATGTTATTGTTTGGCTTTTTGTGGTATTTTATTTGTTCCTGAGTAAATCGGTTTGGCTGAGATTAAAGTTATAGTTTTTACACAGCTGAATAAACATCAAGCAAACAGCTGATTATCAGAAGTGTGAGATGCTCGAGAATATACTCCGGTGTGCTGTTATATTTTAGATAGCAAGGAGTTTATTAAACTTCACCGAAACAATCTGCAAATTTCATTAAAATTTAATAAACTATCATCTTGTCTTTATTGTTAGTTAGCACATACCTGAAAGATTTAAAGCTGTAAGCTAATGATAGTTATATAAGAGCAGATGCTGCTGATGCAATAAGCTGCACGTTTTACGTCCAATGGCTGATGATCTGATTAGTCGACTAATCGCAAAAATAATCGGTGACTAGTCGACTATCAAAATAATCGTTTGTGGCAGCCCTACCCAACATCTAGACTGATGTTGAAAAGCCAAGTGGCTCAGTGTTCCAAATTTATGAAGAGCCAACTGGAATCACAACTGGAGACTGATGAGATACAACACAAATGCTACACAAATGATCACAGAGATGCTTGGCTATAAAATGAACAGCCACAAGTTAGCCAACTACTAGAGCTGGAGAAAGGTGTGATGAAGAAAGGGATACCTAAGAAGTAAAGTATACCTGAGGTCTTAGAAACTGCTAAGCAATCACTCACAGCCCTGGCCAGCCGATTGAAGAGGTACGCCTGAGAAATAGAAGGCAGGAGTACAAACCAGCTGTATGATCCAAGGTGTACTCTCAGGGGAATAATATGAGAACCTGGGAATCCCACAGGCGAATTGAAACTATGAAGAGGCTGCTTGGTAAGCTGCAACCACCAAATTCCTGCAGAGAGTAAGGAGTCAGCCTGCCGGCCTTGACAATGTGGTTTGGCTCATAAACAGTACCAACTGTTTTAGCAGGAGATCAGTACAGGAGAGATATGCTCTAGAGAAATACATGGTGTGTTCATCTAAAACAAGATTTCAATAATTACTTTGTCCAAACCTTCAACGTGTCTTTTAGACTCCATTCTTACAAAACTGCTCAAAGAAGGCCTGTCATTAATTAATGTCTCAGTCTTAAATATGACCAACCTATCTCTAATAATCAGCTGTCACCTCCTAATCACCTACCACCTAATCAGTGCAGCGTTCGATACTGTTGACCATAATATCCTATTAGAGCGATTAGAACATGCTGTAGGTATTACAGGTACTGCGCTGCAGTGGTTTGTATCATATCAATCTAATAGACTCCAGTTTGTTCATGTAAGTAGAGAGTCCTCTTCGCACACTGAGGTTAATTATGGAGTTCCACAGGGTTCAGTGCTAGGACCAATTCTGTTTACATTATACATGCTTCCCTTAGGCAGCATCATTAGAAGACATAGCATACATTTACACTGCTATGCAGATGACACCCAGCTCTATCTGTCCATGAAGCCAGATAACACACACCAATTAGTTAAACTGCAGGAATGTCTTAAAGACCTGGATGGCCTCTAACTTTCTGCTTCTTAAGTCAGATCAAACTGAGGTTATTGTACTCGGCCCTGAAAATCTTAGAAATATGGTATCTAACCAGATTCTTACTCTGGATGGCATTACCTTGTAATTCATTATTATCAGGATGTCCAAAAACCTTGCTGAAAACCCTTCAGTTAATCCAAAATGCTGCAGCAAGAGTCCTGACAGAGACTAGAAAGAGAGAGCAGATTTCTCCTGTATTGGCTTCCCTTCATTGGCTTCCTGTTAAATCCAGAATTCAAAATCCTGCTCCTCACATACAAGGTCTTAAATAATCAGGCCCCATCTTATTTTAATGACCTTGTAGTACCATTTCACCCTATTAGAGCACTTCGCTCTCGCTCTGCAGGCTTACTTGTTTTTCCTAGAGTATTTAAAGGGAACCCCGACTATTATGACAAGTTACTCTAAATATATTAACCTCTGGGTGGTCTTGGGTCGATTTGTGCCATTTTTCATTGTTCATTTACACGCCATTTGCACTGTGTTGAATGGAATATAGCGAAAGTCTGCAAAAAAAAGTTCGGTCACATTTACTGTTAAAATTTCAGTATGACTTCCGGAAATTAGCTTCAGTGGCTAAGCTACAGACAAACTTACACTATCGGTCCTAGTGGTCGATTTGTGCCCCATTGAAACCCATTATAAACGCTATTTTTCACGGCAAAAAAATTACGGTCAAATCGATCGTGATCGGTTATGTTTCCGTTTCCGTTTGCAGTACTGGCCTTAGAGTTGTAATTTTTTTATTTGTCCACCGGGTGGCGCCCTTGCTCCACATTTGACCCCGGGCTGGAAAACAGCGGGCTGCTTAAACAGACCTGCGGGAAACGAAGCCTCATTTCCGGCGTGCAGCAGCGGCTTCGCCCGCTGATCGGGCGGGACCATTTTCGGCCCCTAGGACCGTTTGAGGGTGCTTTTTTTTTTTTAATCAACAGGAAATGACGTATTTGTTGTGACGTGGTACCGGACGTGTGTGTTGGAAAAAGGGGTCCGACGCAACATGCCCCGGTCATCGTCGGGAGTTAACCCGGGAGGATGCACTGATTTCGGCCTAGAGGAGGAGCATTTGCCGCCTGGAGACCATTTTCTGGTCCTGAAAAAAAAAATAAAAGGCGATCGAAATGAAGGTTGGTGCCAATCTTTAGTCCATCTAAAGGCCTAATTATAATAACAATCAAATATTACTTCAAATGTTTTTTTTTTTTAATATTTCGTTTTGTTTTGGGGGGCTAAAAAAAACGGTGCGCTCATGTAATTAAACTGCGATTAAAAGGGTTAAAACCCCCGAAATATAATTAAAACTTTACATGGATAGTTCAGGGAGAAGTAGTTTTAAAAGATTGGCTAATTTAAAGTGGAATAAAATATTAATATATACATTTTTTATAGCACTTTTTTGGGCGTGGTCGATTTGTGGCTCTAGGTCCGATAGTGTATGCATTTTTCTAGGACCCCCCAGAGGTTAAAAATTATCTCCACTATATAAAAAAATACTTGAGAATAACTACAATTGTTTTGTTATTCATTAAATCCTTGTTGTTTAAAACTATTTTGGAGCCGTGGGAGCGGCCATGTTTTTTCGCACACAATGCATTCTGGGACGATGACGTGTATTGGTTGTCGGCAGTATAGGTGCTTTTCGTTCAGCTAACCTGTTTTGTTTTTTATAGTGTAGCAACCGTATTACTTAACTTGCCTATTAGTCACCTGGTTACAACTTGGTAGACCAGCACTATCCGGTCTTTGAGTCTGATGTTATTAGCCATGTCTGGGCCCAAACTCCGCTGCAAAAGTTAAATGATCACTGCAGCATTACTGAGAGTTGAAAAACTGTCTAAATCTGTTCATCTGTGATAAAAAGATTAGTGTGGCTGCTCTGCCAGGTGTAACAATTAAGTTTAACATCCAGGCACCCATGAAAAAAGAATTTATGACATTTAACTGAGTTAGAAGTTAGCAGGGAGTTAGCTCGCTAGCTTCCATCTAAATATAATATAGCATGTTCTGACTGAGAGATTTATTAAACAAATTAAAACGTACACCTCTGCTATCACTTCCAACATAAATGAAGACAGGAAAGTAAACAGCAGCGACGTTTGTAGGGTTACTGAAGTTGGGCTAGCTGGTATATAATGATGTGCTACGTGATTGCTAGCGCGACAAGCTATGTTAGCATAACATAAGCAGTAAAGCTGGGGGACGAACGCTAATGAACGGGTGACTTTTTTCCACTCGATAGGAAGTTAATGTGAGGGTTCCCAATGGTTAGGGGCAAATGCAATCGCATGGCAGGATGCTGTTAACAGACTAAACTTCAGTCAGGAGAACCGCCGAGATAATCCATCCACAATACGAGGTTAGTCATTAATATACTGCTGCAAGGGCTGGGCTGTAGCTACATCGTATGGGTTTAAAAACTGAGCTTTAAAATGAACAGTGGTGATAAAAACCGTGAGAAGCCGACAGTGATCACTGACTGTTTTTAGGGACTTGTTGAGATTAAATAGAACAAGATACAAAGCATTAAAACATGTTAAAACACAGCAGCCTTATTAAATGCAAAATACTTTGCGCCCGGAAGCAGGATCCATCACGTTATCACTTAAAGACCGGACACCGGTCATGGAGGCTAACAAGGGTTGCCCAAAGAACATCTGGATTAAGACATACGGCTTCAAAAACCTTTGGTACTTTACAACAAACCTTCTCCGTCGCCGTTGCCATTGGCAAGCAGTAGCCGCATAGACACCAGTAGTTTTCTCTCACTCTCTCGTCCTCATGTGACTGATTGTTTTCATCTTCATCTAAACTAAGTGCTGGCAGATTATTTTCATTATCTCTCTCTTTTTGCTCTGGTTCAAAGTGGAAAGGTTGAACAGAAGCCATTTCCAGTGCGCTGCTAACTGTGAACTGGATGCGGTGCAACCGTATGCATTGAGAAGTAAATAACAATGGCGGCCTACTGGTAAATCGGTTTTATATAAAATGTGCTTAAAAGGAAAACATTTGGCGTATTTTAATAACTGTTATTGAAAGCACAGTACATATTTTAGCGCAAACATGTCTTAATAGCCGGGGTTCCCTTTAAAAGTAGAATGAGCCTTCAGTTTTCAGGCCCGTCTTCTGTGGAACCAGCTTCCAGTTTGGATTCAGAAGACAGACACTATCTCTACTTTTAAGATAAGGCTTCAAACTTCCTTTTTGCAAAAGTATATAGTTAGGGCTGGATCAGGTGACCCTGAATTCTTAGTTATATTGCAATAGGTGTAGGCTGCTATGCAGAGGCGGAGCCAGACATTTGAAACACCCGGGGCTTAGCCCTAAAGGGTAGTATGCATGTGGGATTTCTTTTTTTTTTTTTGGGGGGGGGGGGTTAGAAATGACTGAAAGATTAATTGGCTCTGTTTTGAGTTTTGTTCAAAAAAGAATCAGTCAAGTCTGTCCCGTATTCAGTAAGTAAAATTAAATGAACAATAAAAGGTGAATCAAATGGACCATTACGGCAAGGCTGGGATGGTCAATTTGGTAAAGTAAATCCGTTGGGCATCTTTCTTTGCCTTTAGACAACAATTCTGATGGCAAAAGAGCCAAACGGGACAGGCAAAAAGGAAAAAAAAACAACAAAAAAACCAAAAAAAACCCCAAAAGAACAAAGTCGGGGCTGTATCAAGACACGAGGACTAAACCCCAATTCAACCAGACCCAGAACTGATGCAGAATTAAAACAGGACTACAACAGTTCAAAATCAGGACTACTGAGGACTTAATCAAGACAGAACCAGAATCAGAGCTAGATGATAGTAGCACTAAAAATCATCATAGACCTGCACTACACTTATTTTTTAATTCTACCAAAGTCCACTATTTAGATTGAGAAAAGTTTATATAATTATTTAGCCTTGTTGTGCAAACAAGCCTGCATAACTTAATAAATACAGAATTTGAAAAATAACAAACCTAAAAAGAAACACTAGGTACGAGATACATGAGTACCTATGATACGGTGATACTTTTGGTAAACGACCATTTGACTAACATGTGTCTCACCTGCTCTTGTTCCACCTCTGTTCTGTCCTCATTCTCCATCTCCCTCTCTGTTCCTCATTCTCCCTCTTTGTGCAGACAATCATCAAATATACAGTTGAAACCAGATATTTACAAACTCTTCAGATCAAAACACAAACACTTTTTTAATTGTAACATCAAATCAGACTGTGTGTTGTTTAATGTTTATTTTTTTTTAGATTGATAAATATATTATTCATCAATAACATATTTGTTAACTTTAAGAGTAAAGAGAGAAACTATCTGTATTTCTTAATTGCAAATGGCACCAAATTGTATTCAAACTTGAGCCACACTTATGGAGCTCCACAGTTCTTTTCCTGGTGTTTTGGTTGACATCTCTTGATGTTCCCATGTCACAGAAACAGGCTCTGTGTTTTGCCTTATATGCATCCACAGCTGCGCCACCAATTTACTCACATGGACTCTACTAACCTATCAGAAGCTTCTTCAGCTCAGAATGGAATCGTCTGGAGTTTCTTATTAATTAACAATAAACTTAGTGTACATGTACTCCTAAATTTGATGAAAGTGATAAAAATAGAAGCTCTGTCTCTCTTTATTCTGACATTTAACTAATTCAAAAGATATTTCAATATTTATTTATCCAAAACAAAAGAAGTTTACTCTAAATTGATGTTGTACAGTAAAAAAATGTTGTAAATGTGTATGTAAATATCGGGTTTCAACTGTGAATATACTGCTGTGTATTGAAGTTCCTCTTGTTTTGCATAGAAATATACTGAACAACATACAAAGCATAATATATAAAATACTACCAGAGTTTTTTCTTTGAAAGAAGCTCCTTATGTCCATTCTTGTATATCAGTGCATTACTGAAACCGATTTATTTAGCTGTGGAGGGAAACAACTGAAAATATGAAATAAACACACATGTAAGCTAAGACTCTCTAAAGAAACAGCATTGTTGTTGTTCGGCTTTTCATTTCGCCAGTTGTTGATTCACTTGAAGAGCGAGTAACGTAATATTGGTCAAGTGATCAGTTTGATATCAATCTTTCGTGATGCACCGTCATATTTACATTATTTGTACGGTACGAATGATTTGCTTTGGTATCTGGTCAAACTTAAGCTCTCCTTAGTATGGCTGGCTCCGTTTCTCCAACAGCGCACTCACAGGCAGCAGCTGCCCCGCCCTCTCGCTCAGTCGCTTAGTGCCTGAGCTCGGATCATACCAATATCAGGGGGGATTTACGCACAGTTGTAAATTCCCACAGTGTGCACTATGTGCTTCGAATATTGTGTGTACTTTTTGTTTTATACAGTTGTCAGCCAGGCATCTAACTATGAAAAAATTACACTCCAAAAGACCCCGGGCTTCTGACAAAACAACCCGGGCTTAAGCCCAGTAAGCCACCCCCACGCTCCGCCCCTGCTGCTATGTAGACCGTGTAGGCTGGGTCTTTGGAAGGATCCAGCCCCTGAATTTGGACACAGCCAATGTCTGTCAGTTCCTGATGGTTAAAAGTGATTAATGTGCTGGATGAAGACACAATGAAAAAGCTTAAAAAAAACCAAAAAAACACAAAAAGGTGCACAGTAGTTGGGAGAACTGTGCTGTAGCACAGTGAAACCATAATTCTGCTGTGGCCTTCAGCAAAAGTGAGTTTAAAACCCCTGCTCTATACAGTTTCTATAGAACAGGGGTATTTATCTTTACTATTCAGTAAAGATAAATACTAACTCTGCCACAGAAATCCTTTTTTTCCCTCATTGTGCCTCAATGGGCAACGCATCTCTCTTTCTATATAAAAGATATATCGAAACAGTGATTCATTTTTAATGTCCAAAACACTGAGTTGGCTCAAATCCTGAAGGCCAAAAGAAAAATTTTTTTTTCAGTGTGACCTCTCTCATATAAATCTCACTGATCTCACTGCAGGTTGAAATATTTTTTCTCACAAAAAACTTGTAGAAAAAATATATGTATTCAGAGACAACAAGTTTATATGGAAACAGCATAAACTCAGAGACCCAAAAGACAAAATGGTTGTTATCGGTCACGAATGATATCAATGTGGCAGAAAGTGAAAAAGAAGATGAGTGACACTTAAGATCAGGCTGCACACTCAAACACTTATTACAGTTATAAAGTCACACAAATAAAGCAAGACTTAAAAGTTACAAGAAGACAGAGCGGACAGGTAAGCTGGATGAAAGAGAGAGATTGAAAATAAATAACAATTGTTGGTTTCTTTTTGTCACTACCCGATCTGTACCGGAAACCCGATCGGTACCCCGCATGCGCAAATCCTACGTCACTTCCTCTCTTTGCCAACATTGCGACATTCAATATATTTGAATGATAAGGTTAGCGCCCAGTTAGCTCCTAGCATTTCTCAACAGCTCTGCCTCCTTTTCGACTGCCCGGGACATTTAAACAATGGATAATCCGTATACAAAGAAATTCATGCTTTTCTCCTCAACAGAGAGCGTCCCCCGATTGAGCAACAGCGCCGTAAAATAAGAAGAATGGCGCCTAATTACAGAGTTAATAATGCAGACTTTGTAATATCTCACGTGTAGATTCATCAGCCAGATTAAGTGTTTACTGACAATTGACAGTGATAGCGCACATCATCATCACTATTCCAACAATCCTCTCCTCACAGACAAGCATAAACACACTCGACTATCGCTAAATCAAATTTAACACACGTTTGTAATGACGCTAATTCAGTTTATAATAGGGTTTATTCGCTCGGTCAGCAGGTGGCGGTATCCTCGTACACTGTGGAGTAAACTGCCATTAAACGAACAGAAGAAGAAGAAAACATCTGCACATGCGCGGTACGGATCGGGTAGACCCGATTTGTACGGTCAGACTTTACACATGCGCAGTAAGGATCGGAGAGTCCTGATCCGTAACTTTCTTTTTATTTTTCGTTTTTGTCTACATTGTACTGAAATGCTTCATTATTGCAAACATTTTAAGATATACTTGTTATTCTTAACATCTTAACAGATACTCTGACCCATAACTATCGTAAAACGCTACGACCGGAAGTAGAAACCTTTCGCGCATGCGGGGTACCGATCGGGTTTCCGGTACGGATCGGGTAGTGACACTTTTGTTTTGTCTTTATTGTTCTGGTCTCAGTTTTTTTCTTCTCATGTGAACTTCCTTCCTGTTCCTGCATCATCCATTATACCTTTTCATTCACCTGCTTTCATCACCATAGTTACCATACATCCAGTGTTCTATGTTGTCATGGTGACTGGGCTGAAGCTTGGGCCATATTTAGCAAGGTGGAGATGGCATAGCCCACTAATAAGTGTCACCCCCTTTTAAAAAATATTCTTAATTTTAAATGAAGAATTCTTAAAAGCAGGAAAAAATGGCAACCTTTAGCTTTAGCACATGTAAGAAGTTAATAATATGACCATGAGGGAACATTTATTTAAAACGATAAAAAAAAAACTATTAAAAAGGTGTCTAGTTTGAACATTTATCAATTCACTGCAAAGAGATACTTAGCTTGGTGATGTGAGCCACGTGTATGATTCGTCTTTACGCTTACATGTGGTTGTCCCATGCAGTGTAAGATGAAGGTTTAGCATAATGTTTTTAATGGGAAGTGTACTCTAGTCCAATAAACTTAACTGATGTTTCTAAATGTCACAGACACTTGTTGTTTTGTCAGAAGCTATTTTTCTTTTGTGATTTCAAGCTCTGGACAGTTTAGGAAAAACAGAAGGAAAGGTCATGTACTAGTAGTAATAGTACTTTCTATTCTTGACCACCCAACCTCCTACAACAAGAACCCACCAGCATCACACGCAGATTTTTTCACAAGTCTTAGAAATGAAGAGCTTGATGGCATCAGCATGCCTACTGTACTTCATGAACACCTGGTAACAACAGGTGGACTGGCTCACAAAGGGTAGAAAAATTCTGATCGTGAAGGAGTATGACACCATCAAAGTACTGGACAATTACCTTCCTCTTTACAACATGGAAGCTGTTGTCCTGTGAGCCGCCTATCACACAAGCTGTTAACTCTCAGAAACTTGTCCTCTGATTTAGTTGTTTCTTTGAGTCTTCCAGACCTCTTCCTGTCAGAGTTTGTTTCTGAGTGCCTTTGGATGGTGAAGGAAACTGTACTCACTGACACCTTGACTTTCTTTGTAAGTTCTCTGTAGGAAAGACCTACATTTACAAGTGTTATGATGGTCTGTCTCTCTTCCATTGTTAGTTGCCTTTTTCTTGCCATCTTTGTAGCAACAATCAAGTTTTTGCAGTACAATACAGTTCATCTGATGCTCACGAGGGTATGGTACCACAGTGTGTTCCAACATTGCTTTTATACAGACAGAGGGGGTTGGAAGTAATCCAAAAAAGTTGGAACAGCTGTAGAAATTAGAAGCACCACTTTTCAAGCCTTGATCAATCTCCGTTGCTGCAGAATAACTTTGTGACTTTGACAAGTGATGAGAAGTCAGCTCAATGTTAGGACTAAGATCTGAGCTATCAATTCATATGCATCTATGTCATCAGATACCCAGCTGGAGTAGTAAGCTGGCCACAGGAGGACACACATAACACTGATGTCAACACCTAAAACCTCCTAACAATGTACAGTGGTGTCCACTCAAAGTCCAGCACCCTGAGACTCTATGAGCTGCTGCTGAGAAACTTCTATGGGAGTTTCGCAGAGAACTGAAGACAGCAATGAGGAACAGACGGAAGAAGTATCATGGATTACCAAACCCCTGTATGGGATGTACTATCAACAGATAGATGAGGTGGACGACGTGCAAATCTGACCAGGACCCAAGCATCAGATTCATAGAGGGAGACACAAAAAGGTGTTCCAAAACTACCAAGCACATAGTGCAAGATGCAAACTGGGACATTATGAGAGGCAAAACAAAGTTGCTGGTATAGTGTACGAGAACATGTGTGCTGTGTGTGGATCAAAAGTCCCAAACTCCCAATTGGAGGAGACCACCAAAAGTGGTTTTGGAACCTAGTCCTGTGGGACTTTAGACCTGTCAACTTTTTAACTGGTACTGGCCAGTCAAGTAGACATAGTGGTCCCTGGTAATGGACAGAAGACTGTACCAATGATAGACGTGCCAATCCCAGTAGATAACAACATGAGAAAACTGTCATATACTGGGTTGCCTGTGTTGAGCCGGCGGGCATTGCGGCTCTACGCCACCCTGACATGCTTTGCGGCAGCGCTGTCTATGTGCAGTTCTACTCCTAGCTGTAGAACTGCACACCGTTGTTGTGCTGTAATAACCCATGCTGGATATACGTTTAATAAAGCAGCATCATAAGAAAGCTACCGAGTGGTCATTCTACATGGTGTCAGAAGTGACCCGGACCATCGCCGGAATAACGCCATAAGGGAGAAAACAACAGAATGGCTAAATTTAATCCCCCGACAAGCTTCCCCTTCGATAAGCCAATGGAATGGCCCGACTGGAAACAGCATTTCGAGCTCTACAGGATCGCAACAAAACTCCACAAAGACGAAGGACAAGTAGAGGTGAGCTGCCTAATCTACGCGATGGGCAATGAAGCAGAGAACATTAACAAGTCACTCACCATGAAAGTCGTGACAACTTCGCCGTCGTAATGAGGAAGTTCGGTGAGTATTTTTTCCCGCAGAGGAACATTATACATGAAAGAGCATGTTTTCACCAGCGTGTCCAGTGGCCAGGCGAAACAGCGGAGAGTTTTATCCGAGCCCTGTATGACATCTTAGAGCACTGTGAGTTTGGTGCATGTAAAGAGGAAAATATCCGCGACCGTATTGTGGTTGGGATACGAGACAAGGACCTCTCCCGCAGGCTACAGCTGATGAAGGACCTCACGTTGGCGCAAACGACCCAGATCGTCAGACAGTCAGAGGAGGTCGCAGCGCGGGTCAGCTTGCAGGGAGATGTGGGAGGCTCAGTACAGGAGGTATGGGATAAACGGAAAAGCATGGACTGGAAATCACAACAACAGCAGCGAGGCAGGCTACCCGTGGAAAAAAATGGGCGGGGCGTGACAAGAAATGCGGTAAATGTGGGAAGACACAGCATGCCAGGGATGAAAGGTGCCCGGCAGCAAAATCTGTTTGCCATGGCTGTCGAAAAATGGGACACTGGGCCAGGGTGTGTTGTAACACCAGATCAGTGAATGAGGTTACAGAAACAGAGAAAAGCGAGCAGGCCTCATATTTTCTAGGCTCAGTGTGCAATGCAAAAGGAAATAGTGAAGCATGGACTGTGCAGTTACTGCTAGACTCTGCCCCAATAGAATCGAAGATTGACACAGAAGCAGATGTCACTATCATAAACGAAGACACGTTCCACACACTTGCTCATAAGAGAAAGATTTGGCATGAGCCCCCGCATCCTCAGGACCTTCTATCACTGTGCCATTGAGAGCATCCTCACTGGATGCATCATCACCTGGTATGGCAACAGCACCGCCTACAACTGCAAAGCTCTCCAGCGAGTAGTGCGGTGCTCTGAACGGATAATTGGAGGTGAGCTTCCCTCCCTCCAAGACATCTACAGGAAGCGCTGCCTGAGGAAAGCGGGGAGGATCATCAAGGACTCCAGTCACCCCAGCCATAAACTGTTCAGACTACTTCCATCAGGAAGGAGGTTCTGCAGCATCCGGTCCCGAACCAGCATACTGAGAGACAGCTTTTTCCACCAGGCCATCAGACTGCTGAACACGTCATAGACACCTCACCTTCACTACTGGAACTTTAACATTATGCACTCCATACTGTACAGTAATGCCACTGTTTTGCACATGTCTCAACTCTGTATATTTTTATATATTTTATTTATTGTTTACTCTATTTAATTTGTAAAATATGTGTATACACACACACACACACACACACACACACGTAGAAAAATATTTAGTATACACATCCAGAAATGCATATACTATTATATATTGTACATATATTTATTAGTTTCAGATGTAGCCATTCTTGTATTTTGCTTGTTTACGTTATTGTATTTTGCACAACTCTGTTGCTTGTGAAGCTCGCACACAAGAATTTCACTCACATACACTGTACCAATGTACCTGCACATGTGATGTGACAATAAAAGTGATTTGATTTGATTTGAGAACACTAGAGCCTTCTAATCTCCCTCTAGATAGCCCCGGAGGAGAGCTGTTATGTCTTGGCTACTTCAAGGCCACAATAAGCTATAAAGGCAAAGACTACCTATCCAAGGTGTATGTGGTTCGTTAACAACCTTTTCAGCCGCTCCTTGTCAGTGCAGATGAACCTGGAGGGAAGAATTGATGAAGCAACGCTCACTGCCACCAGGAACCAACCACTTTATGGTGAACACAGAACACTAAAAACTGAGCCAGTCAAAATTCAGTTAAGGGACGATGCTGTGCCATACGCGGTGCATGCCGTGTGCCTTTCCCCATGCTGCAGAAAGTGAAGGAGGAACTACAAAGAATGGAAAACCATGGTGTCATTGAGAGGGTGACCCAACCTACCGAATGGTGTGCCCCAATGGTGCCTGTCTTGAAGAAGAACACAGCAAGGGCCAGGATCTGCGTCGATCTGACAAAACTGAATAAGTCTGTCAAAAGAGAGCACTATATCTTGCCTACCCCTGAGGAAACCATGTCCAGGTCGAGTGAGGCAACGGTCTTCTCCTCGCTGGATGCAGCCAGTGGATTTTGGCAGATCCCCTTGCACCACGAGAGTTGCAAACTAACGACATTCATCACGCCATATGGCAGGTATTGCTTTAAGAGGCTGCCCTTTGAGATAACAAGTGCACCAGAGATCTTTCAGCGAAAGATGTTGGAGACCTTAGAGGGGCTCGAGGGTGTGGAGGTCTTTATGGATGACATCCTGGTCTATGGGGCCACCATGTAACAACACGACACTCGACTTGAGAAGGTGCTGCAGCGCATTGAGTTAGCTATTCTGGGGTCAGGCCAGACCCTGAGAAAGTGAACGCTATTCTTCAGCTGCCGTCACCAGAAAATGTGCAAGAGCTTAAACGGATCCTAGGAATGGTTAATTACCTGGGCAGATATATTCCTGCTCTTTCCACAGTATGCCAGCCATTGAACGAGTTTCTTAAAAGCAAAAACATTTGGACTTGGGGCCACCCACAGCAGGCAGCCTTCAAGAACATCAAGAGAGCGCTTACATCAGCACCTGTTCTTGCCTTCTATGATGTCAACAGACCCACAGCCATATCCGCGGATGCCAGTAGCTACGGGCTTGGGGCTGTGCTGCTTCAGCTTCATGGCGCAGAGTGGAAACCTGTTGCCTACTGCTCTAGATGCCTCACGGAGGCTGAAACACGCTATGCAGAAATCGAAAAGGAGTGTTTGGAGAGTGTGTGGGCCTGCGAGAAGTTTGATAAGTATTTATGTGGCTTAGATCGCTTTAGGCTTGAGACCAACCATAGACCTTTGGTGCCCCTGCCCCTGGTGGTGCCCCTCTTGATGTGGCTCATAAGGTACAAACCGGAGGCCGTCTATGCCCCTGGCAAAACGCTTGTCATCGCCGATACGTTGTCACGGAGTGCACAGACTTGGGCCGAGGATGAGACTAGCACTCACAGTGAAGTGGACTGCTACATAGCCACCGTGTTACACGGCATTCCAGCGTCCCCAAGCCGAATGGAAAGGCCAGGGCTCTCCACTGAGCTAAAGAATGCAGTGCCACACCTGTCTGGCACAGAAGCCAACACAGACAAGGGAGCCACTCATCTCCACACCTTTGCCGGATCGTCCATGGCAAAGGATAGCCCTGGATCTCTGTGAACACAACCGGAATAATTACCTTGTTGTGTCGGACTACTACTCACGTTTTCTGGAAATACTGCACCTACCATCCACAACCAGTGGCCAGGTTGTTCAGAAGCTGAAGTCGACCTTTGCTAGGTTTGGGATCCCTGACGAGGTGCTGAGTGACAATGGCCCTCAGTTCTCCAGCTCTGAGTTCCAGGCCTTCGTGAGAGAGATGGATTTCGCCCACATAACGTCTAGTCCCCACCACCCACAGGGAAATGGTCATGCGGAGAGGGCAGTACAGACTGCAAAGAAAATCCTTCGGCATGATGATCCACTGATAGCACTAACGTGCTATATGTCTACTCCCTGTACCACTACAGGCTTCAGCCCAGTGGAACTCAATATGGGGAGGAAGATCAGGACAACCCTTCCCACCTTGGAGAAGAATCTTCAACCTACATGGCCCAACAAAAGAGAGGTTATATGAAGGGACGCTAGTCAGAAGGCCAAGCAGGCGTTCTACTACGACCACCGCCATGGTACTGCCTACCTCCACTCCATCCAGGGGATGCTTACTAAGCTGGACCAGGAGAAGGCTTGGGCAACACCTGCCATTGTCTCCAAGGAGAGTATCACTCCAAGGTCCTATCTCGTTGCCACACCCCAAGGTGCAGTGCTGTGACAGAACCGCCGCCATCTACTCCTCGAACCATCTCCACGGGATATGCCACAACCCCTTCCACCACCCACTGTGGACACTGAGGGGCTGCCATCCCAGTGCGCTGGTGTCTCCACTCCAGAGACCCCACCTTTGGCCCCTAGTCTGGCCCCAACGCTTGCACTCACTCACGCAGACATCCCGGATCAGGTACGCACGAGGTGCGGCCGGGTACGCAAGCCAGTCAAGAGGCTAGATCTGTAAACACTGGAGTAATGGGAGGGAAGGAAGGACTGGGGAGTGGGAATGCTGTATTGTTGCTGTTTTGCAATTATGTTTTGAGCTACAACCGATGCTGCTGTTACCTGTTTGAGTTAATTACCCTAAAGGTTTAACATGGTTAATAAGTCCTGTTTTGTGGACACTGCCCTTCAGGCCGACAGTAAGCCAATTGTGCCCGGGTCCTTAAGAGAACCGCCCAGAGGCTATTATAGTGTCACTTGTTATCATTGTGTTGTTGCTGTTTTATTTGGGGTTTGTTATTGGAAATAACATGAAAAGGGGGGGGGGGGGGGGGAGATGTCCTATACTGGGTTGCCTGTGTTGAGCGGGCGGGCATTGCGGCACCCTGACATGCTTTGTGCTGTCTATGTGCAGTTCTACTCCTAGCTGCCGCACCCGTTGTTGTGCTATAATATACGTTCAATAAAGCAGCATCATAAGAAAGCTACCGAGTGGTCATTCTACAAAAATAGTACTAGAGAATAAAGGAGCAAATATTACCAGAACCCTCAAGCAGCCAGGCTTCCGTGTGGTCACACACACACACACACACACACACACACACACACACACACACACACACACACACACACACACACACACAACCACTATGGTGGAGGCAAATGTACCTGTTGAGGCCATAATTTGAACACCTTAGTTATTTTTGTAATTGGCAATCACACATTTAATCCAAATTTGATGATTGATGAAAACAGCTTCTTCTAAAATTCTAATTCTAAAATTGGAAAGTTATAAAATTATTTATTTTATTTTATTGTCGATAAAATAAAATAAATAAATAATGCTTTCAGAAGCTCATTGTTAAATAGGCTATTGATTGATTTCCTAATTCAGTGTCTTCTGTGTTCTGCAACTGCAGCAGCACGCCTTTCTTCCACGCTCACAGAGGACAGGTCTGTTTGACACATTGCTTCCTGCCTATTCATGCTGTCTGTTCATAACAAAGTTAACCACACACTGCTGTGGATAATGATAATGAATTACAGCCTTAATTAAATGTCAAAAACTCAGTCTCAACTCTTGACTTATTATCAAGTTCCCCACCAGTCTGCCCTCCAGGCATGTTTGAATATGTATTAAAATACTAATTGTAATATTCCAATAACTTCAATTTCAAAACCTTTATTACAAGATGTTTCCTACACCAAATCTAGTCTACACAACATTTCAGTCAGCCTGGCAACAAAAAGCTCTCCATGTCCACACCTTAAACTCAATTTACAAGAGAGTGATAAAAGGCAACAACAACAAAAAACCTGAATTTTAGATGAAAAAGATTCATTTTGGAACGGTATTCTAATGTTGAAACAACTTTCGATTGGATGGGAAATTTAAGCCCTGTGTTTTGTTCATTGGCACAAGATATATTGACTGGCAGTGACTCGAGGAACAACACAGGCAGAAGGTTTTGCTCACTGAGTGAAAAAGTGCAGTTTTGAAGACCACTGATAGTGTGCCTCTAAACATGTCACTTACTGTGGAAAGGCTTTGTTTCACATTTCAGTACTTGTATTGAGAAATTTCAAACTCCAACACAGCTGAGGGTTGCCTTTCAAAAGATATCTGAAGAGTGCAGTGCACATTGTTTTCCATTAATTCTTACCTTGCTCCTAGCTACAGTCTTATTTATTTATTTGTTTGTGATTAAAGGCTAAGTTGCATTTTTTTCCCCTGTATCCTATATTCTTTTGATTTTGTTTTTTTTCCCCTCCTGAATTCTTTTCTTTTGATTTGACTTCAGATTTTTTTTGTGAATACTGTATTTGGCAAACACTGTATATTTGCGTACACAGTCAGAGAGTCCGACAAAATCAGACAGTCAGCCCTTTAAACATTTCCTGCTTGACAAGATGATGTCCACAGAGACAAAACAAGTTATTGCATCTTCTGTAAATTTCTCTTGCAGTGCGACTGTGGCTACCAGGGATACATTTCTCCTACTTAGTTTGCTTTCTGATAGATTCTAATCAGGGTTGTAACTGAAGGGGAAGTGGAGTGTAATTGAGGAATAATTAAGACTTAATTTATTTAAAAGTCATTGCTAATGTAATCCATATATTCTACTGTGTTGCTATTGATGTATCTGGATATGAAGGCTCTGTCTTTCTTTCTTAAAGGAGAATAATGTCTACATGTATAGTTAAGTACAGCATGTATAACAAGTCAACATGACTTAGTTTTCTCCAGTTGTGACTGTTGTTTTCAAAGAGTTCTGTTAGCTTCAATTTTCTTCCTTCTCTAGTTATAATATTCCTTTGGATGGTAATAATAAAATGTGTGCTTTGGCACAAGTTTTTATACCAGACACCATGTCATGTTTCTGGGCGTGGGACTGGCAATAATTTACTGGCCGTAAATTAGCTTGTGATACATACTGCTTGTTGGAGGTAAAAATGTCATTCAAGTTCAAATTGTATTATTATGTTTATGGAAATATTTTAATTAACCAAATAAGTAAAAATTTCCAGAACTAAAGTAATCCTTGATCTTTTTTAGGTTTCTCCTTCTCTTTTTTCAACAGTGTAATCCAGGGTTTATGTAACCATTCAATTGACTCTTCAATAGGAATTCTTTCTTTTTTTGGTGATTGTTATGAACACCTGCTGTTATTTTGCTACTGACATCAGATTGAAGAGCATGCTTAACATTTTGTCACCCACAACCTCTTTGAATTTTTATTCAATCTAAATAAGGTTGTTGACTGAAATGGATAATACAGAGGTCAAAATATGAGGTGTGCTCTGGTTTTTCAGAAGCACTCTTGGAGGCACTGAACCATGAAATGTGAAGTATTCCTAATTATAAATTAGGCCTTTAACTGACACTCTTAACAGCACTTCACATGGGAAGGATTTTTGTGCAATAAAATAATTCCACTCTAGTGAGTGAAACAAAGCTCCTTTTCTTTTTTCTCATACATTTTATCAGTTGTCAGGCTAAATGTCACAATTTCATTGTATATGTACAATGACAATAACAGGCTATTCTATTCTATTCTATTCTATTCTATTCTATTCTATTCTATTCTATTCCATGTATAATGACCAGGTTCAACTGAAACCATTAGTTATTACACTGATCACTTTATCTCTTATATAATGTGAAAAGGTTTTATTTCAGCTTCATATAAAGAAAAATATTTCAAAACTTGTTTTTTAATGTGATCTGATGATATTGCTATTATAAAAGAATAAATAAAAAATGCAATATCTCATTACTACTACAGTCTACTCCTGTACACACACAAAAACATCATATGGCAATAATCATCAATAGCCATAGGGGTCGGGTGCATTGTGTGGCGAGCGGCGGCCAGGAGTGGAGGCCCTGACGGACTGATCCCTGGCTGCCAAGACTGGCAATTGGGACATGGAATGTCACCTCTCTGGTGGGGAAGGAGCCTGAGTTAGTGCGTGAGGTTGAGAGGTACCGGCTAGATATAGTTGGGCTCACCTCTACGCATGGCTTGGGCTCTGGAACCAGTCTCCTGGAGAGGGGCTAGACTCTGTCTCAGTCTGGAGTTGCCCCTTGTGAGAGGCGGCGGGCTGGGTATTCTAATATTCCCTCGGCTTGCTGCCGGTAAGTTCGGGTTTTTCCCGCTGGATGAGAGGGTTTGTTCCCTGCGCCTTAGGGTCGGGGGATGGGTCCTGACTGTCATCGAGTGGCAGTTCAGAGTACCCAGCCTTCTTAGAGTCCCTGGGTGGGGTGCTGGAAGGTGCTCCACCTGGAGACTCTGTTGTCCTGCTGGGAGACTTCAATGCTCACGTGGGTCTTCTTCTTCTTGTCCTTAGCGGGCGACCAGCGGTGGTCTGCCGCGCAACCAGTACGCTGCTGTAAGTGCCGCAGGTTCTCTTGCTTGACCAACAATTATCTTCCATGCTTTTCGATCTAAGGCGATGGTTCTTGCCTGCTCGAGGTCAAGTCGAAGGGCCTTCAAATCATCCTGGATTTGTTTCATCCATGTCTTCTTTGGTGCATTTCGATGCACCCTCCAATCGGTGGGGCGGGTCAACCAGAGTAGGCCATGGGGGTAGCGGCTCGGGTCCATTCGACAAATGTGGCCAAACCAACGGAGTCGGCGGCGCTGGATTAGGTCGCCGATCGTCGGTTGGCTGCCGCAGCTAGTGAGGATGGTGTCATTCGAATGACGGTCGTGAAGGGAAACGCCGAGCATGCATCTAAGGCAATGCATTTGGAAAACTTCGAGCTTGCTCAGGTCGTGTTGCTCACGTGGGTAACGACAGCGAGACCTGGAGGGGCGTGATTGGGAGGAACGGCCTCCCTGATCCGAACCCGAGTGGTGTTTTGTTATTGGACTTCTGTTCAAATTACAGTTTGGCCATAACGAACACCTTGTTTGAACATAAGAGTGTCCATAAGTGCATGTGGCACCAGGACGCTCTAGGCCACAGGTCGATGATCGATTTTGTAATCGTATCACCAGACCTGCGACCATATGTTCTGGACGCTCGGGTAAAGAGAGGGGCTGAGCCGTCAACTGATCACCACCTGGTGGTGAGTTGGATCAGGTGGCGGGGGAGGACGCTGGACAGACCCGGTGCACCTAAACGCGTAGTGAGGGTGTGCTGGGAACACCTGGCAGAGGCCCCAGTCCGTGAGATCTTAAACGCACACCTCTGGCAGAGCTTCAGCAGCATTCCGAGGGAGACTGGGGACATTGAGTCCGAATGGACCATGTTCAGAATCTCCATTGCCGAAGCTGCTGCATTGAGCTGCGGCCGCAAGGTGGTCGGTGCCTGTCGTGGTGGTAATCCCCGAACCAAATGGTGGACACCAGAGGTGAAGGGAGCCACCAGGCTGAAGAAGGAGTCCTATCGGGCTTGGTTAGCCTGCGGGACTCCGGAGGCAGCCAACAGGCCAAGCGGAATGCGGCTCGGGCAGTGGCTGAAGCAAAAACTCGGGTGTGGGAGGAGTTCGGAGAGGCCATGGAAAAAGACTTTCGGACTGCCTCGAAGAGATTCTGGCAAACCGTCAGACGTCTCAGGAGGGGAAAGCGGTGCTCTACCTGCACTGTGTATAGTGCTGGCGGAGAGCTGCTGACGTCGACTGAGAAAATTGTCAGGCGGTGGAAGGAATACTTCGAGGACCTCCTTAATCCCACTGACACGTCTTCCAAGGAGGAAGCAGAGTCTGGGGATGAGGGGAATGACCTGCCAATTTCCAGAGGCGAGGTCACTGAGGCAGTTAAACAACTCCTTGGTGGCAGAGCCCCTGGTGTTGATGAGGTCCGCCCCGAGTTCTGTCCTGGTTGACAAGCCTTTACAATGTTGCGTGGAAATCAGGGGCAGTACCCCTGGACTGGCAGACCGGGATGGTGGTCCCTATCTTTAAGAAGGGAGACCGAAGGGTGTGTTCCAACTACAGGGGATCACACTCCTCAGCCTCCCTGGGAAAGTCTATGCCAGGGTGCTGGAAAGGAGAGTTCGTCCGCTAGTCGAACCTCAGATACAGGAGGAACAATGCGGTTTTCGTCCTGGTCGCGGAACACTTGACGAGCTCTTTATCCTCTCAAGGATACTTGAGGGTGCATGGGAGTTTGCCCAACCAGTCTACATGTGTTTTGTGGACTTAGAGAAGGCATTCGACCGTGTCCCTCAGGGTGTCCTATTGAAGGTGCTGCAGGAGTATGGGGTGTCTGGCCCATTGCTACGAGCCATTCGATCCCTATACAACCATTGCAAGAGCTTGGTTTGCATTGTAAATGGAGAGTCCTCTTCACACACTGAGGTTAATTATGGAGTTCCACAGGGTTCAGTGCTAGCACCAATTCTGTTTACATTATACATGCTTCCCTTAGGCAGCATCATTAGAAGACGTAGCATACATTTTCACTGCTATGCAGATGACACCCAGTTCTATCTGTCCATGAAGCCAGATAACACACACCAATTAGTTAGACTGCAGGAATGTCTTAAAGACATAAAGACCTGGATGGCCGCAAACTTTCTGCTTCTTAATTCAGATAAAACTGAGGTTATTGTACTCGGCCCTGAAAATCTTAGAAATATGGTATCTAACCAGATTCTTACTCTGGATGGCATTACCTTGGCCTCCAGTAACGCTGTGAGGAACCTTGGAGTCATTTTTGACCAGGACATGTCCTTCAACGCACATATTAAACAAATATGTAAGACGGCGTTCTTCCATTTGCGCAACATCTCTAAAATTAGAAATATCCTGTCTCAGAGTGATGCTGAAAAACTAGTTCATGCATTTATTACTTCCAGGCTGGACGACTGTAATTCATTATTATCAGGATGTCCAAAAAACTCACTGAAAAGCCTTCAGCTAATCCAAAAGCAAGAGTCCTGACAGGGACTAGAAAGAGAGAGCATATTTCTCCTGTTTTGGCTTCCCTTCATTGGCTTCCTGTTAAATCCAGAATTGAATTCAAAATCCTGCTCCTCACATACAGGGTCTTAAATAATCAGGCCCCATCTTATCTTAATGACCTTGTAGTACCATATCACCCTATTAGAGCACTTCGCTCTCGCTCTGCAGGCCTACTTGTTGTTCCTAGAGTATTTAAAAGTAGAATGGGAGGGAGAGCCTTCAGTTTTCAGGCCCCTCTTCTGTGGAACCAGCTTCCAGTTTGGATTCGGGAGACAGACACTATCTCTACTTTTAAGATTAGGCTTAAAACTTTCCTTTTTGCTAAAGCATATAGTTAGGGCTGGACCAGGTGACCCTGAATCCTCCCTTAGTTATGCTGCAATAGACATAGGCTGTCGAGGGATTCCCATGATGCATTGAGTTTTTCCTTTCCAGTCACCTTTCTCACTCACTATGTGTTAACAGACCTCTCTGCATTGAATCATATCTGTTATTAACCTCTGTCTCTCTTCCACAGCATGTCTTTTATCCTGTCTTACTTCTCTCACTCCAACCGGTCGCAGCCGATCGCTGCCCTTCTTCCTGTTAAAAGGGAGTTTTTCCTTCCCACTGTTGCCAAAGTGCTTGCTCATAGGGGGTCATATGATTGTTGGGTTTTCTCTGTATCTATGAAGCGCCTTGAGGCGACTTATGTTGTGATTTGGCGCTATATAAATAAAATTGAATTGAATTGAATTGCCAGCAATAAGTCGGACTCGTTCCCGGTGGGTGATGGGCTCTGCCAGGCCTGCCCTTTGTCACCGATTCTGTTCATAATTTTTATGGACAGGATTTCTAAGCGCAGCCAAGTGGCGGAGGGCTTTCACTTTAGTGGCCTCAGAATCTCATCTCTGCTTTTCGCGGATGATGTGGTTCTGTTGGCTTGATCGGGTGAAGGCCTCCAGCTCGCACTGGAATGGTTCGCAGCCGAGTGTGAAGCAGCGGGAATGAGAATCAGCACCTTCAAATCTGAGGCCATGGTTCTCAGCCGGAAATGCGTGGAGTGCCCACTCCGGGTCGGGGTTGAGTTCCTGCCCTGCTCCACATCGAAAGGAGCCAGCTGGGGTGGTTCGGGCATCTGACAAGGATGCCTCCTGGGCGCCTCCTGAGGAGGAGGCCCCGGGGCAGACCCAGGACACGCTGGAGAGATTATATTTCTTGGCTGTCCTGGGAACGCCTTGGTGTTCCCCCGGATAAGCTGGAGGAGGTGGCTGGGGAGAGGGAGGTCTGGGCCTCTCTGCTTAGGCTGTTGCCCCCGCGACCTGGCCCCGGATAAAGTGGATGAAGATGGATGGATGGATGGCAATAATCAATAATATCAATAACATCACTGGAACTTTTATTAGCACCAGAGACAGTCAGCAGTCAGACACATTAATTTAAGTTTATGACACGCCCACACCATCTTCTTCAGGGAGACTACAACAAGCTCAAAACAGATTTAGCCCTGCTACAGTAACATACAGATGCTATAAATAATGCTATAGATAATTGCTAGAGATAAGATAAGATAAGATAAGATAACCTTTATTAGTCCCACATGTGGGAAATTTGTTTTGTCACAGCAGGAAGTGGACAGTGCAAAAGTTATGAGGCAAAAATTAGAATACAATAAGAATAAATACAGTACACAGCTGTACAGAATAGAATAAAATAAAATACTATATACAGTAGAATAAAATAAAATAAATATACAATAAGATAAAAATAGAATACAAATACAAATACTATATACAACTGAGTAAAAATACAACGATGACAGAAAGGATTATTGCACTTAGTATTATTGCATATGTATGGATGTGTGTGCTTGATCAGTTAAAGTCTTTATTATGGAGTCTGACAGCAGTGGGGAGGAAAGACCTGCGAAATCTCTCCGTCCCACACCGTGGGTGCCGCAGTCTCCCACTGAAGGAGATGGCACGATACCACTTTTTTCTGTCCGATACTGATATCATAAATTTGGATATCTGCCGATACCGATATGAATCCAATACAGTGTATTTTTTAATCAACTGTTTTTTCAATATCTTGCTGTATAAGTTCATACTGAAGTTTAAAAAAATAACACTAAAGCTATTCTGTTAAACCTGTTTGCAAAAAATACACTGCACCCAAAATATTTCTTGGATCAGCAATACTGATCAATCTAATAAACTTAAACCTACACCATCCTCCCTATTCTGGTATTTTAAAGAGTACTTAACGGAAATATTAAGCAACCTAAGTAATAGGGTTGCCAACTCCCAGCAAAAAATAATGGGTGTCATGGTTCTGGGCCATTTTGACCCAGCATTTTGAGTTTCTTAGGTTTTGGTATATTTTTGCATGTTTTCTGATATTCTTGTGCTTTGTTGATTATTATTAGAATTCTATGTTTCTGTTTATTCGTGTTTAGGGATTAGTTCTTTGGTTGTGTCTCGTGTTTAGTGTAGGTTTAGTTCTGTGTCTAGTCTGCGTTTTTGTGTAATGGTTTCTTGTTTCCTGTTTTATTGTGAAAGTCCATGTCTCATGTGTCTCAGTTTTGCCTCCTTTATCTCGTCTCGTCAATTACTTCCTCCTCCTGTGTGTATTTAAGTCGTGTCTTCTTATGTTGTAGTCGCTGGTCCGTCTGTGAATCTACTGTGTATCTACCATGTGTTTTCCCTGCTATCAACCATCATCAATCCTCGTCTACTTTCTACTTTAGTTTAGCTTTTGTTCCGTTCTGTCATTGTTCACCCTGTGCTTTATATTTTCAATAAACCACCTTCAAATATCAGCGAGTGTCTGCATTTGGATCCTCCTTTACTTTTCCCCACACGGCTCATCCCACTTGCCGTGACAATAGGGAACCACCCCCCACCCTCCGCCTCGTGATGCTTAATCAATGTAATTATTTATTATTTATTATTAGACATTTTAAATGAGAATAAGAAAGAAAAGTATGTCTTTGTGCCCCCTTTTCCCTGTTAATCCCCTACCTGCCCCCCTGGCAAAACTTTGCTAGATCCGCCCCTGCACAGTTACCAGCCGTCAGCTACGTAAAAAAAAGGATCCTGGTGTAGAAAGTAATATTAAATAAATTAACAACAGCTTATCAAGCTTAAACGTGCTGCTGTTGTTCAGCCGCTGGTTTCCTCTTGCTGGTGCAAAGTGGACCAAAAACAAAGAAGAGAGACGGGAGTCGTGACAGAAAAGCCGATTAGCTGATCAGTGATCAGTGTCATGATTGAAGTAGCAACAGGAGAGGGAGGGAGAGAGAAGAGGCAGTCGTTCCATATATCGGTTGTTAAGATTAACGTGGGAATGCTTTACAAACATTTAGAGATGAACTTACACACTTGCTTTACTTCTATGGGATAACTTCTGGTGGTAGTTACACTGGTCTCTTCTCTCCTTCCCGTTTTTACTTTTAATTGATAATGCAGTTGTGCTAATGAGCTACTACTATACTACTGCTAAAAAGGAGCTTTGCATGCATTTGCACAAACGGCAGCCAGCAGAGTCAAGAAGTAAAATTAATATTTTACAAGTACAAATACCCAAATACATGGTTTTAATCAGTGGAGTGTAAACTGATTGTGTAAATACCTGCAACTTGCAATGTAATGTGGAGGGGCCCATTTGATATTTACTTTGCCTGGGGCCCTTTTGCATTATGGGCCCTGGAGCAATGCCCTGCCTGACTTATTATGCCATTGCATAGAAGATTATTGCTGAAAAGGCTGACTGTTTACAGAGTGCTGTATGGAAGCATGTTACTGGAAAGGGGACAGAACGGGGAAATGTGGTAAGAAAAGGTGCAGAAGCAACTGGGATGACTTCAGCCTTTAGAGGACGGTCAAAAAAGGTGGATTCAAACCCTGAAACAGTGCATCAAGAGTCACCATGAACAGAAATCTTCTGAAAAAGGATTACAGCTACATTCACAAGTAAGTAAATACATTACGCTAACCCTAACCCAGCATGGTGGTGCAGTGTCTCACACAAAGAGCTCCTCAGTTCAATTCTATTCATTTTTCTGTGTGGAGTTTTCGTGTTCTCCCTGTGTTTGTGTGGGTTCTCTCTGGTTACTCCGGCTTCCTCCCACAGTCCAAAGACATGCACTCAGTGGGGTTAGGTTAACCGATGACTCTAAATTGCCCATAGATGTGAATGTGAGTGTGAATGGTTGTCTTTCTCGATGTGTTGGCCCTGCGACAGACTGGCGACATGTCCAGGGTGCACCCTGCCTTTTTCCTAAGACAGCTGGGATAGGTCCAGGAATCCAAGATTCAGTGTGAAATATATATCAACTGCTGGTGTTAGGATTCATTGTGTTTTATTAAGTACATAGTTAAAGCAGCTGCTTACTGGGACACTTTGGAGATGAAGATGCAGATTTGCCTTTTTAAGAGCACAGTGCTATCTAATGGTTTTCTGACCATGTTATTACTGTGCTTGATATGCAAACAAAGACATAGTACCCAAACCCCAAAGAGAATCCATAAGTTATTGTCAAGAGGAAAATGAAAAACACAAGGTGACGTCCTGCACTCCTGTCTGCATGATTTTTTGCAATCTCATAGTGCCTTCAAAAAACCGGACATTAGAAGACTAGTCTTTACTATTATGTGATTTCCTTAAAATTAAGCTTTTCCTGCTTGATATTCATGTTCCTGTTAATATTATTTGATTTATTGTTATTCATGGTCTTGGTTCTCTTTGGGGTTTTGTGCTTATGTTATAGTCTATAGGTGTCCTCCTGTGTGCCATGTTTTTCGTGGTCCCCGTGCTCCGTGTTCCCTCTGTCTCCCCTGTCAGTCATGTCTCCTTGTCACGGTGTCAAGTCTGCATCTTTGTGAATGTCTCATGTTTCCTGTTTTATTTCAACAGTTCCAAGCCCTCTGTTCAGTGTTCCTTGTCTCATTATGTGTGATTAGTCTCAGCTATGTTTCCCTCCTGTGCCTCATTCCCTCGTTATCTTCGGTGCATTTAAGCCCTGTTGTCCTCTGCCTGTTGATGCGGTGTCCCATGTTGCCGTGTGAGTGTCTGTGTTTCTGATTTCTCAGTTTTTTAGTTCTTGCTGAAGTTTTTCATGAATGCAGCTCTGCCCTGAAAACTGTTTCTCTGACTGAGCGGATGTAAACCGGCCTATTCTGGCTTAGGCTCCACTAAGTAGAAATTTCTTCTGCATATTTTAAAGTTACACTCTGTTATAAATTCAACATGATGTCACAAAGTTTGCAGATAAATTAACAACAGCTTTAGTAACATATTGTGGACTTCTTCTGTTGTGGCTAATTTTATGAAAGGACAAAAAACCCATCAATGGTATTCACTAAGAAACTTTTCCAGCAGAGATGGGGGTTGCTGCTTGATGCAAATGATCTGAATGATAAGTGCTAAAATGATAAAAGCAAAAATCCCTCATTAGAACTTTGTAAAAACGTTTGGGAAAATATCAAGAAAATGGTTGTTTTACCAGGGTTCCATAAATTCTTTCTGTCAATGATTCCTGGAACACGTGCTAAAATCATAGCTGGGACAGAGAGGATATTTGGGCCAGGGTTTGGAAGTCGCTGGCCTTCTGTGGGGGTTGGAGAGCTGCTAATGGTCACCTGATGCTAATGACAGTGTGTGCTCTGTTAGCACGGAGTTTTTCCACCTATATCTAAATTAATACTGCAGGTCGGAGGCAGCTTTGCGGGACAAGTATTTTACATGGGACATGGATTTGGAGTGTCCCTTTCACAGCTCAAAATTTTTGAGCCAGAGTATTAAAATAAATACAGACTAAGATTAGTGGCAGACAGCTTGACTGTTAATTTATTTGAAAAGTGTTAATGGCGAGAATTTTCACTGACCTTATTAATCATCAGAAATATTTAGAACAAACCCTGAATGTGTTTCTGGCAGAAACACACAGACATACATATTGTTGCACAAATGGAAAGCTCTTAAATCAAGATTTTGCTTTTTACATGAAAACGTTAGCAGTGTTATGAAATTTTCATTTTATGCTTTCATGTGCAGAAACTCAAGTCAGCAACAATCATAAATTGCAAGCATCACTTTCTCTCGGGCTTGTTCGGTGTGCACAACCTGTATTTAATTTGCTGGAAACATATCTGGTTATGATTCTGCCATAATTATAAAACGAATAAATTTAAAAGGTATAATTAAGACAAAATTTATTTAAAAGTCATTGCTAGTGTAGCAAGCCTGCCGTTTAAGCACCACTACTCACTATTCATGGTAGCCAAGAATCAGTCAGGAATAGATAAGGTTTCCATCATGGTCCTGTCAGGGATGAGGCAGCCTTGTCAAACTGTGTTACCTTTACATTTTTCATAGATTTAATGAGAGAAATTGGGAAAAGTATACACTTTTGCAACAAGTTGCTAGCAACAAAGTACCTAAAGAAACCTAAAGAAACAAGTTAAATTTGTTCTTTGCTACGTGGTTCATTGTGTGAAGACACAACATTGGTTTATCCCTTGAGTGAGTTGCCTTTTATGTGTTTGAATGACTTATAGGTCCACGTTTAGTGGTTCAACAAACAAACAAGACATTTCTCTGAAAATGGTCAGGCTCAAGAACTGGATGGGAAATCGTGAAAAACCAGCTAATCTCAAAATAAGACGTTGAAAGACCTTCAGGTAGAATACATACACAAAGATACACAAATCTAAATCATACAACCACCACCCAAGAGACTGTGATTGTGTTAACTTGTTTACTTATTTACACTAAGTGTATGATTATATTTAAGAAATACTTGGTTAGACCTGGAATCAAAAAGGATTCATACTCATTCCACATGGAGGTCAAATCCAATTCTTCGGTAAAAGGCCAGGATATAGTTTATAGAGACAAAGACCTTACTAAATATGATTGCAGACTCTGTAGCTATTGTTTCCAGCACATATATGATGTATGTCAGCACCACCATTCAACGGATCAACGACATCCTTCTGAGCCAGTTGGTAGGAGGGTCCCACCTAACCTAAATCAATGTACATGACCACTGATAACACCCATTCAGCGGGCTAATAGTGTTTGAAGCAGGTGATTAACTGAAATCATTCAAGTGAAACAGAATAGCAAAGTGAAAATGAAGTGCTCAAGAAAAGGCAAGACAATCATTTCTTAAAAGGGTATGACTGCTACAAACTAATGTTTCAAATACAGATGATTTTGAATCGTTACGTGAAAAGCCATGTTGAAATGGTGCATGATTTTATGGAAGCCTAAGTGAGTCATGTGTTAAAATAAACTCCTCAAAAATAAAGAAACACTTCATCATCACAATCTAAAACAAAGCAGGGATATCAGTCTGTGACGGGGGCATAAAAGATTATGAATCAGTTTCACCCGCTTTGATGCAAATGAGCGCGACAACAGATGTGCTGTAGACAAAATGGGAATGGTTTTTGCAGGTGGTGGCCACAGACCCCACCGAGCCTGCAGATTGACCTCCAGCTGGAGGTCATTCTGCAGGCTAAACATGCAAAACATTGCAGCTTCAGTGCAACTGGTTTGAAATCTTTGTAGTTATTAATCTTGCTGTCAAAGTTGACCTTTTCAATTGTTTCCCTGAATCTAACAGAAACACATTAGAGCTTTCCCATCTTCCCATCTACACTGTTCTCACTGCTGAATCAGCAGACTTTTTCAACATGCTTGCAGAAACAGACAGGCACAAATATACACGATACAATAAAGCCTTGTTTGCTGCTAAATGTAGGTGCAAACTTAATGCTTCACTTTATCAGCCTAATTTATTACTCAGTGTTGACCAGGGAGATACTGTGATGCTGAAAACTGCATGAACTTTGAGGCTGCCTGCATATAACACAAGCAGTGTGAAGAAAATAACATGGAGCTGTAGTATTTGCAAATTATGCCAAATCATTACATCATATTGAGTTTAAAAATGCAAAACTGTTAGAAAGTGCTTAGGCAGAGATGCTGTAAGAGTCTGTGTGTAGTTACGTAAATAAGCCTAGTAAAAAAATGTCATATGACTACCAGACATTTACCCTCTGTAAAATGGTATTCAGCCTGTATAGAGGAAGCCTTCAATGTGCAGTCATGATGACATATTGATTTTAATCACCATCTACTTGCCACCCAAAACCTCTGTCTATTCAGCTTGTCAAAAGAATCTAACTGACGTGAACACAACAGGATGCATCAAAAAAAGGACAAAAAGACAAGCAGTTGTTTTTTGGGTTTTTTTAAATTCTTTTTGGGTGGGATTTTTTGAGCCCACATAATTGCACCATTTCGTTAGGGATTAATGAAGTATTCTATTTCTGATTCTGATGAAGATTAACTGATTTACCAGCAGAGGCCCCAGTGTGACCATGAACCAGCTGTCAGCAGCCATCCAACGTCCAGTGGACTGACACATGGGAGGGAGGTGAACAAGTAAAGTTCAAATGTGGATTAAAGCATTGCAAAAAATGCTCTCAATATATATTTTTCTCCCAGAGCTTAGAATGATGCTGTTATAACAGATTGGCACTGACATTCTCTCAGAGTTTGAAATCGAGGTGAAACACAGTGTGTATTTCACCTCGATTTCAAACTCTGAATGTTGGAACACACACTCACACAGTTACCACCCTTTAAAAATGTTTTTTGTTTTTCTTTAGAAATTTGCCAACTTAGCTTTAGAATTTGTTTGATTTCTTTTTCAGGGTCATTGCATCAGTTAGCATTTCTGCAGCTGTGTTATCCCAATTGGTAGTTTTTATCTGTTGTACCTTGTTGTAATTGACCTTGTAAGATCTAACCCAATTACTGTATAAAAGATAGACATTATAGCTCCACTTCCTCGCATTGTAAAAAAAAAAATGAAGCCAAAATATTGCATTCATGTGGGCTCCCTTGTTGCATCTTTAGAGCCAGAGTGTGCACAGTAGTGACTTGGGTTGGTGAAGTTGCTGCAGCTCACTCCTGACCACACACCTGCTGGATGTGACCACAAATGGTTCTCATGGTTTCACTGCGACTCTCAGCTAATTAAATTAAGGTAATTACAACCAAGTCAGTAAAAAGGCTCTTTTCAAAAGCATGATATTAAAAAGACCTTTCAAGGTCAACAAACTACAACAACAGAACAACAGTTACGCTGTTCTACAGTCACTGGTCCATCCCATTGTAGAATTACTGTTAAGTCTAATGCTGCATGTTTTGAAGATAAATGGAAAATGTTGTTAACCTTCCTGCCTTCTTGGGACCTTTTTGTGCCACTGCTATGTGTTAAATGGCTGCCATTTCCACTGTGTTCAGTGGAATATAACCAAACTTGCCACAGGATAGTTTTTACCTGTCAATGTTAATATTCCAGTGTGAATTCCTTAAATCAGCCTAAAATGGCTGAGCAGCAGAAATCCCCACACCCATCACCCTGGGGACCATTTTCTGCCCATTGACTTCCATTATAAACGCTATTTTTCAACCCCAAATTATCATCATATGATTTTATTTTTTCTTCTTTTCTTGGATGTCAATGAAGACTCAGGGCCTTGAAGTTTTAATTTTTAAATTGCAAAAAAAATGCAAAAAAATAATGGCAGGTCAAAATGTATGTTGGTGCCAATCTTTGGTCCATCTAAAGGCCTACTTATAATGACAATCACATATTACTTCAACTGGTTTTTTGTGGAAATATTTAGTTTCGTTTTTTGGTTTTTGGGGCTTATAACACAGGGCGCTCATGTAATAACACTGGGATTTGAAGGGTTAAAACAACGAAAATATAATTAAAACTTTACATGAATATTTCAGGGAGAAGTAGTTTTACAAGGTTGGCTAATTTAAAGTGGAATAAGATATGGATATATGGTCTTTTTATGGCGTGGCTGAGAATGGTCCCTAGGGTGATGGGTGTGAGTTTTTTAAAGGATGGCAGGAGGGTTAAAGTTTGGCACTTAGATGGTTTAGTTATTTACAACCCCAATTCCAATAGAATTGGGATGGTGTTTAAAATATAGATGAAAAAAGAATGCAATAATTTGCAAATCTCATAAACCCATATTTTATTTCATGCCAGAATCATGCCTACTTTTAATGTAGTGCCTGAAGATTATGGACATCCAATATTGATTTTCAGAGTAAATAGATTTCTCCAGATTCCCAGATCAAGATTAGTTTTGATGCTCTTATGCACATCTGTCAAAGTCAAGGCCCGCGGGCCACATCCGGCCCGGCGTACATTTATATCCGGCCTGCGAGATCAGTTTATATAGATGTATTATAATTGTTAAGCATGGCCCAATATGAGGTGCTAATAATATACTAACTACAGATCCCATAATGCAGCGCTGCAGCCTCCTTGCTGAACGCTAGGCTAACCGGGAACATTCCCGCGTCAATCAAGTCAAACTTCTGTAATTGCGGAGCTAGCCGCTCACAATGGTGCAGAGAAAAGTTGACTCTGAAAGCAGAGCCTTTCAGCGCCAGTGGGTGACTGAATATATGTTTACAGACATGCTGGTAAACCCGTGTGTCTTATTAGTGGAGCTAATGTGGCTGTAATGAAGGAATTTAATTTAAGACGGCACTGCGAGACAAAACGTCAGGATAAGCTGAAAAACCTTTTAAGGGGTATTTATTATTTTCTTCTTTTTTTTTGGGTTGTATGGAAGCCCCAAACGCAATTTCATTGTTCTTGACAATGACAATAAATAAATAAATACTAAATACTAATGATCACCGTAACGCAGACCGTAAATCTTATCTGAGCTAAAAGTTTAAATCACCGTCAGTTTCAGTCTTTTATGTGGGAAATAGATTCAGAGTTTGCCCACATTCCTCATCATACAGAGCTCCGCTGGCTGAGTTGGGATAAAAGTTCTCAATCGAGTTTTTGAGCTCAGCAAGGAAACCTGTCAGTTGATGGACATGGCGTGTATGATGTGGTGAAGGCATTTCACGTGAAGCTGTCACAAATGCACCAGTGCAACCTGCCTCACTTTCCCTGTTGCCAAGTAATTTTGAACAAAGTCAGCGGACTTTGCTGAGCTGCACCTGCGCAGATTCAGATGGAGCTGCAGTGTAATGATGCACTCAAGGCAAAGTACGACACTGAATGGCCCGCACAGTTTATTAGTTCCATTCCTGAAGCAACGCCCAGCTCCGTCTACATGCGGCTCCAACCTTGTGTTTGCTTTCATTTATTTTTTCTGGGGGTTTTGGCAGCATGTTCATATTTCTAACTTGCAAAATTTTGACAGGATATTTTAAGTTTATTTAATCTGGAATAATATTCCTGTCTGTTTTTATTCATATTTATGTTTAAAAAACATTGTTTTAGTGTGTTCAATAAATGTTTATCTTGTTTGGCCCACGACCTAAAGTGTGCCTTGAGTTTTGGCACCCTGTGCAATTGAGTTTGACACCTGATCTTATGTAATGTAGATGATGAGATATTCAAAGTCTTTGTGATTTTTAGATTGAAGAAGATTATTCTGAAATTGCTCCACAATTTGTAGATGCAGTTTTTGAAAACTGATGAACCATTACCCATCTTTACTTCTGAGAAACTCTCCAAGATCTTCTTTTTTTACCCTATGATACATAATATCGGATCGGTCCATCTCTAATACACACACACACACACACACACACACACACACACACACACACACACACACACACACATATATATATTAGGGGTGCAATGATATTCGTATCGATATTGAACCGTTCGATACAGTGCTTTCGGTTCGGTACACATATGTATCGAACAATACAAAATTTTTAATTTATTTTATCAACTTTCCTTCTGACTATGCTGTCTGTGTTGAGCGCTCAGTGAATCTGCACTCGACAGTGCAGCCTAGGCGGAGCAGTCGAGTGCAGATTCACTGAGCGCAGGGCAAGCTGCACTCGACAGTGCAGCCTAGGCGGAGTAGGCTGCACTGAGCGCAGGGCAAGCTAGCGAGACAGAAGTTAAGCTCTCCTTGCAACATGGCAAATTGAACCTCCCCCATCCTCATTCAGATCTGGCCTTTGGAACTATTTTGGTTTTCATGTGACGTATGACCCTGAAGGTAAGCGCGTCATGGACTAAAGTAAAACAGTATGTTGGATGTGCCACGCAATGCTCAATTACATGGGTGGGAGCTAGTGTGTTAGCGCAGTTAGCTCATTAACGTGTTGGCTGTCCAGCCCCACGCTCAGGGCGATCCGCGGTAACTCGTTAACGGAGATTTGCCATGTTGTGGCGTTAACGTCATTTCAACGAGATTTACGCTGACAGCACTAGTGGGAACACAACGGATATGACTGCACATTTACTCCGACATCATCCTAGTGCAAAGAAAGTGGAAGCCGACAAAAACAACAAGCACGCATGCTACAAACTTTACCCGAGTCATTTAGACAGCCGTTAGCACAGGATTCTCCTTATGGGGACCTGATATGTTTAATATGCTGCTGAGAATATAGCCCAGAAGAAGCGTATAGTAGAGCTTTTATTTTGGAAAGAGCCATTTCTCTGTAATAAACTCTCTTTTCCAAAGATGAGTGATTCCTCAATCAGATACAGGGCTCGCAAAATTTTTCCAGTCGGGCTACCAAAATCTATCTCTGCCCTGCCCGTCGGGCTATCGCAGGAAGGAAAATATATGTCAATGCTTTTGCATTCTTTCAGAAATGTAGCTGGGTAATTATGTCATTGGCATCGGTGAGCCACTGTCAATATGTGACATATTGAAATCGCGTTTGAATTTGTGCTTGTTTTTTGCTTTCACTTTGCAATCGCGTGAACTGTGTATAGAGAGCGACAGCACTGATTGGTGAGTGACGATCATTTGCGCACCAATTCCTCTGACATCGTCTTATTAATCGTTAGCTTACTATGCAAACATGACAAGTGAAATCTCCGGCAGCTTAAACATGTGAGAGGCTGATCGCGCAGAGAATCGCTGAGCGTTATGTGAGTGCGTGTAAAAGCAGCAGGATATATATTTTAGTTCTGCTGAGCCAAATAAGACAGGTCGGGGTGAAGAAGTGACAGCCAAAGAAAAGCTTACCACACAACGGAAAAGTTATGACAAATCAGACTATAAGGCAAAAAGAAAGTGCAGCTTTATGATTTCATGGACAAAAGAATTTCTGTGGCTGCAATATGACGAGCTAAATAACCAGGGCTGCACATAAGTGGTCTGCAGGTGCGCATTCGCTGTCAAAATAAAAAACACGCACAAGATAAGAAGTTGCAACGCGTGTTTGCATACATAAGATTTTCAGGAGGACAGACATTTGTTTAGAACTTTTAAAGATGTCGAAGAAGCTCCTTTAAACAATTACTTGGTTTTCCTCCACCTCCAAAGAAATGTCAGGAGTCTGAACCACAAAAGAAGCGCGTATTCTCGGAAAAGTAGTTGCAGGAGGTGAGCTGGCTTCAAACAAATGATGAACGCACAGAGATGTGGTGCAGAATGTGCCGTGAAAATTTAATAAATGACAAATTAAAAAGGCATGAACATTTTTTTTGTATCGAAAAAATATCGAACCGTGACACCAAAGTATCGAACCGAACCGAACCGTGAATTTTGTGTATCTTTGCACCCCTAATATATATATATATATATATATATATATATATATATATATATATATATATATATATATATATATATATATATTTCCCACGTGTGGGACTAATAAAGGTTATCTTATCTTATCTTATATATATATTTATATATGAACATATAAATGTTCATGCCTTTTTAATTTGTCATTTATTAAAATTATAAATATATATTTTAACTCAAAAGTACAGTTTTTAAATTTAATGTTGCTGCAACAACAAAGTAAAAAAAAAAAAAAATCTATCTGATTGAGGAATCCCTCGTCTTTGGAAAAGAGAGTTTATTACAGAGAAATGGCTCTTTCCAAAATAAAAGCTCTACTATACGCTTCTTCTGGGCTATATTCTCAGCAGCATATTAAACATATCAGGTCCCCATAAGGAGAATCATGTGCTAACGGCTGTCTAAATGACTCGGGTAAAGATTGTAGCATGCATGCTTGTTGTTTTTGTCTGCTTCCACTTGTCTTTGCACTAGGATGATGTCGGCGTAAATGTGCAGTCATATTCGTTGTGTTCCCACTAGTGCTGTCAGCGCTAATCTCGTTGAAATGACGTTAACGCCACAACACGGCAAATCTCCGTTAACGAGTTACCGCGGATCGCCCGTGCGTGGGGCTGGACGGCGTCAACACGTTAACAAGCTAACTGCGCTAACGCACTAGTTCCCACCAATGTAATTGAGCATTGCGTGGCACATCCGACATACTGTTTTACTTTAGTCCATGACGCGCTTACCTTCAGGGTCATACGTCACATGAAAACCAAAATAGTTCCAAAGGCCAGATCTGAATGAGGGTGGGGGAGGTTCAATTTGACATGTTGCAACGAGCTTAACTTCTGTCTTGCTAGCTTGCGCTGCGCTCAGTGGATCTGCGCTTGACAGTGCAGCCTAGGCGGAGTAGTCGAACGCAGATCCACTGAGCGCTCAACACAGACAGCATCGTCAGAAGGAAAGTTGATGAAATAAATTAAAAATTTTGTATTGTTCGATACACATGCGTACCGAACCGAAAGCACTGTATCGAACGGTTCAATATCGATACGAGTATCGTTGCACCCCTAATATGTATATATGTGTGTGTGTGTGTGTGTGTGTGTGTGTGTGTGTGTGTGTGTGTGTATACAGTATGTGTGTATTGTTGTCTGTATTCTGATTATGTAATGAACTGTGAATAACTCAGGAAATAGTTTGAGCTGAGCAGTTGAATGTAGCAAATGGAGATCATGACCCGTAACAGCACCATCTTAAGTCTTAATTTCCAAAACATGCATATTTTGTAAGTATCCAAAATATTATTGAAAGTGAAATGCTGGAGATCAGGAAGTCTTAAATAGCATGAATGTCAAGCAAACAAAATGGGGGCAAAAAAATGGTCTTACCTTGTGTCCATGTATCAGTAGGTAGGTGCATTCATACAAACTGTACATGCATGCTCTTGTTTTTATGCAGTAACTACAGTGGGGCAAAAAAGTATTTAGTCAGCCACCGATTGTGCAAGTTCCCCCACCTAAAATGATGACAGAGGTCAGTAATTTGCACCAGAGGTACACTTCAACTGTGAGAGACAGAATGTGAAAAAAAAATCCATGAATCCACATGGTAGGATTTGTAAAGAATTTATTCGTAAATCAGGGTGGAAAATAAGTATTTGGTCAATAACAAAAATACAACTCAATACTTTGTAACATAACCTTTGTTGCCAATAACAGAGGTCAAACGTTTACTATAGGTCTTTACCAGGTTTGCACACACAGTAGCTGGCATTTTGGCCCATTCCTCCATGCAGATCTTCTCGAGAGCAGTGATGTTTTGGGGCTGTCGCCGAACAACACGGACTTTCAACTCCCGCCACAGATTTTCTATGGGGTTGAGGTCTGGAGACTGGCTAGGCCACTCCAGGACTTTCAAATGCTTCTTACGGAGCCACTCCTTTGTTGCCCGGGCGGTGTGTTTTGGATCATTGTCATGTTGGAAGACTCAGCCTCGTTTCATCTTCAAAGTTCCCACTGATGGAAGGAGGCTTTGGCTCAAAATCTCACGATACATGGCCCCATTCATTCTGTCCTTAACACGGATCAGTCGTCCTGTCCCCTTGGCAGAAAAACAGCCCCATAGCATGATGTTTCCACCCCCATGCTTCACAGTAGGTATGGTGTTCTTGGGATGCAACTCAGTATTCTTCTTCCTCCAAACACGACGAGTTGAGTTTATACCAAAAAGTTCTACTTTGGTTTCATCTGACCACATGACATTCTCCCAATCCTCTGCTGTATCATCCATGTGCTCTCTGGCAAACTTCAGACGGGCCTGGACATGCACTGGCTTCAGCAGCGGAACACGTCTGGCACTGCGGGATTTGATTCCCTGCCGTTGTAGTGTGTTACTGATGGAGACCTTTGTTACTTTGGTCCCAGCTCTCTGCAGGTCATTCACCAGGTCCCCCCGTGTGGTTCTGGGATCTTTGCTCACCATTCTCATGATCATTTTGACCCCACGGGATGAGATCTTGCGTGGAGCCCCAGATCGAGGGAGATTATCAGTGGTCTTGTATGTCTTCCATTTTCTGATGATTGCTCCCACAGTTGATTTTTTTCACACCAAGCTGCTTGCCTATTGTAGATTCACTCTTCCCAGTCTGGTGCAGGTCTACAATACTTTTCCTGGTGTCCTTCGAAAGCTCTTTGGTCTTGGCCATGGCGGAGTTTGGAGTCTGACTGTTTGAGGCTGTGGACAGGTGTCTTTTATACAGATGATGAGTTCACACAGGTGCCATTCATACAGGTAACGAGTGGGGGACAGAAAAGCTTCTTACAGAAGACGTTACAGGTCTGTGAGAGCCAGAGATTTTCCTTGTTTGAGGTGACCAAATACTTATTTTCCACCCTAATTTACGAATAAATTCTTTACAAATCCTACCATGTGAATTCATGGATTTTTTTTTCACATTCTGTCTCTCACAGTTGAAGTGTACCTCTGGTGCAAATTACTGACCTCTGTCATCATTTTAAGTGGGGGAACTTGCACAATCGGTGGCTGACTAAATACTTTTTTGCCCCACTGTATATAGGCAGGTGTTTGTGTTAATCAGTCAACAACAAAATATTATCATGAGCTGGAGCAAATCTAAATCGATGTAGACAACCAGAAGACAAGGACACGATCCGTTATTTACACACTGTCTCTCATCTATGACCCAGAAAGAATACATTTGTCTCACTGTTTAGCTTGTTTAGATATTAGCTGGTGAAAGGAAGAGGCAAGATAATAACAAATATTTACACAGTGCGCAGTGGCTTGCTCTTCCATTGTCATGTATTTATGTCAGTTTATCTGAGCATTAGACCTGGGGTCGGCATTTAAATGGGGTTTTTGTGGTTTTTTAACGTATACTCTCCATTTATTTAATTTTTCTTTACTTTGCTTTTAAGGGGTCAGATGTGTAACACACTCACTAACACAATGTGCACCAACCACATTAGAAACTTTATATTATTGTCTATTTTAAAACAATTTTCGATTTTAAACTTTAAGGATGAACAGAACAGACCGCCACAACATGTCTGTGCTTTTGCTTTGGTCACACATACATACGCACACATGCAAATTACACAAACATGCTCACCCAAATTTATGCCCATTAAGACAATCACAAACCAATTCCAAAGTCCCTCAAGAAACAAAAAACATGACTATCAAACTGAGCGAGTGAACAAACCAAAATAACACCATCATAATACCACTATTTAACTGAGGTATCACAGCAGTTTCAATTATAAAGCTACCGCATTTGTTTCCTTCTATTGTCAGTGTTGAGCACAACTGAACCCGCATTGAGCCACCATTAAAAACACCAACTGATTAAAAACCATTTAATTTGATAGCTAAAACAGTGCTTCTCCATTTTCAGATGAGCCATTTATCACAACGCCAGACACACAAATGCAAAAAAACAATTTGACTCCAATTGTTGTAAGTGTTGAATCACGCTGCGAAACATGCTAAAGCTAATTTGCCAGACAAATTAGTTGGCATGATTCGAACTTCATTGGCGAAGTTATAAAAATCTCGTATGGAGAGAAAAGTGCTCCCGCCGTACATTTATAGTAATTGTTTCGACAGAACCCCGCTGTGGGGGGCATTTCAGACGCCCACCCTAATGCCATTTTTTTTAAACACTGTGACTGTCAAATGACTTGGCTGCGAATCCCAAACAGCACAAAGACAGCTCCTCCATTCCTTTTCACTACTGGAGTCCACCTTCCCTGCGATGCAAACACATGCCAAACTGGTTGCAGTCCAGTATTTTTAAGCTAAAATGCTCCATTAAATTGTGCTGCAACATACGATAAAAGTTAGTTTTACATCACAATTAGTCCTATTTGAGGATTGGTGGACAACTTCAGACAGATGGAAAAACCAGAACGTCTGAGAACATAATAATAATAATAACGTAATAATGTTACACATGGAACAATCTGTATTCTCAGGAGCTCGGAATGGAAGTGACTGCTTTAAGGTTTTTGAAGATGTTTCACGTTTGAAGAGGTGAAGCGTCTTCAAAAAACTATTACAGTTAGTAGAGTATACGGGGTACGGAATATATTTTTGAACAAATATGGCTTTATCCTTTTTTTTTCTTCTTCTTCTTATCATTATTAATAATATTAAGAGCATTCCTGTACAGTCCTGCCTACTATATTAACAAATAAGAAAGAGACGAAGCTTAACAAATGGTAAAGAAAAGCTTGTTTAGCAGCATTGGGCTCATATTTCACTTACTTTTGCCATCAGATTTTTGGATCATGATTGCTAGCATGTGTTTTTAGGGAAATCCATTGAGATGGTTATGATATGGTTCCAGCTTTAATTTCTGTGGCCATAAACCAAATGTTTGAGATTTTTCAGTATTTTCAAAAGATCATTGAAGTCTGTAACCTGTACGGGATTATAAATTAAACAAAAAATTCATCCGATGACTCGATTACTGCATTGAAGCAGTGTTCTGCGGCCTTGACCAAAGACCACAGCTATTAATAGTTTAAAATCAATTTTTCAATATGATGCACTACGGCATGCACTTCTTGCATGCCAAGTGAAGCACAACTTCTACTGACAAAATGTTAAATATTCATTCTTTTGTCTCATGTCACACATGTAAACAGCCGTGGTATCTATTACAGGCATTTTTAACCAACTGGACGACATTGTTTTAGCACTCAAATTTATCCAAAGATAAAGCTGAAGGTTTTTGCTAAATTTCTGTCATCTGATATTCCCAAATGTGATTTATCGGTATAAGTCAGTGTTCTTTGCCTAGTCCACACCACTCTAAAGCAGAAATGCCTGTGATGTAACTCTTGTCTTTCTGCCCATATATTATCACATGTTGGGCGTTTTCTCTTTGATAGAGAACAAAAAAAAATGATATTTGATATTTTCTCAGCACTAGGTTTGTTCATCATTTTAAACTTTTTGCTCAGTATCTACTTGGATATGTGTCTCCCTTTCATAACTGTTTAGTCACACTGTCGCTGGGATGGCTGCTTCCATGATAACCAATCACATGCACTTAAAATCCATGACTTAAATTCAAACGCACGCTCACAAGCTTATAAACTTGATACACTTATTTTTTTTCTCACCAAAGTAAAAAGTTATTATTATGCTGTTTAAGGTTACCGTTTAATTTTTCAAGGATGATGTAAAAATGCTGTGTGTGATGTCTGTTCACAAAACAACCATATCACTAACGTAATCCAAAGCCTGAAGCTATTGCTATTGTATCGGCTACTGAATTAACAGAATGTGTGCTAATAGACATACTCATACTCTTGCCAGGGTTTTGCAGTGACAGATGCACAAACTCCACTTGCTTTCAAACAGACACTCACTGCCAAACGCCTGATTTCAAGGCTATGTGCTTGGCTAATTGTGTGCAGTCTGCTCTCTGATTATGAAATGTTATTTTGTGCTCAAGGCCACTTTTCTCCATCAAAAGAATGCTGTTCTGCGAAACAAAGAGTGTATAGTCCACATGTTATGTCTTGATAAATGCACATTCCCAAAGCGTTAAGCATACGAATCCACAGAAACACGAGAAAAGGATGCATATCTATATGATGCAAATCATATAGACTTAAAATCAGTCTATATGATTGAAATGATTAATGTAATTTATTATTATCATAAATATCATTCTCTATAATTGTCTTTTTTATATTTTTATGATTGTGCATGATGTCATTGGGACGGATTCCTTTCAACATATTATAATATGTTGAGAGTATAGTATAGTATATGTATGCATGTAACTTGTGAGCCAAGGGGTGCATACAAAAAAAAAGGAAATTACCCAGACCCCGACTCTGTTTTTCAAAGCTAATAGAAAACACAAAGTACTGTTTGATTTAAAAAGAAAACATGCATTAATATCACTTCCAGAATTTGTGCTTAATGCCCAATAAATGTCAGAAGAATGGCCTACAGTGCTGTGTGAGTGCAGTGAAATGCACTGCTATCAATAGGAAAAAAAATATTTGAGTGCTTTATGAAAGCTGCAGAAATGACATGAATGAGTCTGGCTGATTTTAGCTCAGCCCAGCCTAGCTGACCTTTTCTGTCTATAACACATGTAGTACCATTTAAGAGCCACTGACTGGTCCGAGTAGACATACCTTCAGTAGTAAGAGGAAACAAGGAGTCCTGTTAATGATTGACAGCTATGTTTTTTTGTTTTTGGGATTTTGTTTTTGGATTATAGCCAACTGACTATCTGTTATAAACCTTGGTTAACACGGCTTGGTTTAAATAACTTGTAATATATTGGAAGGATGTTAGTGGCAAACTAACCTCATAACATTCAGGCTCGCTACCCTCTGCCCTGATAGGATGACAATGACAAACCAGCCGTTATAATGAATATATGATAAAATGATCTGACCAAATGAAATCCTGATATCACCAAGAATGCATGCTGGTTAAAGAAATAAGGGAACATTAAAAAAAACATGGACCACAAATTGTAAAATATTTAATATCACTTAATGTGCCAGTGTAACAAGCTAAAGTAACGGTCATCAGAAACATGGAGGAACTGGACAGGCACTGTTGTTCAATATACACTGGAGGTATGAATACATATGTGACAAGACACATAACATAGCACTGTGTGAAAGAACTTAATCTGCCTCTGGCAACAATAACGTTATAATTCAACTGAAACTGCAGGATCTAGGACTGAGCAGCTCCCTCTGCAGCTGGATCCTTAGCTTCCTGTCTGACAGACGCCAAGTGGTCAGACTGGGCAGCATCACCTCATCCCCCATCACACTGAACACTGGTGCTCCACAGGGGTGTGTACTGAGCCCTCTCCTGTACTCACTCTACACCTACGATTGCACGGCCACTAACAGCTCCAACATCATTGTGAAGTTTGCGGACGACACTACAGTGGTGGGTCTTATCACCAATGGTGATGAGACAGCTTACAGGGAGGAGGTCAGCGCCCTGACCCACTGGTGTCAGGACGACCATCTCACCCTCAACGTCGCAAAGACAAAGGAGTTGATAGTGGACTTCCGGAGGTGCAGAGAAGTACACACCCCCATCACCATCAGCGGCGCTGCTGTGGAGAGAGTGAGCAGCTTCCGGTTCCTTGGTGTACATCTGGCTGAGGATCTTACGTGGTCAGTACACACAAACAAAACAGTGAAGAAGGCGCAGCAGCGCCTCTTCTTTCTCAGGAGACTGAAAAGATTCGGCATGAGCCCCCGCATCCTCAGGACCTTCTATCACTGTGCCATTGAGAGCATCCTCACTGGATGCATCACCACCTGGTATGGCAACAGCACCACCTACAACTGCAAAGCTCTCCAGCGAGTAGTGCGGTGCTCTGAACGGATAATTGGAGGTGAGCTTCCCTCCCTCCAAGACATCTACAGGAAGCGGTGCCTGAGGAAAGCGGGGAGGATCATCAAGGACTCCAGTCACCCCAGCCATAAACTGTTCAGACTGCTTCCATCAGGAAGGAGGTTCTGCAGCATCCGGTCCCGTACCAGCAGACTGAGAGACAGCTTCTTCCACCAGGCCATCAGACTGCTGAACACGTCATAGACACCTCAGCTTCACTACTGGAACTTTAACATTATGCACTCCATACTGTACAGTAATGCCACTGTTTTGCACATGTCTCACTCTGTATATTTTCTTTTATTTATTTTAAATATTCTACTTATTGTTTACTCTATTTAATTTGTAAAATATGTGTACACACACACACACACACACACACACACACACGTAGAAAAATATTTAGTATACACATCCAGAAATGCATATACTATTATATATTGTACATATATTTATTAGTTTCAGATGTAGCCATTCTTGTATTTTGCTTGTTTACATTATTGTATTTTGCACAACTCTGTTGCTTGTGAAGCTCGCACACAAGAATTTCACTCACATGTACTGTACCAATGTACCTGCACATGTGATGTGACAAGAAAAGTGATTTGATTTTGATTTGATTTGAATTCTGTTTATGTTAAACTGGAATTGAGAACATCTCAGCACACAGACCCTAATGTTCTGGACTTGGAAAAGGACCCAGGGAATAATTTCTTTTCCAACATTAGTAACAACTGCTGCCACTACACTAATAAGCACACCAAATAAAATAGCCAGCCAACTATCCATTTTTTAGCAGAAATCTGTAAAATAGTGCAGTAATTTCCAAGTTTTTACCTCTCAGTTACCGCTGGTAGTTTTTGTGTAATAAGCAGGAGAGCTGCAAAATGCAACACTGTTTGTTTCTATTTAATAACATATTAATTACCTATTAAAGCAAGCACACTTAAAAAGTGTGTGATTATTACCTGGAAACACCTATGGTAGTTTCTGTGAAATAAACATGAATCGAAACAGCCTACAAAGAGCTGGCTGCCAGTAGGCGGCAGACTGTTGTCTACTGGGAGACTGCACTTTCTATTTTATCCCTGGATGAAGAAAAAGAAGAAGTGGGGCGCCAATTGCTAATTTAAGCCACCATTTGCCTCCTTTTGGGCGTGCCTCATATATCCATGGTTGCCTAAACTAATGGATTATAACAATATATCTGGAATCAAACCTACATTCTACCTACTGCAGTAGGACTGCAGGGAAAGTAAAACCTTTTTTATTCCTTTAGTTATATTTAGGATCATGTTTCTCATAGTTATTACCTTATGCCACATACCATCATATTACACCACTAACAGAGTAGCTAACATTAGGCTAGTAGCTAATGTTAGCTTAGCTAATAATACTCAGAGTAGTTATAAAAACTAAGGTTGTGTAAAAGTAAGGCTGTCGTGAAATAACCTCACCATCATTATTGTAAATAGTGATAGAGAACTACATGTGGTTAAATAAGAATAATAATAAGAAAATAAGAAAGAAAATTAAGCACTCCAGTTTTCAACAGTTTAGGCGAGGGGCTTGGAGGTGTTGTATACTCACAATTTAACTATCCGCCTCCAGTAAATTTTTGTAGTGGTTTATTTCTAATAATTAATATTAAATATTATAATATGTTATTTTGGATAGAAAAGTAAAAAGTTGAATTTAATATTTTAATTTATACATAGATGATAATGGTGTATTTTTTTTTTCAATAGGACAGTCCATATCTGTGAAATTGTTGCTTGAAGAACTGACAATTACATCACACTTTCTTTAACATTGTTTTTCTTTCAAAACTTCACATTTTTCAGTATAAAATTGGGCGGCTTGGTGCTACTTGCCGCAGAAGGGCTGGATCTTTGGATAGTTAGGAGTCAATCAATGATAAGGCGGAAACCTACTGGCAGCCGACTCTTTTGCTGCAAGTAGGTGACAGACTGTTGATAAAGGTGGTGCAAGACAATGGTATTGTTCCCCCACAACCCTGAAATGGACAAACAGGAGATCTTATCTTTGTGTACTGGACATTTTTCTACCTGCAATATTTTTACCATACACTGAAAAAATGCAATATTGTTGAATTTGCATATAAGGACTTAATATATGAAGCAGGACTAATTAAAATTCCACATCTAAACATAATTGTGTCTTTTAATTTTCACATATTCTTTAAGGATGTTCAGACTATTAGAATAAATCATCTTGAAAAGAAACAAAGTAGTCATGTTTTCTCCTGAAGCTCCGCCCCCTGGAAAGGTTCTGGAGGAAAAATCGGCTGCACTGTCCGCCATTTTTGTCTCTTGCTTTGGAAATCCTACTACTATTGAGAGTTCTACACTTGAAGGTAAATAAAAATTAAACGCTAAAACACCAGTGAGAAAGACTGTAGACCTGTTATATATGCAGACTTTCACTGGGGTAAAGTTATTTTACTGGAATTTGGGGTGTTTATTGAAACACATGAAAAGTCAGCGTAAGGTTCCAGTTAGCCAATGTTAACCAAAATGGTGTGATAAACAAATTAGTAATAATCAAATATAATGTGAGTTAATATTTTCTGTATATTTTTTCAGTCCAAATTAACAGACTATTACAAACTTGTATCCGTGTCTGTAGTAAGTGTACCTGCCGTGTCTTAACCATTAAACAAGCTATGGCAGGGATACGACTAGCTTGTTGAAACATGTCTGCTGCCAGTGTTACTGCTCACACACGGTAACATTACCAGCACATAGCCACAGCCACTATAAATATGCTGATAGGTCAGTGTGGCTTTTGCAGTCAGCAGCTAGAAGACTCAACACAGACCCAAGACTCAGTGTAACAGTGTGTCCTGTTTGTAAACCCAGAAAATAAAATTAAATAAAATGATGAACTTGAGCTTTAAGCTAATGTGAGCTTTATGCTATAGCTTGATGCCAATGCAATGGTGAGGTCGTTAAATTAGCAAAAATTGACTTCATATACCCTACATGAATCATTTATATTTTTGGTCTAAACATAATTAAGTCTCACGCTTTTCACTTGTTTTAGAAGCATGTTCAGTATTTTTAAAACCAGTCATATCAAAATAATAGGAAATAGTTATGTTTTCTGTTAAAATCCCACCCCCAGGGTGTGTTCTGCAAGGGAAAATTGAGTGTGGCGGTCTGCTATTTTTTCTCTCCGCTCGAGGAGGCTTACGTTTGGCGCAGAGCTTTACTTTCTCGAGGTAAATGAAACTTAAAACTACATTTTTGAGAGGAAATGAAGAGAACACCCTTGAGATAAGGTAGTTTTTCTTATATACTGCTGCTGAGCAGCATAACAGAAAATATGAATCATTCCTCAAGTTAATTGACGATAATGCTAACTTAAGCTGCAGGACAATATTATGTGCATTAACATTTGTTTAGTGTGTGCCCAACAGTGATGGGAATAACAGTGTTACTAACGGTGTTACTTTTTTCAGTAACGAGTAATCTAACTAATTACTATTCCTATCGTTACAACGCCGTTACCGTTACTAACAAGAAAATGCGGTCCGTTACTATTTTTCAGCTTAACGCATCTTATATCAGCTGCACAGAAGTAGCTGTAAGTAATCTGGGCGCTGCAGCTTTAAGCAGCTGCGCTCCCGCGGACAGCGATCACTTTCTGCCCGACGATCACTTTTTGGCACAACACCTGGAGCTCAGGGGGCAAAACAATGGCATGAGTGCTGCTGTTTGACTGAGGAAGAATAAAGTAGTCGTGGTAAGCCGATCACATGACCACTTCAAGATGACAAAGCAACAAGGTGCCAGTTTTTAAATTGTGCTGATAGGCCACGTAAAACCAGAGTCATGATAAACAATATATACGTGTGTTTACTGTCTGAGGACAGCGCAGCGAGACCTCTCTGCTAATGAGCAAAAAAGAAAAATCAAACCAAAATCAGCCCGTTCATGTTGGTGCAAAAATGCACCATGTTGATATGGCAACATGACATTTGGTTGTTTAGGAAGATTTAGGAGTGACGGCGAGAGAGAGAGAGAGAGAGAGAGAGAGTTTTGAGATGTGAGAGATGTTTGCAGTGTGTAGTTAATGTGTTGTCTTGTGTAGTTAGTGTGTAGTGTTGTGGATAGTGTTGTGTTGTGTGTCAGAACAATGAGGCGACTGCTGTCTCCAGGTAGAAACAGGAGTGACACACCTGCTGCTGTCAGACCTGCAGGTATCAGGCTGTGATGTTTCCTTTATAGTGGACAGAAATATTTGGAGTGACACAAATAATTTGTGGCATCTTATTGAAGAACAGCTGATTGTTCTGTAAACAGTTTGACATGGTTAAAAAAAGGTAAATGGCTGCAAATCACTTTGTTGTTTGCAAAACTTGTGCGTATGATTTTAAAACTGACAATTTATATTTGCATTTAAAGTTATGAAATATGATTCAATAAACATGTTTGTGGTTGTTACAGTAACAAATATAACTTTCTACTCGGATTTTGTTTTTTGTCTGATTTTCGATCAGTTGTGTTAATACAGTCTGTCAAAATGAAAACATGACTGTAAATTCAGACACGTGAGGTTGTGCTGGAAAGAATGACACCAAACAAGGCAAAGTAACTAGTGAAGGTGAAATGTAGAGGAAACATCAGATGTAGTTAAAAATGGCCGATTATACCCTGGACCCCAGAGGGTTAAACACTTTTTTTTTAAAGTAACGCAGTAGTTTTCAAGTAATTAATTACTTTTAGAATCTTGTAACTCGTTTACTAACTCAGTTACTTTTTTGAAGAAGTAACTAGTAACTATAATTAATCACTTTTTCAAAGTAACTTGCCCAACACTGGTGCCCAGTCATTTTCACTTGTTTCTTTTTCAGTGAATACTGACTAACAAACTTGTGTCCATTTAGTTAACTGGTTGGACACCTATGAAGGGGCCTAAAAACATGACAACATAAATATGTAAAATGTATATTTTCTGTACAGATATATACTCCCTGGTGAAAGTTGTTGTTGCTTCAGAGCAATTCTCTAGTGCTGTTATGTAGAGGTGTTACAGTTAAGGTTTTAATAACATTATTTCATTTATTAGTGAAGATTTGCATATGTTATCTCACATTCTGAAAATTAAGTTTTCTGGAAAGGTCAAATTAACTGATGTATTAATGAAAGACCATGATGTTTATATGACTATAATAGATGTAGTTCTGCCAAATGACCCAGAAGGATGCAGCTCCTGTGGTTGCAAACAAGCTTTGGGTGGTATGGAAGACAGGGCAACTGTGAAACTGCTCAGCTTAAGACTTCTAGATAGAATTGAACTAATGGATGACATCAGTCTCTTTTTATATACAATTAATGGTTATAAGCCACTCCTCACTTGATCAGTAGTAGTAGATTTCCTCTGGGAGCTTGTGGAATTTAGTGCTGTCAGTCTGTGTGGCCTGTGACATTGTTCTTGTTGTAAAAACAAAACAAAATGTAGATTTATTTTAAAATCTAAAATATATTCAAAGGCAAAATGGGATGCATAGTGAATAAATGGTAATATGAGAAAAAATAACTTTGTGTGTGTGAACTTTGTGTGAATGTGACCTTGTGAGTTTTTGACACTATTTTTATGTGACAACTTCTCTTTTTAGATAAATGCGGAGTTTAAGCACATTACCACCATGCCACTGCGGTCCAGATTTCTCTCACAGATAGATGTGCGACCTGACAAACTAATGAAGGTCTTCAAAATGCGAGGAGGACAGATAGGAAGAAGACTGCAGAACATTCTGGATCCTATGGCCCAGGTAAGAAAGAATTTTAATTTATGTGTACAGTCTAGAGAAAATAATAATTTTAACAAAATGCTGCTTGATCTCATGCATGAATGTATTATCAAGGGGCTCTGTGTGTACCTCAACTAAGATCCGAGTAATTTAGTGAAAGAATGTGTGGTGAGTGTTATTATAGAAGGTCCGTTTTAGTGGATACTTCATGCACCAAAAAAACTTCAAAAATCTAAAATATCTTCAGAGGCTTTTTTACCCCTTGGCCGTAAAAGGCTGATGGGCTTTTGTCGTCGCACTGCTGGGCGGGCAGCATAGACAACTCAAGAATGAAGTGACATAGGATTGTCAAATTTATCCAATAGGTGCAGCTACTAAAAAGATTTTGAATCTCAGTGACCTTGACCTTGGGGATTTTGAAAATCAACTAGGATTTTAGCACTTAAATGCTCGTTGCACAGCTTTGCACAACCTGTACATACTCTTGCACAAACTTGTAAATACCAACTTGTCTTAAATTCTCTAATATTTATTACTTTTTTCTCTCCTTTTCATTCTTCTTATCATTATTACTTGCTAAATTCTGTTATTTTCTTCTTAATATAACTGCACACTCTCTATATGCTCACGTAAGGCTGAGGATCAATAGCCAAAAAATGTCATTATGGATAAATGTGTTTACATTGCTTATCTGTACAAGACAATAAAACTTGAAACTTGAAATTTCCAAATTTCACCATAGGTGCATCTGTTAGGTGGCTGAGGGGTAGCACTGCCAGCCCCAAGTATTTTTTATTTTATAATTAATAGACACAACTGAAAATGATTAGACTATTTAGCTATGAAGTCTTGTTTTCAAATAATTTAACTTTTTAATAGACATATTTAACAAATATTGTGGCCACCTCATTTATTAGACAAAATACTGTATGACCTTGAAGAGTTTCTAAGAAAATATTCATGAAACAATTGGATCCAGCTTGAATCTAGGATTTGCATCAGAATTTAGCACAGTGCCGATACAAGTATCTCCAGGATTATTAAGTTTTGAGAAAATGAGCATAATAAACAGAAACCTGACTAAATCGACAGGCTTGTTTTGTGCCAGTCATTACGTTGTACAAATACTGTTTTAATTAGTGTCCTTTCCAAACCATGGCAAAACTCAGTTATCTACTAATAAGTTTTAGACTAATAACTGGGTTGAATGTCACCTTAACCAAGGAAGAGAAGTGATAAAGAGACTTAACTCTGTATGAGTTAGAGAAGATCTTATGTTTAGGTGTTTGACTTTTTTCTATGTGCATTAGGACCATGTGTTGAGTTCATAGTTGAAATGAATGCACTTGTTATGTTCCCCCTAAAAATGTCCAGGGGATGAGGGAAAGTAAAAAAAAGGAGGCAGGGAGGAAGACTGGTTAAATTGAAGAGTTTTATTGTTTCTATTAACAACTGAACTAAAAGAGACGGACAAGCCGCTATTACCATTTAAAGAAAGAAAGCAACAAAACTCAGGCATTACTGAAAAGTAAGTAAAAAACGATTAGTCACCAAACACACTCCTCTCCACAGAGCAGGAGGAATCAAGGGTCAACTTGATTGGGTAGGTGCACGGTTTTGCTAAACCAGAAAGACTATCATGAGAAAATTATGTCTGCTCAGTGACAAAGTACTTATGAGCCATTGAAATCCAGGAAGTGGCTACAGGAAGAGGATGATAGACTGTCTGAAGAAGTTAGAACAAGACAATGCTATTGACCGGACGTCATGCCACAGGCTATACCCAGGGGAATTAACACCAAGTCTGTATGGCTTACCAAAGACACATAAACAGGGTGCACCTTTAAGACCAGTTGTCTGTATGATCAACTCGGTCACCTATAACATCTCAAAGTTTGTGGCTTCAATCCTCAACCTGTTGGTGGGCATCTCTGAACACCACATCCAGAACACCCTGGATTTTGTTGAGAAGGTGAGAGATGTCATTATGGAGGCACCTGAAACCATGGTATCATACGATGTTACATCTGTCTTGCGTTCCAGTCACTGAAGGTAGTCACTGGAGGTAGTTCATAAGAGATTACAGGATGACACCAAACTCAGCAACAAGACTACTCTCAGCATCAACCAAGTGTGTTTGCTTTTGGAACTGTATCTTAATTCCACCTGTTTCAGATACAAGGGTCAGTACTACAGTACTACAGGCAGAAACATGGGTGTGCCATGGGTTCCCTAGTTTGACCCACTGTGGCCAACTTGTACATGGAAGAAGTGGAAAATTAACTAGGGAGGATATGAAAAGTGGCAGGTTAGCCTTCTTAGACTGTGAGATTTCCAGCAGTAATGGGGGATAGGGCTGCTCGATTATGGCAAAAATGATAATCACGATTATTTTCACTGAAATTGAGATCGCGATTATTTGACGATATTTATTTAACCCTTTAAGACCTACTATAGAACCAAGTCCGCCAGAGCTTATATTATCTTTTTACATGTTGTAGTGCCATTTGTGGGAGCATTTCAAGTTGCTAAATAACTGTTATAGCCCATATTTTAATAATATGCATGCATTAAGTCCATAGTAACTACATTAATTGCAAAAAAGTGCAATAAACTACAAAAAAATTTATATCGTTTTTGTACATATATTTCTACTTGGAGAAATTTAAGAGGTTTATCCCTCAAAACTTTAAATACAAAAAAGTTGCAAAAAATAGTTTACAACAACAGGAAATTTATTTTGAGTGTCTTCATAATTTTATTTTGGAGATACACCAATTTTTATATACTGCAGGAAAAACAAAAAAAACCAATCCTATGATGCAAATTTGCAAAGAAAACAGCATGTGCATCAAAATAAACTATTTCCAGCAGTGCAATCCCAGAAACTTTTCCGCGAAAATGACGTCACTTCAGGTTTCGGCCAGGAAATGGCGGACATGCGACAGTTCGCGCTGACGTCTGTTTCACTGTGGGAAGTGTTACGAACAGCTGATCGGATCGGCAAAGCGTGTTTCTGGAATATTATGTTTTTGTTCCTGCAAGCGCTTTTTATGCAATTTTTGCAAAGCTTTATGTGGAAGGAAACCGTGACCGAGGACAAGCTGATGGCATCAGATGTAAGTACAACTCCTCCGGTTTCATATGTAAAACAAATTATTGCGCTAGCTTACGTGGTTCAGGTTCTACAGGGATTTAAAAATAGTTACACAAAACGGAGCATGCTGCTCTGACCGGATTTAAAGGGTTAACAATGACTTTAAAAAATAATATAAAATAGTGTGCAACACCACTGAAGTTTTGTTTTTTTTTTACCTCTCTTTTCAACCAACAGCAGTCACTCTCCTCTCCAAATAACTTCTGCTCAGCTTTCCGAGCTTCCCTCGGGTCCTCTTAATCAGCGGTCCCCAACCTTTTTTGCGCCACGGACCGGTTTATGCCCGACAATATTTTCACGGACCGGCCTTTAAGGTGTCGCGGATAAATGAGGGAGGGGCTAATAATCGGCTCAGTCATTTTTAATGATCGTTGAAAGCCCAGATCGTAATCGTGATTAAATTTCGATTAATTGAGCAGCCCTAATGGGGGACATTTAAAAGCTGATGTGTACCGTAAACCTACACATACATATTTAAGGTTTGACTCTCATCATCCATTAGAGCATAAACTGGGTGTCATCAGGACGCTAAAACATAGAACACCATCCCCATAGACACAGCGGCCAGGGAACCCCAAGGATCGGTTCCCCTGACACAAACAGAGCAAAATGGGCGATTTTGGCTCAAGAGTTGGGAGTTCGCCTTGTAATCGGAAGGTTGCTGGTTCGAGCCCTAGCTTGGACAGTCTCGGTCGTTGTGTCCTTGGGCAAGACACTTCACCCGCTGCCTACTGGTGGTGGTCAGAGGGCCCGGTGGCGCCAGTGTCCGGCAGCCTCGCCTCTGTCAGTGCGCCCCAGGGTGGCTGTGACTACAATGTAGCTGCCATCACCAGTGTGTGGATGGGTGGATGACTGGATGTGTAAAGCGCTTTGGGGTACTTAGGGACTAGTAAAAGCGCTATACAAATACAGGCCATTTACCATTTACCAATATAGTGTACGCTGTTAAGTGCCAGTAGGATTGCCATGATTTATACATCTGGGAAACCAAACAACCTTTATTCCTTCCTCAGTGTTTTTCCTCCTGGGTCCCCTAGGAGGAAACTCTTGTGTTAAGTTAATTCTCCTGTCTGTCATTTCTCTGCTTTAGTTTGAGAGTTTGTGTTCCTTGTGCTTTGCTTTTAGTTTTGCTTCCCTTGTCTTGTCTGCTGATTTGCTTTATATGTGTCTTGTTCTCCCTAGCTGACTTTACTTCCTCTGATCACCCTCCTGGGCATATATTGTCTAAATTTCCCTTGTGACAGTATGCTCTGACCACCATGGACCCAGTGGACGCAGGTTTCAGCAACTCTGAGGAATTCTTTACCCGTTGAGCCCAACTCTGTGGACAGTGGTTTATCTCCTTTACCCTTGAGGGGAAGCAGTCAGTTCATCCCCAGGTTTGGCAGTTAGCCTCCGCTAACCTTAATTGTGTGTCCTGATGCCAGAAGCAAAATCACTAGCCTGTGTCCAGCATCTCTTCTGAGGAGTTCTCATCCACTCTGTTGTACTTGGGGATTACTGACACCTTAGTGCTCTGCTTACCTGCCTCGATGCTGTTGCCAAACAGCTCTTCAACCTTGATACCGCCCATATGTTCTGGCCCATTGGAGGCTAACCTCTAGGGTCCATCGAAAGAAGAACTGGCAGCAAAGCCTGCCCACTGTTTCTGAGACTGCTTGTGCTCCTTGCTCCAAGACTGTTGATAGTGTTCCTTACTCCAAGTTTATTCATTCATTTATTCATTCATTGTAGAAGACTAAAATTAATGTCCTTTAGCACAGTCAGAGTTTGTTAACAATATGCTAGCCCTATCTGACACTGTTAATTGCGCTCCTGAGCTGGTTCTTCCAAAGACAGGTCATTTTTCACAGACTACACCGCCAGAGGTGGCTTTTAGTATATCTGAGCAGTGCCTTCCAGAGTACCCTGCACCTATCCTAGCATCCAACCTGTTCCTGCACCACGCTCATAGAATACTGGCTGGCCTGTAGGTTACCCAAACATAAGAGACAAATTGTTCAGAAGGAATTTACTGAGATGCTGAAAATGACAGTGATGGAAGTCACACAGCACTTGGTGTAGCCCTATAGTTCTTGTGGTGAAGAAAGACGGGTCTATACGGTTCTTTGTAGACTACTGCAAGGTGAATGAAGTTCCTGAGGCAGCCAGGCCTCACGGCCTGAAGAAGTACATCAGCTGGAAACTGTCTGAAAGAGAATCTCTCTCTCAGCACAGTGGAGAAAGAATGCCTGGCGATCCAAAGGGCGGTGGACTCCCTTTACTGTTATCTCCTTGGCTGCCCTTTCACCCCTTGTTGGGATCATGCCCCGCTGCAATGGCTCCATTGCATGAAGGATCCCAATGCCCAGATCACCTGATGGTATGTGGCGTTAGAGCTCTTTAAGTTCAAGGTGGGGCCAGAGATGGGGGCTGGGGGCACAGATGGTCATAGCTGATTTCCTCTCCCGCTTGTGGACGTGGGAGCAGGCAAGATTGGATGGCTCTCCTGCCTAAGTGGGGAGGTGGGGTATGTGGCTGGGTTTGGTACATGGCTTGGCTGCAGAGGAGGGATGGTCCAGTGGATTCAGGGGCAGTGCCAGGGTAGGCTGGCCAACAGCTGGACTTAATTGAGCTTTAAATGTACTTGATGTACCTAATGCTTTAGATGATGATATATCTAGACAAATATATACATCCAGTGTACTTAGACAGGTCCCCAGAACAAACAGTAATTTTAGACCCTTCAAACTAAGTGAGCACGCTGAAGCATCAAGTTGATAAAGCTCGGCTACATATGAGTGAGCCCAAATGTGTAATGTTCTCTATGTGAAGGTGAGAATTTTGAACTGGATCATAAATATGAGGAGGTCACTGAAGAGACATTAAAAGTGGGGTGATATGAGACCATCACTTTAACCTAGTAAGTGGCCTAGACGTAGTACTCTAAATTGCCTGCAAGCAATATAGGACCGATTTCCATGACTGCCCTCTGCATTAACTTGACACTCATGGTCTATTAGGGAAGTGGTTTTATGGAGAGAAGTAAAGAGCGCTTAATATCAAAAGCATTGTTGAAATAACTGGGAAATAAAGTATGACGAAAGTACAAACATCAGAGAAATGAGATGAGCAGAACAGAGGGTTAACATATACAGTGAGCATAAAGAGGATATCCCCATCTTTGCTTAGCAAAGAAGGAAAGATTAGTGAAAGAGAAAAATTAGGAGTAAGAGGTTCATAATCACAGTTCTGCCTTTGCTCAGCAAGCTGGGAGCAGTAGCTAAGAGGTTTGAGCAAAAACAAAGACACTAAGAAAGAAAGAGAGACACGAATAGAGGGCAAGAAGAAAAAAAACAAAAGAGCACAACTGAACAGCAATGAGACATTTAAGGACATAATGAAAAATCAGTGTTTGAAAAGAGACAGAATGACAAAGCCGAGGGCTTGTTGAACAGGCTCCTTTTATGCAAAGGCATGGCTGCCTGACAAACAGCTCTGATACGGCATATTACCACACTCGCATACACACTCTGTCCCCCATACACACCCAACTAGTGATAGGGTGTATTACATACTACAAGCTGTTAAGTCTGCAGTCAGAGCAGATGTTTATTCATGACAGGCACAGGAGGAGAATACCTGCTGCTTAGTGAGTATGTGCAATTGCACAGAGTTGTGTGCACGAAAACACAGCAACAAATTAATGGACAAAAATGGAGTGTGCAATGATTCTCCACGAACTCTATTTGAGGCATGAAACACCATTTTTCTATAATATATCCTTCCCACATTTAGTGATTTGATGATGATGCCTTACATACTGACCCAAAATCTCGCATAGAGGTCTAACTAACCTTAACCCTAGTTGGATGGATATTAAATTTGGAATTTGACAAAAACATTCTTGTAGGATTTGGAGTGACCCTTTCCTGTGAGGGTACAGTTCAAACAAAATGAGAGCTGATTTGTTAAGTTCCAGTCTAGGTTCTCCTGTCCACCAGTATTTTTGCTTTGCGTCATTGCCTAGTTGAAATATACAGTTCTGACTCAGATCCGAAGCATTTCAGAAAAGGTTTCTAGAAAGTATTGCTATGTATTTGTAAGCATCATTTTTATCTATATGTCCATATCACAGAAAAACAAATTGGCTATAACTCAGCATACCTCTACCTTTAGTAGTTCTCTGTAACCTTAGACTGGTTGTGCTAATGAGTAAACTCACAACATGATTAAAATCTTTAAACTATCAAACATTCATACCAACACATTGATAACATGCTTTTTCACCCTTTGGCCGTAAAATCTGATGGGGTATTGTTGTCATGCTACTGGTTGGGTGGTGGGCGGGCCACATGACACCCACGTTTGTGAATGGAGTAACTTGAGAGCAAAGCAATTTAGGCGTTTTAAAGTATTACCAGTATTAGATCTACTAAAAATCTCGGATGAGTTTAAATCTCATTGATTTTGACCTGAGAAAAAGGCGACTTAGGCATTCATACCATACGTGCATCTACTATGAGGCTGAGTGGTACCACAAGACAGTGTGCACACGCACACACACAGCGCTAAAGAGAGAGCAAGACTTGATTCCAGTTCAGCTGTCCTCAGGCTTGGCCGAGTTTCCTCATTCATGTGAAGTCTACTGCTAAACTAGCGTTCCTTGAAAATCTGAGTGTGAGAATGTGCAGTTGTCTTTCTCTTTGTGTAGTGCTGTGATGGACCAACAATCTGTTCATGGTGTAATCTGCCTGTCACCCTTTGTTCGCTGGGAAAGGCTCTAGTGGCACAAAGTTGAAGTTCAGCAGTTATTAAAGTGAATGAATGAATCAATATTGACCAGACTCTGACTTCTAACTAATCGACCGGGATCAGATTCAACTGGTGTCACAGCTGAATGGGATTTGTTCCTTTTGAACATAAAGGTTATATTCTGAAAATACTTTTTTTAATCCTTTCAAACAATGGGTACAGATAAATACATAAAACAATACAGAAACTGACAACAAAATGAAACTAAGTGGAAAAAACATTTCTTTTGTTCTCAGTCCTTCGTTTTGTTCTGGCCAGTGCTGCTGTGGAGATATTAATGATCTGGATCAGACAAAATATTTGTAACTATGTGTTTAGCAAAACGTTATTACCTACAAACAACTGGATTGATTAACTATATAATAACTGATGTTAATCAGTGAAAAACATACTGCATGTTTACAAATATACAGTAGTTTTTTATATAGATAAAATGCATATATATGTATATTTGGTATATTTATGCATATACCAAATATGCTGTTCATATAAAATATAAGTTAAATGTTGTTGTTATTTGTATTCTTTAAGCAACATTTGTAAATGAAGAAAATAAAAACAAAGACTTAAGCTCCGCCTAAACCATTGTGCATACACTGTGTATTTTATTTTATACCTCTCATCTATGTGAAACAATCATCATATTACTTAAATTAATCAATGGAAGCTCTGTTGAACTGCACCAAATCAGCAGTTCAAAATTATATTCAGCATTCAATATTTGGTTTGTCCGCTTGTTGGCTGTCTCACAGCATGGCCTTTACTTAGTTCATCACAATGTGTGTCGACATATCTTTAGACAAACACATTTCTAATAAAGCTCTCGTTCAATGTCTCTCCTATTCTCTGTCTGTTTAAGTCATGCTCTTCTCCATATTTGAGCTCAGAGCCGGCCACAATGGATTCCTACTCCACATTGTTCAAATAAAGGACTGAATAAATCCAAGTACTACAGGGACGGCTTGATAATTAAACCTAGTTTCCAAAGAACACTGATGTGCAAGTGCATGCGTACACATAAATAAACACTGATGCTTGAATTCAAGAGCAACAAAAAAAGAAACATTAAAGGAAATGCACATAGAGTGCTGTGTAGAAAGTATCAAAACCATTAGAGCAATGGCTCTTATATTTAGTTTTACAAGCATATGTTTTGCAGATGGGGAAATATCTTTTTAATCCCCCCCATTTGAATAAACAAACATGTTCATTTATTGAGTCACTCTCCAAAAAAATATCAGTGCATTTCAGTGTTGCAAGCAGGGACAGAGGAGCCTTTTTCAAATGATTCTTTGGCTTTTGTTCTGGCTTTATTAGATAGTAAAAGTGAAGAGTGACAGCAGAGCAGAGGGGAAGAAATAACAGGGAAATAACCCTAAAAACCAACCTTCATCTGCACGGCGGTTTCTCAAATTTGGACATCTGACAGTGGGAACTGTGGCATTTACTTCATGTCAACACTGGTGATTTCACTTGTATTTGATAACCATTTCTTTAAACAAGCATAAGCACTAATCAAGCATCACTTTATTTTTCTTCTGTGTGGTGCTGTTTTTCAAACACAAACAACAGCAGGTCTCAACTGCAAAGGACCAAAGACAAAACACCCCCCATCCCCCACCCCTCAAATTTTTTTTTTATTTATGGTGAGCTGCTTTGCTTGAGGAAATATTTGCTTGTAAAATAGTAGGTGCCTTGTGGGGATAGATGCAAAAATATGAACAACTGTTCAGTATAGGGCATTACCTTTGAAGCTAAACAGTTGAAGCCCCAAATGTAAAGAGGGGAGTTTATTTAGGAGACGAAATTATGAATGACTGTGAATCAAGGAAGAACAAGAGTTCAAAGGACAAAGGAAAGTCAAAAAAGGAGAGTGGGGGGAGGCGAAGAGAGCACAGATAAAAGATGAATGATGAAAAGTGAAGCGGAATAGGAGGGTGGGACCACGAAAATGGAATGACGGTGGTGGTAAAGGATATATTAAAAAAGGAAAGAAAACAGGGTAAGAGGACATGAGAAAGAGATGTGAAAGATGAAACGAAAAAACTGTGCAGGGAGAGAAAGTGAGGATGGCAAATAAAATAATAGTAAGATAACAAAGACACAAGCAAAGTGAGACGATAGGAAAACAGAGGCAGAGACCTGGTGACGAGCAGGGGAAGACAGTCAATAGAGAGCTAGGGAAGTACTGAAGCATGGGTAATGTGTTGGCAGCAGAGAGTGGGGGTGGGAGGGGCTCAGCGCTTGTAAATGTTGGATGAGCGAGGTATACATGGCACTCTGACTCACTGGAGCTGCCCTCCGAACACTTGTGAGGGCAAGTGTTTCACAGTCTCACTCACATATTCGCCCTCTCATTCTCCTTTTCTCTTGCTGTCTCTGACACACACACACACACACACACACACACACACACACACACACACACACACACACACACACACACACACACACAGACAGTAGGGTTCATTCTAATCATCCTCTTTCAGACACAATAACAGCTTCATATGATGCATTTTATTTTCTTTCTAGTATGTAGTATTGTATAAAATACACATTAACCTTTAAAATAGAATTGAAGTCTATCACATCACTTTATTGTATTGTGTCCCTTTCCTGCGAGCGTGGTTTAAACTTCTGTTCTGCTAAAATGTGCCCACTGTAGGAATCCATTCACTTTTAAGGTGTTTTATGTTACGACACAGCTGATTTACATTCATACATGCACTACACCACCACTCATTTTAAGGGTTCTCTTTCTAAGGACTATATAGTAAGAAAGAAAAAAATATTTTTCATTCTGTTGTTGTTGCTTTCATACAATAAAAATGTGGCAAATCTACAATGAAGAAAATACATAAACAAATACATATTGTGCTTAGCATAATTTAGAGTATAAAGAACTGGAATTTAACAAGTTTTTTCTTTAAATTTTAAGGATTTTCCTGTTATTTTTAAATACATGCAATATAAGTAAAATTATATAAATAAAGTGTGAAACCTGTCTAAAACAACACTGTAATTACATTAAAATGTTTTTTTGTTTTTTTTACATAAAAGCACCATAAAATACACATCTATTATAATTTAACAAACATGTGCTGTTGCTTTAATAAATGTAACGTTTAAATTCTCGTTGAAAGAATCAAAGAAGATAATTAATGTGTGATTATATGACAACAGAAGTGATCACTTTCCTGTTTTTTCTCTACCACTGTAATGATAGAAAACAGGGAAACTTCTCATTTCAATTTAAAGAGTAAGAATGGAAGAAAAAGTGTGTTGTCTTCGTTTTGCTGGATTTTTCTCTCAGCAGGTGATCCAGAAGATTTTCAGTGTCTTTCCTCTATTTTTCTCCCCCTCTCCTCCTGTTAACTCTCTTCCCTTCTCTTTCCTGTCCGATCGTAATAACTCAAGATAAATAAATCAATAATACTAATAGTAGTGTTCGAATAAAATATAGCAATCAAGTGGACCAGTAGAGCAATAACCATAATGGTCTACTTTTTAAAAAATTTTCTTGGCCTTCAGACAATAATTCTGCTTGCTAGAGTGCCGGACAGGACGTTAAAAAAGAAAAAAGATTAAATATTAATGTTAAAGCATTTAATAATCAGTTGCTAAAAGAGAAAATGGATAAGGTCTGTGAGTAGAAGGATATTGTCAAAGCATATCATATATTTCTAAAGATATTCAAAATATCATATGGTAAGAGCTGCCCTATAAGGCAGTACAGAGGTGTGCAAAAACAAATCGATAGTCCATGAATCATTAACGATATGAAAAATGTCTGCAAAAAGAAAAGACTGAACAACAGGCAAAGAGAGAAAATATAAAGTATATATAAATTAAACAAACTAACATTATGAGGATTTTTAAAAAGGAATAATATAATAGAATACTAGAGTATAATAAAAAAAACAATATCAACGGTATTTGGAATGTGTTAAACAGTCTTAAATAAACTGAATATTTAGCTGAAAATTATAAAAGATATGAAAGATGGAGTTAGTGGTTTTGGAGTTGGCCATAAAATGAAATGTCGTGGAATCACAAAGTGTGGGGAAAATCTTTGGGAAATGAATCCTCACTCTATTTTTTAAGAGCTGTAGATGTAAAAAACAAAACAAAAAAAACATAGAAACTGTAAAACAGTAGGAATAAGCACCAACGAACTGGAATAATATTACTGTGACAGCAGTAAAAGAAGTTATTGAATACAAAAAAACACTATAATGCATCCGTAACTTCTCTTTTCAGACGGGTGCATTCTGTCCCAGAAATCAGTGCATATTTTATCCTGTTCAGTGGTTTTATCATCCTGGAATTACTGTGTGGACACATGGGCTAACACATGCAAAAGCCCACTACAGCCACTGTGCACATTTTTAAAAAAGGCAGGATATCTGGAGCACACAAATTATTTTTAAGCCTAAACATGTTGAAATTTGTGGGTCTGGTAAAAATGTAAAACTGGCCAAATAATAATAACAATAACAGTAAGGACAACAATGAGCAGCATGTCCATAGCAGTGTGGCGCATCTGTGAAATAATGTGGAGGAACATTTGAAAAACCTGACAAATATAAATCAGTTAAAAAACACGTTTAAAGTACAGAAAATGAAAAATAACAGCTGTGTATAAGGACATTTTATTTTTATGTTTTTGTTTTTCCTTGTACATAGGATGACTTTCCTGTTTATTTGTTTTTAACTTTCTCACCTATATACTCATATACTGAAATAAACATTACATTCATTTACATTCACCTACAATACCTAACCTGAGCGCTAAATCAGATAAAGTCTGAAAAATCAGACATAAATCCTGAGTGAAGGCCAGCAGGAGAACACACAATAACTACTGAAAAGGTTTTTTTGCTTTCCAATTGTGGTGGACAAGAGTGAGGCCTTCAAGTGTATTATAAGTCTAAATGTTTGGCAGATTCATAAGCTAAAGTGAAAGATTTGCGCTTTGATGATTCTGAAGTTAGTGTAACTCGGGGAAATGTTGGTCTGTGTCCATAAGGGAGAATAAATCATTATGCGGATCAATTATTAAATAATTTACTGACGTGATCGGCCTAACGTATAATAGTTTGAACTGATTTAATCGTAAGTGCAATGCTTTTTGTGCTGCAGCATCATCATTACTTTCAGATGAATCTTAAAGGAAAGATCAGAGTTCGTGCACTAAAATATGATATTAAAGAGTCTTATATCTCTATAAGGTATTCTCTATGCTGATAACACACACCACACTTGGGCAGCCAGTTTCTGAGTCATAAGGTTTTGTTTTGATTTGTTTTTTGTTTTGTTTGTTTGTTTGTGTGTTTTTTTCTTTTGGGGGGGGGGGGGGGGGGGCTGTGGTGTTGGTCTATCTATGTAGACACAACACAGTCCTGGATGTCTTTTATATGCTTGAGTGATTCATAGGTGAGTGTTAAATATCTTAACAAACACACAAAAACATTGATCTGAGCGATTGAATGAGACATAAGAACAGGAAAGAAAACGTTTTGATCCATTTCCCAGACCAGACCCAGCACTGCTGCTCCCGACCGGATAGAAAATAAATTACAAGAAAATCTGGCTTCATGAAATTAGGAAGTAAATTATCACAGAATGAGGGGTGGCTGAAGACTTTTGCACAGTACAGTCCTTTATTGTAGATTTTCACTGTGAACTCAAGACAACTATTGTGAGTCCCTCAGTGTTACTGAAATACGTTATCAAACCTGCTGTAATATCCCTGTAATTTTTCTCCTGGCAGATTAGTGCTCTTTACACAAGCCAGCACACAGAGTGACATCCTTCCTGCCCTCTCGTACAGTGCTTCTTCTGAACACAGCACACCAGACAAGTATAGTGCTTTTCATGTTTGCACTGGGTGACAGGTAAAATATTCATGAGTGTTTTAACCTCTGACTGACCCCAGTGCAGCATTACAAGCAAAGAGATCCCAGGGAGGCAGAGAGACACTGACAAATATATACGATATACTGTAGTAATAGCAGGAGAGAGTGATTATAAAGTGTGACATGCCCTTTGGTTTTGGAGAATTAGGGATGAATACATAAAATATGTTGGAGTCTGATTTATGCATGAAGCAGAAAACTAAGGCGATCACAAAACTGTGTGTTTGAGCAGCTGATGTGATGAAAGCTTAAGATTTCACCTCCTTCTTCGGTGTGTGGGGGTGTGCTCAGGGTGTGTTCTCTAACATGGCCAGAGGAGGGTTGCTGTTGAGCGGCTCTATTGATGAAAGCTTGTTAAGTCTATTCATTATATTTGCAATGTGACCGAATAGCTTGATTTCAGTGGCTGACACCAGAGATCCAGCACTGTCTCCTGTTCATGCCAGAACACCATGCAGTCAGCGTCAGCTACAACACACACAGATTGTGTGTTTGTGATCGTTTGCGTGCATCCTAGATTTTATCTGCACTTGTCTACTCTATATGTTCCAGCCAAGCGCAGCTGTCACTGCATTTAGTGCCTATTTGTTTTTCCTTTTCATTTTCTTGTCAGTATCTCTCATGTTTTCCTTCTGGCTTTACTGTCCTAGTGACAGGTCATAATTTATCTGCTACTTACGTGATTGAGTAAGTAGCAGATAAACACTGCAAGGTGAATGAAGTGTCAGGGATGAAAGGGGTTTCCTAACAGCTTAACTATGGCCTCTGACACATTGTTTAAGGAAAATAAACCAAACAGTGACTTCATTGTCACCTTTTTTCCTTTCATTGTTTTGGTGCTCTGTTGTCTTTCCCTTACATATTTCAGTCTAATTACATGGTAAATGGACTGGTACTTGTATTGCTCTTTTCTGCTGTATTTAAATATTTATTGCACGTTTTGTAATGGAACAATAAGCCATATCTAACTTTTCAAGTCAAGATCAAAGCCGTATTTCAGTCTAAGCTTAATAAATGGTTGAACAGGTGTTCATTCAGATAATGTTTCTGAAACCATCCCCGTGTTTCACTCTGTAAGACTCACCTAAATTGTAACTCACCTGCCACCATTACAAAGGATCCAGTGGCTAACAGTCCTGTTAAGCTGTCTTTCCCAGAGGCATTGTAGTGCATAACACATCACTAGAACTGCGGTTCACTGTCAAGAAGGCTAATTTTACCACTTTTATGTGGAAAGCAAAGGCTGAACTGGGCTCTTGTACTGGAGTGTTAGGGTTAAAGAGGAGGTTAAAGAGGCCCCTTGAACTTTTCACACACTTGCAATCAAATCCTCCTCACCTGCCTGTAATCAGTCCGAATAGACGGGTATGCTGAGACTGAAGAAATTCCATGTCCCACACAAGTTCACTGAGAAACACAACTCAGAAAGCTAAACTTTGGAATAACTGCAATGGAGGTTTTTTTCTTCTTTTTTTTGTATGAAGTGGAACTGCAAGGTTCTGCCACAACAGACAACCATATGCAAATGTGTCAGACCTAAGGGCCTACTGGTTTGTGCATCTGTGTGTATATGGGATGTGTCTGGGGCTGAGACTAGTTTGGAAGCAGACCACTGACGCATGGCCAAACCTCGGCCACTGTCTCTTTCATCTCTCTCTCTCACACACACACACACACACACACACACACACACACACACACACACACACACACACACACACACACACAGGTCTCTGACACATCCCTCAGGCCGATCAGTCCACTGTACAGGCTCTCCAGTGAGCCATGGCTTTTACATATATTTAAATTAGCCTTGGGTACAGAGCTGCCCCTGAAGACCCACTACTTTGAGTCCACATTGCACACACACACTGACACAGATGCACTAAGAACACACAGTGTACATACACACACACAGTGGTGTCCATTGTGTGTGAAGACAGGAGTGCAGAGAAGGCAGCAGACCATAGCTGAGGAAACACTGGTCTCTTCTTTTTCTTTTCCATTTTAACTAAAATTTTACTTTAGTTACCTCTGGGAACTCACAGAAAAGAATCTGGACTTTCTCTGGGATCCACAGAAAACATTCTTACTGTACCTGTATGAGCAAACAGCTATAACTGTGAAAACTGAATGCTGGATGCAATGAACTTTAAAGAATGCAAAATTATTTAAGTGAATGTTATAAAATACCAATTTAAGCACAACATGAATCTTTTTAATATATGTGAAGTATTTATTTTTAACAGAAAGAAAGTTGGATTCATGGATGGATCCATGTTCAAACTTCAGAACAATAGTGGTGAAGTGCTTTTAGACCTGGCCAGAGTTACATGGCCTCAGCTCATATGGTTCAAACACAGTCTAATGTTAACTTTTCAAAAGCAGCAAAATTCATTCATTCAAATTGTGAAAAACAAAAACTAAAAGGAATAATCATTCTGGTCTTACTGGGACATGTAAGCCCCAGTGTGGTTAGAATGCTGTTACATGTCATGAACAATATCGTAACATAATTAAGATTTTTTTTTTTAATTTAATAGAAGAAATGGCAAGCAATGAAACAGTAATTATAGTGGTCCAGCCACAGACACAACTGGGTCCAAGGAAAAAACTCCCAAACACAAGTTAAACAACAAAGTGTGTGCTGTGCAGTGAGGAGTGCTTTGGAGCTCTACACTGGAGAAACCAAAAAGTTACTCCATCAATGCACAGCACAGAAGAGCCACCTCCACAGAACAAGGCACAGCTGCATCTGAAGGATAAAGGTCGCCAGTGTTCACAGTATGGACTGAGGAGACAGATGGTTTGAAAGAGGAGTAAAAGAGGCCATCTATGTCCACTGTCAAGGACCATCAGTCCTAGGGGCTGCTTACAACACCAACTGTCTGCCAACTACAATGCAGACTTCCCAGATGACTCGATTACATGTTGCATTAGGTGACCTCAGTAGGTCACATGACAGGGTAAGGCAAAGTCTCGCAGTGATTTCACCATAAACCTTTGGAGGGTAAATGGACTGGTGCTTATAAAGACCTTTTCTAGTCTACCTGAGGACTCAAAGCACTTTATGCAACTTGCCTCAGTCATACAAGCAGTCTAACGTTCACACACATTCATACTTCCACCCACTGCAATGATCCACACCTTCTTTTTCTCACACCTTGCCTCATATGATTAATAGTGGGTCAACAACCGTTTTAACAGACAACTCCTTCTAGGGTTTAAATTCCTGCTACTCTCCAGCATTTGGTTTAAGAAGTGAAAGCCTGGACTTCCTTTCACATCTCATCTGTCAGCCTTCTTATTTCCAGCGTCCTTAGACTAGTTTACATTGATTCATTTCAGAGTCAAAATGACTCTTTGGTGGTATAAATAGTTGTAACCTTTTTTTTTTACATTGCACCTTAAAAGCTCACAGGAACCGCTGTTTGCTTTGGAGTGGTATCTACATTCTACACATTGGCGGATGGCAGCAGGCTAAAATGGAGTGACAGAAGACTGCTACTCATGCAATCTGAAATTTGATCTTGTTGTTAACTGACTAATTATTTCTACTTGGCATCATAATCCCAGTGCTACATTATTGTAAAAACTAGCCTCAACATAATCACGAATGTGTATATATATCATTTCTGGTCTTTTCAGACTATTTTTAAATCACTCTTAAGCTTGTGGTGCTCTAATTCTCCGTCCCAGGTAATTTATACAGGCTGTCTAGTTTAACTACAGTGGGGCAAAAAAGTATTTAGTCAGCCACCGATTGTGCAAGTTTCCCCACCTAAAATGATGACAGAGGTCAGTAATTTGCACCAGAGGTACACTTCAACTGTGAGAGACAGAATGTGAAAAAAAAATCCATGAATCCACATGGTAGGATTTGTAAAGAATTTATTCGTAAATCAGGGTGGAAAATAAGTATTTGGTCACCTCAAACAAGGAAAATCTCTGGCTCTCACAGACCTGTAACGTCTTCTGTAAGAAGCTTTTCTGTCCCCCACTCGTTACCTGTATGAATGGCACCTGTGTGAACTCATCATCTGTATAAAAGACACCTGTCCACAGCCTCAAACAGTCAGACTCCAAACTCCGCCATGGCCAAGACCAAAGAGCTTTCGAAGGACACCAGGAAAAGTATTGTAGACCTGCACCAGACTGGGAAGAGTGAATCAACAATAGGCAAGCAGCTTGGTGTGAAAAAATCAACTGTGGGAGCAATCATCAGAAAATGGAAGACATACAAGACCACTGATAATCTCCCACGATCTGGGGCTCCACGCAAGATCTCATCCCGTGGGGTCAAAATGATCATGAGAACGGTGAGCAAAGATCCCAGAACCACACGGGGGGACCTGGTGAATGACCTGCAGAGAGCTGGGACCAAAGTAACAAAGGTCACCATCAGTAACACACTACAACGGCAGGGAATCAAATCCCGCAGTGCCAGACGTGTTCCGCTGCTGAAGCCAGTGCATGTCCAGGCCCGTCTGAAGTTTGCCAGAGAGCACATGGATGATACAGCAGAGGATTGGGAGAATGTCATGTGGTCAGATGAAACCAAAGTAGAACTTTTTGGTATAAACTCAACTCGTCGTGTTTGGAGGAAGAAGAATACTGAGTTGCATCCCAAGAACACCATACCTACTGTGAAGCATGGGGGTGGAAACATCATGCTATGGGGCTGTTTTTCTGCCAAGGGGACAGGACGACTGATCCGTGTTAAGGACAGAATGAATGGGGCCATGTATCGTGAGATTTTGAGCCAAAACCTCCTTCCATCAGTGAGAACTTTGAAGATGAAACGAGGCTGGGTCTTCCAACATGACAATGATCCAAAACACACCGCCCGGGCAACAAAGGAGTGGCTCCGTAAGAAGCATTTGAAAGTCCTGGAGTGGCCTAGCCAGTCTCCAGACCTCAACCCCATAGAAAATCTGTGGCGGGAGTTGAAAGTGCGTGTTGCTCGGCGACAGCCCCAAAACATCACTGCTCTCGAGAAGATCTGCATGGAGGAATGGGCCAAAATACCAGCTACTGTGTGTGCAAACCTGGTAAAGACCTATAGTAAATGTTTGACCTCTGTTATTGCCAACAAAGGTTATGTTACAAAGTATTGAGTTGTATTTTTGTTATTGACCAAATACTTATTTTCCACCCTAATTTACGAATAAATTCTTTACAAATCCTACCATGTGGATTCATGGATTTTTTTTTTCACATTCTGTCTCTCACAGTTGAAGTGTACCTCTGGTGCAAATTACTGACCTCTGTCATCATTTTAAGTGGGGGAACTTGCACAATCGGTGGCTGACTAAATACTTTTTTGCCCCACTGTACGTCCTCTTCCTTTTTACCTCTGTCTACCTCAAGAAGGGACGAGGTTTGTCTGAAGAGCAATCACTCTGGAGCTTATAGCAATCCACTGCCTATTTCAAGCAGGTAAAGCATCATGTTAGGCTCTTCCTCTAATGCAGAACTGAAAAGGTTGAACTGTCCAGAAAGCCAGTAATATAAAGGCAGCAAACTTTTCTGCAATTTAGACCAGTATTTATTTTTATGCCCCCCCAAAAGGAAGTATCTTGGACTTGATCACTGATTTTAAATACATTCATAAAAGAGATTATGCTAATATAGTCCATTATAATTAGCAGCAGGATAAAAATAAGCAGAACAATAATATAAAATAAAAATATCTGAATGTATTTGATTTGGAAAACATGGTTACAGATTATTCACGATCTTTCTTTTTGAAGGGCATGCTCTTCAGCACTATGGCTATGAACCTAATAAGGAAATAATGATGCAAGTTTCCTTGTGACTATGTTTCTAAATTTGCATGTGAATTTTTTTAATACACACAGTATCTGTTGGCTACAATGTATCCAGTTTTTAGAAAGGTAGTGCGTTCCAGAATATAACCTCAGAATATGTCTTCTTAAAGACGGATGGAAAAAAACGAGTGGATGTGAAATTAAAGCTGCAGTGAGGGTGACACTGTGGAAACTGAAAACAAACAAAAAACAGCAAGACACATAATATTTTAACTTTATTGATGTCCACATAGAAACTGCTTAAGCTACACTCTTATTTGTTCCTGGAGGTATGCTTCTTCTTCTTCTTCTTTCTTATTTTCTAATAAATTCTACTGGGTTTTTTTCTCAGCCATTTAGCTGTCTGTCTAACTTTAACTCCTCTTTCAATTCAGGCCACTGTTTTTATGCATTCTCACGTGTTATCTCATCTTAGCGATAACACCAACAGTGGCAAATGAAACAGCTGTTGAGGACCTAGACAGCAGAAGAACATGTGGGTGAAAGCTTTGTGACTATTCTACTTCCTGGCATCTACAGCATGTTAGCAACTGCACAATAGCTATATAGCAAGGTTAATTTTTAGCACATACAAATTGTTAAGTAGCATACAGTCTATTCATGCCTGCACAGCTGTGAGAGGGCACACACAAGCACAAATCAAGCACAAATTACAGATTGCAGGAATAATCAGAATTCTCCTAGCAACAAGACCGTGTGCCACTGTGCTTGACTCAAATCCCATGATGGCAGCTGCCTGTTTCTTTATTTATTTAAAACCACAGACTAAGTAAAGACCAAGAGTTAACTTGAGGCTTATTTTTCACTCCTTTGCACTCTGCAGCAACTTTGACAAATCTTTACTGTTAGACTTTCAGGAGTCCAGTCCTGAAAGAAGATTTTCAGGAGTGCAATGCATCCTCAGAGTACAAGTAAACTGGCCCTGGGCTACCCATATGGAAAAGATATATATAAATCTTATAAAGTTTGTATCTGTCTTGTGTGAAACTTGTATGAAAAGCATATAAGTGTGAAAACAGATATAAGATCCCTTGAAAAATTATATAATGAAACTTGTATGTTTTGGATACTTACTAAAACAATGTATGAAAGTAATGCGAAAGTGGCCACTTTCATGAGTAATCACATATAAGTTTTTACTATTTCTTTTCCGTATGGGTAAGATCAATGTTGAATCCTTTCAGATGATGTGAAATCTTAGTGTAAGCAAAGGCAAGAACCTTGGACTCCTATCAGCCGTGGGCTAAGAATAGGGCCAAAGAGTTTAAAACAACATTACACCAGTGTAAACATCAGCTATGAAACAGCTACACAGGGAGTGGAGAATTTTTCAGTACACTGTCTTGGAACAAATCAATACTGAAAATGGACAAAATAAAGTGAGCACAACACCATATGCTTTAAAGTATGTATTTAGTAATTATTTGATTTTAAATGCTGTGTGAGAATAAAGAAAGATGTAAATTAAAAATTATTATGTATAGCATATTTGTCTGACCAAACTAGCAGCAACACAGGTAAAGCTGAGGACAAGTTATCGCTGTAAGAATGGTTCAGTGTTATGTCACACAGTAGTGTGACAAAAAGATGGATGAAAATTAGGTGCCAAAAACAAGTGGTGGCTTGAAAAAGATAGACACTCCTCACTCAACCTCTGTGCCGCTGTGAATACAGCAAGGGACTAAAAAAGTGTCTCTGCTGTGACCTGGGAGAAACTGACAGCACGCCTGTGTGTCAGGAGAACAAAACAGAGTAACGGAGGGACTTTTTGTGTGACAGAGTGACAGCGACAGGGAAGTAGCAACATCCCCAGCGATTGTGGTTTCTTGTCTGGGTACATATTCAGTCCTGACAGACGCTGAGGGCTGAAAAAGGATTTACTGGACTGTAGATTTACAGACAGTATGTTGCACATTATATTTTTGAAATGTGTCTGTGCTTTTGAGCCTACTATTGTACAGAGCTTGCAAATCATAGCAATATAATCAATAATAATTGTTGCATTGGTTCATGAAGCTAAGAAATGAAATTAACACAGCAACCTCTTCAATCTGATTTTTTTTTTTTTTTTTTAGAAATCTCCTATTTAAACATTTTGACTTTATGCCGCCCATCAGTTTACTTCTTGTTGGATTGAAATACTAAATTCATGCTACATCATAAATCTCCGTAGTTTATGACACTGTTGAGTCTATCTATGAAGCATAACTCATAAGGATACACTATATTTTTTTCTTAGAAGGGACGTGCTTACAAGTATCACTGTGTTTATGGAAAATAACTAAAAAGATGAAATCAATCATTATAATTATCATTACAATAAAGTAACATTCACTGCCCTCACTGGTCAAACTTTAAAAAGAAACAAATCAAACAAGGTTCCATACGAGAAAGAATGACAAATGGAAAATTCTGTATATGTTATTGCATTTAGCCTCTCATCATTCTTCTAAAGGCTAGCATTAAATCAAGATATGTGTGAATGTTCACTTTGCTTCAGGGCTTTTTTTACGCTACCTATTTTCAAAATCTTGTGTTGCCTCAACAAGGTGCTGGAAAGATTCCTCCATTTTTTGGTCCATTTTGACAACATAGCATTACAAATGAACAAATGAACCATACTTCTTTGATGCAAATCTCCTGACCCACTATATCCCAAAGGTGCTCTATTGGACTGAGATCTGGTCACTGGAGGCCATTTGAGTACACTGAACTCACTACTAAAGAAAGCACTTTGAAATGATTTGAGTTTTGCGGCATGGCACATCAGAAGATGAGTACACTGTGGTCATAAAGGGACGGACATGGTCAGCAATAATACTTAGGCAGGATGTGGGATTTAAATGATGCTCAATTGGAACTAAAGGGCCCAAAGTGTGCCAAGAAAATATCCCCTGCACCACTGCATCCCTAACAGCAGACTGAATTGTTGATACAGGCAGGATGAAGGCATGATTTCATGTTGTCAGATTTTTCAGTTCAATTTAATTCAGTTTTATTTATACAGCGCCAAATCACAACAACAGTTGCCTCAAGGTGCTTTATATTGTAAGGTAGACCCTACAATAATACATACAGAGAAAAACCCAACAATCATATGACCCCTATGAGCAGCACTTTGGTGACAGTGGAAAGGAAAAACTCCCTTTTAACAGGAAGAAACCTCCGGCAGCACCAGGCTCAGGGAGGGGCGGCCACAAGCGGTTGGGGAGAGAGAAGGAAGACAGGACAAAAGACATGGAAGAGAGCCAGAGATTAATTAATTACAAGTATGATTCAATGCAGAGAGGTCTATTAAAACATGGTGACTGAAGACGAAACGCCCAGTGCATCATGGGAATCCCCAGCAGCCTACACCTATTGCAGCATAACTAAGGGAGGATTCAGGGTCAGTTTGAAGCCTCTTCTTTTCTTTTCTTTTTGGAACTGAAGTCTTTATTTGTTTTCAAAATTTAGCAAAACAAAAAAGACAGCTTCCAATCCCATGGTTAATTCATATTTGCATTTTGGGTCCATTGTCAATAGTTACCAAATATCAACACACACACACAAAAAAAGAGACAGTAAAATCAAATTCTTAGGTTATTCTGTTATTAAGTGCCTAAACAAACATACAACACAGCAAAAATAACATTAAACAAAAGATAATTGCACTGCCAAAATAAAATCCATCAATCTCAGCCAAAAACACATGATTTGTCAAAACCCTTCATATCATCATTAATTTTTCATATGACACCATTTTCAGTGTATTTTCTTCCCAGCTATTATTTTCTGGAGGAGAGTGTTCCTTCCACACACTGAGAATCACTCAAGCCGCTGCAATCACCCCCACCTTTATAACCACAAAATCATATTTTGAAACCCCAGGTAACAGGTAAGACCGATCCCCTAATAAGCACAGTCTTGGTGGCAAGGGTATTATCAAACCAATCCACCTTCCTATTCTGTCCAATACTTTTTGCCAAAAGGGATAAACTTTCCCACATTCCGAAATAACATGCATAAATGTCCCTGAATCTGAGCTACATTTCCAGCACATTTTGTTGGAAATTATTCCCATTCTGTAAAGTTTACAAAAAGTGAAGTACCATCTGTGTATTAACTTGTACTGAGGAAATTTACCCCTGGCTTCTCTTTTATACTCATTGGAGAATGACAAAATTCTGCACCAATCTTCTTTACAAATTACACAACTCAAATCTCTCTGCCATATATTCCTCAAGTTTTCTAAGCCTAATCTTGAAAGTAGAGATAGTGTCTGTCTCCTGAATCCAAACTGGAAGCTGGTTCCACAGAAGAGAGGCCTGAAAACTGAAGGCTCTCCCTCCCATTCTACTTTTAAATACTCTAGGAACAACAAGTAGGCCTGCAGAGCGAGAGCGAAGTGCTCTAATAGGGTGATATGGTACTACAAGGTCATTAAGATAAGATGGGGCCTGATTATTTAAGACCTTGTATGTGAGGAGCAGGATTTTGAATTCAATTCTGGATTTAACAGGAAGCCAATGAAGGGAAGCCAAAACAGGAGAAATCTGCTCTCTCTTTCTAGTCCCTGTCAGGACTCTTGCTGCAGCATTTTGGATTAGCTGAAGGCTTTTCAGGGAGTTTTTTGGACATCCTGATAATAATGAATTGCAGTCGTCCAGCCTGGAAGTAATAAATGCATGAATTAGTTTTTCAGCGTCACTCTGAGACAGGATATTTCTAACTTTAGAGATGTTGCGCAAATGGAAGAAAGCAGTCTTACATATTTGTTTAATGTGTGCATTGAAGGACATGTCCTGGTCAAAAATGACTCCAAGGTTCCTCACAGCGTTACTGGAGGCCAAGGTAATGCCATCCAGAGGAAGAATCGGCTTAGATACCATATTTCTAAGATTTTCTGCAGTTTAACTCATTGGTGTGTGTTATCTGGCTTCATGGACAGATAGAGCTGGGTGTCATCTGCATAGCAGTGAAAATGTATGCTATGTTTTCTAATGATGCTGCCTAAGGCAGGGGTGTCCAAATTCTGCCCCGCAAGTAATTTTATAAATAGAATAGAATATGGTCGCACTTCAACTTTTTCTTGAGTGTATTGCACTTCTTAGTTTTAACACCAGGGGGAGCGGCTGTTGATCAAGGCAGTTGCTCCACCAAAAAGGACTATCACAGAAGAAATTTACCCCAAGTTACTAAACATGGCAGAGCCAAAGAAGCGAAAGGTAGAAAGTGAGTGCAGAAAATTTCAGACACGGTGGGAGAGTGAATATTTCTTCAAAGAATTCAAGGGGAAGTGTGTCTGTTTCATCTGCACTGAAACTGTGGCAGTTATGAAAGAGTATAATGTACGACGTCATTATGAAACCAAACATCTGGCCTATGCATCCGACACTGGTAGCTCTCCTGTAGTGATGTGTCGGTCGCGAACGAAATTGCTCTTAGAGCCGGATCTTTGACGCGACCGACGCGAGCCCGTGGGTTTTTTTTTTCCTTCTCTCACCCTCTCTCTCTCTCGCACTTTTTTTCCACTTCACTCCGCACACGAGCCTTGTGCTTTACGCTGGGCAGAGGGGGAGGGGCGGTAGTTACACTCGCAGTAGCACAGGAACAGAGTGGGAGGGAGAGAGAAACAGATCCAGGGACAACAACGTCACATTAGAAAGGTATAGTAATCATCCACAACTGTTTTCAGTAGCAGATGATAAAGGATTCAGAAAGTTTATTCATGCAGGCCCATATGACAGAGAATGCACATCTTCTTTTTGTTTTCATATTTTAATTTATATTTAATTGTGTTGTGGTTTGCAGTGTTTTGTGTTGTTTCACTTTAAACTTGTTTAAAAGGAAAAAGCAGAAAATTTAAATAGTTAAAAGTTGAAATGTGAATAGTTGGTTTTTGTATTATATGATTTATTTATTACATTTTATGTGGAGTGAATAAATAAAAGTATATTTACGGTGGCCCCTAGAGACGAAACACGTACAAACTCCAAAACACGTACAAAAGACAACCGAAATTGTCTTTTGTACGTGCAGTGTTGAGCGCAGTGTTGAGCTTTTGTTACCTAGTGGCTACACAAGCCAGCAAGTACCAACGACCAGATCTGGTGTGTGGTAGTAACAGGTAAATGAACTTTTTTTTTTAATTATTTGAATATATATGAGTGCTTGTGTATAAATACACAAACAATACACATATGCTTTCAATTGTGTAATTTAAGTGATCAAGGTAGCTCTGTTTTGGAAGTTCAGTTAACGCTCGGGATGTGTTTTGGAGTTTGTACGTGATTTGTCTCTAGGGGCCACCGCATATATTTATATATAAACATATATAAATAAAACCACTTTTTTTTTTACATTAGTAATTCCTTTTGTGCATAATTTTATATTATTGTTAATAATAAATTAATTAAAGCAACAAAACAACCCAAAGAGCCGGTTCTCTAAAAAGAGCCGGAAATCCCATCACTACTCTCCTACAGGGTCAGCAACAGTATTTTTTTTTTGTGCTTTTTGGTACGAGTGGCGTCGGATCAGCACCGCAGCTGGATGGCCCGATTTACATACCCAGCGCAGCTGATACTCACCAGAATAATTTACTAAAATTATGCACTCCTGTTATTAAGTCCAGTTCAGTCTGTTAATGTTGATAATCGTTTCAAACTGACGTTAATAGATGTTTTGCTAAGCCTAATAACTTAAATAACAACCTTGAAATGTACCCGTTCCCCTTTAATGTTTTTTTCTCTGCGCTGTAAATCTTCTGTCTAAGAAGAAATCTGAGGCTGCTGTTGTGAGAATGAGCTACCAAAGCTTTTTCTGAATAAATCAGTAAAGATCCATTTATGGAAAGCTGTGATGAAGGCAGTTTTGTCTTTAATTATATTCAACAATATAACACATTTGACCACTTTTAAGTGATTTTTCTAAATTTAATACACTAAAGTTAAGGTTATATACCTAATTTCTAGTAAGTGGCCCAGCCCCTCCCATATTTTTATGAATGTGGCCCTCAGTGAAAAAAGTTGGGACACCCCCGGCCTAAGGGAAGCATGTATAATGTAAACAGAATTGGTCCTAGCACTGAACCCTGTGGAACTCCATAATTAACCTCAGTGTGTGAAGAGGACTCTCCATTTACATGCACAAACTGGAGTCTATTAGATAGATATGATACAAACCACTGCAGTGCAGTACCTGTAATACCTACAGCATGTTCTAATCGCTCTAATAGGATATTATGGTCGACAGTATCGAACGCTGCACTGAGGTCTAGCAGGACAAGCACAGAGATGAGTCCACTGTCAGAGGCCATAAGAAGATCATTTGTAACCTTCACTAAAGCTGTTTCTGTGCTGTGATGAGCTCTGAAACGTGACTGAAACTCTTCAAATAAACCATTCCTCTGCAGATGATCTGTTAGCTGTTTGACAACTACTCTTTCAAGGATTTTTGATATGAAAGGAAGGTTGGAGATTGGCCTATAATTAGCTAAGACTGCTGGGTCTAGAGATGCTTTTTGAGTAAAGGTTTAACTACAGCCAGCTTGAAGGCCTGTGGTACATAGCTGATCATTAGAGATAGGTTGATCATATTTAAGATCGAAGAATTAATTAATGGCAGGACTTCTTTGAGCAGTTTTGTAGGAATGGGGTCTAAAAGACAGGTTGATGGTTTGGAGGAAGTAATTATTGAAGTTAACTCAGAAAGATCAATTAGAGAAAAAGAGTCTAACTTAACATCAATGGTACTAAGAGTAGCTGTAGATCAGGGATGCTCAATACGTCGATCGCGATCGACCAGTCGATCGCAAAGGTAGTATTGGTAGATCGCATGGCATTAAAAAAATAGATGCCAGCCTATCATCCATCCCGTCACTTGATTGATACAGGGAAGCCAGTCAGATGACATCGGATTTTTTTCTGACGCTTAGGTCGCTGCGCATGTGCAAACAGCGGCGCGAAGTGTAGTAAAACTGACAAGCTAGTCAGCGAGTTAACTCCAATTTTTAGCTCTCGGTTTTTTCTAAACCTAAGAAAGGGTTAAAAATGAGTGAGGGAGCTGGACCAAGTAAGAAGACAAAAACGTATCACTTTCATACGGAATGGGAGGAAGACTTTTTTTTCACGATGTCATTTTCGAAGTGCGTTTGCCTCATCTGCCAGGCTGCCATCGCAATGCCAAAGAAGGGAAATGTGGAGCGGCATTTTCGAACTGTTCACGGAAAATACGACACTACATTCCCGCCGAAAAGCGAGCTAAGAAAGAAAAAGGTGAAGGAACTAAAATCCCAGTTGTCCGGACAGCAGTCATTTTTCACACAACAAACTTCAAAAGCGAAAGCCGCCACCGAAGCATCGTTCCGGGTGAGTCACATCATCGTTAAAAACAAGAAGTCTTTTCAAGATGGAGAGATGGTAAAAGAGGCATTCGTTGAAGCAGCTGACTCATTGTTCCGAGACTTTAAAAATAAGGCAGAAATAACATCTTCGATCAAAGCTCTCCAGCTGTCAAGAAGTACAGTTACACGGCGCTGTGAAGCCATGGCGGAGGATTTAACCCAGCAACTTTGGAAGGACATCGGAGATTGCCAGTGTTTCTCACTGCAGTTGGACGAATCTACGGACGTGAGTGACACAGCCCAGGTGTGCATTTTCATTCGTATGGTGTTTACTGATATCACTGCAAAAGAAGAGCTATTAACAGTCCTGCCCATGAAAGAACAGACGCGAGGAGAGGACATATTTCAGTCGTTCAAAAACTTTATCGAGAAAACCCAGCTCCCAGTGTACAAATTGGTGTCTATTACCACAGATGGAGCACCCGCAATGGTTGGCCGCTTGAATGGATTTATTGCCAAGTGCAGGCAGGACGATGCTTTCCCGGACTTCCTAAATTACCATTGCATAATCCACCAACAAGCGTTATGCGCTAAAATGCTCAACATGAAGGAGATCATGAATGTTGCAACGAAGATCGCCTGTTCTATTCGCGCCAGATCTCTTCAAAGACGGTTATTTCGTGCACATCTGGAGAAGGCTGACTGCGACCACTCTGAGTTGTTGCTACACACTGACGTGAGGTGGCTTAGTCGAGGGAAATTCCTGCAAAGATTTCGAGAGCTCTGTCCGGAGATTAAGGAGTTTTTCCGTGTAGCTGGACAAGCAGAATACATGCAACTTAATGACGGTCAGTGGCTGTTAGACTTGGCATTTTTAACCGATCTGACAAACATGTTGAATGACCTTAATCTACAGCTGCAAGGAAAAGACAAAACAGTGATCAACATGATCAGCTCAGTTAATGCTTTCAAACGAAAGATGCAACATCTCTCTTTAAAGCTGCAGCGCCATGATTTGATAAACTTTCAAAACCTGGCGTCAGAGCTGGAGATGCAGGGGATGGCCTGTTTGCAACTTGACAGTGCACGCTACACAGAGCAGATTGACAATTGTCTGTCAGAGTTTGACAAACGCTTTCAAGACTTTTCTTTGCTCGAGCCAGTCGCTACCTTCATGTGCTATCCTTTTCGGGAAGATGCTGATGTCGATTCACTCGCATCAAAAATTGCAAAACTATTTCACTTGAACTCTTCTGGAGTGGAAGATGAGATTTTGACACTACAAGCCGACATTGAGCTGAAGTCCATAGATCATGGACAGTTCTGGAACTTACTCACAGAAGTAAAGTACCCCAACATGAGGAAATGTGCTGCCTCTTTGACTGCATTATTCGGCTCCACTTATTTATGTGAGTCATCATTTTCCCACATGAACATCATTAAGTCCAAGTACCGTTCCACCATGACTGATGAACATTTGGAAGTGTGTTTGAGGCTGGCCGTCAGCAGCTACTGTCCGGACTATGCATCCCTGGCTGATTCAATTCAGTGCAAGTCATCAGAGTAAACTCAGGTAATGACAAAAAATTTACATTGTTAATTGTGTTGTGAAATATTGGATATTGCGGTTATGCATGTATATACATTGTAGATATAAAGAATCCTCAATATATTTATAAATAAGTATATGTTTTGGATTTTTGTAGTGGGTAGATCATGTTGACTTGGTCATTTTATAAGTAGCTCACATGCGGAAAAAGTGTGAGCACCCCTGCTGTAGATAATATTACATCTGTGGGATGATTATGGGTAATTTTTTTCTCTAATGGTTAGACTGAAAGGTCTATTGCTTTATTACATATTCAAGTTGTGTAGTATGTTTTTAAATAGTAACTAAGTAATAAGTAACTAATTACAAGAAAGTGTTTTCAGGAAACACTTTTAAAATGTTCAGTTTCTATGCCATATGTTAAAACAAGATCTAGAGTGTGATTAAAGTGGTGGGTGGGTTCTTTTACAGTTTGAGAGAAGCCAATTGAGTCGAATAACAGATTAAATGCCATGTTGAGGCTGTCACTTTTAGCATCTACATGGATGTTAAAATCACCCACAATAATTATTTTATCTGAGCTCAGAACTAAATCAGATAAAAAGTCTGAGAAATCAGACAGAAACTCAGTTTAAGGCCCAGGTGGACGATAGATGATAACAAGTTGGTTTTTGAGTTTGTACTAACAGAGACTTGGAAGAGAGAGACATAATATTTAATAATCCACGTTTCACTGTTTTACTCTGTGGTTCAGGTGTGGATACTTCATTTTTCCCAACAGTATTCCAACAGTAACAGTGTTTTTCCAACACTTTATTGTCTGATTTTAGTGAGCCTGTGTAAATTACAGCCTCAGATTCCTGTTCTTAGCCAATGTGAGTGGCACCCAGTGTGGTCTTCTGCTGCTAGACCTTCTTCTCTCAAGGTTTGATGAGCTTTGTGTTCAGAGATGCTCTTCTGTATACCTTGATTGTTATATCTGGTTATTTCAGTAACTTTTCCCTTCCTATTATCTTAAAGCAGTTTATCCAATCCCGCCTGGCATCAGAGAACTGTCACTCGCTGGATTTTTCTGGATATTTTCTGCAGCATTCTCTGTTAACCCTACAGTTAGCCATGTGGGAAAAATTCCAGCAGATAAGCGATTTCTAAAACACTCAGACTCCATGACATGTTCAGAGTCAATAAGTGATGCCATAAGGTTTTGCCCAAGTATCACTTTCTGCAGAGTTCAGGTTGAGACTATTGAACAAATATTTGAAATCTAGATGTTGTCTTCCAAACTGCAAGAGAAATAATCTTAAATGGCAACTACACTTTTAAACAGTGATATATTTAAGAAAGAAAGGAAACGCACACGTAATAGGAACAAGACCTACTCTCTGCTTCTCTTTGGCTTGCAATCCTTTCGTCTTTGCAGCCATTGTAAAATACATCCATACCTCTAAATAAAGAGGTTAACATGACTGGGTCTGGCATCTAAATGTGATTACACAAGTGATTTTTTAGCCCATCCAACCACTAATGTGACAGGCCGCCCTTTTCTGCTAGAGTTACATACACCCTCTGTGCCCACACACAGACACATGCACCACATTCATTGACAGACACACACACACACACACACACACACACACACACATGCACAGACAAACTCCCCAGACACTCATAAAATCAGATGGACAGAGATGAGAGAGGAGGGATGGATAAAAGGTGGTGGTGGAAGGAGGACTGGCAAGGCAGGAAAGGGTCAGGAACAACTGGGAAGGGAGGAATTTGATTGTTATTGTTTCCTCTGGGTCTGTGAAAATGTGTGTGTGTGTGTGTGTGTGTGTGTGTGTGTGTGTGTGTGTGTGTGTGTGTGAGAGAGAGAGAGAGAGAGAGAGAGAGAGAGAGAGAACGAGAGTGAGTGAGTGAGCTGTGTCAAATGCAATGAGAGAAAAGACAATAACAAAGGGAGAGATACAACATTTTGTCACTATTTCACATTGCTCTACATCACAGTTAAATGATTTCTCCTCCAGCCTTATAGAGAGCAGACATGATTATCAGTGTTTCTTTTCATTTTAAGGTGTATAATAATCCAATATAATATAATTCCTTTTTAAAAATATTGTTTCAGTGTAACATTTTCCATTAAAGTTGTCATGGTAATAGGAAAACTGAAAGCACTGACCAAATTGATATCTACCAAAATGCATATAAGCAGATGGGTCTCCAAGAAAGAATGGATCTAGGCTAATAAACCTTTGTGTGGAAAAAGCAAATCTTGCCTCAGTTTTTGTTCTTAACTCAGCTTCTGGTTTGTTCCTTCCAGGACATATCGAAAAGCAGGAGTTTTTATACACAGAAATGGATTGCTTCCATCAGTTTGCCATTTCTACCTTACCTAAAAAAGAAATTACAGAATGAAAGATGAGGAGAAAGTCATTTTAAAAACTTTGGAATGTAAGGGAAACCATAACCTACAGTTTTTACTGCGCTGGGCATTTTTTATTTTGTGCATCATGACATAGATTTTATTGTGCTCAGTTTGTTCATCAGTAAATAGTAATGAAGAGCAGATTATGATGCCAAAAGAGACACAAAGACCACAAAGATGATACAGAAAGTGGTGAAATCTGCTGTGAGAGGAACGACAGAGTAAGAGGCAGACTGAGAGAGCGCAAACTCAATCTTTATCTCTTTCAGTTTGCTGCTGTCTAGGTCTCCTAGACAAATGTGACACTCGGGACTCCCCCTCTTTCCACTCTCCCTTGATGGATAGCGCACACAGGGTGGGGGTGGGGTTTGAGGGCTAACGATTACGGGAATTGTCATTTGCCGATCATTCATCTGCATTTGTAAACCATCAGTGTCAAGAGAACACACACACACACACACCCTCTCCCCCTCGTAGAAACATCTGTGTGTATAGGTGCGCATATGTGTGTCTGGCATTTTCTGTCATCTAATCTCCAAAACTCACATTAAAAACATTAGTGACAGATCGTGTATCACTGGTCTGTGTATTTGTGTGTGCGGACACTCTTCCACTCCCTGTTGATGCTGATGCTTCATGGAAATAAATGTTGTTGCTTTGTTTTTTATCCTTTCTGCTACAATATTAACACAGAAAGAAGGAATATACCTGTATATGTGAACAAAGAGGATTGCATAATGCTGAGCTAATCATTCTGGTTACTGAAGAAAAAGTGTTATACAGCACTATAGATACTCACCACTGTTTCAAATCTAAGCATTTTATTATTATCTATTTATTATATAAATTTCTTAATAAGAAATTACAAAAATAAAAAGTCAGAAGTTGATGCTTGACATTAAGTAGATCACTTAAGGTTGTAAATGATCTGCTACTTATGCCCAAGCTCTATTTTGAGTTTAGGTCCATGGTTTTATTTTATTCAGTGTACTTCAAATTTATTACATAGTTTTTGAGTTGTAACAGTTTGTCTGCTTAAACCATTCAGTAAAGAGACTGTTTGTTTAAAGAAACCTAGTTCACACAACTTGAAAAATGAAAGTTTTTGCAGCATGCTTAGTGTCCATTTTAAGGTCAGTTTGTAAGTATTTATGTTAAATGTCACCCACCTGCAAAAGCTTACAACCCTGATATTTCTGAAAATGAACCAGACACACTAATCTGTTACTTTATATGACCTGTACTCTCTCTGTCTCCGACTCTGCTCTCTCATGTTAGGTCTTATTAAACTGAAGTAATATTTCTAGTGCAGCCATGATAAGGCATTTATATTTATATTTCATTATATTTTATTTAAGGAATGATTCATTCCTTAAATAATTATTATTGTTATTAATTTAAAACTGACCACCTAATTACTTACCATCTGAATAATGAAGCATTTGCTGAAGTCCATTTAGTGCTTACAATTGATCCAAAACCTTAAAATGTAAATAAATTGTATAACGTTTGATGTGATCATTTTCTCATTCGAGAAGCATTTTTAGAACAAAGAGACTTTATGTAAAGGCACAGTCATGTTTACACATGCATTCTCTCTCTCTCTCTCTCTCTCTCTCACACACACACACACACACACACACACACACACACACACACACACACACACACACACACACACACACACACACACACACACACACACACACACAAACTTTGTAAAAAGGGCAAATGACTAAGCAAGATCCATCTGTCCAACATGACTGGTAAACACAAGGCAATATGGCCTTTCAGCACTTGTGGAACTGATGAAGAGAGAGAGTTAAAGACAAGCTTGTCTATAATGTTACATTTTCTTTTGAACACAATAAACATCACTTTTTAAAATTTGCTTAAGCAGTTCTTAAAACTAAAAATACTATTAAACTGAACATAGTTTATGCCAGTTCTGTAAGGTTGAGATGCTGTTATGTGGTAAGCAACAATGAGAGCTGGAAGAATGAAAAGGAAACTCGTTTGTTTTATATAGATTTTTAAACAAATTTACCATTTTACATACAGTAATGAAAAAATATTTAAAAAAAAAACTAGAAATATGGCTGCCATATTGGTATGGGGTAGTTATATCCAAGAAGACAAACCAGCCTGGAAGGGGCCTGAAAACTGAAGGCTCTGCCTCCCATTCTACTTTTAAATACTCTAGGAACAACAAGTAGGCCTGCAGAGCGAGAGCGAAGTGCTCTAATAGGGTGATATGGTACTACAAGGTCATTAAGATAAGATGGGGCCTGATTATTTAAGACCTTGTATGTGAGGAGCAGGATTTTGAATTCTGGATTTAACAGGAAGCCAAAACAGGAGAAATCTGCTCTCTCTTTCTAGTCCCTGTCAGGACTCTTGCTGCAGCATTTTGGATCAGCTGAAGGCTTTTCAGTGAGTTTTTTGGACATCCTGATAATAATGAATTACAGTCGTCCAGCCTGGAAGTAATAAATGCATGAACTAGTTTTTCAGCATCACTCTGAGACAGGATATTTCTAACTTTAGAGATGTTGCACAAATGGAAGAAAGCAGTCTTACATATTTGTTTAATATGTGCATTGAAGGACATGTCCTGGTCAAAAATGACTCCAAGGTTCCTCACAGCGTTACTGGAGGCCAAGGTAATGCAGAAAGTTAGCGGCCATCCAGGTCTTTATGTCTTTAAGACATTCCTGCAGTTTAACTCATTGGTGTGTGTTATCTGGTTAAGAAAGAAAGTAAAAGGAAGAACAATTCACTAGTCTTTTAACATTTATTTTGTCAGTAATATTTTATTTATTACTTATTTTCAATATTATGTGGAGGGCTTTCTACTTATAAAAGGATAATAAATGAATGTTATTTTGATTTCAAGTTGTCTTCAAATAAAGTGCTTAATTAATAAAAACAAAAGTTGCAATTTGAGTTTTCTGCGTGTATTAAAATAACCCTGCTACAAATATAAGAAAATCTGTGCAAAGTAAAAGAGTGATGGTCCATCAAAAATCAATAGGTTACAGCACTGGGCTATGAATATGTGCCGCAGTTTGGCCATCAGTGGCCTGGGGTATAGAGCATAAAGACAAGCTAATTAAAAGTCAAACCTAATAAAAACACTTTTTGTCATTTTTGCCCTTGACAGGATGATTCACTTTAAGCGTTGGAGCAGAAAAAGAGTTGATGTTAAAGAAGAAATAACATTTTAATTTAATGCTGTAAATACATTCCTAAAAAAATAAACATTACAGCTAAAGTATCAAAATGCCGGTGTTATCATTGATAGATATGATAGCGGTACCTTTTAAATGCATTTTTTAAAAATTGAAAAATTACCAAAAAGTCCTGGGAATAGGAGTGGATTGTCTATATAGAGTTAATTTAATCATAACTGTAGTTATTTTCAACAATAAATGTTAAATCCTTCTGAAATTTCAGACTTTTATCAATAAAAATACAACCACTGTCAGGAGGTAAGCAGCAGTTTACGTGCCAGTCTGAAAGGATGTCAGCTGACGCTGTGTAGAGGCGATGGCAGTTTTCAACATTTTGAAGCAGACTTTTATCAAATAGCCAGCTACAAGGGAACATTTAATTCCCAATCAGAGCAAAATACTGACATTACTTATATATTTTTTAAGAATGAATTTACAACTGATTTATTGGATTCTATTTTTATTTTCTCCAATATCTTCAGCATTTTTTCTTTCCTCTCTTTTTTTTAAAGAAATAAAGAAGATGTATCTTTTTTAGGCAAGGCAAGGCAAGGCAAGTTTATTTGTATAGCACAATTCAACAACAAGGTGATTCAAAGTGCTTTACAGAGACATTAGAAACAAGAACAAATAAAAAGCATGATTTATCTTCTGTATCAAGAAACATAAACCCCACATTCTCCCTGTGGCTGTTTGACCTTTGTGAGAGAAGTCAAACACAGTGCTGCTGAACTTAAAGTCCAGTCACCTAAACAAGTGCTGTTTGGGGATAACTGCAATGTAAAATGAAATTTCAAAGTTAAAAAAAGTTTGCTTTTTAATTGATGATCAAATAAAAGCTAAAAAGAGGTCACAATCGATTTAAGGCAGTTGTTACACCAAAAGTTGTGTTTCACTAATTTATTTGTTTCCTATGTAGAGCAGTATTTTGAGAGTTTGGACATTGCATTCATCATGGCCGTTGGACACTGGTATTTATTTGATCTGAAAGCAGTAACATTCCTGTTTTATCCAGGCTGGGGTTTTAAGGAAGTTTTCCTTTGCTTTGGAATTTTTTTAACGATGAATGAGACACTGAGCCTGATCACCTCCTTTAGATGTTGCTCTGAGGTTTTACTGTCCCAGAGGATGAGCCCATCCTGTCACCTGTGTGAACGTGCAGCACCAAACAACTCAACTCATTTGTTTAATTCAGGAGGGCTTTAGACTGAACCTGACTAGACACTGTGTCGTCTGTGTGAAACTAGCTGACCACACACCAGATGAAGGTTGAACCCCATGAACAAACTCAAGAACTTCTTCAGGACACATGTTCCTCTGCAGGTGATCCCCTGTCATTCAGCAGCAGCCCCAAAAAAGCTTTTATCACTTTAATGTTTACACTTTCTGTTTCTGCTGTTTCTACTTGTTTTGAAGCTCTATCAATATTCCCATTGATTTGTGATCACCTTTTTCACGTTTGTTTTAAACAATGATATAAAGAACTTGTTCATACTTGATCAAATACTATTTATTATTTATTTAAATATAACAAACATCATCATAAAGTATAAAACTTATCTAATAAAAATTAAACAAGCTATATATGAGCTCGTGAAGCAAGACTGAACATTTATATCCATGATTATAAAAGACACACTAAGGAGGAAAAAAGCTTTATAATTGATTAATTAAGTATTAACTGATATTAATATTATTTTTTGATTGCATGCAGGTATATGAAGTGCTACCAAATGTATTTGCTTCACATGTTGGAATATATTTTGAACATTAAATATTTATTAAATATACAGGATTTGTTATACAAATGTATACTTTTGACAAAGCATTTATATATTGCAATATTTTGACTGCTTTGTTAATTGGTGGTATGTCACTTCATTACATTAAATATGAGTTAAATTGATCATATTTTATATGTAAAATTATATAATAAATATAATTAAAATAACAATACCAAAATACCCAAATAGTAAATATCTGTGATTTTACAACTGCTTAATTATATCTGTATATTACAAATACAATTATATAATGTATTTGATTGTGTTATTGGATTATTTTATCATTTTACGCATACGACTATCTTTTATTTAATATAAAAGAAAAACATGAAAATATAGAAGCTTGCATGTAAACATAAATAATTTTTTTATATATTTATACACAGCAGGAACATTATGTTGTTCACACTACACTTCCAAACAGTCTTAAGATGTAAGCAGTAACAGAAGTTTGAACATTAAAGAGGTGAAACAGCTTTCTCCAACCATTCAGTTTTCAGATAACATAATTACTCAGTCCAAAAATGTAACTTCCACTCTGTTTGTCTCCAGCTCTTAAATCTGCTTTATCGTGACCTAAGTGTGCATGAGTGATGAGGTCAAGTCAAAAGCGTTTTATACAGATGTTAATATTTAAACACGAGTTTCTTATTCCCACCCAAACCATGAATTAAACACCTTCCTTATGAGTCACACCTTGCTCTCCATCATGTCCAATGCAGATACACAGTCTTTTTTAGGCTCCATCCATCCATCCATCCATCCACCCACCCATCCATCCACCCACCCATCCATCCATCCATCGTATTTTCTTCTCTCTGTCTTTTACATCTCTTTCTGCTTCCCTCACTTCTCCTGTCTCTCCACCCACTCCTTTCTTTTACTTTTCTTTTTTTCTGGTTCAATAATTGATGTGAGACATTCTGTCTCCCTTCAGCCGGCTGGGGAGGTTTAACAGACATGACTCGGCTATAGAGGGCACTTTGTACAAACCCTGATGCATGCGCACACACAAAATCACACTGACACACTCATACACATTTTACTGCAGAGTTCAAGCAAGGGTCAGTTGTGTTGCATTAATGTTGCAGGGGAGAAAGTACTTGATGTAGGAGTGTACTTAGCTTTTATTCAGATCACCATATGCAGACTTCAAATAGGGTAACTACGAACAGGTTTTTGTGTACTTGAATTACTCACTATTTGTAAAGATTTGGCTGTTTGCTCACAAAGAGAACTCTGCTCTTAGTTACAACTTAATCCTTTATGTTTATGGTGAGGGCTTGATTTAAGGTCATGATTAGTGACGGCTGGTCTTCAGCATGTTTTAATCCTGGCATTTTATCCTTACATTGAATTTGGAAATTTCACAAACATCTTCTTTGCCGTTCATGTTCTTGATTGTTGTTCATTTTAAGAGAGTAATTCATGTATTAAATGGGTCAGTGTGACCCTGAAACTTTGTAATTATAAATGTGAAAGGGTGTATTTTAAACCCAACCGTTATATAACAAATAGAGTCTCAGTTTTTAGCAGTGGGACTCCTGGAATTAAAAAATAATAACAGACAGATCAATGAGTTCAATATATTTATATAGACAGCATATTTGTGTGTCTATATATGTATATATAGAGATCGACAGACCACATGACTTTTGCACATTACAATGTGGCAGCAAAATCAATTACCAGCACCGGTAATCATTAATTCTGCGGTTTCAATCCCTACTTGCATTTTATTTGGTCCAAAAACAGTTATGTACAGAACAACGGAGAGCACGGCAGCTCCGTACAAAGACAGACGTTACAAAAAGGCATAAAAAAAAAGCAGGAGGGAAAAAATCAAAGGAGTGAAAGGGTCAGACCCATACGAGCATACAGAGTGGAGTAAAGACGCTAGCGTGCTGCCCGACTTTCATCACGCACATATTTATTATTATATGGTCCTAAGTGTGAGTGCATACACTCACAAAATGTTTAGTAACTTCAGACCCCTGCAACAAGCCCAGGTCCAGTTTACTTTGGTGATTTGGACTATTCCATCTCACAGCTGTTGTTTTTTTCCTTTATCTCCTGTACAGGCCAACACAATCTGTTTGTCCTTTCAGGTTGTAGTGTTACACAACATTTTCAGATCTAATAGAAATAAAAGGAGTGTTTCGTAATTCACTCAGTTTATTGTCTTTATTTATAACTGCCATCATTGCTTCATTCTATTATAGAATCTTATAAGAAAGAGGCAAAATTGTAAAAATCCATTTTCCTTTATTAGCTGCTTCAGTGAAAAACAAATAAACAATGCAAAAAAAATAAAACATTGCAAAACAACATATTGGAAAACAGTTATTCATCACTTGATTGCTTCAATACAACACTTGGGCACATATATGCGGGATGTTTTGTGGCTGTTTCGATATCGCTCTCTCTCTTAACCGATCAAATCTGGCTGGGGTAGCAGCTTTAAACTCAGTATGACCCAGGTTGATAGAGGGGCCCAGTCTGGATCGCATTCCAGCATTTTGTAGGCTGCTTTTCCTACAAAACACAACAAACATTAGCCCGCAAAGCCACAGTGAACAAAGCAGCATAGCGCAACAAACTCAATTCAAATCAATATAAGACTTATTTGTAACCTACATCAACAATATTGTTATGATAAATTACGTAATAACTACAACAGAAGACTTGTGGAAATGCTTGGAGCAGACTCACGTGTGAGCTGTTCTGAGACGTTATATTTGGTCTTTGAATGGCTGCAATCCAGGCCATCCGTCGGCTCTTTGTTACTTCGGAAACACGGCTTGAACAATTTTTCTTCCACGACTGAATCCGATAAAAACCGATCTCTCTCTCTCTCTCTCTCTCTCTCTCTCTCTCTCTCTCTGGCATCTATGAGAATGTCTCAAAGTAAGATAAGATCAGATAAAATCTTTCGGTTACTGCAGAAAGTTAAGAGCAGTAAAAATTAATAGAAAAGAAAATACCCCAAATAGAATAGAATAAGATAAGATAGAATAACATACTATACAAAATAGAGTAAAATACTTTGTTATATTTGGAAATTGCACTTGGTATTATTTTTTTTAATATAAAGTATTTAAAATGAGTTCATTTAATAAATGAAACCGTGGTTCTTATAATTTACCTTGTTTGGCAAGTATTTGCTAAAAGAAGTGAAAACTGAGTTTTGCAAAATAATATCAGTTAATATATATTATATAGTGTAAAATAAATGTTTGCATAAATAAGCACAGTTAGTAAAATGAATAATCAGAACAAACGTTGATTCAAACACGAATCCAGAACAAATATCATCAAACATCAGAGTCCAGTCTGACTCAGCCTGCAGGAGGACTATGACTCGGAGGATTTATTTTCCAGGTGTACTGATTTGTTGTGTTCTTGGAATTTGACTTTTTTCTTGTCAAATAAGCCAAATTTCATTGACTATGATTTGATTTTTTTACATCAATAAAAGTGTCAAATATCCAAGGGAGATGAATATGTTTAATAGGAACTGTAAACACTATTTCGACCTGTTGCAGGTTGACCTAGTTAGTTGCATATTTTCCTCCACTTGCTTTTTCAGCATTATCAGCTTACATTGTCATGTTTTCGATTTTCCTTTGTGAAAAAAAAACAAAAACATTAGTTTATGAAATTGGCAAATCATTAGATTCTGTTTTTCTGTACATTTGACACAATGTCCCAACATTCTTGTGAATTAAATATAGGAATATGAAGGTTTGTTGCAACTCTGTCACAGTTAAGCTTTCAAAAGAAGATTCTCTGAATCTTACACTACTGCATCGTCCTTGAGCTTGCTGTTTGTTATATCAGAAAGATGCATGATGCACAAACAAACCTTTGTCCTGTTTTTCTGTATTTATGACAGTTTTACAACTGTACAATAATCTTTCAGATTGATAAAATGCATTTAAGAAGGCGGCGCAGGAGCATCAGAACAAATAAACATCAGTTTCTACCCAGTAGCTGTCGGGGCTTTGAGTTACACGTAATCAGCTCTAGTTCAGCCTGTGCAGTGCTGTGGATGACATCCTGTGCAATAGTGTTTTATGTAGAATAAGGTTTTCTTTATTATACTGAATGACTGTGTTCTGCCTCTTTTTTATATTATTCTTTTGTAATTATATTTAAACTTTGTCTCTTGACACTGCGGGAAGTGCACTTAATTGATTTGTACTTGTTACAGTGACAATAAAGATATTCTTAGTGTGATACTGAATGGCTAACAAAGAGAAAAACATGGAGAAAAGATGGAATGAATTCTGATTGACCCTCTGAAAATTTACAGCATACAGTCTCTGAATAGTTTCTTTTTTCAATATTTTTCCAGTAGGATTAATCTGATAAAGAATTTAGCTTTTAAAAATCAAGCTTTTCAATGTTGTCAGGTATGTTAGCACACTTCTTTTTATGTGCAGCTTCTGCTTTCAGTTGTTGTTGACCAGCTCAGAGGAGAACAGCTTGTGTGTTTTAGGACTTCTAATTGTTTTTGCTCATATTATCATTATTCTCACTTTATTTAAACTGTAACCATCTTCTTTTTTCTGCTGAGAGAAAAGTGTCACAAGCTTTTCACAAAAGATGATTTTTTTTCATGTATTAAAGCAGTTATATTGGACACAAATGGGAAAACTGCTGATTCTAAGTCATATATGCTTAAATCTGAGGCTTTTCGCAAAAATGTATAAATTTAAAGTGACTCAGTATCTTTATCTTATTAGATATAGACTTTGCTCAGTAGCTACTGCTTCTCTGGATTTAAACACACTGATATGTTTATCTTTGGAAAAGCTGGCTTGAAATCGAAAATTGTAATTTCTGACTGTGAAATGTGTGACCATCAAACAGCATCGGTGCGTTCTTCATCTCGGTTCTTCTTCTCGTTGTGGGACCAGATTTCAAGTCTGATCATATGTGCATCAATGCATTTGCACGAGCACACTTTAAATCATTTGCAAACAATGCTCAATATATGAAGAATAGTGACGGAATTTAATTTAAAATAACATACATTCCATATCTACATCAAACCAGCATTAACATGAAAAAAAGATGCAGAGAGAAAAAAACACTGATGATTATATTTATTAGCTAATCTATATTTCACTCTTCCCTTCTCTTTGTCTCTTTCTCTGCTTAATTGAAAGGCCATGGCAGGGGACTCAAGCAGCAAATAGCCGGATCAATACAATGCCCGATGTGTAAATTGATCGTGTTTGTGTGTATGGTGAGCATTGTATTTGTGTGCAAGTGTTTGAGTAATGGAAGGAGCATCTCTCTGCATGTGTGAGCATTTGTTAGTCAGACTCCCACTTATTGAGGTGTTCAATCAGTCTAATTTATTCTTGCTCAGAGACTGTTGTGTGGTTGCAGGACAATTCATTTTACTCTGCAGGCTCAAATCAAAGCTATTCCCAGCAATCCCCACTGCAATAATCTTTGCATATAAAATTAAAAGATGCAAAGTTCATTACACTGTGGGACAAAATGAGATATTCATGAGCTATACATGCCTTGATTAGTTTCCATAATTAAATATATGGTGGACATTACAAATTGAACATAGTAATAACTAAGAAAGAAAATCTCACTGTGTATCCAAATCTTTTTAAATTTTCACATTTTGTATCAAAAAAGCAAAAAATCCAATTAAAAACTGGTCTCTTTACATATTGTTACAAAGCTAATGTAGATAATTATTGTACTACATTTAAACAGGAATGAGCTCTTTTTAGTGTTACTGGATGGATGCCCAAAGCACGTTTATACTGAAAAAACAGAACCGTACATTGTTAGTTTGGCTGCATCAGTGTGTTGGTGTGTAGAGTTTATTATCAACCCCCCATCCCTAAGAATTATCCTCCAACATCTTCAGTAACACGACAAAGAAAACAACTTTATCAAAAACCTTTAAATTTTATTCCCAAGAAAATAAAAAAAAAAGATTTCTACACAATTACTCACTAATTACTGCAAAAAGTTCAAAGAAAACAGTAAATTCTGTGACATACTGTGACTGTGCAGCGATGTATCTGCTCGATTTTCTTTATTAACCAGGTTTTTGGTTTGTTAACGATAATTAAACCTCTAAGAAAAGCTATTTCCAACGGTAACTGTAATCATGAGATACTCTTACAGTTACCATCAGGCTGAGTGACAAACTTCACTTCCACAATGATCCCCTCTCTCAGTTTGTCAGGAACCATTGATTAGATTCACACAATGAGTACACAAACCAGGAACAAGGCGAGTTAGAGGTTCATGTGTGGCTGCGATGTGACACATGAAGTCTGGTCATGCAGCGATGAGGGAGAATGTTAATGAGTTACTGATAATTCATTACAGTTTTTTAAAATACTGACATTATTTTGAAGACGCGCAAAACATCTGCGGTCCAGATGCACATTACAAGTGTAAGACACCTCCTTAAATTAAGCACATAAATATAAAAGCACAGAAGGCAACAAGATAAAACTGTAAAACTGTTACTCAAATGTATTGAGTAACCATGACACTGATGTCCCTTCTTTGCATGATATTTGACTTAATAATTAATTAGAATAATTATTTAACATGTAATTATAGTCCAGGCTGTCAGATCAAGCTCCCCTTTTTATCTGGTCTGTTATTGTTTTATTAATGTCAAACTTGTTCAGTTATTACGTGAGACGCAGGTTGTGTCCTCACCCTCTGGGGAGGGGCGTTTTGATGTTTCCATGTTTTTTACACTTCCTTTAGTCAAAAGCCCCTCTTAAAATGCAGCTTTCTTTTTTTTAATTAATGAATTAATTTTTACATTCTTCTTCTCTTAATGATATTGCTCCAGGCAAATGCATTTTCTTTTATAGCCAATTAAGGGTTTGGCAGCATGCCTACTGCTAACAGTGGGCATATGCCCGACAGTTCAGACTGATTCTGATCCACTCACGTGGTTACAGAAAACCAGTCAGCACGATGCATGCATCAAAACTTATTTTGTGTGCAAAATATGAACATTTCTGTGCACATATTTGTATTTAGTTTTTATAGAAGTGGGATTTGGCAGGTGAAAGAGCCCCATATATATATATACACATATATATACTTATATACATATATATATATCTGTGAGATCTTGGAGACAGTAAAGGCTGTGATTAGCTTGTTAATTCAATCTGCTAAGTTCAGCAAGATATTAGCAAATAAAATCAGTGTGTGTCTGCTATCATGTGACTGCTAGGGAATACAGTTGCTGACACTGTAGGATGTTAGTGTGACAATGTACAGTCACAGGTGAGGGGCCGGGTCTGAGACCACCTGTAAAAAATTCTTATCTTTAAAATGAATTGCTGCATCTACAGAATATCAGTTTTTGGTCAAAAAGGACTGAAACTGGCGCTTCATTTCAATCTGCCACCAGTGGACTGCACAAAACCTGCACCTCAAGCACAACTCTGAGCTTTAAACTGGGCCAGATGTAAACTGGGCAAATTAATAACTTATACACTATAAACAAACAGACACACTGAAATTCATTCACTCTATGGAGAGCAGCACAAACTCGTGGTACAAAATAAGAGCACAAATAACGTACTAACAAAATGATACAGTGTAAGCGCAGGTTTTATGCATGTGTGGTTGTTCAGATATATGGAAGCAGGCTGTAGAAGAATCAGTGAACTCCTCTGTTAGAAATAGCTGGTGACGCCATCGGCGTAACTTTGTGCTGAACATTGGGGGGGGGGGTCAAGATCTCTGTCTAAATAAATAAATCTGGATAAATTCCCAGATGATTAAACATGCAACTACTTTGCTGGTAATACCTGAAACGAGTAGAGGAAATAAACAGCTTATTTATGCAAGACAATTCATAATTTTATTTGGGGAGTTATGTTGGTTGGGCCTGATTATTTGGGGGGGGGGGGGTCATAACCCACCTAACCCCCTGGAAATCATGCCCCTGGGCGACGCTGTGTGCTGCTGAGAACTGAGACTTGGGTGGAGTGAAAGATTTACCCAGACTTGCTTTATTACAAACTACTCCTCTGTGCAGAGGGTTTTATTAGGTGTTGACTGACTATAATACAATGAATTACTTCTTTAAACCAATGGCATTTTGTGCTGTTGACATTAGTTCACATTAAATTTTAAAGTTAAGTGATATAGCTCACCTTTTGATTGGAAGTGTATGAAGAGGAAAGACTGGGGATGCTGTGCATATTAATGTAACTAATCCTAATTAACATAATGTAACAGGCATTATTCTTACACACTAATAGCTGCTTGTTGACAGATATATCATACAATAACGTCTGTCAATGGAAATAAAAGACAGACGTGAATGAAATGACTGTTCCTCTGTGTGCGTGCACTGGTGACAAACGCATGTTTTCATTGTGTGCTAGTCTCTGTGCAGAAATGTGGCTAAAGGTCTGAAACAATGGTCCGCGCTTTGTCCACGTTCAAAAGAAAACAACACTCCTTCGATCTGATGTTCCATTGCAAAGCAGGAAAGAGCAACAGGACAGAGGCAGCGCTGTGGCACTCTGAACCACCCAGCCATGCCAATTACACACTTGTTCTGATAACATCCCCCCCTTTCATTGCTACTGACAACTATCACACACAGATCATGCACAAATTAAGGTGTTAAATTTAGCCCAATTTGCATGCCAAAAATCTTACGTCTGTGGGATTCATTACATTTGTCCTCATTTAGAGAAATAAATGATGCCGCAATATGTTGTCAACCTACCATTTATAATTGTGATGGTGGTTATTTATCCTTGCTAATCTTTCTGAGACTCAGTGCAGTCAGTCGGAGTGGGACTCCTCCCATCAGGGGATTTTTGGTTTCACATAGATGTCATTAACGTGTTTTTCCTCTGGTACGACTGTGACCACGCCACACCGCATAGTGTGCCACTGTAAACTTAACAACAATGCTGCACGCTACACTGGCCTAAGGTGGCCAGTACATATTTTCATGCAACATTTTAATAAAACAAAATTAATAAAATTTGGTTTCTTTTGAAAGCATCGTGTATTCATCCAAGAACTCTAGAATGAATGAGAGTTTAGAGCTTACATTACACTTTCTGAACTTTTGAAAATAATCTCTCCTCTTCCTCTGCTGTCCCGTGTCTCTTAAATCTTTCTCAGCTGTTCATCAGCTTGCAGACACATTATGAAACAGGGGCAGTTTGTTTGGTGGTGCATTTGTATTTGTTGAGCTGTTTGAAACGTTGCATTTGAAATTGCCTGCCACTGTGTGCTCTCCTCTTCTGCAGTGCTAGCTGGATGCTGAGTAGGCTCTACTGCAACCAAGAATTTACATCTGCATCTTGAATGCATCAGAAAAAGGACGGTGAGGCTGGACGCAGCTGTGGGATGTCATTATTTTGTTGTTACTTATTACAAGAAGCCCGACTGCAGCACATAACATATCTTCAGTTTCTTTGTTATTTATATTTTAATCAATGATGAAGAAAAGAAACACCATTAAAAAGACTTTCACACCTGACAAAAACAAGTCTGGTCAACAGTGTAGTTTCAGTTGTCAGTACAAGAGTGTAAGAACAATGGCGTAGTGACAATGCACTCTTGTGACCACGCTCAGCAGCTGATGGGCTGGACAAACAGTCTCTTTGGGATCTTCCATCAAATTTCCAATATTCCTGCATCTAATCCTCCTTCACATTAACAGTGCACTCGCTGAAAAAAATAGAAAAGAAAAGAAAGAAGGAAATTCAGGGGCAGCTGCGAGAGATTTTGCGACTGAAGAGGGAAAGCAAGATTACGTCGCGGGTAAACAGCATTTTTGAAGTATCATTTTCTCCAGGCTGCTTGTCTGTATAGGTCAAAACTGTTTTTTTTCTAAAACAAATCTAAAATAAATGACATTATTTCAAAATATCACAACTCCTGTTTTCTCAGCACTGCAAACCCTTTGCTCAAGAACTCGAAATCTGCTAAAATGTTTGCATCCTTTATGTGTGAGTGCTTGCTGTGTGTGCGCCATGGGCACGGGGTGGAGGTTTAAAATGGCGCCTGTCTGGAAATAGGTCCATTATGGTTTTAAAGTACTTTAAGTCTACCAAACATTCCTGACACGCCCTCTTTCATTTCTGTTACTTTACAGCACTCTCCCTCTCTCTCTCATATTTCTCAGTGCCTCCATTGTTCTGCTTCTCTTTGCTGTCTTCAAACTTCACTCTGGCCAATTAGTTCTCAGTCTGTTTCATCAGAAGACAATATGTCTGCTCCAAATCCAGAGCGGAGGCCTTAAACACTCTCCAGAGAGAGAGGGAGATCGAGGGATGAACACTGAGTGAGAGAGAGAGCACATATGCATTAGGTAGGGAGCATCTTCTGGATACACTCGGGACTTTTTTCTGAGTACCTGAGTTGCCTTTTCGATCAGATTTGCATATATGAACTGACGATGATATGCATCTGACAACATGTTTGACTGAAAAGCCTAAAAAAGACTGAAAGGGTTTACAGCACATCATAGAAAAACAGCTGTCAAACTCGATGCTATTAAATCTGTTCTGTGTGTAATTTATATGACAACAATCATTTAATCTTAAATGGATCATTGTTTCTGTTTCACGCTTATTTATCAGTGAAAGTCAACTAGTCCCTATATTTGAACTGTATGTAATAAAAGCAGGTTACAAAAGGATGTGTTACATTAAAAAAAACAGGAGTTGCCGACTTCTGCTCAGAAATGATTTCAGAAGGGAAGGGAAGGCAACACAATAACAAAGCTTCAGCTACACTAAACAAGCCTGTAACACTTTTAAAAGTATGATTATGCAAGCTTCTGTAATCCTATCAGCTCGACTCAGATATTTTTATGACCACTTGTTCTTGTTGTGTTTACATTTGTCATCCAACAGTAAAATAAAATGGATGGGATTAAAAAAAGGTGCATGCAAAGTTTGTTTGCTCACCAAACCTCACCAGTCACATTTAAGTCAGTTGGCAAAAGGTAAGAAACTCACTGCATTTATCAAAAATGAATAACTTTAATGGGGTTCAGCCAAGGTTCGCTAAATAACTTATTAATGGCTAGTAATTTGTTTTATTATTCTTCCCTTTTGACCTCAGCATATAATTTACTAAACTTTGACTTCTTTTCAAGGCTGGATTAAGAGGATAACTCACCGTGGGCCATGTTTCAGCCTCCACAAATACACAAACTACAACTGCTCAGCTATCTTAGCGGTAACCTGAACATTTCTTACTGCATACTACATCTTTCAAATTAATTTCGACTAATTAATATAAAAGTACTTTTTAAGTATATGTATCTGCAAAATATCGTCTTGTTAATGCTGAAAAAGCATTTGGTATATACCTTGATTTTATTTTTACACCTAGAGGAGAGCGTTTCCACAGTGTCCTTTATTCTGTTTACACATTCTTCACACTCAAGGTCACACAGAGTAAGTGGGGGTGGGGGTGGGGGGGGGGTCAACTTTCTTCTGTTCTTCTCGTCATTGCTCGCTCCCCCTCGGTCTCTTTTTATCCCTCTGGAGAGAAAAAGACAAGTGTCTGCAGCAATTGCCCTCAGTGTATGTGTTTGCGCAGAGTGATCACCCAACTGCAAATCTGGCGAGACCTTCTTGTTTCCCACTGCTTTTCCTCTTTTTTCCTGTTTCTCTCTTTCGACACGTATCTCAGTTTCCTATTGCTTCCCAACTTTACTTACAGACCCGACTCAGCGGCTTCTATTGTAGCCACTCTGTGAGGTCAGAGAGTGTAAGTGTTGTCAAATGCATGTTAGCCTCACAGGACTTCACTCCTTCCCTTCTTTCTGTTTTTAAGACATCGAAACCACAGTAACCACGACAACTCCGGGCACAATTACTAGCAGCTCCCCTGTCTGTGTGTGTGTGTGTGTGTGTGTGTGTGTGTGTGTGTGTGTGCGTGTGTGTGTGTGTGTGTGTGTGTGCGTGTGTGTGTGTGTGTGTGTGCGTGTGTGTGTGTGTGTGTGCGTGTGTGTGTGTGTGTGTGTGTATTACTGTGTTTGTCTAAAAAGGGAGAGATTGCAGCGATTATGAGCACAGACCACATGACAGAGATGTGCCCCGGCTTTGTTTACACATAGATAGAGTTCCCTTAATGTGGTCACTGCAGTAATGTTGTTTTGGCCTGAACAAGGTTAGCGGTGTACTAAGCTCACACTGGGACTCGACCAACATGTTTGCCTTGCTGTACATGCAATTAATGGTTTATCCTTAGAAAAAAAGGTCAAACACAAACTTTAAATTTTCCATGTTGAAAAAAACTTTCCTAGGAAGCATTGTTGCTCAAATTTGTTGCTGATAATTAAAAACAATTCCACCAGGGATTGATCTGACTTCATAAAAAGCTCATCAGAATATGTGGTTTAGAAAATGCCATATTTACATTTATACTACAACATTCAAATATAGTTGTGTGTTTTAACACACAATTGTTTTAACACACAATTATATTTTGCCCTAAAATAATTTGCATTACTACTGATATTAACAACTTTTCCCACACACTAATAACCTGTCAATCACAAATTGTTGGGTAATGAGCACACCCAAGATAACTCTTCATTTTGTAATTCAACATGACATAAACTCATCAAGAAAGTGTTCATAGAGGTTAAGCCAAGAGCCATGGGCCCAGACCTCTGTAGGACTGGGAGTCTTTTTCAAACACACAAGCTGGTGGCTTCCATAAAGAAGGCAGGTTTAAGGTACTTCCACACTGGCTACGTTGTTCTGACCTGGAAGCTACCTGAACCTTTTACTGCATACAGTCTATATTCAGCATGAATATGTTACACCTGCAAAAATTTAGCAATGAGAGTTGCAACTCGATTTCCACTAGCAGTAACTAGAATATGCATTTTGGAGAAAATGGGGTGGAATTGTTTGCTACAACTAGACTTGGTCTTCTGCACTTTAAGGCACCACTGGTCTGATGCTAAAAATCCTTGTTGCTGTTGGGTTTTTTTTAACTCGTGTTTCTTGAAACTAGCCTCTGGCTTTTTGTTTAAAAGCTTGATTGAACTGGCTAAAAACCTCAGGGAAGAGAGCACTGAAAACAAGTTCAGCTGAAACTCTTCCAATTATTTGAAGGATTGAATTTGGAAAAATCTGACATTTCAGAGTATTGTGTTACTCTTTTATAAACTAGGCATTTATATTTTAAAAATTCAACACTAATAAGGCCTTTTGATAGCATCCAATTAGTAGCTGGAGGCTACTGGGTTTATTTTGAAAAATGTGAAGCTGTAGATAATTGAGCTCAATTTCTTTGACTATTTTGGGTCTTTCCTCTGAAAATCAGACACAATTCTGAGAATCATTTTCATTTTCTAAGACTACACAGGGCATTGAGCTAATCCAAAGTTTAACATCTTTAACTTCTTTCCAGCTGCTTCCAAAAGCAACAAAAACCTCAGTCCACATTTTTTTCTTTTCTTTTTTTAAATCTAAATTTTTGTTTGTCTTCCTGACATTAAAAGTATGATCAACACATCAGGATAAGTAACAGGGGAAATAAGTTGCTTTTCTTCTCTTTTCTCCAAAATTCCTGATCAAATTATAATCGTACTCAATGAGGCATTCCTTCACTCAAATGTCCACAGATTAAAAATGATCCATCTACTGGCTTTCAAGGAATGCATTCCTCAAAGCCAATCGGTGTCTCAGGACAGGGGCGTAATTTCCAGGGGGGTTAGGGGGTTTTTGACCCCCCCAATAATCAGACCCCACCAATATAACTCCCCCAATAAAATTATGAATTATCTTGCATAAGTAGGCTGTTGATTTTCTTTACTCATTTCAGTTAATACCAGCAAAATAGTTCCATGTTTAATCATCTGGGAATTTATCCAGAGTTATATATTTATTTAGACAGAGATCTTGAACCCCCCAATGTTCAGCACAAAGTTACGCTGATGTCTCAGGAATGCTGCTGATGAGCGTCACACAGTCACGTGGGTGTTTTAAGTCTGGAATGCTGATTCTTTTCCCTCATTTACCTACTGCACACTTTCTTCACCAGGCGGTGATGAAGAATACCTTCCAACTATATGTCACACTGGTGTTTATTCTGAATATGAGCCGAATGATCGTAACTTGGTGCGCTTCGCGCCCTTTCATTAAAATTCAAAAGCTTCGCAAACTAATACCAGACAGGTCTTTAGATTCCCCTCGCCAAAGATCATATGGATTTGTTTGTAGAAGTATGAGGCGTGAAAATGGTTAAAAATTACAACCAAATCACAAAATTACACTTTCACTTGAAAATAGGAGGCTTTTTATTGGGTTTAGCCTGTGGCATTTGTGCTTCATGGTGAGACATCGAAATTCATCATGCCATTTCCTGTTACCATTTGGTGGCGCTGTCAAATATTACAATCAAAACGTATTCAAGGCTAGCTCCTTATAATACTTAAGATGTTTGGTCTACATTGGACAATGTACGTGTGAATGACAGCAAATTCAAATGTCATGGCGAATGATCAAATTTTACCACGAACACGTCCAACGAAAACTTAGCATCATCCCCTTCTGTAGTTTATACAGACCAAATATGAAGTTTATTGGATACAATCTTTAAGAGAAGTTTGAAAAAGTATAACCACAGGAAATGATCAAAATAGCATCGTAAAATCAACTTTCTGTTGGGTTTGGGTCACATGTCCCTTTGTTGTACATCTTGGCATATTACATGTGTGCACCAAATGTCACAGCTCATTCTATGTACTAGCAACACTTTTCACTGGTGGCGCTATAAAGTCATTTTGAAATACCCATGTCCAATAAAATACATACATCTTCACCAAAATATTGCAGTATTTAATCAGTTTTTGAGGATATTTAGGCCCCCAAAATGGCAATTCATCATAACTAATAATGATAAACAGAGGAGATACAATGTACAACTGTTAGGGTCACTGTCAGGCCCTAAGAAGGAATTTAGCTGACAGCAAAGCGAGATAGTCTGCTGTGCAACAATTGCATACATTTCGCAGCTATTTGTTTAGACACTGAAAATTACATTTAAATTATACTTGTGATCTATAAGCTCTAACTGCATTGTTCACCGTTACATATAAGAACTACTGAGCCACTCAAGCTGTTAGGTGGGTGAAGAGTGGGGAAATATGTTGTGTCATGCACTTGTGGGTAATATCCAGGTGCTTATTTGACACATGTGAGGGCTGGTGTTTTCACTGTAGGTTCATATTTTTAAATGGTATTTATTCTAAATACTATACACCATACTATATGTACCTTATGGTATTTTCATGGGTAAATATTAATTTGGCCTTGGAACAAATGAGCAATTAGGAAAGTGTGAAAATTTCATTTATGTGCAAGTCAAACTGAAAGCTAGTCTAGCTGTAAAATAGCTCATACACAAAAACAGTTCTTAATCACATAACTACTAATTAACAATTAGTAATCATTTAAGCACCATGGTAACGGTAAAAAAAAAATACCATAAGAATAAATGTGCAAATATCACAATAAAACAGCAATCTCAACTGCTATTCGAGGCAGATGAAGTGTCTCTATAGATAACGTTTTGCTTTTCATGCACGCTCTGCTGTTGTGAGTTTCATCTGAGCAAAACCAGGTTCTTCGTGCTTTGCTCGTGAATTGAAAACCTAAACGACGGCTCTCCAAAGCTGTCAGCTCTTAGTGATGCTTTCAAAACAGGTCTTGCTACAATATTAGCACCTAGGTCTTTAGAAAAATTGGTATCTTAAATTGCAGCTCCTCAGACATTATTTTTAGACAAAAAATGTCTGGTGGTAAAAGCAGGGGGCTGGATTAAAAAGCTACAAAGTACTGAGGACTGAATACAACATAAATGAGGGAGAACAGACGGACAAAAACGGGCAAATAAAAAGAGGAACATTTGTCAGCTATTAAAGGAGAGCCAGACAGAAATTGATAGTAAATTACAGAAAACAGAAGTGTGACCGAAAACTAGAAAAAGAAGCAGCCTTTCAGTTGGTCTGAGAAAGACATAATGTTTAAAGGAGAAAATGAAATGAGAGGGGAAGCTAGGAGGTGGACGGAGGAGACGGATTTGCCTGCTGCAATCTAAGCGGGTGTACTTCAAGGCCTCGGTGGGGGAGCTGAGCTTTGAAAGAGAGACAAAAAAGATGAGAGAGAGAAGAAAGAAAACTGTTCCAGCGTGTAAGGTTGAAAAGAATCAATGAAGGACGGCTCCGAGTAGCATTAGGACAGCAGAGAAGGCAGTTTTATTTATGCATGCTAATGAATATGGCATGTAAGATGCCTGTTGGTGTGGAATCCCGTTAAATGCTATAAACACATATGTGTTTATAGCATTTAAAGAAGAGAAAGAGCAGAGCAGTCTGTAAATAAAAGACACAAATGTACGACACGAAAGCAAGTCCAAGAAACACATCTACGTACATATTACACAAGGCCTGTGGTCAGCTCTGGATGCGGAACATTACCTTTATTTTGTGCTGTTCCTGCTCTCGACTGGTGTTGGCTGATGGTAACAAAATGCATGTAATGCGTTAAATGGGCTAATTATACACCATGACTAAGCATCAGCAGCTGGGTAAAACAGGAGAGTTGGTCCAAACGTGGCTGCAACAATGTTCTCCTTTAAACCGAAGTGTAATGAACATTTTGAACAGATTGTGGAGTGAAGAACTATGATCGAGGGAAGTAAGGACACAAAGATAACGGGAAATAACGAAACACACTGCAAGAAGAAAAACGAAACAAAAATGTAAAAATACACAGACAATTATAGATTAAAGAAAAAAGGTAGAAAAGGACACAGAAACCAAAGAAAAGTTTTACAGCAGCAGTAATATAAAAATGTCTAATTCACCTGGTTTATGTGTGTCTTTGTCTGTCTCTGTCTAAGTGTGTCTGAATCAATGTGGGCACCAAGAGTCCACTAAAAAGGACCTATGTGGAACATAACCAGGCGTGGACCCACAATATTACCGTAGGGTGTCACGCTTATTCCTGCACACACAGATACACATATGTGCTCATGAACAAGTGACAAGCAAACCTTTAATGAGAAGTCATTCTCTTAGTGGCCTGGTCTTTGAGTCACAGCTTCATTTAGAGGTATCTGTCCGTGGGTGTGTGTGTGTGTGTGTGTGTGTGTGTGTGTGTGTGTGTGTGTGTGAGTGAGAGAGAGAGAGAGAGAGCGTATTTTTCCCTGTGTTTCAGAAAAAATAGATTTTTATGGTTTATTCCCACTAGGGAGACATGCTTGTGGCGGCCAGAGCCAATTGGATATGTCTGAAAGATTTCTTCTGGAGAAAAAAAACGGAGTGGGTGGGTGAGGCGGGGGGAGAATATGACATAGGAAAAAGAAAGAATTATCTATAGGCTGGCTAAGAGACACATCTTAACAAAGACAGAGTGTGTGAGAGAGAAAGCACAAGAGAGCAGGGGACGTAGGGAGAGAGTGACAGTAAACCACTCCTGTTATGTGGCAAAATAGGATGACCACGGCACAGGATACACCTTTGTAAGAAGGGCCATCATTATGTAAAAAAAGAACTGCCAAAGGGCCTCATCCTTTAAAATAATAATAATAACATTAATAGGACCACATTTTAAAATGGTATCAGAAAATTAGAAGCGAGGGTTATGAAATTTAAGAAGTAACACGCCACTTTGTGCTTCTCAGCTTTCAGGATTGTTATAAATGGAACTATTGCTCCAATAGAGTGTTTCTGTTTCATTTTATGTCTTTTCTTTAACCATTACATCTACTTGGTTAGATTTAGTGAAAAAAAAGATTACGATTTGTATCAAATTAGACAGCACAGTCACCTGTCTGAAAATACTGCACATTTTACACGTACTCACAGTCTCTCAGAGGTTGCCTTTGCAAACACAGATTATAAGCCCCTGAACAACTGCTGCCATCTTCCCACTTAGGCCAGGCTTACTCAGTCACATGATCTGTTTGGATAATTAGTGAATACAGGATTTCCCTATTTTATAGATGTTAGACGCTTTTCTTTGCAAGCTCCTTTGACTACGATGACCTGGATGACTGAGAACCTTCACAGACAAGTATTATTAAGGAAAATCATAAAGCCATCCTCCAGTTGAAATTTGGGTGAAGTGTTTTTAACATATAAATATATAAAGCACATGGTTTCAAGCTGCTACGATTATATCAGTAATCAATCTGATTATTGATAGGCAGAGTGAGAACAAAGGCAGGGGACAAACATGGTTGTTGGAGCATAGGGGCCGATGGTATCATGTTTCTAACGCCACTCAGTGTCTTTGCTGACGGACTGTTGCCAATAAATGAGCTCCATCGCTCTAGTCTCTATGTCCTAGATTTTCCCGGGGTGTTTTGAGGTGTTTTGTAGCCAGTAGGATTTTCACCTTGTTCAAGAAATTTCTCCCTGAGCAAACAATGGTTTTATGGTTTAAGAAAGATTTTTTTCTTTGCCGGCCGCAGTATTACACTAGGTGCACTAAGTTTTCTAAATTTAACAAGGGTTAATTAGAATAGGACGATGGAAAACAACCTTTAATAATATCTGTGTCTTCTCTAATGCGTCCACTTTATGACTGTCTTCATGTTTGTGTGTGCTCGCTCCCATTCTTCTCTACCATGCATATCAAGCTCTATAAAAGCTCTAAATACTCCTTGGGAATCTTATTTGTTCAAAATGTGGAAAGAAGTTCAAACTGCCCCAAGATGCTGCAGCAAACCAAGCCGAAGCAATGATGCAATATTTAACAGTCGAGAGAGAGAAACTGGAAGGAGAAATCCTACTTAAAGGTGTTTCAGTTACTGCAGACTGTTTCTCTTTTCATGTTAAACCCTCTCATTTATGTACCGCTGCTTTTCCTAAAGGAACAATAATAATAATAATAATAATAAATAGATAAAGGTCCCAGACAGGCGTCCAACCCTGATCATTATTCTTGCTGCTTTATTTATTCCCTCGTTTGTTTTTTCGGCTACAGATACAAGCTAGAAGGAACATGAAAAAATATCATGTTTGATTATTTTGGTTTTCAGTAACATTGAAATGCATAATGAGAAAGTACATAGTCCAGAAACACAGTGACTATGACAGTTTTCATCATGTCACCTTGTTCCCAGCTGTCTTCCACCCACCTGTTCCAGGTCGTCATCTCTCTGTTTATATTCTCATTAGCTGTAAACCCCACCCACACAGTGAAAATAACAACAACATCAGCTCCAGGACGGTCACAGCCAGTTTGAAAATGATGACCTTCACCTCTATAAACATGCACGAATGAACAAACACCAGAGTTAGATCATTAGAATGAGATCTCAGTCTAAAACAAACTTTGTTTTGTTTTAACATTTTACTGTTAATGAACAAACAGTGAAATAATCATAATAATTAATGTTGCTTCTCTGTATGTTTTGTTGCCATTGACGTTTACAGTACTTACAATAGTCAGTGGTCAATAATGGTTTGACCTCTAACTTTACTGGACAGATTATAAAGCTGTGTATCGATTACAAAGTTATAGTTAAATATATTGTTAACCCTAACCTAACCATAACCATAACCTTATTGTGCTAATTTCATAAAACATAAAAAAAACCTAAATTATGCTTAATGATTTTTTTTAATGAATGAAAACATATGTTTATAACTTGATTGAAATTGTTATTTTAAAATGTGTTCAAAGTGCATGTTGGAGGCAGCTGATTGGTCAGCATGACTAGCAGAGCACCACTGGGAGCACTGATGGGAATAAATCAGGCCGTGTGTTAAACCAAAGAATCAAAAGCTGAATTAATATTGGGATCAATATTTATGTTTGGTTACCTTCAGTAGCTTCAGTCACTCCTCACAGTTGAACTTTGCATGTTTTCTAACACTGCATGGTCCTCAACCACATTACTGTCCTGGGCTTTGCTTTAAATGTGAGCAGAGACACAGTTTTACTGCTTGGCTTGGACTCTGCCTGTCTGATCTCCTCTTTGAATTGTGTGAAAAGCTGTAGAGCAAAGAAGCTTTTAGATTCAACGGTTTCCACACTGTTATAAAGGTTCCTTTAAAATACAGTCATTTTCAATGATGGCTTTAAATGACTAAGTAGCGGATAAAGTAAAGTTAAAGAATAGAGACCTTAATTTTAAAAATCAATAAGTTGCAATAAAATGGAAATTATCTGTACTCGTTTTTCCAACATGACTGTAAAACCTTCAAGATCCTAATTTGGGATTAGGCGACACAGGCTGCCCCCACGTTTATCTTGAAATGCTATGTAAATGTGGCTGCTCTCTCACAACTTTTAAAACTTCTTCCAGAGTAAAAAAAATATTCTTTGTGTTTTGTCAACCCTGGCAATTGATAAGACTTTACATTCTTAATTAAAAGGGAAAATACCGGAACAATCTTTGAAATGTTTTCTATTTAAAGCCTGGCAAAATTTTGATTAGCTTGAGTCACTGGCTTCTGATTTTCTAAGGGAGCAATAAATGACATCCCGAGTGCTGGAACTGAGACCTAACTAAGGAGGAAAAAGTGTAGGTTGGTAATAATATTCATTATTTGGAAAGTTTGAAGAGTAAGTATGGCATTTTTTTAATTATGAAAAAGGATTCATTCAGCTGGGCCTTAGACAGGCAGTGTCTGCTATTATGTGTCTGACAGTAAGCTCAAGGTGAGCAATTTAACCAGGGTTTGTGAATTCCTATGCAGATTCTTAATGTAATGTGTGAGCGGTTTAAGAAAAGACATTTCTATTGGCCTGTAAGAAATCTCTTTAACCCCCTGTTTTTAAATCGCTTTATTTATTAAAACTGGTTACAATTTATAATTTGTAACAACTTTTTATAAAACAAAATACAAATGTTACAGAAGTATCATACTGCTTTAAAATAATTCCATCTCATATCAGCATGGGCCTTCTGCTCAAACATCTCCAATTTTTATAAAAGTTTTATGGCACAGAGATTGAACATATACAGTGATGGCTGTGAACGTTTAAGACCAAATACCAGGCAGCACTGTGATGTGGTGGTTAGCACTGTTGTCTCACAGAAAGGTCCTGACTTTGACTGCACCATCTGGCCAGGGCCTGTCTATGTGTCGTTTGCTTCTGTGGGAGGAAGCACCCAGAGAGAGCTCACACAAAGACGTACAATTAGTGGTTAATTGGTGATTCTAAGTTGTCCATAGATGTGAGCGTGTCTGTATTAGCCCCGTGTCCGATTTGCCGACTTTTCCAGAGTGTAGCTCCCCTAAATAAATAAATGGAAGAGAATGGATCGATGGGTATATCAAATACTTTCAAGAGATATATATTTTTTGAAAAAGGTCGGTTGACCCACATTTAGACTTTCACACGTGAAAGGCTGAGGTCATGTTTGAATGTGAATATTTCAAAAACTATTAAAGATAAAAGCCTTAAATTTTCACGATTTTGTCTTAACATCAAAATGAATCAGATGTGCAATTTGTGATATATTTATTGTCAAGTATTGGAACATAAAAAATATAGAAAGCATATCTAGTCTGATGTGTTTCCTCTATCCGTACAAGTTCTATGTGCATTGTTAAATATCCAGTTTTTGAAGACCTATTTTATTCAGTTCAGTTTAATTTTCAGTTCAGCGTTCAAATAAGAACAACAGTTACTTTAAGGTGCTTTATATTGTAAGGTAAACCCTTACAACAACACCAACAACCATGTTGAAACCTACTGAAATGAAGCAGTCTTGGCAGTCAGGTAGTATTTAAAATATACTAAGAGGTGTTAAAATGTAACAATGTAGTATTTTCATATACATTACAATTCTTGCAGCATTCATTCAGACAGCCAAACACTGCCTCCCTGATCCTTGCTTGTCTGTAGCAGTTGGGGTTAGTTAGGGATTATGACTTGAAAGTGGGTGATTGGACCATTTTCCAAAAAATAAATAAATAATAATAATAATATTAAATACAATCATGAAAGGTATTTGACATATGAAGCTAAAATTCCACAGCAATCATTCAATGTGTCCAAACTTTGGAACATAACATTGTTTGATAAATAAGAGTTTGCAGAAAGCAGAAATAATATAGTTTGAGACAAAATGTCTCTAGATTGAAATCCATTAGACCCAAGTCTATATTCTTGTTATTAAATTCCTGTCAAAGGTATCATAGGTATCATTTAGAATCTTAAACTAGTATCAGACTGTCTCCTGTTTGCACAGCTAGTGCTATACAAGGTGACCCCGAGGCGTCAAGTCTCCTGTGATCAGGGTGGTTGGCCTTTCTTGTAGCCGATGAATTTAACTTGCCCACAAATATCTATAGCTGGACTTTGTGAAATGCTGAGGGGAGATGCTGATTATATTAATGAGGGGTTTTTTTTCATCCACGTGAAATAACAATGAGAGGTTTACAAAAAGTGGGATGTTTTTTTATCACAATAATGTTCAAAATTTTGTTTTCCTCAATATTTGTCATTTGCTGATTTAATAAGGAATAATTGCGTAAAGGCTGCTGAATCACAGCAAAAGAGAAAGAAAGGGAGAATATGGAGTAATAAGCATGCAGAGGAGGAAGGCGAGCGATTGTTGGGAGACTGTTGTGAGTGGAAAGAGCACGAGGGACAGAATGTGTGTGCATCCATTTCTAATGGATGTTTCTGCTTTGTGTGTGGGTGAATATGTGTTTGTCTAAGGTTTTATGTTGCCGTTTTAGAAGCCCACTAATCCTGTTATGCAACAAATGGTTCATGTGTGTTTGGGGTGGTGGGGAGGGGTATCTTAGTCCCATCTAGCTTCATCTAATTCTTATTCACCCATCTAACTCACCCTGTTGTGTTAAAAAAAAGTGAGACATTCAATAACACACAAGGGTCACAAACATTGTGCACTGGTAGTGATTATAGTGGTGGAAAAACAAAGGACATGATGGGTAGCATGGGGTAACGGTTTTTAAACTCACTTGATCAATGCATCTGCCCATTACCTTTTCTTTGACTTGTTCCACCTTTCTCCTTAGTGCTTTTTCCTCGACTTTCACTCATCTTTCCTCAGTGTTTTGGGACTGCTCATTAGGTAGGGTTTGCTGGTTATGAACCATGATGTCTAATTGGGATTGTCAGAAAGACAGAGACAGCAGGGGACATAGTGCTTCGGCATTTGCAAGTGCAATAAGTCAACTATGAGGAGAAGAGATGGAAACAGAAACACCTCAAGACTTAGAATAAATATCAAGTCAAGTTTTTGCTGAAAATAATCGAATTAATTTTTGAATTAATTGAAATGATGCTTATCTATCTATGCACACAAAAGGAGATTTGCATTCACATAAAGAAAAAAAGCTCAAATTGCCATTTGTCTTTAATACAGTTGTTACCATAACTGCTGTTATATACCATCGTTATTTATCTGCATCTTATCTCTTAAAGAAATAAAGGGTAATTTCTTTCTGACATTGTATCTTTAAGAAAATAAAAAAACGCATAAATAGAAAACATAAAAATACAATTTCTCAAAGTTAATGTTTTATCATCTGTACTTTAAGTTCTATACGTGATTTCTTTGTTAGGCAGAATTCTTTGACTTATCTTAATCTAAATAAGCTGCATACAGACACTAAAGACCTTTCTAATAAAAATCCTCTGTACTTTGTGTGTGTGTGTGTGTGTGTGTGTGTGTGTGTGTGTGTGTGTGTGTGAGGGAGTCTTTTTGTCATCCATGACCCTTTTTAGATTGCATAGCTTCATTACAGCCATTAGTGTATTAACAAACAAAATCCTCTCAGCGCGCACATTAAAAACATCTCATTCCCACCTTGACGCACAGTCAAGGCCATAAAACAATATGTTACAACCCTGACTAATTACCAATGTGAAAACTTTCATAATTGAATAGCACCCCTTAACCAATCCTGCTTGGCCAACGTGTATTAAATGAGGGTGTTCTCAATTTGAGTATGCCAAAGACAACAAATGAGATCGTTTGCATGGAAGATTAGTCCAAAGTCAGGTAATAAGTGAATCAAAACCACTTTCTTGTTTAGCTGTTGCTAAATAAGACTCTTTAGCATTTGGAGACTCTGAAGTGAGCGTCACAAAATTTTTATTGAACTCCAGTTCTGAGCAAATAAAGACATGAACAACCGTATGGTCCAGGAAGTGCATATAGATCAAAATGTATGTAGTAAACTTTTAACACATTGTCCAATGTTCTGTTTAACACATTATGTCTGATTTGATTGTACCAAGGCATGGACATCACATATCATATATTGTGTTGAATTACTGTTGTTGGCATCCTGGCATTTCATAACAGCAGAACTACAAACTCCATAGTCAGAGAGAAAGAATATTCCTTCTCTTCAAGATATGTGACAACTGTCAGAAAGGTCCTGAAAGAAATACATAGTGAACATTTAATTTGAAGGTCCTCAGCACTACATAACTAAAAATCAGCAAACCACGGTCAGTACTTAAAGAAACCGAAAATCCCAAAACTTTGAACTGATTCTTAGTTATTAAAAAAAAGATAATAAATGAAAAAAAAAAGCATTTTGTTGGTAGAAAAAGTAACTAAATACTGGGATGATTTTCTTATTGCTGAAAATCCTCTCCTAAAGAAAGTCTGATATAAAATATAAAAATACATAAAAGCTAAAAATCCTTTAAAATTAGAAAGAAATGTGACTCTAAGTTCATATTTCTTTGAGGAGCTAAACATTTTTGTTTTTCATATATTTTTGAGCTTTTCTCTTTTACTTTTCTCGAAAGTCACAATATTTTAGTTAATTTTTTAACAAAAAACAAACAAACAAAAAGCCAACAACAACAACACTGGACCCTTGCTCCAAATCCAAACTGTTAAAAATGGAGCTGGTTAGCACTATTCTGGTAGCTCCTTCTTGTAGCTCTATAAGAAGTTTGGTCTCAAAAACGAATGAGTTGTTCCACTCGCCTACAGATTTACTGACCCTGAGAAAGAGCTTAATGCTTTCAATAGATGGATAACGCACAAACAGTTGAGCTATGGGAGCACCCGTGACTATTAATTTAAATGATGTCAAATGGTGCTCATCAGCCTACTTTGTTTTATTGAGTGTTTCTTATCTTTAAACAGTCAAGCTAAATGTCACCTAATTGAGAGAATAAATGTCAATGAAAGACATACAGACACAAATAAAGTAAAAGAAACTGTGACATTCAGTTGACATTTACTATGGATTCATTCAATGAACTGCAATTTTGCAACAACAGTCACCAGTGATACAAATCAATTTGATATTTGTCACTTGTGGGAAAGTCTCTTTTTTTTTATAGCATTGTATTGATTATGTAATCACTCTTAATGACAACAAATGCCACTTTTCTTCATTTTTACATCCAGAGTACATCTCACCTAGACTTTCAGCACCTAGGTACGTATTTGGAGCAGAAGTCTGTGGGCTGATTAGAGTTAGAGGGACAGCAGAAGAAAGTCACAGACCGAGGGCTTTCAGTGTAGCCATAAACATTTAAAGGAAAAAAAATTCAAGCCAGCGATGCTCTTTGCAGTCTTACTTCCATGATCCAATCATGACCTCATGTTTCAAGAAATGAAAACAGTCTTTTTTTTCTACAGCTTCAGTAGCACTTTTATGCACAGTAGTCACAGCCATTCAAAAGCTGTTACATGCATGTGTTTTGTTGTGGTAGTTGCATAGCAGCCAACGCTGGTCCATACACTGCTAACTATTGGCTGTGGGAAGTGCAATTTGTTGCAGGACACCTATGCAGTTAGAAACAACATTCTTGCATCAAACATCATCAAAGAATTCCTATAATTGTTAATATTTCCAAATGTTTATTTTATATTCAGAGAGATTTGCAATTAATAATCTGTCCACTAAATGAAAGACTGTGCATTTCTGACTATATTTTAAATGCAATTCATACTGTTACTGTAACTTGATATTGGATCTTGATATTAGAATGTAATTAACACTTTTGAAACACAAAAAGTTGTATCTTTGTATATTATCGCCATATCTCTCTGCAAAAAACATAGAAAGCAACATTGTCTTTTCGGTAGTACTGCCATTTACAAAAAGTTCAGTCTGACTTCAAGGAAATTTCACAAAACATCCAGATAAGTTATAGATCTTTTTTCAAATGTCTGTGATGAACAGTATGATTTGTGCAAGAATGAAAAAACTCCAAAAGTACTAGCAAGGAACCAGAAGAGGGAAATGAACAGTTGAAGAGAGGAGGAAATGTGCAGGAAGAAGAGAGAAGAGAGACGAGTTCAACAAAAGAGGAAGTTATTATGGCTCAGCGTGAGCCAGATGAAAGAGCTGTGATAGCTGAGGCAAATGGAGCTTCACTCCCAAATGAACAAATCAACCTGATGAGCAATGGAAAGTGAAAATGAATATCCTCACAGGCTGCTGTAGTACAAATCACACTGTGGCCGGACTTGTCTGAAGTATTTCGTTGAACGAATTCTTTACAAAAAGGTCAATGATCAGAGGCTTCAAAACTCACACACGTGATTTTTAATATTTGCTGTCTGTATTGTTAAACTGCTCACCCAACATTAGAACTCGGGTGAAGTTGAGAGTGAGGGGTGCACATCTGTCAAAGGAGACACACAAAATAACACTGATCCCTAAAATACATAAGGAAATAGATCGGTTTTCTGCAGCACAGGGGTGCATTCAGACCCAGAGGAAAGGACAAGTTTTTTACTTTAAATTTTTTAAAAATAATCATACAGATCTGCTGCTTCCTATGCTGAAAGAATACTGACACATTTTCTAACAATACTGCAGTGTAATTGTCCAGGCCTCACTAATGATACAGCCAGGACTTTTCAAGTTCATCCACTTCTACCTGCAAGTCTTTCAGCTCATTAACTAATAAATGCCGGAGAGAAAATAAGTGCACTCACCACCTCTACACACTCAGTCTTCTTCAGACTGCATGTCATTTCTGTTTCTTTTTTTTTTGTCATTATTACCTTTCAGTTCTCTTTTGCTGACCAACCAGCCCCAAATCAAAATGAATAATAACACTTATCCCCTCAGAAAAACTAAATAACAACCTAAAAATTTAAATTACCAGAGCCGATAAATAGACAATAGACACTAACAGCAAATATTTGGCCAACTGTCTGGGCACTGGGCTTGAAACTCCACATAAGCCTTAACTCCATTACTTATTCAGGAAGTTTATTGATGTGTTAATAATTGATCACCCAATTAAGGGGGGGGGGGGGGGGGGGAGTTGGGGAGATAAGGGGCTGGATGCCTCTTTACCAGTGGGCTTTTGGTAAGTGCATGGTTTGGTGGAGGACGACAGAGAGGCGCCAACGAAAGTAACTTCTGACCGGAGCATAAAATTCCTTTTCATATCACTTGATCAGCACATGCACTAAACAGGAAAAGGCAACAACGACTAACAGTTTAGTTTGTTGAGGTGAATCACAAAAAATGTACAAAGTAACAAGTTCTGGTTCACACATGTTTACACGAAGTTTCTATTTGAGATTTTTGGGCTTTTTTCTTTAATACTATTTATTTCTGCAGAGTCGGGATGTTGGAGAAATCCCCATCAAAATGCCTAAACAATGTTTTTTTCTTTTGTTTTGTTTTTCAAAGTGTAATCTTTCTGGTAAGTACCGTCGCACGCTATGCATGTGTTTTCTTAGAGTGATCTTTCCACTATCAGGGCCTATGGATTCTTCAAGACAGGCCTTTTAAGAAAGCTGTCTAATGCCGACCATTCATCATCTTGTTGGAAAACATATGCCAAGCAGGCCAATAAAAGTAGCATTCATCATTCCATTTACCTTACATGAACATAAATATCAGCCATTTGGGCCACACTTTTTACCCTGCATGGATTAGTCTGGAAGCATTTATAACGGGTGGCTCCAATAAGACAGAGATCAGTGCTTTGCATCACACTGTGTGTTTAATTATTTTATTTTATTTTTTGCTTTTTTTAATGTGTGCATTTACTTATTTAAGTAAATTCATCCTCACACTTGGGCTCAGCATTATCTGGGGAATCAGAGTAACAAATGTTCCACAGCCTGATTTTTATATACAGAAAACATTTGCAGGTGCAAAAAAATGACAGTTTTTACTACCTGTAACAGTGCAGATGTTGCTGATGTCTATCATGTTTATTTCTTCCCTTTTCCCTGCATGGAACCACGTCAGTAAAAACATTGCACCATATGCAGAAACCTTGACATGTTTGAGAGCTTCTTAAATCTTTTGTGTGTTTAGTTTGTCTCAGTCTCCCTACAGGATGCTGAGATCACAGATGTGTGAGGGCTAAACTACCTTGCTGTCCTTGTTGCTGAACATTCTTTATGCCTTTTACTCGATATTTGGACTCGTGATATAAGAGATGACATAATATTATACACATGCATGAAGCCTTTAGAGCAGCTTAAGAGAAGCTTAAAGTGAATTATAGCAAATCCCAGACAGACACTTTAAAAATACTAAATGCAGTTTTTAAAATGTTACTGTGGAATGAATAAGAGTAGCTGTCATACTGGAACCATTGCATAACACCACTGGTATTAAATCTCTGTGTTGAGAAATATGAGGTGACAGCAAAAATGATGGGGAAAATAAAGCAACTTAAAATGCTTTTTAATAGTTTAATATTTTAAGTGATCTGATCATTCTCTGGAAGTGACAGCTGTTGTTCACAATACAGATATTAACTTGGCAACATTGAAGTAACAGCTACATAAATAAAATCTCATGCTCATGCTGAACGTGTACTGCGCTATAGAGGTCTAAATTAAGGGAGTAGAATACAATACATTGTGCAAATAATGTTTCCAAAGTTATTTGCGTGTACCAAAGCTTTAACAACAAAAAATAAGCAATTAACTGGAGTGTGGAAGTCTGGTGGGGATTTTAATATACATTAAATTCTATAACACATATGCTTGCAGAAATTCCCCATGAGAGAATTATTGTAGCCATTTTAAAAGAAGAACCTTCAAAGCTCTCAAGTTCCATATTTGCAATATTTTTAATCATGCTTGTGCAGCTCTCATGAGACAGTGCTGATCACATTAGTAACAGGAAGTTTAGTACAGAACACGTGTATGACAAATGAATAAGGAATTACAAGAAAATCCCAGGCACATGCTTCCCTTAATTATTTTTAGGTATTTATTATTATTTAGTAGATTGAAGACTTTTTGTTTGGATTTTAGTACATATAAATATTACACACATATAAACACAACACTTTGTATTTATAGAGTTTAATTTGGGCTGTTTTACTGAGACAATTCTAAATTAATATTTAATATAAACTGAATAGGAGTAATTAAGTCAAGCATATTGAAAGCTTGATTGATCATTTTGATTACAAAATAGAATGAGTGGTGGAGTGACAGGGTGAAAATTATGAGCTTTTCAGTGGTAATGACAATAGATCAATCAATACTCATTGTATAGGTTAATAGTCACAGTAATTACACCACAGTAACTAATGAATTATGTTAAGAAACATGGCAGTCAGATGAGAGTGTGACAGAAAAAAGATATACTGTAACACATAATCATCAGATCAGGATTTTTAACTATGCACTACATTTAGTATATTCAGTGTAAGTGTCTAATGGTGAAAAAATATCATTTGGAACTTGTGCTTTATTACAATAACTTCTATCCTTCCTCATAAAAATTGTTTATTATTTTTGAGAAAACAAAAGACGTGATTACTTTTTTAGAATAAACAACAAGACATTTCCCATTTGTGTGTTGCAGTTGTTTTGCTAGTCTACTGCTACTACTGTGTACATTCTTTTCCCCAAAAACTCCATTTAGACATCCTCAAAAATGTAGGATCAGTGCATGGGTGAGGGTAAGGTTACTAACTTTGTGGATTAGACTTCAGAATGTTAACCATAACAACAACACATCAAAAAACTGAAACATCGGCACTGATTTGAAAATGTTTGGAATAGAAGTGATAAGAATTAGAGATACTTGACTTTGGCCTCCCTGACCTCTACCCAACAGAAAACCTTTGGGATGAATTAGAGTGGAGAACACAACCCAGCCCTTCTCATTTAGCTTAAGTGTCTGACGTCACAAATGTGCTTCTGGAAAAATGGTTGACAATTTCCATTTAAAAAAAAAACCCTTGTGGAAAGCCTGAGGATTCCCAGAAGACTTGTAGCTGTTATAACTGCAAAGAATGGGCCAATATCATATTAAACCCTGTGGATTAAGCATGGGATGTTACTCAAATTCATATGAGTGTCAAGGGAGATGAGTGAATACTTATGACAATATATGGCAATTTATTATAATGATTTTGATACATAAAGGGGAAACTCTTTTCTGTAACAGTACTGGCAATATACACTGGATGTATATTGTACAGTGGTGTGAAAAAGTGTTCGCCCCCTTCCTGATTTCATTTTTTATTCAAACAGAAATATTTCAGATCATCAAATAAATGTAAATATTAGACAAAGATAACACAAACACAAAATGTGGTTTCTAAGGCTACGTCCACACGTACCCAGGTATTTTTGAAAACGCAGATGTTTCTATGCGTTTGCCACGTTATTGTTTCAGTGAGATGAATTTCTACAATACTGTTACTGTTAATTCAGTGTTTAAATGCTTACATATACACACAGTTACTGTCCCTCCACACATACGACTCTGTTCTGCTTCTATGCCCCAGCTTTGTTTACTTTTTCCCACTGAGGCTTCTAGACTTCTGATTGGCCAACATTTCTGCACGGTTAGAAATATATCGCCACCTGTTGCTTTGGCATGTTCCTAGCAGCGTTTTCCTTCATTTCTGCCTTTACGTGTGGACGGGATTATTTTTTAAAACGAAAACGGAAAATCTCCGTTTTCAAAAATACCCGTGTACGTGTGGACGTAGCCTAAATGAAGGTGTTTATTATTAACGGGCAAAAGTAGTGCAAACCTACATGCCCCCCCCCCGGTTAGAACATGAATGAACTGTGATGTATCACACCTTTGACTGACTTCAATTTAGATTTTATTCAGTCCACGATATTGAGCCTTACAGTATAAAGCCATTTATAAAGTTGTGGGACTCCAGCGAGCTACAGTGAGAGTCATGATCCACAAATGGTGAAAACTTGGAACCAGAGATGGGCAGCAACGTGTTAGTAATCCAATTACTTTTTTCAAGTAGCAAGTAATGTAAGGGATTACTATTGCAAAAAGTAATTAGATTACTGTTACTTTCCCGTAAGCACACTGCGTTACTGTGTTACTACACTGTCATTAATTTGTTTGTGAGAGTGTCTCATGACAATGATGTAAGCGCATGCGACATCCGTGGCAGCAAGAGACGTGTGCAGATCAACAATGGATAATATGGAGTGCGGGAGAGAGTACAGAAGTGTGGAAGTACTGACATTATGTTGAGTTTGATTCAGTAAAAAGTGACAAAAACATTAGTGTCTGCTGTTCACTTTGCGTGGGAAGAAAACATCTTTCCACAGTGAAAAATTAAACTTCAAATCTGAGCAAGCACCGAGCACGCTGCCACGGGAATGTGACAGGACACTGAGTCTTTGATTTTATTTATTTTCTGCTGTGTTTTACTTGCATCTATTTGAAAGAATGAGTGTAAACACAAAACATTATTTTATTTTATATGCTGGAATATGCAGAAAATAGGTTTAAATGTTACATGAATTTCTTCGAATTCAAGACAAATAATTAAATTTTTGCTTAATGCAATGTGCATAAAGTTAAAAGATTCAAACTAATAAAAAATATTTTAAAAAGAGACTTTTTCATTTGATTCAGTTTTATATGATGGATTATCCAGAAAAAACAGAATGAAGACTGGAGTGGCCTAGTCAAAGTCCTGACCTGAATCCAATTGAGATGCTGTGGCTTGAGTTTGAAGACGCTCCAATGTGATTGAAGTATAACAATCCTGCAAAGATGAGTAGGCCAAAAATTCCTCCCTATAAAAGAATCTTTGTAAGTTATCGCAGATGCTTGATAGGAGTTGTTAGGTTCAGGGAGGAATCACGTTTTCACACAGAGTCATGTGGGTTTGGGGTTTTTTCCCCTTAATAACACAGTAAAAAAGCTTCATTTAGAAACAATACTTGTGTTATTGTTGTCTAATGTTTACATTTGTTTGATGATCTGAAAAATTTACGTGTAACAAACATACAAAACAAGGAAATCAGGAAGGGGGCAACCTCTATTTCACACCACTGTATTGTAGGGTTGTAGAAGAAAATATCATCTTTATTGGACAAACCGGGCATTCAGTTACAAGCCATATACAAACCACATGAGAAATACAATTCACAAACACAGGCCCTCTGATTACATATAAAATACTTGTCAAGATATATCATTGACATTTTCACTTTGCCCTTTCTTTAGGATAAATGATAGCTTGACATCGTTTATTGACTGTTGAGAATTTATTCGTAAATCAGGGTGGAAAATAAGTATTTGGTCAATAACAAAAATACAACTCAATACTTTGTAACATAACCTTTGTTGGCAATAACAGAGGTCAAACGTTTACTATAGGTCTTTACCAGGTTTACACACACAGTAGCTGGTATTTTGGCCCATTCCTCCATGCAGATCTTCTCGAGAGCAGTGATGTTTTGGGGCTGTCGCCGAGCAACACGGACTTTCAACTCCCGCCACAGATTTTCTATGGGGTTGAGGTCTGGAGACTGGCTAGGCCACTCCAGGACTTTCAAATGCTTCTTACGGAGCCACTCCTTTGTTGCCCGGGCGGTGTGTTTTGGATCATTGTCATGTTGGAAGACCCAGCCTCGTTTCATCTTCAAAGTTCTCACTGATGGAAGGAGGTTTTGGCTCAAAATCTCACGATACATGGCCCCATTCATTCTGTCCTTAACACGGATCAGTCGTCCTGTCCCCTTGGCAGAAAAACAGCCCCATAGCATGATGTTTCCACCCCCATGCTTCACAGTAGGTATGGTGTTCTTGGGATGCAACTCAGTATTCTTCTTCCTCCAAACACGACGAGTTGAGTTTATACCAAAAAGTTCTACTTTGGTTTCATCTGACCACATGACATTCTCCCAATCCTCTGCTGTATCATCCATGTGCTCTCTGGCAAACTTCAGACGGGCCTGGACATGCACTGGCTTCAGCAGCGGAACACGTCTGGCACTGCGGGATTTGATTCCCTGCCGTTGTAGTGTGTTACTGATGGTGACCTTTGTTACTTTGGTCCCAGCTCTCTGCAGGTCATTCACCAGGTCCCCCCGTGTGGTTCTGGGATCTTTGCTCACCGTTCTCATGATCATTTTGACCCCGCGGGATGAGATCTTGCGTGGAGCCCCAGATCGAGGGAGATTATCAGTGGTCTTGTATGTCTTCCATTTTCTGATGATTGCTCCCACAGTTGATTTTTTCACACCAAGCTGCTTGCCTATTGTAGATTCACTCTTCCCAGTCTGGTGCAGGTCTACAATACTTTTCCTGGTGTCCTTCGAAAGCTCTTTGGTCTTGGCCATGGCGGAGTTTGGAGTCTGACTGTTTGAGGCTGTGGACAGGTGTCTTTTATACAGATGATGAGTTCAAACAGGTGCCATTCATACAAGTAACGAGTGGGGGACAGAAAAGCTTCTTACAGAAGACGTTACAGGTCTGTGAGAGCCAGAGATTTTCCTTGTTTGAGGTGACCAAATACTTATTTTCCACCCTGATTTACGAATAAATTCTTTACAAATCCTACCATGTGAATTCATGGATTTTTTTTTCACATTCTGTCTCTCACAGTTGAAGTGTACCTCTGGTGCAAATTACTGACCTCTGTCATCATTTTAAGTGGGGGAACTTGCACAATCGGTGGCTGACTAAATACTTTTTTGCCCCACTGTATATAGTGTGATGTAACAACTTGGGAAAAAAAAGGTATACAATTGTTTAATGGAACATATTGTTCTTTACTTACATATTAGATATAAAGCAACAAACGTTGCATAAGGTCAGTTTTCAAAGGGCTGGCGCAATTTGAGTGACTGTTTTTCTGCAGTATAATCTGAATAAGGAGCGATAACTTGAAAACTGAACATGATAATTGCCAATGATGAAAACTGGTGATTAAACTCCAATGAGTCATCATGGCAGAACAAACTCCCAGCGGTAATAAGATTTAGGATACGACTCCCTGGAGTCCAGGTGCTGGTGGTGGTGAGGATAAAAACTGGGGCTTGGATGGATCTCTGACTGAGTTGTCTATGAGGTGGAGCACAAATGAGAGTCTGAAAGGGAGAATGATGGAGAGCACAGATTTAAACCATGCAAAGCAGAGGCTAACTGGCTCAAAAAGGTGGGAAGGAAGATGATTGGACTAGAGCAATGAGGTCAGTATTGAAATTGACAGCGTGGGAAAGTGGTAGTGATGTAAAGAACAGAAATCAGCTTAATACCCAGGAAAGCAGGCAGATGAGTGATTATAGATCTTTGTTATTTAACGTACAGATAAGGTTCATTCAACAGGAAGAGATCAATTGGAAGAATTGAACATTTGTTGATGAGACTCCAATGACCCATCATGGCACAGTGGAATGCCAGCTGTGATAGGATTTAGGACAGGACCCCTCAAAAAAATTAACTGACTCTACAGAATGACAACGTATGACTATTAGCTGAAAACAGACAATATAAATACGCATCCTAAGAGAAATCATGTTAACAAGAGGAAGCTGGGGAAGGGTCCAGATAGCAAGAGGAAAGAGCAAGTAGAAGATGAAAAGGAGTTTGAGTCAATGGCCAGGAAAAAAGGACTAAGAGAGCCTGCGACCAGGCTGAAAAGCCAATGTAGGCTGAGAGGGAGAGAAGCGAGAGAGCACCTGCAACCAGTTTGAAAGATCAACGAAGACCAGGAAAGAATAGTGTGAGAGTCTGCGATTTGGCTGAAAGGCCAAGAGAGAGAGAGCCTGCACCAAAGAATTATTGCACTGTGCTCAGGGAGATACAGCTATTTTGTTGCATAATATGGGGATGCATACACTGCCATCGTTATCAGAAGCGTAACACGAGACTGAACTTCTATCTGCAGAAAATGCGAAACAGCAGAAACTCCCCTACCATAAAGTTTACTACCTGCTAACTATGTCTGTGAAGGTTCTCAGTCATCCAGGTCATCGTAGTCAAAGGAGCTTGCAAAGAAAAGCGTCTAGACTTCTTTAAGTTGCTTGAAAACGTTTCACCTTTCATCCGAGAAGCTTCTTCAGTTCTAAGGTCAAATGGTGGGGAGTCCCAGATTTAAACCTAGTGGGAGTATCCCCCCACAGAGGGACAAAGGGACCCCCTGATGATCCTCTAATCGCCTGAGCCAAGGTGTGAAACTGTGAAGTGGCTGTTTGGTCTCTCCAATGTAGAGGTCTGGGCATTCCTCGCTTCACCCGAAAGACAAAACACCAAAACACAGACTTAACAATGTGGTGTATGCTGTACAGTGCAGCGAGGAGTGCCCAGACCTCTACATTGGAGAGACCAAACAGCCACTTCACAAGCGCATGGCACAACACAGAAGAGCCACCTCAATGGGACAAGACTCAGCTGTCCATCTGCATCTTAAGGATAAAGGACACTCTTTCGAGGATGCCAATGTTCACATTTTGGACAGAGAGGACAGATGGTTTGAAAGAGGAGTGAAAGAAGCCATCTATGTCCACTGTGAGCGACCATCTTTGAACAGAGGCGGTGGTTTACGACACCAACTCTCGGCCATCTATAATCCAGTTTTGAGATCCCTTCCCAGACGCCTTAACGCTCACTCACATCCTGGGCCGTCTGATCTCAGGAATTTGCATGAGGTCGGGCCAGGTTTCACAATGAACACACCCGAAACTCTGGCTGATTGGGACTAGGGCTGGGCCATATTATACCGTTCACGGTAATACCGGTATAATGTTAGGCAACGATAGGAAAATGAAATATCGCGATAGAATGGGAGTAAAACGCGCATGCGCAGTGCCTTTGTTTTCATACGCACATGGCCGATTGTTGGTTTGTAAAAATGGTGCAACTTCCGTGATGTGGAACTGGTTTGGTGTTTGTCCGTCAGATACACAACAAAGCACATTTTTTGCAGAACATGCAAGCGGCCGTTGTTATTGTCGTATTTGTCGGACTAAGATGCTCTTAAATCTGGGAGTAATCTGGGTCCCAAACTCCGTATATTTGACTTCAGGTCAAACAACACTGCAGCATCACTGAGAGTTAAAAACTGTCTAAATTCTTTCATCTTTAATAAAACGATCAGCATTGCTGCTTTACCAGGTGTAACTATAAAGTTTAACTTCCAGGCATCCATGAAAACAAAAGTTATTACATTTAACGGAGTTAGAAGTTAGCAGGAAGCTAGCGGAAGTTAGCTCGCTAGTTTCGCTAGTTACCTAAGCATGATATAGCATGTTCTGACTGAGAGATTTCTGAAAAAATTCAAACGTACAGCTCTGCTATCACTTCCAACATAAATGAAGACAGGAAACTAAACAGCAGTGACGTTTGTAGGGTTACTGAAGTTGGGCTAGCTGGTATATAATGATGTGCTACGTGATCGCTAGCGACACAGCTATGTTAGCATAACATAAACAGTGAAGCTGGAGGACGAACACTAACACTTTTCCACTTATAAAAGTTAATGTGAAGGTTCCTCATGGTTAGAGACAAATGCAATCGCATGGCAGGATGCTGTAAACGGACCAAACTTCAGTCAGGAGAACAACTGAGATAATCCATCCACAATACGAGGTTAGTCATTAATATACTGCAACAACATGGGAATAGCTCAGCTGCCAGAGAATTCAACATTAATGAATCAATGGTACAGAAGTGGAGGAAGCAAGAAGAATGAGTTTAATAAAGTTTGATTTATCTGACTGCTTTGTTTCGCTTAATGTGCCTTATAATCCCGTGCACCTTATGGTCCGAAAAATGCGTACTGCACACTGCAGTTTAATGTTGCAAAGCACCTCTTTTTAACTTCAGTGGATATTATACATGGTTATGCTCAGGATATGTCAGCCCATTTCTACTGGAAATGCCTTTGGGTTAAACTTTCAGCAAGGAATTTGCATTTGCACTGTTACATTTTTATAAAGCTTTAATGTACATAAAAACCAGCTTCTTGTTTAAGTGAAAATAAATGGAAGGTTGTCTTTTTGCGCTAGTAATGTTGTGGAGTTGTATTTTGTCTCGCATCAATTATATCGTCAGTTATATCGTTATCGCAAATTTTCAAATATATATCGTGATAAATATTTTTGGCCATATCGCCCTGCTCTAATTGGGACCCACACCCAGTTTCACACCTTGGCTCAGGGGATTAGAGGATCATCAGGGGGTCCTTTGTCCCTCTGTGCTGGGAGACTCCCACTAGGTTTATATCTGGGACTCTCCACCATTTGACCTTAGAACTGAAGAAGCTTCTCGGATGAGAGGTGAAACGTCTTCAAGCAACTTAAAGAAGTCCAGACGCTTTTCTTTGCAAGCTCCTTTGACTACCTGCTAACTACTACCTGATAATACCCCACAAAACCTAAAGATGGTGTTGTATATGAAGACATATGAATGGACACATGGTTCAAATTATTGAGCAAATATGAAAAATACTTTCTGGAGACCATCTTAAATAATGTAACTGAATAGCAGAAGTGGGATTGGAAAGTCATGATTGAATAATAAAGGGAAATGTTTTGTGGCCATGTATGAGATTCAGACAGATAACCAGGGGAGAAAGCTGATGTTTAATGTACAATGTGCAAAGAAAGATGTGCAGCATTTAATTAGTTAGGATTCCTAAAATGCCCAAAACTTGACATGTGGTTCCACAAAATAAAACAAAAACTTGTATAGACTTGTTAAGATTCACTAGGCAGAGAATCAGAAGGCCAGATTAACCAACGAAAGTAGACCTACAGAGAGCTACACAAATGTGGCTTCAAAAGGTCTTTATGCATGCTCAATCATCCAGGTAAGTAAATCCCCAAAGTTGATCCTCAACCCATTGGTAGGCAGCTCTGAACACCACATCCACATCCAGGATTTTGTTGAGAAGGTGAGAGATGTCATTATGGAGGCAGATGAAACCATGGTCTCGTACGATGTTACATCTCTCTTCACTTGCGTTCCAGTCACTGAAGGTAGTCACTGGAGGTAGTTCGTAAGAGATTACAGGATGACCCCAAACTCAGCAACAGGACTACTCTCAGCATCAACCAAGTGTGTTTGCTCTTAACTGTGTCTTCATTCCACCTACTTCACATACAAGGGTCAGTACTACAGGCGGAAACATGGGTGTGCCATGGGTTCCCAGTTTCACCCATCGTGGCCCACTTGTACATGGAAGAAGTGGAAAAGCTTTGCTATCCTACCCTGGAACACCACCAAGCCATTGGTTCAGGTATGTGGATGACACCTGGGTAAAAATCCAATCTCAGGATGTACCACATTTCACGGATCACATTAACTCGATGGACTGACACATCAAATTCACCAGGAAGGATATGAAAAGTGGCAGGTTAGGCTTCTAAGGTTTGACTCTAATCATCCACTAGAGCATAAACTGGGTGTAATCAGGACGCTGCAACACAGAGCGAACTCCATCCCCACTGACACAGCGGCCAGGGAAGCAGAACAACATCACATCAAGAAGGCTCTGAGTAAATGTGGTTATCCCAGCTGGACTTTTGTCAAAGCTGGGAAGGCTTCTAAAGAAAGCTCCAGGTGATCCAGAAGAAAAGGACAACCGGTGCCTAAACGAAAACCTGTAGTGATCCCGTACGTGTCAGGAGTATTGAAACAGCTGAGACGCATTTTATCTCAACACCAGGTCTCTGTGACTTTTAAACCCCAAAACACGCTGTGCCAAAAATTGGTCCACCCCAAGGATCGGGTCCCCCGACACAGACAGAGTAACATAGTGTACGCTGATAAGTGCCGGGAGGATTGCCAGGATATATATGCTTTGAGTACTCCGGGAGAGTAGAAAAGTGCTATATAAGAACCAGTCCATTTACCTCCCAGTGGTGCCAGTTCCAGTCCTAATGCAATGTACTGTTTATAAGATTGGTGAAACCTGTAGTCAGCTGAGACTGAAGAAGTCACTTGGATAAGTGATGAAATGTTTCTCCGACTGAAAACGCTACGTCCAGATGAACAGAATGAAATTTTGGGGTGGCTTCAAAAGATACGTATAAGTCTTGATACTTACAAGGAGATAACAGATGAAGGTGCCAGTAGGAGTACATAGTAAGGTGCTACTGAGAGGTAACCTTATCACCGTAAAGTTTTTGTTTTGTTTTTCCCTCAAATACCCTTTTTAAAAAAAATTTAAAAAAATAGTGGATGGAATGAATTTCCATACTAATGACTCACATTTATATACGAGGGCAATCCCAAAAGTAAGGTCTCCTATTGTTTTAGAAATACAAACAACCGTTTATTTTCCATAATATTTACATCATTTTAAAGCTTGAAGACTTATTTATTTTCCTAAGTGTGGATGACACCGCTTGTCCACACGTTGCCTGTCAAACTGTCGCTCTCCAGCAAAACTTTGGTTTGAACTTCATCACCCACCTTGCATTCTGGACTTCGCACCCAGTGACTACCACCTGTTGCCAAAGTTGAAAGAACATTTGTCCGGCAGGTGATTCTGCAGAGGCGGCGAGCAGGTATGACATGGACATTGTAAAACTGCCACAGCATCTACAAAAATGCATTGACCGAAAAGGTGATTATGTTGAAAAATAAATAAGTATTCAAGCTTTAAAATGATGTAAATAATATGGAATCTTATTCTGAAGGTGTAATCTGTAGGAGATAAGGCAGGCAGCATCAGATAGTCTATAGAATGGCTTTGGTGGTACAGAAAAGAAAGTAGGTGAAGGCTGAGTCAATGATTGAAAGGGAAGAATGATGAAATACCTGGGGAAGGATGAAGAGGTATAGCGAGACAGGAACCTACAGAATGGAGGACAAGTGTAATCTTTTCAAAAACAAGGGTGATGTACAGAGCTGTAGAAACTGCAGAGGGATAACGATGATGAGTCATACCATAAAGGTAAAGAAAACCGTTTTCGAAGCTAAGTTACAAAGGAAAGTGACTATCAGTGAGCAGCATGTGAGCAGTATGGCTCCTTGCTGAGAAAGAGCACTACAGATGAGGTGTTTGCTTTGAAAATGCTAATAGCGAAGTACAGAAATGGTATTAATTAGCTGCACTGTGTCGTTGTATGTCTAGAGAAATGCTGGTTCTGCATAAGGAAGTCAGGAATGTCAGAGAAGTACGTAAGACTAACATTTATGATGACAGCAAGACAGTGGTAAAATGTGTGGTAGGTACATCAGGTATCGGCTCTGAGCATCTTCTTGTTTCCAGAAGTGATGGACAGGCTGACAGATGAGGTTAGGCAGGAGTCTCCGAGAACTATAATATTTGCAGACAGTATTGTGATTTGTACTGAGAGTAGGAAGCGGGTGGAAGGGAGAGTGGAGAGGTGGAAGCATGCACTTGAAAAAAAAGGAATGGAATCAAGTAGAAGCAAGGCAGAACACGTGTGTGAATGAGTAGGAGACGGCTGTAAAAGTGAGCATGCAAATAGTAGAGATATTAAAGGTAGATGAGTTTAAATACCTGGAGTCAATCATCCAAAGCAATGTGGGTGTGAAAGTGGGTGGAGATGAGTGAAGTGCCAGAGTTGAAAATGTAGTTAAAGATTTTTAATGGGAGAGGCCAAGACAAACTGGTTTAGAAATGTGTGCAGCGGCAAGGTTGAGATGGTTTGAACGTGTGCAGGATAGGGATAGTGGATATACTGGACAGAGACTGTTGAAGATGGAGCTGCCAAGTAGGATGAAAAGAGGCAGGACACAGAGGAGGTCCATAGTTGTGAAAGAGTTTTCTCGGTCACACATAAAATATGACAATATTCTGTTCTGCTTCAGCAAGAAAGAGAGAACGAAAAAATACTTAAACAGCCTATCTTTTGCAGGTGTAGTGGCCTCAAACATTGCATGTGAGCAACTGTATAATGTTACAGTCTATACAATTTTTCAGAGGGTTACTCTCACCACCCTTCCAAGCAGCCTGGAGTCACTGCTGGACTTCGATGGCTTGGTTTCAACCATGGTCCGTTTCCACAAATGAACAGTTGAAGTGGTGAGCATAAAGTTAGATGATCTGGTGACTGGCCGTGTCTCCTCGAACTACTTTTCTTTGTGTCCATATAAGAAATAGTTGTGCTTCATTTTTAGTCTTTACCTTTTATACAGCCTATAAATGTGTAGTAAAATCAGCTGTAAATGTGGTTTCATCAGTATTGTGAGTGAATTACAGTGTACATAATGGGATGTAAGACTTCGACAGTGACACACCTAACTCATTGAGACTCTTCATTTGGCTAGCTGTTGTAAAGATGATTTTCAGGAAATTTTTAAATGCAGAGAGGAACACAGACGGCAAACAACAAGAACAGCATTAAAGCGCTACAGTGCAATCTTTGCTTTTGCTGTTGGTGTTTTTCCAAATATCATTTCAAGTTAATAACCAACTGGGGTAATGTGTTTACATGTTGCATGGATGACCTGCACCAAACTGTCGTGCTTGATGTAGAATGACATATAAATTATTGGGTATAACTGTTCAGTTAAATACTCATATAGGTACTGTTTTTCATTAGCAAAGCATAGGACCTCCTCTGTTGAGTGGTCAGCATTCATATCTTGCTTCCAAGAGGCAGCTGTTAGGAACCACCACCAGTATGAATACACATATATGCACATACCTCTGTTCTTGTCTTTTTCTGTGAATTCCAATGGAGTCGCCTAATCACAGCAGTCATCTGGTTCTGTTTGGTTACAGTGGGGAGCTGCCCTGGAACTTTGATCAGAGGAATCTGCAAAACAAAACCAAAACAGATCTCAGTTTAATCTATTTCTACCAAACTTCACCGGGCAACATCTAACTGGCTCCCAACTGAGATACTAATGGTGATTTAACAACGAGGCCTACATAGTGGAAGGGTGGGATCAAAAAGAAACATTATTAGAAAATAGAACATATCTTATGCAAAAGAGTTAATGTGACCCTGAAAGAAATAGAACTGAAACGAGTCACTACAGGACAGTTCAAGATAGAGTAGGTTTATATTTAGTTGAGAAAGAAAGTCCTCAAATAAGAAGTTATCATTATTACATTTTGATTTTTCCAAAGTACAAACTAAACTATTATCAGCATCCATCCAGCCAATGATTTTCCGAATAACGTAATATCAATTCATTAAATCCTGAATCGATTCTTAAATATAAATGTATTTTGCCAGAAACACTAGAATCTCAGGTTAAAGCTTTTATTTCAACAACCACCAAACAAAACAGCAAATGAGAGCAGATTCCACACAAAGACGTAAAAACAAAGCACAGACCCGACACATCAGAATCAAAGCCGACATCTCACAGATTCTGAAGCTGCAGGTTCCGTCACTCTCTGACCAAAATTCACTGAACCAGCAGCAAAAGAAGATCTAAACTACGCTTAACAATTGATAAATATTGTCATTAACTCTCTCCTACTTCTGCTGATTTGCTTCCACCACAATAAAATCACACTTCCTACACAGCTCTCTCTCTCAGTGTACTTCAAGAACAGTTTCCCATCTCAAATCTGTTTTCTGCATTATTAGCTTGCTTATTATGCACCAGTCTACCTTTGTTTACAGCGCTGTTGGCCACTGCTTTGTTGTTTCTTTGTTTTGTTTTTTCAAAAATGACCTCTGACAAGAATAATTTCTGATTTTCAATACCGAAGAAGTTTAAATGTTTTATACCAAATTGCAAAATGCTTAGCTGTGTCTCTGATAAAACTCTGTAACTTCACTCTGCTTCACTTCAGCAGCATTGGGTAATGTTCAAATGTTGATTCATGGTTTTCTTTTGTTTTTGTTCTACTGCCGAATATTTTTAAGGTTATCTGCTATAAAAAGCGAGGCCAGGAGAATGTTTTTCTGTTTTGTAATCAGTTACTTTGGCACAAAGGCATCTCCTATAATGGTCACACTTCTGATGAAGTCTCACAAGTGTCAGTACTGATAAATCATCAGAATTATAATATTTCTGACTGCCTGAGGAAAATTTCCCTGCTTCAAATGGAACCAAATGGAATCGAATCGGGGATCAAATTGATTCGGGACCTTGTGAACTGGAATCAGATCGATTATAGAAATCACTAACGATACCCAGCCCTAGTAATAATGTGGCAGTTTAGTTTATTACCATGCAATTACCAAAGAAATAACAACAAAAAAATCCAAGTAATGTCATGGTAGCAACAGTCATTACAGCTGAGTAATATTACACTGAAATTTATGTAAATAGATAATAAGGGCCCAAACACCATGCAAATACAGCTCGGTAATAAAGTGGTAATAGAAACAAGAACACAATAATGTGGTCATTTCAAAGTTATTACCTACTACCAATGTTTCCTTTCAAAGTGAATGAGTATTGGCTTTAATCTGAGCCCCTCCTGAATGACCTAACTCCTCACCCTATCTCTAGGAGAAAGCTGTGGGTAGATTCCAGACACCACTTGAGTCATTCTTTCAGTCACTAACCAGAGCCAGAGCAGGTCATAAGCAATGTTCCCTCTAATTTTTCACGTGTCTGAGTGAACACACAAACTCCCCGAGTGATCCCTTGGACCACTGTGAGCGACATCAGACGTGTGCACTGTGGTCACGCCAGCATCGTATCCATCCAAGTTACATGGTTTATTAAAATAATAAAATTACAGCATTTACATTTATGTTAGACTACGGTACTTTTAATTAACTGCTTTAGCCCACTTATAATGAAAAGTTAAAAAAAAATCTAGTTATTGACCTGTGTAATATGTTAACACTATTGGAAGTAAAAATAACTTGAACTCCAATTTCGAAAACATAACTTACTTTTTTCTTCTTTTTTTTATACAGCTCTGACTAGTATTATGAGTATGAGTCTGTGGTCTGGGAGAGAGTCTGTAACTCTGTCTGCAAAATATAGTATGTAATGACCAATGCTGGGCAATTAATTATATAGTTACTTCTTCAAAAAAGTAACTCAGTTTGGCAAACAACAAAGTTTTTTGCAGCTTTTTTTTTTAAATGCAGCCAAGGTGTTTTTAAATAAACACTTCAATCTATTTACAGAACAATCAGCTGTTCTGCATCAAATTTGATGCCACACAAATTATTTGTGCCACTCCAAAAAATAATTTCTGTCCACTATGAGATCAAGGAGAACAACAGTCACACACAACAAAACTATTGACTACACTACACACTAACTACACAAGATTTGCGCTAAACGTCTCAAATCTCTCATATCTCAAAGGACCGCCGTCACTCCTAAAACTTCTTCCCGTTTCTTAACAACTAGATGCCACGTTGCCATATCATTTTTTGATTGGTCGACGTGGTACTTTTTTGGACGAATAGGAAAGGGAGAGGGGGTGGAGTTTGTTTTTGCTCACAGGCTTTCGAGCCTTTTTTCTTATAAAACGCAGTTTTTACAGTTTCTTCCCACAGTAAATATAAACAACGATAGCATTCAGCAAGAAAATCAAACATTGCAGATATTTTTATCATAACTCTGGTTTTACGTGGCCGATTGACACAATTTAAAAACTGGTATAAAGTCCACACTTTTTCCGTCAATTGTTCCGTCTGTCCTCCTCACATCTCCAATGGTTTTACACGTTGTCATTAACGTGGCTTCACTCCACATCAGCCACGCCGCTTTGCTAGTTAAAACACCGGTGTGCTAAGACACCGGCACATAAAGACGCTGTCAAAAGCCTGTCAGCGACGTTGATTAGCTGCGTATATACGAATGTAAATCACATTATTGGCTGGACTATGGGATAAGGTGGCATCGTTCTAATCCCATACGGGAGCAGCCAGTCACTGACTAACACTGCAAAACAGAATTGTTAAAGTATTTATTTTAATTTCAATTCAGGTTAGATTTTTTTTGTGCGCAACGCAGATTTTCTGTGCGCAGAGACCGTGCCAGCAGTGCGCAATTGCGCACGTGCGCAGCTTAGAGGGAACATTGGTCATAAGTGAGGGTAAGAACAGTACAGTTTTACTTTTACATTCAGCTCTTTTTACCACAACAGACTGGACATGCCAATCGATTCCACAGTCTCCTACTCCGCTCTCCCTTCACTTGTGAACAAGGACCTGAGAGCCAGATTCATTGACCAGTGACTTCCGTGACCTCCACCTCTGAGTTCTGTCTTATACACCACTGTGTAGTGGTATCACTTCAGATTTTTACATTTAAATGAAACTTTAGTAAGCTGTAGTTGTTGGCAGTAGCTGTTTAGGAAAGATTAGACAGAAAAGATATTGACTGTGGGAGTGAGTTTTGGATAAAGAATCATACACCAAACACTGTCGTTGCTATGCGAAGCGTAGTTGCTGAAAAGAGAGCAGGCCAAAACCAAACAAGCCAGAGAGGCAGGAACCTGACGCTACGCAGAATTAGATCGGCTAGTGAAGAAAAGCTGTCGGAAAGACAAGAAAGTATGGCTCGAACGAAAAGGTGCTGAAACTCAGGATGCAGCGGATCGGAATGATTCCAAGACCCTATACCACATAGTAAACGAGCTTACTGGATCGAGGACCATTTTGTCAAGGCTCCTGATCGCCCAAGAAGAGCAAAACAAATGATGGGCTGAACATTTCCAAGAGACCCTTAACCAGCCAGAGCCTGCCACGACGTACAATTTCGAGGCGGAGAATTCCCAAGATGAGCTTGGGGTCAACACTGGCAGAATCACCATCGAGGAAGTGAAGATCGCGATCAAGAGCCTCAAAAACAACAAAGCGGACGGCTTAGAAAAACTTGGCGGCCAAGCCATGGTGGAAGAACTGATGACCCTGTTCAACAAGTGCTGGCAAAGTGGCACAGTACTGCCCTGGCGAAAGGGCGCCATAGTCAAGCTACCAGAGAAGGGCAACACCTCCGAGTGCACAAACTGGAGAGGCATCACTCACTTCTCTGTGCCTGGCAAGGCATTCTGTATCGTAGTCAAAGGAGCTTGCAAAGAAAAGCGTCTGGACTTCTTTAAGTTACTTGAAGACGTTTCACCTCTCATCCGAGAAGCTTCTTCAGTTCTAAGATCAAATGGTGGAGAGTCCCAGATATAAACCTAGTGGGAGTAACCCCCCAAAGAGGGACAAAAGGACCCCCTGATGATCCTCTAATCCCCTGAGCCAAGGTGTGAAACTGGGTGTGGGTCCCAATCAGCCAGGGTTTCGGGTGAGCTCATTGTGAAACCTGGCCCGACCTTATCATGCGAATTCCTGAGGTCAGATGGCTCAGGATGTGAGTGGGCGTTAAGGCGTCTGGGAAGGGATCTCAAAACTGGATTATAGATGGCAGAGAGTTGGTGTCGTAAACCACCGCCTCTGTTCAAAGATGGTCGCTCACAGTGGACATAGATGGCTTCTTTCACTCCTCTTTCAAACCATCTGTCCTCTGTCCAAAATGTGAACCAAACAGCCACTTCACAAGCACATGGCACAACATAGAAGAGCCACCTCCACAGGACAAGACTCAGCAGTCCATCTGCATCTTAAGGACAAAGGTCACTCTTTCGAGGATGCCAATGTTCACATTTTGGACAGAGAGGACAGATGGTTTGAAAGATCATCTGTAGTGAAATTGCACATCGAGTGTACATATGTCAACCAGCATGCAGGCTGTTTCAATTGCTCCTGCTTTTTCTCTGTACTTCAAAAATTTTCTGACTTATTTCTTTGTCCTTTAATTAGTACTTAGAGTGTTTGTCTGTTTTAATAGTTTTTTTCTTAATAAACATTTGAATCAAGAGAATTTTTGTTCTGCTTGTTGCAGTGGAACTGTTACTTTCATTTTGCAATGGAACCGTGGTGTAGCAGCTGACACTGGATGGGTTGGTTACTCCAGAGATCAGCTGATTGTCCTGAAGCCAGCCGGCTTATCAATCAGACCCACGGAAGTACCAGCTGAAATCTGGAGACAAAAGCACCAAGGATGCAGAGATGGAGGACAGAAGAGGAGAAGAAAGGAGACAGCGAGACAGAGCAGGCTTAAAGAGAGAAGGAGGGTCAAACCATGTCTTTTGTTTATTATAATGGGGAACGTTCGGTTGCTAGCAAAAAAGATGGATGAGCTAACAGCACTAGCACGGAGTCAGAAGGAATATCAGGATTATAGCTTGATATGTTTCACCAAATCACAGATTCACCAGGATATTCCAGATGACGATGCATCAGTGGAAGGCTTCCACAGGGACAGTGCTGCAAGCAGTAAGCAGAATGAAGGGGAGGCTTGCCATTTTTGTTAATAACCGGTGGTGTAAACCTGCTCAGATAAAAATCAAAGAGCGGATTTGTTACCCGAACATTGAACTGTGTGCTGTTGGACTCAGGCCGTATTATTTGCACCGGGAATTTACCCATGTAATCTTGGTGACTGTTTAAAGTCCTCCCTCAGGAAACCTCACAGCTGCATGTGACGCTATGCACTCCTCTATAGCTCAGTTACAGACTCAGCACCCAAGCGGCTTCATTTCTATCTTGGGTGACTTCAACCATGTCCTCTTGGACACTACACTTCCAACTTTCACACAGTATGTGGTGTATCTCACCAAGGGGGAGAGAATTTGCTGTATGTTATGGATGCATACAGTTCCTCCTACCTCCCACCATTGGGTAGGTCAGATCAGAAGGCCTTAGCAGAACTACAGTGCAGTTTTGACGTAACAGAGTGGGAGAAACTTTGAGAACCTCACTGACTACATAACCTGTGTTTTTCAACAGATTCAACACAGCAGTAGATGCTCAACCTCCTGCTGATTTACTCATAGCCAGCCTGCAATCCACAGCAACACCATTCTCTCTCCCTCTCTTTCCACACTCCACCATTGCCTTCTCTAGTCCTGACGCCCTTCCCCCACCCATCACTTCCACTCACAATCAGGTTCGCAGACAAATGAGAAGATTCCACTCAGGTAAGTCTGCTGGACCAGATGGGGTGAGTCTCCATGTCCTCAACGGCTGTGCCCTCCAGCTTTGTGGAGTCTTTCATAAACTGTTCATGTCGAATCTGAGTCTGCAGAGGGTCCCAGTGCTATGGAAGACATCATCTCTCATTCCTGTACCAAAAACGCCACCTCCCAGTGGCCTCCAGGATTACAAGCCTGTGGTGCTGACTTCCCAAGTGAAGAAGACCCTTAAAAGACTAATTCTTGACTAGCTACGAGCCTGTAGTCAGGCCATATCAGGATCCCCTCTCAGCTTGCTTATCAGCCCCTCCTCGGAGCTGAGGACGGCATCATCTAGCTACGCCAATCTGGACCAGCTGGCGAGCACTGTGAGGGTCATGTTTTTGACTTTTCCAGTGCTTTCAATACCATTCAGGCCAACCTTCTGGGTGATGAACTGACAGCGATGCACGTGGATGCTTCTCTGGTGGAATGTTGATTACCTGACAGGAATACCACAATATGTGCATCTTCCACATTGTGTGTCTGACAATGTTATCAGCAACACAAGGGCACGACAAGGGACTGTTCTCTGCCCTTTCCTCTTCACCCTCTACACCACGGTCTTCAGCCACTACACAGGGAGGATGACCACATGGGTGGATGACTGGATGTGTAAAGCGCTTTGGGGTCCTTAGGGACTAGTAAAGCGCTATACATATACAGGCCATTTATCATTTACACAGAGACCTTTTATCGTCAGAAGTTTTCTGATGACTCCGTGGAAGTTAGATGCATCAGTGAGGGTGATGGGATGGAGTACTGGGCTGTGGTTGACTCCTTTGTAAACCAGAATCATCTGTAGCTCAACATGACAAGGACCAAAGAACTGATTGTGGACCAGGAAACCCTTGACTCGTGTTTCAATAAAGGGAGTCAATGTGTACATTGTGGAGAACTATAAATACCTTGGAGTACACATAGACAATAAACTGGACTGGGTTAATTACATCACTGCACTCTACAGGAAGGACCAGAGTCGTCTCTATTTTCTGATGCGACTGAGGTCTTTCGACATCTGTCGGACAATGCTCAGAATTTATTACGATTCTGTTGTGGCCTGTGCTATCCTCTATGCTGTTGCATGCTGGGGCAGCAGGTTGGGGGTCGCAACAGACTAAATAAATTGATCTGTAAGGCCAGTAATGTTGTGGGGACGGAGCTGGACTCCCTTAGGGTGGTGTCTGAGAGGCAGATGTTGTCCAAGAAAATGCTGGATAATACCTCCCACCCACTCCATGACGTGCTGGCTATTCACAGGAGCACGTTAAATGAGAGACTGAGATTACCAAAAAGCACCACTGAACAACACTAGAAATCTTTCCTGCCTGTGGCCATCTCCCTGTACAACTCCATCTAAAGCACAAGTACAGAGTGCAATAGTTACACCCTTTTGCACATTATCTACAGTAAAATAAGAAAATATAAAGTTTTACAGGTTACAGTTAAATGTCAATCATTTATTTCACCTCTGTAATGTTCTTGAGACACACACACACACACACACACACACACACACACACACACATATATATATATATATATATATATATATATATATATATATATATATATATATATATATATATATATATATAATGGAGTTGCAGAAAGGTGCGACAAAGAAGGTGCCTAAGAATACAGCAAGCTGTCCATACCTGAGGCCTTGGAAACTGCCAAGCAAAGACTCACAGCCTTGGCCAGCCGCTTGAGGAGGTACACCAGAGAGATAGAAGGCAGGAGAATATACCAGCTGTTCTCCACAGACCTAGAAAAGGTGTACTCTCAGTGGCAAGGGAACAATAAAAGAACAGCACCACCAAGGCTGGAGACGGAGCAATACTGGAAGAGCATATGGGAGTAGGATGCAACCCATAACGGCAATGCTCAGTGGCTAGAGGATCTGAGGGCAGACCACAGCGACCTCCCTGAACAGGGTCCAGTAACCATCACAGTGGCAGATATCCAAGAAAGGGTCTCCAGTATGAAGAGTTGGACAGCACCAGGGCCCGACATGGTTCACGCCTACTGGCTAAAGAAGCTGACTGCACTCCACGAGCGTCTGGCAGCACAAATGAACCAGCTGCTAGTTAACGAGAGACACCCGGAATGGCTAACTGAAGGCCGGACGGTCCTGATCCCCAAGGACCCCAAGAAGGGACCGGTCCCCTCCAACTACCGACCAATAACCTGCCTCAGTACTACATGGAAGCTCCTGTCAGGCATCATATCGGCTAAGATGAACAGGCACATGGGTCAATACATGAGCGGGACACAGAAAGGAATTGGTAAGAATACCAGAGGCGTAAAACACCAGCTACTGGTAGACAGAACAATCAGCCGAGACTGCAAGACCAGACTTACCAACCTGTGCACTGCCTGGATTGATTACAAGAAGGCCTATGACTCAATGCCCCACAGCTGGATACTGGAATGCCTAGAATTGTACAAGATCAATGGGACCCTAAGAGCCTTCATCAGGAACTCAATGGGGATGTGGCGTACAACACTAGAGGTATTATAAAAGTATTGTAGACCTGCGTGGAGCCCCAGATCGAGGGAGATTATCAGTGGTCTTGTATGTCTTCCATTTTCTGATGATTGCTCCCACAGTTGATTTTTTCACACCAAGCTGCTTGCCTATTGTAGATTCACTCTTCCCAGTCTGGTGCAGGTCTACAATACTTTTCCTGGTGTCCTTCGAAAGCTCTTTGGTCTTGGCCATGGCGGAGTTTGGAGTCTGACTGTTTGAGGCTGTGGACAGGTGTCTTTTATACAGATGATGAGTTCAAACAAGTGCCATTCATACAGGTAACGAGTAGGGGACAGAAAAGCTTCTTACAGAAGACGTTACAGGTAAGTGGGGGAACTTGCACAATCGGTGGCTGACTAAATACTTTTTTGCCCCACTGTGTATATATATATATATATATATATATATATATATATATATATATATACACACATGTAGTTATATTTCGTAAACTAATAATGTAATAGAATAGAATATATTGTATTGTATATTGTTCATTTAGTCTGTGACTTTTATTTTTTTGGGCGAGAAACTGTAACCTATCATTTCCATAAAGATTATGAAAGTTTTCTGATTCTGAAACTTGTGCTTTTACAGTTGCTTCACAGCACAGAGAATGATTAGTAAAATACATGCTGTACCTCTTAACCGCCAGCCAACCATGAAAAGCCAAACCCTTAGCCAAAGTACTAAAGTAACTCGTACACAAACGTGAGAACTTCTGAAATAATACAGCTTTGTTTTTACTTTCTCATTTAATGTGATTAGCATCAGATCAGGTTAACAAAGTGTGAAGAAAGTTGTGTTTCCTTGAATATGTGCAAAAACATAGACACACAACTATACGGCTCATTGGTCTGAAGACATAATTGAAGGTGACACAAATATGGGCTGCTGGCACATCAACAACTTTTTACAGGTCCTTAATCGGTACCGGCTAATGGTAGACACATACATAAATTAAGAAGATCACTTGTCTAGGGCATTGTAGTACATTAGTACTGACAGTAATAACAAATACACAAGGGTTTGATTATTTTTTTTTAATTATAATTTTTTTTTTTTAAAGAAAACAGAACAACAAAAGGAAAGGAACAGGGCAAGAGTGAGTGAGAGAAGGAGGGAAGGAGAACAAAAGAAAGCTTAGTCCAGCCAGTAGATCAACAACAACAGCAGTGGTGCAGAAACACTGCAGATGTCACTTGTCAGAATCAGAATCGCAGTTTGTTTCAAATTTGTACGCAAACACAAAATTTGTTGGGGTGTGATGCTGAAAAAAACAGTGGCACAGAAACAGAATACATGGTATGTAAAGTATATAATTTATAAATATCTATAGAAATATGTAAAATATTAAAAAGAAATAAATGCTCACAAAAGAAGTAATTTATACTGTCTACCTATAGACATAGAATACAATTAGAAAATAGGTATACAATGGGGGGGGGGGGGGGGGGGGGTATTTTTAACGAATCCAGTGTGCAAATTTTTTATCACCTGAGTAATTAGTGTTATTGTTGCACATTAACTGAGCAGTGATTGGGGTGAGGGGACATTATAAAGTAGTCAGATAGTCTGGGAAAAGTAACTATTCTTTTGCCTTAAGGCATAGGTGTCAAACTCTGGCCCGCAGCCTAATTACATTTGGCCCGCGAAGCCATACCAAATTACTATTAGCGCTGGCCTACTGGTATTATACAGCTAATATATATATTGTTTAGTATTAAGCTTTGCTGTTCCATATTCAGTTTTTCAGCAAAATGTGTTTGAGTCCATAAGAAAAGATTCATTCTTATATCTGGAGGAAGATTTTTTTTTCAATAAATATTAATGTTAGCCCGCGACTTTGTTCCAGTTTTGAATTTTGGCCCACTGTGTATTTGAGTTTGACACCCCTGCCTTAAGGTGTTGGTTCTAGTGTTGGTTGGTTCTAGTAGCTACGTGCCAGAGGGGAGTGTTACAAATAGTTTATGACCGGGTAGGCAGCAATGTTCCCATCCATCTCAGTGTCCTGGAGGTGTACAGGTCTTGTAGGAAAGGCAGCTTGCACTCAATCACCTACACCAGCGGTCTCCAACCTTTTTTGCGCCACGGACCGGTTCATGCCCGACAATATTTTCACGGACCGGCCTTTAAGGTGTCGCGGATAAATACAACAAAATAAAACCAGTACCGGTACCGAAAAAAGAAGATTTATTCATAACACACGTGAAAAGACCCAGGAAAACAGAGTTAACGATAAAAACGATAACAAAATAACGCTGAAAACCAATAAAAACTCTGAAAACCATACATTTCACACCTGAGCTCAATTCTCCCTGCCCGGTACCAAACGACTCACGGACCGGTACCGGTCCGAGGCCCGGGGGTTGGGGACCGCTGACCTAGACCACAGGTCAAAACAACAATTTTTCCAGTGGTTTATTGCAATTTAAGTCATTTAAGTCCAGTGAATAGCTTGAAATTATACAAAGCTAGGTGGTGAACTGCCAGACGTTGAAAAAAAGGTATGGTTACGCGAAACTGAAAAATAATGTACATTTCAGAAAAATCCAAGAAGGCCTTTTTCAGGGAACACAAAATAGGTTAACAATTTAAAGCTGTTCTTCAGCGATAAAGGTTGATAAAGTCTTAAAAGCTGGTGCTACTAATTCCTACAAGTGTTTGAACTTTTCTGGATTACTTACAACCCCCTCTGTCTGTATAAAACCAGTGTTGGAACACAGTTGAACAGTATTGTTCTGCAGAGAGTAGTGTGTTGCTATAATAATGGCAAGAAAAAGGCAATTAACAATGGAAGAGAGACAGACCATCATAACATTTTAAAGTGTTTTTCCTCCAGAGAAACTACAAAGAAAGTCAAGGTGTCAGTAAGTACAGTTTCCTTCACCATCAAAAGGCACTCAGAAACAAACTGCCCTGGTGGGTTCCAGAGTGTGGGGGTGCCTACTGGGGTCAGCGGGGGAGCTGGTCCCAGGGAGGGGCCACTTGCCCCTCTCTTCCCTCCCCATCCTCAGCTGCCTCCCTATTCCCGCTCTACCACACCCACCCACACACGCAGGGCTTGGGGTGCAGGTATGTCACCAGGGTGCAGGGGAGGCACTCCCCCTCTGTCCCCTTCTGGCCGCCTGTGCCTCAATTTTATTCTGCAACCTAGACATCCACATTACTCACACTCTCACATAACACATACGTATAGGGCCTTGGGGGTGGGCACGTTTTACAGCATCCAGAGGATGGTCGGTGTACTCCAACCCACCTCTGGCGCTGGTGCCCTACCCTCAATTTTAAATGCATGTAGACACTGAGGGTTTTCGGGAGGAGCCGTGCTGCTCTCTGAGAGGAAGCTAGTACCATGCTCTCCTGTGTTTTAAATGCACTTTAGAACAGCACACAGTAACACTACATATGAGCGGGCGTAGGGAGGTTTGAGGTCTTCACTCACCCTGGTTCTGTTAGCCGTCAGGGCTGGGGGGCTGGGAGGAGGTGCTGGCCGTCAGACTGGGGTCTGGGATGCGGGGCCTCCCTGCTACTGCAGATAAAGAGGTGGTCCGCTTGCCTCCACCCCAGAGAGAAGGGTTACATCTCCTGGGTCTAGGTGCGGCTTGCCCCTCTGAGGGCGGGGGTACCTGGACCTGGGATATAGAGTATATGTTTGGGGAGTGCGGCTGTCTGTGCAGTGTCTATTTGTGTCAGTCTACATGTTGGGTGAGTGCCGAGTATTTGGTTGTGCATATGGGGTGGGAATGCACGTCTGTGTCCGCGTGTGCCTGTTCGTCTGTGTCTATATGTCAAGTTGGGTCTTAGACTCAACCTCTCTGGGTACATCTCAGGCCCTCTAAAGTATGGAGGCCTATCTCCCCTCACCACACTCCCTGCCGGTGGCTGATGCCCTCAGACGTTGGTGTGCTGGTGGTTCTTGTCGTCTGGGGCTGGGCGCTCATGTATGTACCGGCTCACTCCTGGTGGCCGATTGGCAGGGCCGGGCGCCTGTGGCCCGGCTGGGCTCCTTCCGGGGGGTGGGATGCCCTCAGGCCTCTGGCCTCTGGGCCTGAAGCTCGGTCCTCTCTGGCACAGCTGGCTGCCGGCAGAGCCCGCGGGCACGCCACTGCAACCCCCTCTGGCCTCTGCTCCGTAGCTACGGGGTGACCTATCCTTTGGGGCTCTACTCAGCTCTTCCCAGGAGGGTGGCACGGTTCCCCCCCTTTGGTGGTCCTCCTTGGGTCCTTGTACTCTGGGGCCTCTGGATATCTGGGGCCTGGATCTCCTCCATACCTGCTTCATACCCTGGAGGACGGGGCTATGACTCCCCACACTCCCTAGCAGATCGTTACATGGAGAAACCTTTGGAATACAAGCATGCTGATCCACACAGGTGTACACACAGGTGTTCACAGACGCGGACTACACCTTTCTTGGCTGCTGCCTCAAAGCACATTGTGCGCTGTCTACCTTGCGTGCTGCACAATATCGTTTATTATTTAGTATCTACTGTTATCTACTGCTAGCTAGTTTATTGTGATGGTGCTGTTTTTTTTATTATGTTGCTCTTTGTTGTTTGCTTTCTCTTCTGTTTTTTTTCTCCACACAGGTGATCCAGGCATTTTTTTTTCTTTCTTCCCCCCCTTCTCACCGTCTCTTCTCCCCTTTGGTTTTCTTTCTCTCCCTCTCTTTCTTTCATTCTTTCTCCCTGTCCTATCCCCCAGTCATGTCTGTCCCGTTTGTAGCAACTAAAAATAAAATAAATTCATAATTATAATAAAGGTCAATCAAATGGACCAATATGGCAAGGCCATCACAGTCGGTCATAGGACATTTCATGGTGGTAACAAAACAACTCCATTGTACCACTGCTCTCACAGGGAGGCACCCGAGCGAGATGAGCCATACCACGTCTCTCATGCTTTCAGATAATAATTTGTCTTGTATATTTTTAACTATTAAAAGGTTTTCATCTTCATTTGCATACTTATATTGAGTTACACCTTCATTTTTGGTTTCATTAACTTTTTTGTAGATATTTTTCATATTATCTTGGAGAATATTTAAACTATAATGTTCCCATTGACTTGATAAGTCACCAAACATAAGTCTGTGGTATGGAACGCCCGCTCTGGCCCTGCCTCTTTTCTTTTGCCACAATTGCTCTTTCCCTCGAACCCACGGGGCACCCCGAGAAATTGCGCTTTGAGTAATTTTTATAAAAGGAATTCGCAGGACAATCTCTAAGTCTGGGGCTCCCAAACCTCCGTGCTTCCTACTCTTGTACATAAATTTTCTCTTAGTCACTTCTCGGTTGGATCCCCAGAAGTCCACTATCATCTCTAATGATTTGGTAGCATTGAGGGTCCAGGTTGTTGTTACTGCACCAGGTCATCAGACTGTCAATCTCATTCCGCTTGGTGCCTCATCTCCACCTGTTCCCAATAAGGTTGGTGTCATCTGCAAACTTCAGAGGTTTGATGGACTGGTTTGTGGAGGTGCAGCTGTTGGTGTACAGGGAGGATAGCAGAGAAGAACATACACAGCTCTAAGAGGAACCGGTGCTGATGCACTGAAAGTTCAAGACATGTCTGCCCAGTATGACATGTTGCCTTATGTCAGACAAAAAGTTAATAATCCAATAATTGAGAGCCAATAATTGGCTCTGTGGATAAACTTCTTAAGGGGTGAGCAGTTAGGGGTCTTTGTAAATGGTGGAGGTGTTGGGATTGGGGAAACGCAGGTGCTGAAGGTACAAGGTGGGTAGTTAACAGGACTGTTCCATTGATTGTCAAAGCAACAGTAAAAGCTGTAAAAGCTGGGCTTTAAGCTTGTAGTTGGTTAATTGGCAAGTCATAATAATAACAAACGTACTGCATTTAAACATTCACAGCAGGTGGGATATCCGGTCTTTAAGTGATGACATATGAGCCCTGCTTCCGGGCCAAACTACTCTGAGTTTATTAAGGCTGTTGTGTTTTTAACATGTTTTAATGCTTTGTATCTTGTTCTATTTAATCTGAACAAGCCCTAAAAACAGTCAGTGATCACTGTCGGCCTCTCTCGTTTTTTATTACCGCTGTTCATTTTAAAGCTCAGTTTTTAAAACCATACAATGTAACTACAGCCCAGCTCATGTAGCAGTATATTACAGTTTTTTCTGATTGCTTAAGCACATTTTTTGTAACTATTGGCTAATTTTGCAAAACTCTTCACACAAATAAGAAAACCTGTCACCCAATAATCAAAACATTGTAGTTCTCTTGCAAAAGCAAACACAGCTAGATTAACTCTTCACACCTTCGTAAAAATGGTGTTTCCGTATCAAACAGTACACACAAGCCATCATCTACTAAGCACACAATGCGCCAACTGCACACTGATGGTATGAATACAAAACACATCTGGCTTTTGCTTTCTCTGTGCACAAGGTAGGCTATGTCAGTTTGAGCTCATACTTCTGTCATGGATCCATAAGCATAGAGGGATCCAAACTTCAAGTACTGGTGTTTATTCAAACACATCAAAACAAACACAAGTGTTTATTTCCAAGTATAGGATTATTTGCAATCGCCATAATGACTCTATGGGTTACTTGGTCTGCAGTGAACATGCTTCCTCTGCCCCCAGCATCTGGTCATCTAGCAATTCTGTAAAGTAACAATTTCAGTATTTTTACATCAATGGTATTGGTGTGTTTCTCATTGGCATATGGCAGTGCTACAAATCTTTGTGCGAAGTGACTGTACTAACCGATTCTCATTTCAAGATGTCCTTATGGTACTTGCTACAGTGAAGCGGCTCGAGTTAGGCTGGACCCGTTGGCCAGCTACCCTCAGGGTCATTCCACGGTTGATTACATGGTCCACTATTGTAGCTCTGATGTCATCAGCAATTCTATTTCTTACTCTTCCTACCCTTCCTCTCCCCCCTCCTCATCTTCCTCTCCCCCCTCCTCGTCTTCCTCTTGCTCCTCCTTGTCCTTGTCGTCCTCTTCATCCTACTTCTTCACCTCCACGTCCTCTTCCTCGGCCTCCTCTACTTCTCACTCTTTCTGCTCCCTCCATTGTACTCCGCACACACAGCTTACCTGTATTATAGTGCTTAGGCTGATTGCAAAGTGAACTAATTATCTAAAAAAGTTTTCACATGTGAAAGTGTGCCAGACAGTTGGCAAATTAGTGTTAATGATAGCCATACATGTGTATACTTTTGCTAGGAGTGTGTTGGAAATTTGGTAATTGAGTGTTGTGCAGTGAATTGTGCCTACAGTTTTGCAAAGTGTGTGTTACAAAATTGCAAACTGAGTGCAAAGCAGTTTTTGTGCTTTTAGTTTTGCAAACTCAGTGAGTGGTTTTGCTATAAGTCTGAATAGTTTTAGAGATTGTGCTACAGGAATCACAGTTAGGGTTTAAGCATTCAGAAAAAACTGTAATGACTAACCTCGTATTGTGGATGGATTATCTAAGTTGTTGTAACTGAAGTTTGGGCCGTTTACAGCATCCTGCCATGCGATTGCATTTGTCCCTAACCATCGGGAGCCGTCATCACATCGACGTCCACCTTTGTTGTAGCGTTTGTGTCGCATATTATTTACATCATCGGACACTTAGACGCATTGCTTTGGCAATGACCAAACGGATATGGAGGTACTAAATTGTGGAGGAAAACCAGTCATTCAGAGTCTAGTCGTAGCGAGCAGAGATGGGCAGTAACGCGTTACTGTAATCCGATTACTTTTTTCAAGTAACGAGTAAAGTAAGGGATTACTATTCCAAAAACGGTAATTAGATTACCGTTACTTTCCTGTAAGCACGCTGCGTTACTGCGTTACTAAAACCGTGATTTTTTTGCGAGAATGTCTCATGACAGTGACATAAGCAAGTGTGCCATTCGTGGCAACAGCTGTGTGCAGATCAACAATGGATCATATATCGAGTGCAGGAGAGAGTATGAGCGTGCAGCGTTTAAAGCGTGGAAGCACTGACCTTACTTTGAGTTTGATTCCATAAAAAGTGACAAAAACATTAGCGTCCGTTGTGCGTGGGAAGAAAACTTCTCTTTACAGCGAAAAAAACCCCCTAAACTTCCAAGTAAGCAGCGGGAGTGTGCTACCACGTAATGGGAAACTCACAGAGAAACTCGCGGATTCTTCCACTGACCGCTGCGGCACACCTGCACCAGGGCAAACCTGCACCAGAGCACACCTCCGCCTACGCCACTCCTGCTTTACAGGTGAAAATAGAGCAACAGGACCGCTGAGTCTTTGACTTTGTTTATTTTCTGCTGTTTTACTTGCATCTATTTGAAAGACTGAGTGTAAACAGAAAAAAAAAATTATTTTATGTGCTGGAATGTGCAGAAAATAGGTTTAAATGTTAAACAAATTTCTTCCAGTCAGAGAATGTTGCATGTAATTAAATCTTTGCTTGATGCATAAAGTTAAAAGATTAAAACTAATAAAACAAGTTTTTAAAAGAGACTTTTCCATTTGATTACATTTTGTATGATGGATTATGCAGAAAAAGTAGAATTTGGGCTGAAAGACCTATCGCTTTATCACCTATTCAGGTTGTAAATCGTGTTTTTAAAAAGTAACTAAGTAACTAAGTAACTAAGTAATTAATTACTTTTGAAAATAAGTAATCAGTAAAGTAATGGGATTACTTTTTGGGGGAAGTAATCAGTAATTAGTTACTGATTACTTTTTTCAAGTAACTTGACCAACACTGGTGGCGAGTTGATCTAAGTAGTTACTGATGAAAAAGTGGCTTTTGTAACCTGAACTGGATCCAATGGAACAAAGAAGCAAAAACACCCCTCAAAACCAGCTAAGGAGTCATATCTTTTTTCAAATTTTATGTGTCATTAGAAATAAGGGCGAGAAACCGGACATGACACATAATCTCTCCAGTGTGTCCTACCTCTACCTTGGAGCACTGTGCTGGTACGATATGTTCAGAACACTGGATTAGTGAGTATGTAATCAGTAATTACAATAATCACACGTGAGTTCAAAAGAAAACTGTAGTGTCCAGTAACACTTTAGAAGTTTTCTCAAATAATTTTATGAACTCACTACTACTATATATTTTCCAGTGTAGTTGACCATTTTTACTATTTATCACTGTTTTTACACCATTTATTCTGTGGCTTTTCATGGACTTGAAAGTGTTGGAAATATTGGCTTCCTAAATCATTTATGAAAATAAAAATTTAATTGATGACAGTGTCACCTCTTGACCACTCGACAGTAAGATTTATAGAGAAGGAAAGTTGTATTATCATCAACCTTTTAGAGCTCAGTGACAAAGTGTGGAAACAAATGCAATCTTCAGCCATGCATTATAAGAGTGGTCACTGGGCTGTGATATAATCAAAAACCACTTCCCCCTTTTCTCAGCAACTGTGCCAACACTGTCTGTGAGCCCAGAGGTCTGCTCAGTGGCCCATAGTACCAGCAGAAAACTGTGGTTGTACACCCAGTGTGAGAGCATGGAAGTAAGAAGAATGTGAAGTGGGGCAGCTCCATCAGTGTGCACCGATCTCAGTTGCTTTGCTCTTGATAAACAGAGGAAAAAAATCCCTTACACACACACACTCACAGAAATGCAGATAAAGGCTGCTGTGGTTCTTTTCTCTCCCACAGCTCCTTTCATCTCCTTCACATCCGTTTTGTCCCATCTTTCATTTGTTCCCTGTAGAGTTTTCCAGTGGTCATTCTTCTTCTCTCTCTTTCTCATTCTTCCTGTATTTTGTTTCTCTCATCTCGATTCTTAGTTTTTTCTCTGTGTTTGCCTTCCTCATAGTAATAGGATTCAGCAGAGCACTGTGTCACCACTGGCTACAGTAACAATCATATGAGGTAGTGAATTTACCATTATGCAAACGACATCAGGAGAGCAAACTCATCTGTTGCGAATGGCTGCTGCTCCCACTTTTCTGTATGAGTATGCATGTGAATGTGGATTCAAAGAGATCCTAGCTTGCCATTTGAGAGGTGATGTCAGAAAGTCACTGTAGATTCGATGCATCCTGTGTGTGTATTTTACATATTCAGATCCGTTCTCTTGCATATGTAACAGCAGTGACAGTGACAACCATCAATACACTACAACATCTCTGAGGAATTTTCAAGGTCAGGAACAAAGCTGATGTACTGTGTAACATTTATGAGCGCCATGAGCCAAGATGTACTGATAATTTTGCTATAGTTTAATTTTTCTTGATTAATTGTTAAATACTAAATATTTTTTTTCATTTGAGTTTTAAAGATATTGAAATGATTATTAAATGTGTACTAAATGATTAATATTGGGTTTGTAAAAAAAAAAATTGATGTTTATGGTAATATTTCCAGAAATGTTTGCATATGATCAATGAAAACTGTAATTCATCTAAAAAAAATCCAGAAAGTATTCATAGTATAGTATTTATAGCGCTTAATTTGTTGCACATGACATGATACAAACTGGATTCTTTCTCACAGCAAAATTCTACACAAAATGACAAAGTGAAAATTCTATCACTATACACAAACACACACCCATGCCTGTAGCAAATATGATACAAATTAAAATTCCCCGCTCGCCCCTGCGGGCAGTCTATCCTTCAAGGTCAGATCCTCTACCAGACGCCTGGGAGCTTGAGCATCCTGCACAGCATCTTAGCTGTTCCTAGGACTGCGCTCTTCTGGACAGAGATCTCCGATGTCATTCCTGGGATCTGCTGGAGCAACTCACCTAGTTTGGGAGTGACCGCACCTAGTGCTCCAATTACCATTGGGACCACCGTTACCTTCACCCTCCACATTTTCTCCAGCTCTTCTCTGAGCCCTTGGTATTTCTCGAGCTTCTCGTGTTCCTTCTTTCTGATGTTGCTGTCATTGGGAACCACTACGTCTATCATTACGGCCGTCTTCTTCTGTTTGTCCACCACCACTATGTCCGGGTTGGTTAGCCACCACCTTTTGTCCGTCTCTATCTGGAAGTCCCACAGGATCTTAGCTTAGGATCCACAATGACGACGAAACAACTAGTCTCTCAGTGTTCCAACATTCAAAAGAAGGGACTGCTCTCAAAGCTAGAGACCTAAGATTGGGTACCAAGCCCCAAGATAGAAGAAGGATCGTTGAGTGCAAGAGGAACTGACCTGAAAGATAGGATCATGGCCAAGATTGAACCCTGCATTACCCGTAGCCGGTTACCAAGACTACCTGAAGTACCCTCAGAAGGTCTGCTAGATGATGTTAATGCAGCACTACGGACGATACCTACAGCCACCATTACCAAGACTAACAAGCTGATCTATACCACAGCAGCAGTGATCAGTGAGATGCTTGGCTACAAGTCGAACAGCCTCAAGGAGCAGTACTCTCCATGGAGAAGGAGGATAGAGGCTAAGATCAAGGCAGCACGGAGGGAGGTTAGCCAACTATCAGAACTGCAGAAAGGTGTGATGAAGAAGGTGCCTAAGAAGTACAGCAAGCTGTCCATACCTGAGGCCTTGGAAACTGCAAAGCAACGACTCACAGCCTTGGCCAGCTGCTTGAAGAGGTACACTAGAGAGACCGAAGAAAGGGGAATAAACCAGATGTTCTCCACAGAACCAGCCAAGATGTACTCACGGGGCAGGGGAGCAATATAAGAACAGCACCACCAAGGCTGGAGATGGAACAATACCGGAAGAGCATATGGGTGAAGGACGCAACCCATAACGGCAATGCTCAGTGGCTAGTGGATCTGAAGGCAGACCACGGCAACCTCCCTGAACAGGGTCCAGTAACCATTACGGTGGCAGACATCCAAGAAAGGGTCTCCAGTATGAAGAGTACCAGACAGCACAGCACCAGGCCTTGACATGGTTCACGCCTACTGGCTAAAGAAGATGACCACACTCCACGAGCACCTGGCAGCACAAATGAACCAGCTGCTAGTTGAAGAGACACCCAGAACAGCTAACCGAAGGCTGGACAGACCTGATCCTCAAGGACCACCAGAAGGGACTGGTACCCTCCAACTACCGACCAATAACCTACCTCAGCACCATGTGGAAGCTCCTGTCAGGCATCATAGTGGCTAAGATGAACAGGCACATGGCTCAGTACATGAGTGGGGCACAGAAAGGGATGGGCAAGAATACCAGAGGCGCAAAACACCAGCTACTGGTAGACAGAGCAGTCAGCCGAGACTGCAAGACTAGTCTGACCAACCTGTGCACTGCCTGGATTGATTACAAGAAGGCCTATGACTCAATGCCCCACACCTGGATCTTGGAATGCCTAGAACTATACAAGATCAACAGGACCCTAAGAGCCCTCATCAGGAACTCAATGGGGTTGGGGCGGACAACAGTAGACGCCAACGTCAAGCCCATAGCACAAGTCACTATCAAGTGTGGGATCTACCAAGGAGATGCTCTGTCCCCACTGCTGTTCTGCATAGGCCTGAATCGCCTCAGTGAGATCATTGACAAGACTGGCTATGGATACCGACTACGGAATCAAGCAGTTGTAAGCAACCTCCTGTACATGGATGACATCAAGCTGTATGCCGAGAGTGAACGAAACATCGATTCACGGATCCATACCACCAGGATATACAGCATATACAGACGGACAAAATGGTGGTACCTAACCAACCCGGACATAGTGCTGGTGGACAAACAGAAAAAGATGGCCGTAGTGATAGACGTAGTGGTTCCCGATGACAGCAACATCAGAAAGAAGGAACACAAGAAGCTCGAGAAATACCAAGGGCTCAGAGAAGAGCTGGAGAAAATGTGGAGCTCCCATGCCTCTGGTAGAGGACCCGAACTTGAAGGATAGACCCCCCGCAGGGAATTTATATATACATTAGAGATGTGCAAAGCAGAAAGTATTTGTATCTGTATTTGTACCGTGGCTTTCAAAAGTATTCGGCCACCTTGAACTTTTCCACATTTTGTCACATTACAGCCACAAACATGAATCAGTTTTAACGGAATTCCATGTTTGTATTTTGGCCTAAAAGTTCCATTTTGGCCTCATCTGACCAGAGCACCTTCCACATGTTTGCTTTGTCCCCCACATGGTTTATGGCAAACTGCAAACGGGACTTCTTATGGTTTTCTGTTACCAATGGCTTTCTTCTTGCCACTCTTCCATAAAGGCCAACGTTGTGCAGTGCACGACTAATAGTTGTCCTATGGACAGATTCCCCCACCTGAGCTGTAGATCTCTGCAGCTCGTCCAGAGTCACCATGGGCCTCTTGGCTGCATTTCTGATCAGTGCTCTCCTTGTTCAGCCTGTGAGTTTAGGTGGACGGCCTTGTCTTGGTAGGTTTACAGTTGTGCCATGCTCCTTCCATTTTTGAATGATGGCTTGAACAGTGCTCCGTGGGGTGTTCAAGGCTTGGGAAATCTTTTTGTAGCCTAAGCCTGCTTTGAATTTCTCAATAACTTTATCCCTGACCTGTCTGGTGTGTTCTTTGGACTTCATGGTGTTGTTGCTCCCAATATTCTCTTAGACAACCTCTGAGGCCGTCACAGAGCAGCTGTATTTGTACTGACATTAGATTACACACAGGTGCACTCTATTTAGTCACTGGCACTCATCAGGCAACGTCTATGTGGAACTGACTGCCCTCAGACCGAAGGGAGCTGAATAATTACACACACCGCACTTTGCAGTTATTGATTTGTAAAACATGTTTGGAATCATGTATGATTTTCGTTCCACTTCTCACGTGTGCACCACTTTGTGTTGGTCTTTCACGTGGAATTCCAATAACATTAATTCATGTTTGTGGCTGTAATGTGACAAAATGTGGGAACGTTCAAGGGGGCCCAATACTTTTGCAAGCCACTGTATTTGTTGAGGGGGGGGGGGGGGAAGTATTTGTATTTGTATTTGAGTAAAATTCAAAATAGGTTTAAAAATCCAGTTGTTTTGCGTTACACTTTTAATTAACGTTATAGTGTGAGTATTCTTTAATTATATCCATTATAGTAATTATGGATATGCAATATTAGTTGATGTTTTTCCATAAATCCAGCAATGAACATGTAACAAGGAACGTCACTGAAAAGAAAATAACATAACAGCCATTGCCTCATCCATGGTTAAAGACACACTAATAAAATACAGAGGACGCTGAACAGACAGCGAAAATGACTTGCAGGGGTAGAACATGGTTATGATGATGAATTGGTGCTGGTGGGGGGAGTTGGCAGACAGTACCAGAAAAGGATGCTTTAAGTGCATGTGATTGTGCATAGCAGATGTTGACAGATGTTTGATATGTCTGCCTCTGCTGATTAGACTTTTGCACACATTAGATATCACTTCGGTTTCATCTACAGCACTGACTGTAAAATTCTTCCACACAGAACTTGAGCAAGTTTTTTGGCTGATGGATGACCAAGAGATGGCTCAGCAGCAACAACATTCCTTTCTATTTGGTTGCCCAAATTCATGTGGGGAGTTTCAGCTAAGTTAATGAATGATGGGAAGCTATGTTAAGGTTAACTAGCCTATAGCCTACATCTTGCTGTCTGCAAAAGACAGAGTAACTTAAACGTACCATATAACTCCCACAAGTGCATACAATTCGACACAACTACACAAGCATTGTTTTAACTGTTTAAACTGAATGTTAATGTTACTCTGTAAACAGCCTATCTGTAAATTACCAAGCTAACAGAGCTACGTAAACAGCGCGAACATGAGAGCACCCGAATGCAGTCGTCAGTAATGCAGCGAAATGGAATAATCTCCCGATCCTCTCTAAAGTTATAAACTGCCTCCGGAACCCAGTTAAGGTACAAAAAATTCTATTCAACAAAAATAGTGATGCAGGACAGCCTTTTTTCGCTCAGCCGAGCCTTCTCTGTTGCTGTGTGGAGCAGCCTGTGTCAGTCACCTCTTTCACACGTCACTCACTCATCCGGCCATGTACTGCGGTCTCATAAGGAAACTCAGCTTTTTGATATAAAGTTTTACCTTGTTCCCGAATACAAATATTTTTTTAAGTATTTGTTTGAAATAAGTACTCGTAAAAAACACGTTATTTGTGCGTTTCCGAATACCGTATTTGGGTTCAGCTCCACCCATAATATAAAAAAAACTAACACCCAGTTAGTGTGACCGTCCGACCTTCGGATCTGCCACCGTGATGGTTACTGGACCCTGTTCAGGGAGGTTGCTATTGTCTGCCCTCAGATCCACTAGCCACTGAGCATTGCCGTTATGGGTTGCGTCCTTCTCCCATATGCTCTTCCAGTATTGCTCCGTCTCCAGCCTTGGTGGTGCTGTTCTCTTATTGTTCCCTTGCCACTGAGAGTACACCTTTGCTGGTTCTGTGGAGAACAGCTGGTTTATTCTCCTGCCTTCTATCTCTACCTCAAGTGGCTGGCCAAGGCTGTGAGTCTTTGCTTGGCAGTTTCCAAGGCCTCAGGTATGGACAGCTTGCTGTATTTTTTATGCACCTTCGTTGTTGCACCTTTCTGGCTAACCTCCCTCCGTGCTACTTTGATCTTGCCCTCTAGCCTAGAAGGAGGCTAGAGGCAAACAGGCTAGAGACTGTTTGCCTGTATTGCTTCTTCTGGCTGTTCAACTTATATCAACTGATCACTGCTGCCGTATTGTAGATCAGCTTGTTAGTCTCGGTAAGCGTGGCTGTAGGTATCATCCGTAGACCTGCATTAACATCATCGAGTAGATGATGTTAATGCAGGTCTACTCGATGATATATATAATGCACTGTTCAGTTTTTGTCTTTGTTTAAGTAATGGAGGGACTTACTAGAGCAATCTTTAAATGCTGTTTTTAATAAAATTGTCACACAATTGCATCTGTAAAAGTCTGTTAATATACCATGCAGGACAAGTGGTGAAAGCAAATGTTAAAGCAGTGTAATATTAAAACCAATAATATGTAAAAATGGTTAGGGTTTCAAAATATAATATTAAAATTATTTTTAAAAAAAAGTGAAAGATGAACATTTGAAATTTCAAAACATGTCTTTATGTATTTGTGTGTTTTTCAGTGTTATTTCCCAAAACGTCTTCTTGCTGCTTTTTTCCCCTCTGAGGAAATGCTCTGCTATGTGTGTGCATGGACAGGCTTGTGCGTGGGTCAGCTGTGTTGGGTAGATATACATGATGTACCAAGCCATTAACATGTGCAAAAAGCTTGTGTTTATTTGGCTATCCAAAGTTCATCCAAGACAGCTTTAGAAAGCCAACACAAAGGCATATTGACACAAAGAGTGGATTAACAGGCACCAATACTTGTGTCAGCCCTCATTCCCCCACACAAACATCGCAATACTACTTTTGTAATTATTCTGCTGCCACTGCCATTGTCCTGTAATTAACGGGTCAGGTTTATTGTCAGCCAAATCAAACATTATTTCTAATTCTCGTAATTCAGTACCACAAATATAGCAAATTAGCTGATGAGGAATTGGGGATTAATACTGGTCATCATTTATTGCTTATATTTATAACTAATATTTCGTGTCTCGCCACTGTAAGTGATACTATGTGTAACTCTCAATAAGACGTAGACTATTTGAATGTAAACATCTCCTTATAGTGAGGTATCTACAGCTCATTTCAAGTTAAAATAATTGAGAATTAGCTTACTCGCTCTATCACTAATTGATATGCCTTCATATTTTGTTTGTGCCAATTAGTATTTATGGTAAATGGTAAATTAGTATTTATAGGAACATTTAAATGAAACCTTTCAGCAAGCAGTGTTATTTCTGTGCCAGCACCTGAAAATGGAAGATTCACTCCACTTCCACTTCCACTTCACTTCCATTAATTAACATGCAATGGAATCGCTATCCCACTGTACCAACAAAGGGCGAAATGGCTGTGAAAAAGAATTTTTAATTTCAAAATGTTCATGAGCTGCTGCATCAGATTTACGCTGTAGTCTAATGTTGCCATCCCATGGAATTCATAGGAGAAGTGTGATGCTGTCTCACAGGGTATAAAAGGCAATGCATTATCAGAAGAGTCAGTTTAACCGAAGTACAAAAAAGTCTTATGAAATCTATTAAGTTCAGATTAACAGGCAGAAATATTTTTGGATAACTATTAGCAACCATCATGAAAGATCATCTAAAAACTCAGTGCTTTGGCCTCAAGTCTCTACTAACACCCGAGGGTCGATTTTCCTATGAGACTTGCCACGACTGTGACACTGTTGCCATTGCTATGGTAATGCCCGTGGTTATTACCATGGTAATGGTAAAAAAAGGTCAGTCAGTGGAAACGCAGCTACCCCCTGACTGATCTTCCTCTGGGTTTGCTTTTTTGACAGAAATATGTTTGCAGGCTTACAGAGAGTTTCACATGCTAGACAATGGTATCTTGTGTCCTTAATTCTGAGACCCAGCGACAGACCATATCCATGTATGCCGTAGCAAGAAGGTTTGCTGTCTACCAGCAAAATCTCAAGAGTGTCGAGAGGATACAAGGAAACTGTTAGAAAGGTAGATCGATCTAGACAGAGCAATGCAAGGGCATCAGCCCACCTGCAGGACAGAACAGAAGAACCACCATTACAGTGCTACAAAATGACTTCCAGCAGGCTACTCACAGGCATGTGTCTGGCTAAATTTTCAGCAGCAGACTTCATGGTTTGGAGCATTCTTTAATGGGATCAGCACTCAGTTACCATTTACCCACAACATAAGAGCTGGTATGTCTACCAATGTCTGGCCATTCTCTTTATAGCAGTGAAACGATGATGCTATAACAAATATTATTTTGCCTACAACATCACCCAGCATGATAATGAGTATTAGCAATGGTTCAATGATTGTCTTAGAAGAAATGTCTTTGCAAGGTTACAGAGAGTTCCACATGCTAGACAATGGTATTTTGAGTCCTTAATTGTTAGACCCAGTGACCTGAGCTACTCCAGGTGAAGGACAATACCTGGCCTAATGTAATCAGAGTTTGTAGGCAGCTCCTGGACGATAAAGGCATTGATGCCATTGACTGGTACGTTATGTATTGATGTATCCAAATTGTGTCACAGAACGTCCAGAAGCTCACTGATGCCCTGTCTCAGCTGTAGTAGGAGATCATCCAGGAGGATACAGTCCGCCATCTAATCAGCGGCATGCCCAGACATTAGGAGTGCATACAGGTGTAACGTATGCCTGGACCAGTTTGTGAGTTAATTTTCTACTTGGTGTGATTTGGAATCTAGCCAAAGGGTTAGTAACTCTGGTTTTCACAGACTATGCCATTTATGCCATTTTACACAATGTATCAGTGAAGAATTTTACCTCTAATATTTGATTCATCAAGTGCAGATGTGTTATTTAAGGGTTCCATTTATAGTTTGGAGCAGTATAGATATAAAAAAGAACATGTCTGAAAATGTTCTGCGGTTAATTGTTGTTTGCCTGTTAATTTGATTTTGTTTGCTTGTTTGTGATTTTTGTTTTGTTGTGTTTTACTACCAACATTAAAGTCAAACATCACAAAAAATAATACTGAATGCACTAAATGAACAACTCATTGCCAACGATGATTACAGTACACCCATAACTCGTATGACAAAGCAAGAAGAGAAAACAAAATTACTTAAAATACTTTGACTTGGGGCATCAGTCCAGCTTCTCAGTGTCTTATTCCCAGTTGTGCTTAAGATCCCATGACAATGGATCAGGTGTGGATATGGTTTGAAAAACTCAAACAAATTCTCAAAGAACTTGAATTAAATGGAGAGTTACTTTTATCCAAATGCACATATGTCTAATCTGAACTCAGCTTCTTTCTTCGTCTCTGTCAGACAGAAATTCAAAAAAACAAAACCCTACACTTAGTGCCCTTAATAGCTGTTACATTTTTTTTTCTTACTATGAGGGATGGTAGATGTTTAGTGTCTAACTTTTAGGAGCCAGTAGACATAAAAATCATTGTTTTGTTTTTTTAAATAATGTTTTTAATTCAGTCAAATATGAAAGAAATTAGAAAGATTTTTTTGAACAAGTGCTATTAGCATACTATAAAAATAGCATTGACTGACATACAAGTGTGCTTTATTTAGTTTTAATTAAAAGGTGAGTTATAAAAGCTGAATATTCCTGATTTTATTTCCCACATTAAACAATGGACAGTTTCAGCCATTTTACCACAATTTCACTTTAACTTCATCATGAAAACTATAATTAATTACACTGCTTAAAATAAATGAATGAATAAATAAAACTAATAAAGGAGCACTCAGAAAATAGATCAGTTTGAATGGGGGAAAAAGTAATGCTTGACATTTATACTAATCTGGATCTGGATGTGTTAGGAAAAATAGGATGAAAGGAAAATGGTCAACCTATCAACCAAACATGATGAGGTTCAAGATTCTCTACTGTCATTGTGACAGAAATATACAGTGAAAAAAAAATCTTACATTCACTGCCTCTGTATGCATTTGAAAAAGTCTAAGCTTGAATTTTTCTAGTAAAACAGTAACATTGTATCTTTCTCAAAAGGTTTCCACTCACTTTTTAACTTCTACCTGACTACAACAAAGTGTGCCTTTGGGTCATTTTGAGTTCAGTGTTCCTTAGAGTAGTGTTACTGTTTTTAACTGCTATCAAAGGTAATTTTTATTGTCCAAATAGTTTATTGTTAAAGATTTAATTGGATTTTGTATCTGTCTGCTTCCAAATCAACCTTTAAGTTTGCTTTATGTCCTCGCAGTGGCCCATTGTCTCTGTGGTTCACACAGATTTTGAATCGGCATCAAAGAGCACAATGAAGCTGTCTCTCCCCCCCCTCAACACACACACACACACACACACACACACACACACACACACACACACACACACACACACACACGCTAGTTCTCTACTAGCTATGTGGGAATTTGTGCAGAAATGCTGTCAAACAAAGCTGGGCCTTTGTTAACAGTGGCTTACCTTCTGAACCGCATTAAAACTATATCTGTGTTTTCTGTCATGTAGGCGTTGCCAGGCTGGCATTCTAGAGCAGTGGTGTAAATCTATATATGTGAAACAACTTTAGTCTTTGTAACCTACATCAAAGTAGTTCAGTTTTTCTTCTAAAAAATGAGTAATTTTAATGATGCTTTCTTGGTTGTGTGGCACAGCGCCACATTGAGACTCTGTAATTACTAATAGCAGATATAGAGTCCCAGGGCATGATTCTCTGCCAATCTCACAGGCACCTCTCTGGGCACTGTGCACCTTATCACACAGGCTTCTCATTTCAGATTCACATCAAAGTCACCCATCTCTGCTTCTCCTTGAAAAAAGAACTATTTCCGTGTGTTGAGGTTTGAATTAGCTATGGCTTGAATGAAGCCATTTATTAAGAGATTTTCACCACTGAGTAGACATTTGAACCAGATCAAACACAGCTCAGTGTTTGGCATTGCCTATCAACAGTGAACTGATGCCTTCGTAGAAGCTATGTGAGCTGTTTCATGTGGTTACGCACTCCCCAAGGAAATCAAAGCCACCTGTCTTCTGTCCACCCAGTGAACTAAGAAGGCTCTTGCATGTTTTTGTCCTTGTGAGTGACTACATTTGCTTTTGCTATAAATTATTTAGTCTAATTAAAATTGCTGTTCAGAATGCCATTCAAATAAGCAACACGTTCACTTTATATTGGGCACTTACTGCTGAAAACCATTTAGATTAAAGGACTGATTCTAGTTTCAGACAATACAGAAGTCATAAGCTATGATTACCTGGACTGAGTCAGTGACAGTATCCATGTATTTCAGTTCACACATTTACTGTAATATTTTTTAAATGCAAGCTTGTGTGACTGTAATTTGGTTAACTACTAAACTGTAACTGTGCTTTAGCAGGAGCCACAGTCATAATCGCACTTTTATTCTTATTTTTATTTCCTGAACTACAGAGTCCTGAAGTTGTTTCTTTTATGGGTTTTTGCACCCAAAGCTTATAAGTACAGAAGCTATAAATGTAAGTGCTAGAGTTTGGATAATACAGACTATAGAAGCTGTGGGTCAACAATGGGCAGGACTGCTGTTGTTGTATATTTCAAAGTACTCTGCACAAATGTACTTTAAAAGCGTCTTTTTTTTTTAATTTTTTTAACTGAACGCAACATTTTATAAATCAAATTTTAAAAAAAAAACATTTTCTTTTGGTTGTAGTCAGATTTGTTAAAATAAAATTCTTCAATGACATAAATAAAAATATTTCTTTTCTTATCTTGTGTGTGCCTTTCCTAATAGAATATTTAAAAGCCAAACAGAGATCAGCAGCAGCGCGCAGACATGCCTGAATCGGGAACAATCAGCCATCCAGCGTTCAAGTGTTTTTATGACATGGACTAACTGCCTGTTATTATGCTTCGCTTTGAGTTACTGCCTCTCAAGGATTGATCCATTACAGGCTTTCACAAACACACACATCAGGTTACATATTATTGATCTCATTTTAATCGATGAGCACGGAGAGTCTTTACTAGGACTGTTTTATTTAAAATGATCAAATAATCTTACTCATATTTTGCTTGTTAAATTAACTAATTGATATCAGAATTAAATATACTGGTTCTACTTTTCTGGTTGTACTGATTAATCAAAGGTCTTTAGATTAAAAGCTCAGTTTACCCATACACTGATACAGTTTTTCACTACTTTTAATAGTCCCTACAATGCTACAGTGAAAACAGAGAGAAGCTGAACAAACAGAAACCATTTTAAATTAAATTCTGGATTTAACAGAAGAAGAGAGTCAGTATGAGCAAAATGTGTTCTTTTCTTTCTAGCTGCTGTCAGTCTTGTGCTCCAGCATGTTGGATCAACCTTTCAGGCCGTCTTTGGGAAATCCCTATAACGATGATTACAGCAGTCCAGCTTGGAAGTGATAAATGCATGAACTAGTTTTCCAGCATCAATCTGAGACAGGAGATATTGCACAAATGGAAGAAAGCAGTCCTACATATTTTTTTTAATATGCTCATATAAACAACATATCATGGTGAAAAATGGCTCCAAGGTTCCTCACAGTGTTACTGGAGGCAATGGTAATGCCATCCACAGTGAGCATCTGGTCAGATATCATATTTCTAAGACTTTCATAGCTGACCTCACCCAGGTCTTTATGTCTTTACGACATTCCTGCAATTTACTAATTGTTGTGTTATCTGGCTTCATGGATAGATAGGGTTGAGTATCATCTGCTTAGCAGGGAAAATGTATGCTATACCTTCTAATGATACTGCGTAAGGGAAAAATGTATACATTTATGTATGCAAACAGAACCTCGTGAACTCCATAACTAACCTTACTGTGTGAAGAGGACTCTCCATGTGATTAATTTATCTGCAAGAAACTATGCTGAGGAAACCCATTCAGGTATTTGATATGAGGAGCGTGGTATAAAACCGTAACTTAATGTCAACATGCATTTTTTTCCACAACCTTAAAGTCCAGTCTCTACCTCATATAAATGTTTTAAATGAAGTCTTCACTGGTAATCCAATGCTAAACCTCAACAAAGTTACACATTATTCAAAAGTGTCTTCTTTAAGGTTTTTATGTGACGGCATACATAAAAAAGATGGGCCTCAGCTCTGCCCACAGTTTAAACTCTTAACAGCCATGTTACATATTCATTAGAATATAAATTAAGGTAGTGGTAGTATTTCTGCCCCCTAACAAGTCACTTTCTTTTTTTAAGAATGAAGAATCAGTTTAGCTGATAGAGTTGTTTGCTTCACCTTATTAAACCCTTCGAATTATGCCTTCCTGTGTGTTACAGCCTACTCAACCCAGAGATGATCTGAAAATCACACTTGTGTTTTCTCAAGAAGCTTTTTTCCCTTTCAGAGAAGGCAGAATTTAAGGGTGGGTGTGCAAGAAAAAAGAAGGGGAAACTAGGTCACCATTTTTACTACAGTGTCCTTTTTTCTTCTCATTGTTGCTGAGGAGCTTTATACCCCCTGTGGTGAAAGAGAAATTCCGTGTTCCTATTGGCTAAAAGCTGATGATGACCTGCAGGTGTGGAGAATGTTGGTATTGGACAAGTTGGATGTGCAGGACATGATTGGAGGGGAAGCAGGAAGAAGATGGGGGTGTGGTTGCAGAGAGAAGTAAGGCAGGGGTGATGCTCCCCCCCCTACTGAGATACTATGGCACCCCGGGGAGAGCATTGCAAAAAGGGGAGAGCGTGGAATAGACGAATGGAATCTGCAAGCAGGAATGTAGCTCGAGTTGTGCAGACGGGAGACACAAAGTTACTGGGTGAGAAAAAACAGAGTGAGATGGAGAATGATTGAAGAAAGAGAGAAAATGGGGGTGAGGGTACTAATCCTGTCTGTGCTAGCAGCAGGAGGTATTTTTGTGTGTACAAGAAACTGTGTGAAGTGAAGCACACATTGTTCCTTGAGCAGACCTCAGTGGAAAGTGCTCAGCATTCATATTTTGTCAAAATCATTCCCCAGAAGCTTTGTCCACTCCTGTCCCCAAACGCAGTCCACAGCTCAACGGTACAGTGCGTAGTAAAAAGGAGAGTTGTTGCACAGCTGCCGTAGGCCAGAGCACATACATGGCTTTCTACAGCAGTTAGACATTGGAATTAGGTATCAGTGACCACTTGTCCTCAGTACACAGATTCAGTGTAACGTAGTACTTTATTTTGACAGCTTTGGTACCAGCCATAGCAATTGGTTACATTTTGTCACCAGTTGCTAAACCTTGTACAGACACATATCTGTGAACCTATAGTTTTTCTGACATTGTAGATGTGCTGATATTCTGTTACATTCTTCACCTTCCACGTATAGAATAATATGTCTTAATAACTTAAATAAAATTACAGCTTAAAATGTCCCACCTAAGGCATTGATATTGTTCTGGCTTTCTTTGGAGAAAACCATTATAAATCAAACTCCTCAACTATTTTGATCCGTTGTGGATCAGTAACAGGATTTTCAAGTGTCTTGAAGATGTTATTCATTTCCTGTCCTGAACATTTGCAGGGAAAGGACGACTTCCTGCAACACTGTCACACATCGTTAGTATTACTTTGTCCAGCACAACCCACAGATACTGATATTGATATCGCAGGAATCGGGAGGGTAAGTCAGCATCTCAGATTTGTTGTTGTGCTCCTCAAATCATTCCTGAACCATTTTGGCTTTGTGGCAGAGCACATTATCCTGCTAAAAGAGGACATAACCATCAGGGAATACCATTTTCAAGATGAACATGATCTGCAGCAGTACTTAGGTAAGTGTTATGTGTAAGTAATTTCCACATGGAAGGCAGAAGAACATGAGCCAAAGGCTCACACTGCCAGCTTGCCTTCTTCCCATAGTGCATCCTAGTGCAAGGCTTTCCCCAAGTAAAGCAACATGCACAAATCTGGACACGTGACGCTATATATATATATATATATATATATATTTGTTTTAAATCACGGTTTATTAGATCAGGCCACGTTTCTATTGTTCTGATGCAGAGGTGACTATTGTTGGCGCTTTGAGCTGTGTACAGGGCTCAACACGGTGACCTTGACTGGTCTGTGCCAATGAACCCCATAAGCAGCAAACTGCAATGCACTGTGTATTCTGACACCTTTATATGAGAACCCGCATTAACATGTTCAACAATTTGAGCAATGATAGCTCATCTGTTAGACTGCACACACAGGCCAGCCTTCACTCCCCGTGACCATCAATGAGCCTGTCGCTGGTGCACCACTGTTCGATCCTTGGCAAGTGTTGGGTCTGTGTTTCCACAAGCCCCGCTAATTCTAGAGACTTATTCATCATGAAGAAAACAAGACAGTCGATCGATCGATTATTTGCACAAGGGAGGCCTTGTGTTGGTGTTAAAATTCTACTTTAAACTGTGTTATCTTTGGCACTGTTCTTAGATTGAACTATCTGCAACAACAAAATGATGTTTTTGTGAAAGGTTGCCAGTAACAAAACACTGCAATTTAAATGCAATTTAATTTAATTTAGATGCAATTTAAAATTGATTCTTTGCATTGGTTCATCTTTTGAGTTAGGTGTCTTTTATCAAAATGTATAGGGCAGTGTGAAGTGGGTTAACAAACAAACATTAAAATACTCCTCTAAAAATGGTCAGGATTTAACGAATGAAAAAATAGGAAAACGTGAAAGATTAAACTGGTCAGAAAGACTAGAAAACATTGGTGAAGTCCACTTTAAAAATGACTAGAAAGTCAGGCTGTCATGGTCCTGTGTCTATGGAGTCTGTGTGTGATGCTCGGGTAGCCACACCCCCGGGCTGGGCCATCACCGGCACACCTGCTTTCCATCGGGGTGATTACCTGGAGGACTACTTAACCCTGCGCTGACGGATGCTCCACGTCAGTCCGTTAATCACCTCTCTGTGGTAACTAAACTCCCGTGAAAGCGTTGCGCTAATGTTTTATTTGAAATGCGTTAAATCTGCCTTCATGTGTTTAAGATTTCAATCCGGCGTCCAGTGTCTGCCACCTGCCTGTCCTCCTGCTCGACTGGATCACCCGGTGCATCATGTGGCCTCGTCACTAACTCCACGGATTCCCTTCTCACGGACTTTCCCACTTCCCTCCCGAGCCCCACGGCCCCACTCCGATTGTAAGCCTACTACTCTAATCCTGTCTTGTGTTCCCCTGCTTCCCAGCTCACTAGTAATTTTCTCCCCTTTTTGTTGCAGCCTCCCACGGTCCCGATTCCGGCTTCCCCGCGTCATTTGTTTCCCCGGGTTTTTTAGTTCCTTATTTGCTCCTCTGGTTTTCCCGGGTCGCCTTTTGTTATTTACAATAAAGTGTCTTTTCCTGCTAGCACTTGAGCCTGCTTCTGGATCCTTTTGTGCACGTGCGCCTCGGTGCATGACACAGGCTTGTTGGAATATACAGAAATGAGAAGTGAGCCAAACGTTTTCCACAGCTCTGTATGGTGAAAAAAAAAATCTTAAGGCCAAGTGCCCGGCTGGCTGGTGGACCGCTACTGATAGTAGGGAATTGTCTCTGCATCTTTAGAATGTTTTCAGAACACGAGGACTCCTGTCCTCATGTTTAATACCTAGTAACTTTTGGGGACAGTAATGAGGTGTTCACAAATCAGAATACCACACGATTTCCTTCAGTTTAATTGAAACATGCCAATAATTTGCTCCTGATCCTACTGTATCTGCAGAGGTTCATTGTTCTCTCTGATTAGCAAACCAGATACTTTTGTGCATTTCAGAGATGCAATGCAAACTCTGAAGGAATCGAGCTTTTGCATTTGTGACTCCAAAATCGTGTCACTGTACATCGGGCAGCCCACTTCACCGCTGCAGTTAAATCTCATTTAAAAACATACTTTTAGTCCCTGGCCTCCGACCCAGTGTGAGATGCTGGCTGTGAGTTACTTTTTACAGTTACAGTGAAGAGCCATAAACAACACATTGTACAGTAGTTCACATGATACCCAAAGTTAATCTTAAAGCATAGCAAGACTTGTAACCAAATAGTAATCATCATAAGTCATAAATGAGGTTATGAGTTTTGCTTGCTTGTTTTATTTCTGTAAATCTCACATGATTGTTTGTTTGTGTTGTTCAGGCCTGGATTCAAACAGTCCACACACAGTAGATCGTACATTCTCTCCATGCTGCATGAAACCCTCCCACAATTTCTTTAATAATTATAATGGAGGACAGAAAGGCGCACAACACAGCTGCAGTAACCAGCCCACAAGTCTTTATTTCTTTGCTTGTTTTTCCATGTAGTGATCTCAACTAAACTGATCAGTACGATAATAAGAGGTCATGTTTCTCCCTGCTGTGCAGTTTATTATTCTTTGCGAAATATCATAATATCCCAGAGCTGATTTTGTTTGAGGGCTTTTCCATCTAACCCAGCAGAGAAGACAGATAAATATAGAAATCGATGCCGTCAAATAAATAAATAACATTTCACACGTCTTCAGGGAGACGTGGGTTAGTGAGCCAAAACTGGGCTTAGCACTTATTTTATGTCACTTATTCAGCATTACACATCACCATGGTAATGTAGATTGCACGGCTAACCTTCTTTGATATAGGATACATTCAGATTTATGGATGAAAAATTGGGGAGATTGGAACTTGTTTTAATGCTGATAATATTCAAGATATACATGCTTGTTTACAAAGTAAGTACTTTATTTTCCGTGATGATTTATTGTGTCAGAGATATAATAAATATCTATAACATTTTCAGGGCATTTGCCCACTTGCGCATCTTTTAAATAGCACATAGCTTACACGCCTTGACAATGCATATTAATAATAGATAGTAATTTAACTTGGATATTAGTTATAGAAATATTTCATAGAATTCATACGAGTTATTTGTGCAATACATATTTCCTATATTCCATCACTGCAGACTCATTCTGCCACAGAGGTACCTCTTTTTCAGCCTCAACAAGGTGACCAGCATTGGAGTGAAGAAAAATGTTATTTAGTAATATCTATGACTGTTTTATTTGTGTAGCACATTTCATTATATTTAAACTCAATGCGATTAACAAAGAAGACAAAAACGTAAAAGTGATATGTATTTCTCTGTGCACCTTCAGCACACTAAGGTCTGATACTGGGAACAAATAAAAGCTCCTGAAGACCTGGCATGTCTGACTGGGTTGTAAGCAGCAGGTCACTTATGTACTGGGGGCAGAACCATTGAGAGCTTTGGGAACTAACAAAAGGATTCCTATTGCACTGGGATAAGTAAGTGATTCCAGTGCTGGTGTACGGTGGTCAAATTTCCGTGCACCTGTAACAACTCTGGCTGCTGGAGTTTGAATGAGCTGATGTTGTCCTATTGTTAATCCGGGGAATCTTGTGAACAGAACATTACAATAATCAAACCTGCTCGATATGAAAGCATGGAATCAGTATGAGTGATTTTATAATCTTAGATGTGTTTTCTATGTTATAGACAGAAGTTCTGGTAAACCTTATTGATTTGATTATCAAAACTGAGTTCACTCTCCAAAATGCTCACTGTGTTTCAGAGACAAAGATTATAAATGTGAACACATGCAGCTATGCTATTGCTGCTCAAAACTGGCATGACATGTCTTACAAATACAATACTCAGTGAATTCCAGCATTGTACTGTGACAGGAAGCACCTGTGAAATTTCAATTTGGGAAAGTTCCTCCTAAACATTCTACAGTCAGCTGTGTGGCGTTCTTTTCAGGAGTTGGATCTTGGCCCTTCAGTTCCAGTGAAAGGAACTCTTAAAGCACCAGCATACTAAGACATACTGGACTATTCCATGCTCCCAGCTTTGTGGAAACGGTTTGGGGTTAGCCCCCTTTCTGTTCCAATATGGCGGTGCACCAGAGCACAAAGCAAGGTCCATAAAGACGTGTTTGTTTTGAAAACCTTCCCAGAAGAGTTGAAGCCTTTAGAGTTGCAAAGGGTGGCAACAGAATGAACCCACAGTCACAATGTATCCAGTATGACATGAATTACTTTCCACGAGTCAGCAGTGTTTCCTCTCCATTCACTTAAGCTGAGGTAGGTCACTAAAATATGTGCCTGCCATTAATGCTGTTATGAAGTGTGACATATCTAAATAGAAATGCTTAACAACAGTGACAAGAAGGACAACTGTGAGCGATATAGAGGTCATAGCAGAATTAACCTCATTAACCAGTATAGCAAATTCACTCTAGCCAGAGTCTGCCACAGAAGCTTCTCATTGCTCTCACTCTCTCAGTGCGTGGTTCTTTGCCTTAGCATGAAGTCTACTCGTAATGTGCTGTCTGACACATGCACCGCGACCACGCTAATCCTGTTAGTGGTGCTGCCTAAGAGCGCGCGCACACACACACACATGAACACACAAACACACACATACACACAAAGCTGTTTTTACAAAGTGAACTTACAAAGTTTGCGTACACCCTGACACATGAAGCACAGGAAAAGGCAAAGTCTTACACACATTTGGATGAACTTCTTTTAACATACAGCGTTCCAGAACTAGCATCCGTGAGTATGTGTGCCGGCACTGCATTTTTAAACCTTTTGGAATAAAAGTAAAAAAGAAAGAAAGAAAACTGAAAAACATTAAAGGTTTAAGCATCTTAGTATAAGATGTATTTAGCTACATATAGTTAAATGATTTGCTTTGCTGTACAAATGCCTTCCAAGTGTGTGGCTGCCAGAGAAACCACAGAAATGCTCTCTTACAAAACCAATTCTGAAATTTGAGAAAGTTAGTTTTAAGGCATATTTCAAAAATGTGTAAGGTGGGGGTAAACACCTAATTAACATGGGAGTTAACTCATTGCACAGTTCAGGAGCTACGGCTAACAAAGCTTGATCCCTCCCTGTTCTTAAGTCTTGTCTTCAGAACACAGAGGAGAAGCTGGTCAACATATCTCAGAGACCTTGAAGAAACACAAGGTGTTAAGAGATAAGCAAGATACAATGGACCCAACCCGTTTAAGAATTTAAAGAGATAAAATAAAATATTAGTTTGTAAGACAATGCTAGCCCACATACTACATCAATTACACCAGGAGCTGCTGAAATGGTCTGCCTGCAGTCCAGACTTTCCATCAGCATTCCAACACCATGTAATTAAAAATATATAATAAGACAAAGAACATCTCGGATTGTTGAATAGCTATACCAGACAAGAACGGGACAATTTGTCATGGTCTTAGTTTAGTTTAACTCTGTGTTATTTTGCCTTTGTTTCTCATTTTTTTTGGCCACCTTGTTATTAGTTAAATGTGCTTCGTGCCTTAGGCGTCTGCATTTGGGTCCCCTCAAATAAATACAGGGTCTACCCCTACAGATCCGTGTCACAGCTACTCTCCTAAAAGTCTAGCAAATGGTCTTCTCAGTTTAAAGTTAAGAAATTCTTGCACAGTGGCAAACATGACCCTGTCTCAATTTTTTTTGCCACCATGAAATTTAAATCTAATTAGATCTTTTATTTTATTTTCTCATCTTAAACATGTGATATGTTTTCTGTGTTCTATTGTGAATAAATTATAGGTTTATAAAATTTACAACATTCTGTATTGATTTACATTTTACACAACTGGGGTTATAAAACGTACAAGGTAATTATATCTTTTATATGTTTTTAAATCTTCACATATTTTCCATGTGAGTTTCAATACAAAATGACCACAATGCATCTGGTAGTTGCTTATTAACTTGTCTCACATTTATCTGAAACTGTATGATGTCTTTTACAGCCATTAAGCTGTGCATCTTTCTAAGAACCTGCAGAATATCCACCTGTTGACCCAAATTTACATTATAAACTAATTACATAGAGTATATCTCCATATTTGCGCAGCTCAAGTTTGATTGACTCAAAGTGTCCTTTTATTTTCCAGCATTCAAAATAATGTTATTTAAATGGTCTCAGCTCACACACATATCTGACTTTGGAAATGGATTCTGCTCACAACACAGACACTAACAGCTGGAAACTGCTTTGTGTCACCGGCTGTCCTGTTTGAAGAAATAGTGTTTAGCTTCTTCTTCTTTTTCTTGTTCATTTTTAATTGAAGGAGTTCTTTGAGATCACACTATGTGAAAGTGAAGGTGTAAGTGAAATTTTCTTTTTTCTTCTTAAGTTATTTCTATTTAGAGTGTTCTCCAAAAAGAATCACATCTTTAGCGCAGTTGCGTACAGGTGCGTTCTTTATATTGTGCACACTTTAATTTTTTAATGTGGTGAATTGAGACGTCTGCTGTGTTGAACACAACCGAGGAGGATTGCTGGACAAATTTTACTGAAAAATGTTCAGGATCTCATTCACAAAATGTGCAGGTGAGCCCACAGAAACTAAAAGAAGTCTATCTTTGACACGCAGCTAGAAAACATCTGCCGTTGAAAACTAGCATCTATCTGTCAGGAATAATTTATGATCGGCAGATTCAGGGAACATGATTAATTAAAAACTGATCTTAATTAACAGTCTTAAATAAATGGGGCTCATAACAAATCTGTTGGAGGTATCGCAGATAAGTCTGTGCACGCAAACACGTGTTTTCAGACACACATTAAGCTTATATTAGCGTACATAAAACAAATCGATTATATGAGTAAAAATTAAAAACCTCTTGCAAATCCAGTAGAGGTCAATAAATAATTGGTCATCCAAACATTTCCAGTCATAGGAATAGCTGGACCTGACCACTAAAATGACAGAGACATGACTACAACTGATGAGAGTAAGTCTAAGAATAATCTGCAGCTCATGTAAAATTTTGTTCCAGCCCATGGCACTACTACTCCGCCTGGTGAAATTATTAGCACCACCACAATCTTGGCAACTACCCAGAATGCTAATTCATAATTGATCACAAGAGCCTGAATGGGCCTGACATATCTGCACCGTACTTTCTTTTTTATGATTACAGGACAGTCTAATTACAGAACATTTTCTATAGATCTACACATTTACTTTTTTAACAGTTTAAGCCTAAAAAGTCATGCTGACAGTTTTTTTTCAGGTGAACTTCTTTTCCTTATATTAATGATATGATACCCATCTGTAAATTGATATTTTCTATGGTTTTGTATTATATATCCACAAGAGTAGGTTAGAAAAAAATGACATGAGGGTTGACGCCACTTTAGCAGATAGCCAACCATATTATGGCACTGATTTCATAAGCATAGTGGATTTCTACATGTTAAGCTATAGAGAAAGGCAAGCGAGTGGGCGTATATGCTCCAGTCATGGGAGGATATGTCAAACTGAAGTTATGACCACAACTCAGCTCAGCTGCTGGGTGCCACTTCAAATAGCACCTAACTGTATGAGTATGTGTGCATGCATGTATGCACATTCACCAACAGAGCTTTCATCTGCACACCTATGGTGAAAGACTGTGGGGGGCCCTGAGATACCAAATGTTCACACACATGCACATGGCTGGGGCTGCATGTTGAGCAGTTCTGCCTTCCCTCTTACACGTTGCAAGGTATTCAGTGCTCAGAGATGACTTTGAAAACAGACTTACCAATTATAATTTGTTAAAGTTTAAATTAACCACCACCACCACTAAAATGAAATGGTAAAAAAAGAAAGAAAGATTAAATAAAGAAAGAAAAAGTAAAAACATTGCTGCATTTCTGAGGTGTGTGTATTATTGTCTTATCGCCTCTGCCTTACAATATAAAGCACCTCAAGGCAACTGTTGTTGTGATTTGGTGTTACACAAGGAAAACTGAATTGAATCGAACATATATGCAAGGAATGTAAATTGATGGTACTTTCGGTTAAAACCTAAATCTGTTTTCTTGTTTGTTTAATTATTTGAGGTGAACTACACCTGGGCCACGTGATCATTGCTGTAGTAAATCATTAATATGATGGTTTAAGTAAAATAAATATTTGAAGATTAAAGCTCACTGTCCCATGGCCTAATACAGAAAACTGCTTCAACTTGTTGCAGATCAAAGTGAAATTATTTTGGATGATTGGTGTGTGTCCTATGTTCTAGTCGCTCATAGAAGGCCATATGATTGTTGAGTGTTTCTCTGTATGTATTAATTTAGGTCTACCTTACAATATAAAGCACCTTGAGGTGACTGTTGTTGTGATGTGGCGCTGTATAAATAAACTGAATTGAACTCAATTGAATTAAGTTAGCTATATTAACCCAGAGACACGTGTTCCCTGAGCTTGGTTCTGCTGGATGTTTCTTCCTGTTAAAAAGAAGTTTTTCCTTGTTACTGTTGCCAAATGCTTGCTCATAGGGGTTCATGCGCTTTGAGTTTTCTCTGTATTATTATACAGTCTTTGCCTCACAATATAAAGCACTTGGGGTGACTGTTGTTTTCACCTGGCTCCTTTTCACCAGCCAATGGCTGAGCTCCTCATGCCCTCTCCAAGGATTAGCTCAGGATTTGAGGAAGAGCACAGCACATTATTCACTGTCTGAGCATGACTGATCTTGTGTTCCTGCTGCTAAGCTACATGTAAAATGTGTATAGAATGCTCAATTGTTTTTTTTCAGCTTGATGTTTGTATTTGTTAAAATCAAGAAAATGAATCAAGACTGGTTCTTATATAGCGCTTTTCTACTCTACCTGAATAATCAAAGTACTTTGTACAACTTGCCTCATTCACCCATTCATATGGACTAATTCTGTCTGACTAACATTTACACAGATTCATACTGAAATGGATGCATGGGAGAGTAACTGTGGGATTAGTGTAGACACAGACTTTATTTAATCCCACACTGGGGAAATTCACTTGTTTACAGCAACACATATGACATAGGATGAAAGGTTGAATTAGAGATGTATTCTAAAACAATAAAAAATGGAAAAATAATTAATAAAAATAATTAAATAAAAAAAAACTAAAAAACCCAAAATACTACAGTATGTACAGATGGTTTGTTTATACAGTAAAATACACCAGGATTTTTTTTTTTATGTACGTAAAGTGCAGTGGGAATTATGATGATGTACATGGTTTTATAAGCTGTATTTATCCTGAGTGTGTATTGTACAGTCTGATTGCTGTCATGATGAAGGACCTATGATAGCGTTCAGTCCTACACCGTGGTTGGCACAGTCTCATGCAGGGGTGACAGGTGTTGTCCATAGTGCACATTACCCTAGTTAACATCCTCCTCTCACCCATGTCCTCTTTGGAGTCTGGGGCATGCCCAGGACAGAGCCAGCCCTCTTGCCATTTCCTGTCACTACCTGTGCCGCCACCTCCCCAGCAGACGACCACATAAAAGACAACCTGAAGCCAACATAGTAGTATTCTGCACACCTCAAAAGACCTCAGCCTGCCCAGCAGATGGCCCTTTTGGTATGGAGCACGAGTGTTTTGTGAGCAGTCCAGTGTATTGTCAACTGGACGCAATAATTTGTACATGTCGTCCACCTGGATGTCCAAACCATAGATGCTGTGATGGGTGGTGGTTTTCTCCAGAAATTGAGTTCAGGCAAGATGACAAAGTTGACGATGACCTTCCTTTACTCCAGATTGTTCCCCTCAGATACATATCCAGTGATAGCTGTATCATTTGAGAACATCTGGAGGTGGCAGTTCATGGTGTATCTGAAACCTGAAGTGTAGAGGCTAAAGAGTAAAGGACAAGGTTTCGTAACCTGAGGTTCACCACAGTCCTGAAGCCTCACGTACTGCAGTCCATTGGTGAGGTCGTTTATTGTCCTTACAGTCAGGTGACTATTGACTCGTGCTCCTTCCAGCTTCTCCCTCTTCAGTGCCAGTTGGAATTTACTGAAGGCACTAGACAAGCCAAAAAGCTTGACCTTCACAGTGTTTCTAGTACTCCAGGTGTGAGAGTGACCTGTGAAGGAGGTAAATGAGTGCATCATTCATACCAATAAGAGGATGGTAAGGGGGTTGAGCAGCATGCTCACCAGAGATGGAGGTGGTGGAGAATGGTCCTCTCCAGGGGCTTCATCAGGTGGGACAATAAGACCACAGGTCTGCAGTGGTTAGGCTCCCTGGGTCATAGAGTCTTCGGTACCGGAACCACATCCGGTCGTTAAGTCTGACGTCACTAGCCGTGTCTGGGCCTAAACTCCGCTGCAGGTCCATATATCAAACGATCACTATGGCATTACTGAGAGTTGAAAAACTGTCTAAAGTCTTTCATCTTTAATAAAATGATCAGCGTTCTGCTCTACCAGGTGTAACAATTGAGCTTAACATCCAGGCATTCATGAAAACGGAATTTATGACATTTAACGGAGTTAGAGGTTAGCAGGAAGTTAGCTCGCTAGCTTCCATCTAAATACAATATAGCATGTCCTGACTGCGGGGTTTTGGAAACAAATGAAAACGTACAGCTCTGCTATCACTTCCAGCATAAATGAAGACAGAAAACTAAACAGCAGTGACGTTTGTAGGGTTACTGAAGTTTGGTTAGCTGGTATATAATGATGTGCTACGTAACCGCTAGCGACACAGCTATGTTAGCATAATATATAAACAAGCTAACTTTTTTTCCACTCGATAAAAGTTAACGTGAGTGTTCTCGGTGGTCAGGAACAAATGTAATCGCATGGCAGGATGCTGTAAAAGGACCAAACTTCAGCCAGGAGAACAACTGAGATAATCCATCCACAATACCAGGTTAGTCATTCATATACTGCTGCATGGGCTGGGCTGTAGTTACATCCTAAGGTTTTAAAAACTGAGCTTAAATAAATGATTAGCGGTAATAAAAGCCGAGGGAGGTCAACAGTGATCGCTGACTGTTTTAGGAGCTTTTTGAGGCCCGGAAGTAGGATTCGTCACGTCATCACTTAACGACCGGATAGGAAGTCTTCCACACCACAGGGACCTTCTCCAGACAAAGGCTCAGGTTACATATGTGCATGATGACCTCACAGAGCTTATCTGTGCCTTTCTGCTCCCGACCTTCTGTGCTATTTCAAACCTGTTGATAAACAGATTCAGTTCATCTACCCACTCCTTACTGTCACTATCCTGGACCGTTCCCCAAATCTTTCCATGACCTGAAAGTTTCGTTAGCCCTCTCCGGACCTCCCTGCTGTTCTTCTAGTCCAGCTTCTGTTCCAGTGTCCTTATGTATTGCCCCGCCTAATTTCTCATTATAGTTCCTTTTGGGCTTCAAAAGCTCTTTCTCTAGTTTGATGTTTTAGCAAGTGGCTTTAAGAATTTAACTTAATAAACATCTTAATTAAATCAAAATTAAGGTGTTTATTTATTTTATTTTGTTCTTGCCGTCATGATAGAGGGGCTTAGCATGATCTAATAAAAGAAAGATAATAAAAGATGGACAAAATCATTCTTGGTTTTGGTCGTTTCAGCTGATTATAAGACAACTCCATAATACCATCAGTCTAATATTTTAATTTGTGAAAAGAGTGCTAAGTAACTGAAGTACAAAAATCACAGAAAAACAGTCTTTGCCAGTGTTGCCAACTCCTCAATAAGGAAATTGCTATTGGCTGTCCTAAAAGTCGCTAGAAGTAACTAAATGATGTCATCGCTTAATTTGCACAATTGGTCATGCTAATGTAATTGTAACCTACGTTGTTGGGGAGAGAAATAACATCATGGAAGAGACATAAAGTGAGTAAAAAATATCCTAAATGTATTTAGAATTTATTTAGAACTACAAATTAAATTCTTTTAGCAATTATTGTTTTTTTTAATGTCACAATTCCAACCCTGCTCCTTTATCCGGGCTTGGTGCTGGCAAAAGTGACCTGAAATAGGCACTCTGGTGGAGTTACTTTGTGTGTGTGTGTGTGTGTTTATAGGCAGTTTGGACGCGTAGGTGTGAGCATCTCCTGCCCTGATAGGAGCTGGGGAGGACTATCCTCCGCCTGTGAGCGCTTTGGCACGTGCGAGATGCCCACGGCAACACCCACTACTTGTTGAGAGTAAGAGCGATATGCGCTTTCACGTCAAAAAGGTGTCATAAATAAGTCTCCAATAACACCAGAACAAGTCGCCAGATTTGTTGCTAGTTGCTTTTTAGAAAAAAAGTCACTAAGGGGGTCTGGAAACTCGCTAAATATAGCAACAAAGTCACTAAGTTGGCAACAGTGGTCTTTGTACAGTGACATCAAGTTATTTCTGTGTGACAGTCAGTTTCAATCAAATTAAATGGAGCCGCTTTTTAATTTTATTTTAACAATCAGTGTTAAAATTAGTATAACCAAACATCCATTCTCCTCTGCCTATGTTTATCAGGGTCATGTGGGGGGCTGGAACCCAGTTACCATAAGGTGAGAGACGTCTACACCCTGGACAGTTCCTAAGTCTGACGCAGGCTCAGGTATAGGTTTAGCTATATGTTCATCAATATACTTGTGATTTCCCTGGCCAGCAAAAGATTAGAAGTTGAAATAATAGTAAAATGTGTTTAGCAAAAGCACAAGAGGACTGGAGATAGTCGAAAAATTAGTCAGAATAAAAAAGGAATAAAAGGTACCTTGATGAAAAACTGGGAGCAAATGCATAGTAAAATCATAAGGAGTGCAGAAAACTAAGGCACGGTTATTGATAGTGAATGTAGAAACATGCTTACACTGTAAAATAATAACAATCCAAAAAAAATATTGGAAAGTTCTGAAGAAATCAAGGCAGACAGATGGAAATGAAGGAAAAACAGAGAAACCCCCACAGTTGATTTAAAGTTCTCACAGCAGTAGATCCCTCACTGGTTTTGCCATTTTGTTATCCAGGCTCCTTTATTCTCCTTCTTCTCTGACTATCCTTATGGGTGACAGTCGGGTGCCCCTATCTGGTGCCAATTACAGATTGTTCAGCATTGGCGTGGTGCTGAGACTCAAGGCTGTGGAGTCTCTGGCCCCCACAGCTCCCAATTTACCCATCAAACACTCTCATCCACAATCCTACCACTTTGGAAAGTTACACTGATCTTTAAACCTCCCTTACTGGTCCTTTTTTTCTGGTTGAAATAAAGCAACAATTTGTTTGGTGAACAAAGCGCAAATAAAGATGAACAATAGCACCATTCAAACCTAAGCAGCAATGAAAAGAAGGATAATTGTTATCATTCTGGGGATCTCGAGACTAATTCTGAAAGGATTTTGTCCCCACATTACTTTTTTTTTTAACAAATAGTAGACAAAATTAATAACTGACAGGTTTAAGGAGGTTGAATGAAAATTAGAGGCCTAAGAAGTCAAATTGACAGTTTGATATGTGAAGTTTTAAAAGCCAGATAATGTGACTACACAGAGGTTCAATTATCCGGTAACTCTTACTGAAAAATGGGAATAAGAATATTTGCAAAATCAGACCTCTTTGGCAAACTGTATATTCAAGGTGAAAGTGAATGTAGAAAATACATCTGTTGGGTTTTAGTAAATTACTTCATTGTTTCTTTTAACTTATTTCTATTGATCAGAAAATGGTAAATGGCCTGTATTTGTATAGCGCTTTACTAGTCCCTAAGGACCCCAAAGCGCTTTACAGAACCAGTCACCCACCCATTCACACACACATTCACAGAAAGATTCGCCAAGGTCAAGTCATTTGTAATGAAAGTTACTGTACTTTATAGAAAGGCAAGCAAACACAGTCACTTTTCTGCACTTGCTTGTATAGTTATTGAAATCTCTACTACATTACCAGAAATTAACTGATGATGGGAACTGGAGGAGGTTTTTTTTTTAGACCTTCAGCAAAAGAAGGAATAAAAGACAATCACAGCATTTCAGGACACATAAAGCTGTATTACTGGCAAATTATACATAAATTATCAAAAATATAAAGTATTATTCTGCAGAAAAATGTTCCCCAAATGTATTTGGATTACATAATTGCTGAAGGCTGAGCTCATTTCAAACATTTCAAACCATTTAACCTACAATAACACATCATATTCCTGTTATCTGTTCTAATGATAAATCATAGAAGCTCATCCATTTGCTAGCGGTTGGTCTGTTTCTACACAAAGCCTGGCTCCTGATCTCAGAGCATGAACAGCAGCTTCTTATGATAGCTCCCATCAGTCATTCTTCAGAAACCAAAGATTTATCCACCATGGACATGTGCAAACAAACATATACAAACAATTTGTTACTGTACTAAAGTAGAGTTTTCAGGTATTTGTAGTTTACTTGAGTACTTATTTTTCAGACAACTTTTTGTTCCCTAGATTTTTGTCTTTAAGTCGTAGTTGTGATATTTTTGCATCAAGCTACAGCTGCTGAAGAGGATAAGCACGAACGAACTTGCGTCCAGTCTGTCGCACAGTTGTTACTAGCTAAAACTCCAAAGTGCTAGATAACTTCACTCAGTTGGAGAAAGTTGTAAGACAGACAGGCGAGGAAGAAGGGAGGTGATATTCAAGTTAGCGGCTAGTGACATTTGATATAAAATGCAGATAATGTTGTCATTTTTAATCACAAATCTGTACTATTTTTTTTGTCTTTTGGCACATTATTTGGGGGGGAGGGTCTCACCTGTGATGGAGGGGTGGGGGGGGGGGGTCACCTGTGATGGCCACCCCTCTGCCAGGGGTGGCAGAGGGCAGCTAATGATTTTTTGTGTGGAGCCCTGTGCTGTTGCATACATCTGCATGTGCCATCATCTTTTTCTACACCATTTGCCATGGTTTTCAGGCTTTTCCATTAGGTCATAGTGCCTGCTCAGCCAGATTTCCAAAGCGAGCCTAGCAGGTTGTGTTCACTTGAGCAGTCATAAGAGTATCTCAATCACGAAAATCACCATTTTTTAAAATCCATCAATGAGGGAAATGGTTACAAAAACCAACGCCATGGTCCCTGAGTCTGACAAAAAGGCACAGATGGATGGTATATCAGCAGGTTTATCATCGCCTTGCGCATAATAATTACGTCATGGGCTGTTCGGCCACATTGCTATGACCTTGCACATTAGGTGGTACTCAATTGTATTAGAAAACCAGGCATTTCGTGTGGAGTCGTAGCGATCCAAATAACAAGTTGAGATTTTCCCATGCTGAACCATTCCAACTGATCTTAGGGTTCCTCACTGTGCTGAGTCTCACTTTAACCCCTTGACTTTTTAGATGTGAAGGAAAGCTTGACATCTAAAACCAGCCACAATGTAGGCAACAGAAAACAGCCTGTGTCACTACATAATAGATTCAAGCTAAGTGCAAATATCAAAATTAGAATTTAGATTCAAATAACATTCGTATTCTCATGTACTACTATTATTTATTATTATTATTTTGTATCATACATAATTTAGTTACTTTTGCATAAAAATAAATGGTAGAATTGTCCTTCAAAGAGCTACTTTTTTACTTTCTTACTTTGAGTACATTTAAGGCCCTGTACTTTTTTACTTGATTGATTTTACTTGATTTAAGAAGTTCATTCAGTACTTCAACTTTAACTGGAGTACTTTTTGAACACAGGTGTCTGCACTTTTACTTCTAAGTAAAGAATGTCCGTACTTTTGCCACCTCTGCAGGATTGAAAATGAGTGAACTTTCAGAAAGCCTCGAGAACGATTGCTCAAGACCACTTTAAAAATTTACAAGGAAACATAGCTCCTTGGCAGCAAAAGCTAAAGAAATGAGGGGTTGCTCAAGACCTTTGCACAGTACTGTATGACAGGTATTGAAACATCGATTTTTTTCTTTTTTTCACACTTCAAAAAACATTTGCAAACTCAAACTATGGCATCAGTTACTGGTGAATAGCAAAAAGTGACTTTTGGACTACATTTAATGGCAAATCTAAATCTACATGAAGAACAACAAGAACAGTTTGAAAGTGTAAAAATGTAAGAGAGTAGTATTGAATAGTAATATTGAAAAACCATTGCCAAGGACATGGGACGGTTTGTTTTTGGGTTACCCAGTCTGATGCCTTCTACTGTCATGAAACTGGTTCAAGGATGCAACAAAGATAATAAATGATGTAAAAACACATACTTACATAAGCACATAGAATATGGTAGAGGTGAGGATGCTAAAAGAATGTTTCTATTCCTTAAATTTCATAGTGTGCCTCCAGCACACCTCACCATGAGACGACAATCAGTAACACAGAGTATCGGTGTTGCAGGAGGCATGCTGAGCTTTCAAGTCATAGTAACTGGGAACACATGAAGCCAGTGTACTGGCTAACTACTAACTAGCTCAACTTTTCTTTATTAAAAAAAATGGCTTTTATATCACAGACTGCAGTACTAACATGACTTTTGAAATGTCTTCATTGCCAAGAACTCCAAAACAGACAGACGTTTAGCCAAGAATGCCAAGATACACAAACACCCATAGAGATGTGTTGGTGGTCTGCCAAACGAGCTGTCAGTCCTCCATCTTGCATAAATTCATTAACAACTATGCTAAATGCTAAGTCCTCCATCTGTCCTGTAATGCTGCTACATTGTTTTGGACATGACAACAGTACAACAAACATATCTGAATGTCAAGAAGGACATCCACCTTTTGTATATGTAACATCAGCAGCATGATTAGCTATATGTTTCACACTATTCACTGTTTTCATTTCCAACTCCAGTTTTCATTTTAAATGTATTTAGTTACGATTTCTGCACTAAAACTGTAAGCATAATTTAGTGAATCCTGTTGCCATGTTCAGCAGTTCCAGGCATAACAAACAAACAAACAAACAAAAAATGAGCAAAACAAACATCCATCCATCCATCCATCCATCCATCCATCCATCTTCATCCGCTTTGTCTGGGGCCGGGTCGCGGGGGCAGCAGCCTAAGCAAAGAGGCCCAGACCTCCCTCTCCCCAGCCACCTCCTCCAGCTTATCCGGGGGAATACCAAGGCGTTCCCAGGCCAGCCGAGAGATATAATCTCTCCAGCGTGTCCTGGGTCTGCCCCGGGGCCTCCTCCCGGTGGGACATGCCTGGAACACCTCACCCAGGAGGCGCTCAGGGGGCATCCTTGTCAGATGCCCGAACCACCTCAGCTGGCTCCTTTCGATGTGGAGCAGCAGCTGCTCTACTCTGAGCCCCTCCCGGATGGCCGAACTTCTCACCCTATCTCTAAGGGAGAGGCCAGCCACCCTTCGGAGGAAGCTCATTTCTGCCGCTTGTATCCGCGATCTCGTTCTTTCGGTCACTACCCACAGCTCGTGGCCATAGGTGAGGGTAGGGACGTAGATCGACCGGTAAATTGAGAGCTTCGCTTTTACACTCAGCTCCCTCTTCACCACGACGGACCGGTGTAGCGTCCGCATTACTGCAGCTGCAGCCCCAATCCGTCTGTCGATCTCCGGCTCCCTTCTCCCATCACTCGCGAACAAGACCCCGAGATACTTGAACTCCTCCACTTGGGGCAGGAACTCATCCCCGACCCGGAGTGGGCACTCCACCCTTTTCCGGCTGGGAACCATGGCCTCAGATTTGGAGGTGCTGATCCTCATTCCCGCTGCTTCACACTCGGCTGCGAACCGTTCCAGTGCGAGCTGGAGGCCCTCACCCGATGAAGCCAAAAGAAGCACATCATCTGCAAAGATCAGAGATGAGATTCTGAGGCCACCAAAGCGAAAGCCCTCCGCCACTTGGCTGCGCCTAGAAATCCTGTCCATAAAAATTATGAACAGAACCGGAGACAAAGGGCAGCCCTGGCGGAGCCCATCACCCACCAGGAACGAGTCCGACTTATTGCCGGCAATGCGAACCAAGCTCTTGCAACGGTTGTATAGGGATCGAATGGCCCGTAGCAATGGGCCAGACACCCCATACTCCCGCAACACCTCCCACAGGACACCCCGAGGGACACGGTCGAATGCCTTCTCCAAGTCCACAAAACACATGTAGACTGGTTGGGCAAACTCCCATGAACCCTCAAGTATCCTGGAGAGGATAAAGAGCTGGTCCAGTGTTCCGCGACCAGGACGAAAACCGCATTGTTCCTCCTGTATCCGAGGTTCGACTAACGGACGAACTCTCCTTTCCAGCACCCTGGCATAGACTTTCCCAGGGAGGCTGAGGAGTGTGATCCCCCTGTAGTTGGAACACACCCTCTGGTCCCCTTTCTTAAAGATGGGGACCACCACCCCGGTCTGCCAGTCCACAGGTACTGCCCCTGATCTCCACGCAACATTGCAGAGGCGTGTCAACCAGGACAGCCCTACAACGTCCAGAGCCTTCAGGAACTCGGGGCGGACCTCATCAACACCAGGGGCTCTGCCACCAAGGAGTTGTTTAACTGCCTCAGTGACCTCGTCCCCGGAAATTGGCAGGTCATTCCCGTCATCCCCAGACTCTGCTTCCTCCTCGGAAGACGTGTCAGTGGGATTAAGGAGGTCCTCGAAGTATTCCTTCCACCGCCTGACAATTTTCTCAGTCGACGTCAGCAGCTCTCCGCCAGCACTATACACAGTGCAGGTAGAGCACCGCTTTCCCCTCCTGAGACGTCTGACGGTTTGCCAGAATCTCTTCGAGGCAGTCCGAAAGTCTTTTTCCATGGCCTCTCCGAACTCCTCCCACACCCGAGTTTTTGCTTCAGCCACTGCCCGAGCCGCATTCCGCTTGGCCTGTCGATACCTGTCGGCTGCCTCCGGAGTCCCACAGGCTAACCAAGCCCGATAGGACTCCTTCTTCAGTCTGGTGGCTCCCTTCACCTCTGGTGTCCACCATTTGGTTCGGGGATTACCACCACGGCAGGCACCAACCACCTTGCGGCCGCAGCTCAATGCAGCAGCTTCGGCAATGGAGACGCTGAATTTGGTCCATTCGGACTCAATGTCCCCAGTCTCCCTCGGAATGCTGTTGAAGCTCTGCCGGAGGTGTGCGTTGAAGATCTCGCGGACTGGGGCCTCTGCTAGACGTTCCCAGCACACCCTCACTACGCGTTTAGGTGCACCAGGTCTGTCCAGCGTCTTCCCCCGCCACCTGATCCAACTCACCACCAGGTGGTGATCAGTTGACAGCTCAGCCCCTCTCTTTACCCGAGTGTCCAGAACATATGGTCGCAGATCTGCTGATACGATTACAAAATCGATCATCGACCTACGGCCTAGAGCGTCCTGGTGCCACGTGCACTTATGGACACTCTTATGTTCGAACAGGGTGTTCGTTATGGCCAAACTGTGATTAGCACAGAAGTCCAATAACAGAGCACCGCTCGGGTTCAGATCAGGGAGGCCGTTCCTCCCAATCACGCCCCTCCAGGTCTCGCTGTCGTTACCCACGTGAGCATTGAAGTCTCCCAGCAGGACAACAGAGTCTCCAGGTGGAGCACCTTCCAGCACCCCACCCAGGGACTCTAAGAAGGCTGGGTACTCTGAACTGCCACTCGGCGCATAAGTGCAGATGACAGTCAGGACCCGTTCCCCGACCCTAAGGCGCAGGGAACAAACCCTCTCGTCCACCGGGAAAAACCCCAACGTACCGGCAGCAAGCCGAGGGGATATTAGGATACCCACCCCAGCCCGCCGCCTCTCACCAGGGGCAACTCCAGACTGAGACAGAGTCCAGCCCCTCTCCAGGAGACTGGTTCCAGAGCCCAAGCCATGTGTAGAGGTGAGCCCGACTATATCTAGCCGGTACCTCTCAACCTCACGCACTAACTCAGGCTCCTTCCCCACCAGAGAGGTGACATTCCATGTCCCTATTGCCAGTCTTGGCAGCCGGGGGTCAGTCCTCCAGGGCCTCCGCTCCTGGCCGCCACCCGGCACACAATGCACCCGACCCCTATGGCGCCTCCTGCGGGTGGTGGGCCTGCGGGAGGATGGGCCCATGTCTCCTCTTCGGGCTGTGCCCGGCCGGGCCCCATGGACTAAGGCCCGGCCACCAGACGCTCGCCCTCGGGCACCCTCCCCGGGCCTGGCTCCAGGGCGGGGCCCCGGTAACCCTATCCCGGGCAGGGTAAACTGTTCCCTCGGTGTCCTTTTCATAAGGGTCTTATGAATCGCTCTTTGTCTGAATGTCAAAGCAAACATTCCCAACATTTTTGGAGTAATCAGTTGTGAGTGTAGTATAACATGTTATTAGCTCATTAAGAGTGTACTGATGTTAATGATGTAGCAGGTGGTCAAGTTATGTTAGGTCAATGTTATATCAAATAAATCTTTTTTTTTTTTATCGTAGATTATGGCCAACTGGATCTAAAAGTTTAGCAAAAGTACACATTCTTATGAAATATTACATGTCATTTCAGTAACAATAAAAAATGCCATAGTCAAGGAGGCTCATTGACTTCATTATATTAAATAATTGAATGTTAACTGAATGAAGACACTACTGTTAATCCTGACCAACTTGGACTTACATACAAAAACCATACCCCTCTTATTCATTTGAATAGAGCCTCCCTATTTTATATGGTCAGTGAAAACAAAGCAAACACTACTACTTGTGGTTTGGTATCTCATAAGTCTACACTCAGTAGTATCCCCACTTGCCCTGTGGGTGGTCTTTGTCCTTCAAGCTCAGATCCTCTACAAGAGACCTGGGAGCTTGAAGATCCTGCAGGTCTTTGTCATTTCTAGGATTGTGCCCTTCTGGACTTCTATCCCATTTTGACCATTGGCCAGCTTATTATCCCAGCAGGGTATCTGACGACTCACTGGGGCATAGTGTTGATCGCCCTGATCTTGTTTTTCCCCTCAGCTGACTACTCAGAACTTGCCTTCTTGACTTGTAGCTACTCTCAGTGGCACAGTGTTGCTGTGATTGTACAATCCCCTCACTTCTGACTACCTACTCATTGTTACCATTGGACTATACGTGTCCAGTCCAAATGGCATTCTGGTGACTTCTCTCTGTAGATCCTTGTGATTTAGATCAGTGAATCAATGTCTTGTTCACTTCTGGCTTGCAAAGCTTGATGCCATCCATGTGGTCAGTATAGCCAGTCTTGTCAGTGATCTGGCTAACTGGGTTCAGGCCCATTCAAAACAGTAGTAGGCACAAAGCCCACACTTGATATCAACTTTTGCAACTGGCTTGGAGGTGGCCTCTAGTGTTTTTCACCACATCCCCACCGAAACCTTGATGAAGGCTCTTAGGGTCCTGTTGATCTTGTACAGTTCTAACCATTTCAGGATATATGTGTGAGACACTGAGTCGTAGTGTATTTTATAGTCTACTCAAGTAATGCACATGGTTGGCCAGTATGGTCTTACAGTTTTGACTGTTCGGTCTACCAGTAGCTGGTGTTTTCTGGTATCCTTCCCAATTCCTTTCTGTGCCCTGCTCTTGTATTGACCCATGTGCCTATTCATCTTAGCCAGTATGATGCCTGACAGGAGCTTCCATGTTGTGCTAAGGTAAGTTATTGGTCGGTATTTGGATGGGACGGGTTGCTTCTGGGGAGTCTTGGAGATCAGAACTGCCCAGCCTTCAGTTAGCCATTCTTGGTGCATGCCAGTTTTTTGTGAGTATATGGACTACAATGCATCAAATTCATGTGCAGATTTGACCGGGTCTAAAGGCAAGGTATTCCCCAAAAGACTCCTGTCTCAGTGCGATACTGAAAATAGACTTCATGCATCTCTTACTTCTAGGCTGGACTATTGTAATTCATTATTTTCAGATGGATCTAAAAGCTTCCTAAAAAGCCTCTCAATTGAAATAGAATGCTGCAGTGAGAGTGGGACTACAAAGAGACAGTATATCTCTCCCTGTAGCGCACTTCACTCTCGAACTGCAGGCTTACTTGGATTTAAAAGTAGAGTGGCTGCAAATCCTTAAGATCTCAGGCCCTGTAAAGTAGTCTGGCTCAAGCGACAATGAAGGTGCTAGGTGAGCATTTACTGCATGGTTGTTTAACGAATTTAGAAACATGTGAAAACATGCATGTGTTGTTCCATTATTGGCCTACTGACAGGCTGATGTGGGTTCTACAATGAATTTAAAGAGGTGAAAGGGCTATGGTCATACAAATGGCCAACCAGAGTCCAGATAGACTCTGAAATGCTGTAAAGCCAAAGATAATGCCAGTGCTTCTTTTTCAATGGAATAATTCAGCTGGTAGAAACTGAATTTTTTCATAAAGAAGCTAATGATATCAAAGCCTTTTACTTCCCCTATCTATATATACATTAGGATGATCTGATATCCTCGTGTTGGTGTTGTTCCCAGACCATCATGAAAATGTTGTTCCAGGTTCAACATTGCAAGTGACCAATCACATTGTTGTGACGTTATTCCTTTGCGCGCCAAGCCATTCGTGCATTTATGAAATTCCAATGTTGCAAGGACAATATCAATTCTGCTTACTGTTTATTAAAGGGTTACGGTTAGGGTTAGGGTCAGTGTCCGTTGATCGGCGGACAGAGGTAGTTTCTCGCAGCTTAAGTACAGTTTTTTGTTTTACGCCGGTTTTTCCCGAAGTCGCAAAAGTATAACGTCACAACATTCTGATTGGTCACTTGCAATGTTGATCCTGGAACAACATTTAGTATGATGGTCTGGGAACAACACCAACACGAGGATATCAGATCAACCATATACATTATGTCGACTAATCAAGCTTTTTTTTTTTTAACCAGAAGGCAAGGAGAAGCCTATCTTGATAAAAATTAGTAATCATGTTCTGAACTTCAATTACTTTTCTTTTTTCTTCAGCAACAGTGTGAAAATCTTTGCTGGATTGGTTTTGCATCACCGACATGAACATCATGTTCATGGATGTTTTAGAAGGTGTGTCCACAAACAAAGATGGATATCTCCAAATTAGTGTAGACAGTTCAGTATGCTTGTGAACAGGCAAATGATCAAACTACACATTCAACCTTTAAATGGTTCTATATTCTTTAAACAACCATGCAGTAAATAATCATCACATCAGGGGGTGCCACATTCTCCCTCCCTTTGTAGGTGGATGCACCACTATACATAAAGTCAAAGTTGAACACATTTCAATCTATGCGCTCGGGCTTACTCTGGGACAAAGCATGAACATGATATGGTCTCAACAAGTTAGCATTACAAAGTTGATTTTTGTTTGTGTCTGTGTGTGTTTCTGCTGCAGTGTGGATAGTCAGACAGTTCTGTTCTCACAGTTATCACATTACAGTACATGGCCCAGCTAACTTTGCTTGAAATAAAGACGCTGCTGTTGGCAACAAAGCTAGAACGTGAAAGCAAGTTCACCCTCACTGAACTGAAGTTTCTCAGTACTCTGGTCATACAAATGATCCATATTAATAAGATTTTTCCAGATTGAGTTTTTCTAACTGACCTGCAGTATAGAGTGTGAAGAGTGCTGAAAAACCACTGACATAATTTATAAAATTCACAGGTGATTCATCTGATACCCATCTATCCAGAAGTACTGCTAAAGGTCCTTTTACCTTCTGACCAAAGACCAAGCCATTGGGGCTCAAACCTGTACTCTCCTGACACACTTCTCTAGCAACCAAAAGTAGCCATGGTAAACTTAAAGTCCCTATTCATTTCTGTGCAAATGCAACAAAGACAGAATCATTCCAAGGAACCTTGGTTGTGTTGGTGATAAGAAGAGGCTGTGTTATTCTTTATCCACAGCTGCTCAAGGACTTGTGCAAACAGACAGGATTGATACATTTAATCCCAGGTCACTTGCCAAAAATAGAAATCAACTATTGTGTTCTTTACTATCATAGACAATAGGATAGCATGCAACTTGGTACATTACTGTCAAGAGATACTGAGAGGCAGATGTTGATCTGAAAAGCAACTAAACACTATGGGTCAAGTCCAACATCAAAGTTAAGACAGGGTGAAAATTTTTGTTGTTTATAAATTCTCTCTCTGATCATGAGAAAACTTTACTACTTCATCAGGGTACTTAGAAATGCAATTTGGACAACTGAATTCCAAGACAGTCCAAGCCCCGTGAGAACTTACGTCCACAAGTTTACGCTGCAGAAAAAATAAAGATTTCCCAAAATTTCTTTATGAAGATGAATATGAGAACATGAGTGAGTCGGTCTTCAACCTGGCATCTCTCTAGTACAAAGCTGCTTTCAGTAATAGTAGTAACAAAGCAAACACACTAATAATAACAGGCTAAAACTGTCTAAAAATCCTGTAGAAAACAAGTCTCCGTCTGACTGAAATTGCATTTCAAGTCATTTTAAAAAGCTGTCTTCTCTTTTTTTTGTCTTTTCTCTTATTTTCTGCATGTGCTGATGTGTGTATGCAAGAGTGTGTGTATCTGTGTGCGCTCACAAAGTATCATCTGTCATTATAGGTACAGAAATGACCATGACAGCAATCAGCAACAACAAGCAAACTCTTAACAAGGAGGGCTACAAGTTGACCAGTTTTAACAAGCATAACAATAACAATATACATCTGATCTCTCTCTCTCCCTCTCTCTGTGTGTGCTGGTTATGTGTTCATGGTACCATTTGCTGAGACTGTCATTACTTATTGATGGTTATTCTATTTAAAATGCAGCATCACAGCAGTGGGTGACACAAATACTGTCATAAACATGCACACAGAAACACACAAGTACACATTACATACGTTACACATTTCCAGAGTCTGGCTAAAGGAAAAAGCAACAACCACGTTTAGTGTTCTACTCGCCCTTCCTTTCTCCCTTATTGTTGCTTTTGCTTTCAGATTGAAAGATCAAACTCAAACCATTAAAAAAAAGGTGAATGAAAAATCTTTTATTTTGACATTTGATGTCTTCAGAACAATTGTACAAAATTGCATGTTTCAAAAAACACCTACATAATAACTAATAAGTTAGCTGCATATTATATATTTGAATCCAAATTGAAGGGTGACTTACAAAACACCAGCAAAGTGTCACACATATAAACCAATGAAATTCATTTCACAAATCTCAGTAATAAGGTGACTCAATAAAAATTACTGTAAAACAGTACCTTCTTTAAACATGTCAAATGTGTTATTTTTCATAAACACTGGTCTCTGGTGCAAATGCTTGGAAATACAATTCTTTTCCATTAAAAACGTGTAACACAGAAATTGGAATAACTCCTGTATGATGTGGTTCAAATGTTGCTAAAAGCAGCACTTATTTTGTCCTCATACAAAGCTGTAGCTCTCTGTGTTAGGGGCCAGTCTGGTTCCCATTAAGACAAGTCACGACAAACTTCACTGGCTCAGCTTTCACTGCTCTGAGATCTTTAGATGACTGGATGTGTAAAGCGCTTTGGGGTCCTTAGGGACTAGTAAAGCGCTACACAAATACAGGCCATTTACCACATGAGGGCTGGTTTTATGATTTCTTATGTGCACCTTATTAGTGACTGAGTTTATGTTACATGTATTAGATTAAATGGTATTAGTTTATTTTCTTGCCTCTTTGTTGTAATAATGAACTTTACATTTTCCTGCCACTAGAAACATCCAGTTTGAATTTAGGAGCTGTCGACCAGTTAAGCCTTGTGAAATTACTGTATATGTGAAATAATTCATTGCTCTTTCATTTTATTCTTTCAAGTCAAATTTCTTTTGTTGTTTTTTTAAAAGTTCAGTTCTACACAAATGGAGCATAATTACCGAGGGTAAACATTATGGCACAACAGCCTTCTGAGTCCTAATGAGACACTTGTCTTAGCTCTGCTTTGAGACATAACAAGGCTGCTGTGGGCTCAAATAAACCACTTTCCTAACAATGGACTTAGACACCGACTGCTTTTGCTGATTGCATTAGAAAATCACATTTACACATTATTATTGTTGCTTTTTAGTTGTTTTTTAATTACTTTGTTTGCTTGTTTTTTTTTTTCTTTCAATTTTGGCTTTGATTGCGCAACACTGGTCAGCCTGTTGTGAAATTTTCAATGGCATCTACATCTCTGATTTCCTCTGTCTGCTTGATGATGCTTCTTTTTATAACAAATAAGGTCAAACTCTCTTATTGTCCAACATGTGTAATGTCCTTGAACTAAATGCTGTGAATATTCCACCTGTTAGTGATCCTTACAAAAATAAAGAAATAAATGAAACCCAAGTGCCAGTAAGTTTTAAGTCTTAATTCGTCAAGTGAAAAAATTTATTTTGGTGGTGGCTTTGATGTAATATACAAAATTAGCATAAGAACTAGGCCTGGGTGTCATCACTGATTCTGAGTCAATTCAATTGGAATTTGACTCGGAAATATTATAATTATGACCATTTATTTTGGATATACACTGTTGAAAGATCCCTCTAAACCTTGTAAATTAAAAATATTTAATTCCAAATTATTGGACTATTTCTCTTCAATTGGCTCTTGTGAGACATAATCAGATGTGTAAGCATCAGAGCAGATGCCTTTGTGTCAAAGTAACTGAGAACAGAACACAGAAAAATACGCAGGAGAGTTTCCCAGCCTGGCTTTTTATAACCCCATGAAAAATATTCTGCATGGGATATAAAACAAAAGAAGGCCATGAATCAACAGATGAACATTACCTGATTATGTTGAAGTTGAAGCAGAGCAGAGTTACGGGGACGTAGCTAAGGGTTTTGCAATTTGGCGTAAATTGCAAAAGCTGAAATTTCTTTTGTATTAAAAAGTTGATTCTGTTCATCTGGACGTAATGTTTTCAGTGGTCAGATGAGTGAGTGATGTTTACCTGCTCTTTGATAGTTTGCTGTTTTAGCTGTTTGGCAGTTGTTGAAATAGTTTTATGAGCTTTAACCTGAGATTCTGGCGTTTCAGGCAAAATACATCTTTAAGAATTGATTCAGGATTTAATGAATCAATATGACATTATTCAAAGTAAAATCGATTTGAATGGGGAAATAGATTTTTTAAAGCTGCCCTTAATTACAATGCAATAATATATTTAATAAGAATCTAGTTTCAAATGAAAGGTTTTCAGTATTTGTTAAAATCTACAACTTTCTTCTCTTAATATGTTAATAGGAAATGTGAATCCTTAATTTGTTTGTGCGTGTACATATAAGTACATATTTAACCCTTACATATTATTCAAATCGAATTTGACAGCAGTAAAAGTACCATAAATGTCATTGTTCAGACATTTGATGACTTTTCCAAAAACTGAACCAAAATACGCAATAAATATTTTAGATAGCACAGGTGTACATGTGCTACTAAATTTAGCAAACTGACACTGTTCTGTGTTATATTCGACTTTTTTTTCCCCCAAAGTAATACTTCAATTCATTTCTCGAAAACTTATTCTGACTTGACTCTCAACATAGTATTTTAACTTTTTTTTTTGTATTATATTGTAGCCGCAATACTCCTTCGTAGTTACAAACACCAGTGTCATAAAATATTCTCTCCTGGGTCTTTGAAACAGTACTTAAGGATTAATCATACATTGTTAATGTGAGATAAGCTGTTTTTACTTTCGAGATAGGTCTGTTGTTTAAAATTCGGTATAGACACTTAGGATTTCTTCACCTGGATCAAAACTGAACGAACCATACTGTGAAGAAATGACATATGAAAGTATGCAAGGTTAAAAAAAACTTTTGCTTTACTTTTACTTAACAAAACTGAAATATAAACAATTCTGCTAAATGCTTTAATTGCTGATTATCATAACACATACAGGGCTGAATACACTGTGTGTGTATTAGCATGTGTGTATTCATTTATTTGCTGTTTGTGTCTCTTGTTTAGCATGTACAGCTGACTTTCACATCATGTGTGTGCACCACTGGGAGCACAGAGAGTTATTGCTGGGATAAATCTAGCCCTCTAATTGGTCAGAAGCTATAACCCTAGCAGGAGGTCCCTCCTCAGGCTACTGCTAATTGGCCACCTGCCTCGACATGTGGAGCATGGTTAGTCCAAACTAGAAGTCGGTCAATGTCAGAGAGTCAACAAGTGTGCATGCTGGTGTTGTATAAAAACAACAATTTTCCATATCTCCATATCTCGTTTATGCAAGAGTGGATTATGTGTCCTTGTTTCTCATGGAATAGAGCAGTGTTCTTTAACAGATTGCCAAAAATGAAAACCGCTGTTCCTTAATGGTCACTTGAGGCTTATTTCAGTAACTCAGCTGATCCTCTCCACTGTGTTTGTGCTGCTGGTGCCTTTGGAACATTTTTAAATGAATTTAGTTAATGATTTAATGAGGTTTAGGTTTGTGCTTCGGTGTCATTGAGCCAAATCCAAATTTCTTTTGTTTTTGTTTTTTACTTTTTTACTTAGCACTAATTAGCAGAAATATATCTTTACATGTTGCTCCAATATACTTGTCAGTGTTGGGGAGTAACAGAGTACATGTACCGCCGTTACGTATTTAAAATACAAAATATAAATAACTGTATTCTATTACAGTTACCGCTTTAAAAGGTGGTATTCAGAATACAGTTACTTTGTTGAAATAAATGGATTACACAGCGGTCTTTTCCTGTTTCATATGTTAGGCTATGGCCTCTCTATTTTTGGTAATTCCATGCTGGTGGAAACCCAAACATAACACGTTTTAAGAGGCTCTAATCTCCGGCCCATGTCACCTATACTTGCAGCTGCATAATGAAAATAAAAAATATTTTTAAAAATTATTCACAAATATGATTTAATATTGTAATGACCTGGCTGGGGTTGTTAGCCAGGTGCATTCTGGGTATTGTGTTGTCTCTGTGTTTTCTATCGTTCTGCTAGTTCATATGTGTTTGATTTGCATGTTGTGTTAGTGTTATGTTAATGTAAGCCACAGTGAAGTTGATGTGTGTTCTGTGGAGGGGGGTGAATTGGCATGGTTGGCTGACACCGCGACTCTATGTGGTGGGAGCGTGATAGGGGTTCGGTGTCAGCAGTGTTACGTTGTTGTTGAAAAAGATGGTGAATAAATGCCTGTGGTGAACCACTACTGCCTCCTGCTGGATTATTCGGGGATTACCAGTCTGCTGCTGAGACGCTCGGGGTCATGCGGTGTACGAGGCACGAGCGCTCTCCATTCATTGCGAAGTTTAGCGATAGCTGCTAGCGCCCCGCTAGCCGTTTAGCTAGTGAGCAGTTTAGCCAGTCAGCTCCCCAAACCCACAGTCGTTACAATATGAAGGCAATAGGCAGAGTGTTACAGGCATAGCCCTAAAGAATGTAGCCTCATGAGCAGTGTAGTCCATACTGCAGAGAGAATGGACTGCTATACCCGTTATGTGTCTGTGAGCAAGGAGGGAGAAAAAGGAAAATTACGAGTTGTCACCGAGCAGAAACGGGAGCTGGAAGCATGTAAATATAATAATAACCACTGCAGCCAAAAAGAGTGCCTGACGAGCCCAGTTGTAATTAAGCTATTAAGACTCGACTGTACACTGTGTTCCTGTTTTCCTCTGAAACAATAAGTTCCGTTGCAGCAGCCTTTCAACGCCTCTCTCTGACTCTCGCTAGCAAAGTTGACCCAGACAAATAAGTAAAGCTAGTTTTCAGCTACGAGCCCGACACGAACCCGACGTATTAGCCAGAGGTCCCTTTACTACAGTTCGGAGCCGCAGACCTGTTTTATATACGCGTCGAATACCGGCTCTTTCGACTCCGAACCGGCTCTTCAGGTTGTTTTGTTGCTTTAATTAATTTATTATTAACAATAATATAAAATTATGCACAAAAGCAATTACTAATGTAAAAAATTGGTTTTATTTATATATGTTTATATATAAATATATGTGGTGGCCCCTAGAGACAAAGCACGTACAAACTCCAAAACACATTTCTAGCGTTAACTGAACTTCCAAAACAGAGCTACCTAGATCACTTAAATTACACAATTGAAAGCATATGTGTATTGTTCGTGTATTTATACACAAGGACTCATACATATATAAAATAAAATAAAAAAAATCTTCATTTGCCTATTACTACCACATACCAAATCCTGTCATTGGTACTTGCTGGCTTGTGTAGCCACTAGGTAACACAAGCTGCTAGCTAGCACTTCTGTTGTGTTTTGTATGTGCTTTGGAGTTTGTACGTGCTTCTGAGTTTTTACGTGTCTTGGAGTCTGTACGTGCTTTGTCTCTAGGGGCCACCGTAAATATACTTTTATTTATTCACTCCACATTAAATGTAATAAATAAATCATATAATACAAAAACCAACTATTCACATTTCAACTTTTAACTATTTAAATTTAAAGTGAAACAACACAAAACACTGCAAACCACAACACAATTAAATAAAAAATATGAAAACAAAAAGAAGATGCACATTCTCTGTCATATGGACCTGCATGAATAAACTTTCTGAATCCTTTATCATCTGCAACTGAAAATAGTTGTGGATGATTACTATACCTTTCTAATGTGACGTTGTTGTCCCTGGCTCTCTTTCTCTCTCTCCTCCCTCCCGCTCTGTTCCTGTGCTACTGCAAGTGTAACTACCGCCCCTCCCCCCTCTGCCCAATGCAAAGCACACGGCTGGCGTGCGGAGTGAAGTGGAAAAAAGTGCGAGAGAGAGGGTGATAGAAAGAAAAAAAACCCCACGGCTCCCAATAAGAAGCCGGCTCGCATCGTTCACTTCAAAGATCCGGCTCTAAGAGCCGTTTCATTCGTGACCGACACATCACTAACTGTTACTCATTTTATATTAAGATTTAAACATCTAGTTGCTATTGGTATGGCGAGTAGCTTCAAGTAATAGTAATAAATCACACAGCAATAGTGCATTCATGTAGTTGTAAAAAGCGTGATAATATATTAAGTAATCCAAAGTATTCAGAGTACGTTACTCTCATTGAGTAACGTAACGGAATACGTTACAAAATACATTTTGGGGCATGTAATCTGCAATCTGTATTAGAGCAGGGTAATATGACCAAAAAATTTTATCATGATATTTGCAATAACGATATAACTGACGATATAATTGACACGAGACAAAATACTTTACAACTCCACAACTTTATTAGTGCAAAAAACCATCAATGTATTTTCACTTAAACAAGCAGCTGTTTTTTATGTGCATTAAAACTATATAAAAATTTAACAGTGCAAATTTCTCACTGACAGTTTAACCAAAAGGCATTTCCAGTGGAAATTGGCCGACATATCCTCAGCACAACCATGTATAACATCCACAAATCTTAAAAAGAGGTTATACACACACAATACGGTAACATTATGTTGAAGCACAGTACGTATCACTCCGCGAGGCTCCTGCCTACGACAGCCGTAACGCTCCAACACTCCATCAAGCGGTGCGGCTTCGTAGCTTAGCAAAGTCGTACTAAAACATTTGACAGATTTTCGAGCGCCGTGTACATAAAATCGTTTCGAGGTCAGTAAACAAAACCAGAATTCATACATAAGGCACACGGGATTATAAGGGGCACTGTCGACTTTCAGAAAAAACAAAGGATTGATTTTAAGTGTGCCGTATTTTCCAAACAACACACGACGGCCCGCTAGCATGCGCTACCAAAAATAGTGCTTTGTTGTGTATCTGATGGACAAAAGCTAAACCAGTTCCACACCACTGAAGCTGCAGCATTTTTACAAACCAGTTCTGGTTCATCGTTTCATTCAACGATCCGCTTTCGCTCTTCTCATTCTCTGTCGCCGCCATGCTTTTTCCTCCATGTGCGTATGAAAACAAAGGCACTGCGCATGCGCGTTTTACCCATATTCTAACACAATATTTCATTTTCTTATCGTTGCCCAACATTATAGCAATATTACCGTGAACGGTATGATATGGCCCAGCCCTAATCTGTAGTGGAAAGTATTTTAAAAGTAACCTTCCCAACACTGCTTATTGTAGCTGGTAACTTAGCACTCCATGATCTTGTCGAAATGCAATCAAATCTAGTTTAAAATTTTAAAAATACAAACACATTGGCATCAACCACCTTGTATAAAAAAAAAATGTGAGCACATTTTGGCTGTGATTGAAGATGTTACTTCAGTGTAATACAGTTTGTTTTGTTTCTGGGAGAAGCCTTTTATGTGCATGGAATATTTTTGAATATTATTTTAGAGATTAATTATTATTTGTAATGAATAATTGCTTACTGCTTAATTGTAGTAACTTATTTATTGATTTGTTTATTCAGTTATGAATTATCTGAAACAAACTAGTATGGCTTGGTGTCATAAACTCTACTGACAAAAGCAAATGAGCCACCCTTTTATGATATATGCGACACAACACTGAAATGAAGTTTGATGCTTTTAAGAGAAGGTATTTAATCAGATTCATATCGTAGGGTGAGAAAGTTGTATATACTCCCTGATCCAATTACTTATTTACTGCAGTCTAATCAGTTAACAAAATGCCATTCTCACCATCCCACAGAGAAGCTAATAAAACCTAATCAATCATTTTCCATGACTTCATTAAGCATTAATGAATGTTTAAACTGGTGCATCTCAAGGTTCAAGTCTGTTTTTCTGCATCTGTATGGATGAGAGTACATTAATCAATGTACTCTCCGTTAGCATTGTCATAACTTCTAAGGCTATTCATGATACCATGAAGTTAAGTGTGTGTGAGAGCCTGTTTTGGTTTTTCAGTGATCATTTATATGAGCGGTGTGGGGGAGTTTTATAGGTCTTTGATGAAGTGAGGCAAATAAAGCAGATCAATGGACTGACTTCATGTTAAGTAATATAGGAGAAAATGACCTGATTAGACATCATGCTGTGTTATAGCTTAGGAAGTGGGTATCTTACTAAAAATATTAATGTACATTAGTATTAAATTATAAAATGCACGTATAACAATAATAATCATATTTAAACATTAAAATTTTCTAATTAAAAACGTAAACATAATTGTTTTTTGGGTTTTTTTATAATTGCCAATACTATTTATTTAGTACACCTTGGATGAGAAATGTGGTTTTGTGGTAGTGTTCACACAAGTTTTAATGTAAAAAGTTGTACGAACAGGTCACAACCACATACAAATTGGCTACACGGTGCCCAATTACTAAGACCACGTGAAGTAACCCCTGAAAATCTAATAGGTACTGTAAATGCAGCATTATGTACAATCCCTACTGTGACCTGGAACATACCAGATGATCTACACCAGGGGTGGGGAACTCCAGGCCTCAAGGGCCGGTGTCCTGCACGTTTTTGATGTGTCCTTGACCCAACACAGCTGATTTAAATGGCTAAATGACCTCCTCAACATGTCTTGAAGTTCTCCAGAGGCCTGATAATGAACTGATCATTTAATTCAGGTATGTGGACCCAGGGTGAGATCTAAAACCTGCAGAACACCAGCATTTAGGCCTAGATTGAGCAGTCACTCAAGACCAGACTGACCAACCTGTTCACCACCTGGATTTACTATGGAAAAGCATAGGGCACAATGCCTAACACATGGATCCTGGAATGCCTAGAACTGTACAAGATCAACAAGACCCTACAAGTCTTCATCAGGAATTTGAATGTGGAAAACAACAGATTTAAGATTCAAGCGAATAGCACAATTGCCATCAAGTGTGGGATTTACCAAGGACATGCTTAGTTCTCTTTGCTGTTCTGCATAGACCTGAACACCCTCAGTCATATCATTAACAAAACTGGCTACATATCCCAAGTATGGAAAGGACTGATATAGAAATGGAAGATCTGGATGGATGACTTCAAGAAGAATGCCAGGAGTAAAAGAAATATCAGTTCACTAATCCACACCACTAATAACTACAGCAAGGGCTGTAGTTATTTTGTTTGAAAGTTGTGTTTTGATCGTGTCCTGTGAATTTTTGAAACGTGGCCATCAATTTCTGGAGCAAAGACTACTCAAATTGTTGGAACTTTAGGTACAACCCTGTCTGGATTACGACTTTGATGCAGGATATTGGACTGGACTAATGGAGTTAACCAGGTAATTGCAGGCTAGCCAACACGTTACCAGGCTAACAGCTGACTGAACCTGCTACCAGGGTAACCAGATAAAATGGGGCCGAAGAGGACACCGACAGCTGAGGAAGTCGAGGATATTAAAAAGTCTCTTGACTTCATAATGGAGGAAATTTCCACTATCGGGTTGCAGCAGAAAAATATCATTGAAATTGTGGAGGAGGTAAAGCTCCTCCGCATCCAAAATGCCGAAAAAGATAAAAAGATTGCATACCTGGAAAGTAAGGTCCCTGACCTGGAACAATACTCCAGGATAAACAACGTCATCATCACTGGGCTCCATATTAAACCCCGGTCATACGCTCAGGCGGTGACCGCTGACAGCTGCAGTCCAAAAGGATTGACCTGGACTGTAACTCTGTCGAAGCATGCCACCCTCTTCCCAGGAGGAACGGCAACATACCGGCTATTATATTAAGGTTTGTAAATCGAAAGCACAAGATTACGCTGCTGAAACAAGGAAGAAAATTAAAAGAATCTAATGTCTTTATCAATGAACATCTAACCAAACACAACGCTGAAATAGCCAAAAAAGCGCGACACCTTAAGAAGCTGGGAAAAATCCAAAGCACTTGGACAACGAACTGTAAAATATTCATTAAACTAAACGGATCAGCACAGGAAGCCAAAGTTCTGATCATTAAAAACATGGCAGATCTCGAAAAATATCAGTGAGCAACACGATCAGGACGGCAAACAAGGTAACAGACAACCACACACTCACTTATGACACACACTGGAAGCAGTGTTGCCAGCTCCTCAGTAAGGAAAATCGCTATTGGCTGTCCTAAAAGTCGCTAGAAGTCGCTAAATGACGTCATCGCCTAATTTGCACAATTGGTCATGCTAATATAATTGTAACCTACGCTGTCGGAGAGAGAAATAACATCGTGGAAGAGACATAAAGTGAGCAAAAAACGTCCTAAATGCATTTAGAATTTATTTAGAACTACAAATTAAATTTCTTTTAGCAGTTATTGTTTTTTTAATGTCACAATTCCAACCATGCACCTTTTTTCGGGCTTCGACTGGCAAAAGTGACCCGAAATAGGCACTCTGGTGGAGTTACTTTGTGTGTGAGAGTGTGTGTTTATAAGTAGTTTTAAACCTTGTGATCCACAAAACAGCATATCAGTAAAAGAAGAACTGACTGCGTTACAGTCAGTGCGGAGCAGCGGCTTCGCTCATGCGCGATTCATTTGCAGTTTGGACGCACAGGTGTGAACATCTCCTGCAGCTGGGGGAGGACTATCCTTCGCCCGTGAGTGCTTTAGCACGGGTGAGGTGCCCACGGCAGCACCGCTGCTTGTTGAGAGTAAGAGCAACACGCCCTTTCACGTCAAAAAGTCGTCATAAATAAGTCTCCAATAACACCAGAAAAAGTCGCCAGATTTGTCGCTAGTCGCTTTTTAGAAAAAAAAGTCGCTAAAGGGGTCTGAAAACTCGCTAAATATAGCGACAAAGTCGCTAAGTTGGCAACACTGACTGGAAGGAAGAACTCAGATATATCTGGAAGAAACAGCTGCATCAGTCAGACAGTTGCAGAATAGGATCAATTGGAACTGAAAACATTTAACTATATGGATCACAATACACAGGACTTGGAATATGAAATAGATCCAGACAACAACTTCTTTTCATCTAACAATACCAATTGCTGCTACTATACAAATAAAGACTACAATCAGAGGATTAAAACTGAGAATAAATGATCAATTATCCACTTTAACTGTAGAAGTCTCTATGCTAATTTTAGTCATATCAAAGAATATCTTAACCAGTTTTCACATCCATTTAGTGTCATTGCCTTATCAGAAACTTGGATCAATATGGAAAAAGGAACAGACTTTGAACTGGAGGGTTATGAATTCACATGTATAACTAGTCGAAACAAAGGAGGAGGAGTGGCCTTGTACGTGGACAAATCCTTGAAATTGAATGTGGTGGAAAAGATGACGATGGTGATTGATAATGTACTAGAATGTAATACAGTTGAAATTTGTAAAGAAAAAAGTAAAAATGTGCTCATTAGCTGTATATACAGAGCTCCAGGTAGTAGTATTGAGACATTTAAAGACTGGATAGAAGAAACATTTATTGAAATAGCTCACAAAAAAGTTTTCATTTGTGGAGACTTCAATATTGATTTGCTAAACCCAAATAAACATATAACCACTGAGGAATTTATAAACATAATGCACTATATGAACCTATTCCCTAAAATTACTAGACCTACCAGGATCACATCACATTGTGCAACTCTCATAGACAACCTTTTTACAAATGACATTGAAAATAAGACTGTAAGTGGACTCCTGATTAACGACACAAGTGACCATCTTCCAATTTTTACAATCTATGATAGGAATTACAAGATCAATAAAATGGACAGTAAAAAAGAGTAAGACGAGTAAGAACAGAAGAAAGAATGAATGCATTTAAAAAAGATTTATTGAAAGAGAACTGGGGTGAAGTATATCAGGAACAGGACGTTAATAGTGCGTATAATGAATTCCTTAGAATATTTACATTACTGTACAATACCAACTGTCCAATAAAGCAATATAGTAGAAACATAAATATATGGACTGTCCATGGATAACAAAAGGTCTGCAAAATGCTCTATACAGAGAGTTCTTAAGAACGAGAACTAAAGATGCTGAAATCAGATACAAAAGATGTAAAAATAGGTTAACTAATATACTTAGATTTAGTAAAAAGGAATACTATATGAAGCAATTAGATATAAATAGAAATAATAATAAAAGATTATGGAAAATCCTGAACAGTGTTATAAAACGTGGGACTGGACAAAAGAACTATCCCAAGTATTTCATTTGTAATGACCGTGAAGAATACAATATGGATGTTGTGGCAAATAGTCTCAATGAATTCTTTGTAACTGCTGGACCAAATTTAGCAAGAACAATCACGGATCCTGGGAAAGCACAGGAAAAACCGGAGACACTGATTGACAGAAATCCATATTCTATGTTTCTCACAGCCGTTGATGAAAATGAAGTTTTTGAAATTGTCAAAATATGTAAAAATCAGAAATCTTTGGATTGTAATGATGATGATGAAATTAAGTGAATGTCTCTATTTAAAAAAAAAAAAGTGATGTGATATTATAGTAAATAGTATATCAGAAATCTGTTCACTATTTTTATTACAAATTATATCAGTAAGGAAGCTGACTAAAATATTAACTGATAATTTATGGCAAAGGGGTGGGATTAAATAAGTGTTTACTTCTTCCTACTCCCTTTCAACATGTAAATTAATCAGAACGTTTTTTTGTATGTATTTTGTAGTATTTGTAGTATTTCTTTTCTCTCTTATTTTCTTTTCTAAATGTAACTGTATATTGTTCACATGTTGAAATAAATTACCAATCAAATCAATCAATCAATCAATCAATCAAAGGGCATTGCAATGTTATCAGTCAGAACTGAGGGGACTGTACTACCATAAGGAAACATTGCAGACACGGAACATAATTACAAGTACAAAGCAAATGGGAGTCATGAAGAAGCTGCTAGCAAAGCTGCAGAAACCAAATATGAATAGAGGGTAGGGCTGCCACGATTAGTCGACTAGTCACAATTACGTCGACTATCAAAATCGTTGACGGCTAATTTAACAGTTGATGCGTCGTTTGAAGTTTTGTAAGATCCCAAAAGACGCAGGAATAAGTAGTAGGATTTAACAGTGTAATAACGGACTCAAACAGAAGATGACAGCACTGCATATACAAGAATGCCAGCTGCCGTTAAACCCCGAAGAAGAAGAAGCTGTGTCCCAGAATTCATAGCGCGGCCCACTGCGGCCCTGCTCAGTTTCCAACAATGGCGGCAGCTATTTAGTTTTAATATTACTCTTATTATTCTTTCTGGGTCACAAAATAAATGTTTAACATATTTTCAGGCGAGAATGTAGCTGTGTAAACCTCAAATATCTGCTCAGTTTATCAGGACAGCTTGGGTTCAAAGCACACTAGAGCCGGTGAGAACACCGGACTCCCGGCAAATCGTTTTCAAACCCACCGCCGTCTTTCACTACTCAGGTTAAACATGATATATAAGTCACTTAGATAACTTAAAAATTTTATTGTTTGTCTTTTTTCAGTATTTTATTTGTTCCTGAGTAAATCGGTTTGGCTGAAATTAAAGTTAGCCCTAAGCAAGCCCTTAACATATGATCAATTATGGCTGGGGTCTATCACACGAGGCAAGACCCCAGGTCTAGGCTCTGTAAAGATGACCCTGAGGCAAGATGCTAGCAATCAGGGCATACATGGAATGCCATAACCAAGTGGCTGCCATAAGTGTTTGGCAGCTGAGCTGAGCCAAAAATAAACTGGAAATCCCAAGATCAGAATGGGATTCACCCCCTAGGTTTTTTAACAATGACCAATCGAAGATCAGGTGGGACATCTAGATACGCTGCTAATGGATATGCTGGTGATGGCTAAACAAGTGGACATAGCAGTGGTGATCAAGTAGAGAGAAGGCCATAGTGAGAGATGTAGCAACATCGGGAAGAAGGAATGCAAGAAGCTGGAGCAATACCAAGGGTTGAGGAAGGAGCTCGAAAAGATATGGAGGTGGAAGGCAACAGTGTTCCTCGTACTAATCTGAGCACTCAGGGCAGTTACCCCCAAACCGAGTGAGTAGCTCCAGCAGATGTTAGGAACAACATCTAAGATATCCCTGCCACAAACCTGACACAGTTTCACCATGAACTCCTTGTGTGTCACAGGCTGCACATGTCACGATACAAGATGAATGAATTTGTTGTTGCAATGTCCAGGACATGCAGCAACATGGTGCTTTACCAATGAGCAGTTTTTCTGTGAGTAGAACAGTACTCAATGAGCTGGCCTGACAGATCAACCCCACCCATATTTTTATTGTATGCCACGATTGGTGGGGGACAGGGGATCTCTCTCATAGCCCATCCCATCCTTCACCTTTCTCTTCCTTCATTGTCTCATTTTGGTTGAGCAGGTAAGGGGGGTCGACCACCCGGTCGTGTACATCAGCCAGAAGCTGACCGATCAAGAAACACAGTACAGCACCCAGGCCTCAGTTGGGTGGTGGGGGTGTTTGGCAGGGTTGTTGACTCTGGCTCTGCTGCAGTGGAGGGGTAGTACAGTGGGCTCAAGGGGCAGTGCCAGGAAGACTGATGGGGCAGGTGAAGGTGATGTGCTGATAAGGTCCCCTTCCTTTTAGTGACGCTGAGGACCGGAGATGAGAGAGAGGAATGGTGAGTGGGGAAGCAGCTGGAAAGTTGACTGACTTGCCAAGACATCGCTGCCAAACCAAGAAACAATGTTATTATATAAATAAAAACCCTGAAAACTGTCACCTGAATGTTCCTTGGGGTCCCAAACATTTCACAAGGACATATACTGCTCAAAACTGGCTCCAGTATTCCTCACAAGTAACACCTTTAAGAATAAGTATCTGATTAGGCAACATGTCTCTGATATTTTTAGGACCGAGTACAATAATCGCAGTTTTGTCTGAATTTAGAAAATTAGACGTCAATAAAGATTTTCTGTCTTTAAGAATGCCTGTAGTTTAAATAATTGATTTTGTTACCGTCATGAAAAAAAAGACCCAATGGATATTAACTACATAGCAATGAAAATGTATGCAATGTTTTCTAATAGTGTCTAGGAAAAGCATGTACTGGTCCCAGCACAAAACTCTATAGCTCTTTGTCTTGATGCATGTTCAATCATCCTGGTAAGTAAATCTCCAAAAGTTGATTCTGTTCATCTAGCTGTAGCGTTTCAATGGGAGAAACGTTTCATAACTCATCCAAGTGACTTCTCCAGCCTCAGCTGACTGCAGGTTTCTCCATCCTTATAAACAGTACATTTGCATAATGACTGAAATTAGCACCACTGGGCTGGGAGGTCAGTTCCTTGATCATTAATATGCAAATTCTCATGATCATTGATCTGTTGATCAATTGATCAGTGCTTGTGTATTACAATAGATTCCACAGCAGAAATGTATTCAAGATTTTTCGTAATAATTCTGTCCAGCTTTAAAGAGTAAGTAAGTAAAATAAAAAATCCTAATTTATAATAATACAATATTTTGGGAAGAATAGATTTTAAGAACAGATTATTGTAGGGTCTCGATCGTATAATATAAAGGACCTGCTGGTGGGAATTGGTGCGATTTAAATAAAATTGAATTGAACTGAATTATTATTAGATCATTATTTATTATTTTTGACTGTTACAACACAAAAGCAGCATTTATGAATATAACAACCTACATCTTCGAAAAAGAACTGAACTGAACTCAGCGCATCAGAGCTACTGTGGTGAAGACATGGACAGCTTCAAAGTAACATGGCTGCGGTGCCAGCCTGACCGAAAGATGAATTCCAAAAAGAACCCCCAGCCCTTCACAGCATCAAAACCCCCCACATCAGTATCAAAATGTCAAGTGGACTGTCATTATGCTGCTCTATTTCTAATTTATTTCCAAGTCATTAACTTAAATGCCAGGCTGTAACATGTATGTGCATATATGGGTGTAAGTTACATGGACGCCATACTTTCCAAAACTGACTATCTCCTACCATCCTCCCATCATCTTTATCATCAAATGTCGTAAGAAAAATAAGAAAAACAGTGATTAGTCCAATAACAGTTTCATTCGGTGTGTTCCCATATACACTACTGTCAAGGTTTTGCATACACAATAGAAATACAATCTGTGGTACACTATGTAAGCATCTTAATATGTTTATAAAACATATTTATTTTAAACTATAGTTGTTTAAATAAATCAGTAAATTAATAGATAAATAATATGTGTGGGAACATCCTGGGACATCAAACGCAGCGTTTCTGCCTCCTCAAATTTGACAATTTGTGTTGTGTGCCTATGACCACTGAACTGAAAGTAAATATCACTTCAAAATAACATTTCAAAATAGTCGCCAAGGCGTGAGAGCTGCTTCCAGCCAGATTTTGATCAAATCTAGACTTTGATGATGCTTTCAATCTATTATACAGTGGCAACATTGTGATTTTCTTTGATTTGATTCATTGATATTTAATTCCGTTTCAATTCAGTTCAGTGTTATTTGTTGATATGTATTGCTGCATCAGTGAAAAATGTATAAAATACCTTACTAGATTACAAAAGTTTTGAATTAAGGTGCTGCATGAATTAATAAAGTTTTATGTAAAACCCAAGTTAGACCATTAAAGCCAAGTTGTGCAGGTGTGAAGGACAACTGAGATTAAAAGCCTCCCTTTTGGTCACACTTCTCTCTGGTTTACTAAAATTGAATATCCTTCATTTCTGTCCTCTTACCATCCATTTCTGTCTTTATTGTTTTAATGAACATCTCTTTATTCTTTTCTCTTTCAACATCCAGCCAAGGTGGATTAAGCCAACAAGCCCAGGATGGTTTAATTTTCTCCTTCTATTCTTTTTCTTCTTCTTTAAATCTTTTCCTTTTTCTTTTTGTCTGTATGCAGGAAGCTCCACCCTTAAACCTCAGGCTGGTATAGAGGAATTACCCGTCTTTCACTCCCCAAATTTATCATCCCAGGACAACGTGGGATTACACTGGTCATTCATACTGACATAAAGGCTATTGCATATATCAAATCCAAAACATATAATGTTTCTGGAAATATAAGGCATAATTTTAACTGCCTCAATAAGACTAATCTAATTTCTCTTTATGCCATTCCACTCTCACTAGTCCTCTGTTCAGGTTCAGCCAAGTGAATCAAAAGTTAACTCGCTAGATTTTTGCTGCTTTGCATTAAAAAGAATCAGACAACTTGCGAGTTGATCCAAGTGAAAACAAAAGCCTTCTTTTTTACACAATCCAAGTGGAGAAGGAATGAAACATCTTGACACTCTTTATGCTGGTCCATGGTATTTTCTGTCTTTGAACTTATGTTTGAAGATACAATGCTAAATGTCCGGATGTGATCAAATCTCAAAAATTTTAAAGAAACCTTCCAGAAAAATCATGATCCATGTCTGAATTGGCTCAAACAGTTAACTCAAAGGTAAGGTAAATCTTACCAGTGGTAAAAATCCATCCATTACTTCTCAAGTAATCCTGCTGAAAAACAAATGAGGCACACAGGCAATTCAAACTAATCACACAAGATCCTTGGCATTATAGGTTTAAAAAGCACAACAAAGGAGTATTTTACTGCACTAATTTGCTGTTTGAACCATGAATGGATCTTCAAACCCCAATGAAGACAGATGTGTGGGAATGTGTTTGTGGTTTCACACAGACACACGTGTTCAAAGAGCAAAGCACAGCACAAGGCTATGGAAACTGTAAAGGGAAAGAGAGATCACAAGTATTGATTTTTTTTTACTTTTAGTATAGGTGAGAAGGTAGGCAGGGATTTACAAGGTGGGGAGAGACAGCAAGTGAGAAAATGTTGTTAGAAAACAATGAACACACAGAGATCCAGCAGTAGGGCTTGCTGTGGGGTACAACAGTGACAGCTGAATTATGGATTCCTGAATTGTAGAGGACAGAGTGGAAGAGCGAGAGTCAGCTGGGCTTAGCTTTACCACTGCATTGTCAAACTGACATAGTACACACACTCTAGAATCACAGTACTGTGTGTGTGTGTGTGTGTGTGTGTGTGTGTGGACACAGGACCTGAGCAAAACCAAGAGCTGTAGCATGTTTTGCAATTGTAGTGAAATTGTGATGATAATTCATAAAGATTGTTTGATGTTTCTTAATGAATTGCAGAGACGTTCTTGCTCTCTGTCATGCTGAAAATACAATAACCTGTAAGTAAAATGCATTAATAATAGGCTTGTCATAAAAGCTGGGCTTGAAATACCCAAAATGTGTTTCACACCACCAATATTATTAAAGCAGCCTAATCTTCATAGCTGGGAGCAAATTGCCAGAAGTATTAGCTTGTCTACCTTCACACATATATGTCCTTAAACGATACCCCATTCTTAACCCACAGGGTTTAATATGATGTCAGCACACCCTTAGCAACTATAACGGCTTCTGGGAAGGTTTTCCACAAGCTTTAGGAGTGTGATTATGGCAAATTATGAACATTCTTCCAAAAGTGCATTTATGTGATCACACACTGATGTTGGATGAGAAGGCCTGACTGTCTCTGCTTTAATTCACCTCAAAGGTGTTTTGTTGGGTAGACGTTGGGACGACATTAGTGACGGCTGAAGAAGTCACTTGGATGAGTGATGAAAACGCTACATCCAGATGAACAGAATCAACCTTATGGGATTTTCTTACCTGGATGACTGAGCATGCATCAAGACTCTTGAGATTGAGAAATGAAACCACCCCATGAAGCTGTACAAGCTGTAATTATAGAAAAAGAGCTTTCCAACATGTTCTACCTAAAAGTTTAAAAATCACCCAAAATTACATTTCTTTGTCTTTGGCCTTGGATTTGGTCACTAATCAAGTCAAGTGGAGTTTTATTGTCAACCCAGCAATATAGACTTGAGTATACAGTGGGATGAAAAATCGTCCACCTGGATCAAAGGTGCAAACTGTAAAAATGAAATGACAAAATAAAAATGAGAAAAATTCAAATATGTATATAAACTTAGACATCTACATATTTTATTTCAGTAATGCTTGGGTAGATCGTAGGATGAAAAAGCTAAATGTGTTTCTTTGAAGGACAGTCTATAGATTTTTTTCTATCCAAACAAAACCATAAACAAACATATTTCCTAAATCACATCAACTATTTCCTCATCACGATGGACCACAAGCAAGAAAAGTCTCATAACAAGTGTTTAAAACTGTCCTAACAAGGACAAGGTTAGAAGTTGGTGGCTGGGGAAATTGCCTTTGAAGGCATTTAAAGGTAATATTATTGTAAAAATGTGTTCTGGTGCAGACCATGTGTGTTTAAATTTGCTTCAACCAGTTTATTTCCATCTATAGGCTAGTGTTGGATTTTCATCTACTGTTAAATCTGACAGAATTGTATGTGTGTGTGTGTGTGTTTGTGTGTGTGTGCATGTGTGTGTGCGCGCGTGTGCATACACCTGCTTATGTGGCAGTGTGTGTGTACTCCAGCAGCAGGATACCAGTCTAAGTAGCCTGGGGATAAAGTGTGCAAGAGGAGATAAGGATAGCACACAACCGTGATAACAGATATTATGCCTTTACCTTTAAACACACCACTGAACACCATGGAATCTGGCAAAGTACACAATAAAACACAAAATTACGTACACTACTCAAAAAAAAAATTAAAGAAGCACATCAGATCCCAATGGGGAAAAAAAACAATAAAAATCACGCCACATGCCTGGTGATATGGACAGGGTGATGTGCTAGGAACAAAAAGATGCCAAACTGTTTGATGGAAATGAAAATGATCAGCCTACAGAGTTTTGAATTTAAAGACTAGTCCATTTGCAGAAATTTCATTAGTGCTCAGTAGCTTGTATGGCCCCCAGTTACTTTTATGCCTGACAACACCAGAGCATCTTCCTATTGAGATGACAGATAGTGTCTTTGGGATCTCCTCCCATACCTGGACCAGGGCACCACTGAGGTCCTGAACAGTCTGAAGCGTAATCTGGGGCATCGGATAGACTGAAAAAATTGACTAAAACGTGACGTCCCAGAGGTGCTCTACTGAATTTACATCACGGGGGCCATTGAATGGTCTCAATTCCTCAATCCTTCTGTAAATTCTTGGATACTTTCATCCCATGAGACCAGAAATTTCTGTGGCTCAGAGGAGCCCAGGACCCACTGCACCAGTGTAGAGTCTGTTTACACAGCCCACCAAACACCTAATGGCAGTCAGGGTGCCGTTGCCTAGCCTGTAGAGATCTGTGCATCCCTTCTTGGATATACCTCCCCAGACCATCAGTGTAGCAACACCAAACACGTCATAAATGATTTTACAGGCTCAGCATTAACCTGCACCAGTGGTAGACCTGCCAACTCTGGTATTCTTTGGCAAATGCCAATTTGGTTCCACAGTGCAGGCAATCAGCACAGGACCTAGTAGAGGATGATCCTCATGAAGTGTGTTTCAGTAGGCCTGAACTGACTGGGTGCAATACTCTGATTACACACTGCTCATTTAAAGTATTTACTCATCTGTCTTCACATGCACATGACCTTGAATGACACCCCATTTTTAATCCATAAGGTTTAATATGATGTTATTGCTATAACAGCTTCAGTTCCTCTGTGGCGGCTTCCCACAAGGTTAAGGAGTATATTTATTTTTGACCATTCTTCTAGTACAAAGCATTTAAGAAAGTACATGTGTGAAGTCAAACATTGATGTTGGACAAAAACGCCTGGCTTGCAGACTCTAATTCATCCCGTGGGTGGAGGTCAGAACTGTGCAGGCCAGTCAAGTTCTTCCACACAAAGCTCACTCATCCATGTCTTTATGGACCTGGAGTGCACTAGTGCGCAGTCAAGTTGTAAAAGGAGGGAGTCATCCCCAAACTCTCCCTTTCAAATCCCCACAAAGTTGAGAGCATGAAATTGTCCAATATGTCACAGTATGCTAAAGCATTAAGCACGAAGCTCTCTGTGCATTGTTCTTGAGCTAATCTGAAGGCAAGACTTTGGAGGTCTGTAGCAACTGACACTTCAGAGAGTTGTTGTATAGTTTATATTTTCTTATAATATCAGTAACATTTGATTGTGGAATATTAAGTAGCCAGGAAATTTTACCACTAAGCTTGTTGTTTCCTATGCTAGAATTCACTGAATTTGGATTTTGTTCACTAAACAAGCCGAAGGACCGTGAAATATGATTGTTTTGTTGAAAGCTGAACTCAAGCTGCATCACTTGACTTTACATTCAAACCTTGTTTTTATAGTGTGTTCTTCAACAGAAGCTCAGTAAGTGAGAACAGTTAGACTAATAATGGCTGCTGGACCGAAACCACACAGACAGGACAGCAGATCTGAAAAGTTCAGACTGACTGACTGTACTGTAGTATTTTTGTAAAACTCTTTAAATAACACTACAATTCACAATTCTATCATTCAGTTAAACTTTGATTTCTTCATTTGAATTCTGCCACATTTTGTCAACATTTTTATTAACTGGAGATTAGCCCAGGGATCAATAAAGTATTCTGATTCTGATTTGTTTCAGGTCTTCCTCTTAAGCGTTGCCATATGGCCTGTCAAACAGAGAAACAGGGACTCTGATTTCAATAAAATGGTTTAGTCTCCCCGGCTTCCCACAGAGCTTTATCCGTCTGCTTTATGACTGAACAGTAAAAGGACAGTGTTCAAAGATATTATGAAAAATCTTTTAAAAATTCAAATTCTGGCCAAGAGCATTTTTTAACAAAAATATTAAAAAAGGATGAATAACTAGATCTTATAGTTGTTAATATACAGTCACCAGATACAGATAATTTTGTGTTGTTCAGGTGTGCCTTAATTCTTCGTGGTATAGATTTAATAAGGTGTGTTTGGTCTATACAGACAAAATAACATCTTACATGTGCTACAGATTTGTTGGCTGCACATATGATGTGAATCTGTCATTCCACCACAGTTGCATTATTGGTTGAAATTAGGTGACTGTCGAGACCAGTGAGTATACTGACCTCGTTTTCATGATCAAGAATCGGTTTGAAATTATTTCAGCTCTCTGACACAGCACATTATCCTGCTAAAAGCAGCCATCAGAAGATGGGAACACCGTGGTCATAAAGAGCTGGACATAATCAGCAACACAACTCGGGCAGGGCTGCAGTGTTCATATAATGTTCAGTTCATATTAAAGGACCCAAAGTGTGCCAGGACATCGTTGCATCACTGGCAGCAGCATGAGCTATTGATACATACAGAATTTCATATTTTTAGGCCAAATTCTGTAATCAGTTAAAAATTATAGATGGAATGAATGTCATTGAACTCTTACTACAAATATAAAGATACGAAGTAAAATTAAATTTTCATCAAGGGAGAAATTCTGTAAATATTGATGTTGATTCAGATTGTGCAAGTAGACTGCAACTAAAGTTAGTTAATAATTTATTAGAAACCAAATAACCAATAACCCAAATGTTCCTGAGCCACAGTTAAACCAAACCAAAAAGGGGACAAACCGACACTATCATGAACCTCCTCACCTCACACAATTTTAAGTACCAGGGCCGACAGCTGCAGATAAATGTATTAAACTTTGTGTTCAGTGAAGATTAAAATCACCAGATTTCTCTGTTGTTTGCTTGACTGTGTGAAATAGACAGAGACATCTCCCCATCGGCTCATTGCTTTGTATGTGACAGCATCTTTTGTAAAGCTTGGCGTCAGACGCTACTGACAATATAAAAGGGTCAGCCAGAGACTAGAGACACTTAGAAAGATTAGGGTCAGAATAATTTCCACAGGCAAGGAGAAAATTGAATGTAAAGACAATAACTACAGTAAAGAAAAGATTAAAGAGCAATGAATAAGACACACACAGAAACACATGAGCTAATCAGTATGTTGCCTTTTGATGGAGAACAGAGTGTGAGAGTTATTTATTTGCAGAGTTGGTAATATAATTACTGCATTTATTATTGAACACATTATTTTCTCAGCTATTAAAAATATCTGCCTTCATTATTCTTTTTAAGTTAGTCAATATACCTTCAAAAGCCAAATAGAAATGTCCAAGTTTATATAAAAAGAGGCCAATATCAAACTTCCTTTTGTACAGCTGAGATGCTATATCATCACAGCCTAAGAAATCCATTAGTGACATGTGCATGCAGGTTTGCCAATTTTCATTTAACTATTAATGATGTTAATTACGTTTAGATATCTCCTTGCTCAAATTATTACAAATTAAGGGCTTCATATAGCATGTCTCTGATTTCAGGGATTGATAAAGCGTAGCGTGGAATGATGAAGAGTTGAAGGACTATAATGGACATGAGAGAACAATTTATTGTATGGCCAGAAATTAGAAATGTGTTAGGAATTAGCAGTGTTGGGGAGTAACGGAATACATGGACCGGTGTTATGTATTTAAAATACAAAATATGAGTAACTGTATTCTGTTACAATTACCGTTTAAAAAGGTGGTATTCAGAATACAGTTACTTTGTTGAAATAAATGGATTACACAGCAGTCTTTTCCTGTTTCATATGTTAGGCTGTCCCCTCTCTGTTTTAGGTAATTCCACGCTGGTGGAAACCCAAACAAAACACACATTAAGAGGCTCTAATGCCTGTGTCTCAATCTCGCGGCCCGCAGAATGATGTGAATAAATATTTTTTTAAATTATTATTCAAAAAATTACTTAATATGAAGGCAATAGGCAGAGTGTTACAGGTATATCCCTAAAGAATGTAGCCTCATGGCGGTGTAGCCCAGTCCAGCCCGACTCAAAAAGTGCAGCCTTACCTAATGTTACTGTTACTCATTTTATATTAAGATTTAAAAATCTAGTCGGTATTGTTATGGCGAGTAACCTTCAGTAATAGTAATAAATCACACAGCAATAGTGCATTCATGTGGTTGTAAAAAGCAAGATAATATATTAAGTAATCCAAAGTATTCAGAATCAGTTACTCTCATTGAGTAACATAATGGAATACGTTACAAAATACATTTTGGGGCATGTATTCTGTAATATGTAGTGGAGTACATTTTAAAAGTAACCTTCCCAACACTGGGAATTAATTAGTAGGAAGTGACATCAAAGAAATGAAATTTCTTCTCTATCCTAATAAATAATTGTTCATAACACAAGCACTTTCTATGCAAATCCCAGTGGGATCTTGGCTGGCATTCCTGGGATTTGTGGGAACCAAATGCCCAGTTTGCTCTGATTACCATGGGGACCCCTGTTGACTTCACCCTCCACATCTTCTTGAGCTCCTGTCTCAGCCCTTGCTATTCCTCAGGCTTCTCATGTTACTTCTTCCTGATGTCGCTATCACTTGGTAAATGGACTGTTTCTTATATAGCACTTTGCTATATAACATGCCAAATTCACCCATTCACACCCATTTACACAAAATCTTTCTTCTATGCTTTGAGTGACTCCTTAGTCCCATAGCAAGGTTTGGTGACGATCTGGCTGAGGGAGTTTAGAGCTATGCAGAACAGCAGCGATAAATCCTGCACTTGATGGTGACTTGTGCTGTTGGATTGAAATTCTGTGGAGAACAGTTGGTTGTATTTTCCTGCCTTCTATCTCTCTGGTGTACCTCTTCAAGTGGCTGGCCAAGGTTGTAAGTCTGGGCTTGGCAGTTTCCAAGGCCTGTTGGCTAACCTCCCTCCGTGCTTGATCTTGGCCTCTCCTTCTCCATGGAGGGTACTGCTCCTCGCTATGTGTATCACATGATCACTTAAGGCTTGTTTGTTTCCTCAGCAGTGTTTGTTTGACATGTCAGCTTTCTCACAATATAACCTGACTAACTTGTGTGTAAATTCTTGTTCCACTAAATATATTGTCCACATCCACAAACATATTTATGCATTGTTGTACTTGTCTTCAAAAAAGTGAATTGTTATGCAGTGGGAAAGTTATTCCTCAAGTCACCTTTTGAAGCCAGACATGAGAAGAAACATGTAATATTCCTGAAAGAAATACAGCAAATGATTGGTGTGTGTGTGTGTGTGTGTGTGTGTGTGTATGTGTGTGTATGTGTGTGTGTGTGTGTGTGTGTGTGTGTGTGTGTGTGTGTGTGTGTATGTGTGCTATTTGTAATGTAATTAATACAAGTAGACTTTTGATGATGTGTCATGATGTGTATATTAGACACTGCAAAGCTGTGAAAGATGATGATGAAGAGGAAGATAAAAGAGGATAAAAGACATAAAATAAAGAAATGAGGCAAGAGGGACAGTCTAAGAGATAAATGCTGGGAAAAAGGCAGAGCGACAAAGAGAGAGATGACAGCAGAGACGGAGAGCAGATGATGAGGCCCTTTCGATGAAGATGTCATACCCGAACAGATGCCAGCTGTTCACTGGGTATATCTGTACATGTGTGAGTGTGTGTGAGAGAGAGCGAGCGAGAGAGGGTACATGCAATCATCTTCATGCTGTTATGAGCTCATTACAAAAACAGATCTGAAAAGATTGAAGATGATGATAGAGATGATGGTAATGATGATGATGATGATGATGATAACATGATGATCATAACAACAACGTCTGTGTATCTCTGCCTGATTCCATCTGATGCAGTGATTATTTTAAAGTTAAGTTGTAGTGTATTAATAAAATTATACTATTGATAAAGACTAGTAAAGAAGGCTGGAAGCCAAAATCAGGGTAGTCCAGAGGGACGTTTAGTCAGTTAACTGAAATGTGGAAGGGCATTATGAGAGACGGGTCCTTGATGATTATAAATATCAAATATTCATAACTGATGCTTCTAAAAACAGACAAACATAGTGTTAAGTCTAATTGTTGAATGTTGCCATTGTGTTTCTTAAATTTGTACAGTCTTAGTTTAAGCAGTAGGATCAAAGCCATTCCTTTGATTCTGACCACCTCTCCAGCCACTCTGTGCTGGGGGAGGTTTTATTGTAGATACATCCTATCTGAAAGATCTGTTTCTTTTGATGTAAGCTTCCTGGGTTTATGACCCTTTGGTCAGCAGGAGGTCTCACACACACATTCTCACATTCTCACATAACACACACACACACACACACACACACACACACACACACACACACACACACACACACACTCAGTGTATACATTTACATACAGTGCCTTGTCTTTGTAACCAAAGGGGGGTTGCAAGGGGAGGTGCTTTGTAAACTATTGTTTGAAGTTTGTCAATAAAAGGCAGCGAGAGGAGGCCACCATTTTGGGGTTCTTTGTCGTGCTGGACACAGACGAGGCCTCCCTTGTGCAAGTAATGGATCGATCGACTGTCTTGTTTTCTTCATGATGAATAAGTCTCTAGAATTAGCGGGGTTTGTGGAAACACAGACCCAACATTTATTTGGTCCTTCGGAGCCGGAGCCTAACACATTGCATCCACCGAGGAGAGGGAGAGGACGCCACCGCAACGTCTGGGATGATTGACGTAAAGCCCTGGTGTTTTTGGCTTGCCACCAGGCCGGGAAGTTTGCGCCTGACCTCCCCTCGGGATGGATGACGATTGACGGGATCCAGAGACTCTTCCCATGAACGTAAACAAACAGTGAGTACAGAAGGCCTTAGAGAGCGTCTCTATAACTGTGTGAATGAATGTGGGATCCTAGAAACGCGTCACCGTGATTCTGCGTGAAACGTTTGAGTCCCGGGAAGCGCTGGTCACGAGAGCGCACGTGGACCCAAAACAATAGAGAGCGGCTACGGGCTGTGCGTTAAACGTGAGTCCGGGAGCGCGCTAGCCGCGTGAGAGAGACGCAGGCTTCTCCGCCGTTTGGGGCGTAGAGAGAACCTAGGTTCAGAGTCCGGAATCTCCGCCATTTGGGGCGTTGGAGAGTGTCCGAAGGTTGAATTCTCCGCCATATGGGGCGTTTGAGAGTTTTCAACAGAGAGCGCTAGCTGTGCGTGCAGACGCAAGCGATAGGCCTATGTTGTGTGTGTGTGCGGGCCAGACGTGGTCTGCGTGAGTGTGGCTGATTGTTGTCTTGTAATGGAGAATAAAATGTGTAAGTCTGCCTTAGAAGGAGATGTAAAATTTATGCAGAAAGTTTTACCAGGCAGCACGCAGTATGTAGGTTGTTGGTATAAGAAATGTGGATTTGAAGGGACATTAGTGGAAGTTAAGTGTAAAATGCTGGTAGAAAGAATATCTGTAAGTGTAGCAGGTAAAACAGGTAAAGCGAAGCAGAGGAAGGAATTGCAGTTAGCAGTTGCTAAGTTGTGGCTGGAGCAGGCTCAGAAGAGGAGAGAAGCACAGAATGTTAAAAGAGCAATATTGCAAGAAGTAGTTGTGAAACCTGAGGATGAAACTACAGCTCAAACCACTGCAACTACTCTAGAACAACACCGTAGAAAAGCATTAGAAAAAGCAAGAATGTTAGCAGAAAGTAGAGTCAGAGAAGAGTGTGAGAGAGCAGAGGTAGAAGTGGAGGAGAGATTAGAGGCATATTAGGAGCAGCATTGAGTCCAAGACAGACTAGGCAAGAGAGGAGACAGAAAGGAAAGAAAGTGAACACAAACGTTACAACTACATATCCATCCCTGACACAACACAAAAAAAAAAAAACAAAAACATATGGTGTTTCTGTAACAGAGTGTGAAGATGAAGAAAGTTTTTCTCCTGATCAATTCCGCGAGTGTGAGAGTGTCTGACGTCATGGTGTGTGTGAAAGGTATCCAGCTGGGGCAGACGTGATTCTGCAGGTCACCTGCCCAGTGGACAAAAAGAAATAAAATAGTTGTGTGGATGAATGATGGCACGAAGAGTGTTTGGTGTTTCTCAGTCTGAAACAGCTGTAATGCTATTTTCTGTTTTGGAGAAAAGTACAGTTAAAGAAAAAAAACAGAGAGAGATGTGTGTTGTTTTAAGCAGTGATGAGAATAATGAAAGTGTGATGAGAGACTAACACAAAAACATACTGAAAATGCATTAACTATACTAACCCCACATGCATATACACATACAATGATACTCATGAGACCAGACAGCATCTTAAGCATGAGATTCTGTTTGTCATCTAGTCCAAGTCACTAGTAAGATGAAAGTGATACATAGACTAGTGGACTGAATATTATAGGAGGACAGATGGTTGCATCATAGAGGAGGAAACAGAATGCTGATGAGAGGTCTTAAATGAGTGAGTTGAGTGAGCTGATTGTGAGTTTCTGGTGTGTGAAGAAGTTTTACCATGGCACACATTTAGTTACATGAGAACTAAAACTTATTATGTGCTAAGACAACAGGGTTATGCTGTATGTTGTGTGTATGGCTGATTGGATGAATGTTTGAGATTAAACTGGCTGTTTGATTTGTCTTTTATTACTAAAGTTGAACCTGCCAATTGGGTTGTTACGATTTATCCCCCTGGCATGAAGAACACGTGTCATGATTTAAACAAGGCCTATCTTTCCTTTATTTTCTTTGATTTCTTTTATTTTCTTTCTTTTATTGTGTTACTTTCATGGTGCACTGAAAGTTTTGTTTGATGATCTCTGTTTGAGCAGATCTGCACGATTAGAATCGAAGCGTCGTCAAGAAAACTGTTGCAAAGTGAGCTTCTCCAAAATTAAAATGGGCTCTTATTTGGGACAATCAGGAAACAAATTCCTGTCCAAAAGGATTCAACGAGGAAATCCAGTCTAAATTATTTTTCTTTTTGAAATGACGTTGTTTTGCTGAGCGTGGAAACGAATGCGACGATAATTTCCACAATTAGCAAAAGAAGGAATCACTGAGTGAATGAGTAAGAATTTTAAAATAAATGGGGAACTGACTGACTGACAAAAGCTGACAAGACTGACTTAACACCATTGTGTGAAGTTAACCCCCACCTGACAAAGGTGTGGATGTATCTCTGTGTGTGTCTCTGTTGCAGGAGCAGAAGGAGACCACAGGAGGAAACTTGGGTCACATGACTATGTGAACTCTGAAAATTTAACCTTTTAGTTTATATTTTTCTGTGTCTGTGAATTTACCATGTGTGTGTTATTCATAGGCTTGTGTTGCTCACAGAGATAACTGTGACAAAGTATGCACACACCTGCGCAGCGCTAATATTTGCATTTTCTTTTCTTACAGCATGCCAGTTCTTCATGTGAATTGATGATGCGATTTATACCAGGACAACTGGTTGATGTTCTTTCCCACTACAGGATTTCTGGGTTTATATGTGAATGACATTCTTTCCACGGCTAGGGTTAGCTAACTTTATGGTGTTTTTATGGCACCTCTGGAACCTGTTGACCTGTGTCTGACCTCCGTCTGACCACAGTCAATGGGTATTGCTAATGTTTGTTTCTCTGAGAATGCTGTGGAAGATTCAGCTGAAACGGACAAGTGACATGAGTAAAACAAATAAGAGATTACGGTGTTTATGGAATAGTTTATTATGGGCTCATTTGCTGGCCACTTTTGGACCCATAATAAATATATGAGTGGAGTGACTTTGCTTAAGAGAAGTCACCGATTACATTAATGTTAACTGAGCACATGGGATGATCCATGTTTGAGGCGAATTATGGTAATGATAGTGATTTAATGATTTGAGAAAACCTGCACATGACACTTGTCTCGCCCGTGCTGAATGCGTATTACTTTTTTGATATAATTGTTTATACGTGTGAAGTTTGATTTTATTCCAGATTTTGTGTATGCAGGCTCCTGGTGGAGCCAGTTTTTAAGACAGGGATCCAGGTTTGGTGAGTTGACGCATGAGAAGTGTCCATGCGTCAAGAGGTGGGGTCCAGAATTAATATTAAACAATGTTTACTATTATTGTTGCAGTGATTTGTGTGATTAGCTGTTTATTTACAAGTATTAAACCTATGCAAGTGGTGCATCCATGTTCAGATGAGGCTTTGATGGCCTATAAGTGAAGTTCACTGATTATAATGTGGAATGACGTTGAGATGTTAAATAATTTGGAACAAATTATGGGAAAAAGTAGAAGTTTAATGAGTTTAGAATAAACCCGCAATGATACTTGTCTCTGTGATGCTGAATACTTTATTACTCTTATGATCTACAGTTGGTTGCAAATGTGAAGTTGTTTAAATTTAAGACTTTGTCTTCTGTGATACAGGAGCTGGGAGTTAAACAAGCTGAACATTTAAGTGCTGATTAATGTTCTTACACAGGGTTACAGCTTGGAGTGAAGCTGCTCCAAGGGACAAACCTTGGAGATTGTTTTAGGGAGACTGTGCAACACTCTTGTACATGTCTCATTGGGGAGTTGACACATGGCGAAAGCCGTGTGGCGAGAGGAGTGTCATTTTTTCAATTTGTAGATGTCATGAGGTGCCATGATGAGAAGGAGTGACTGAGAGGATCGCCCACAAAATGGAACCTGAGGGAGCGTGCCAAGCTCCAAAAAGTGACAGCGCAGAGGAGGTCCAGCGATGGACTTGTGGTTCTGTGAACAGCACAAATGCCAGGTGACTGTAAAATAACTAACAGCACTTTTTCCACAAGTGAAGCCAGTAACTTACTATCCTAAAAGATTAGCTCTAGTTGCTCGTGCTTTACCTCCATGCGTGAGACCAGTATGTGCAGCAGCTTAAGCTGTACAATGTTTCAGTAGTTTATTTCACCCTTTGACACTGTTAGTTCCACACGAGGTAGATGTTTACTATTGCAGACTAAACTTACATTTCTGTCACCTACAAGACACTTGTCTTTAATGTTACTGTTACTCTCACAACCACACATATTACCATAAAGTGGTGCAGAATTCTGAATCTGCCAAACCCTTTTTGCCAACGGAGGAGGGCACTTCTCATGAGAGTAGAGAGCGCGAGGAGAAGAAGTGTAAGCTGAGGGATGACTTAATAGATGTGCCACTCGTTGAGGGAAAGGTTTGGTTTGTTGATGATTTGAGTTTTACAACAGCAGAGGGACAGACTAGAACACGTTTTACTGTAGCTGACAGTGAGAGAGAGTTATCTATGTAGGACAACTAGCACGTTTCATGTTTGCTTGAGCAGCAGAGATGCTAGCTTTAACGGAAGCGTGTAAAGCTGTAGAGAGACAATATACACTGATAGGCAGTATACATTTGCTACTGTACATTTCTTTGTAGTGCAGTGAGTGAGACGAGGGGTGACAACCTCTACAGGGAAACCTGCAGGACACACCAAACTCTTGCAAATTCTGCTGGAGGCAGCGTTATTAACCAGTGGAATTGCCGTTTGTAAATGTGCAGCACACATGTGAGGGAAAGATCCGGTTGCATTAGGGAAAGTTTTTGCAGATAAGATCGCAAAAGAGGCAGCTTTAGTTAAACATGGTGTTAACCTTTTATCAGTACAGCATCAGCAGACATATAGGGCCACTCACCTACTGCAGGACAATAGTTGTGACTTACAGAGGGAGCAAGCTTGCAGGATGATTTTTTATCTGTGTGATAAACCAGTACTGCCTAATAATTTGTATAAGACTGCTGCTATTTTGAGCCATTGGCTATACCATGTCTCAAACAGGAGGGAGATGAGCAGTCGTTATACTCACTCTAGGATTATTAAATACTTTTAAAAAAAAACTTTTTTGCAGAGAGAACTAATGGAACAGTAAAGTTAAGATTTAGGAAGACAGGCAGGACATGGTTAGACTGTATAGAATAAGTACACGAGGATTACTCCAACAGAGAATGGTCTGACTCTTTGAGATTACACATGTTAGAGGATTTAGAGTTAGAGTTAGAGTTCCAGTCTTCTGTAGTGATGATAGAAAAGCAGAAGAGAGAGCATATTAGCAGATTAGATGCTTGAAAATGTTTAAAAGTAAAGTAGTCATGAGAACAAATGATCTGCCAGATGATTCTGTTTCTTCGCAGGAGCAGAGCCTGAAGTCTGGAGATTGGATGATGATAAGGCCATGGAGAGGAAGTGCTGGTCCAGTCCATGGTGGGAAGGTCCATATCGGATGCTGCTGACGACGACCACAGCAGTGAAGATTGCTGGAAGGAACACTTGGATATATCAAGCGCACTGCAAGAAGGTGACACACATCCAGGCCAGCTCGGAGTAAGTGGCAGGAAGACCGGGAACAAAGGGGGGGGAAAGCCTCCAGGGCCCCTCGTCTCAATCCGGTGAAGAAACCAACTGAGCCACAGGTACTCATCAGAATGGCTGGGAATGTGCTGTGCATCTTCTTGTGCCTGTGGACCCTGAGTGGGATGACAGGGAGCGCACTGGGACAGAGCGAACCACACCAGGTACCCGCATGGGTTTTCAACAACTACTGGTGGCAGTTTAAGAACACAACCGCTCACATAAACAACGAGACCAATGGTTATGCTTGTGATGCCACTGGCTACACATTCTTCTGGACTGTGGCCCTGTAGCATCACTGAGAGCGAGACAGTTTGTTTGGTTGCTTTAGCAACACATCCAGGAACACTGCCAACTTTTCAACTGCTCTGAACCTGAATGGAAGGTTGATTCACCAGTAGCTGGGAAGGTGAACTGCTCTGGTAGGACAGACCTGCTCGTCTGACTCAAAGAATATGACTTGTTGCAGGACATTATACAGTTAAACGAACTGGAAACAGGCCAAATGCCTATGTGTATGAAGGACAATGGATTAGCCCAAGTTGGAGATTAACCATGGAACATGGCAACATCACCTATTCTTTTGTCTTCTGCAAGAAGGATGTAAACAGAGAAGCCTTTTGTCTACATTTACATCATGAACAATTGAGGTTTTGAGCCAAGAAGATCAAAACACCTTGATCCAATTTCCTTTACAAAGCTTTTTCTGCGGTGACAACAGGACAGGAGAAGAGTTGTAAATGCAGATAATTCACAAGTTGACTCTAACCCCCACAGGATGCCTACAGTGAGAAGATTTGGGGGGTTGATAGGAGTCATAAAGAAGGGTGTTGACTTGCTGCAGCTTTGAAGTTAGCTGAGAGCCACATGGACAAACAATAAAGTCAACTGATGCATTTAAATACCTATGTCTATATACAGTTGGATTGTAGTGACACATGATTTTTGAGAATGATGATTCTTCTTGTTTGACCTTTGACATTCAGTTGTTTACTTGAAGAAATACATAATGAATTGCACGACAGGAGTAGATCCGCCACAAGGCTGGATAGCTTGGTTACCGTCTGGTCCTTGGTGGCATCTTCTTTTGAAAATATTAATTCCTGTTTTTGAACTGTTGACATTGATTTGCTTATGTACAGGATGTAGTTTACTGTGCATGAATGAAATCTACACTGACACTGTCTGAACAAAGGGTGCATAAGTTGAAATTTAAGAACAATGACAAAAAGGAGGGAAATGTTAAGTCTAATTGTTGAATGTTGCCATTGTGTTTCTTAAATTTGTACAGTCTTAGTTTAAGCAGTAGGATCAAAGCCATTCCTTTGATTCTGACCACCTCTCCAGCCACTCTGTGCTGGGGGAGGTTTTATTGTAGATACATCCTATCTGAAAGATCTGTTTCTTTTGATGTAAGCTTCCTGGGTTTATGACCCTTTGGTCAGCAGGAGGTCTCACACACACATTCTCACACACACACACACACACACACACACACACACACACACACACACACACACACACACACACACACACACACACACACACACTCAGTGTATACATTTACATACAGTGCCTTGTCTTTGTAACCAAAGGGGGGTTGCAAGGGGAGGTGCTTTGTAAACTATTGTTTGAAGTTTGTCAATAAAAGGCAGCAAGAGGAGGCCACCATTTTGGGGTTCTTTGTCGTGCTGGACACAGACGAGGCCTCCCTTGTGCAAGTAATGGATCGATCGACTGTCTTGTTTTCTTCATGATGAATAAGTCTCTAGAATTAGCGGGGTTTGTGGAAACACAGACCCAACACATAGGCTTACAGGTCTGGCCACCAGGTTGACGAGATATTCCAGAGAAGCTGAGGCTATTAGAATCATCAAGGGTGTACTCTCACCTATGAGGAAATAATAATACAAGGGCAGACCTAGCAATACTAGAAGATCTGGGAGAAAGAGGCATCACACAACACCAATGCCAAGCATCTGGTGGACCTAAAAGCAGATCACAACAACTTCCCAGAACAACAGTCAACACACAGTCAACAACTTGAAACTTCAAAGTACCAGATGAATACATGCCTCCCCACAGGTAGAGGCCAATTACCTGGTAGAAAGACAGGTAATCAGATTGTTGGTGAAAAGAAGGGGACATTACACAGCATGGAAGCTTCTCTTAGACATTGAGTAGGTACACTAATCAATAGATGAGCACTACTCAGAAAGACAATGGAAATAACACCAATGGCTACAGGCACCAGCACCTTGTTGACAGAACAGCACACCAGAACTCTAACACGAGGCAGACCAACCTGACCATCACCTGAACTGATTACAAGAAAGCCTCCAACTCAATGCCCATACATCAACACCGACGTGCTTGGGACAAGACTGATAGAGCACATGTACTATCCACAGGAAATCAGTGGGACTGTGGAAAACAATACTAGAGGCCAACTTGAAGCTAATTGCACAAGTTCCCATTGAGTGTTGACTATTACCAAGGGGAAGCAATGTCCCAGCTGCTATCCATCTCACCTGGGTCTACAGTGAGGACATTCGGATCTCATTTGGATAGAATAAGTGTGCCCAGACTGAAGGGTTGGAGTTGCCAGAAGGCAGAATAGCAGTTATACAGATCAGCTGCAAGTACCTGGGTATCCACAGGTCATAAGGATTCAAGAAGGCTAGCCACAGCCAAATACCTCCACTGGTAAGACAGGTATTGACAAGCCAGCTGAATGGTTGGAAAGATCCAAGCCATCAATACATACACTCTAAAAGGCATCATATAGCAAGCTGGAATAGTAAGCTGGGCAAAGGAGGAGATACTGATGCAGCCACTAACATTTGCCACGTGCAGCTGGACGACACCCAGCAGCAAGTATGTTTCTTCTTTTTTTTTTTTTGTTAAACCAATGAACTATGGTTCATTTAAAAAGGGACATTTCTACAGGTTTTATGGAGTAATCAATTCAAATTTGAAATTTCTCTTCAAATTATCATTATTATATACGAAGAAGGTCAGGAGAGAGGTACAACACTGAGTTCTACAGCTATCTGTAAAAGACACTGTAAGCTGTCATTGTTTAAGGATCAATTTCAGGCAGTGGAGCTAGGGATTTTGTCAAAGTTCATGAAATTAAAAAGAAGTAGCATCAGATGCTCTTTCCTTCTAGAACAGGGGTGGGCAAACTTTTTGATTCGTGGGCCACATTGAGTTCTAACATTTGACAAAGGGGCCGGAACAGGAGTAGATAGATGGCATGCTTTGAAAACATCACCTCATTGGGGGAAAAATACACATCTTGGGATATGGAGAAAACATGTGCTTTAATTTCCAATGAAAATGAAGAAAAGCATTACAATAAAATCTCTGACTTCGAAATGAGCCTTTAAACACTGAAAATCAAATAAATGAATATTTTATTTTAAAGCACTGAAAGTTCTGTTATCCTTCAGGATATCACATCACTCTCCTCCTAACTCTTTTTTCCCCCCCAAAAACGGTAGGAGATGCAGATGTACTTGTCCTGTTCCTTTTATTCAATTTGTTTCCCCGGTGCCAAAAGTCAACAACGACCAGTGCAAGGACGAAACAGTTGCAGCAAGTCAGTCTGTGAAGCGTTATAGTTGATCTGCGCGCACTGTTCATTTTAACAACGTGCGTATCACGGAGAGACACACATTTTAATGGGAGCAGTGTTGTTGGTCTCCTTTTTTAGCCAGCGCATCAAAGTCTGGAGTTAGTTTTGTTGTGGCGATTCTCAGGATTGATCTGAGGTGTAGGTCTGTTAACTTGGATCTGTGGCTGGCTTTGTTGATGTTCATGACGCTGAATGTCTGTTCACACACGAAGGTAGAGCCGAACAAAGCCAACATCATCTGCGCTCTTCGCCTTAGATTTGGAAACGCGGCATCATTGAGTGAAGCATAGAAGTCATTTAGTTTCAGAGAGCTGAACTTCTCTTTTAAGGCAGGGTCGGACTGAAGGTCGATGAGTTCGAGCTGAAGCTCCTCTGGAGCTGTTTCGGGGTCTTGTGACAGAGGAAAGGCCACCAATTGAAGTGACTTGTCAATTTTATCGAAATCCAAAAACCGACGGCAGAATTCTCCGTGCAGTGCATCCAGTGACTCACTGTATTTCTTTACTTTTGCTCCGGCCTCTTTCAGCGTGGCTAGTGTAGGAAAATGAGTGAATGACTTGTTCAAAATCTGCCTGGAGAATAAAGCCAGCTTGGATTTGAAGGCTTTCACGTTTGTGTGCATGTCATGCACAAACAGCTCCTTCCCCTGCAGTTTCACATTGAGCTCATTCAAGTGTGAAAATACATCTGTAGCAAACGCGAAGTCACACATCCAGCTCTTGTTGCTCAGCTCAGGAAATTCATCAGTCTTCCCCTGCCGCTCCAAAAACACGCCAATCTCCTCTTTGAGCTCCCACACTCGTTGAAACACTTTGCCCAAACTCAACCAGCGGACACGGGAGTGATAAAGCAGGTCCTGGTGATCCGCATCAGTTTCCTCCAGGAACGCAATGAACTGACGGTGCTGAAGTCCCCGTGCGCGTATGAAGTTGACAAGTTTCACCACAGGATTCACAACATGATTCAGCTGTAACACCGATTTACATAGAGATTCCTAGTGGATGATGCAGTGGAGGAAAATCACATCCTGGTCAGAGTTTTCATCTTTCACTTTATTCTGGATTCTCCTCAGCAGGCCAACGTTTTTTCCCGTTAAATTTGGAGATCCATCTGTGGTGACGTTAACAAGCTTACTCCAGGGAAGCTTCATGTTTTCGATGGCAGCAGACACTCGTTCAAACAAGTCCTCTCCCCGTGTTTGTCCTTTCAGAGACTCCATTGTCAAAAACTCCTCCGTTATTTCAAAGGTTTCGTTGATTCCTCGGATAAAAATGAGGAGCTGAGTAGTGTCTTTGACATCGTTGCTTTCATCCAGTGCTAAAGAATAAAAAGTGAATGACTTCGCCTTTTTGTTTAATATGCTGGTGATATCTTCATCTATTAGTTCTACACGGCGAGTCACTGTCCGCCGTGATAAACTGATTTTCTCAAATTTGTCTTTGGTCTCCGGGCACAAAATACCTGCTGTCTCTACCATACATTCTTTTAAAAACTCGCCCTCTGACAGTGGTTTGCTGGCCTTTGCTATTTTGAATGAAAGCATAAACACTGTCCATTGCACTGTCCACTTCCTGCTGTGACAAAACAAATTTCCCACGTGTGGGACTAATAAAGGTTATCTTATCTTATCTTATCTTATAAAACTGGCCTTGGTACTTGACTCTTGAATGGCAGTTTGACGGTGAAAAAAACTTTGCTGAGCCTTCAAATTAGCTGCCAACTTCTCAGCAGCAGATTCCCGTTCTTTTGTTGAGAGCTTGCTAGCATAATTTGCGTGCTTTGTGGCAAAGTGACGGCTAATATTATACTCTTTAAAAACCGCCACAGTTTCTTGGCATATCAGGCAAACAGCAGATGATCGGTGTTCAGTGAAAAAATATTTAGTTGTCCACTCCTTTTTGAACACTCGACATTCTCTGTCCACTTTCCTTTTCTTGGGACCGCTCATCTTCATAGAGGGGCGGTAGGTCACAGGGTAAAGTGCAAACGTGGAGTAATAGGCCTACGCCGCTTCACCTCAACAAAGCCAATATATCTAGAGTGCGCCATCTAGTGAGGAAACATCAGAATTGCAGGGGAAATAAAACATTAACAAGGTTAATTTATTAAATTTTTTTCAAGTTTGGCGGGCCGGATCAAAACGTTCAACGGGCCGCACGTGGCCCCCGGGCCGTAGTTCGCCCATGCCTGTTCTAGAAAGACTCTGATTGCTAGCAGCTTCATTTTTCAGCATGACTATGATTCCAAATACAATTCCAACACAGCAAAAGCATACGCACATAGAAAAACACACAATGAAGCGGTATCAGTCATGGACTGGCTGCCCCAGAGTACAGACCAAAACATTACTAAAGCAGTGTGGGATCATTTTGACAGAGAATGTAGCAAAAGGCAGAAATATTCATAGTGACTCTGAATGTCCTTCAGGAAGCCTGGAGATCTATTGCTATAAGAAGACTGACATTCTGATTTCTTTTATTGAGCGTATAAGTAACTAAAGTAGCAAATACAGTCTTTCTATCAAGTCAAAATCACTTCTCCATATTTTTAAGCTATACTTTAATTCTGTTGTTAATTCAACACGACGTCAGGAAATTTGCTGAGGTCTTAACATCAGTTTTATTAATACACTCTGGGTTTCACAATTGCATAAAAAATGCATTTTAACAGTAATATATAAATCAGGAAAATATTCTGTGATTAATTTTTATTAAAGAACAAAACACAACAATAGTATTTACTGCGAAACTGTGAGAAAGGTGTTCCAAGACTAGCCAAGATGCAAACTGGTACAGCATGCACTGAAAGGCACATCCAAGTGGCCGGTATAGTGTACATTTGTGCTCACATGGACTCTAAGGCTACATTCACACTGCAGGTCTTGATGCTCAATTCCGATTTTTTGATCAAATCCGATTTTTTTGTCTGCTTGTTCACACTACAAATAAAATGCGACAGCAAACGCTCTCTAGTGTGAACCCTCAAAGCGGCCCGCATGTGCAAAAGAAGACGTCATACACAATGTGCTCTGTTTAGACCCAGAGCAAACAGTATTGTTTGACTGATGGCCTTAATATAAAGACTTCGGATTTTACGTTTCCCAATTTTTGCTTTAAGTTATTTTGTTATTTACATAATAATGTAAACAACCTAATAATGATCCTTATTGCTGTTTTAGAGGAGCGGTGCTTCAAAGGATAGCTGCAGATTTCTGTCAGAATCTGCAGATTATACAGAACAAATAAAATGTTCACGTTGTCTTCCCAACAGTTTCACTAACATCTACACTGGATGGCCAGGAAGCGTTCACGATGTCTTCTCCGGCGCTGATAATTGGTGTCTGTCTTGTGTCAGTGACATAAAAGACGGATTTAATGCAACATGACCGTTCAAACAGCAGTCGCTTTCTAAAACATCGGATATGTATCGGATTCAGGACCACACACGAAAGGGACCCAGATCGGATTTGAAAATATCGGATTTGTGCCGTTCACACCATGATCGGATATGGGTCGCATAGGGTCAGAAAAATCGGATTTGATGCGCTTTTGCTTGCAGTGTGAACGTAGCCTAAGTCTCTAAGTCCCAGTGGAAGACATGACCAAAGGTGGTTGAAAAGAACAAAGCTAACATCTTGTGGGACTACGAATTCCACACAGAGAAGCATCTGCTGGCCAACCAACCAGACAGAGTCATGGTTGACAAGGAGCAGAAGACTCCAGTTATGCTAGATGTAGCCATCCCAGTAGACAGACTCATCAAGAAGAAGGAGCACTGGAAAAGAAGGAGCACACAAACAAGGTGACTGGAAGTAAAAGTCCAAAGTGGTCCCAGTGATAATGGAAGCAGCGGGAGCTGTAACCCAACCTGGAAGTGGAAGAGTGGTTCCGGTGGATTGCATAACATCAGAGGTCTCTGTTCAGAAAAACAGAAAAGACTAATCTAGGGTCACGAAGGGCTGGAGCCTCCTCCCAGTTACCATAGGGTGAAGGGTCATGTGATGCCAGGAGAGAGACAATAAGTTAGTTGCTGTAGTCATTTTTCAGAGTTATTATAACTGGTCTGAGATAAACTCAACTTGGTACCACCCTGAAGCCAACAGCTGGGTTATTGATCCATGAAAAGCTGTCAGTCAGTACAAACAAACACCACAGGCTCGCAGACTGCGGGGTGAGATTAAACAGGAACCTAACAAGTGACTTTATGTAGCTGACAAGTCTAGCTCTGTCCATACTTGGGATTTAGACAAAGGGGAAGATGGGAAGGAGAGACACAAGATATGGGAGATAATGACAGCCTCTCAAGCTTACACATCTCCCAGGACAGAGAAGGACAACCAGACAGATAAGCAGAGGGACAAGTATAAAAACCTCACCAACATGACAAGACAAGCTCGTATTCTCTCTCAAGATTTAGATTCAAACTGCGATACTAAGAGTAAAGCTGTGTGGCCCTTAAAGAAAGCCTCAGGGTAGATTCTGTTGGTTCATTACAATTTTTTATCAAATGTTTTTAGATCATAAAATGAAAACTAAAAATAAAATATAAATGTGTTTTTTAACATTACATGTTTTATCAAATGATGGGTCTACTTCATATTTTTGATCACTTTATTGTTTTAGACAACTACTGTACTTTTCTGAAGTTGACTTTTATGGCTGTGACATGAAAAATGAATCAGAGCTCACATGACAAAGAAACAAATATCTGCTGTCGGTTAGCATCTGTTTAAGTTTCTACATAGAGAAGTTACAGTTGCTGTGATCCAGCACTGGAAAACTAAGCAAGGACAAAGTGTGTTGTTAAATACTGAGGGATTTAACTCTTTTTATTGTTTCCTGTTTTTGTTTTCATAGTGATTGTGATAGAAAAATCTTTCTCTAAGAGATTTACAGCATGAGATAACAGACTCATTTATTTTGTTCATTGAACAGTGCAAATATTTAAGGAAAATACTTACCTTGAAAGCATGTATTTATGCATTTTATTTGTGATGTAAATTATATACAGCACTCCCATATTTTGTAGTGTTAAATCAGCTGTTATTTATCTTAGGTAAAACCAAAAATACAAAATACAAGGCCTGGATGATATGTTATCAATTAAGCTACAAACACTAGATAAAGACACTTAAAACACTGTTCACTTAAATAGCAGTTATATATTCCCACGATGATTCGTAGTTATCCCTAACCTCGCTCCACAATTATATATATGCTATATAAGGAAGGCAGTGGGTCTAGATGGCCTCAGCTTCAGGATTCTCAATTATTGCAGCGACCAACAAACCTTAGACCTCAGCAGCTACAGTCTGACTTCACACATCATGGGGAAGCTGGAAAGGCTGGTCCTTTATGGAATTATTTTTATGTCATAAGTTGCATGTGAGAAAAAAACATAATCTGAGCAAATTATTTTATTGCAGGTACCTATTGCCACGTCCACAATTAAAATACTGACTGATAAATTCAGCATAGTGCATGCATAGAACTCAGCAGCTGTCGCACACACAAACACACATAAAACAATAACTTCTCAAATTTGGTCCTCCACACTGTAAACACATACGGTTTAAAACTGCGCTTGCTGCAACAGTGTAACTTGGGCTAACGCAGTACCCTAAACTGTCCATCAAAATGACCAGCCCCTCTTCCTTTGGGCTCCGGCGCCAAACGGTGAAAAGTCAGCTGATTTGCACGACCAGGATTCCTCTGCAAGCACAAAGAGCTCCCCGCACGAGCGTGAAACTGCAGCAGCGCTTTCACAGCAGACACTCTCACGTGTGCGATGGTTCCTTTGTGTATGTGGCTGCTGAGTTCTACGAGTGCAAGTACTTGAATTTCTGTGTGAGGAATTTAATTGCGCCCGTGAAATAAAATGATTAGGAGATGGACATTAGCAGGAACAAACACTTGCACAAGTGAACATTCAGTAAATGGACATTGAGACGGTGGACTTGTGCAAGTACCTGGGTGTTAATCTGCTGAATAAACTGGTCTGGACTGACAACACAAATATTATTTACAAGAATGGACACAGCAGGATGTGTGCTGGGGAGGGGTAGGCCTTTTAAAGTGCAGGGGAAGCACTTGAAGACCTTTTATTACTCTGTGGTGGCATCAACCATCTTTTATATTGTTGAGGTGCAGGACATCCACTGGGGACAGAAAAAAACTGAACAGATTCATCAAGACAAGCAGCTTTTTCTGGGATAGCCCTTTGACCCAGTAGAGGCAGCAGTGATTGGAGAATGGTGGCTAAGCTTTCGCCCCTTTTAGATAACACCTCCCTGCACAGCACCGAGCAGCTCCTTCAGTTACAGTCTGTTATACTCACTATGAGAAGACTACAGAAGACTCTACAGTTACCAACAGCAGTGTATACACTGCATGTGCATACACATGTGCACACAGTCCAGTCTGATATATCTCAGTATAGACACTACGCAATATTTATATATTATTATAATTATTAATATTATCTTGTTGCTATTCGGCATCTAAAAATATTAAAATGTATCAAACGTTACCTTCTGTATTACACACACACACACACACACACACACACACACACACACACACACACACACACACACACACACACACAGATAGATAGATAGATAGATAGATAGATAGATAGATAGATAACACCTCTTTCTATAGGCCAGGACACTGATTCCAAAACCGCTCAATCAAATAACATCAACTATATGTAGTAAGTACAGCTTCACCTCCTGCTCTCATGTTCCTTCCCCACCAGTGAGGTGTTTGGCCAAATGGTGTCTTCGAATACCTGAACTTTCTTGCCATGAGGCAACAGCACCAACCATCACCCTTCTGTAATTGTGAGAAAATGTAGTGAATTATAGCATATTAGATTTAAAACTAATCATAACTTTTAGGTTCACTTTGATTACTTCATAAAAATCTTATTACAGCCAAATGTGTCATAAATGTGTCCCCTAGCACCACCCTTGACTCTACGGTTTTTGAAACGGATCACTCTCTGAAGAGCTTTTTGGTCCGTAACACAGCTGTTTAGCCTTGTTACGGACCAGGATGTTCTGTGTGAGGATGCTCTCCACAGTACCTGCCTTTTTGGTCTGGACCTGAATGTGGGCAGACCATGTCAGGTCTCAGATGTGGACACTGACTCTACTAACTAAGAGTCTACATCGGCCTCTACAACTGACCTTACTCTTCGGCCATGATTTGTCGGTCTGTGTAAAGTTGTTTCTGGATGGATATATCTGTATCTGCCTGTAGAAATGAATTTCCTCCTCTGACATTTAAGCTTGGAAAACATTTTAAAGATAGGAGGACAAAGCAGAGTAGTGAAACTCAATGGTTTCAATAAGAGGACTGTGGTTTGGGCATTACTGTGCATGGAAACATACATACACACTGAAGATGCAGTGTTTGACTTGAATTTTTTACCATGAAATATTCATATTTTATGGAGAATCTCTGACTTACCAGCTTCTTCTGTGCAGAGAGCTATTGCATAGAGGTGCTCTATTTGTCATATTCTCAAGGCAACTAGACACATGGAGACACACACATGATGTAAGATATATGTAATAATCAAACTAAGGACTGCACCAGAGGAATAATTTTACTTTTAAATAATTCGAGCAGATAAAACTCCAAACTGAGTTCAGTTTGACTGCTCTGATAGATTTACAGACAGAAACAGAGGCTGTGATGGTTTTTGTTATGGTTGTTTCTCTCACTGAATGCGGCTCATCATTCATAGAGCCTGCTTTTCATGAAAGCGTGTGAATTACCAGGGAGATTATAAAGTGTAAATACTGAGGCTCCAATGAGATTTGAATCATTTCTACTCAGCACCATAATGTTTTCAAGCCTCTGCATTTACTTTGATCATCTTTTTGGTTACTTTAACTAAGTGCGTTAGTTACCCACTGTAACTAACTATTTAAAAGTAGAATGGGAGGCAGAGCCTTCAGTTTTCAGGCCCCTCTTCTGTGGAACCAGCTTCCAGTTTGGATTCAGGAGACAGACACTATCTCTACTTTCAAGATTAGGCTTCAAACTTTCCTTTTTGCTAAAGCATATAGTTAGGGCTGGACCAGGTGACCCTGAATCCTCCCTTAGTTATGCTGCAATAGACGTAGGCTGCCGGGGATTCCCATGATGCATGTCATGGGAATGCAAGCATGTCTTTATCCTGTCTTCCTTCTCTCACTCCAACCAATCACAGCAGATGGCCCCGCCCCTCCCTGAGCCTGGTTCTGCTGGAGGTTTCTTCCTGTTAAAAGGGAGTTTTTCCTTCCCACTGTCTCCAAAGTGCTTGCTCATAGGGGGTCATACGATTGTTGGGTTTTTCTCTGTATGTATTATTGTACGGTCTACTTTACAATATGTCGACTGTTGTTGTGATTTGGTGCTGTATATATAAAACTGAATTGAACTGGATTAAGTTAGCTATATTAACCCTGAAACATAAATAAATAAAGTAGGAGTGTTTATGTTAAGATGCTGCACTTTGTTTCCCTCTCCCTCAGTTCACTAACATTAATCCATAAAGTGATCAATACAAAGTCAAATATTTCATATTGCAATGTTAAAAATTTGTACATATTTCTTGTTCAAATATAGCGTTAGCATACTGTATCAATAAGCAGTACAATATCAGATTACTGAAAGCACGCACAATAAAACAAAGTAACAAAAGAAAGAAGCAAAATTACCACAAAGAGACTCATGTTCACAAAGGAATTTTAACTTACATATAAAATGAAATTAACAGTTAGGACAATATCAGACACAACTTTTTCGATGGTTTTTTTCAGTTTTAGCCTTGTTGGAGTTGTTATTGTGAGTTTCCATATGAAACCAAGATAATCACATGTGTTCCTTCTGATGATTTTGTAAGACTTCAGAGCCACAAGCCAACCTGAAACATGTCCTTATGTTCTTTTAGCCTGACAAGTAGACTAGTGACATGAAGCATATCCTTGTGGAAAGCAGACAGTTATGCTGACAGTAAGCTGTGTAAAGCTTATGCTCTTGTTGTACTTTTACTGTCTTTCACATATTTTAGAATGATAGTAAGCCTGTAAAAGCTGAAGGAACATGTCCAAAAAGGCTAGTATCTTTGGTTTATATGCATGAAGTTGTGTTCCAATATCTGAGAGGCCAGCACTACATTTTTAACTTGATCACTTACCAAAGACTTTCATTTGATTCGACTTTAATTTCCTTACTATCAGAAATAGGAAGTAAAATGTCAGGTGAAAAAAGCAGAAGGTGAAGTTTCTGTAAAAAGATAATATTTCATCCCTTTGACAAAATTCTCCAGTTGTTATCTAATATAAGATGACTTCATTTAAAGCTGTAATGCATGAATGTCTCCCACAATTTAGCTGCCAAATTGAAGAAGCACAATTTAACGACATGACATTATTTTTAGGCTCGTCAAAGCTTCCAAAGACTAGTGGGGACACTTTAGCCCCTTTTCTGTTAGTACCCAGAAGATTACTGTTATTATTTGGATTTTATTTTTGGAAATTTATGTGAAAATGTAATATTAGTGATATACCACTCAAAAAAGTCATAATATTGCTGTAAAATTAATATATGAGTTTACAGTTAAATAGAATAACTATTCATATTTTGTGTATTAAAAACATCTGTCCTGTTGAAAAAGGTTTTACTACATATAACGTAAAAAGATTTATGTTGTTATTTTTGCAATTGCAATGATCTGTTAATTATAAATCACATCCATTACAAACATATTATGCAGATGTGACTTTACGCAAAGTCATTTGTATTTCACTAACCTTAAATGAGTTACACTTAATATGAAAAAATAACCATGACTTTCTTGACATTATGATAACAGTGCTATAATACAGCATTACTAAATTGGCAATATAGGGGAGACCGGGGATAGTTGTAACGTGGGTCAGTTGTAACACTTCCAATTTCTCCAATCAGGGCTAAGTTTCAAATGATGTGACTCATCCTGTGCATGCCCAATTCAGTTCTGCTATCACATGTGAAAAATCAGCACATTTTGTCAAACACAGACAATTTAACACAAAAAAAAAGTAATTTGTATGCCAAAAAGTAAGTTTTTCTACTTTATTTCAAATAGTTGTAATAGCATTATCTGCTTTGCAGTTAAACTCATCAAACTTAAATTATGTTATTTGTATGTCTATGGGGATATAATCTGTGTAGGTCTTTAGTGCTAATGTTTTAGCCGTTGGCTGTAATGTTAGCTAGTTCATGGCTATAGGAGTCTGGGTCAGTTGTAACAGCAACAGTCTGGGTCAGTTGTAACAATAATGTATGTTACAACTTACCACACTATTACTTTAACTTATATTAAACAAGTTGGGGATATGACATCAGCAGAGAGAGGTTCACTGGTCGCTTTTGTATATGCGGTTAATGCCATTGGCAACACAATTCCTCCACTGTTTGTGTTCCCACACACACATTATGCAGACCACTGTGTCAGAGATGGACCAGTAGGAAGTATTGGTAGTGGAAATAAATTAGGATGGGTGCAAGAAACAGATTTCCTCATCTTTCTGAAGCACTTTGCAAACCACACCAAGGTAAGCCATGATAAAAAGTAATGGAATTGCGATGCTGGTGAACAACTACATTTTTTCAGCTTCATTGTTATGTTCAAAATTGGTGCAAGAGTTGTAGGTTATAATGCCCATTGAGCCAATGAGGCCAAACTCAAGGAAGACCAACCAAAATTAATGAAATATTCAGTTGCAGAAAATTCCATAATTTGTCTTTTTTGGGGGGTTGGAATATGTTCAAAAGCTAGATTTCTGCATTCTGTCACACACACAAATAGCTACATAAATGGATGTAAGTGCATTCATGTGTTGAATAAACAAAGATTACATGTTAATGTTTTGTTAGTACCCTTATTTCATTGTGTTACATTGCACCCCAGGATATGTTACAACTAACCCAGACTATGGGGTTAATTGTAACATTTCACTCTTTGTGTTTGAGACCATACCATGCAATGGGTAATTGTGCTGCAGAGAAAATAGCTGCACTATTTAATAGCAGAGACATGTAAATACTTTGCATTACATTTTGAATCCACTACCTTAAAAGCGCTCCAATTTACAGACAGAAATGTCAAAAATGTTACAACTATCCCCGGTCTCCCCTACATCTTTACAAATATTGTCAAATTTAAAATGTCTGCTCCTTTATACAAATGTTCGTCTTTACAATATATAAACATTTATCCCCTCACACTGTGGTTCAATGGAATACATTTGAGGATGAATGAGATTTAGCTTTATAATGATAACTCTGTTACTTCCTGTTCTCAAGATTTGATTCTGTAAACCAGCAAAGAGAATTATTTTCATTTAAACAATTTGTTGTGCCAAATGGAATTTTAGGCACTATACAAATAAAGCTGAACTAAAATGGAAAACATCCAAAAAATAAACTTCACACAGTACTGTACATTAAACCTCCCTGAGTCTGCAGACACATCAAGAAGAGCACCTCTTGTAGACAGAAAAAACAGTTTCAAAAGAAAAGACAAAAGAAAAAGATTCATTCTACATTTCTTAACAAAAACAATTGCCTCACATTTTACATATTTGAAATGAATAGTTACAGATATAATCATTTTACGTAAAAAAAAAGTTCTCTGATTGAAGTGATTATTTACATTTGCATGTTTTTCATGTTATTCTACATTAGAAATGTTTATTCTATAATTTTATTGAACGATTTTCTGTATTTAAAAATAACAGCAATATTCCGTAAAATGTGTTCGACATATTCTCTTATACAGACAAACACACGGGATCTTTTGCAGCGCTCCTCACACTGAATTGAATGGAAGAATGTGGGTGAGGAGGCCAAATTGTCACAACTGAAAGATGTCACTGTTAGCTGGCTGGCACCGGTCACACTAACGTCTCTCCTTGTGTCTCACTCCAGTTTGTTCCTGTCTAAAATTGTGCACCGTGTTACCTCCATCTATTCACGTTCCCACAGCGCATCCTAGTTGCCATTGCTTCTGACGGTATCGTGCACATTTTGTACACTCATTGTCTCACTGCCAGACTGTGAGACAGTTTCTTCCCCCAAGCCGTCAGACTCCTTCTACTGGACACACACACACACACACACACACACACACACACACACACACACACACACACACACACACACACACACACACACACACACCTTCATACACCAAGTCACTTTTTGCACAATGCTCAGCCTTTTACCCTGTTGTGTGTCTGTATCGTTCTGTCTGTCTTTGTTTTGGTGTTTTGCACACTTGCACTTTATGTCGTCCTGTGTTGATGTCTGTCACAGGTAGCACCATGATCTTGGAGGGACGTTGTCTCCTTTCACTCTGTACTGTACCACTGCACATGGTTCACTTGACTTGACCCAGTCACACAACATTTCAAGTCAAATCGTGGAAACCTACTCTACTGTTGTGCTTGTGGACACAAATTTTAAATTTTTTCTTCAGCAGTTCCTTAAAACACATTTTCCAGGTGTCTGAGCACAACTTTTAAAAGTCAAAAATAAGGATTCAGAGCATGATGCAGCACATCATGTTGCCACAACAGACACTAAGTGACACATATCAGATTTTCACACATCATTCGTGTCTCTTGTAAATATGCTATTAATGTCAAATGTGTCATTTGGTTAGGTTTATTAAAAACAACTTTTTTGGACAAAATTCATGCTTCTAACTCCAAAAACAGTTCCTATTGAAATAGATCACTTACAAATGTGCTCACTGACGCACAACAAACATAACAATTTGTGCCCATGAATGGAAAAAAAGAAACTAGATTGCATTCGTTGGTGACTTTTTCACTGTTCGACTGAGCTGTTAAAACACTGAGATATTTTGTTGTTTTCTTGACACCACAAATACAATGGTTTCATTTAGGGTCACATACTCATGCATGAGTCGGATCCACACGTTGTTGGTCGTGGTTTAAGTAAACATCACTCCAGCCATCCATCTCTGCTAACGCTGTGCAGAGCCATGAGGAGCTGAACCCCATCCTAATTGTTATAGGGCTACAGGGAGAGTACATCCTTTCTAGGTCACTAGGTCAGTGTTGCAAGGCTCTAATTAAATAAATATCTTTTTAAATTCGAAAGCTGAGCAGTGGAGGGTAGTGGTAAAACATCTGATTGGTGGAGGAAATGGGTCCTAGGACTTTGAAACAGCAGATATAGAAAGCAAAAGAAGTCATTTCTCAGCCTGCACCCAGTTAGCCAACTCCGCATATAGTGCAGAAGGTCCAACAATCTGTGGACTGATGCTCAGTATTTAATTCTGGTTTGCTGTGGTGGTTCCTGTGTGACAGCTGTGAAACATGACACAATACTTGTGTCTCACAGTATCATTTAAGGCTAACAGAGAAGTCACCGCAATCCTCTCATAAGGACCAACTTTTGCCTGAGCCAGCAAAAAATGGAAGATCTTGTAAGAGCGAACCAAAGGTTGGTCCTTTTGAAAACCAAAGAGAAAAGATAAATTGATGAAAACAGAGGACAGAGTTGATGATTAAGGAAAAAAGAGCTGGGTGAAGGTTGAAATGAAGAAAAGTAATCAACAAGGAGAAGGCAGACAAAGAAGAAAGGTGAGCAGCAATGACACGAGATGAGACAACAAAAGCAGGTACAGAACTGAGGAGATGATAACCAGCGAGGGAGACGGGTCAGAAGAAAAGACAAGATAATTATGAGAAAGGAGAATGGGAGGAGTGGCGATACAGAGCAGACGAAAGAGGAACGATATGGAGATGCTGTTAATTCGCAGTTCAGAGAGATTTTTTTAGTTTGACACACTCAGCAGGAGGGCTTTGACTGCTACTGCTTTTGAACTGCATTACACACACATGCACACACACGAGCTCACGGTCAACCAAGGATAATGTTTGCTTGGAGGTAAAATAACACAGAGGAAAAAAGAAAGAAGAGTACAAATGGAAAGAACCACACATCCTTATTTGGATATTAAATTCTGTTTGCTAGTCCTGTCTGTAAATGTCACACACCACTGGTTTCATTATAAGGAGAAACTGTGTAACACAGATTCTGATATTCACAGTATTTTCACAGTACATTTTTAGATGCAGAATACTGACTGAGGGTGATAAAGGTACAATTCTTAGCTTCCTGCGTGGACAGTGCAAACCTACAGACCTTTCTAATGTCATAATTTTATTCACAGGAGGGTGGGCCTCTGTGCTGCAGTAGTCTCACCCTGAATTTCTCTTAATTTTCTTGGATTTTCCTCTCTCTGTGTCCTTTGTGATCTCTTTATTTTCACCCCCAGCAGACTAACTAAAACAAAATCTGTCAGTATTTAGAAACCAGATGGAAAATGAAAACTCGATATCATAATAAAGAACTTTTAGGTTTTGTTCATTTGTGTTTGATTAGTGAGACAGGGTCAGCCCATCATTGTGTGTGACTGTGACACTTTGGAGATATCCTGAACACATGTTATTGTTCTTTTTTTTTTACAGCTTTTGTGGCATTATGGATTCTGACTCTCTCACTTCCCTTCACTCTTATAAATAACCACTAATATCACCATTTTTGTTGTTTTGTTTTCCTCTTTTTAAAATTTTAAGTTATTAATTAATAATTATGTTATTGTGGTCATAAAGTTAGACCGCAATAATAACATAAGAAATAATGATAATACTACTACTACTACTACTACTACTACTACTAATAATAATAATAATAATAATAATAGTAATAATAGGAAATAATTGCTATAAATAACACTTATTGTTGGATTTACATATGAAATGAAATGGTCCACTGGTTTCAGGTCCACAATAGTGTGTGTGTGTGTGTGTGTGTGTGTGTGTGTGTGTGTGTGTGTGTGTGTGTGTGTGTGTGTGTGTGTGTGTTCTGGTAAGTAATGGATCAAAGGATCACACCAAAGACAAAAATGATTTGAAAATAAATACATAAAGACGTACTGTGACAATTATTGAAAGAAGGATATATATTTTTCAAACGTATTAGCACCTTTTTAATGGAATTGCATTGTTCATCAATATTCTACAGACCAGCAGAGGTAACACAGTTGGATATGTACTCACATTTGTGGATAACTACACTTCTAAGGGCCCTCTATTGACTGCACACCTTCCTTAACCCAGTTGGAGCTGGATTAGGGAGAATATATTTTCACTTGATGAGCCTTTATAAAGTCTTCCTTCATGTTAAAAGTGCTGCACTCTTTGCTACGGTGCTTTGATGATTTGGTGGCAATGTTCTTGTCCATCACCGAGTTTATCCCCTGAGGAAACCAATGCCTTCAAGCAAATGTACAACAGGTGATTCAGGGCGAGATAACACTGTGAGTGTTAGGTTTGTAGCATAAACCTATTCGCTGGAACGTTGAAGACAATATAATTACACTGCTAAGCAAGACACAAATAGGCAAAGTTCTTCATGTTACTCGTGCACGGGAGAGAACCGGACAACCGCTTGACTCCAGTTGGTCTCGTCCGTTCTCCCATACACTGTCCTTTTATTGAGGTTACATGAATATGCATAAGTTCATTAACATATGACGTCTACATACAAACAAAGAGTACCTTGCCTGTGTGTGTGTGTGTGTGTGTGTGTGTGTGGGGACTGCTGATCAAAGGGTCAAACATCCTTGGTCAGGAAGAGGGTAGCCTCCCCCTCACCCTAGATGGTTCATCCTAGATAACACGGTGAGGAAGTCCTGCAGTTCATCTAAACAAAGAGCACTTAGACTAGAACAGACGCAACTACGTTAATCCTACCATAAAACAATAAGACACGGTATGACCTCTCATGCTCCCAAAGTGCTGTCTAATACACACAAAGTTTGCAGACTATCAAGGATCAAAACCTCTACCAATCTACAACTAATTACAAAACTCTAAGCATATATAAGTAAATATTTCTAAGCATAAATGACAATCAACAATACAAATCTAACAGTGAGTTAGTTTGTTCTGCCTTGTTTTAGGACAACAAGAACACAAAAAAGGAAATGGCTCAATTCTATTTGATGGTTCAGAGATATTTAATGAAAAGCCAAGTAAGGCTTTAGCCCCGAAAGGGAGGGGCCACTTCTTGGCATCATGGTGTCCACTGTCAATTTTAGATTCACTGGTAGCACAGGTATACAATACATGGAAATGAGTCCAGTGAACAACACATACAAAAAACTGTCCTCACAAACATTTAGTATCCTAGCTCATCTGACACTGACACTGGTGAAATAGTCCCCAGTGTCTCTCCAGAGCAGGAGTTTGATTTTAAGATAGGATTTATTTGTCTCTCACACTAATCCATGTCTGCTTTCTGTATGATATAATGGTAGCACCAACAGTTTCCCACACACAGTATTACATAGACTGTGTTTCAGTGTAGGACAGGAACCAGATTAGAAGGATCTTCATAAGACAAGAATCTATTTTGAAAATTTACCTTAGAGAATAAAAAGCAAGAAATGACACTATTCTTGTATTCTCTCATTCTGCTGAGCCAGTGCTAACAGTGACAACCAGAATGTGATATGTTGTCCAATGTGGAGTTAATGCAGAGTGAATATACCCATATCAGCTGCTTCTATGTTATATAAAATGTATTGTGAATATAATTCACTAACATAGGAGAGGGAAACATTTTAGACCAACTACTTTACAAATCACCAAGAGCATGTACGTATGCATGGCTTATATTTCTTGTTTTAGTCTTTAAATTTGTTAATACATTTTGAGGACTGAGATCTGATCTGCAGCAGAACTGAACTTAAAAATATACTGAATCCTAGCTCTATAAATAATTATGACCAGTGGTCTTCTTGCATGAGAATGAAAGACGTTACTGTGTGCAAGTGCTGCTTTGGCTCCATCACATAGCTACCATACCTTCAGCTACCAGCTCTGAGTAATCCAAGACTTATTTTAGACCCACTTTGACCACTGACTGTGTCTTTAGTCTCTATGCCTTATATCATATGATTAGTTATCCTTCTTGTGCACTGGATTGTCTTTGTTAGTGATGTTTTCTAATCTTATTGTGCACTCAAAGAATATCATGCAACAAGGATGTTCATCTTTTTTTTCTGTGCACTTAAGTGCTTTATTTACCTTACATTGATGCATCCAATAAACCTAATGGGCATCTCTGGATTCTAGGGAGAAGCCCGAGCACCGACACAGGGAAAACATGCAAACTTCACACGGAGCGGCTTAAAGCAACCTGAGATCCAAATGGTTAGCAAACTTGCTTCCATTGCACCCATTGCATGCCGCTTGGTGTTATCAATAAAAGTATGATCCACGTGTGGGGAAAAAACAAGTTAATTAAACTTCTCTCCATCCATGAATGACATGGTTATCATTAGGAAAGAGGAGGGATATAACTTGGAAAGGTCACCCATTCATCATAAGTTTAACAAAAGCGTTTCATTTACCTTTCATTTCATTAATTTTCAGACATTTATAGTCTGATATTTGTGCTCTATTATCAGAATTCTGTTTGTAGGGTACTAATGTGCATTCATTCAAATTTACATATTCATGTGTATGCTCGCATGTGGTTCGAGAAAGATCCTGCATGTACAATTTTAGGATTTAGGAGAGAGGGAGGGAGAGAGACACAAAACAGCATGCATCTGCTCCATCCAATGCTTCCATTTCTGTGTAATTGGTGGAGGAAATGTAACCAAATCACTGCACTTGGTGAAAGCAGTATGAAAATTTCATAGACCATCTCGACAGTGAATCATCCAGTTCAATATCTTTGCCCAAATATGGATGCATAGTAACCAGTTTACCATTAAATCACCCCAGGGCATCCACTGATTCTTTGAACCTGTGATGCACTATTTTTGATTCTGTCTAACAGGGAACGAGGAGAAGCATGCAAAATAATGCATAATTTAAAAAAGTGCAGAGCAGTGAAATGCAGCTACTCACGTCTCTGTGATAATTATCCAACTCGGCTGTTTTTGCCACGTTTAAGCCTGCAGGTCAACGCTAATTTTTCAATTTCCCAAGAGTATGACATTTTTCCGCTGTATGATTGTAACATTATATGGTCTTATGGCACATAAGACCATATAATGTCAAATATTTACATATTTTCCTGATTTTGGTGACTTTTCATCTGCTTTCCTTTAATTTCACATTCTTGACTGGATGAAGGCTAAAATTCTGCAGAATTCATTCTCCAGTTAATCTCTTCCATTAAATAAACTGGGCACTAAACAAAAAACAACATCTAAGCTCCAAATACACACACAACCAAACACACATGAGCTACAAATACTTGAAGCGTAACCAAATAAGCAAAATGCAAATATCTGCTGGACACACGACATCACCTCGCTGGAGTAACATAGCTTTTTGTTAAGCTTGGAAACACTTTCCTTGTTGTACTACTTGCAGCATGCTTCTCCATTTCATTGTGTTGTATTTCTAGCCCATATGTTGTCAGGGTGATAAAGTGGTTTCCATAATTCATCTTTCATTTGTCTATTTGTAAATATTTTATTTAGACTTCAGTCACACAGGCCCAGAGACTGATCGGTGATGACTTGCGAACTTCCAGCTACCAATGAAAAATGTGCATTCCTGCCCCCAAGCAGAGGCTGCTGGAGGCGTCTGACTGTTGCTGGGTGAAACCAGTGGCAAACTTGTGTGTTGTGTCTTGAAAATTGTGGCTTACGACTAAAACCAACACAGATTTTTGACACCATATTAAGAAATTTAAAATACATAAAGGGCTTTAAAAACCTTGCTATTCATTGTTCCTGACTAGTGTGAGGTAATAACAGCAATAACAAACAAAGCCAATTTTAAATAGCTGGGACACTGTGATGTGTAAATAACAACAGGATGCAAGTATATGAAAATCTCACATACTCATATTTTGTTGACAACAGGCGAGTGAAAACAGTTCAGTGAAATCAAAGTTTAAAACTGAGGAAATGCTCATTTTGACGTTGATGGCTGTGAGAGATCTCAGAAAGGTTGTGCCAGACCATCTCCTCTCCTTTCAAAAAAACTCCGTGAACATCTGGAAACTACCTGCTGGACTTTGGGAAAAGGAATGTTGTTACATTTTTATGTGCTAAAGGATTCTTGCTAATCAATAGTCATGGCTCTTCTTTGTCATTTTTTTTTTTACATCATAATGCTGGTGCAACCAGTCAGAAATGAACCTAATGTTCCTTCAGCTGGTTCTTTAAGTTCCATGTTTTGTTGCTTCCATCCCGACGTCTTTGGTACAAATTCGAATTTAGCCAAGATTTCTCTTACATAGATTCATTTTCTTAGTTCAGATGTTTGATATGTTTTCTATGTTCTATTCTGAATAATGGGATTAATTAATAAGACAGTTTCATTCTGTGTTTATTTTACATAGCATTCAAGCTTTTCCTGAATTTGGCTTGTAGGCGATACATAAATCACTCCTTAGACAGGTACAGATGAGTTTTGGAATTTGTTGTCAGGAGGGGTGAGCATAGCTTCCCTTGAACCGCAGTAGTGCTGCAAGTAAATAACAAACAAACAAATAAACAAACTTGCTTTGGCTTTGTGTTAAATCACATTAATAAATGATGGATGAAGACTTAACTCTTCTTCCAGTACTGCCATCTGCCATCTATTATGGCTTCATATCTATTAGTCTGTACAGGAGATTAATGATTGTTTGTTTTTAAGTTCTACTTGTGAAATTTTAGGACACACTGGCACTCAAGGTAGAAAAAATGTTTTTCCTTGACAACAGTTGTTGTCATGGTGATAGCATGATAGATACAGTTAGGGCAGGTTATGTTAAGTAAGCGCTGAGTGGAATGGCAACATATTCTGGAATGCTCAATTATAACAGAAAGGCTAAGCAAGCAAGGTGATGTATAGAGTCAGCTAAGAAAGAGAACCTTTACTCAATTACTCACCTCAACATGACAGTAAGAGCCGTGTCCCAGAAAGCAGGTTAAAATACTCTAAATATAACCATAAACTCTGGGTTTTCAAGCTGCTAAAAGGCTGATGAGCGACTGTCAGTAAAGCTCAGACACCTTGAATATATAGAAATGGGTAAATAAGGAGCACTCCCCCCATTTCAATGCAGTGGATCAAGGAACATGAATGTGTTTGACAATTATCTTAAAAAACAAGAGAGGTGAAAAGAGTGAAAAGACAGCCACTCTGTCACATTTACCTGGGTGGCATTTTCCTTATAAGATAAAGCTAAAAAGCAGCAACTTCAGATATGGATGAAACTGAAAGGACAGCTTATGTAGGGACAGACTGGTACAGACTTTTTTGGACACTTTTTTGAATTCTTATTTGTGTCCCACAGAGTCACGGTGATGATGTAATCTATATATTTAAAACTGATAATAAATCCACAATATCCAGTAATTACCATTTTCTCCTTATAGATGGACTACAAAAGCACAGTTAAATATAACAAGAATGGACTAACATCCAAATGGGATTTGAATGTTTTTTTTGTAAACTTTGTAAAAAATGGATGTGATTCGTCAAGCAGATTGATCTTGACCATGAGAGTGTGAGAGTCTGAAAGCTGGTTTGGGTAGTGGGAGGGGAGGAGTCAGAGAGAAAAAACCTTCCAAAAAGCAGGTAAGGTTCACATAACCTGTTACCATGGAAACTGACTCGGAGATTAAGTAAGCTCTTTCTGGGACTGAAAATCCTGATTTTTCCTTATCCTGGGGAACAGGACCAATATCATTTGTTGCACACAGACAGAAGTACTCAAGCTTGAATAGCCAGGATATGCCCATGTTGAGACTGACATGTCAACATTGGAAACACTGACACGTTGTTATAATCACACTGACACTGACAGAAGGAAATATACTGTGACCAAGTTTTGTAGTTAACTAAAATCAAATAAAATCTGTATTTGAGCAGCATACAGAGCAGTTATTCTTCATCTTGTTATTTATTTATATTTCATTTTTAACTTGTCATTCTGTTTTCAGTTAGGTTACGCTAGCAGGCTGACAAAGGCACGGAAGCTAGCTGATCAGGTTTAGGAACAGAACATGGTTTTGTTTTAAACAGATCCTTTAACAGCATTAACATTAGCCTCTACAATAATCCTGAAAAACATATTCCTTGTCTAGGAGAAATGAACAGGGAGCAACGGTTTAAAAAAGCAAGATGACAAAAAGTACAGGCAACAAAATGTTCGTGACAAATATTCTTGAAAAGCCTCACAAACAGACACTATACAGATTAAATCTTTATTTTTGGGAGTGCCACATCCCAACATACTGTAAGACAAACGTATATTTTAGATACGGACGTGTGAAAGTACGACTGACTGTTTACTGCAAACTTCACAAATCCCTGTTCTGCGTGGCAGCAAAGAATAAAGTCAGCAGAATCGACTGTATTTAAAAAAACAAGCTGAATCTTTCCAAAATCGTACCTGTTTAGCATGAGGAAAGGCACGTGTGTTCCAAACTGAGGAGTGGTGCCAGCGGTAATCAGTCAACCAGTAGACATGACAGCCTTAATCAAGGCAATAATGTGTGGCAGGAGTGCTCACTGTTTGAAAATCAACACAGAGTCCATTTGTACAACTCAATCGGCGACTGCGATGCATATAAATAACTTGCACGGGCCATTAAACCCATCACACATCACACGCTGACAGAAATGCACTAGGTTACATGTGTGCGCACAAACGCTAGGAGAGTGACTCACCCTGATGACTCTCAAAGTTGTCAGAGGGAATTATGAGCATGTCAGAATGGAGTAGATAAATTGTTGGGATAGCTCAGCAAATTGACTTGGCCAAGGCTGCTGATCTGTTGTTGTAAGCTCGCCCACTCTCTCCCTCGCTAGATCCAATTGTACTACACTTCAAGGTGAATACTAATTTTATCATCAAGGTTTTATATTAAAAGTGAAAAAACACAGCACTGAAAATGTTTTAGTGAGCGTGAGTAGTTATTAAGAATTGTATTTCTGTTCAGGGAATCACCCCAATATTGTGTTTCTGATGACAAAAACACAATTTGGATTTATTTTGATCTTTTTATATAAATATTCCAGCAAGCATCAGTTTAAGATACACTGCTTTAAGGTGTTGAAAGGAAGATGTATCGTGTCATGATGCCACAAAACAAGCAGACATATTTATAGATGAAGTTTCTGCTTTCTTATTCACAAGCTGTTACTACAGCTCCACGTTTGACTTTACACATTTTTTATGCTGGATGCCCTCGCTGATGCAAACCAAGAGGAATCGTGTCCACACAGGCAAATGTGTTACTACTACACTATGGAGCAACAAAGCACATGCATAGCTACTGATAGATATTTAAAACATACTGTATATGTATATTACTTTTATTTTTAGACAATGAAATAAAAACAAGGAAATCTTGTTGAGGCCTGGGATTTCCAGGCTGCGGGTGTGGTTTGGGTGCTCTGGCGACCGAGGTGCTGCTGATTGGGTGTTCCCTGGTGCCGCGACCTGGAAACAGCTCAACAGATACTGTTCAAAGGAATAATTAAGGCAATGCCAAATGGATCCCTTGTTAAGAAACAGATGGATGTGATGTTTGCTCTTTGGAGGACATAAGTTGTGAAAGACAAGCCTGACCTATGTCAGATTGAGCTAGATTTTTATGACTGTTCTGAAAACAAAAATGATTTCATGGTCTTGTTCTAAATGTAAAGTTTTGTTTGAGGATGTAATTTTAAAAGATGACTCCGCTCTGTTCTTTTCTGCACTTTGATACATGAACATGTGTCACGGTGAAGCGATAAGAGAACAGAGGCATAGTCCAAAATCCCATAGTAAAGCAGACACACACTGTGTCTTGAGTTTAGCATCCACGTTGACCATAAACATATACACAAGAAGCTACATTATTTATATATACATATATAATTATTTGGGAGTGTTTAACACAGACGACTGGTTTATAAATGATTTGCTATGTTGTGTGTTTCAGGTTTGTTGCGAGTTCAGCAGGATGGAGGGAAAATCTCTAAGAGGACTTCTATGATGCACTTTACTGTTGCTTCCCAAAACCTGATGGACCAGTTTTAGGAAAAAGAGAGGCCTTACTGGTCAATTTTAAGCTGGCACAAGACTAAGCTGTGTTGACTTGTCTGCATCAGTGTACTCTCCATTTTCACATTACCATTGTTTCCTTTCCTTTCCTCCATCTTTTATTTGCCATCTTCTGCCCTTTCCTCTCTCTTCCCTTACCTGTCCATTGCTTAATCTTCTTTTTTAATCTTGTCTTCTTTTTCTTTTGTCCTCTCTGCCTCGCTCTCCATTTTTCTCTATTCTCTTTTATACTATACCATTCTATTCTCTCTCTTGCCTCTTCCCACATAGGAAAATTGGTATGGCCCGGATCTGGCCCACACAATGTGCTTACACATGGCCCACATACTGCAAAGAATGATGGCCCTTTGGTGGCCCAGATCTGGTTTGCCAGACTTAGCTGAAACCCGAAGACTGCTTGGTCGAGTTAACCTCCTGAACTATCTACAACACATAGTCGAAACCTGACATTAAGACAGAGAAGACTAGAGGTGAGACATGATCATTACTGAATATTAAAAATAATAAATGACAGATTTAGTGATATTTTCATAAACTATTTATTTACCACATAAATTAACAGCATGGCAGGGCAAAATATTTTTTCTAACATGGCAACCTTTTAAAAGTGAAATGAGACAGAAAGACAGGTGAGAAAGAATAAAACTTAACTGACTTCTTGATGGCATTTTACACACAGTACTGGTGCAGTATCTAGAAAATGTGGGAAAATACTGGCATCATATACAGTACTTAGTTCTTGAGAAATTATGATGGGACCCTGAAAAAAATGACTATGTACAATAATGGATTTCTATACATTTTACATAAGATGAAAACGTTTGTTGTAAGATTCAGATAATCATTTACTAAAAGCGAGACATTTTAAATGAGAATAAGAAACAAAAGTATTCCTTTGTGCCCCCCTTTTCCTGCTAATGCCTTACTTGGCCCCCCTGGGAAAACTTTGCTAGACCCGCCCCTGCACAGTTACCAGCTGTCAGCTACAAAGGATCCTGTTGTTATTTGTCTCTCAGAAACAGTTCATAACTTCCTCCTCCTGCCTCACATTTCCGTCATCCACCTGCTGGCCTCTGTGAATGCTCCGCCATAGTCACCACCAAACAGTGGAGTTATTTTTACACACCTGCCAGCATCTGGCCAATCCACCACCTTTCATTGTTTATACCCTTACGGAAAAAAAGAAAGAAAAAAAACATCGGCCCATCAAAACGAAAAATTACCATCGGCCCACTGAGTCCAGCTATGGCTGCATATGTGCTTAGTAGTAATTTGTTTGAGCAAAACAACCGTTTTCGAGGGCGTTGCCATACTGGAATCCCGACTTCTCTGACGAGGCTAACCAGACGCCGTTTACTCTAGTGTGGCATCATTCCCAGGTCTGTGTTCCGATTTCCTAGGTAAGTTGAACGCAACACACAAAGTAATAAATAACGAGCCTATCTAAATCCCAGTAATGATTAACGTGTTCCTGATTTTGGCATAATAACTAGTTACGTGCTCGTTACCACAATAATAATGTAGTTACTGTAACGCGTTACTTAATAACGCGTTAGTCCCTACAGTGCTCAGTTACTTTTTGGAAGAAGTAACTAGTAACTATAATTAATTACTTTTTCAAAGTAAATTGCCCAACACTGCATCCAAGTGACTTCTTCAGTCTCAGCTGACTGCAGGATTTGGATTTTCATTGCTTCCTACCGGACTCGGCCCCTCTCCTATTAGTTTGTACCTCTATGAAGAGATAAGTGCATTTTCAGGCCTGGATGTGCACGTTCTCTTCTCTAATCTCTCTCCTTCCAAAGATTAGAGCAAAATCAGCAATAACTCAGAGTAGATTCATTAGATAAGTGTAATTCAAGTGATTTGATTATTATACTCTCATTATTGTTATTTGAGTCTGCTTCTGTTTTGCTCCATGCTACATGGCTTACAAGGGGTAAAATGTTTAACACAGACAACATCTCACACTGGGTTAAAAGCCAAACAGAGAACATGTGTTTTTAAACGGGTTTTAACAGCGAGGGGTGGAGTCTGCCTGATCTTCAGCTCATTCCACATTTTGGGAGCCAAAGCTGCAAAGGCTCTGTCTCCTCGGGATTTATAACATGTCTTTGGGACAGTCAAAAGCACCTGGTTAGCTGATCTAAGAGCATGTGACGGCATGTAAGGGTGATGCAGCTCAGACGAGTAAGAAGGGACAGGACCATTAAAAGACTTTTTTTTTTTAATTGAATTTTAAAGAGGATTCGAAACTTAACGAAAGCCAATGAAGGGACACTAAAACTAAAACCGTGGTTATGTGATCTTGTTTGCTTGTGCCAGTTAAAAATCATGCTGCAGCATTTTGTACCATCTGTAGACGTGAGAGGGAGGCCTGGCTAATTCCAATCAACAGAGAATTACAATAATCCAGACGAGAGCTGATAAATGCATGGATCAGAGTCTCTAGGTGGCATCTAGACAGGATGGGCTTATTTTCTGACAGCCGCCTCTACTGAAAAAAGGAGGACTTAACCACAGTATTGATAGTGAGTCATTTTACACACCTAAATTAGTAATGCTGGGCCAAATAAGAGGGGTCAAAGGCAGGGACACAGCTGGAGGATTTAAAAAGCATAGCTTCAGTCTTTTTTTTTTTTCATTAAAATTAAAAGAGTTTAGTGCCATGCACCCCCTCAATGAGACCATCAAGGAGAGGCTGAACAGAACCACTAGTTTTAAAGGGAAATAGACTTGATAGTCATCAGCATATACAACAGAACACAATGCTTTCTAAAAATAGCAGCAAATACAGAGAGAACAGTACAGGACTAAGAAAGGAACCCTAAGGTACTCCTTGGGGATGGGCAGCAGAAGCAGAGGTAAAATCATCAATCATGACACAGAAACTCCTATCAGAGCTGAGCCAGTGCCCACTCACTGCTCCATCCTGGAGATGAGAACGTTATGGTCCAACGCGTCAAAAGCAGCTGTTAGATCTAAAAGCACAAGTAAAAGACTGTTCCCAGAATCCATTGCTAAAAATATGTGCTGTGCTAAAAAGTCTAAATTAGGTACATTGCCTTTAGAACCCTTTGTGTAACAGTAAAAGTAAAAATTTGAGTTTTAATTCATTTTAGTGTGAATAGCTCTCACAGGTTAGTCCAGTACTGTAAAAGTACCAGACCGTTGGGGCCTACTGTTCAGGCTACTAAATTTAATTCAGTTTGTTACCAAAAGCACTGATTGAGAGGGGAGTTGCTGTTAACAGGTGTGGCTGCTAAGATACTGGGACCAAGTCAGCTGATATAGAAAAAAAGATTTTAGAAAAGGTGCTTCATAAGATTTCCAGCACATATTTCTCCCATACTGGCTTCGCTTCATTGGCTCCCTCTTAAGTCCTTCTACTCAAGTACAAGGTCTTGAATAATCAGGCCCCATTATTATTCCCTGTCCTTCTTTCACAGTGCGTCTTTTGTCCTGTCTTCCTTCATCACCACAAACTGGTGGTGGCAGATGGCTGTCCCTCCCTGAGCCTGGTTCTGCTGGAGGTTCCTTATAGTTAAACTCGAGTTTAAGAGCTCTTTGGATTGTTGGGGTTTTCTCTCTAACAGTATACATTGCCTTGAGGTAAATGTTGCTGTGATATGATGCTATATAAATTCAATTCAAATGAATTGAGTATTACACATATGTGGAAGCATGTCCACATGTCCTTATAATGTGAGCTCACGTCTGTTCATAAACTAATAAGCTGCATTGTGGACATACTGTTGAATGTCTCAAAATGTTTTTAGAACTAAACAGAGACAAGAGAGAAATACATGTTGGTGTCCAAAGAATCAGGGACAGAAAATGTATTATTCCTGATCCACAGTGACCAAGTCAGGAATCTTGGTATCATTCTGGACATCGGTAAAAATCAGTTTAATCACATTAATAAGGTTACCAGAACTGCTTTCTATCACTTAAAAATACAAGTTTGGAAAAACTCTATCGGTAGAAAATGGTGCATGCATTCATGTTAAGCTCTATATGCTTAGCAAAATCATCAGTAGGGTGATTTCAACTCATTCAAAATACAGCTCGAGCATTCTTACAGGTTTGTGGAAATTTGACCACATTACCCCAGCACTGAAGGAACTTTATTGGCTCCAAGTGCAGTACAGAATTACATTTAGAATACTTTTACTAGTTTATAAACATCTCAAGGTTTGGCTCATAAGTACGTCTCTGACTTGCTCAACCTGGTCAGATCTCTCAGGTCATCAGGTGCAGATCTTTCAGCTGAACTTAGATCTAAGTGTGATGAATGTACTTTCAGTTAGTGTGGTTCTGTTTTTTTGGATCAACCTGCCTCCTGACCTGAGACCCATACGTTCTTTAATTATATTACACAAATAATGAAACTGCAGTTTCATTTGCCTTATTAGACCAAATGTAACCAAAGTTTGCTTTATATTTAACAGCTAATGCATACAAAGATGACTTTTCATTATTATCATTTGAAAAACTGACTGACTGAACAGACTCAGCCCAGAAAACAATATCTAACGATATAATAATAATAATAATAATAATAATAATAATACATTTTATTTAAATAGCGCCTTTCAAAGCACCCAAGGACACTGTACAACAGATAAAAACTGGAAATATACACAATGATAAAAATAGAAGATAAAAGTTTAAACATACAGAAATTTAAGAATAGGCAATTTTAAACAGATGAGTTTTGAGGGTGGACTTAAAAAGAGAGAATGAACTAATATTTCTGAGGTCCGGGGGTAGGGAATTCCAAAGTCGAGGGGCAGAGCAGCTAAAGGCCCTCCCTCCCATTGTGATCAGACGAGCAGAGGGAACAGAGAGAGAAAGAGAAGATGAAGATCTAAGGCAGCGGGATGGGAGCTTCATCTGTAATAAGTCAGAGAGGTACGGTGGAGAGAGAGAATGAATAGCCTTGAATGTATACAGAATTATTTTAAAATGGATGCGAAATTTGACCGGGAGCCAGTGAAGTTGCTTCAGGATTGGGGAGATGTGGTGGGTAGAAGAAGTCCTAGTAATAATATCCAAGGCATGGAGGAGTGACGTTTTGACAATATATGCAACGCATATATTTTGCAGAGGTGACCAGTGAGTTTATGTTTGCATTACAAAAAACGTTTCTCCACAAGAAGTGACTCTCAGCTAACTCAGCATGGCTTTTCTCCATGTTGAATGATGAATGTTGGCCAAGTTGCCCCAATGCCCTGCCGCATAACCAGCCCTCTGCCTCTCCAAACACTTCTCTACAAATGCTGACCCACTGGGCTAATTTAATAAAAGCCTTTTTGATGTTACCACGGAGAGATGTCAAGTAATTATACCCCGCATTCTGGCCTGCATGCACATGTTATTATGGGATACAAAAATAATCTGAGTTTGCAGGGAGGTTGCCACGGGAGACTGATGGCCAAGCAAAGTGTCTCGTGGCCGTGGAAACAGAAGGTAAATGAGCATATTAACAACATGCATGCTTGCAATAGTGTCAACATGGAAAACACAGACTATAGAAAGGACAATTTGGCTAATTTAGTCTTTAACTGAATTAACACAAGTCTAGGCTCTGCCTGTGACAGCTGTTCAAATACCACTTCATTTCAATCAACAAGTCAACACAGTCAATCGTTTGGCTTTTTTAATAAGAAGACTAATATTAAATCAACAGAGAATAAAAGTGAGAGAAAGAAAACAGGCTGCAACCTTTAAACCTTTCATTTAAAACCCTGGTGTGTTTTTAAGTTGCTTCATTATGAAGCCAACGTGTAGAGAGTGAGAAGAGATATGTGTGTTATTTGGTTATTAGTAGAGGAGGGAGCTGGGTAAAGAGCAAGAATTGTCCAAAGACTTTTAATTGGATTGCTAAAGTGCTTTCTTAATTGAGTTTTGTATTCTTGGTAATATAAAAGTGAACATCTTTATGTCCCATTCTGCTAATACACACAGGTGCATGCGCACACATGCACACACACATGGACTCACACCTAAATTGAACCCAGGGGTTCAGGGGTAGCAAGAGAAAATGAGATTTGATGAGTTGAAGGCCGGACGCTTCAGGAAAATTTCAATTTAGACGCTTTTAGATTGACTGGTTAATTTGTAACAGCTTACCTATAATAGCTTTCCTTACTGTCGCCTTAATTAAGTTCTCACGTTAATGCTTTAGCTGGGGTTCGCCACTCCTTAGAACCTGTTAACTTACATGTCCCTGGTGGTCAGAACACACACACAAAACTAAAAGAGGTGAAGGGAAGAAGAGAAAATAAAAATCTGTATCTCTCAGCAATCACACACAAACACACACACACGTCAAGTGTTGCTACCCTAGTGGGGACATCCCAGTGACATAATGCTGTCCCTAGCTGCTTACCTTCCCCCTAAGTATCAGAAATGAGTGCCTAAACTAACCCTAACCCTAACTATAACCTAACTGTAACCCTGACATTAAAACCACATTTTAAGTGTGAAAAATTGATTTCGGTCCCCATGAGGGCTATTGGTCCCACAAGTATAGTAAATTTCAGATTTTGGTCCCCACCAAGGGAGGAAAACCAACACACACACACACACACACACACACACACACACACACACACACACACACACACACACACACACACACACACACACACAAACAGATTAATGCCACATAAAGAAATATTTTTCAGCAATGACACGCATGGAAATATGGTTGCTAACAGAGTTCACAGAGTTCACTCATAGAGTATGTTCTGCCTGTTGTTCCATCCTAGAAAGTGAACAGAAAGAAAATGCTGACACTCAGAGTTCATTTGCACGTCTCCTACCTGTACACTACACAAGGAACATCTGCAACAGCATGCTAAAGCATGAAATTCAATCTTGTAATGTGGTTGGAGTGGTTTCCTCGCTCCACTGCATAGATCCATGTCAGGAAAGAAAAAAGACAGTGTATCCAGCTGGTTCTGGAAAGTTAAAATCAAGCCTGAATGTAAGGGAGACCAACTGAATTCCAATTGGTTTCACTGAAGAAGACTGCAAATTCCATTTGGAGCCTGTTGGCAAAGCATATTAACTTTGTATTACTACTCCAACCTTAAATATTTTAAATGTCTAACTGATTCTACAACATTCTGCTGATTCAATGCAATCTTCCCTTAGCGGGATGTTGTAACACGGTTATAAACTGGAGGTGGATCCAAAAAAGATGCCAAAACAGAAAAACAAAAGGCAGTGAATCCACCCCAGATTTAAAGCAGCATCGCAGAAAATGACCAGTAGTATAAAATGTCATTTTAAACTATCAGTTATGATGTGATAAATCAGACATGAATATAAAGGTGTTTTATCAATAGCAGCTATGCAAACACAGATTCAGAAACACACACCACTGTGTTATCAGCTACCACAGAAAAACACGATGTCTTTATCCCTCAAACTGACCTTCCCGTACAATTAAACTGCAATTATGTTTAAAAAGAAATCTTTTTTTTCCCCTTTGTAAACAGTTAACATTTCTGTTAAGGAACAATTCAGACTTAATGCAAATTCTCGTAACCCAGACAATGACAGCAAATTATTTCATTATCTTCATTTTCATCCAAATGGCATCGTCTAAACAGTGAAAAATAATCAAAGACATTTAAAAAAATCACAGTTGCATTAGAGTAGATTTGAGAAATGATCAAAATACAACTACAAACAGTTTTCATTGTTACACATTTACAATTATTATTATTTGTTTTATATTTATATAATTTTTATACTTTGATGTACTTTTTAACCCGACCCTCAGAGTGTGGATGATGCTGGTTGTCACTGACCTTTGTAGCATCATTATTTCTTCACCCACGAGACGGTAAATATTATCATTTCATTCTTAAATATCCAATGTGTGTTTTAAATATGCTCTTCATTTTCGAGCAATACATTTCATGACCTAAGCAGATTTTCTTTTTCAAATTATGGAAAGGAATCTTTGTTTGTCCAGGTCTTGTAATGTTGCTGACCCTGTTTGTTTGCACTTCTTAATCCATTTTTTTTCTCTTGGGTTTGAACTTGAACATATTCATCAGATAAAATGTGCTGCCTGACAACATGACAGTAATGATTAAAAAAAATGACAGCCATGAAATGCATGTACTGAAAACATCAGTGATAAGGGCTTGAAAAGAAATGACTTCATAGTTCGTGACTGTGGATCATGGAGCAAATAACTGATGTTTTACATTTTATATGTTGCTATTTATTTTCTAGCAATTAGCTATTATATTTAGATATATCTAGATAGATATATCTATATATCTATATATCTATATAGATATATAGATATATATGTGTGTGTGTGTGTGTGTGTATATATATATATATATATATATATATATATATATATATATATATATATATATATATATATATCAACACGTACGCCCTGCCCGTGATCAGGTACCCTGCTGGGGTAATAGGCTGGCCAAAGGAGGAGATAGAAGCCACTGACATAAAGACAAGAAAGCTCCTTACCATGCATGGAGGGTTTCACCCCAAGTCCAGCACCCTGAGGCTGTACGCTAAGTGGAAGGAAGGGGGCCGGGGACTGGTGAGTGTCAGCACCACAGTCCAGGATGAGACAACGAACATCCAAGAATACATTGGGAAGATGGCCCCAACTGACCGAGTGCTCAGTGAATACCTCAGGCAGCAGAAACCCAAGAAAGAGGAGGGAGACGAGGAACCATCATGGAAGGACAAGCCCCTGCACAGTATGTACCACCGGCAGATAGAGGAGGTGGCTGATATCCAGAAATCCTACCAGTGGCTGGACAAAGCTGGACTGAAAGACAGCACAGAGGCACTAATCATGGCAGCACAAGAACAAGCTCTGAGCACAAGATCCATAGAGGCTGGGGTCTATCACACCAGGCAAGACCCCAGGCTGTGTAAAGATGCCCCAGAGACAATCCAGCACATAACAGCAGGGTGCAAGATGCTAGCAGGCAAGGCATACATGGAACGCCATAACCAAGTGGCCGGCATAGTGTACAGGAACATCTGTGCCGAGTATAACCTGGAAGTCCCGAGGTCAAAATGGGAGATGCCCCCAAGGGTGGTGGAGAATGACCGAGCTAAGATCCTGTGGGACTTCCAGATACAGACGGACAAAATGGTGGTGGCTAACCAACCGGACATAGTGGTGGTAGACAAACAGAAGCAGACGGCCGTAGTGATCGATGTAGCGGTTCCGAATGACAGCAATATCAGGAAGAAGGAACACGAGAAGCTGGAGAAATACCAAGGGCTCAGAGAAGAGCTCGAGAGGATGTGGAGGGTGAAGGTAACGGTGGTCCCCGTGGTAATCGGAGCACTAGGTGCGGTGACTCCCAAGCTAGGCGAGTGGCTCCAGCAGATCCCGGGAATAACATCGGAGATCTCTGTCCAGAAGAGCGCAGTCCTGGGAACAGCTAAGATACTGCGCAGGACCCTCAAGCTCCCAGGCCTCTGGTAGAGGACCCGAGCTTGAAGGATAAACCGCCCGCAGGGGCGTGCTGGGTGTTTTATATATATATATATATATATATATATATAGAGAGAGAGAGAGAGAGAGAGAGAGAGAGATACTGTCAGACAGTGTGTGTGCAGAAATGTGCAACAAAGCTTCTGTTTTCGTCTGGTTTGAATGTATTTATGTATTCAAGTTAACATGTGATACAAACGAGAAATGATCATCGCTAATGTGATCACATATGTGAGTTTACAGTTATAACTACTACTGTTGGTAATAATATCAACAAAGACACAAGAATATCCATATAAAATGCAATTGTGTAATTTTAAATCTTTGACAGCAAACACATGTTGTGACCATACAAGATTCTGTATTCAGCAGCGCACGTGTGTAGAAGATGGTGAAATGCTGAATTGTAATTTCATGCTCATCTCAGCTACAAAAACTCTGACTGACAGCTTAAAATGGAGAAACCTGACCAGTGATTGTTGAGAAAAATGACTTTTCACCTCAGACACCTGCGTGAGCTCAGCACTAACAGTGCACATATATTGAATGAACCACTGACAAAAAGACCGCGTAACCACGTAAATCAATGTGCACATTGGTTTTCCAGAATAAAGCCATGTTAAGTAAACCTTTGCATGAATGAATAACATAAAAATAACTGATAAAAGTTGTGTAGTTATAACACAGAGAACAGTCTTACAGTTATCTCATTTTAAAATAGCACAACATGTTTGTTTATGTTTAAGCTTTTTTTATACTGAGTGTATTTAATCATCTTATGATAAATCGCTATTTAACATGTTTGCCATATATGTATTTGTCTTCTCAGTCTCAGATTACACTTGACTTTTGACTTCTGACAAAGGATTTTCTACATCCTATGATAAACAAAAACATACTTCTTTATCCAGCTATCTGTATTTTGTTAAGTTTAACATGCATCCAAACGTATCTGACTGACCACCACACCATCTTATGTTGGAAGGCCGGTTTTTACTGGATAATCCTGTGCTTTCTTTTCAGCTGTGACTGGACAGCTTTTGTTCAAATGACAGGACGCATAGCTACAGTCCATCTGAAACTTTAATGGCTGAACTTGATCCCATTATTATGGTCAAAACCGCTGCCGGTGAAACCATGGAGAACACATCAGAACATTTGCTTTTGGTTTTGTCATTTAACAACGACATCAGTCCCGAGCCCATTATAGGCGGCGCTCCATAAATTTCAACCTGCTTTTGTGAAACTCACACTCAACAGTGTCACATCCTATAATGTCAGCAGCGGTCTGTAAGTGTGTCAGTGCATGTGTATGTGGAAGAAACTGTGTCTTCTACGGTAATTAGTGTCTTTGTGTGCACAACTCCTTTTCTGGCTCTCTGTGTGTTTGTGTGTTGTCAAGTAGAGTTTTACAGGCACGACCCTGATGTGACACTTTTACCACGATGTCATGGAGCTTTATGAGGTTAAACTGAACAAACACTAATCCACGTCCAAAGGACACAACATATCTTTGTGTGTGTTGGAGCAAGAGTGGCTCACTTCCATCTACAGTCTAATTTTGACATCTTTGTTCATCTTTGCCTTCTAGAAATCATTTGTGTGTGTGCATGTGTCCAGAAATAGAAAAAAGTTTTTAAAAGATTAAGAAAAAAATACTTTGTTACACCTGAGCTTTTACATGTGAAGAGAAGTGAAATTCTCTATGAAGCTGCCGAGGGAATTTTACTTCTGATTACAGCGATTCTTTATATATTTTTGATTTTTCTTCAGAACATGTAAAAATTATATGCAAAAAGAAGAAATATTCTGCCTAGAAGATAAAATAGTGAGCTGAAGGAAAAAAAAACCCAATCTCAAATTTTCTCTGATTGCTCCATTAGCTCAGTTAAAGGTGTAATTACTGAAACTCCTAATCTTTAATCATCTTTTAATTACCATATCATGTAGTCATTCTAGGAGCTCCTGGAGGGAGGAAGTTAAACTTTCTTCTTTGGTGTTTAAGGGTAATTATTTTGGCTTTGAATACTTGGCTGAGAGCAGATGTTTTCTTAGGTGTGATGATACACATCTCCTGCAACTCATTCCAGCTAGCTCTTTATTCCATCACCATCATTATCTGCTGGTCACATGAGATGAACAACCTTCTTTTAATATTTTGTATTTAAAGTCTTTTTTTTTTAGTCCTGTCATCGTTCGGTTGTGGTTTGGCTCTATTTGGCTCTCAGTTTAATTTTGGAAGGATTTTTTTGCCCGTTGTTCTTTCTGTCATTTCTAATCTGTTAATGCGTGCACAGCTTTTTACTGAACTTAAGCTGACATAGGAGAGAGTTGATGGTGTAGTCTTCCTAATTTACAAAAAAAAGGTATTAGAAGAAAAGCACTGTGTATGTAAACCACACAACACCCACCCTAAAACACAGTCCACACACTAATGTGCGTGATGACATTTCTTTCACTTGCCGCACTGATTGATGGAACTTTTAATCTTAAAGCGTTATTACTTAATAAATCCTTTCACAAAAGGGCCAAACTAAAAAATAGAATTAAGCTGATCAGCCTTAATAATATGTTAGGATGTAAATGTACCAGCAGGCCTTAATCCAGACATTTACTGGTTTTTAAGTTGTCAATGAGAATTATACTGGAAGAGAAAAGCCCTGCTTGTCTTTAATGCTGTCTGTACTTCCCACACCCACTTCACCTGTGTACCTCCACAGTTTGACAAAAACTTTATATCTGAGTTCCCAGACTGGAATGAAAACAAGTGCTTCACAATTAGTGCAGTTCAGTCATAATGTTTACCAATACCACAATTAAAACCACTTTTACATAAAATTCACATAAAATTTGAATTTGAATTTTGACATTACTGAAATGTGATAAATAAAACCTTTAAATTCTCCACAGTACTCACTAAATGAAACTATGAATTTTACAGTGGCTTTCAGTTTACTGAAATCCCCACAATTTTAAAGCTATTGAAAGATTTCAGGAGCTAAGGACACACTGTATAAAGGACATCTGTTATGTCTGAGCAGCTGCCCGTAAAGATCCCACCTGAGTGTTCATGAAAAAGTCTCAGTTTGAACATCAGAAGCTTGAGCAGGTCTTTCAGACTCACTGTCCGTCATGTGAAACTGACGACACCAGAGATACAACAGCACACTCAGATACATACAGTGGAGGCTGTCGTGTCGACTTTTCACAATTGGAATAAAAACATCATACTTTGAAATACTAGTTTATGATCTCACAGAAACATGCTGTTAAAATTTCTAATGTGCTTGCAGTCGGTCAGGACAGAAGCCTGAATCCAAAGCTGGCCATCTAAACTTGATTTAATGGCAAATATTTAGAGAGTGTATTGTACACATAGCAGATCCTCACCTCTGCACAGCTCACAAATCAGGGAATGTGAACGTATCAGGGAATCAGTCATAATCTTCAAATATACACTTGCCACTGTTGAAAAGTATTGACTAGTACTGATGTATTGAAGTACTGAAAAATATAAGACTGTCCTTAGATCCTGTTTCGTGTCTTTAATGAACAGATTTTGTTTGCTAGCTGCTATCTGTTCATCACTGCCCATCACCTAATGAATGATACAAGGCTACTGCAGACATCTGATCTGACTCACTTAATAGCAGTAGCCTAAAAATTCCACTCAATTTATATTTATTTTGTTACAATATTTACATGGAAATAATTGAGTATTTAAATGTTTAAACAGGTTCAGAATTATTAGCATATGGTCATATTTTCATCCCTTACAGGCCGGAAAGAAATCACAGAATGATAAATGACAGGGGACAGAATTTTAATCAAACCTAAATTTCCCTATTATTCTATAATTACCTTTGTTTTTTCTATATGAAATATGTATGAAATTATCCAAAATATCACCCTCTTGTACCACTTAATTGGAAATGGTCAAGAATCTGATTGCCTACTTAATGAAGGTACATATAATCAGCTTTTTTCCTGTTGTGAATTAAAGTTTTAACTCATTTGTGGCTTTGATTGTCTCAATATCATGGTGGACATGCAGTGGTGTGTATGAGACATGCGCTTTATGTAAGATGGCAGTAGTTAGTAAGTCTTTTTATTTCTTCTTAGCAATTATGTTGATAATAAAATACTTTCAGTAAATCTCCTCATTTTCAAATCTATTGTGGCGATTACTTCATGTGCAGTTTAATTATGGTCATTTTAATCTAGACGAGTCCAACCCTACAGCAGTTTGGCAGCCATTTTGAAAATGGCCACTAGGGAGACATTATGCTAATTCTCTGATAGCACTATGGCTAAAAGCAGTTGCAAATTAGGCCATGTGTATGTCAATTTCCATCTGTGAATAATTAGGAAATCTGTGTGCCAAATTCCAGTTTCAGGTGCATCATTGCATTGCTTGGCGCTATCCACAGCATCGGCTACCAGGCACATATTAAACACTGAAGATACCAAGTTCTAAATTTTGAAGACGTCAAAAAGATCCATCATCTAAATTATATTGCACACTTTAATATGTATAAAATATAGCAATAAAAAGAATGTCACATAAACAAACTGTTTTGAAATACTTGTGTAAATTGACTTAAAATCTTCAGCTCAAGCTTTCATGGATCATGCAGGGTAGATTCAAATAAAACCATCAACTGTTTCACTCAAACTGGCAGTTTTATCTATTTATTTTATATATAGCAACATCAAATCTACATCCCTCTGGGCTCAACGTGCTTTAGGTTAGTGTTGGAAAAAAACCCAACACACTGCAGCAGTCCTGCCAGCACCAAGTGGAACACTGACAGGACTGCACTGGAAACATGGGTGAACACATATCATAGGCCTGCATACACAATGGAACACATGCTTCAGGTTTTCTGTAGGATTAGGGTTGAAAAACACATTATATACTGTTTCAAATTGCGGGAAAAACAGACTAATAAGAGCAGGCTCGAAGGTAATATGATGACTTGAACGATACAGTTCCAAGATTATAAATCACTACGTTCAGCTTTAAAACATGCTTAACCTCCTTGCACTCCTAGCTACACCTTACAAAATGCAATTTAACCCATAAAGATTTTTAAATGACTAGTTCTTTGATTTCCATTTTTTTTTCTAAAATAATATTAATAATTCTTCAATAATAGAGCAGCATGGGCGGCACCTCCCATTAGGTTCAAAATGAATTTTTACTATTTAAAATATACAAGTAAAGTGGGACATTATCCCTCTTTTGTGTAGGTTTTCCCAGGTGTTAAGCAGCACAAGTCCAAGCTACATCTCTGTTTCACTCAATACCAATTACTTGTTTATTCATAGGAGAAAAAAGGAAAACATCAAATTATATATATGTGTTGTTCATGTGTCCGCGGTCTATATTTCCACTCATAGTGTTGACTTTTCTATTTATTAGGACATTGGTTAATGCCAATTCAGGCCTAGTCCATGTAATGACTAGAATCTTCATATAAAATAGTGGCAATGACAAACACTGTTGCGCTCAGGCTTCTTTCTTATGTGCTTTTGTGAAGAATTTATATAACTTGATCTAACTTCCTATAATTGAAATTACTTGTGTACCATGACAAAGGCATAGGCTGTTATTTAATAAAAGCACCTCTGTTTGTCCCAAGAGTGGCAGGCTGAACTTCCATCTTACAATAGAATCTAACATAGAAGGAATATATATATGTCTGTCATTAAAATGTGTGTGAACAAATATAAATGCAGTATAAGCAGCTGCCACAGTTAAGGATGTCCTCATCAGCAAAGCTTTCCATTAAAAAAATGAAACAGTTCAAAGAAACATTCGAAAAGGCACAAATCAAAATCTACCATCAGATAGCAGTAAGTTGTCTGTAGCCTTGAAAAAACAAAAAAAATGACGATTGCTGAACTGGTGTTAAAGAAACTGACAGTATCCACTCTATTAAATTATAGTTTTTCATAGTATTTCGCTCTAAAGCGCTTTGGTAAAATGGCAGAGCTAAGCAGCAGTAACTGACTGACGGTGAAACATCTCTGACCTCCCTTTCAGCTCAAAACGTTCACTCTTCTTGCGCTTCATTTCCATGATCTCCCAAGAGCACTGAACATGTTGAAATGTTGGAAATGAGGTGATGGACTGATGATGAAGCAGCGCTTCTGCTTCAAAGTTTATAAAGAATATTTCATCTTAGTGATTTACTCAATGGTAAAACTCCTACTTGTATAGATAATAGCTAAGTGATTGGGAAACTTTAGCATCCCAACCAGTTTTGATGTAATAAATCATAAAATGTCCATCCATCCATTCTCTTCCACTTATGCAATTCAGGGTCATGGGGGGGGGGGGGGGGGGGGGGGGGGCTGGACCCTATCCCAGCTGTCTTTGGGTGAGAGGAAGGGTATGCCCTGGGCAGGTCGCTAGTTGGTCATAGAACTTATCCATCAATCCAATCCAAGTCCTGATTGTGCTCCAGTAGTACCAAAACTGACATAGATTCAATGCTGTCTGTGAAGATGGATTTATGAAATAAGTGCTTAATGCAAAAGTTTTAGAACAAGTTTAGCACCATCTTGTGCCAGTACACGGCATGAAAACACCGAGTTAGATGGTTGGTTGCTGTTCATAGATTAACATTCATTTTATGTTAGCTAACCAGTGACAGGACAAGTAACTAAATAGAAAACAAGGGGACTAGAACTAAAAAGCAGACTGCTTTTTAGTTCCCCCTGACTGCAACGACTGCAATAAGTTTTATGTTAAGAAACCGAGGCTATACGACTTCAGTACAAACATCCAAATAACAAAGAACGGCTAACTGTTTAATAGACAGAGTGAAAATAAACTCTATGTCCTTGGTTTCTTAACGTCAAGTCATTGTTACATTTAGGGGTAGTATAACAGTAACCTGCTCAAACTGACTTTTACCTTTAGTCTCCTTATGTTCCACTGTATTGTTGCTTCTGTTATTAGTTTGGTAAATGGACTGATTCTTATATAGCGCTTTTCTACTCTCCCGGAGTACTCAAAGCGCTCTATACAACATGCCTCAATCACACCCATTCTCACAAGCGCTTTATCTATACGTAGTGCTTTCTAAGTACATCACCGATGGATGCATTGGAGAGCAAGTTGGGGTTAGTATCTTGCCCAAGGATACTTGACATGCAGACTGGAGGAGCCAGGGATCAAACCACCAACCTTCCGATCAGTAGGTGACCAGCTCTACCTCCTGAGCTACAGCCACCCCACACCCCATAAGTTTGCTAATATCAACTAATGTAAGACTAGCTGCAACCATCCAACCAACCTGGTCACGCCACATTCTGTACTGCCACAAGATGGTGCTAAACATGTTCTAAAAACTTTAAAGTTAAACATTTATGTCTTAAATCTGTCTTCATAGACAGTGTTCATGTGTTCAGTCTTAATGGTAAATTAGCCTTTTTTAGGTCCATTTTAAGGCACCTGTGTTTAAGTTGCTGTAGCTTGTTTCTCTGTGGCTAATCCTAGTTTATGTCTACATGAACACAGGTACATTGTCACAGGGTAAAAAGATTACACTCTGCAGAGCCTGATGTTAAAAAAGCCTTCCAAGACAAAATCTCTGTCCACATATTCATGCAGTAATTGCATTTTTGAAAATTTTCATCCTGCTGGCTTCATTTTCAGTGATCTAAAATTTACATTTAGGCAAAGGCCAAAACAGTCAAGCTACATTTGCCAGAATACCTATGTACTTGTGGACAGGGCCCTTTTGAATGCCTGAAATAGTGCGTACCTCTAGCTTGGTAGACACACACACACACACACACACACATTCTGACATAACACACACACACTCTTACAGAAGTTCACACATATACATAAAATGCTTTGTCTTAGAACCAAGGGGGCGTGGCTTTGTTCTGACGTGTTTTGTGTGAACTGTCTCTCAATAAAAGGTAGCAGGAGGAGGTCAGATCTGGGGTCATTTTCGTGGTGGACACAGACGAGGCCTCCCTTGCGCAAATAATTGATCGATCGACTGTCTTGTTTTCTTCATGATGAATAAGTCTCTAGAATTAGCGGGGCTTGTGGAAACACAGACCCAACACCCTGTTCGCACTCTATTTGTTGCTATTGGGCTCCATCTTCTCACAGTACAGCATTTCATTTCACTGTTTTGCTGATGATTTATCTACCTTTAAAAGCAGGGTCAGACCATCCCCAGCTCTTATTACGCTGCCTTGACGATGTCAAACTACGATGTGGTTGAGTGTTGAATAATTGCATATGAGAGCATGAGGGCTGTTCAATTCAGACACAGAGGATGAGGACTTCGATGGGTTTGATTGATGATAAAAATGTGAGTACCAAACTTTGTTTTGCTCCTGCTTTATTTTTAAATACGCACACTTGTATGCTTGTGTGTTGTTGATGATGACGATTATTGGTAATAAAATGTGAGTACCAAACTCAGTTTTGCTCCTGCTTTATTTTTAAATATGCACACTTGTATGCTTGTGTGTTGTTGATGATGACGATTACCGGCAATAGAAATGTGAGTAAGGTACCGAATTCAGGTTTGCTCCTGCTTTATTTTTAAATACGCATGCGGTACTTGTATGCGCCCTATGGTCCAGTGCGCCTTATGTGTGTGTTAAATACAGTAAGGGCACACATAACTGAGACTGCGCCTTTTAGCACAGTGCGCCTTATGGTCGTGAAAATACGGTATTGCAATGTGGTTCTGTTTGGGATTTCCACCAAAACCCTAGTCAGGCTCCAGTATGTCGAGAACTCAACTGCCAGGCTTCTAACATGGACTAATCTCTGGTAACATATCACCCCCACCCTCATGAATCTCCACATGCTCCTGGTCAAGTCACACAAACTTACAAGATCCTTCTTCTTACAAATTACTCAATGGCCTGGCCCCTCAGTACCAGTCTGTCATCCTGCACTCACTCGCACAGTCCTACTGTCCCCATCCCTGAGTATATTTATAGTCAACTCTTTCCCTTATCACCTCTCCATGGATCTATAAAGGCTGGATCATTAACAATATTATCCTAGATGTTTTTAAATAGTTGTTTATAGTTGTATTATACTCTTTATAAATTCTCTTTCTTTGATTTGTCTTACAGGTGCAGCAGTTAGTGATACATTGTAGCATTTGTATTTGTGCTCTATGCTACCCATGACATGAGTAACTGATGTGTTTTTTCTAAACACAGCGTCTCTGTGGTAAATTTACATAAACCTCACTCTAAATGGGTTTATATAAATATCATATCTACTATGGCAGTGACAAACCTTAGCAGACTCTGTGGGTCCAGCTTGCGCAGGGAAGCACGAGCACTGGGCAATCCAATGTCCCCCTCAACCCACACAGTGCCGTCTTTTGCCGTGTGGCTCTGGCTGGGCTTCCCAGTACCACGGGGCCTCTTCCGTGGAGGCATGTTGGGTTCTTGTTCCGTCTCCTTTTCAGATTCTTCTGAGGCGGTATCAGTGGCCTGCTGGACAAATGAAACCTCTCCTCCATCAGAATCTGCTTCGTCCATTTCCTGAAGCAAGGCCAAAGCCTGTTGCGCGGAGAGGTTCTTCCTGCGTGGCAGTGATACGGAGGCCATCCTGATGTGCGTTCTCAGAAATGCAAACAAGAAATCATTCTCCCGCCTGGGTCGGTCTGCTTTTATGCACAGCACTGTGCTGTAGTCAAGCAATGCCACTTCCTCACATGCACAGTCACAATGGAACAGTGGAACAATGGAAGATCTGTGCTGAGAGTCAAGGAAGCTGTGAATGTGTGTCTTTTATATTTGCAGGTCAGTCAACGTGTGGGATATTTTGTATAGGTACGGCAGGCATTTCTGAAAGTTGTAACACAGAGGTTTGGCCTGACTTGGATCTGAGCAACTCTGAGTGAGCAAATGCAAATGTACCAGGTCTCAAGGATAATGGGTGGTTTGCACAACAAAAGCTGGAGGATAAACGAGCGGACGACCTGTGAAAATCTCAGCAGGGGTGCTTAACACCTCGGAACTTGCACCAGAAAATAAAAAAACCAGTAATTCTAGGGGGTGTTGGGTTTAGGAAAGTTACGCAAATTTGCCATGAGGATTTCCAGGATTTATACATCGGGGAAACCAAACAACCTCTGGCGAAGCGGATTGCACCACACAGAAGAGCTACCTTGTCAGGCCAGGACTATTCTATTCACACCTACAGGCCAGTGGACACTCTTTCAAGGATGAGGATATACACATCCTGGACATGCTGTGGTTGCAGCCATTCCCTAATTCTCTGTGAATGGTATTCATGGCCATTGATCAGCGGTTGTTGATCAATGGTCATGAGAATTTGCATAATTATGAAGAATTGTGAAGGAACTGACCTCCCAGCCTATTGTTCCATCAGTGGTGCTAGTTTCAGTCATTATGCAAATGTACTGTTTATAAGATTGGGGAAACCTGCAGTCTGCTGACACTGAAGAAGTCACTTTGATGAATGACGAAACGTTTCTCCCACTGAAAATGTCCAGATGAACAGAATCAACTTTTGGGGATTTACTTACCTGGATTATTGAGCATGCATCAAAACACTAGAGGCCAACTTCAAGCCAATAGCACAGGTCGCCATCTACCATAGAGATGCTCTGTTATCACTGCTGTTCTGCATAGGCCTAAACCCCGTCAGTGAGATCACTGACAAGCGTAGGTACGGATACCGACTACGGAATCATCAGCTACCTCCTCTACATGGATGACATCAAGCTATATGCCAAGAGTGAACAAGGGCATTGATTCACTGATTCACACCTGGGAATCCCACAGGCAAATGGGAATCACGAAGAAGCCACTAGGTAAGCTGCAACCACCAAGTACTGCAGAGGGTCAGGCAAGTCCTGAAGAATGGAAATGGCAACGGTGAATGGGAAGAACAAGATCCAGGCTATCAACACCTGATCACTCTTGACCTGTGATCAGGTACCCTGCTGGAATAATAAGCGGACCAAAGGAGGAGATAGAAGCCACTAACATTAAGACGAGGAAGCTCCTGATAGCATGGATGGTCTCACTCCAAGTCCAGCAGCCTGAGACTATATGCTAATCAGAAGGAAGAACTTCGTCTACATAGCCAGCAATAAGTCTGACTAATTTCTGATGGGTGTTGGACTCCACCAGGTCTGCCTTTTGTCACCAATTCTGTACAGAATTTTTTTTGGACAGAATTTTTATGCTTAGCCAGGGTGCGGGAAAGTTTCCACTTGGGTGGTCTCAGAATCTCATCTCCACTTTTCACAGATGATGTGGTTCCACTGGGTTCATCAGGTGATGGTTCAGGCTTGCACTAGAGCGGTTCAGAGCGGAGTGTGAAGAAGCAGGAATGAGAATCAGCACCTCCAAAACTGAGGCCATGGTCCTCAAAAAGAAAAAGGTGGAGTGCTCTGAGTCAGGGACGAGTTCCTATCCTAAATCTGTATTTTGTTAAATGTAAGGCTGCTTCTGCTTCATTGGTGAATAATTTAGTGCAGTCCAGTTTCTATCTGCCTTTTTCAATTGAAGTAATGCAGAATTAGCTAAAGTTTTTTCTTTTTTCTTTAATTCCAATTCTTTAATTTTCTTTTCTAACATTCTTTGTTCAGAACAAATATTCTATCCTGTCTGATACTTGTATTATTTTCCTTCTTATAACTGCTTTCCTACCCTACTATACAACTCATGGTGATACTTCTCCACTGTCATTTCTTTGAAAAATATTCCTTTACATTTTGTCTTATATCCCTAATCATTTAGGGGATTATTTGTTAGTCACCAGTATTTTAAAAAGGCAATCTTTGTTCAAATCCACAGTTCATTAAACAGTGCCATTGTCACTTGGTTAAATTCTATCCTACAATATATATGTATAATCTCTCCATGGATCTATAAAGCCTAGTTCCCTAATAATATTATTTATGATGCAATTTTTTTTAAAATAGTTGGACCCTGTTCCTTGCAACTGAAAATCATAACTTTTTCAGTTAACCCATTAGGTTTTTTTTTCTTTTGATGGGATGATTTGTCCTATCAACATTATCTGACACAGAATTGTATTTATTCATTTGTCCCTTTCTTGATTTAAATTGACAGCCTGTAACTTTGTACTCTTCTTCTACTTAAACTATTAAACTACAAAACAGAATAAAGAAAGAAGAAGATGGAATTCATTTTAGAACCATTATTTTAAGTTATCTTAAAATATCAAAATAAAGGTATTCATTCTGCAGTGTTGGGTCTGTATTACTGCTGGAGATATTTAATATTGAGACTTAGAGGAAAGGAAGCAAGTAAAATTGGGCACTGCTGAGTTGACTGGATATAAGAAATGGTGATATGATGAATAGCCACCTCTGTCCTCTACTGTAATCAGTCATTCAGCCCTGCCATACCAGCCAGTGACTTCATGAAGGGGATGACAGAGATATGGCAGGGGATGATAGAGAGACTCGAACATGTGGGAGTGAGATTTAAATATCCTATCTTGTATGCTTTATTTTGTCTGGCTTTGTTTCTGATGACCATCAACCTGATTAACACAGTGATGTATAAGGGACATTAACAAAGTTTTAGATCAGAGGTGGATATCATACAGTATCAAAGGTGCTGGGGTTACTCTCTCAGTTACTTTAAAGGAGAAAGACTTTGTTTCTGCATTCATCCTCTGCATTTTCCAGAATGGAAGTTATTACAATGTTGGTGATGCCATTAGATCTACCTGAGACAGTTGGGGCATGCCCTGGTCATACTACACATGGAAAGGAGAAAGGATACTTCTACATTTCAAGCACTAACTACCTAATCCAACCCTCTTGTGAGTGATGAAAACTTCACCTGCTGACGTGATTGTACAACACTTGGCTAGAAAATCGGGTTGGGGAAAAAGGTGTTATTTTTGATCCCAAAACAAAGACACAAGTATATGAACTGTTTGTTCCTCCCGTCACAGGCACTATGGCCAAAGGTTTTGCCTCAGAGGGGGAGTATCTCGGGCAGCTGAAGGATTATTGCCGGCGCATACTTCACTCTGTGGATCGCTTAAAGAGGCAACTGGAGGTAGTGTTTTTTGATCGCTATTTGTTGTCCACTACCTCCACTGTCAGTTTTATGGACATAAAAGGATTAAAACAAATAATAATTGATCTGAGAGCGAGGCTCAGCTTTCAATTATTTGGCATGGGTGGTCCGGGGAAGGACAATTTAGCTGCCCTCCTGGAAGCTCTCACCGCTTGGTATTCTCGGCATCAGCGGCCTTTCCGATCATTATTTATTGCCAAATCGCTTGATCCTCCCTTAAGGAAGAAACTGCATCCTCGCTATCTTCACCCCACCACACCTCCACTCTTTCTTGTGGCTTCGGTTGAAGTGGCTGTCATGGGACCTGCAGCACAGTTAGTGAACCTGTCAGCCCAGTCAGGCTACACAGAGATGGAGATTCTCCACAGGGCTTCCCCAGAGGCTGAGTTTGTGACTGTTGCCACCTCTGGACCCCTGGAGAAAGTAGAACCTGGTGGGCTTCAGTCCTCAGTTCAGTCAACAGCCCAGCCATCCTCAGTTCCGCTAGCTGCCTAGCAGCCACCAGCTCAGTTAGCTGCCCAGCAGCCACCAGCTCGGCTAGCAGCCACTAGCCCTGTTTCCAGTGTCCCCGCTACCTGTAGCCCAGTTAGCCACCCGGCCTGTAGCTCAGTCGCCAACTCCACTACCGTTTTCACCTCAACTTCAGTTGCCCTCTGTTCAGTTGCCGCTAGCTCAGTCCCCTGTTCAGTTGCCGCTAGCTCCGTCCCCTGTTCAGTTGCCATTAGCTCAGTCTACCACTCCACCACCTATTACTCCACCACAATCTGCCACAACCTGTAGCTCAGTCTTCAGCCCCGCTACCTGTAGCTCAGGCTTCAGCCCCGCTACCTGTAGCTCAGGCTTCAGTTCTGTCAGCCATTCAGCCACCATCACAACCAGCCTCACTACAACCTTTATTGCAGTCCATAGCGCAGTCAGTAGCTTTGTTGGTAGCTCAGTCGTTAGCTTCGTCCCCAGTTCAGGCTCAAGTGTTGTCACCCATCCAGTCAGCCACTCATCTACACCCTCAGCCAGCGGTCTCAACACCTTCTGGTCCTGCATCAACTCCTGCTGGAAGCTCTAGAGAGCCAATCCAGTACTCCGCGGCTCCCATGCCACTGTCTGTCTCCGCTGGCAGTTCAGAAGAACTGTTAAAACCGTCTGCCTCTGCTTGAGGGTTCGAGGGGCCCGTTCAGCCGCCTGCCTCCGCTGGAGAGTCCCGGGGTCCCATCCAGTCATCTTCAGGAGAGCCCAGCTAGCCTTGTGTCAAGTTAGCTGGGGGTTCAGGAGAACCCAGCCAGCCTTGTGTCAAGTTAGCTGGGGGTTCAGGAGAAGCCAGCCAGCATTGTGTCAAGTCAGCTGTGGGGTTCTGGAGAGCCCGGCCAGCATAAAGCCACTTCAGCTAGGGGTTCCGGAGAGCCCGGGCAGTATCAAGCCATGTCAGCTGGGGGTCCGGAGTGCCTGGCCAGCATCAAGCTTCGTCACCTGGTGGGTCCGAGGAGCCTGTCCAGCATCACACCTCGTCAGCTGGGGATCTCAGAGGACCAAGCCGGCACATCCTCGTGTCCGCTGACATCTCTGGGGAGCCCATTCAACCACCACCTGCATCACCACCTCCAGCTTCCACACCGTCGCCTGCAGCATCACCACCTGCAGCATCACCACCTGCAGCTTCCACACCGTCGCCTGCTGCATCACCACCTGCAGCTTCCACAAGTGGCCTGCACCATCTGGTTCCACAGCTGCCACACTGCCGTCTGGTCCCATCTGGTCCCCTCTGGTCCCCTCCTTGTCTGGTCCCGCCTCGTATACTCCCGCCTCGTCTGGTCCCGCGGTTGCTACACCGCTGTCAGATCCATCTTGGCCTGTACCATCTCGCCTTCGCTGGCTGCTCTCGAGGCCCCTAGCTGGACATCATTATCGTCAAGTGCGGCCTCCTGAACGATTTCGTTGCCGCCGCTGGCTTAGTGGTCGGCCTCCGGAACTGTTCTGTCGCCGCCGCTGCCTTCCGTGTGGCCGGCCTCCTGATTTGCTTCGCCTGCATCACCTCCGCCGCTGCTGTCCGCACGGCCGGCCCCCTGAACTGTTTTGGATGTGGCTCATGTGCTGTTGACCTCCGGGTTGAACCCCTGAACTTTTCATGGACTCATGTTAGACCCAGTTTTGTTTTGTTTTGAACTGTTTTCATGTGTGTCTGGAATCCTGCTCCTTGTCTTTTGTTTTGTTTCTGTCCACCCATCCTGGACCCCCTCCACCCGCCCTGGTCTGGTGATCTTGTTTTTGTCCTTCTGTTTTTATTTAGGGCTGTCGGGAGCCAGCCCTTAGATGGGGGGTACTGTCACGGTTCTGGGTTTTGACCCAGCAATTTAAGTTTCTTATATTCCATTGTATTATGGTTTGCATTCTGATTCTTTACTTATCCTGTTTTGATCATTATAATTCTGTTTCAGCTTATTCTGGTTTAGGTTTTTGTTTTGTCACCAGCAACAAAGCTGAGGTTTTGAGTTGTATTCAGTCTCCTGAGTCCTGCGTTTGGATCCTCATCTCTGCCTGCCCGCACTCCTAGCCTTGACAAGTTATGTGCAATTCAGGTCCATATAAGTGATGCCTCACTCTCTCAGATCCCTATTTTGAGGCATCAACTGTCCTGAATACCAATAGACAGAAAAAAAGTTAAGATCACTCTACTGCAGACATGTTTTGTTTTCTACATTTTATTCCACTGAACTAAAATTAATGCAGCCACTTTTAAATGTAGTATTTTGATCCTGATGGAGCCTATATGTAATGAATTCATCAACCCTTGAGGGAGGAACGTGAGATACAGTGCAATCAGAGCTTTGAAGTGAACAGCTGTACTGGAATAAATGACAGGAATCTTTGATAGATTCAGGAGAGGTCTACCGTGACACAATTTGGGAAATCTGACAAGTGATAGAACGGCTATGTTGCATAATTGGATTTAAAGCATACTGCGCTAAGTATGAGGAAGTTGGTTCTTTTATGTTTGTATATTTGGTATATTTGCATATTTTACTTCCATGTTGCTATTGTTGGAAATCCTTAAATCATATATGTCTAGTAACAAAGATATACTGAAGAACACCTTCGCTTCTAGATTATAAAAAACTCCTTTGTCCCACACGCCATCAGACTGTTTAACTCCTCTCTGGAGGGGAGAGGGAGGGGAAACAGGAGGACAAAGGAGGGGGGAACAACTAAGCTGTAGTGCCTCTTCACCTCACTGTACAATACCTTGTGCAATACTTTTTGTAAATAGTCAACAGTGCAATAGACTCAATACTTGAAATGTGCAATTCACTTGTATTTTTATTTTTTATTCCTATTTATTCTATTTATCCCCTTTGTATATTTTATTTATATTTGTCTCTGTATTTATATATGTGTGTGTGTGTGTGTGTGTGTGTGTGTGTGTGTGTATATATATATATATAACAGTTCTGTAACTAACTTCGGTCGTTGCTGTGCTTTTTTTGGAAGTCGAATTTCCCAGAGGAACCCACCCGAGGGATTAATAAAGTTCTATCTTATCTTATCTTATCTTATCTTATCTTATCTTATCTTATACAAGATTAAATGCTACTAACACATCCAGGTATGCTTTGAGTGATTGCCAGTGTGTTTGGGATCATTGTCATGCTTAAAAATGAAGACATTGCCAATCAGATGATTTACAGTTGGTATTCTGTGATGGATCAAAATATGACAGTATTTTTCTGTGTTCATAATTTCATCAGTTTTGACAAGATCCCCAAAATCACTGGGTCAAATCCAGCCCCAAACCATGGCAGATCCTTCACTGTACAGATAGCTGTAGAAAGACACTTTTTTCCTGATTAGTAAGTGGCCGGCACTACCTCGTCAGCTATATCCTCTCCATAAAGTCAAGTTTGGCTGGATGAAAAATATGAAGTAATATCGGGTGACTCACAGATTTGAGACTTTTGCACAACTTTTGTACTAAAGTTGATTTGTAGCATGGAACCCAGGGTTATTGTTAGTAATGGGCAAACATTCATTGGTAACATACAATCTAGCATATGAAAGCATCATCAAGGTTTCGTCTCACGTAATTACTCCTTCAGAAAATCAATAGATAGATTTGGGGTTAGGTTTGGGGTTAGAAAGCGATCCCTATGAGTGCCACCTACTCCAGACTTTTTGTCAAATGGTGAATAAAAATCTGTAAAGAACATAAAAATAAAACAAGCAAGACTGTTGTAAAAAGGACACTTAACGCTGCAGCAAATTTTCTAATCTGGGGATTTAGTGCACAGAGAGGTAAAATAAGCATTTTAATTCCAGTTAATTATTTTATGCTGACTGTGCTCTCAGTGCTGCTGTTATTCCTAAGGTGACTGATATGGGTTAGAGCTCTAAAATTTACACTGGATCATTTTAAACATTAAAGTTTTCTGTCTCACACCCTAATGAAGCAGATGTGGAAGTCACTTTGTGGCAGATCAAACTAAAATGAACAAACTGAGTTTTTAAATTAATGAGACAGCATGGTGGCATGGTGTGGAGTTTGCATGTTCTCCCCGTGTTTGCGTAGGTTCTCTCCAGGTAGTCTGCTTTCCCCCACAGTCCTAGGACATGGACTGTTAGGTAAATTGGTGATTCTAAATTGCCCATAGGTGTGAATGTTTTTTTGTGTCTCTCTGTTAGCCCTATGACAGATTGGCAACAGGGTGTACCCTGCCTCTCACCCTGTGGTAGCTGGGATAGTCTCCAGCCCCTAGTGACCCTGATAATAATAAGCAGATGGATGGGTGAACTGTAATTAATTATTTAATAATTGACAGGTTCTTGATGTGTGTAGTAGCCAGGTCTGCCGCTATGTTTCAGCAGAAAGAAACATAGCGGCAGATTAGAATGAAGTATAACGTCTTCTCATAATGATCTAATGACCTATATATTTAATAGTAATGCTCAATCTGGGAAACACAAAGACAAGTGAACCACCTTTGTAGTACAGACAAATAGGCTGCTCTGGAACCTGTTGATTTGGTGATATATAACCACAAAGATGTCAACCCTTTAAAGCTGATTCCAGCATCAAAGACAACTTTGCTGTGTTCACATTGTTCCATTCATGTAGTTAGCACACTGGTTTTGCCATGTCAACAACGTGCTGTCACTGGTAAAATGGAAATATCACCAAACATGTGTCTTTCTTACTTACTTACTAACATAAAGTACAAAAATAGCAGACCTGCCTTAAATAAGGCAAACTTTACTCTTATCACAAAGTTCGACTGACAAAACATCCAACTTAGAGAAATGTGTTACTGTTACTATCAGATAGGATATGACATGCACAAATGATATAATCTACAAAAAACCCAGTGGAAACCATCTAAACACGTATGTCTGCGCTATATGATAAATCTAACGTTTTCTTTTATTAGGAAAACAAATGTTTATGGTGAGAAAATTTTCCTGAACTAAACAGTTTTTCCAAAATAATATTTCAATTTGTGACAGTGATAGTAAAAGAAAAAAGCATCTACAATTTTTACTGACATTCCTTAAGAAAGGAAACATAAAATAGAAATACTTGTCTTTGTTAGAGACAATCTGTAAGTTGTTTGGGCAACTTTCCAACTGGCATCCAGTTAAAAAAATCATTTTTTTCAATGTCACACCCACAAGAGGAGATGTTTTCGATCTGACCTTCACAAATAAAAAAACGTTAATAGAAGAAGTTTGGGAGTTTAACGTGCAAAGTCACAACTGGCACATTAAATTAAACCTTCATACACACACACACACACACACACACACACACACACACACACACATACGTGTTTTCGTGATATATCAGTACATATGACAAAAATGTGACAAATGGGAACGTGCCTTTCCGAAGGTCCTAGAGGCATGGGAATCTCAAAAAATTTGACCCATGCTTCCAGGAACACACCCATCTGTTGAGATTTTGGCTAGGGCTAAATTTTGGTCAAACCTGAATTTAATGCTACTTGTGAGGACACTGTCAGGTTTATGTGACTTATGAGTACCATAAGGTCACACACAGATATTTCATGTTTAGGTGAATTGTGAAGCCCATGGAAACACATAATTTTCAAGTATACATGACTTATAAGGACCAGGTAACGGTAGGTTCTGCATTTTTAGCTTGGCTCCTTTTGAGATTACAATATAATAGACATGGATGCACAATAGTAATGCTCATCAGTTGGGTAACTTCTGACAGAAATATCAGACATTTATGTGTTAATAAAACAGTAAATCTGAGCTGTGTAAAGACTTTAAAAAAAAAAAAAGACATGGGTCAAATGTGGTCAGTCTACTTTTTAAGTCTTGATATTGTAATGCATTAATTCATTTTGTAGTGAATGTTCATGTGAATAAAAACGTGGAACATTATCTGCCTTTTTTATCATTTAATTGCAAAAAGCACCCAGCATAAACCACAGATTTATGAGTAAGAACAATGCAATACAGAAAACTGCAATACTGACATAACTGTGGAAGTAACAAAGTATCTCTCTTGCTTGTTTCTTTTTTTCTTGCATCTTTCTTTTAATGCTATGATCCTGTTGTGGCTGTAGTACCTTATGACAACCCAGTCTCTGCCTTTCAGAGCTGCCGGCTCTGCTTGGAGGCAGCAGTCACATTCCTTTTTACCTGGTACTTTGCAGCTTTTTATGAAGTGAAACATGCCGCTCAGCAACCTTCACTTCATCATTTGTCCACTTGCTTCTCACCGTCCCAGCTGTCATAAATGGAAACAAAAGAAAATATCTTAATGTGAATGCAAGAAAAGATAGAAAATATTCTAGTTTATAATGTGAATACAAAATGTTCTTAAACCTTGCTTTCTACTGGAGCACTTTAAAGGAGCAATAAGCACAATTCATCATACTTAGGTTGAAGGAATTAAAAATGACTATGTGAAGAACTAGAGGTGTAATTACATCTGGAGTACAGCATGAAGTCACAATCCCTCTCTCTGTGTTGATCTCCAGCCATAGACTTTGGTTTGGTTCACAGGCAGTGCAAAACAGCACACCTAGCAGTGAAAAGATATTGCTTATTGCTCCTTTAAGGATGCTTGGAATGAACCATTTGAAGTGCTGTGTTCTGCTGGGAATCAAATAAGATGAAATGATTTATGATAAAAGCTCTGAATAGTGTCATGTCTGAAAACAAACTTGTTCTTTGATCACAAGTATATTAACCTAAAACATTTTGTATTTTGGTGCCTTTACCCCTTCTTGGTGAAGTGTTGCTAATGTTTTTGTTGTCCAGGGTGATTGAGGCAGAGGTGCCCTTCATGTTGTCCAGGGCAGCTGAGTAAAGCGTGTGGCTTGGAACCCCCGGAATACTTGGTCCTTGAGCCTTTGAAAAGTAACAGTGAAATATGAGAATCAATGCATGCAATAGGTCTGTTTGCTTTTTTCTCTGCATTGTAGGCAAAGTCAGCGTTGGGCAGTGTGTAATTCTACATTAAGGGGCTAAGGGGCGGTCGTGGCTCAAGAGTTGTAATCAGAAGGTTGCCGGTTCGAGCCCCAGCTCCGACAGTCTCGGTCGTTGTGTCCTTGGGAAAGACACTTCACCTGTTGCCTACTGGTGGTGGTCAGAGGGCCCGGTGGCGCAAGTGTCCGGCAGCCTCGCCTCTGTCAGTGCGCCCCAGGGTGGCTGTGGCTACAATGTAGCTGCCATCACCAGTGTGTGAATGTCTGTGTGAATGGGTGGATGACTGGATGTGTAAAGCGCTTTGGGGTCCTTAGGGACTAGTAAAGCGCTATATAAATATAGAATATTTACCATTTGATATGAATATTTTACATGTGAACATAATCTACTAATAATACTCATCACAGTGTGATTGTTTGAAATCGGATAGAGTGTTATTATCTTCATGACAAACATCCCTGCTGTTCAGTTTCAATGTAACACAAACTAGAGTTGTTGGTTCTACCAATTGAGAAAGGCTAAAAAAACCCAAATTCATGTCCTTCACAGCTTAAAACAATCTGAGGACAATGTAACACAGAAATATCAAATTTAGTAGGAATAAAGATCAAGCTGATGCTTTAAAGGGAAAGTTTGGACTAACAAATGGTATAGACAATTACTTTATCCTAATGCTAATGTTGGTTTTGGTTAACTTCGACTAAAACTGATTGTTTTAGTACAATTAAAGTGCATTTCATTTATGCACTAGGCCCAACTGACACATATACTTGATGCCAAATACAAAAAAATAATGTGTAACCTGTTGGAAGAATGAAGTGGGTGTGTCACTCACCAATTGGTCTGAAGGAGGTTGAGGCAGGACCTCGGCACTTGGTGTCTGCAACAAAAGACAACAATATAACGTCAGAAACATTCTCTAGTATAAATCCCGACTATTTAATTAACTACAGATCATATTTGTATCAGTGAATATTATTACAGAAGGATCTGACTTCCTTATACCAGATTCTATAGAAACTTAACACTGTACGGTTCTGCTACCCAACGATATGAGGACAGTGTAACACACACTAGAGTTGTTGGTCCTACCACATGAGGAAGGCAACTGAAACACACTCCTGTCCTTCACAGCTTAAAACAATATGAGGACATGACGACTGAACACATGTAGAGTTCACATTCCTGACTTCTAACTTCTCCTGCTGTTGTCAATAAAAGCTCTAAACCCAACACTGATGTACAGCCATCTATTTCCCCAGAAATTAAATCATGTAAACTGATCAGCGGGAGCTTATTTTGACAAAAACATGTGTAAAACGACAAAAATATCAAATTTTGTCAGAATAAAGATCAAGCTGATGCTTTAAGGGAAAGTTTGGACTAACAAATGGTATAGACAATTACTTTATCCTAATGCTAATGTTGGTTTTGGTTAACTTCGACTAAAACTGATTGTTTTAGTACAATTAAAGTGCATTTCATTCATGCACTAGGCCCAACTGACACATATACTTGATGCCAAATACAAAAAAATAATGTGTAACCTGTTGGAAGAATGAAGTGGGTGTGTCACTCACCAATTGGTCTGAAGGAGGTTGAGGCAGGACCTCGGCACTTGGTGTCTGCAACAAAAGACAACAATATAACGTCAGAAACATTCTCTAGTATAAATCCCGACTATTTAATTAACTACAGATCATATTTGTATCAGTGAATATTATTACAGAAGGATCTGACTTCCTTATACCAGATTCTATAGAAACTTAACACTGTACGGTTCTGCTACCCAACGATATGAGGACAGTGTAACACACACTAGAGTTGTTGGTCCTACCACATGAGGAAGGCAACTGAAACACACTCCTGTCCTTCACAGCTTAAAACAATATGAGGACAGTGTAACACACACACTACAATCACTGGTCCTACCATATGAGGACTTCTACTTAAACACACTCCTGTCCTTCACAGCTTAAAACAATATGAGGACATGACGACTGAACACATGTAGAGTTCACATTCCTGACTTCTAACTTCTCCTGCTGTTGTCAATAAAAGCTCTAAACCCAACACTGATGTACAGCCATCTATTTCCCCAGAAATTAAATCATGTAAACTGATCAGCGGGAGCTTATTTTGACAAAAACATGTGTAAAACGACAAAAATATCAAATTTTGTCAGAATAAAGATCAAGCTGATGCTTTAAGGGAAAGTTTGGACTAACAAATGGTATAGACAATTACTTTATCCTAATGCTAATGTTGGTTTTGGTTAACTTCGACTAAAACTGATTGTTTTAGTACAATTAAAGTGCATTTCATTCATGCACTAGGCCCAACTGACACATATACTTGATGCCAAATACAAAAAAATAATGTGTAACCTGTTGGAAGAATGAAGTGGGTGTGTCACTCACCAATTGGTCTGAAGGAGGTTGAGGCAGGACCTCGGCACCTGGTGTCTGCAACAAAAGACAACAATATAACGTCAGAAACATTCTCTAGTATAAATCCCGACTATTTAATTAACTACAGATCATATTTGTATCAGTGAATATTATTACAGAAGGATCTGACTTCCTTATACCAGATTCTATAGAAACTTAACACTGTACGGTTCTGCTACCCAACGATATGAGGACAGTGTAACACACACTAGAGTTGTTGGTCCTACCACATGAGGAAGGCAACTGAAACACACTCCTGTCCTTCACAGCTTAAAACAATATGAGGACAGTGTAACACACACACTACAATCACTGGTCCTACCATATGAGGACTTCTACTTAAACACACTCCTGTCCTTCACAGCTTAAAACAATATGAGGACATGACGACTGAACACATGTAGAGTTCACATTCCTGACTTCTAACTTCTCCTGCTGTTGTCAATAAAAGCTCTAAACCCAACACTGATGTACAGCCATCTATTTCCCCAGAAATTAAATCATGTAAACTGATCAGCGGAAGCTTATTTTGACAAAAACATGTGTAAAACGACAAAAATATCAAATTTTGTCAGAATAAAGATCAAGCTGATGCTTTAAGGGAAAGTTTGGACTAACAAATGGTATAGACAATTACTTTATCCTAATGCTAATGTTGGTTTTGGTTAACTTCGACTAAAACTGATTGTTTTAGTACAATTAAAGTGCATTTCATTCATGCACTAGGCCCAACTGACACATATACTTGATGCCAAATACAAAAAAATAATGTGTAACCTGTTGGAAGAATGAAGTGGGTGTGTCACTCACCAATTGGTCTGAAGGAGGTTGAGGCAGGACCTCGGCACCTGGTGTCTGCAACAAAAGACAACAATATAACGTCAGAAACATTCTCTAGTATAAATCCCGACTATTTAATTAACTACAGATCATATTTGTATCAGTGAATATTATTACAGAAGGATCTGACTTCCTTATACCAGATTCTATAGAAACTTAACACTGTACGGTTCTGCTACCCAACGATATGAGGACAGTGTAACACACACTAGAGTTGTTGGTCCTACCACATGAGGAAGGCAACTGAAACACACTCCTGTCCTTCACAGCTTAAAACAATATGAGGACAGTGTAACACACACACTACAATCACTGGTCCTACCATATGAGGACTTCTACTTAAACACACTCCTGTCCTTCACAGCTTAAAACAATATGAGGACATGACGACTGAACACATGTAGAGTTCACATTCCTGACTTCTAACTTCTCCTGCTGTTGTCAATAAAAGCTCTAAACCCAACACTGATGTACAGCCATCTATTTCCCCAGAAATTAAATCATGTAAACTGATCAGCGGAAGCTTATTTTGACAAAAACATGTGTAAAACGACAAAAATATCAAATTTTGTCAGAATAAAGATCAAGCTGATGCTTTAAGGGAAAGTTTGGACTAACAAATGGTATAGACAATTACTTTATCCTAATGCTAATGTTGGTTTTGGTTAACTTCGACTAAAACTGATTGTTTTAGTACAATTAAAGTGCATTTCATTCATGCACTAGGCCCAACTGACACATATACTTGATGCCAAATACAAAAAAATAATGTGTAACCTGTTGGAAGAATGAAGTGGGTGTGTCACTCACCAATTGGTCTGAAGGAGGTTGAGGCAGGACCTCGGCACCTGGTGTCTGCAACAAAAGACAACAATATAACGTCAGAAACATTCTCTAGTATAAATCCCGACTATTTAATTAACTACAGATCATATTTGTATCAGTGAATATTATTACAGAAGGATCTGACTTCCTTATACCAGATTCTATAGAAACTTAACACTGTACGGTTCTGCTACCCAACGATATGAGGACAGTGTAACACACACTAGAGTTGTTGGTCCTACCACATGAGGAAGGCAACTGAAACACACTCCTGTCCTTCACAGCTTAAAACAATATGAGGACAGTGTAACACACACACTACAATCACTGGTCCTACCATATGAGGACTTCTACTTAAACACACTCCTGTCCTTCACAGCTTAAAACAATATGAGGACATGACGACTGAACACATGTAGAGTTCACATTCCTGACTTCTAACTTCTCCTGCTGTTGTCAATAAAAGCTCTAAACCCAACACTGATGTACAGCCATCTATTTCCCCAGAAATTAAATCATGTAAACTGATCAGCGGGAGCTTATTTTGACAAAAACATGTGTAAAACGACAAAAATATCAAATTTTGTCAGAATAAAGATCAAGCTGATGCTTTAAGGGAAAGTTTGGACTAACAAATGGTATAGACAATTACTTTATCCTAATGCTAATGTTGGTTTTGGTTAACTTCGACTAAAACTGATTGTTTTAGTACAATTAAAGTGCATTTCATTTATGCACTAGGCCCAACTGACACATATACTTGATGCCAAATACAAAAAAATAATGTGTAACCTGTTGGAAGAATGAAGTGGGTGTGTCACTCACCAATTGGTCTGAAGGAGGTTGAGGCAGGACCTCGGCACCTGGTGTCTGCAACAAAAGACAACAATATAACGTCAGAAACATTCTCTAGTATAAATCCCGACTATTTAATTAACTACAGATCATATTTGTATCAGTGAATATTATTACAGAAGGATCTGACTTCCTTATACCAGATTCTATAGAAACTTAACACTGTACGGTTCTGCTACCCAACGATATGAGGACAGTGTAACACACACTAGAGTTGTTGGTCCTACCACATGAGGAAGGCAACTGAAACACACTCCTGTCCTTCACAGCTTAAAACAATATGAGGACATGACGACTGAACACATGTAGAGTTCACATTCCTGACTTCTAACTTCTCCTGCTGTTGTCAATAAAAGCTCTAAACCCAACACTGATGTACAGCCATCTATTTCCCCAGAAATTAAATCATGTAAACTGATCAGCGGGAGCTTATTTTGACAAAAACATGTGTAAAACGACAAAAATATCAAATTTTGTCAGAATAAAGATCAAGCTGATGCTTTAAGGGAAAGTTTGGACTAACAAATGGTATAGACAATTACTTTATCCTAATGCTAATGTTGGTTTTGGTTAACTTCGACTAAAACTGATTGTTTTAGTACAATTAAAGTGCATTTCATTTATGCACTAGGCCCAACTGACACATATACTTGATGCCAAATACAAAAAAATAATGTGTAACCTGTTGGAAGAATGAAGTGGGTGTGTCACTCACCAATTGGTCTGAAGGAGGTTGAGGCAGGACCTCGGCACCTGGTGTCTGCAACAAAAGACAACAATATAACGTCAGAAACATTCTCTAGTATAAATCCCGACTATTTAACCCTCGTTTTACCCTAGCGAAAAAAGGGACCCGCTTGGGTAACTTTGGATTTTTGATTCTCAATATATCAGTCATTTTAAAGACTAGTTGCATGAAACTTGGCCAGGATGTGTGTTTTAGGATTATTTTTGAAATTCAATGATCCCCTCTATGGTGTGGTGTATAGTAAAGAAGATTCACATATGTACTACCTCCTTTTACCCTTGTATCCGTTTGGGCCCCATTGACTCCCATTATAATCACATATTTTCGATATACTGTAATCCTGACATGCGATAATGCCTTTCTCGTGAATACCTAATGGATCTAAGCCTCAGCCTTCAAAATAAAGGAAAAATAGGTTTTGGATCAAATGAGCACAATATTAGGTACAGCACCACCATAGACATTTTCAGTGCTTTTGAATGGAGGACATGGTTATCTTACTATGCAAAATACATGACAATAAAACAGCTGACCACCATAAAATAGTCTTGATGTAGTGGAACTGATATAAGAGAGTGGTGTGAATGTGATTGAGAATATATATATATATATACTGTGTGTGTCGGTCACAAACAAAACGGCCCGTAGAGCCGCCTCCTTGAAGTGAACAACGGGAGCCTGCTCCGTTTTTTTCTCCTTTCTCTGAACCTCTGTCAATGTTATTTTGCTTCACTTTGCACATGAACCTTGTTTTTGCCCTCAGCAGAGAGGGGAGGGGTGCAAAAGCAGCCACGTGTTTGCAGAGCAGAGGGGGAGGGGTGCAAAAACAGCCACCTGTTTGCTGAGCAGAGGGGGGGAGGGGCAGTCGTTACTCTCCCAGTGGCATCTCAACAGAGCCGGAGGGAGAGAGAGAGATCGTTTTGGATTCAAGTGCACACTTGAAGTCTGTGAGAATAGTTTGCAGCCTTGTCTTACTAGTCATTTCTGCACAGACGCCACTAAATGCACAGACTCGCGCACACACAACACGAAGCGCACGGTCAATTTAGGGGAGCTTGGAAGCTGTGCTCATCGTGCAAACAGCGCGTTATTATCGTAACGGCTGCAAAAGTTAGGATATGTCCTGTCTGCAACATCCATCTTCACCTGTTGGAAGAATGAAGTGGGTGTGTCACTCACCAATTGGTCTGAAGGAGGTTGAGACAGGACCTCGGCACTTGGTGTCTGCAACAAAAGACAACAATATAACGTCAGAAACATTCTCTAGTATAAATCCCGACTATTTAATTAACTACAGATCATATTTGTATCAGTGAATATTATTACAGAAGGATCTGACTTCCTTATACCAGATTCTATAGAAACTTAACACTGTACGGTTCTGCTACCCAACGATATGAGGACAGTGTAACACACACTAGAGTTGTTGGTCCTACCACATGAGGAAGGCAACTGAAACACACTCCTGTCCTTCACAGCTTAAAACAATATGAGGACAGTGTAACACACACACTACAATCACTGGTCCTACCATATGAGGACTTCTACTTAAACACACTCCTGTCCTTCACAGCTTAAAACAATATGAGGACATGACGACTGAACACATGTAGAGTTCACATTCCTGACTTCTAACTTCTCCTGCTGTTGTCAATAAAAGCTCTAAACCCAACACTGATGTACAGCCATCTATTTCCCCAGAAATTAAATCATGTAAACTGATCAGCGGGAGCTTATTTTGACAAAAACATGTGTAAAACGACAAAAATATCAAATTTTGTCAGAATAAAGATCAAGCTGATGCTTTAAGGGAAAGTTTGGACTAACAAATGGTATAGACAATTACTTTATCCTAATGCTAATGTTGGTTTTGGTTAACTTCGACTAAAACTGATTGTTTTAGTACAATTAAAGTGCATTTCATTTATGCACTAGGCCCAACTGACACATATACTTGATGCCAAATACAAAAAAATAATGTGTAACCTGTTGGAAGAATGAAGTGGGTGTGTCACTCACCAATTGGTCTGAAGGAGGTTGAGGCAGGACCTCGGCACTTGGTGTCTGCAACAAAAGACAACAATATAACGTCAGAAACATTCTCTAGTATAAATCCCGACTATTTAACCCTCGTTTTACCCTAGCGAAAAAAGGGACCCGCTTGGGTAACTTTGGATTTTTGATTCTCAATATATCAGTCATTTTAAAGACTAGTTGCATGAAACTTGGCCAGGATGTGTGTTTTAGGATTATTTTTGAAATTCAATGATCCCCTCTATGGTGTGGTGTATAGTAAAGAAGATTCACATATGTACTACCTCCTTTTACCCTTGTATCCGTTTGGGCCCCATTGACTCCCATTATAATCACATATTTTCGATATACTGTAATCCTGACATGCGATAATGCCTTTCTCGTGAATACCTAATGGATCTAAGCCTCAGCCTTCAAAATAAAGGAAAAATAGGTTTTGGATCAAATGAGCACAATATTAGGTACAGCACCACCATAGACATTTTCAGTGCTTTTGAATGGAGGACATGGTTATCTTACTATGCAAAATACATGACAATAAAACAGCTGACCACCATAAAATAGTCTTGATGTAGTGGAACTGATATAAGAGAGTGGTGTGAATGTGATTGAGAATATATATATATACTGTGTGTGTCGGTCACAAACAAAACGGCCCGTAGAGCCGCCTCCTTGAAGTGAACAACGGGAGCCTGCTCCGTTTTTTTCTCCTTTCTCTGAACCTCTGTCAATGTTATTTTGCTTCACTTTGCACATGAGCCTTGTTTTTGCCCTCAGCAGAGAGGGGAGGGGTGCAAAAGCAGCCACGTGTTTGTTGAGCAGAGGGGGGAGGGGTGCAAAAGCAGCCACGTGTTTGCAGAGCAGAGGGGGAGGGGTGCAAAAACAGCCACCTGTTTGCTGAGCAGAGGGGGGGAGGGGCAGTCGTTACTCTCCCAGTGGCATCTCAACAGAGCCAGAGGGAGAGAGAGAGATCGTTTTGGATTCAAGTGCACACTTGAAGTCTGTGAGAATAGTTTGCAGCCTTGTCTTACTAGTCATTTCTGCACAGACGCCACTAAATGCACAGACTCGCGCACACACAACACGAAGCGCACGGTCAATTTAGGGGAGCTTGGAAGCTGTGCTCATCGTGCAAACAGCGCGTTATTATCGTAACGGCTGCAAAAGTTAGGATATGTCCTGTCTGCAACATCCATCTTCACCTGTTGGAAGAATGAAGTGGGTGTGTCACTCACCAATTGGTCTGAAGGAGGTTGAGACAGGACCTCGGCACTTGGTGTCTGCAACAAAAGACAACAATATAACGTCAGAAACATTCTCTAGTATAAATCCCGACTATTTAATTAACTACAGATCATATTTGTATCAGTGAATATTATTACAGAAGGATCTGACTTCCTTATACCAGATTCTATAGAAACTTAACACTGTACGGTTCTGCTACCCAATGATATGAGGACAGTGTAACACACACTAGAGTTGTTGGTCCTACCACATGAGGAAGGCAACTGAAACACACTCCTGTCCTTCACAGCTTAAAACAATATGAGGACAGTGTAACACACACTACAATCACTGGTCCTACCATATGAGGACTTCTACTTTCCTGTTGGAGGTTGAGACACGACAGAGGGACAGCAGGGTAGTAGCTTGCACAAATGATTCTATTGACACAACAGGGAAGTGAGATTAATGAACTGAACGCAACAGACTCTTTCAAAATAAAACAGGAAACATGGCATGAAAATACAAACGTGGTAATATACAGCCCTAACATAAACTCCTTAAAACGATATTAATAACGTTAAGCCAAACTCAACTAACCCGCCATTAAACATAAGAAACTCAAAAACCTTAGAATAACATCAGAAACGCTGGGCCAGAGACCCAGACCGTGAGCAAATAACTATAATATTATTGATTTGTGCTGAATAAGAAAACATTAATATTATCATTTAAATCCCCCCAAGCATATCTTGTGTTGAAAAAAAAAGAAGTGTGTTGCAGTTAGCTACACTGAGCTTAGACTGACTGTCTCTGCAGTTGAAGATGCAGAGCACATGCAAGGCCGCAGGTCCCTTTAACTCCGGTGGGAATTTAAAAACAGTTAAATTTAACTTCTAATATCTATTGTTAAAGATAAATCTTAAGTAATTTTTTAGCATTTATCATCATTCACCACTTTCAATTTGTTCAAATCGGTTGTGTATTGTTTTAATTCCGTTTAACTAACCTTAATTAGCTTGTTAAACATACAACTTTACCTCGCGGAGCTTGCGTCGACGCATGGATATCAAAGGTAAATACATACCTCAAGATAAATCTCTCCTGAGTGCTGAAGGTCCCGGATGTGCCGTTCACGCAGAGCTCCGGCGAGTTTGTATCTTGCCGTGACCAGCAGCTCTTTGGTTGACGCTTTCGAACAATCAGATGCATCTTTACTCACTTTTTGACCAATCAGAGACGTTGTTCTATGCTCCACTGACGAAATGCTGCATCCTCTCACCAGCCACCGGTCTCTCCTCGTCCATTTAACAACAAAAACACAGCAACACGTGCTGGATTTGAGGTAGGAACACTTGAGAACTGTCACAATGTTTTGCAAACTGCTGTTACAGTTAATTTCGTTCCGTTAATTTGTTTGGTTCCTATTCTGAAGTAACACTTAATACACATGGGGTTAGCTTGCTGGTCTAGTTTAAGTTAGCATGGGCATGCTGTTCACTGATAGAGTAAGGCTAAAATTGTCCTGATATTGTCAGTGTGTTATCATAAACATGCAGCACCCCTAGACCCCCAAGTTAAAATACAGATAATAGATAAGCAATTTAAGAAAATAAGTATAATGTGTATAATAAATGATTTTACTGTCACTTTCCTGGGTCTGTTGACCCAGCGTTTTAAGTTTTAGTTTGTTTAGATGTCGATGTTTATTTATAAGTTCTTTAGGTTTGCTAAGTTCATTTGTTTATTAGATTACCCTTGTGATGTCTGTTTTATTGGGAAAGTCTTTGTCCTATATGCAGTGAGTCTAGTTTTGTTTCCCCTTGTCCCAGCTGTTCCTCATCCCCTCATTATCTCTCTGTGTACTTGCAGTGGCTTGCAAAAGTATTCGTCCCTCTTTTCCACATTTTGTCACATTACTGCCACAAACACAAATTGTCATGGTCCTGGGTCGGTGACCCAGCGCTTTTAGTTTATTATTATTATTATGATGATGATGATGATGATGATGATGATTATTATTGTTTGATTTCTATGTGTTATATTTGGTCTGCCTCTGAGTCTGCGTCTGTGTCTCTGTCTATGCTGTCACCCCGTCTGTTTGTGAATCTGTCTGTTTAGTTCTGTGTCTTGTTTGGTTCCCCGTGTCTGAGTTTCCTGTTTTATTGTGAAGGTCTCTGTCTGATGTGAGTGTGTTCAGTTTACGTTTCCCCTGTCCCGTCAGCTCTGATTCCTCCCAGCCGTGTTGCCCTCCTGTCTCTCATCCCCTGATTACTGGTGTGTGTATTTAAGCCCTGTGTGTTCTCCTGCCTGTTACTCGGTGTCCTGCTCGGCGGCTGCCGCGCATCCCTTTGTTGTATGCACCCAGGTCTGTTATTTTAGTTCTTCCCAGTTTAGGTGTCTTCAGTTATTTGTCATGCCCCACTGCTTGTTTGCCACTACACCTTGTAAATAAACTTCACTAGCATTTTCATCCACTGCTTGCATCTTGGGTCCTCCTTCCTCCACACCACACGGCTCGCCTTCCCAGCCGTGACACAAATCAATTTTAATGGAATCCAATTGCAGCAAAAGGTGGTTCTACAAAGTATTGACTCAGGGGGCTGAATAATTGCGCACACCCCACTTTTCAGTTATTTATTTGTAAAAAATGTTTGGAATCATGTATGATTTTTGTTCCACTTCTCACGTGTACACCACTTTGTATTGGTCTTTCACGTGGAATTCCAATAAAATTGATTCATGTTTGTGGCTGTAATGTGCCAAAATGTGGGAAAGTTAAAGGGGGCCGAATACTTTTGCAAGCCACTGTAAGTCCTGTCCTCATTTGTTCAGTGTCAGGTCATCTGTTGTCTTTGGTGCCACGTTTCCATGTTCCAGGTATCTTTGTATCCATGTCAGGTTTCATGGTTTGTTTGTTTTTTTTAATAAAAAATATTTTCCCCAGGTTAGGTTATTGTTTAGCTTCACCTCTGCCTTTTGTTTTGTAATCTTTTAATTTAATTAAATTTTATTTATATAGCGCCAAATCACAACAACAATCGCCTGAAGGCGCTTTATATTGTACAGTAGATCGCACAATAATAGATACAGAGAAAAACCCAACAATCATATGACCACCTATGAGCAAGCGCTTTGGCGACAGTGGGAAGGAAAAACTCCCTTTTAACAGGAAGAAACCTCCAGCAGAACCAGGCTCAGGGAGCGGCGGGCATCTGCTGTGACCAGTTGGGGTGAGAAAAGGAAGACAGGACAAAGACATGCTGTGGATTAATAACAAGTATGATTCAGTGCAGAGAGGTCTATTAACACACAGTGAGTGAGAAAGGTGACTGGAAAGGAAAAAACTCAGTGCTTCATGGGAATCCCCCGGCTGCCTACGTCTATTGCAGCACAACTAAGGGAGGATCCAGGGTCACCTGATCCAGCCCTAACTATATGCTTTAGCAAAAAGGAAAGTTTGAAGCCTAATCTTAAAAGTAGAGATTAATAAACGGCTTGCTTTCTGTTAATATTCAAATTTTCTTTCACGTTCCTTTGTGTCAGCATTTTGGGTCCACTCCTCAAATTCATACATATGTCTAACCGTTTTTCCCCACTCGGCGACACACCCGTCGGGGGTCAAACTCTGGTAATTGGCAATTCTGTTCTCAGACATGTGAAGCTAGAGACACCGGAAACCATAGTCAATTGTCTTCCAGGGGCCAGAACAGGCAACATTGAAGGAAATTTAAAACTACTGGCTAAGGGTAAACGTAAATTCAGTAAAATCATAATTCACGTCGGCAGTAATGACACCCGGTTACGCCAATCGGAGGTCACTAAAATCAATATTGAATCGGTGTGTAACTTTGCCAAAACAATGTGGGACTCTGTAGTTTTCTCTGGTCCCCTCCCCAATCAGACCAGGAGTGACATGTTTAGCCGCATGTTCTCCTTAAATTGCTGGCTGTCTGAGTGGTGTCCCAGAAACGATGTGGGCTTCATAGATAATTGGCAAACCTTCTGGAGGAAACCTGGTCTTATAAGGAGAGACGGCAGCTCTCATTTCTAGAAATATGGACAAATTAATTAAACCCCCCATAATATGACTATCCAGAGTTGGGACCAGGAAGCAGAGTTGCAGTCTTACACGCCTCTCTGCAGCTTCTCTCCTCCTGCTACCCCCCCAAAAACCCATCTCCATAGAGACTGTGTCAGCTTCCAAAAAGACAAAAAACAATCTAAAAACCAGCAACAAACAACTTAAACATAAACAATTACAAAGAAAGAACAATACAGTATCCACATCCTAACTAAAGAGTAAAACAGTGAAATGTGGATTATTAAATATTAGGTCTCTCTCCTCCAAGTCTCTGTTAGTACATGACTTAATAATTGATCAACAAATCGATTTACTCTGCCTTACAGAAACCTGGTTTTAGCAGGATGATTATGTTAGTTTAAATGAATCAACACCCCCGAGTCATTCTAACTACCAGAAACCTCGAAGCACAGGCCGAGGGGGCGGTGTGGCAGCAATTTTTCACACCAGCCTATTAATTAATGAAAGACCAAGACAGACTTTTAATTCATTTGAAAGCCTGATGCTTAGCATTGTCCACCCCAGCTGAAAAATTTTAGAAACCAGTCTTATTTGTTATCATCTAATTGTCCACCTGGGCCTTACACAGAGTTTCTCTCTGATTTCTCAGACTTTTTATCTGATTTAGTGCTCAGCTCAGATAAAATAATTATTGTGGGTGATTTTAACATCCATGTAGATGCTAAGAATGACAGCCTCAACATGGCATTTAATCTGTTATTAGACTCAATTGGCTTCTCTCAACATGTAAAAGAACCCACCCACCACTTTAATCACACTCTAGATCTTGTTTTTAACATATGGCATAGAAACTGAACATTTAACAGTGTTTCCTGAAAACCCTCTCCTGTCTGATCATTTCCTGATAACATTTACATTTACAATAATTGATTACACAGCAGTGGAGAGTAGACTTTATCACAGATGTCTTTCTGAAAGCGCTGTAACTATGTTTAAGAATGTAATCCACCCACTGTTATCATCTTCAATGACCTGTACCAACACAGAGCAGAGCAGCTATCTGAACGCTACCCCAACAGAGGTCAATTATCTTGTTAATAATAATTTTACCTCCTCACTACATATGACTCTGGATACTGTAGCTCCTGTGAAAACTAAGGTCTCAGATCAGAAGTACCTGACTCTGTGGTATAATTCTCAAACATGTAGCCTAAAGCAGATGACTCGTAAGCTGGAGAGGAAATGGCGTGTCACAAATTTAGAGGATCATCATAATTGGAGAAATATTTTGCTGATTTATAAGAAAGCCCCCCGCAAAGCCAGAACATCTTACTATTTGTCACTGATTGAAGACAATAAGAACAACCCCAGGTTTCTCTTCAGCACTGTAGCCAGGCTGACAAACAGTCAGAGCTCTTTTGAGCCAACCATCGTTAACTAGTAATGACTTCATGAACTTCTTCACAAATAAAATTCTTATCATTAGAGAAAAAAATTACCAATAATCATCCCACAGATGTAACATTATCTACAGCTACTTTTAGTACCGTTGATGTTAAGTTAGACTCTTTTTCTCCAATTGATCTTTCTGAGTTAACTTCTATAATTACTTCCTCCAATCCTCCGTGTCTTTTAGACCCCATTCCTACAAAACTGCTCAAAGAAGTCCTGCCATTAATTAATGCTTCAATCTTAAATATGATCAACCTATCTCTAATAATCGGCTATGTACCACAGGCCTTCAAGCTGGCTGTAGTTAAACCTTTACTCAAAAAGCCATCTCTAGACCCAGCAGTCTTAGCTAATTATAGGCCAATCTCCAACCTTCCTTTCATATCAAAAATCCTTGAAAGAGTAGTTGTCAAACAGCTAACAGATCATCTGCAGAGGAATGGCTTATTTGAAGAGTTTCAGTCAGGTTTCAGAGTTCATCACAGCACAGAAACCGCTTTAGCGAAGGTTACAAATGATCTTCTTATGGCCTCTGACAGTGGACTCATCTCTGTGCTTGTCCTGCTAGGCCTTAGTGCAGCGTTCGATACTGTTGACCATAATATCCTATTAGAGCGATTAGAGCATGCTGTAGGTATTACAGGTACTGCACTCCAGTGGTTTGTATCATATCTATCTAATAGACTACAATTTGTTCATGTAAATGGAGAGTCCTCTTCACCCACTAAGGTCAATTATGGAGTTCCACAGGGTTCAGTGCTAGGACCAATTCTGTTTACATTATACATGCTTCCCCTAGGCAGTATCATTAGAAGACATAGCATACATTTTCACTGCTATGCAGATGACACCCAGCTCTATCTGTCCATGAAGCCAGATAACACACACCAATTAGTTAAAGTGCAGGAATGTCTTAAAGACATAAAGACCTGGATGGCCGCTAACTTTCTGCTTCTTAATTCAGATCAAACTGAGGTTATTGTACTCGGCCCTGAAAATCTTAGAAATATGGTATCTAACCAGATTCTTACTCTGGATGGCATTACCTTGGCCTCCAGTTATACTGTGAGGAACCTTGGAGTCATTTTTGACCAAGACATGTCCTTCAATGCACATATTAAACAAATATGTAAGACTGCTTTCTTTCATTTGTGCAACATCTCTAAAGTTAGAAATATCCTGTCTCTTAGTGACGCTGAAAAACTAGTTCATGCATTTGTTACTTCCAGGCTGGACTACTGTAATTCATTATTATCAGAATGTCCTAAAAACTCCCTGAAAAGCCTTCAGCTAATCGAAAAATGCTGCAGCAAGAGTACTGACAGGGACTAGAAAGAGAGCAGATTTCTCCTATTTTGGCTTCCCTTCATTGGCTTCCTGTTAAATCCAGAATTAAATTCAAAATCCTGCTCCTCACATACAAGGTCTTAAATAATCAGGCCCCATCTTATCTTAATGACCTTGTAGTACCATATCACCCTATTAGAGCACTTCGCTCTCACACTGCAGGCTTACTTGTTGTTCCTAGAGTATTTAAAAGTAGAATGGGAGGCAGAGCCTTCAGTTTTCAGGCCCCTTTTCTGTGGAACCAGCTTCCAGTTTGGATTCGGGAGACAGACACTATCTCTACTTTCAAGATTAGGCTTAAAACGTTCCTTTTAGCTGAAGCATATAGTTAGGGCTGGACCAGGTGACCCTGAATCCTCCCTTAGTTATGCTGCAATAGACGTAGGCAGCCGGGGATTCCCATGATGCATTGAGTTTTTCCTTTCCAGTCACCTTTCTCACTCAGTATGTGTTAATAGACCTCTCTGCATTGAATCATATCTGTTATTAACCTCTGTCTCTCTTCCACAGCATGTCTTTCATCCTGTTTTCCTTCTCTCACCCCAACCAGTCGCAACAGATGGCCGCCCCTCCCTGAGCCTGGTTCTGCCAGAGGTTTCTTCCTGTTAAAAGGGAGTTTTTCCTTCCCACTGTCGCCAAAGCGCTTGCTCATAGGTGGTCATATGATTGTTGGGTTTTTCTCTGTATCTATGAAGCGCCTTGAGGCGACTTTTTTTGTGATTTGGTGCTATATAAATAAAATTGAATTGAAATTGAATTGTACTTCTGTGACATTTACAGTTGCTTAGTTAATTAAGTGACTTAATTACTCACTTTTATTTACTAATTGAATTACTAAATGAAGCTGGAATTGTGCATTCTGCAGTTTTTAATAGTGTGTTATTAGTTTTTAAAGAAACAATATGCATTTTATACTATATTGTAAAAAGTATAAGGTAAGTTGAATTTAAAATATAATTAATAAAGTGTTGACTTTTTTCATCAATTCTTGTAGATACACAGAGTCGAGACTGAGCCTGATGATCATACTGAATCAGATGACAGCGGCAGGAATCTCCAAGTTCAACTGCAGATTGCAGATGCAATTATATTAATGTAGATTAATATAAACTCTTCAAGGGTCAAAATCTGCACACACATCATTCTGCATAGTGAAGGTCAGACAATTTGTGCATTGATCTTGAGAAGTAAGACTCATTAATTAATAGTAATATAATTAGACAAATGTTGAAACTTTATATTTCGATACATTTTGTCAACAACAAAAGAAACCAAGCTGTGCAGGTACTGATAACTGAATCTAAAGACCTTCATTTTTGTCAAGATTTGCCTGATTTAACTGTTGTTACCCTTGCTTATAGCTCACTTTAATATGTATAAAAATGTGAAAAGTTTTTGATGTGTGTTAGAATGATTGTTTAATTGGCAAGGTTTGAACGAACAATTTTCAGAAGCCTCAAAATTCATCTGTTACTATTCCACGAATGATTGAAATAAAGTTCACCTCCATTTCAACATTGAATACGACTTTGGACATAAGAACTAAAAGGTGCTGTCCACGCATGTGTCCGCTAAGCCCCAGAAGGGTATAACCTGGGTCAAATGTGTTATTGTGTCTGACACACCTACAATATGAGGACTCGCAGAGTGACGTCACTGAAAGTGTGTTTAAAGTGTGTTAAGTTCCAAAACTGGCCAGTAGGCGGCGAAACTGAAAGTGAGCAAAAACGCTAAACACACTTAAACACACTTTTTCATAAAATTGTGATGTTTCAGGACTTTCGAGATTTTTGGTTTGGGAGCATGTTGGGAGCCTCTAGAACACTTTAGAAGGCTCAGAAAAATGAGGACCTCAAAAATGTCCTCATTTTTCTGAGCGTCCTCATTTTGTGAGTGTGTTATCATAAAATTGTCCTAAGATGTCACGAAAACAAGTACACACACACACACACACACACACACACACACACACACACACACACACACACACACAATCATTTTGAAGTTCCATTTAAACTGTGTTAGGGTTAACTGTTATTATAACACACAGCCAAGCCAATCATATGACCTACTTAACAAGGGAAATTACTTCTAGAAATCCAACTTCTGCATAACCCAGTGAATGCCAGTTAAATATTAAAATAATGATCTCAGATCATTATCACTTGAACGCAGACATCTCTGTAATGTGAAATAAAAATGGTTGTTTAAGCTGCTGCTTTTCACCTTTGGCTTCATCTACAAAGACCCCATATTCATATTTGATGGTCACTTCCTGATAAAGAAAATCATCATCATTTATTAATGATCGCAAAACATTTCACCACGATCGTTTCGGACTTTGATCAAGTAGAAAGGGTGTGAAATCAGCTGCACCCACGTTCGAGTATTACTGGCAGAAAGTGAGTTGTATGTGTGCTGTCAAAGTCGGAGGCAACGGGTGACTATTTCACACTGAGAGGTAAATATTCACTCATAGATAACATCATAAGCACCTTCCTCTTTTTCTTTTGCCTCTTTCTCCCTTGTTAGTCCCTCTCTTTATTCTCTCTGGGTAAATATACATGCTTATATCAATCTCTCCCTCGTGCTCTCTTTCTGCTTTTATTTATACTTCACTGACTACAGAAGTGAACTGCTTATCTTCACAGAACAGGCTGCATAGTCAGTCACTCTCTGTGTGCATGTGTGTATGTGTTAGCAGATACAGCGAGAGTAGCAGCTTTTGGGCAGCAAGGTTTGATAACTTTGTTTTTTGGGACAAACTGGTCTATCCCCTCGCATGCAAATGAAACAGACAAAGTGTATGTACAGTAGTGGTACATAACAGTGGTGCAGAGGATGCTGCTGGTTGGTTAAGGTTTGGCACCAGCACTAAACAGATTTTTATCTACAATTTTCCACTTAAAAAAGTTCCCCTCATGAAAGATGGAGCTATATCATTGGCTAAAGGGTTAGTATGTGTAGGGATGAATGTACAGTTCCAGTTCTAATGTGTGTATTTTTGTTTGAAGATCATTCTCTCTTATGTATTAAATGGTGGGTGAGCATGTCTACTAAAATTCACAAAAGCACAGACTTAACGTCTGACGTATGTCAATGAATTTTCATCGACTGTGAACAAACATACAAGAAGATTAAAAAAAATGACTACAAAGTACTGCAGTTACAAACACTCAGGAAGTTAAGGACATAGTTATCGACTGAGCAATGCAGATGCTGTAGTTACAAAAAGTCAAATTGTATTTCAAATTTGCATGTCATATTTCAAGTATTTGCAGGAACTTTTGCTGCTGTAAAATTGAAAATGCGACACAAGTAAATACAAAAATCATTTTTCCTATACCTGCAATTATTTACTTACAAATACAGATAATTATTATCTGTATTATTGTATTACTGTATTATTAAGTCTCCTAAAAATGATTGGGCCATAAAACTAAACGTAATTCTCCATTACATCATTTTGGAATATATTCATTTTCTGTAAATTTGTAGTCAACACAGTGCATGTTTTTAATTAAAATAGGAAATTTTGGGAATCTTGTGTCTTCTGTTTGTTTTTTGAAATTAGAAGCAAAGAGAAATTAAAAGCTTTAAAGCTCAAGAAATAATATAAAAATGATCAAATAAGAGCCCCAGAGGGCCGTTAAAGCACAATTTCCTCATGATAGTCTGTAGCTGAAGGCCTCCCAAACTCCAGCTACCTGCTTACAAGGGCTTTGTGTGCGTGTGTGTGTGTGTGTGTGTGTGTGTGTGTGTGTGTGTGTGTGTGTGCGTGTGTGTGTGTGTGTTTAAAGTTATTTTGTTGATAAGAAAAGAAAATGTAAGTAAAAATCGGCATGCAAATATGAAGTTGGAGTGCCTTCTCTACCGTAATACACCTGCTGCAAATAAGAAAGGCTATGATCCAACACAGTGACTGGGCGTTATTTTAGAATAACAGGAACAGGAAAACCTTTGTTGGCGACATTCAATATGCTGAATACTGCTTATGGTTGCCATTTTTATAGTAAAGATATTTTCTGTGTAAACATGTTTACGGATACTTGTTTTGATCCTGGAGGGACGCTCTGGGCTCCAGACAGACTGAAGCATGGACAGTCAGCAACTCAAATAATGAAAGCTTATGCTGATGAAATGTCATATTTATACCTATAAATGTATATTTATAAAAATATACATTTAGATTTTGTATTGTATTTATTCTGCACAGAACAATGTAAAAGCTGTCACCTCACAGGAAGGCTTACAATAGCACGTATGTGTCCTGTAACTGCAGCCAATCTTATTGTGAGCAACTCCCACAAACCACCAAGACCACTCAAACTAATAAAAGATACTGAAAGAAATATTTATCTGATATAATTGTCCAATATTTCCCTTAATGTTCCACATTTTTTTCTTTTAAAATAATAAACAGTGTCAATTCAGTTTCACGTACAAAGGCCTTTTTCCACTTACTTTTTATTTTGAAATGTATGTCAAATATGAACGCACCCTGCATTGTCCTGGTCCAAGTGCATTCCTTGCTCTGCCAACCAACTGAATTGAGCTTTTTCAAATGCTTGAGTCTGATGATGATGTTGATTCCACAAACAAAAGTCTCCTTCAGCAAACAAAAACTGTGATTGCTGAGTTTTTACTAAACCATTTAATATCACTCGTCTGGTTGATAAGTGGCTCTGCCGAAGGTTTGAGTCTTTTATCTTTCTTTTGTTGTATCTGTAAGTAAAAAGACTAAAAGACTCACTCTGGTTTTTCATTTTCAGTGCAGCTTACACATTCTCTATCCTGCAACAAACCCCACTACACATGATTCCAAATGTTTTCCATGGTTGGAAAGCACTTAAACCATATTGGCATGTGCCCACACTGTCCAGCTGAGCTGCAAGTCAGTTTTCTCTGTGGAAATGCTGGCATGATAGAAAAACTAGAGATGGTCGAATTCCAATCCAGGGCTAAGTGCGATACTTAATTGTCCTTAGACATTAACAGTGAGCTCCAAGGCTGTTGTCCTGCTATGAAAGAGTATGCACTTTGACTCACTTGTGTTTGTTTGTGTGAAGGTACTGCATTATTAATTGGTTGCTGATAAACTGTAGAATATTTATTTTAAACTGAACTTGGATCCTTGAGGACATTGGTTCAGTTGCTTTCTTTTCTTTCAAAGCATGACAAAGGAAAACAACACACAGCTCCCAGAGTACCAAACCGTTGGATGGAATATCAAGAATCAGCACTGAAACACAGCACCAGCTCCTATTTTCAAATTTTGGAAAATCGTGTTTTTGGGAATTTCAACCTCCCCGTCCAACGTAAAAAAACTTTCCAGCCAGCCGAGGGAGTTTGGCAAGTCCCCGAGGTTGTGATAAGCTATTTAAGAAGCCATTTATATTTCATTTCAATCAGAGCAAATCCACTCTAATTAAAAAATTTCATTGTAAACCAATCAACCTTTGCAGGCGACTTCCCATTCCCAATAATCAGGTGAAGTCATTAATGAGCGACCGCTAGCTCTTAATTCCTCCCCCCACTAAGTCCATTCTCTCTTTTGCATTTTTATTTCCTTCGGTAAGAATGGAGCAATAAAACGATAACAGAAGTTGCTGGGGAGAAAACCTTTAACACTTGGAGTAATTACTTCTCTTTGTGTCTTTCTTTTTAAATTAATTTTAATTACAGGCGTCAGTATTGCCTGTAAAATGTCCACTTTAGTCTAATCTAAAGTAATGTAGCTGCTAATGAAGAGGGAATTCAGTGTGTGGAGCCAAATGGCCTTTTGGCTGTGAGTCTCTCACCCACTGGCTCACTTACATAGTGGTCAAAGATACATGGGCAGGTGGACTCTCTCTCTCCCTCTCCTGCTGCTACTTCAATCATGAAACTGATCACTGATCAGCTGATCGGCTTTTCTGTCGCGAGTCCGTCTCTCTTGTTTGTTTTTGGCCCACTTTGCACCAGAAAGAAACCAGCGGCTGAACAACAGCAGCACGTTTAACCTTGATAAACTGTTCTTCTACACCAGGATCTTTTTCTACGTAGCTGACGGCTTCTAACTGTGAAGGGGCGGATCTAGCAAAGTTTTGCTATCTGAATCTTAAACCAAAGTTTTAATGTGATGTAAAAAGTATGGAAGTCCATTATTGTATATCGGAACTATTAAGTCTAATACCCTAGTAAGCTATAGTACTTTTTCCTTTGGGACTGTACCATCTGGGCAGTCTGCAGTTCTGTTGAAGACAGATGTTGAATCTTTCATCTTTCATTATTTCATTATTGTAGACAAATTATTGTTTTCTGTGCATTTTTTTTATCATGCATTAAATTAAAGTTGATCTAATCGATTAAGCATCATGAGGCGGATTGTGATTCCCTATTTTTTATTTATTTTTTTGCTGGGAGTTGGCAACCATATTAGTTAGGTTGTTTAATATTTCTGCTAAGTACTCTTTAAAATACCAGAACAGGGAGGATGGAGCAGGTTTAAGTTTGTTAGATCTGATCAGTTTTGCTAAAAATTGATTATGAACTTATAAAAAATGCAGCAAAATATTTTAAAAAACAGTTTTATTGATTAAAAAACACTATATCGGATTCATGTCGGTATCGGCAGATATCCAAATTTATGAAACTGGTGTCGGACATTAAAAAGTGGTATTGTGCTATCTCTAATATATATATATATATATATATATATATATATATATGTTACCCCACTTTTATCCTTCAATCCTTCAATCTCAGGTTTGGGGGTCATTGCCCCAAGTGCTCCGATTACCATGGGGAGCCCTGTTGACTTCACATCTTCTTGAGCTCCTCTGTCAGCCTTTAGTATTGCTAAAAGGAACAGGCAACTCCGAAAACATTAGAGCACTTCTGCAAATATGTGACATCTTGATAAATCGAGCAGATATTTGAAATTTACACGCCACCATACTCGCATGAAAATATCTTAAAAGTTTATTTTGTGACCCAGACAGAGTAATATTTCAAACTCTGCCACTCTGTGTTCCTCCGCCACTGCCTCGTTTGAGTTTTGGACAAAATGCATTCTGGGATATTGCATTTCGTCATTTTGAGCGGATTGGAGACAAAAATCTGATTTTTTTGCATCCAAGTCTGTGATTGGCTGGTTTTGTGGCACAAATATAACGGTGTACAGAAAGTTGAACACGCACGGGCACAAGCACATTGCGAGCAAGCGCAAATGCAAAAACTGAGCGAGAGGGGCTGCTGTTGTGTGTGGATGATAGCAAACACTGAAATACATTTTTTGCATGCAGGAATGAATTTTGTTCACTCAAATTTAGTTTGTCTTCGCTGAAAATAAATTTATCCTTAAAATACAACACTTGCACCTGCAAATTTCTTTTACGTGCGCTCAGAAGAGTGGCACAAAAATAACGCCATAGACGATGGTCACTACGAGCAGGTTCAGACTGAGTCCATCAGTTTTTGTGTGAAACTGATTTCTGCAGTAATTCACAGAAGAATTCAGACCAAGATTTTTCCTCCACACTTCTGCTCATGGAAGATTTTGTGAAACATCAAATTATCTTTGAATCATCAAACACTTTGGTTCTGTTTTGGCACTCAGACCTGCTGAACAGCTGATGATTGTGGCCTGGTTTAAAGTAAATCTTACCAAAAGGAATTCAGCAGGCTAAGCCACTGGGACCAGTTGTAGTTGGATGTTGGCATACCTGGCACCAGAGCATCGAATCAGGGCCAACTCTGGCAAGCAGGTACATTTGTGACCCTGTGGACTAGATAATTGTAGCAACTCTTCAACTTTCTTTAGGCGTCAGGAAACCCTTTGTACTTTGTCTTACCATTGGGAATTTATCATAAATCTGGTGTCAGCTCAAAAACTAGACACAAACAGCTGTTTAAGATGCATCTGAAGTGTTAAGGTTTTGTAGTCACATGATCAGGGTTGCAACAAGAAAAGGCAAAGCACTGAGCATCAAGCGTTCACTCATCACTGGACACTTTAGTATCTTTAGAAGCACAAAGGTTATCCTTACAATGGTGGTTTGTAGAGAGCAGTCCTGCAACTCTGATGACAATTTTGCAGCTTCATACAGGAAAACAAGCTGGACCTTTAAAAGAATACCAGACTAGTTACCCATTTGTATTCATTTAGAATCACAGTCTTGGAAACATCGGTGCAACGCCTCTCAAGGCTTTTCAAGTGTCACATCTGCCCCTGCAGCCAGCATGCACACAGAGAGCCGTCCTACTATAGGACCACCCTGCTAATCTCTACACCACTGTGCTCCAGATACACAACAGATACTCTGTAAAACATCATCAGAATTAATTCAGTGTTTCATTCAACTTAAAGGAAACAATAAAACATTAAAATCAAACTCATTTAATAAACCCAATTTTTTCCCTGCAAAATGAATGCATGCATTTTACACCTTAGACGTCTGTACACACAATGTGTTTACTGTTGTTAATGTCACAGGGGGTTAAAACGGCAACAGTTGTTGCCGGTGGGATTAACCTAATTTGCTTTAATTTCCAGTCCAAAGCAACACAAGTACAGTGTTGCTGCTTTGATTGAATGTGGACCTTTGCTGGAAAATGTGATCTACAATTTGATTTGTGATCTTTAATGTAATGTCACTCTATACAACAAATCATGCAGTCTAAAGGACCATGGTGGCTGTTAATCACTGGCGTCAGTTAAAGCCTGTGTGAGCTTTTTTATGTACCAGTTTTTAAAAGGCTCTGAAAGTCTGACACTTTAAAAACGGGAGATTTCAAAAACTGCACAATGAAATAAGAAGACAGAATGACTCGCAACATTTCAACATGGAGGACTAGAAAGAAGCTGCTGAAGAAGTGTGAGGGCCTGCTCTGTGTACGATTTCTCTATGAATGGAAACGATAAAGATGTGCTGGAGTCCTCGGTGTGCGTTCAACGAGCCAAAGTCTGATCACAGTTCAGAGTCTGCAGATATATCGGAAACTTTTCTCTTTACATGCACGCACACAGCCAGGTGCTGTGCTCAGAACAGACAACTACACACAAACACACACACTTGTAGATGCTCATACCTCCTTGGTGCTTCATCTCGATGCCATCCGCCATTTTGTGATATGTCAGAACAGGAGAAAATATATCCTGAAACGTCGGCCACACAAAATGAACTCGACAGTTCACCAGCGCAGTCCGTGATCCAGCACCTTGTTTAAGAAATGTTCCCTGGCAAATTTTCATTGATACATTTCTTTCTGTCTTTTTGGGATTTGTCTGGTGATTTGATCAGATTTCCTTGGTGACTTGATGAGCTTTGTGGAAACTCATCCCTCGGGTTGCGCGACTGTGGGCCTGTAATAGTATCACGGAGCTCCCCCCTCACTCACACGTTTCTGTGATTTGTGTGTGTGATAGAGGCCTCAGTGAGAGACCAAGCGCTAACCTTTACTGAATTGGCTCACACTTAATCCCCTCACCCTGGGGTGACTGGCACAAAAATTCTACGCTCCCTCCCTTTACATGCTTCTTACAACTATTTCACACACACACACACACACACGCACGCACGCACGCACGCACGCACGCACGCACGCACACACACACACACACACACACACACACACACACACAGGAGACATAAAATGTACACGCCATCACCAAACTTGTTCTAGACCCATCCTGCATCAGTTGCATGAACGTATGTCACAGTTTAAACCACACAAACATTCATTCTTTCTGTATTTTGTTTTCTTATCAAACCATAGAAAATACCAACTGCACAATATTTTAAAGATCAGTATGGGCACATTACTGAGTACTATTCTCAGATATTATCCATGCACAGGTTTAAAGCAGAGGAAAACTGATCCAGCTCACTGCTAATGAACGCTCACACATGTATGTGGTAATTCAGATTATTGCCAGAGTTACATGTGCTGCAGAAATGTTCTTTGTCCCTTTAAAGTGCTGATGAAGGGATGTTATGGTCTCTTTTACAGACTACATAGTAATCATTTGGAGTTGTAATTGGACTGATGAGTGCCTGCAGTCACTTTTATGTATTGTGCATTCAATCACTGATGGATTGTGTTTAGTAAAGTAATTTGCTAACCAACGCTCTCCTGCACAGGCAGTTCTAAACCATCTTTCAGTCACATCTGTGCTGTCAGTCCTCTGTGGATGACTCGCACACACTCCTGCACGCCTCAGAGGGAAGCAGTCATGACATTCTTTTGCTAAATAACACTACTATCCTCTGCTGGAAACTCGGACATGAATACACACACACTGCTTCACACAAGTACACAGAATTTCACATACACAAGCACACACAGCCTTTGATGCACACAACAGGAGAGTGAGTACAGAGGGTAGGGAGCCAAACCCCTCTGTGGAGCTTTGGATTATGGGATAGCAATAAGAAAAAAAGAGAGGCTGGTGGGAGTGATTCAAGGAAACAAATAAGAAGAAAGAAAATATAGAATAAAATATAATAAAATAACAAAAAAATGGAACGAGAAAAAAATGAAAACAAATAATGCTTTCACTTTTCACTTTACAAGAAAAAAAATGAAGTTGAATAGGAAGCAAATAACTAAGGAAGAGGTGGAAGTGGAGAACAAAAAAGTTAGAATATGAGAACAGGGCTCCAGAAACACGTGTAAGAGGCGAGGAAAAAGGCAGAGCAGAGAAACAAAGCACAGGAGAACAAGAGGCCGAGCAGGAAGAGAACAGAGAGCGGGGGAAAAGGAAGGATTAAAATCAAATAGACTTACAGGTGCTGTTTTTCCACTCCTTTAAAAGCGACTGACTGAAAGCTGGAAGTGGCTGCAGGAAAGAAGAGAGCGGGAGAGAGAGGGGGGAGTCAGCTGAGGTCACTAGTTTCTCAAGGTAAAAGGAAATATAATATAGAATTAATGCAAACATACATCCATCATTTATTTACTTTTCCATTTTTATTTTGTAGTGTAACAATGCCTGTGAAATAGCAATAGATAATTCAATAATTCAAGGATAAACAAATGCTGAAGGGCAGTGGAGCTCTAAAAAACAAGAACTACAAAAGAAAACGTCACAACCAACATAGACACTAACATATTTGTTCCCATAAGTACTGAATGCACACACACGCACACAGTCTGTCATTATAATCTTGTGCTGTCACAGTTTTCAGCAGTGTGTCTATATGCTGCTCAACTGTATATGACCACATATAATGACACTGTAAGCGTGAGTTTGGATTACATTAAACCAATGATCCACCTCCAAAATAAAAGCTCTCTAGCACCATCTGTTGACAGGGACACTAAGATACATGTGCTGGGACACGACCTTAACAGACCTCCACCCGCTCAATAACGACATACTGAGATGGAGCAGTTTAAAAAATGTGAACATGAAGTAACATTATAGCTAACATAATATAGTTATTATAACTAACTAATGATCTTCAGCAAATAATTCAGTGGTGCTTTAGTTAAGATAGAGGAACAGACACGGGGCAGGGAAAGACAGAGAGGTAACGAGGAATCATGTCTGTGTGAGGAGGTTTCTGCGTTATCAGAAGTATGCATTATGAAATGGTTAAATGGGGTTTTTGTACAAAATACGAGGCAGTAAAAAGTAATAATAAGTAAATAATAATCCAATCCTATCAAACACTGCCAGCGTGTTATTTAAATATACAGAAAACAAGTAAATAGAGTTCTTTGTTTCCATGGATCATGTAAGGAAGGAGGGCACCAGTGGAAAAATCTGTGTGTTTCATGGAAAAATATGGAGACACAAAAGAAAAGAAATGAGGAAAAAAGGATCTGTCTCTCACACACGCATTCACATCTCCAGGTCTCCACGAGCTGCCTGTGCTCAGTGTACGAGGGTCAAAACTGAGCCGCTGAACAACAGTCAACATGAGTATATTGTTCTTTACACTCTATTCTTTTCTTTGATTTTTATATTTTATTTAGTTTAATTTTTTCATCAAACATATTTCTTATTAGGAATGACAGCTTAAAGATAGAGGATATATTGAACTGATTATGAAGGATTTTATAAAAATATTTTTATAACATTTTGAACATTCATAAAGTTAATGATTCAGAAATGACCCACTGGACCCATAAAATATATCACATCTTCATCATTAAATGACAGTTTAAAGGAAGAAGATGCCGTATATCAGAGCCTTTAATAACATCTATAGCATTCAGCAGTATAGAAATTATAATGTTTAGTGACTGTCACACACGTGATTTAATTTAGAGGACAAAGAAAAAACACACACAAACACACCTCTAACTGTGATAAAGTTGTTATGCTGTGTAAAATGTAAAGTGCTTAAGAAATAATTTAATAAATAAATAAAATAATTTAATAGTATCCATAATCACCAAAATCATTTTTATGAAATGATTAAATCGTCATGCACAAACCCTTAAATCGAAATCGCATTTTTAAGGTTGAAATATTATTATTCTCTTTATTTTGCAAATTTACAGTTTTACAAAAAAAATGTAAAAAAATAGTAAAGGAAAAAGACACAACAAAGTTTTTTAATAAAGTCCAAATTATAGCCATTTATGTACATTCATGAATATAACTGTGTTTTAGTGTTTGAATGTTATGTGTTCATGCTCAACTGTGAGTATACTTTAGTTTAGTAAATAAGAATATCATGTCTCATTCTAAACACGTTTTTGACAGATTTCTAAAGTATTTGTGTCTTTTTGTTTTTGTAACAAGTGGTTTTATACATTTTTTAGCATTCTACATGGAAACCGAATGCAATGATTTGCAAATCTCATGAACTTATGAAATAAAATAAAATGAAATCATAAAATGATTCTCATAAACACAAAATATTCTCTATGGAACATAGAAAATGTGAGGTTTCGGAGCCTATGCACTGATTTCCATCCAGTGACAGCATCATGCCTATTTTTTATGCAGTGCTGCCCGAGGGCGCAGAGATCACGGGTACTGATTTTTGTTCTAGTCGTTTGCACACAGCTTTTACACTGCTGGCTTACATGTGTTTTCTACGATATGTCTTGTCATGCTGCACAGCACTTTGATGAAAATTAGAACTACTGTTCATTATTTATGCAGCATTTTTAGAAAACATTTACTTTGCACCTGTGCTTGTCCTAAATGCTCATCATCCTACTGTCCAGAATTTCCACAAAATCTTCACATCCAAACATCACAATGTTCCACATGTTGGACATATCTCACTCCAATCTGTTTGGTTGAGAACGTTTCCCTTAATGGCGGAGTCTTTTTTTATACTGAAATGTATAAAAAAGAAAGAACAAAATGAACCAAAGAACAAGCAGATTAATATTAATAGGGCCGAGCAGATGCACCAGTGCTGTCTATCTACTGCATGTCTTCTCAAAGTGAAGCTTAACCTTAGAAAAGCAAGGCTCACGCACACTACAGCTCTCAGATTTCAGCTCAATTTTTACAGAAGTGCTTGAGATCATGGAATAAATAATCACCCATTTACATGGTAAATCAATAAATTCCACGCTGAGCAGGTGGATGCATGTTCCACCCAGATAAATGCACAGTTGTGATTCGTAGGCAATGAAATTAAAATCACTACCAAAGTTACATCTCCTTATGAATTAGGACAGTCTTTACAAATATTTGAAGCAGCAAGGTCCCCGTGACTTATCTACATTCCGAAAGCTTCAGATCAGCTGTCCAAGTTCAGATAAATGACTGGAAGTACTGACAGAAGGCTTTATCAACATGACAAGAGAGAAAGAACATCCTGAATTCATTCTATTTTTCACCCTATTTATTTATTTATTTAAAAAAAATAAATACATTTTTGCCTTTTTTGGGGCAAATCTTGATGACATATTAAGTAAAAAAAATGCAATTGTATTAATTAATTCCTGAGAATGATTATGGATCAGGGAGTACGGTGCCCCAGGAGAAAAAGAACTTGTTATAAAATCCCACTGAGTAATCTGTTCTGATCTCAAGGAGATTGTATCAGCTTCTAAGGTGATAGATGAATAAAAACATACGTTTAGATAGGTGTCTCAGCATATTTACCAATAACTCATTCATTAACCTTTCTTCACCATCTTATCTGTGAAATGTATCATAAAGAAAGAACAAAATGAACCAAAGAACAAGCAGATTAATATTAATCGTGGTAGGAGCGAGCACATGCACCAGTGCTATGTCTATCTACTGCATTTTTTCTCATTAAAGAAAAAAATGTCAGAGCAAAAACCTGACATTTCCTCTTCCCCCTATAATACCAGTCTTCCACACTCTTCGCTGCCCACTAAGAGTTTGCTGTTGGCAGCTGGCAGCTCAGTGTATGGCCTGTTAGTGAGCTCCTAGATATCACGAGGGAGGGGTTGGACTTGTACAGAAGCAAGAGACAGAGTCGGGGGAGCTTCACTGAGCTCCCCTCACCCCAACCCAGGCCTAATGGTGTGGAGCAGCCCCTTCACTCCTGCTGCTCTCGAAGCATCAAAACTACAGGAAGAGAGTCAGGAGTCATGTCCTATTCTCAGTTTCACTCTGCTAAACAGGTGCAGGAATGCCGGTTTGAGCCCAAAGAAAGACAACATGTACGTTTATACATGCATGGGACTGCCACCTCTTGTGAAGCACAACTATGGAAGAGCTGTATGAGTTTTAGTTCCTTTGAGAAAAACACATTGTACTTGCAAGGGTTGTGTGTTCTAAGTGTGTGTGTGTGAGTCCCTCAGAGCAGGACATGGCTGCAATGACAGAAGTTTAATCCCTCTGGATTTCTGGGTTTGAGTTTAAACAAGAAAGCGAGTCGAAGCATAGTACACCCACTCTTTCAAGTCTTTACCCAACTGGAACTTCTGTCAAATAAAAACCTCTGTCCAATAAATACTACGGAGGAAGAAAGCCTCTGGCACCAGCTTTCCCCCGCTGTGAAAGTTTTTAAGAGGCAGCAGCGTAAGCCCTCTGCTGATATTGGCCTTTGATAAAAAATCAGTCGGGTCCAGCTGCTGTCGTTCGTCTCTGATATGATGGAGGTTTCTGCCTGACCATAGCTTGTGCTTTCATTCTTATTATTTTTATATAAGATATTGTGGCAAGAAAACTAATCATTTCACCGCTGTATGGAATTTAAATCCACATCCCGGTGTGAAACCTGCCTCCTTCTGCCGATCAATTCTTTTCCCCAATCCAGTTTCCCAGGAATTATATTCATACTGAATGATAGAGCGTTGCACAACCAATACTAATGTTAAGTGATGCTGCAAACATGTAGAGACTGCTGTTCTGTGGTAGTCGGTTGATGGATGACAGTGGAACAGTTATGACACGTATGGATATTAAGAAGCATCTGTCACTCATACACCCACAGGGAGAGTTTTTAAAGCTAGCAGGGACACACCATGAACACAGTACGTAAACATTTCAGAACTGAGAGAGTCCAAATGTTACATATATATAAAACAATGCTGAGCTGTTAGAGTCAGCAGTTCTACAAGAATATTTCATTACAATACAGTTTGAAGGCTTCATATCTTCTCAGCAGAATATTTTCCATTTTCATCAAACTGATGCAGTACAGCAAGCTGTAAGGATGATGCAATTCTGGGCAGTTGTCCTGTTTGCCAGTTTGTCTTCAGTACAGTTCAAGAAGAAAGGTAATAATAAACATACAGGTATGAAAGATTAGAGACAGAAGAGCGAATGAATGTACCTATGCAAATGAACACAAACAGAGGTTGCTTTAACAACAATGTAAGCTTCCCTTAAAAAGAAATGTTTTTAAAGAGGTTTTACATTTTGAAAAAGAACCTAGCCAATCAGCAGTTCAGAGAAGTTACAAAGCAATATCATTCATATGACATTATCACTACCACCTATTATATAAATAAAAACAGAACTGAAAAGAACAGACCAAGTACATGAGACTGAACTGAAATGAAAACACACACACTAATGAAAAATTCACAGCTTTATTTTCTTTTACTGTCCTGCTTATTCTAGAAAGAAAATACAAAAAAACCGTCAGTGACAGCCACACAGGCGTGGCTTCCTCTCGCACAGTGTGAGCACAGCCTGAGGTTGGACGTTTGGCCTTCTATGGTTGTGAGCATACTGCCACCTAGAGGCACACTGGGAGGATACGTTCCTTAAGTGATACACAATGAAGGAAACGCTCGACATGGTCATGATGCTGGTCCTCAGAAAATGGTTAGAAGTGTTCAGAACTGTAGAATACTGGGCCTAGCACTTTGTCAGTTCGTCTGTGTGATGACACAACACTGACTATGTTACAAATTATAATTCCTAAAAGGGCAGGTTAAAAACTCCAATCGTAAACTCCGTCTGTTTCATTTGTGTCGCCATTTTCAAACCACTTTAGGTTTAGATTTAATAAACTGAAGTAAACCCACACTAGATAAGACATCCAGGATATATATACATGTAGATATATAAATATTCACAAATGATTTTCCTCAATCACCCTTCCACCTGCTGTCTCTCTTAGCCAAGGTCACATGACAGAGACATAATGCAGTCATGGAGTAGCTGTTGATAATCAACATGATTCCTCTCTTTCTCCACCATTCTGTGTTTGAGCACTGTTTAATGACTCTGCTTAATTTCTCAGGGGAGAAACAGTAATAAGTGATCACTGACAAAAGGATTTCTTTGGAGACATTCACATTATCTCTGCTTGGTCACCCAGCTCAGCTTGTCTGTTTATGTTAGTCTGTCTGGCACTTCTTTACTGTAACATCCTGCACAATCTGTGTGCAGCAAATATTTGGATATTAACCAGTCAACTTCATTACAATAAAATGTGCTCCTGGCATTTTTATAGATGTTATTTTAAGACATCTACACAACCTAAACACTCGTGCTGAAAAAGCAAACGCCAATGTGTCATGGGGTTCTTCCATAATCCTCCAAATGACAGGTGTGACTGGTGCCCATGGATCCACACCCTTTAAAAAAAAGGATCTGCAGCCGATCTCCGACTGCCTGACAGCACCGGAGACCCAGGAGCTCCTGTGCCAAGGCCCTAATACAGAGTTTGTTTTTTAAAAATATAATAACAGTCAGGAATTTTTAAGGTTTTTGTCGGTCAGTGTATACTACAGCCACACATCTTCAAGTCGATTAAGCAGAGCAATAAGTCAAATTATAAAAGCAGTACCGTTTTGCACCTAATCAATGACTTATTCCAGCAACAGAACATCTTCAAGCTAAGGATGAGTATGTTGCCTGCCTGCTGGCATATTCACTGTTACAGGATGATATCTGCCATCTGAAACCGGACCATAGGAGCAAGAAAAAGCTTATCATGGAGTTTTATCAGAGTGGACCAACTAAGCTCATGGCTTCTCTGTGGGCCTCCTGCTGTGGTAACAGCAGTTACTGCCCCTCCACTCAGTGCTCAGTCCAGCGACACCACACTCCCCTGCTCCGATTTAGCCACTGGAGGAGCCTCTGGCCAATGAGAGGTAGCCCATTCTTGGGGCTAAGCCAAAGTCCCAAGTGTGGCACATGCCCTGGGTCCTGGTAAAGAGCAGCAAGGTTAGTGCTAGACACATTCTTTGTCTACAAGCAGAGGCGATTTGGCTGGTCAACAAATTTTATTTACTGTAAAAAAAAACATGGATACAGAAACGTATTATTTCTGGTGTGGGACCACTTGAGTGACCAGTTCAGTTCTCCTGACCATGTGCTCCTGTGCAAGACGATGTTTAAGGCACTGCCTCGGTCGCTACCAGAGAGATGCTACTCGGTCAGCTCAGTGACACTGAGGACTGTTGTTTCACCAAAGAAGCAACAGCTACTGGACACCAAAACTGATCTCACCAAGACACTTCTCATAATGGCCCGCTCTCCACCGGACACTGCTGTGTCCCCCTACTTGGGTCCTTCAACAATTCTCCTCCAGACTGCCTTTCTTTAGCAGAGACAGCTACACAGCTCGCTCCTGCAGAAGCAGCAGTTGGCACTTTTCTTGTTTGGGTACTGCTGCCGCCACTGCTGATCCTGCTGTCACTGCCCCAACTGTTGCACCACAGCGCTCACTTGCTACAATCCTCACTAACTGCTCATCATCTATCACTATCTTAAGGCCGCGTTTACCAATGGTGCTAGTTGTTGGCACCTCTATGGTCTGACAAAGGAAGTGCATGATAGCTGTACCTTCTGCTATCCAGGTACCTTTGAGAAATACATTATTCCAAATGTTCTGCAGCTGTTGAAAATAAAACACCACAAAGCTCCTGCAACTGCACCACTAATGAATCAAAAGGTAGTCAGCCTCAAGCAAGACTTTGTGCACCTTGTTGACCGCCAAACAGAGGCATGACACCGGATTGGAGATGATAAAGTGCTTATTCTGCGTCAACTGCCCATCTGGATATAGGACTATGAATAAAATTCCTTTTGTGGACAAATTCACATCATTCCTCAACCACCCTGAACTTTTTAAAGACAGATCACCTTCGCCCAAACCACTGGGATTCAAATATTCTGTCCACAAATAGTAAACTCATCCTTCACTCCTCTAGGATTTCTACAGCTTAATGCCTTAATGCCTGTTAGCTATTCTTACTACTGTTAATCTGCACAACCACTGTTTCATCACCACCATTCCTTTCCCAGTCTTAAGGTCTGCCACCTCCACTCTACCATTTCCGGAGAAAAATACTGACCATATTTCTTCACCTAGACTTAATAATCGAATTACTGTGCAGTGTAAGCCTCTGCTTCTCCTGTAGTCATTGCCCTTTGTAATCGTAGAAAGTTTTATCTGATAAATTATTTATTCTTAACAATTCTTTAAAAATCCTACAATGATTTTCTTAAGTAATTTTCTAATTAGCCCTCATCTGTTGTTAAATTTGACAAGATAATTTTGTAGGTGACTTTGATTTGAATAATTAATTTAAATTTATGATCCCTTCAACATCCCCTGCAGACAGATTTCGGAGACAGACACTATCTCTACTTTTAAGATTAGGCTTCAAACTTTCCTTTTTGCTAAAGCATATAGTTAGGGCTGGATTAGGTAACTGAATCATCCCTTGGTTTACAGTGCAGTAGGTGTAGGCTGCTGGGGGATGATGAACTGAGTGGTTTTCTTTTTTCTTTAGTCACCTTTTCCACTCACTATGTGTTTCTACAGCTCTCTGCATTTAATCATTACTTAATATTAATCTCTGGCTCTGTTCCACAGCATGCCTTTTGTACTGCCTTCCTCCCCTCCCCCACAGCAGTTGTTGCCAAAGTGCTTGCTCATAGGGGGTCATATGATTGTTGGGGTTTCCCTGTATGTATTATTGTAGGGTCTACCTTAAGATATAAAGTGCCTTGAGGTGACTGGTGTTGTGATTTTGTGCTGTATATATAAAAAAGTTGAACTGAATTGAATCAAACTGTACAATCAGAGAATTTTTTAACATAAGACATATTAACACTGTTGTGTATTACTGGCTGCACTTAAAATGCTGGGGCTGACATAATACAGATATAACTCATTCCAGAATTCGGGGGCAGCCAAGAAAAGAAATAAAAAGCTTAACTGTAGAGAGCTGCCCCAGCTTTCACTACTGTATTTATTTCTTTGTCTATTTTAAGAGCTGTGTCCATTTTCACTGCAAGGTTGGTAACAACTGGTTTGACACAGGATATGAGAGGACTAGTCAGACGGTCGGACACCTGGGCCATTCTGTCCAAACATAATGATCTCTGTTTATTAAAATTTAATTCAAATGTAATTCAAATTTAAAAAATTCAGAGACAGCCATGCTGTGATGTCCTTGGGACATCCTGACGTAGGGCTAAGGGGGTTAGGGTCATTGTATTTTAATGGTTAAGTAAATCTGACAAAAGTAATGTGCACACGTCTGCGTGTCCCTATTAGCTGAGGTAAGGCTGTCGTGGTCTGGCGACTCCATGTTTGTGTTGTTTTATTACTAATATTCTTCAGTGTAGTTAGTTTCTAGTGTTTTGTTCTGTTTCTGTGCCTCCCCTGTGTTCCTGGTGTCATGTCTCTAGTGAAAGTGTAATTCTGTATTCTTGTTCTCCTTATTTTTCTCAGTGTATTATGTGCTTAGTTCTGAGTCTTTGTTCTCTGTCAGTGTCTTCCCTGTGTTCCACATCTAGTTACTTTTGTCTCTGTGTTTCATGTTTCCTCTGCTCCCGAGTCTGTCATGTTTCCACGTCTCAGTGTCAAGTCTGTGTCTGTTCCATGCTTCAGATTTTATTCTGATAGTCCGTGTCCTGTGTTCAGTATGCTGAGTTTTGCTTCTCGTTGTCTCTTTATGCTTGATTATTCCCAGCTGTGCTCCTCCTGTGTCTGAGTCCTTCGTTACTCCCTTGTGTATTTAATCCCTGTGTTTTCCTCTGTCTGTTGTCATGTTGTTAACCCTCATGTACCCACTCTGTGCTGTGTGTGATTGCTCCGAGCTCCTGGTCTTTCTTCGTTCTCTGTTTCCAGTGCAGTTTCCTTGTTTCCTAGTTTTTATTTCTAGTTTCTAGTTTTTGGTTTTGTTGTCTGTATTAGTGTTAGTTTATTTAGTGTCATAAACTTATGGTAACTTAGAGGGGAGGATAAAATAGGGAGAGCCAGATTTGATTTGAGTAATAACTTTCTAATAGCTAAAAGGAGAGAGAGAGATTAAAACTGGCTAAATACTGCAGGAGTCATACAGGAAAACACATTCATATTGCTAATAATTAAAACTTTGTCATACAGGAATTGTTTCAGCTAAGAACTCATCCGTAATAAACTCTGTTATACACTCAACAAAAATATAAACGCAACACTTTTGTTTTTGCTCCCATTCCCCATGGGATGGACGTAGAGACCTAAAATTCATTCCAGATACACAATATAACCATCCCTCCCAAACAGTGGTCACAAATCAGTCCAAATGTGTGGTAGTGGGCACATCTGCTATATTGAGATAATCCATCCCACCTCACAGGTGTGCCACATCAGGATGCTGATCTGACATCATGAGTAGTGCACAGGTGTACCTCAGACTGCTCACAACAAAAGGCCACCCTGGAATGTGCAGTTTTGTCTCACAGCAAAATGCCACAGATGCCACAAGCAATGAGGGAGCGTGCAATTGGCATGCTGACAGCAGGAATGTCAACCAGATCTGTCGCCCGTGCATTGAATGTTCATTTCTCAACCATAAGCCGTCTCCACAGGCGTTTCAGAGAATATGGCAGCACATCCAACCGGCCTCACAACCGCAGACCTCGTGTAACCACACCAGCCCAGGACCTCCACATCCAGCAGGTTCACCTCCAAGATCGTCTGAGACCAGCCACCCAGACAGCTGCTGGAACAATTGGTTTGCACAACCAAACAATTTCTGCACAAACTGTCAGAAACCGTCTCAGGGACGCTCAACTGCATGCCCGTCGTCCTCATCGGGGTCTTGACCTGACTCCAGCTCGTCGCCGTAACAGACTTGTGTGGGCAAATGCTCACATTCGATGGCGTCTGGCACGTTGGAGAGGTGTGCGCTTCACGGATGAATCATGGTTCACATTGTTCAGGGCAGATGGCAGCTGAGAATGTCCCAGTTCTTGCATGGCCAGCATACTCACCGGACATGTCACCCATTGAGCATGTTCGGGATGTGCTTGACCGGCGTTTACGACAGCGTGTACCAGTTCCCACGAATATCCAACAACCTCGCACAGCCATTGAAGTGGAGTGGACCAACATTCCACAGGCCACAATTGACAATCTGATAGACTCCATGCGACAATGTGTTGCACTGCATAAGGCAAATGGTGGTCACACCAGATACTGACCGGTTCTGGGTCCCCAGACCCCCAATAGCGCAAAAAACTGCACATTCCAGGGTGGCCTTTTGTTGTGGGCAGTCTGAGGTACACCTGTGCGCTACTCATGATGTCAGATCAGCATCCTGATGTGGCACACCTGTGAGGTGGGATGGATTATCTCAATATAGCAGATGTGCCCACTACCACACATTTGGACTGATTTGTGACCACTGTTTGGGAGGGATGGTTATATTGTGTATCTGGAATGAATTTTAGGTCTCTACGTCCATCCCATAGGGAATGGGAGCAGTAACAAAGGTGTTGCGTTTATATTTTTGTTGAGTGTATTTAGGTGGACAGCAAATCAAGGCACACAGACTAAAGCAATTGCTTCCAAGCTAAAACATATTCAGTTTAAAACTAGAGATACATGATAGGTGACAACAGTTAAATGTATTTGTAGCCGCCACCCACCCTCGACCAGTCACTGGTAAGCTAAAATATCAACACACAGAGGAAATCCAGCCTATGAGCCTCAATTCTGATCATTTCCTGATTACATTTACATTTGCAATAATTGATTACACAGCAGTGGAGAGTAGACTTCATCACAGTAGACGTCTTTCTGAAAGTGCTGTAACTAAGTTTAATAATATAATCCACCCAATGTTATCATCTTCAATGCCCTACCTGAATGCTGCTCCAACAGAGGTCGATTATCTTGTTAATAATTTCACCTCCTCACTACGTACGACTCTGGATACTGTAGCTCCTGTGAAAACTAAGGTCTCAAATCAGAAGTACCTGACTCCGTGGTATAATTCTCAAACACATACCCTAAAGCAGATGACTCGTAAGCTGGAGAGGAAATGGCGTGTCACAAATTTAGAAGATCATCATTTAGCCTGGAGAAATAGTTTGCTGCTTTATAAGAAAGCCCTCCGCAAAGCCAGAACATCTTACTATTCATCACTGACTGAAGAAAATAAGAACAACCCCAGGTTTCTCTTCAGCACTGTAGCCAGGCTGACAAACAGTCAGAGCTCTGTTGAGCCAACCATCCCTTTAATGTTAACTAGTAATGACTTCATGAACTTCTTCACAAATAAAGTTTTTATCATTAGAGGAAAAATTACCAATAATTATCCCAGATGTAACATTATCTACAGCTACTCTTAGTACCATTGATATTCATTTAGACTCTTGTTCTCCAGTTGATCTTTCTGAGTTAACTTCAATAATTAGTTCCTTCAAACCAGCAGTCCCCAACCCCCGGGCCTCGGACCGGTACCGGTCCGTGAGTCGTTTGGTACCGGGCCGCGAGAGTTGAGGCTCAGGTGTGAAATGTCTGGTTTTCAGGGTTTTTAAAGGCCAGTCCGTGAAAATATTGTCGGGCATAAAACGGTCCGTGGCGCAAAAAAGGTTGGAGACCGCTGCTCCAAACCATCAACGTGTCTTTTACACCCCATTCCTACAAAACTGCTCAAAGAAGTCCTGCCATTAATTAATGCTTCAATCTTAAATATGATCAACCTATCTCTAATAATCAGCTATGTACCACAGACCTTCAAGGTGGCTGTAGTTAAACCTTTACTTAAAAAGCATATCTAGACCCAGCAGTCTTAGCTAATTATAGGCCAATCTCCAACCTTCCTTTCATATCAAACATCCTTGAAAGAGTAGTTGTCAAACAGCTAACAGATCATCTGCAGAGGAATGGCTTATTTGAAGAGTTTCAGTCAGGTTTCAGAGCTCATCACAGCACAGAAACAGCTTTAGTGAAGGTTACAAATGATCTTCTTCTGGCCTCTGACAGTGGACTCATCTCTGTGTTTGTCCTGCTAGACCTCAGTGCAGCGTTCGATACTGTCGACCCTAATATCCTATTAGAGCGATTAAAACATGCTGTAGGTATTACAGGTACTGCACTGCAGTGGTTTGTATCATATCTATCTAATAGACTCCAGTTTGTGCATGTAAATGGAGAGTCCTCTTCACACACTGAGGTTAATTATGGAGTTCCACAGGGTTCAGTGCTAGGACCAATTCTGTTTATATTATACATGCTTCCCTTAGGCAGCAACATTAGAAGACATAGCATACATTTACACTGCTATGTAGATGACACCCAGCTCTATCTGTCCATGAAGCCAGATAACACACACCAATGAGTTAAACTGCAGGAATGTCTTAAAGACATAAAGACCTGGATGGCCGCTAACTTTCTGCTTCTTAATTCAGATAAAACTGAGGTTATTGTACTCGGCCCTGAAAAGCCTAGAAATGTGGTATCTAAGCAGATTCTTACTCTGGATGGCATTACCTCGGCCTCCAGTAACACTGTGAGGAACCCTGGAGTCATTTTTGACCAGGACATGTCCTTCAACGCACATATTAAACAAATATGTAAGACTGCTTTCTTCCATTTGTGCAACATCTCTAAAGTTAGAAATATTCTGTCTCAGAGTGACGCTGAAAAACTAGTTCATGCATTTATTACTTCCAGGCTGGACGACTGTAATTCATTATTATCAGGATGTCCAAAAAACTCGCTGAAAAGCCTTCAGCTAATCCAAAATGCTGCAGCAAGAGTCCTGACAGGGACTAGAAAGAGAGAGCAGATTTCTCCTGTTTTGGCTTCCCTTCATTGGCTTCCTGTTAAATCCAGAATTCAAAATCCTGCTCCTCACATACAAGGTCTTAAATAATCAGGCCCCATCTTATCTTAATGACCTTATAGTACCATATCACCCTATTAGAGCACTTCGCTCTCGCTCTGCAGGCCTACTTGTTGTTCCTAGAGTATTTAAAAGTAGAATGGGAGGCAGAGCCTTCAGTTTTCAGGCCCCTCTTCTGTGGAACCAGCTTCCAGTTTGGATTCGGGAGACAGACACTATCTCTACTTTCAAGATTAGGCTTAAAACTTTCCTTTTTGCTAAAGCATATAGTTAGGGCTGGACCAGGTGACCCTGAATCCTCCCTTAGTTATGCTGCAATAGACATAGGCTGCCGGGGGATTCCCATGATGCATTGAGTTTTTCCTTTCCAGTCACCTTTCTCACTCACTATGTATTAACAGACCTCTCTGCATTGAATCATATCTGTTATTAACCTCTGTCTCTCTTCCACAGCATGTCTTTATCCTGTCTTCCTTGTCTCACCCCAACAGCAGCAGATGGCCCCGCCCCTCCCTGAGCCTGGTTCTGCCGGAGGTTTCTTCCTTTTAAAAGGGAGTTTTTCCTTCCCAGTGTCGCCAAAGTGCTTGCTCATAGGAGGTCATATGATTGATGGGTTTTGCTCTGTATCTATTAGTGTAGGATCTACTGTACAATATAAAGCACTTTGAGGCGACTGCTGTTGTGATTTAGCGCTATATAATATATAATATATATATATATATATAATATATAGGAATTGAATAATGAAGGTTTAATTGGTTAGCCATCTACCATTATTTAGAGCAGTCCTAGTAGGATCCGCCTGCCTAGACCCAGCTGTTTAAGAAATTCGTTTCAATGGCTAAAGGCTCTGTGGGTTCACTCCAACTCCAGGTGAGAGAAAGTGGGGAAGCTGGATCTTCTCAGCTGAGCCAGTGTTGTGCCAAATAGTGAGCACATGCCCAAAAGTGATTTCCGGTATTTGCCAAAACATTATTATGGATATTTAAAAAGTTATAAATGATTTGTTGGCCTAGCATCTGTGAAAAATATGTCAAACATGTCTCGCATAATTGATATCGAGACATTTTAAGACAGAAATAACATTTCTGTCATGAAGTAGAAGTTGCAATCAGTTTTTGGCAGCAGGACTTTTATGTATCCTTTAATTTCAAATGAAAAACTCTCAATGACTTAAAATCTTTTTTCTAGAGAGATTGGGCCAAGAGGGCAACAGTCACTGCAATAATTATGATCTAACAGTTATGTAAAGATGCTTTGAGTAGCCAACTGTATTAATTACTTTTTGGAACAATGCCGGCAACCAGCCAGGTGCCAACAGGTCACAGGAGAGACGCGAGACAAAAACGCCAGTGCAACAGACTGAATTCAGCCATAATGCCTTAAGAAACTGTTCTGTTACTTCCAGATGATAGTGTCAGGTGTGTTATCAGTGTTTCATTAGCAGTCCACTGTGTTTGCCCAGAGGTTTAAAGCTCTGTGAGTTGGGGCTGAGGTGTGGTGTAGTTAGGGTCTATGCTTCATATGAGAACAGAGGTGGGAAAGGGTCCTGTGTGCGAGTGTTACTCCTTCTCAGTTTCTCTGTGGCAAGTTGAATATTTAAGAGAGCTTTGCAATAGTGGGTCAGTCGAGTCAGCAAGGTTCAAATAAAAGTGATACAAACATTATAAAAACACAGCATGAACAACTAACAGCTGTAGACACAAGCCATGCATAGTGACACCATCTTAACTATTAACGTGATATAAATGTCGTCGCTCATCAAACCCTTCAACTAGCTTTATGACAAATAAAATCTGGTTACAGAAAAAAGCACATTACTTTTTTTAAGCCTTTTTCTGGCTTTATTGGAAAGTACAGTGAAGATGGATGGAAAGCAGAGGGGAAACTCAGCCAAACAGCATAATGATATTCTTATGTGCTTGGATAAAGGTGAACATTCAGTTTTTGTCGTGATTGACTTATCTGCTGCCCTGGATATTACTGATTGTACCATTCACAACAACAGATTACAGAACTGGCTTGACATCAGTGGTACTGCGCTCCAAAGGTCAGGCTGTACATCGGCCCCCATTCCCAGTAACATCATCATGTTTCCCTTCTCTGGCTCCCACTTTAAAATCCTATTACTAACATAAAAAGCTCTACAGAGACAGATCCCTACTTATGTATCAGAGCTACTGAGACCTCGTCACTACAGCCAACAGATCATCTGATCAAGGTCTCCTAACTGTTCCACGCTCTTACTTTAAAACCAGACTTTGGAACAGCTTTCCACAGCCTACCAGGCTGGCTGATTATGTGATTTATTCAGCTACCTGTTAATGATTTCCCCATTATATTGGGCCCATAGTTTACATAGTTTCTGAGTGTGTGGAAGGGTCTATGTTGGAATTAATGTATGACCCTAAAATTCATTTCAAGTGCCTGTATTTTAGAACATGTATAATTAGTTTTAATTATAACATTATGTGGCTTTTATTCATCTGTGATGCACCTACTAATTCTGTATACTACTATGTGGATATTAACTTTATTTGTACAGTGCTATAAAAATGAAAAGATCATTTCATAAAAGGAAGTTTTGAAGGTATGAATAAAATGTAGTTAATGAATACTTATCTGTTAAACTGATAAACAGTGAGTCAGAATATTGTACATCTAGTATAATAACATGTGTACCACTGGGAAAAACAGTTACTACAGTTGATCGTCTGCCACCACCTCACTCATGTCACAGCAACCCTCTGCATGTGGTCCTTCCATCCAGGTATCTTATGTTCCTGCCTGAAAGTCCATCTTCAAAATTTTTTGCCAAATATATCCACTATCCCTCCTCTGTACATGTCCAAACCATTTCAGCCTTTCCTCTCTAATTTTGTTTTCAAGCTCAAACCTGATCTGTCCCTTGGATACACTAATCTTGTATGTCCTGGTCACTTTCAACAAAAGCTTAGTATCTTCAACTCTGCCACCACCAGCTTTTCTCTTGACAAACCACTGACACTCACCTCCCAAGCTCCATCCTGCCTGTACTCTCTTCTTTTCCTCTCTTATGTACTTTTCATTGCTTTGGTTGGCTTGCTACTCTCGCTAGAGATCACAATGTCATCTGCAAACATTATACAGGGAGTGCAGAATTATTAGGCAAATGAGTATTTTGTCCACATCATCCTCTTCATGCATGTTGTCTTACTCCAAGCTGTATAGGCTCGGAAGTCTACTACCAATTAAGCATATTAGGTGATGTGCATCTCTGTAATGAGAAGGGGTGTGGTCTAATGACATCAACACCCTATATCAGGTGTGCATAATTATTAGGCAACGTCCTTTCCTTTGGCAAAATGGGTCAAAAGAAGGACTTGACAGGCTCAGAAAAGTCAAAAATAGTGAGATATCTTGCAGAGGGATGCAGCAGTCTCAAAATTGCAAAGCTTCTGAAGCGTGATCATCGAACAATCAAGCGTTTCATTCTAAATAGTCAACAGGGTCGCAAGAAGCGTGTGGAAAAACCAAGGCGCAAAATAACTGCCCATGAACTGAGAAAAGTCAAGCGTGCAGCTGCCAGGATGCCACTTGCCACCAGTTTGGCCATATTTCAGAGCTGCAACATCACTGGAGTGCCCAAAAGCACAAGGTGTGCAATACTCAGAGACATGGCCAAGGTAAGAAAGGCTGAAAGACGACCACCACTGAAGAAGACACACAAGCTGAAACGTCAAGACTGGGCCAAGAAATATCTCAAGACTGGTTTTTCTAAGGTTTTATGGACTGATGAAATGAGAGTGAGTCTTGATGGGCCAGATGGATGGGCCCGTGGCTGGATTGGTAAAGGGCAGAGAGCTCCAGTCCCACTCAGACGCCAGCAAGGTGGAGGTGGAGTACTGGTTTGGGCTGGTATCATCAAAGATGAGCTTGTGGGGCCTTTTCGGGTTGAGGATGGAGTCAAGCTCAACTCCCAGTCCTACTGCCAGTTTCTGGAAGACACCTTCTTCAAGCAGTGGTACAGGAAGAAGTCTGCATCCTTCAAGAAAAACATGATTTTCATGCAGGACAATGCTCCATCACACGCGTCCAAGTACTCCACAGCGTGGCTGGCAAGAAAGGGTATAAAAGAAGAAAAACTAATGACATGGCCTCCTTGTTCACCTGATCTGAACCCCATTGAGAACCTGCGGTCCATCATCAAATGTGAGATTTACAAGGAGGGAAAACAGTACACCTCTCTGAACAGTGTCTGGGAGGCTGTGGTTGCTGCTGCACGCAATGTTGATAGTGAACAGATCAAAACACTGACAGAATCCATGGATGGCAGGCTTTTGAGTGTCCTTGCAAAGAAAGGTGGCTATATTGGTCGCTGATTTGTTTTTGTTTTGTTTTTGAATGTCAGAAATGTATATTTGTGAATGTGGAGATGTTATATTGGTTTCACTGGTAAAAAATAAATAATTGAAATGGGTATATATTTGTTTTTTGTTAAGTTGCCTAATAATTATGCACAGTAATAGTCACCTGCACACACAGATATCCCCCTAAAATAGCTAAAACTAAAAACAAACTAAAAACTACTTCCAAAAACATTCAGCTTTCATATTAATGAGTTTTTTGGGTTCATTGAGAACATGGTTGTTGTTCAATAATAAAATTATTCCTCAAAAATACAACTTGCCTAATAATTCTGCACTCCGTGTAGTGTACTGAGACTGCTGCCTGACCTATAAGTCAACCTGTCACCATTCCAAACAAGAAGGAGAGTTTTACTTTCTCAAATAGGATGGACTCGAATAGGTACAGCCACTTAAAATGGCTTAAACAATTGTATTTCATATTTTTTATGAAATAAAAAATATATAAATGAAAACTTATGAAATGTCTATATACAATCTATATACTGAAAAGCTAAATAATAAAAAGGGTAATACTGTTAACTGCTCATTTTGATTGACAGTTTACTTTGTTATGGTAATGGCCTGTATTTATATAGCGCTTTACTAGTCCCTAAGGACCCCAAAGCGCTTTACATATCCAGTCATCCACCCATTCACACACTGGTGATGGCAGCTACATTGTAGCCACAGCCACCCTGGGGCGCACTGACAGAGGCGAGGCTGCCGGACACTGGCGCCACCGGGCCCTCTGACCACCACCAGTAGGCAACGGGTGAAGTGTCTTGCCCAAGGACACAACGACCGAGACTGTCCAAGCTGGGGCTCGAACCGGCAACCTTCCGATTACAAGGCGAACGACCAACTCTTGAGCTACGATCGCCCCCGTTATGCTTTGTCTGTGAAGGTTCTCAGTCATCCAGGTCATCGTAGTCAAAGGAGCTTGCAAAGAAAAGCGTCTGGACTTCTTTAAGTTGCTTGAAGACGTTTCACCTCTCATCCGAGAAGCTTCTTCAGTTCTAAGGTCAAATGGTGGGGAGTCCCAGATTTAAACCTGTTATGCTTTGTTATGCTTTGTTTGTCAACTGGGCTGTGATACTACATTGTCTATCCCTCATCATTCACACTAACAGCTCATTTATATGACAGTAAGCAGTCTGTGTTACTTGTACCCTGTCAAACAACAGATCCTTAACTTTTTCCCTCTCTATGATCACTTGAGTCTTATTGAGTCTTACTAATACAAGTGATTGGGTGAAATGAATGTTCAAGGCTGTTAACAATAGCGTCTCTTGCAAAACTCGGTCGTGGTTTCCTATAACATAACAACACTCTTTTCTTAACTACATAGATCTTAGTGCGTGAATTATGTATTATAATAAATGAACTGGTACCATGCTTTTCCATGCTGAACTCTCAAAGCAGTCTTACTACAAGTCTCATTAACCCAGTGACACATATACTTTCATACAAGCGACTTGTTTAACATTAACGTGCAAACTCACACTCTGATGGATGTATTGGAAGCAACTCAGGGTTGACTATCCTGCTCCAATGTACTTCAGCATGCAGGCTGGAGTTGCTGGGTAATCAATTCACCAACCTTCCAATTGGTAGATGACTCACTTAACCTTCATAGCTGCCCTATTACATATTGTTGTTGTCAGACATTTCATTATGGGTTTATGAGCATTGGTACTTTCAAGTCGGATGATAAATACAGCAAACAGTCTTCTTTGTTCTTATTTTGGGACATCTAAACATTGTTACTCCATGACCACTTTGGCTCTTTTGTGCTGACACATTGAAATAACTTGAACTAGCCAATGTATTTATTTGTTTGGTTATTTAATAATTTGTCATGTATACAGACAGGGACCAGTGCATTTGACAATGACATGTCCCCCAAAGGAAATCAGACGTTTGCACTTGCCCCACTGGCCATCCACAGCGGTTTTTAATATGAGACCAAATATAGGATGAGGCATTTGGGAGGTTCTTGTTTTGGTTAGGAGGCAGTCAAGCTTCAGGACCATCATTAGATTCAGAGTCTCATAATTAATATGTGGACACAACATTGAAACTACTGCAGGTGAAGAACATTAATCAAATCTTTACAATGCAGCATACTTTTAGGAGATTGTTGCTCACAGTTATTGTATTTCATTTTTGGCCTTTATTGGATAGAGACAGTGTAGAGAGACAGGAGAGAGAGAGACGTGCAGCAAAGGGCTGCAGGTCAGACTCAAACCCAGGCCAACTGGTCTCCACCCAGACAGCATATGATAGCCTGCTCACCCACTGAGCTAAACCAGTACCATGCTTATACTCTTAGTTACATACTATAACTACACTTTATGTGGATACGATTTTTGTTAGTTTCTCTAACCCAAACACTTTTGGACAGTAGCCACATAATAGGATGACATTTCCCAACAGCAGCTGCCTCTATCCAGCATATGCAGCTGATGCCACATGACATCCACTCATGGGTCAGACTTGGTTTCATAGCACAAAGCCTTAGAAATGGCTTTGTAACCCTTTGTACGCTCATAAATTTTGCTCTCTTTGTTTCTCGGCTGATTTTTTTTTTTTGTGCCATGCCGTGTTGCTGTTTGAGATCTTTTAGCCTACTTTGCTTTGTCGGACAGGTTCTATTTCTAGTTCTGATTTCTTTATTTACCAGGTCTGATAATAAAGTCTGTTTGACAAGTGTAACTGAAGTCAGCTTTGCCACTCCTGACTTTAAATTTTTTTTATTAATGTCAAAAGTGTTAAAGAAGTACATGACGGTGGTGAAGGAGATGTATGGTGGTGTGTGTTACAAATGGGTTCAAGGTGAGGATGTGATTACATCAGGGATCTGAGCCCCAGACAGGTTGACTGATGATGTCAGGAGTTTCCGTGGACGCTCCACAGAAGGGTGACGACACTGTGATTGTTAGTGAGAGTAGGGAGCAGCCTGAAGAGGTGGAGGTATGCTCTAGACCAGGGGTAGGCAACCTTTTTGATTACGAGTGCTATCTAAAATTTCCTCAGAAGTCAATGTCCCATATAATTGCATTAGCAATAAATTTAATAATGCTCTATATTAACAGTTGCTGCGCTGAGCGGAGAGCTACTGAAGCATTTGAAGTGTCGCAATGTGGAAATTTCAACATCACTTGAAAAAACTGAGAGCTAGCAACATCCCTCTCACCAGTAGGCTAAGTGATTTTTAGCCAATTACAAGTTGAATCTGGTAGCTGGGGTTGTTAGCTAAGATACCATCATTAAGAAGCAGCACAACTAATGTGTGTATGCGAGCTAATTTGCGATGTGCACCGGTGGCCCGGCCATTTATTTTTTAATGCACCCTCTAAGATTAATTCACTGCGTGTCGTGTCCAGGGACAAAAAAACGGCCCAGGCATTTTCACTAGAGACCGGCCCCCCAGGTATTAAAGCCATAAAGCCTTTGAATGAAAGCAGATGCTGTTGTGACAGTGATGTACAGTCTTGTTGGTATATGTAAGATTTCTATACATTGTACATCAGATAAAAACGTTGGTTGCGAGATTCACATAATTATTTATTAAAAGTGAGACATTTTAAATGAGAATAAGAAAGAAAAGTGTTTCTTTGTGCCCCCCTCTCCCTGTTAATGCCCTACCTGCCTCCTGGCAACACTTTGCTAGACCCGCCCCTGCACAGTTACCAGCTGTCAGCTACACAGAAAAGGATCCTGGTGTTATTTGTCTCTCAGAAACAGTTCATAACTTCAACTCATCCATGTCCTAAAAGGTAAACCTGTTTCTCCATCACTGTTCAGCTCTGATGATTCAGATGGTTTCATCTTCATGTTTCCATCTCACCACATATCCAAACCGACATCGTGACCAGCAGCTTTACAGCTGTGGCTCCAGCAAACATCAGCTGATACTTGAAATTAATATTAAATAAATTCTAACAACAGCTGATCAAGCTTAAACGTGCTGCTGTTGTTTAGCGTGACATCGCTGGTTTCCTCTTTCTGGCACAAAGTGGGCGATAAACAAAGAAGAGAGAAAAGCAGATCAGCTGATCATTGATCAGTTTCATGATTGAATGAGAGAAGAAGAGGCAGCTGCAGCGTAAAGATGCAGAATAACTCCAGCTTTGTGTCTTTTTTCATTGTAGCTGAAGTCCGGGACAAACTGTGTTCCTTTTCAGCTCAATATGAAACGCGTAATATTTTCTCTCAATGCAGGACGATTCTGTTTTTTACGGGACGGTTGGCAACTCTACTAACTAACCTTATGAATAAAATAAAGTTCACTATCAGTAACATCATAGCACCCACCCAGCTGTAAAGAAACTCCGTCATGCGAGCTAGTAGCAGTACGAGTTATTGTAACTGACTGTAAAAAGTCAGCACAACGAAAATAAACTCCACCTGAACTTGGTTTATATCTGACCCAGAGAGACTGCAGGTCATAACTTCTTACCTGAGGTTCAGTTCACCTGACACTCGGACTGGCGGCCGCCTCGGGGCTCTCCTCCTCCTGCCTCCCCTTTCCCTCATCCACCTGCTGGCCTCTTGTGGCAGCTCCGCCATAGAAACCACCAAACAACTGAGTTATTTGTACACATCTGCCACCATCTGGCCAGTCCAACGCCTTTCATTGTTTATACCATTACAAAAAACAAAACAAAACAAAAAACTTCGGCCCACATGGTCGTGCCATCAGTTAACCTTTGCCCAGGGTTACCCCTGCTCTAGAATGAAGAATAATGATAGTCAGTAGAAGCAAGACAGAATATATGTGTGAGAGGGAGACAGGTTTAAAGGTGAACATGCAGATAAAGTCAAAGCAGGTGAGTTTAAAAAAACAACCAAAGCAATGGACTTTGAGAGGGTTGATGAAGAAAGTTCATGCAGGATTAAGCGAGTGTCAATGTCAGTGACAGAAGGACAGCAGAAAAAGTGAAAGGGAAGGTTTTCAAGATTGTAGTCGAGTCAGGTATGATGTACACGCTGGAAACAGTGGTGCTGACTGAAAGACAGGAAGTGTTTCGATGCATGCTCAGTCATCCAGGTAAGGAAATCCCGAAACGTTGATTCTATCCATCTGGACATTTTCAGTGGACAATCATCCAGGTGACTTCTTCAGTCTCAGCTGACTGCAGGTTTCCAACCTTATAAACAGTACATCTGCACAATGACTGAAACTAGCACCACTGAATGAACAATGGGCTGAGAGGTCAGATCCTTGATCATTAATATGCAAATTGTCATGACCATTGATCACCAACCACTGACTGATCATTGATCAAAGGCTTATTAAATTATTTCTGAGTTATAATTAGAGTATTGAGTGGAAACAAGCTATTGTCGTGCTTTTGTGTTACAACTTGTTATATTTGCTGAATCTAACATGAAAGTTGAATGAAAATGGCATTTTCTTCATTTTTGTGACTTCATGGAGGATTTTTATTATTACATTATCATGTTTTTTAAGGACATTGAACAGAATTCTAAATGCTTCATTTTATAGGATTTTAATCCAACTAAATAACAATTGTCATTTGTTGTCTTTTCCAATTACATTTTTTTAATGATGTGTGCTCAAATATGGCAAAGGAGTGTTTGATGGGTTTTTTTGTTACTTTGTTTTGTTTTTCATATGTCAACTGGTCAGTTATTGGACATTTATTGATGCATCTGTCCAAAAGTAAGCAGCTGAAGTTTTATGGTAAATGGACTGATTCTTTTATAGCGCTTTTCTACTCTCCCAGAGTACTCAAAGTGCTCTATACAACATGCACCCAATTGCACCCATTCTCAGAAGCACTTTCTAACTACATTCACACTCCAATGGATGCATCGGAGAGCAACTTGGGGTTAGTATCTTGCCCAAGGATACTTGAAATGCAGGGAGGAGTCAGGGATCGAACCACCATACTTCTGAATAGTAGGTGACCTGCTCTACCTCCTGAGCTACAGCCATCCCAATTTTACAGCAATCATGTTGAAATTCTCTACCATAAAACCTTTATGCAAATAAGAGATGCTCGAGCAGAAGACGTGGTTGAGTTGAAACGTAATGATCCTTGTAGTAATGACACTGCAGTGATCAGCATCCTCTGCATCTGGTTGTTGTTAATAGAAACCTGAAAAAATTCTAGTGTTTAACCCTGTGTAGCTCCCTCTTATTAGTGAGTTGTTTTCAGTACCTATATTACCAACTAAAAGGTTTTAATGAAACTGGTTTCCTCTGTTTTGCCTCCCTCTATTGATGCTAAAGTAATTAAACTGAAGCAAAAGCTGCAGGTCTGTCTCTCACTCACAAACAGCTCACTCAGTTTGACCCAAAGTGGGCTGACCCTGACATTTTCCTCTCATCTAATGCTCCTTGAATGAAGTTTTGTATGGTTCCACAGGCTGCCATTATAAAGCAAAGAGCAAAACCAGGGGCAGGGCAAGAAATTACCTCTTCAGTTTTCTCACACAAATCTTTTTTCCCCTGTGTCTCGTTCTTTCTCTTTCACAGTCACAAAGAACATTATTTGTGTAAAAGACAGAAAAGTATCATTCTGTAATCATTTGTGTTCCAGAAACTATTGGTGTTAGAACCTTTTCCAGCATCGGTAGTTATAATCATTATAATATGATTATAATATGACAAAAATAATAAAAAGGGTTGCACTTTCTATTACAGCTTGGTAACAAAGTAGTAATAGTAGGGAAACAAGGTGTGCATGGTTATTACCATTAAATTACCAAAGTAATGACTACTTTATACAAGAAACAAGTACAGAAACAAATATGTTATTACCACTCAGTTACCTGTGGTAGTTTCTGTGTAATAAGTAGGAAACAGGACTGCAAAATCAAAGACTGCCTGTTTGTATTTACTAATATAACAGTAACTTTTAAAAGAATAATACACATGAATACAGTAGATTTGCATAGGAGTGTAGATGACTACATAATACACAATTTATAATATGGTAAAAATATTTCAGCTATCAAGAACGTGGAGTACATGTTAAAAATGTCATATTCTTGTCATATTCAGACTTGTGGGGGGCACAACAGCACCATCCTGCACCGCCTTCATCACCGATTGACCTCTAACCATCCGAAGATCCAGTCTCGCCTGCAGCCAGTAGCACCAAGCCTTGGATACTAAAAAATTCAAAGTTTTGAAGAAGAACAATTTTAAAGAAAGCATGATGTAACAATTTCACACGGACTGTCCTATTTAAAGAAAATCCACCATTATAATTTGTATATAAAGTAAAATAATGAATTAATAGTTTTCCTTCTCTTCCAAAGGTAACGCATTGAAACACATTTTTAATCCCTATCAAACCTCAAACCTCCTCACCTAAACTATCACGGTTCTGGGGCCTTTTTAACCAGCATTTTCAGTTTCTTATGTTTTGGTATTCTTCTGTATTATGATTTATGTTCTGATTCTTTTCTTATCCTGTTTTGAATATCATATTCTATGTTTCAGTTTATTCTGGTTTAGGGTTTTGTTCTCAGATGTTGTGTCCTCGTGTTTAGTGCAGGTTTAGTTCAGCGTCCTTGTGAATTGTTTCTGGTCATCTGAAGGAAATTGTCTATGGTGTGAAGATACGAGATGTGCAGCACCTGAAACTACGGATGCTGGATGCCTGTGCTGGCATTTCTCCTGCGGTGTTACTATCAGTGTGTGAAGAGTGAGAGAAGAGGGTTGCATTGACAATCCAACACAATGGACAGCACATTGAACACATTTTATAAGTGGTCAGAAACTTGTTAGTAACTCATGAAAGAATAAAGTTACGTTGAAGCCAAGCACACCATTGTTGTTCTTGTGACATTACCAATAAGTTTGATGTGTCACATGACCCTCTTCCTATTGAAAAAACAAAAGTTGTATACAAGATGGCCGACTTCTAAATGGCCACCGCCCATCTTGAGGAGTTTGCCCCCTCACATATACTAATGTGCCACAAACAGGACTTCAATATCACCAACCATTCCCATGTTATTACGGTGTATCCATATGAATGGCCCACCCTGTATATTAAACCACCTTCGCATCTCAGCGAGTGCCTGTGCTTGGATCCTCATTTATTTTCTCCAAAAGGCTCATCCCCTTAGCCGTGGCATAAACAATGGAAACTGGAGTGGTGAATACTCTAAACATCATTAATAATATTATAAATTTACTATGTCTTATTTGAAAGTACTAACCACATCTAGATCTCAATCCATATTTACAATATTTGTCAGCTTATAAAAACTAAGGTTTTGCCAGTAAAATAAAATAAATTAATCTCAGCAGGTGCGTCCTGTTTTCACTGATCGTCTGTCATGTTTCTACAGCTTGACTGGAATCTACCTGTGGTAAAGTTATTGGTGTGGACGTGATTAGAAAAGGCATACATCTGTCTATGTAGGACCGAGTAATTGAAGCCACAATATCAAAATTGCAGGCTAAAATACAAAAATGTTCTGATGTTTGACATCTTGATTTGAAAGGATTTACTTTAATGGACACAATGTTTAATCAATTTAACATAATGTTTGATGATTCATTGTTTTTTCAGTCTGGACTTTTCTTAAACTGTTTTTTTTTTCCTTTTTATACATTATGTTTGTAAATTATTGTTTATATCCTTATGGGTGTCATTGCTTGTAAAGGTTTTGCTGAGGGAAAACTTTCATGATAAATTGTATTGCCATTAACCTGGTCCTATTTCATCTTGACTCACATTATCTTCTCTTCTTTTTTCCCTAAAAACTCTTTACATCCATCCATCAATCTGTCCTTTCCACCTTCCATCAGCATTTTGCCAGGGGTCATGGTAATAAAAATCAGGACTTATGATGTAATTATTTTTACATACATTTCCATTTAAATGTTAATGGGGCTGGTAATTATTAGGTATAATAGACAACACACACACACACACACACACACACACACACACACACACACACACACACACACACACACACACATTCTTCTATATGAGTATAGAAAGCCAACATACAGCAGGCACCTACATACAGATGGATCCTGACAGTCACATTTACATGTGCACACACACACACACACACACACACACACACACACACACACACACACACACACACACACACACACACACACACCTATTAATAAGAAGATGAAATTCTCTAATTATAATTGGCTCTGTGATAGCTGGCCATTGCTTCCAGTCATTAGTGTGACTACATTTCCCTTAGGTAATTATGAACATATTTCAACTCTGTGACTGAAAGATGATTCCTGATTTTTTAAGATTATGGGGCAAAAGAATCTACTCCCAAGGGTTATACTTTGACAGTCTTTACCTCCTTTAATTTTATCAGAGTGTTTCTGACTCAGATGTGCCCCTGGATTCAATGACCCCCTGATTTAGGTGTATTTCTCCCTGACAAAAGTACTCCCATGGATGTGAAGTACATTAGTACTACCAGTCTGATAGTTCCTTCAGGGCCTCAAGGAGCTCATAGCCAGTCCCCAGATGTGCTTCAGGCTGCAGATATATGAGTCACAAGCAATGAGGGTGAAAGTGAAGGAGGGCTGACAATTTTGGTTTCTTTCTAGGAGGGACTACACTTCCATCCATCACACAAAGAAGTCTGTCAAATGCCTTGATAAGCCTTCGGATTGCCCCTTGAAGGACATGAGACATTTTTCCAAGAAGCTGAGATAGCCCAGCAGTATCTGTGGTGTCCTTCAGGTAGGATTCATATTTTCTGTCTGAGGGCTGAAACCAAGATGTTCTGTACAACACAATTTGAATTTTCAAGCATTTTCATATTGCAATCTGCTGCTAATAGAGGTACAGTCAATATTATACACATCTTGTTTGTGTCTTGGAGTAATGCTAAATACAGATTCTATACAGGTTTTCAATAATTATATATAAACAGTGTATGTTTAAGCATTCTTATGGAAACTGCTGCAGTAGTCCATCAAGTACTCTTAGATGGATTAATTGCATGCACATGTATTAACTTATGTAGTTTCATATTCAAATTATTATTTCCAATTAAGATACATTTCCAGATAAGATGCATTGATTTTATAACTGTTTACTGTTTATTATATGTAGCCCAGGCAGTCAGACATGAGCTTAGCTCTTACTGCTGACAGTTAAAACTGGGTCTCTGGAATTAAACGTTGTGATTATGCCAGGCCCACTAAACAGTCAAAAAAAGAGAAGAAAACATGCGATGCATAAAAAGTAAAACACAGCAAATTGCAAAAGCTGCAAGAAAGGACTGGTCATGGGAGGATCCCTGGGCACTCGTCTAGATGCAAAAGCTGAAATGTCACCAGCAGAGACATAACATATTCTAAGTAAATTGAGTATGTACACTATATTGCTGAAAAATATTTACTAATCCATCCCTATCATTGAATTCAGGCATTGGAATCACTTCCCTGGCCATGGGTGTATAAAGGCAGGTGGGTTTTCATGGCCAAGCAGCTTCATCCAAGCCTTACATCACCAAGTACAATGCAAAGTGTTAGATCCAGTGGTGTAAAGCACACCGCCACTGGACTCTAGCGCAGTGGAGACCGGTTCCCTGGAGTGACAAATCACACTTTTCCGTCGGGTAATCCAATAGACGAGTCCGGGTTTAGTGGTTGCTAGGAGTATCAAACTTGTCTGACTGCATTGTGCTAAGTGTAAAGTTTGGTGCAGGGGGATTTCACTCTCCCAACTGTGTGGGAACAGCCTCTTTCTCTTCCAACATGATTGCCCACCAGTGCACAAAGCAAGGTCCATAAAGACATGAACGAGTTTGGTGTGGAAGAACTTGTCTGGCCTGCACAGAATTCTGACCTCAACCCAACAGAACATCTTTGGGATGAATTTGTGCAGAGACTCCGGGCCAGGTCTTCTTATCCAACATCAGTGTCTAACCTTACAGACAGTGATGTGTCTGTGTTCATATGCGTTTAAAGGCAGACAAGCAAATACTTTTGGCAATATAGTGTCTGTCTATCTATCTATCTATCTATCTATCTATCTATCTATCTATCTATGTCGCTTCTCATTGGTAGAAACTATCTATCGATATATATATATATATATATATATATATATATATATATATATCTTGATAATATCGATAATGATTTCTACTCTATTTCACCACTCAAAGCACTTACAACCACAAGAGGAGAATGTGATGCGTTCGCCAACCTAATTAGTAAACTAGTAAACTGGTCCATGCTAATTCTTGTAAGAAACTCTAACAAATACTGGAAGAAAATGTAATAAAAAATCTTTCCAGTCTTTTTTCGTTTCAGTATCACAAACTGACACTATGAAACCACGTTGGGGGAGGTTGGAACAGTCAGCATCAGAGTTCTATAACTTGTTGAATAAAGTCACTAAATAGCTCAGATTTAAATCATATTGTTAATCTTATCTTATCTTATTCTTTTTTATAGGGCATCGTATGTATTCATTTCATTAATTTGCTATTTGGAAAATAGTGTCCTCGTAACACACACCTTATTACCTCTAGAAGAACTGATGTCCTTGAATTCTCCTTTGACCAGTTATCACAGCAACAATATGGCTACACACACACATACATACACACACACACATCTGACAGGAACAGTAATCAATCTTCGTATGTCCAGGAAGAAATGCTGTCCATGGAACAAGAACAAGTAGGAATAAAACATCAGGCAAGGGAACAAGAAGGTTGGAGAGATCACATATGTCTAAAGAGGGTATTCATACCTGTGTGTGTGTGTTTCTGTTCGTGTGTGTGTGTGTGTGTGTGTGTGTGTTTCTGTTCGTGTGTGTGTGTGTTTCTGTTCGTGTGTGTGTGTGTGTGTGTGTGTGTGTGTGTTTCTGTGTGTGTGTGTGTGTGTGTGTGTGTGTGTGTGTGTGTGTGTGTGTGTGTGTGTGTGTGTGTGTGTGTGAGCCTACAGTGAGCTCTGTGCTGAAGAGATCTACACTGACAGCTGTAGACGTAGAAAGTGCTGCCCATGACCACAAAATTCTGAAGCAAAATATTCCCAGACATAATCCACCCTGCACCTAAAGTAAGGAATATTTATGATCCTCTGCCAATTTATATGCCAGTACTCCTGTCCTAGTAAATACCCGAAAAACAGAAATGCCTAACTTATTGGAACATACTTTGACAAAGCACAACAAGTACTCCAACCTTTATTCAAGTTGATCATTCTGTGAGTATTTTTTTATTTTCTAAAAGTTGGATTTAAAGTGATCTCATTTAACACTTTACGATTAGTTTGTTCAATTCGGTTTCAGTTTAATTTTACTTATGTAGCACCAAAACAGAAGGACAGTCACCTCAAGGCACTCCATAGTTTATGACCTTAAGTGCGAGTTTCAGGTCTTACTGAACATTTTTAAATTGTAAATTTAACACATTATTCAATTTACAAATTGTTTGTAAATCAAACAAATGTACAGTTTGTAAATTAGGGTCCTCAATGAAGTCAAAAAAGAGGATAAAGCAGGGTTTACGACTGACAAATCACTATCCATCTTTTCTGTGTAATTAAACAGAATTTTATATATGAATTTTACAAAGTTTTCCTGTTATTTTTACATACATGGAACATCAATCAAATGACAAAATGTCTAAATTAACTAATTATTAATCATTTTTAAAAGTATTATTTTTAATAATTAATTAATTATACAAAATAAATTCTAGTTTTATTTTTAGATATATATTTAGCTATAAATATATATCTAAAATGTGTCGCACTGAGTGGTAAAATGCCATTAAAAGACAGACATTTTCTGTAAATTTACATGGGTTTGTTTATTAATTCAAAGATGGTGTGTAATTATAGAAGTCACTACATAAGTGATGGAAAACTATTGTACGATTTTTTTTTCTTTTTAATATACAACCTTCAAGTATTGTGTCAAAATGTATGCTTACAGTAATTTACAGAAAAAGAATAAAAATAGAAATAATATAATATATATAATATAACATAACATATATTATTCATATACTTATATCCAAAAATGCCTCTGAAAATGACACGATTCTGTCATAACAAATGTAGTTAGTATTATTGTACATTTTTTTAGATAAGTTTAAAAATAGTTTGTTACACAATGTCAAAATAGTTTTGTAAATACTTAGTGCTTAATATTCTGTTTTTATAATACAGATAAATTAGCAAAAAGTGAAACGGTTAATTATTTTAGCGATCAATCATTATTTTATTTTATTTTATTTATTTATTTATTTATTTATTTTATTTTTTTTTTTAAATGACATCAGAAACAGCAGTATGCGACATTACGTGATGGCAGAGCTTCAGTTCATCCTTTGTCATTTTTTTTTTTTTTTTTTAATAAATAGGACAGGGGGAATGAATGAGAGAAAGAGGGGGAGAGAAAGAAAGAAAACCAAAGGGGAGAAGAGACGGTGAGAAGGGGGGGGAAGAGAGAGAAGAAAAAAAAAGAACTCCTGGGTCACCTGTATGGAGAAAAAAAAAAAAACAAACAAAAAAAACAAACAGAGGAGACAGCAAACAACAAAGAGTAACATAATAATAGAGAAAACAAAGCACCATCACAATAAACTAGCTAGTCATAGATATCAATATTTACTAAATAATAAACGATATTGTGCAGCACGCAAGATAGACAGCGCACAGTGTGCTTTGAGGCAGCAGCCAAGAAAGCTTTAGTCCGCGTCTGTGAATACCCATGTGTGCATACCTGTGTGGATCAGCATGCTTGCATTCCAAAGGTTTCTCCATGTAATGATCTGCTAGGGAGTGTGGGGGGGCCACAGCCCCGTCCTCCAGGGTGTGAAGCGGGTATGGAGGAGATCAAAACTCCAGACATCCAGAGGCCCCCAGAACACAAGAGACCATGGAAGACCAACAGAGGGGCAGCCGCGCCACTGTTCCAGTAAGAGCTGAGGAGAGTCCCAGATGAGGGCTCACTCAGCAGCCGTGGAGCAGAAGCCAGGGGGGGTTGCAGTGACGCGCCCGTGAGCTCCGCCGGCCCCCAGCTGTGCCTGAGTGACCGAGCCCCAGGCCGAGAGGCCGGGGGCACCCCACCTCCAAAGGGGCCCGAGCGAGCCCCAGGCCCCAGGCCCCGACAAGCGGCCGCCAAGGAGTGAGCCGGTGTGTACCCGGACGCCCACCCCCAGACACAAAGAACCACCAACACACCGACACCTGAGGGAGTCCGCCACCGGCAGGGGAAGTGGTGGTGGGTGGAGATCAATCATTATTTTAAACAGAAACAAAGGTACAGCAATATCAACAGCAGCTATCACTCACATTAGCACATGGAGCCATTGTGGATTATGGGACATTTTTATTATGTTATTATGTAATTGGTTATGATTTGTTAGGTTTGTATTGTGTGTTTGCATATGTGGGCATGTTATGCAAATTTCCACCCTTTGGAGGAGAAGGTGAAGCTTTTTTTTCAAATATCCAGCAACAAGAGAAAATTCAGCGGAGGAAAATTAAATATTTCTAAGTTTGTACCAGGTGAATGATGGAAAAATGGACCTTATAAGACCAACCAGTGTTTACTTTTGGACAAACACTGCGGACACAGGAACACTCGAAAATTACTGTAAAAACATCAAAAACTAATTTTGAGGGAGGGAAAAGGATCATTCACAGCAGTCACAAAAAACTATACATTACAATTAAAAAACAGAAACTTTCATGTAAAGCTAAAGCAGTTGTGTCTTATGTTATTATCCTGTAAAAATATGGACATTTTCTGTATTTTTACATGATGGTTATTTTCCCCATATTTTACAGTGTAACCAGTCTGATAGGACTAGCCTATATGTGCCTCGATCACTCACTTATCACATCCAGGCTCGAAACAGCAAACACAAACATAAATTCATTTTACTTTTAACTTCAGTGGTAGTCAAATGTGAAGTGAACACTCCACAGGGCTGACCTTAACGTTAATGACAAATAGAACATGACGAGACTTTCTAAAGGAAAAGTGAAGCGAGTGAGACGTGGAATTCATGGCTACCGCCACGGTAAGAGGCATGCAAATCCACAGACACAAACATTCAATGGCCCACTGTGACGAGCGCATTCATTCCATTCAGTCACTGTCTATATAACCCTGACCTTAATTGTTATGACAAACAGCCTTACCGTCACCGCTTCTCATTGGTAGAAAGAAAGACCTAAACTTCTGTATCCAGTAAGTACAAAATGTTGTCCCTGCCTGTCTGTTCACTTTTCATGGCTTCTAAACACAACAACAACTGTGCTGACTGTGACCAAACAATCGTGTTAGTGTCTCCACACAACTTTTTTTCTACTTCTGTGTCTTAAAAGCAAACGGACTGCCCTCCCCTCAACTGATTCCCGTACAAACAAAATCCAGTGAAAACTGGATTATTTACGGTGTTTATGTTCTAATCCGGCTCTTTAGATTTACAATACTGAGGTGGCAATTTTCCAAATGAGGATCTAAAGAATATATTTTTTATTTGGAAATTTGGAACTGAAATAACAAAAAATCACAAAAATCACCATATTTATTTACTGTCTACGTTTTTTATGAAGTGAAAAACAAATACAGACAGGTTTTTTTTTACAGTTTTTTCTGAATGCTTAAACCCTAACTGTGATTCCTGTAGCACAATCTCTAAAACTATTCAGACTTATAGCAAAACCACTCACTGAGTTTGCAAAACTAAAAGCACAAAAACTGCTTTGCACTCAGTTTGCAATTTTGTAACACACACTTTGCAAAACTGTAGGCACAATTCACTGCACAACACTCAATTACCAAATTTCCAACACACTCCTAGCAAAAGTATACACATGTATGGCTATCATTAACACTAATTTGCCAACTGTCTGGCACACTTTCACATGTGAAAACTTTTTTAGATAATTAGTTCACTTTGCAATCAGCCTAAGCACTATAATACAGGTAAGCTGTGTGTGCGGAGTACAATGGAGGGAGCAGAAAGAGTGAGAAGTAGAGGAGGCCGAGGAAGAGGACGTGGAGGTGAAGAAGTAGGATGAAGAGGACGACAAGGACAAGGAGGAGCAAGAGGAAGACGAGGAGGGGGGAGAGGAAGATGAGGAGGGGGGAGAGGAAGGGTAGGAAGAGTAAGAAATAGAATTGCTGATGACATCAGAGCTACAATAGTGGACCATGTAATCAACCGTGGAATGACCCTGAGGGTAGCTGGCCAACGGGTCCAGCCTAACTCGAGCCGCTACACTGTAGCAAGTACCATAAGGACATCTTGAAATGAGAATCGGTGAGTACAGTCACTTCGCACAAAGATTTGTAGCACTGCCATATGCCAATGAGAAACACACCAATACCATTGATGTAAAAATACTGAAATTGTTACTGTCATGGTCCTGGGCCATGTGGGCCCAGTATTCTCAGTTCCTTGTATTTTTGTATTTCGTTCCTTATTTAGGTCATGTTTCCTGAGTTGTCCTGTTATGTTGTTCCTTATTTGACTTCCCCTTGTGACTCTTATCCCCTGTGTGCCCCTCTATGTATCTGTGAGCCCTCATCTCCCCTCGTGTTTCATTTCCATGTTTCCCCAGCCCACTATGCCCGTGCTCTCTCTCTCCTCCTGTTTGCACCTCTGTGTACTTCCTGTTTTACTTTGACAGTCTCCCGTCAGTGTTGTTTACTCCTGCCATGTCTTGTTATGTTTATCTGTGTCAGCTGTGTTCCCATGTGTGGCCACTTCCCCTGATCATCCCTCTTGTGTATTTAGTCTCTGTGTTTCATGTAGTCTGTGTCGCGTCGTCTGTGTTTCCACCCTCTATGTTTCCATGCCCGGTCTATTGCATTCTTAGTCATAGCTTTACCTTAGTTATTCCCAGTTTAGGTTTCTGTTTAGCCACGCTATCCCTGCTGTATTTGTATACCTTGTCATCAGCCACAATAAAAGGCTCGCTTTTGTTTAAAGTTCACTCCCGTCTGCTCACCTGTGTTCGCACCTGGGTCCACCATACACACCACCGCACGGTCTGTCACAGCGGACCGTGACAGTTACTTTACAGAATTGCTAGATGACCAGATGCTGGGGGCAGAGGAAGCATGTTCACTGCAGACCAAGTAACCCATATAGTCATTATGGCGATTGCAAATAATCCTATACTTGGAAATAACCACTTGTGTTTGTTTTGATGTGTTTGAATAAACACCAGTACTTGAAGTTTGGATCCCTCTATGCTTATGGATCTATGACAGAAGTATGAGCTCAAACTGACATAGCCTACCTTGTGCACAGAGAAAGCAAAAGCCAGATGTGTTTTGTATTCATACCATCAGTGTGCAGTTGGCGCATTGTGTGCTTAGTAGATGATGGCTTGTGTGTACTGTTTGATACGGAAACACCATTTTTACGAGTTAATCTAGCTGTGTTTGCTTTTGCAAGAGAACTACAATGTTTTGATTATTGGGTGACAGGTTTTCTTATTTGTGTGAAGAGTTTTGCAAAATTAGCCAATAGTTACAAAAAATGTGCTTAAGCAATCAGAAAAAACTGTAAACTGGCCCTCACATCTTGCTATTGATGGCATTTCCACTGTTTTCACACAGATGACCAGGAGAGAAAGTCCCATCCAGCTGAAGCAAGAAGCACTGACTTAGAATCAGTCTTTTTTTGTTATTCATGAAAAATATGTAATTTGGTGTATGTATTATTCATGGTGTTTTCATTTTGCCCTGGTTGTCCAACTTCAGTTTTCTTTGGCTGTTTTAAATGTTCTTTGATATTGAGAGTTTGAAGAATGAGCCATTATGTCACGTATTATTTTGGCTTCACTGGCAAACATAAATGCACCCAAACATGCACAAAGACTGAAATGGGCTGAAAGCACATCTATGAACACAGTCGAGGCTGTAATTACACTTGTCATGGTAATAATTGGTTATGGTTTGTTAGGTTTATATTGTGTGTTTGCATATGTGGGCATGTTATAATTATACGGTCAGTATAATGCACTGACACTAAGATGCCACTTTGTTCTCTGGAAAACATTCTAAATTATAAATAAATAAATAGTAAAGTTGCAAAAGATAAATGTGCAGCAGTTTTGGATATTTATTCATTGTAGCTGATGGTAAAAAATGTAACATGCATGTTTCAGCTTTGCACAGAAAAGCTTATAAAAGCTTCAGAGCCAAAGCCTCTAAGCGGACGATGTGATGATAACATTGTACATTTTATTGTACACTAGCCCTGACTTTTCAGTGAGGGAGTTCATGGCCTAATTTGGGCTCCACTTAGGGGAAGAGCCTACAGTTCCCACTTTTCTTCCTGCACACTTGTCTTCATCAGTCTCGTCACCTGCTGTGGATTTAATTGCTCGTGTGTTGCTGGTCCGTGAGCCAAGTTATAACATACAAAGAGCTGAAGTGAAACCAGGTGTTAAATACAATGAACAGTGTGCACTGCGCTTCATTTTTTGATCTTGTAATGTTTTTCAGTTCTCCTATTCCCAGTGAACTCCCCTATCCACTAACCAATCAACAGTCAAACGCTTCCAGTAAGGCAGTCAGGATCTTGGAGGATGCATGGCAGCAGGTCTTGCGTGGGTAAAAACCCTCTCTCACCCCATATTTTTCATGAATAACAAAAAAGACTCATTCTAAATCAGTGCTTGTTGCTTCAGGTGAATGGAACTTTCTCTCCTGGTCATCTGTGTGAAAACAGTGTAAATCCCTTCTGTCTGACCAAAAACTCTACACGGAGGAACATATTTGTGGGACCATAAATCCCACATTAGGCAGTATCATTAGAAGGCGTAGAAAACACATTATCTACCCATGAAGCCAGATAACACACACCAATTAGTTAAACTGCAGGAATGTCTTAAAGACATAAAGACCTGGATGGCCGCTAACTTTCTGCTTCTTAATTCAGATCAAACTGAGGTTATTGTACTCGGCCCTGAAAAGCCTAGAAATATGGTATCTAAGCAGATTCTTACTCTGGATGGCATTACCTTGGCCTCCAGTAACACTGTGAGGAACCTTGGAGTCATTTTTGACCAGGACATGTCCTTCAACGCACATATTAAACAAATATGTAAGACTGCGTTCTTCCATTTGAGCAACATCTCCAAAGTTAGAAATATCCTGTCTCAGAGTGATGCTGAAAAACTAGTTCATGGCTTCTATGCTGGATGACTGTTTTTACATCGGTTTTTGCATCCGGGAGCATCGAAAAATGGCCACACCGACGAGAGCTCTGAGTCATCTCAGCAAATATTTTTTTTAATTTATTTTGTACTGCTTGCTATTTCTGTATGACAGACAAACGCTTTTGGAGCTACGATCATCAGCCAGTTCGGACTTTACAGCGGGTTTCGACACTGTGGACGCTCTGCCTGGGATCCTTTGTTTACTCGCGCGACGCCGAGGGAAAACAAAGAGGGGGAAACGCGCCGGAGTTTTGAGCCGAACCCGACAGAGAAACAGCAAGCCACCTCTGCCCAGCTTTCGAATCTCCAGTCTCTGGACAAAAAACTTAACGAGTTGTGTGTACAGATTAAACACCAAAAAGACATCATGAACTGCTGCGTTCTGGCCTTCACAGAGACATGGCTGGAGCCAAGTGTCCCCGACTATGCCGTCACACCAGATGGATTCACTGTTTGCCAGGGAGACTGAACGAAGGACTCAGGCAAGAAAAGGGGAGGAGGGGTGTGCTTTATGGTTAACTCTTTGTGAGCTAGAGATGTATGTATCTTAAAAACTTACTGCTCTCAGAGCCTCGAGCTGCTGACCATGAAGTTAGACTTTTTTACCTCCTGAGGGAGTTCAGTTCAGTTCTCCTTTCAGCTGCTTGCATTCCTCCACATGCTGATAAAGCTATGGCTATGAACGAACTGTACGACATCATTCTTGGACTTGAGAACAAAAATCCTGAAGCTGCCTTTATTGTGCTGGGAGACTTCAACAGAGCCAACGTGAAGAAAGTTCTCCCCAAATACTACCAACACATCTCCTTCCCCACAAGAGATGATCAAACACTGGACCATTGTTACACTCAATTCAAAGAGTGCTACAAACATGAAAGAATAAAGTTACGTTGAAGCTAAGCACACCATTGTTGTTCTTGTGACATTACCAATAAGTTTGATGTGTCACATGGCCCTCTTCCTATTGAAAAAACAAAAGTTGTATCCAAGATGGCCGACTTCTAAATGGCCACCATGGTCACCACCCATCTTGAGGAGTTTGCCCCCTCACATATACTAATGTGCCACAAACAGGACTTTAATATCACCAACCATTCTCGTGTTATTAGGGTGTATCCATATAAATGGCCCACCCTGTACATTTGATTGTAATGTTGACCCTGTGCTAACTTGCATATGACAAATAAAACTGAAACTGAAGTGTAATTCATTATTATCAGGAAGTCTTAAAAACTGACTGAAAAACCTTCAGTTAATCGAAAATCCTGCGGCAAGAGCCCTGACAGGGACTAGAAAGAGAGAGCAGAGTTATCCAATACTGGCTTCCCTTCATTGGCTTCCTGTTAAATCCAGGATTGAATTGAATTTGTCTTTGTCCTGTGTTCCTCTTCTCATCCCAACCGGTTCCAGCAGATAGCCCTGAGCCTGGTTCTGCAGGAGGTTTCTTCCTGTTAGGAGTTTTTCCTTCCCACTCTTGCCAAACCCTTGCTCACAGGGGGTCATGTGATTTTGGGGGCCTTCTCCATTTTCTCTGTATCATTCTCTGGTCTTTACCTTACAGCATAGTTCCTTGAGGCAATACTTCCTTCAACAAAATAGAATTGAATTGAATTCAACTGTTTTACCTATACTGTGCTTGTATGGTGTCCTTGAGTATTTTGAAAGGCGCCTATAAAAATTTATTATTATTGTTATTATTATTATTTTTTTTAATCAATGGAATTAACTTTCAGGGGTTTGGGGGGCATTTATAGCCACAGAGCACTTCAGGATATATGTGACTGCTGATTTTGTTTCACACACAAACTGCACACCCTGATAGTTTATAAAGCCTCATTACCAAGTGAAAATAATTATGATTTCAATACATAATTGCTTCTACTAAAACTAGAAAGACTGAACTGGCTGCTTGGGTTTCTATGGACTAAAGATATGCTGATATTCCTAAAAAGCAGAAATAAAAAAGGAAAACAATATGCCATTGTATTAAACAATCAGATTAAATGATTAAGGTTCTTAATTTTGGATTTTAAAATTAGCTGCTATGTGATTTTTAAATTACAGGAAAAGATATTGTCCAAATCAAACCCACAGCTGTTCAACTGCTTTAAATGACAAAATGTGTCAAAAAAACAAACAAAAAAAAAACGCTGAAACGGTCAGATTTGTAATATAAATTAAACAGCTGGGATTATGTGTGTTTGTTTGTTTTTCTCCTTTTGATTTTGGGTTATTGGCCTGCAAAAAATGACTGCAGTGAGAATGAAGAAGAAGCGGAAAAATAGATGTGATGAGAGGCACAGGCAGGAGCTGGAAATGATAGAAAGGGGTGTCAAAGCCATGGAGATGGCTAAAACAGGAAAACATGTGTATCAGCTTGTTACTGTAGCTCTGTGCAGCAGCACAGGGTGTCGGTGGCTTTTCACCATCAGCTCAGAAAACAGGAAAGAAAATGAGTCTTGGGCATCGGCCAAATGCTACGGCTGAGCTCGGCTATTAGCTAACATCTCACTGATGTGGCTGGAAATGATTTCCTCTTCTTAATTCTGTTTGTTAGCTCAGATTAAATTTGAAAGCAGTGGTATTAGAACACAGCAATGCTTAATTCCTCACCTTTAAAACTGCATACCAATTTAACTGTGCAACCTTCAGTAATAATCAGATTATTACTAAATCCATGTTGACAACCCGTTGTTGTGTGTTTCTTAGCCTTCATGCATGAATCATACTACAGTCCTGCACTACATCCAAAGTATTTACAAATAACACGTAATGAACCTCTTAAAGGAACCTCTAAATTTTGTTATGTGACTGTCATTTATACATATTTGACTTTACATCTATTTTTCCACAGTGTTGCTCGTCCGGACAAGTCCAAGACACATCAGGCTCTGATTGACAAAAGCATGTAATCAGTTGATTCAGGGTGCCTTTGGTTTGCTTTTCCTTGCAGTTAAAACAGTGAAGTTTGTGCTTATTGAATTGAAAACAAGACAGACATTTATTAATTGTACAGCCCAACCACCACTTAACCACAGAAAATAAAGGAACAAAAGCAATAACTTTAAGCCACAGATGTCTTTTGTTGTTTAAAAAACAAGATTGTGACACTTGCAGTGTTTTTAAAATGTATTTGGTTTTTAATAGTTTAAATGTATTTTTAACCTTGAAAATTGATGAAGAGGAAACAAAAATCCTGGAAAAAATTAAAGTGACTTAAAACACACATAATTTTAGTTGATCCTTATCTACTCTAGGGGCCTGAACTTAACCAGACTGTGTACTCACACACACGCACACGCACACACACACACACACACACAGTAGCGGTTTTAGATACGGGCGACACAGGGAGTTAGGGTTAGTGGTGGGGGGCGGCATCACGGGCATCGGCAAAAAAAAAAAATGCTCGTACTCATGCTGCCCCGACGTCAGCCAGCGCATATTGGGAATGCCACAGGCACCGATCGGTTTTCTATCGCCCATTTGCTGGGAGTAAGGGCGCCCTCCATATGCCAGGTGCGCCTGCTGCTTGCAGCGCAGAGATGAGAGGGCGGGGCGGAGGGGGATTCTCTGACCGGCTGGAGCAGCATCTAATGACCAACTCGCAAAATAAAACAAAATAAAAACAAAACAACAAACACGAAAACAACAGACATCATGATACAGACTTATAATTTGCACCGATGTTTTTTCGAAATTCTATACACGAAAACTGAGCGTGAGAGCCCTCGGTGCGCCTGCGCGCTGCTGAAGTCAAAGTAAACTTTATTGTCATCTCCGCTACATACAGTCCAGTATATAGAGAGATGAGAAGACAAGGCTCCAGTTACACCAGTGCAAGTAAACAAACAATATATATAAGAAGAGTAAGAAAATAAATATACACTTTAGGACTCAGGGTAAAGGGATCAATAACAATTTAAAATTTACAGTTTGATGATTTAAAGTTTCACACACATGCTCTATACAGGCGCTGTGGAGAGCATCCTCACACAGAACATGACATCGTGGTTCGGGAACAGCTGTGTGAAGGACCAAAAAGCTCTCCAGAGAGTGATCCGTACAGCAGAACGCTGCTGCAGGATTGCTCTCCCCCCGCTTCAGGACACCTACACCAGGAGATGCCGGACTAGAGCAGCGCAGATACTGAAGGACCCGTCCCATCCTGGCAACAAACTGTTCCAACTTCTGCAATCTGGTAGAAGGTTCCGCATCTTCCGGGCAAGGACAGAGAGACTCAAGAGGAGCTTCTATCCCCAAGCCATCCATGCCCTAAACACACACACCCGCCCTCTCACATAATCTATAATTGACTGAGACAGGACTCTCTTCCAGACACTCTAAACCAAGGCACAATGTACATTTCAAATTCCTTTAATTTTAAATATGTTTATATTGTCTATCCTGTAAAATAGTCAGATGTCCATTCATATTAATGTACAGAATTCACCTGCTTGCTGCTACTACTGCACATTCACCCAGTGTATATACTACATATATATATATATATATATATATATATATATATATATATATATATATATATATATGATGTTTTTCCTCTACACCCCCCCCCCCCCAATTTTTTTGCACATGTCAAATAGCGTGTCAGGCTACATTTCACTGTGTGTTATACTTGTATAACTATGCATGTGACAAATAAAGAACCTTGAACCTTGAACAATCCGTTCAAAGAGGAGGGGGGCTGGCTGCTTCCAAATAGAGCACATTTCAGTTATAATTATGTAAATCTAAGCCCATTATGTATTCATGATTTGAATCCTGGGTTGTGTGAAATCCCAGAAATAAACCTTAGACAAAGTGAAACTGTGAGCTAAGGTGTAGGTGTGTTAGGTTATGTTGTGGTGATCCTCGAGTCCTCGAGGAGTTGTGTTCATACTGGAGTGCAAAATTAAAACCAATGGAAGATGGACAAGAAAAGTTCAAAGCCATCAGGTGCTCAGTTTAGAAAAAAGAGAAAAGAAGAGGAGGAGAAACGAGCAAAAGATGCAGGTAAGCAGATGTGTGATTGGATCATGGCAGGTCATCCTGGAACAATCAGAATCAGAATACTTTATTAATCCCTAAGGAAATTATGTGGGTTATAGTTGCTCCAAGAAGAAATGGTAAAAATAGTAACAGTAACAGACTAAACTCCAAACAATACATTATGTTACAGATTTTAATATTAATTAGTCATTGTTAATTGTTGATTTGTCCTGTTCTCATTGTATGACGAATCATGATAGCCGTCTGCATACAACGCATACTCTCTCTCTTCATATGTGTGTGTGTGTGTATAACAGCTTTATGTTAATGTACAATCCTTAACATGTTTTGTCTGTGTGTGTGTGTGTGTGGGGGGGGGGGGCAGAGGGAGTGTTCGCCCAGGGCGCCAAACAGGCTAGGACCGCCACTGCACGCACACGCACACACACACACACACACACACACACACACACACACACACGCACACACACACACAGGGAGTGCTACAGGGAGTGCAGAATTATTAGGTAAGTTGTATTTTTGAGGAATAATTTTATTATTGAACAAAAAACTCATTAATATCAAAGCTGAATGTTTTTGGAAGTAGTTTTTAGTTTGTTTTTAGTTTTAGCTATTTTAGGGGGATATCTGTGTGTGCAGGTGACTATTACTGTGCATAATTATTAGGCAACTTAACAAAAAACAAATATATACCCATTTCAATGATTTATTTTTACCAGTGACACCAATATAACATCTCCACATTCACAAATATACATTTCTGACATTCAAAAACAAAACAAAAACAAATCAGCGACCAATATAGCCACCTTTCTTTGCAAGGACACTCAAAAGCCTGCCATCCATGGATTCTGTCAGTGTTTTGATCTGTTCACCATCAACATTGCGTGCAGCAGCAACCACAGCCTCCCAGACACTGTTCAGAGAGGTGTACTGTTTTCCCTCCTTGTAAATCTCACATTTGATGATGGACCACAGGTTCTCAATGGGGTTCAGATCAGGTGAACAAGGAGGCCATGTCATTAGTTTTTCTTCTTTTATACCCTTTCTTGCCAGCCACGCTGTGGAGTACTTGGACGCGTGTGATGGAGCATTGTCCTGCATGAAAATCATGTTTTTCTTGAAGGATGCAGACTTCTTCCTGTACCACTGCTTGAAGAAGGTGTCTTCCAGAAACTGGCAGTAGGACTGGGAGTTGAGCGTGACTCCATCCTCAACCCGAAAAGGCCCCACAAGCTCATCTTTGATGATACCAGCCCAAACCAGTACTCCACCTCCACCTTGCTGGCGTCTGAGTGGGACTGGAGCTCTCTGCCCTTTACCAATCCAGCCACGGGCCCATCCATCTGGCCCATCAAGACTCACTCTCATTTCATCAGTCCATAAAACCTTAGAAAAACCAGTCTTGAGATATTTCTTGGCCCAGTCTTGACGTTTCAGCTTGTGTGTCTTGTTCAGTGGTGGTCGTCTTTCAGCCTTTCTTACCTTGGCCATGTCTCTGAGTATTGCACACCTTGTGCTTTTGGGCACTCCAGTGATGTTGCAGCTCTGAAATATGGCCAAACTGGTGGCAAGTAGCATCTTGGCGGCTGCACGCTTGACTTTTCTCAGTTCATGGGCAGTTATTTTGCGCCTTGGTTTTTCCACACGCTTCTTGCGACCCTGTTGACTATTTTGAATGAAACGCTTGATTGTTCGATGATCACGCTTCAGAAGCTTTGCAATTTTGAGACTGCTGCATCCCTCTGCAAGATATCTCACTATTTTTGACTTTTCTGAGCCTGTCAAGTCCTTCTTTTGACCCATTTTGCCAAAGGAAAGGACGTTGCCTAAAAATTATGCACACCTGATCTAGGGTGTTGATGTCATTAGACCACACCCCTTCTCATTACAGAGATGCACATCACCTAATATGCTTAATTGGTAGTAGACTTTCGAGCCTATACAGCTTGGAGTAAGACAACATGCATGAAGAGGATGATGTGGACAAAATACTCATTTGCCTAATAATTCTGCATTCCCTGTAAACTGACACAAAAAAAATCTATACAACAGCAACAAAGGCCAAGGTAGTCTTAACCTCCTAGGACCTGGTGTCCACATATGTGGACTTTACATTTTGGGTTGTCTAGACCAGGGGTAGGCAAACTTTTTAATGACGAGTGCTATCTAAAATGAAAACAGATACTGTGGTGACAGTGATGTACACTGTCTTGTTGGTATATGTAAGATTTCTATACATTGTACATCAGATGAAAACTTTGGTTGTAATTATTTAATAAAAGTGAGACATTTTAAATGAGAATAAGAAAGAAAAGTATTTCTTTGTGCCCCCCTCTCCCTGTTAATGCCCTACCTGCCCCCTGGCAACACTTTGCTAGACCCGCCCCTGCACAGTTACCAGCTGTCAGCTACTTAGAAAAGGATCCTGGTGTTATTTGTCTCTCAGAAACAGTTCATAACTTCCCTTCAACTCATTCATGTCACCTAAAAGGTAAACCTGTTTCTCCATCACTGTTTAGCTCTGATGATCCAGTAAGGACATCTCCTGGTTTCATCTTCATGTTTCCCTCTCACCACATATCCAAACCAACATCATGACCAGCAGCTTTACAGCTGTGGCTCCAGCAAACATCAGCTGATACTAGAAATTAATATTAAATAAATTCTAACAACAGCTGATCAAGCTTAAACGTGCTGCTGTTGTTTAGCGCGACATTTGCTGGTTTCCTCTTTCTGGCACAAAGTGGGCGATAAACAAAGAAGAGAGAAAAGCCGATCAGCTGATCATTGATCAGTTTCATGATTGAATGAAAGAAGAAGAGGCAGCTGCAGCGTAAAGACGCAGAATAACTACAGCTTTGTGTCTTTTTTCATTGTAGCTGAAGTCCGGGACAAACTGTTCCTTTTCAGCTCAATATGAAACGCGTAATATTTTCTCTCAATGCAGGACGATTCCGTTTTTTACGGGACGGTTGGCAACTCTACTAACTAACCTTATGAATTAAATAAAGTTCACTATCAGTAACATCATAGCACCCACCCAGCTGTAGCCGTCATGCTAGCTAGTATGCAGTACGAGTTATTGTAACTGACTGTAAAAATTCAGCACAACGAAAACAAACTCCATCTAAACTTGGTTTATATCTGACCCAGATAGACTGCAGGTCATAACTTCTTACCTGAAGTTCAGTTCACCTCCTCCTGCCTCCCCTTTCCCTCATCCACCTGGCCTCTTGTGGCAGCTCCGCCATAGAAACCACCAAACAACTGAGTTATTTGTACACATTTGCCACCATCTGGCCAGTCCAACGCCTTTCATTGTTTATACCATTAAGAAAAAGAAAAAAAAATCATCGGCCCATAAAAACGAAAAATCACCATTTCCCCAGTACGCCCGATGGCCAGTCCAGCTATGGTCGTGCCATCAGTTAACGCTTCACATGGCAACTGTGGCAAGCGTGCCAAGGGTTGACGACCCCTGGTCTAGAGCAAAATACTAAATTTTGCTCAACAAGGGCCTGATATCCACTTATGAGGACATTATACTGCCACTGTTCTATCGAAAATGAAAACGAATGTCCTCATATGTGGATCTTATTTGCCTCAGAAACAAAATCAGGTAAAAAAATAAAAAATAAAAAAAATCAGGTAATTCTTTGTTTTTACATTCATCAGGTCCCAATCAGCCCGAATAGCAAGGAGAAATTAAAAAAATGCATGCCATGAAAAAGTTCGTGTCTTAGGAGGTTAAAAGAAGGAAACAATAAATTACATTTTTATGGATTTGCTAAATTTAAAAAATGTAAACTCTCAGAAACAAAAGGGTTAGGAAAAAGTCCATTTCTGTCCCTACAGACATAACATACATAAAACCACCTCGTAGGACTAATTATTGGATCTCAAGGTCACTATTTTTACCTTTATTTTGTTGTTTGTTGGGTTAATGTTACCACCCAGTAACAAGCTGATGTTTGGATACTTTCTTCTACTTTAAGGTGCGTTACCTGGAGACATTGTTCTTCCAATTGAAAAAAGGGGGGAAAAAAGGAAACTCAATAAAATATTTTTTAGACTTTCAGATTTCTTGCATTTACTTCCTTATTTAGCTTAAATGAAAAGCGTTTTACACATTATAGTAATAATAATAATACATTTTGTTTATAGGCACCTTTAAAGACCCTCAAAGTCACCTTACATTGGTACAAAAAATAAACATATAAGGTAAATGAAAAATAAAAAACAAGTATGAAAGTATAAAAGGGGAAGTTACAAAAAATGCTATACAAATGTCAGATCAACTGTGAAGCTGGAGCAATAATGGCAACAATAACATACAGAACAGATTTTTAGCTGAGCACCAATGACAAGACAAGGCTTGAATTGATTTGCTAACTTTGTAATATAAAATATAGCAAATACATGCAGTATATATTAGTAACAATAAATGGCTACACACAAATAAATACAAATAAAAATGTATTTAAATGCTTCAGTGAAAGTAAGCCCTCTATGAATAGTTACTGCTGGGTCTTTATCTTACAGTAAGAAGAGCCATGAAATGACTATTGTTGTGAAAAATCATTAGACAGAAAACTCAAATATAGCTCCATTCACCAGATATCTTGATATTATGTTTCTGTTTCTTGCTTTTGCTCACAGTCATTACCTGTTCTTAGAGAAGACCACACTCACACTAACAGCATGCTCGGACAAACATGACAAGAACACAAAACAGCATATATTCAGCAAAATGGGGTGAAAAGTGCTCATTTGTGGATAAATACACAAAAATGTACAAACACCTGCAAACACACATAGAACCAAGCAGCTAGTACACACTGTGGCACATGTACACAGGCTGACCTGCAGCAAGAGGCTCTTTCTGCCTTTCAAACCTCCTCAGATCTCCTATCCTCTTACATTCAACCGTGGCTGTGTCTCGCCCCTCTCGCTGTCTCTATGATCAGTGTAGTATAAAATGAGGAAAAATGAGAGTTCAACAAGGCTGCTGTTACCTCAGTGCAACACACCTTCACTCAGCATACCGTATACAGGTTACACTGTCCTGCATGTACAACACACAGTATACTGGGTTTACGTACTGTTGTGTGAATGCACTTACATTGATCTTACATGCTAACTGCACAAAATCATACTTTGCATTGACGTAATAATAGCTCCACTGAAATTTTCAGGTGAGCGTTTTTAAGCTGCAGAGAAATAATGCTGTGAGCTCTTGGTCTCATTCAGCTTTTGGTTTAGATTTGACCGTTTTTGCAATTTTTAGTAATTAAAACAACATCCAGGTTTGTCTTCTGCATAATGATAATAGATGTTTGACTTATTTTGAGCAATATACGTTAATTTATCAAATGTAAACATTCACTTAAAAAAAATCATAATTAAATAAAAGATCATCAAGAGGAGCCTACCGAGAGCCCACAGTGCTCCTCTCAGGGAAAGCACACCTGTTTGGTACAACAAAGCATGATTCTTGTTACAACTGCCTGCAAGACGGGTCGGTCTATTCATGCTTTGTGTGTCCAGTTGTTAATTCCCGTATTTCATCTCAGGTTTTGATTGCTTCCTCTTTTATTTTGGTAGTCTCTTGTGCTCTCTATTTTGTTTTGGTTTTCTCTTATGGATTTATTTTATATCTCTTATTTTCCCCACCTGTGTTTTCACTCCCTAATTACCTCATGCGTCTATTTAAATTCTCAATTTGCTTGTGTGGTTATTGTGTTTCTGGGTTTCTCTGCCTGTTCCTAATGGTTTCCCTGATTAGTGTTTTCTTTTTGCTTATAGACTAATAAGCAAAAACAAAACATTTTGCTCTTTTATTTGTAATCTGCCTCCTTTCGTCCACACTGTAGCAACAAAATAGGCTGCACACTTGAAAGCAGCGACTGACACCCTCTAAACGTACATTGTACCAATCCTGTAGAGTGACATTCTCCCTGTGTGTGTGCGTTTGTGTGCATGTGTTTGTGTGTGTGTGTGTGTGTGTGTGTGTGTGTGCGTGCGTGCGTGCGTGCATGTGCGTGTGTGTGTGTGTGAGTGTCTAGGCAATCATCACTCAGTGTCACTATATACACCATGTACCAGTGAATGACTTATGCACATACATGCATAATTGTGCACAGTGGGTGCATTACAGAGTGTGAAACCATATGTGGGTGTAAATAAATACACAGCCAGCTCCTCGTTTTCTACTTATCCCTGTGAAGAACAAGTGAATAAATAAATCAGTTTGAAAACCCTTAAAATGTCTTCATGAAAACATGTGCAGGTTTGCGTTTAAATGAGAACCCGCCAAGTCCTTTCACTTCCTTTCTTGTCTTGTTAGTAAAACAGATAGCAGTGATTCAAAAGTGAAGCCCCAAATGTTTCTGTTTGTAGTTTTTCCTCCTTGTTTGCATCCTTTAACTCTTCTTTCTCTGTTTTTTTTTTTTTTTTACCACATTTTAGTACAAATACACAGATGGACACACAGTAAAAGATTGAATAAGACATTGGCTTGTGTATTAAACATCAATGGTGTAGTGCCCATTGATTCAACACTGACAACAGTTACAATTTATAACTTCCCTTTGACAATACTAAAGGAGAATACACCACAACACACTCTGCCTCTGACATACCAAAGAAAACTGAGGTCACTAAAGGTGTGTGCATCGATACTGAAATATTGATTCTTGTGATATCAGATATTTTTGTTCTACAATCAATTCTTAAATTAAAATATTATAATATATATATTTCAGTAATTTGAGGTAAATTCGTAGTTCCTGATCGGTCTAGGCTCAGGGTTTTGTGTCTAAATGATGGGTAGGAACTACTTCCTTCGCCTGTAGCAGTGATATCCGAAGTACAGCTGTATAAATGCATCACGTGTGCTCACTCACTCAGTTCATGATCGTAAGCAGAGTCATGTGTGGAGCTATTTCAGCTCCACAAACAGCCAAGACACAGTTTGTGCCACATGTGGTAGGTCCACAAAGCTTGTCAAACACAAACAAAAGTAAAGCGTAACACAGAATGTGATGATGAGTTTATGATGAGGTGAAGTGAAGAGGAGGAGAGGGGCAGGAGCTGCTAGGGCAAGACAGACATCGCTCGCGGTGCTTTGGCGCTGCAGACAGGCTCTATCCAGGTACGGAGGGAGAAATGTGGAGCTGTTGATGAATTTGGGAGTGTGACTTACATCTGCTTGGGTTGTTGTATTAATATTTAAACAACAAGAATTCACTGCATCCTTAAAACGATGGAATCCCATTTAATGCTTTGATTATTCAGACTAGAGATCTTTAAATTATACAGCGTACTTGCAGTAAAAAAATGCCCTAATCTAAAGGAGAATTGTTATGCCCGTCAGCTTTTGCCTTGAGCATCCAGCTGGCGCCAGGGGGCCCGCATGAGATGAAGATGGTAGTTGTTTTGGTTAGTGCGAACAAACTGCTTGCAGTTTTACAGTTGGTCTGATGTCCGTCACTGGTCAGCAGGTCTCTCAATTCCTGTTCTTCTTCTTCAAAATCTTATCCATATTGCGTTCAGTAAACACAGTCTGAGTACTCACAGCCCTGCCCATCGTCTATCATGTCAGCCAGCCTTGTGGGATTTTGAACAGCTGTAGCCTCTTCTTGTTCTTCGATAAGCTGGGTCCGAGCCAGCTCCAATCAGTCAGAACTCTGTAATCGTGGTTCCGAATTGGTAGATGTCGTTCAATGTCTTCCATCGAGAGTGTCGCCAGACACACGACACAGCAAGCATCTCCGCAGGACAATCAGGCTCTCCCAGGAGGGTGTCAATTTCATTAAGGGACCAGTTGATCAAATCCATAATTCTTTAGGTTTTTAGAGAACAAGTCTGGGAGACTCTCTTAGGGTTAGAGAGACTATATGATCTTATGATCTTAATGGTGCTCCACATAGTCCATGTTAATGTCAAAGTGTTCATCAGTGTGCTGCGTATACTTCTGTTTAGCCCACTAAATGCCCATCTTCAAGAATGAGTGCTCCTTGCTGTGAGCCTGCTGTGATGGCATGCCACACATGGTAAGCTCCACACCTCACCACCAGTTGATTCACTTTAGTTTAAGGGCTGGGAGACCTGAAGTACCACTGACAGCCTAATTGGATAGCACTACATGATTCATTGCTTGGGGGGTGTTTCATGTTTGTTTAATTGTTTTGTATTAGTTGGTTATATGCAGTGTTGGGTAAGTTACTTTAAATTAGTAACTTAGTTACATTACTAGTTACTTCTATCAAAAGTACCTCAGTTACTTCAAGTTACTCGTTACTTTCAGAGTAACTAGCTACTAGGTAAAGTAACTTTGGTTTTACTCAGAATTCTCTCGTTAATGTGTTGCTTCCGTAACTGGATACCCAGCAAGTTTGCCAGTCTTCTAGCTTGCTTACTTGCCACAAGTGCACTGTGCCACCTACCAACAGAAAGGAAAAAATAACGTGCACATTTCCACGAGAGAAATCCCACACCTGATTCTATCCTAGCCTGCTTTTTACATCCAACACAAAAACTGCAGTCGTGGTGCTTTCGATTGTACTCAGAACTCGGAAATTCTGCCTTCTGAATAGGAAGATGTAGGTAACACCAGACTGCAGATGAGCTGCATACAGAGCTGGACTGGGACAAAAAAATCGTCCCGGGCATTTTGACTAGAGACCGGCCCACCATTATAGGAAAAATCATAAAGCCTCTGAATGAAAATAAACACTGTTGTGTATTTCTTTGTGCCCCCCTCTTCCTGTTAATGCCTACCTGCCCCCTGGCAACACTTTGCTAGACCCGCCCCTGCACAGTTACCAGCTGTCAGCTACTTAGAAAAGGATCCTGGTGTTATTTGTCTCTCAGAAACAGTTCATAACTTCAACTCATTCATGTCACCTAAAAGGTAAACCTGTTTCTCCATCACTGTTCAGCTCTGATGATTCAGTAAGGACGTCTCCTGGTTTCATCTTCATGTTTCCCTCTCACCACATATCCAAACCGACATCATGACCAGCAGCTTTACAGCTGTGGCTCCAGCAAACATCAGCTGATACTAGAAATTAATATTAAATAAATTCTAACAACAGCTGATCAAGCTTAAACGTGCTGCTGTTGTTTAGCGCGACATCCTCTGGTTTCCTGTTTCTGGCACAAAGTGGGCGATAAACAAACAAGAGAGAAAAGCCAATCTGCTGATCATTGATCAGTTTCATGATTGAAGTAGAAACAGGAGAGGGAGGGTGAGAGGATGAGAGAAGAAGAGGCAGCTGTGCAGCGTAAACACAGAATAACTCCAGCTTTGTGTCTTTTTCATTGTAGCTGAAGTCCGGGACAAACTGTTCCTTTTCACCTCAATACGAAACGCATGATATTTTCTCTGAATACGAGACGATTACGTTTTTTACGGGACGGTTGGCAACTCTACTAACTAACCTTATGAATTAAATAAAGTTCACTATCAGTAACATCATAGCACCCACCCAGCTGTATAGAAACTCCATCATGCTAGCTAGTAGCAGTACGAGTTATTGTAACTGACTGTAAAAAGTCAGCACAACGAAAATAAACTCCACCTAAACTTGGTTCATATCTGACCCAGATGGACTGCAGGTTATAACTTCTTACCTGAAGTTCAGTTCACCTGACACTCTCGGACCAGCGGCCGCTTCGGGTCTCTCCTCTTGCCTCCCTTTTCCTTCCTCCACCTGCTGGCTTCCACCACTTGCTAATGTTATTGAATCTGTGGAAGCTCCGCGATAGCCACCACACGAAGTAACGAATAACGAGCCTATCTAAATCCCAGTAACAAGTAACGCGTTCCCGGTTTTGGCATAATAACTAGTTACCGTGCTCATTACCACAATAATAACGTAGTTACTGTAACGCGTTACTTAATAACGCGTTAGTCCCAACACTGGTTATATGGGAGCCATTTTGTTATTCCCCGTGTGTCATTTAGTTTAGCTAAACCAGTATTTAAGTTCCCCCGTGTGTCATTTCAGCAGGTCAGTTTATCTTATGTTTGTTTGAGGTTTTGTTAATTATTATCTTGAGTTTAGTCTATTGAGTTGACCTCGGACCTCTGTCATGTGTCTGAACAAGATCTAGAATAAGATGAAAGTGGTGGGAGGGCTCTTTATATTTTGAGAGAAGCAAAATTGAGTCTAATAAAAACGTAAATGCAGTGTTGAGGCTGCCATTGTTAGCATCTACATGGATGTTAAAATCACCCACTACAGCTGAGCACTAAAACAGAAGTCTGAAATTTAAGGATAAACATTTATATCACACACACCAAAAAAAAAAAAAAAAAAAAACGTAGACAGAGTGTCAGAGTGGGTAAGAACACCTCTTCCACCCTTGTGGTCAACACCGGTGCCCCTCAGGGGTGTGTTCTGAGCCCTCTGCTATACACTCTCTTCACCCATGACTGTATTTCCTCCTGCGCGTCCAATCTCATTGTTAAGTTTGCAGATGACACTACAGTGCTCGGACTTATATCCAACAATGATGAGACAAACTATAGGACAGAGGTGCAACAACTAGAGTCATGGTGCCACGACAATAACTTGGTCTTAAACACCAAAAAGACCAAGGAGATTATTGTAGATTTCCGGAAGAGGGGCCATAACAACCATCTGCCTCTCTTCATTGGTAGTGAGGCGGTGGAGAGGGTGAGCAGTTTTAAATTCTTGGGGGTAACTGTGACCGAGGACCTGTCCTGGGGCAACCATATCACCTCAGTTGTACGGAAGGCCCAACAGCGCCTCTACTACCTGAGGAGACTGCGGAGCGCACACATTCCCAGATCTCTGATGTTGAACTTCTACAACTGTGCCATCAGCAGCGTTCTGACGTATGGATTTCTAGTGTGGTTCCCCAGCTGCACCAAGGCCGATCAGCAAGCACTCCAGCGGGTGGTGAAAGAAGCTGGCAGAATTATTGGAACAAGTCTGCCAGAGATCAGTAATATCTTCCCCACTCGCTGTCTGAGGAGGGTGCACAGTATCCTGCGGGACCAACATCACCCTGCGCGCCACCTTTTCCATCTGCTGCCCTCAGGGAGAAGGTACAGGTCTATACAGGCCAGAACATCCAGACTGGCCAACAGCCTGTATCCACAGGCTGTGAGGCTCCTGAACTCTCTGCCCCCCTCTCACGGACAATAACCATATCCAACTTCTTAATAGCAATGAACTGGTCTGCATTGGTGCATCATATCTTTATTCTCTTCCCCCTCCTGCCCCCCCCCCCCTCTTTCTTAAATAGATAACTATCATATCTGATATCATATCTCACAGTACAATAATATTGAATGGGTTGCATTGTTGTATTTTGTCATGTTTCTCAGGTCTTTGTCTGAATTTCTACGAACATTATTGCTAAGGATTGTCTTATTGCATTGGAGTCACACTGGGTTAAATATGTACACTTGGGTTTTAAGGGGTATTTATTATTTTCTTCTTTTTTTTTGGGTTGTATGGAAGCCCCAAACGCAATTTCATTGTTCTTGACAATGACAATAAATAAATAAATACTAAATACACACACACACACACACACACACACACACACACACACACACACACACACACACACACACACACACACACACACACTATTGCAGAAGACATTAATGATATAAAGAAGAATATCCCACCCATGAAATATGCATAACCGGAGAGCAGAAGCACTAAATAAAAACAACAGGGTGGAACTGTCTCATTGTGGTTTACAGTTTCACTGTGGGCTGTGAGGTTTGGAGCAAAGCCTTTGTTGTAGCTGATTGTGAATATGCATGTCCTCACTTTTTCTCTATTTGTTAGTACAGTGAAGACATTTCGATCATTCCTGTTTGTTTCCTCCTGTTTTCTGTGTTTTGAAGGTCAGTTTGTAGATTACAGAGGGAATGCAGAACAGAGAAAACATCCTCTGAGTACACAATACATATTAAGAACTACGGCTATCCACAGTGATTATTAAGACTGATGGCATGCAGGGGTCTCAAACGTTGGCAAGACAAACAGCAAGAGCATAAAGTGACTTTGACACACTCATATCCAGACTGACACAGTGAAAGAAAGATGTTTCATTTGTTCAGACAAAAAATTTTCTGGCCTCTCTCCCATTCAAAGTGACTTTCATATATTATGGATGCATCTGATCAAATTATGGCATATAAAAGTGCTATAAAGCAAATAACCAAGAGTGCTGCTGCTTGCATGGAATGTAATGTACTGTTTCATTTGATCACATTCAGATGTTTCTGATGCTCTTTGCATCAGATCTAAGGCAACAGTTACCCCTCTGTATAGTGCAGGGGGTCGGCCACCCTGGGCACGCGTGCCAGCTGTGGCACGCAAAGGGTTAATTGATGGCACGACCATAACTGGACTGGCCATCTGGGATACCAGGCATTTGCCCAGTGGGCCAATTGTGATTTTTCGTTTTTTTATGGGCCGATGATTTTTTTTTTTTTTTTTTTGTAACGGTATAAACAATGAAAGGTGGTGGATTGGCCAGATGCTGGCAGATGTGTAAAAATAACTCAGTTGTCTAGTGGTGGTTATGGTGGATGAGAGAAAGGGGAGGCAGGAGGAGGAGAGACCCAAGGTGGCTGCCGGTCCGAGTGTCAGGTGAACTGAACATCAGGTAAGAAGTTATGACCTGCAGTCTATCTGGGTCAGACACACTCAACAAAAATATAAACGCAACACCTTTGTTACTGCTCCCATTCCCCATGGGATGGACGTAGAGACCTAAAATTCATTCCAGATACACAATATAACCATCCCTCCCAAACAGTGGTCACAAATCAGTCCAAATGTGTGGTAGTGGGCACATCTGCTATATTGAGATAATCCATCCCACCTCACAGGTGTGCCACATCAGGATGCTGATCTGACATCATGAGTAGCGCACAGGTGTACCTCAGACTGCCCACAACAAAAGGCCACCCTGGAATGTGCAGTTTTTTGCGCTATTGGAAGTCTGGGGACCCAGAACCGGTCAGTATCTGGTGTGACCACCATTTGCCTCATGCAGTGCAACACATCGTCGCATGGAGTCTATCAGATTGTCAATTGTGGCCTGTGGAATGTTGGTCCACTCCACTTCAATGGCTGTGCGAGGTTGTTGGATATTCGTGGGAACTGGTACACGCTGTCGTAAACGCCGGTCAAGCACATCCCGAACATGCTCAATGGGTGACATGTCCGGTGAGTATGCTGGCCATGCAAGAACTGGGACATTCTCAGCTGCCATCTGCCCTGAACAATGTGAACCATGATTCATCCGTGAAGCGCACACCTCTCCAACGTGCCAGACGCCATCGAATGTGAGCATTTGCCCACACAAGTCTGTTACGGCGACGAGCTGGAGTCAGGTCAAGACCCCGATGAGGACGACGGGCATGCAGTTGAGCGTCCCTGAGACGGTTTCTGACAGTTTGTGCAGAAATTGTTTGGTTGTGCAAACCAATTGTTCCAGCAGCTGTCTGGGTGGCTGGTCTCAGACGATCTTGGAGGTGAACCTGCTGGATGTGGAGGTCCTGGGCTGGTGTGGTTACACGAGGTCTGCGGTTGTGAGGCCGGTTGGATGTGCTGCCATGTTCTCTGAAACGCCTGTGGAGACGGCTTATGGTTGAGAAATGAACATTCAATGCACGGGCGACAGATCTGGTTGACATTCCTGCTGTCAGCATGCCAATTGCACGCTCCCTCATTGCTTGTGGCATCTGTGGCATTTTGCTGTGAGACAAAACTGCACATTCCAGGGTGGCCTTTTGTTGTGAGCAGTCTGAGGTACACCTGTGCACTACTCATGATGTCAGATCAGCATCCTGATGTGGCACACCTGTGAGGTGGGATGGATTATCTCAATATAGCAGATGTGCCCACTACCACACATTTGGACTGATTTGTGACCACTGTTTGGGAGGGATGGTTATATTGTGTATCTGGAATGAATTTTAGGTCTCTACGTCCATCCCATGGGGAATGGGAGCAGTAACAAAGGTGTTGCGTTTATATTTTTGTTGAGTGTATAAACCAAGTTCAGGTGGAGTTTATTTTCGTTGTGCTGACTTTTTACAGTCAGTTACAATAACTCGTACTGCTACTAGCTAGCATGACGGAGTTTCTATACAGCTGGGTGGTGCTATGTTACTGATGTTGAACTTTATTTTGTTCATAAGGTTAATTATTAGAGTTGCCAACCGTCCGGTAAAAAACGGAATCGTCTCGTATTCAGAGAAAATATCATGTATTTCGTATTTAGGTGAAAAGGAACAGTTTGTCCTGGACTTCAGCTACAATGAAAAAGACACAAAGCTGGAGTTATTCTGTGTTTACGCTGCACAGCTGCCTCTTCTTCTCTCATCCTCTCACCCTCCCTCTCCTGTTTCTACTTCAATCATGAAACTGATCAATGATCAGCTGATCGGCTTTTCTCTCTTGTTTGTTGATCGCCCACTTTGCGCCAGAAACAGGAAACCAGCGGATGTCGCGCTAAACAACAGCAGCACTTTTAAGCTTGATCAGCTGTTGTTAGAATTTATTTAATATTAATTTCTAGTATCAGCTGATGTTTGCTGGAGCCACAGCTGTAAAGCTGCTGGCCATGATGTCGGTTTGGATATGTGGTGAGAGGGAAACATGAAGATGAAACCAGGAGATGTCCTTACTGAATCATCAGAGCTGAACAGTGATGGAGAAACAGGTTTACCTTTTAGGTGACATGAATGAGTTGAAGTTATGAACTGTTTCTGAGAGACAAATAACACCAGGATCCTTTTCTAAGTAGCTGACAGCTGGTAACTGTGCAGGGGCGGGTCTAGCAAAGTGTTGCCAGGGGGGCAGGTAAGGCATTAACAGGGAAAGGGGGGCACAAAGAAATACTTTTCTTTCTTATTCTCATTTTAAATGTCTCACTTTTAATAAATAATTATCTGAAGCTTACAACCAACATTTTTATCTGATGTAAAATGTATAGAAATCTTACATATACCAACAAGACTGTACATCACTGTCACAACAGCATCTGCTTTCATTCAAAGGCTTTATGGCTTTAATACCTGTAATACGTTTTGTAATATCTGTATTACAAAACGTATGACGCCTTTTGTATGGCCTGCTTTAACAACGTGCTAACCTTATTTACAATCAATATTGTATGGCTGTAATAATGGTGCTAAAGATACAGAGGGCTGTTAAAAAATATCTAGTGAAAATGCCTGGGCCGTTTTTTTGTCCCTGGGCACGACACGCAGTGAATTAATCTGAGAAGGTGCATTAAAAAATAAATGGCTGGGCCAGCGGTGCACATCGCAAATTAGCTCGCATACACACATTAGTTGTGCCGCTTCTTAATGACGGTATCTTAGCTAACAACCTCAGCTACCAGATTCAACTTGTAATTGGCTAAAAATCACTTCGCCTACTGGTGAGAGGGATGTTGCTAGCTGTCAGTTTTTTCAAGCGATGTTGAAATTTCCACATTCCGACACTTCAAATGCTTCAGTAGCTCTCCGCTCAGCGCAGCATCAGCACCGCGGAAATACACGGATACATCAAGACTGATCAAACCATAAAGCTTTAATGAGCAGCTGGATTTATCTCGCATTAACTGGCATTAACTGGCTGAGTTAATGCCAGTTAATGCAAGATCGAAATGCAGCTGATTGAACTGAAAAGCTCGACTCTGTGGGGTCAAAGGTTGCAGAACTACGACCACAGCTGGAATCCACAGCTGTGCGTGTTCATGGAGCTGCATGTTCACCTGCTGGACATCACTACCTGACAAGTTTAACTGTCTTCAGAACATTGCAGAGGCCTTATTGACAGTGTTTGGCTCTACATGTCTGTGTGAGCAGGTTTTCTCTCACATGAGTCCTCAGGTAGCCTCTGAATGCTGGACACTGGGAGACCTGTGTGTCTGAGTGGGAGACCAGAGATCACAGTAACATGTGTGTCTCTGTATTAACAAACATGCCATATTGGCCCAGTTTATTTTTCTTATCACTGTTGTGAGGAGACCATAAATAGCATTTGTATTTTCTGTTGTACAGTTCATTTGCTGTTATGGATAAAAAGTCTTTTTTTTTTCTAAATAGCTGATAACTATTCGCTGACAGCTGCCAACAACTGCGAACAAATATAATCCTATAAAGTCGTTCTATATAGTGTGTAACTGTTAATATAGAGCGTTATTAAATTTATTGCTAATGCAATCATATGGCACACTGACCTCTGAGGAAATTTTAGATGCACTCATCATCAGAACAGTTGCCGACCCCTGGTATAGTGTTACTTTCAAGGGTTAGGGTATTTTTATTATTATTTTCTGCCAGTGTTCTGACACCACATATAATAGATTAGGTTGAGGAAAAGAAAATTGTTTCAGCAAAAAAAAAAAAAAAAAAAAAACTTTTCACAGCATCAGTACTAAAAGAACAGAAAAACAAGCCTTCTATGAAAAACAGGTTTTCTTTAATACCTCACATGTCAGGTCATGATGATCTGGTCACCTGCAAGTTTTGCAGCTGCGACTGATGTAGTGTAGAGATGGTGTGTGTTTGGATATCGAAATATAAATGAGAAACTGTGTGTTACAGATTAAATAGATATTAAACAAAAAATAAATTTGGCATCAAATTAAGATTCACTTAAGTTTCAGGCACCTCTCTGGCCACACTTGCTAGTTGCATGTGACAACTAGCTGTGATATAATTTGACAGGAAGAGAATCGCTGATGTGGCTACATTCTGGAAAATCATGTAACTACATCAGTGGTTAAAGGCAGCTGCTTCAAATGTTTGACCTTTCACATAATGTCTCTGGTAGAAAATATTTCAGTCTAATTTGTAAAGAAAAACATTTGGATATAAATTGGGAAAATTATTCGGTTTGAAGTATAAATGAAACACATTTAAAGAGGAAATGCAAAAAGGGAGAAGCCAACAGCTTCTCTGCAATAAAAGGGGCCAAGCAGAGCCTGAGGGAGTCTTCATCCTTGTTTGTCTTTGCTGGATCTTTGCCTGCGTGTGTTCATTGAGCTTTCTTGTTCTTTTTCTTCTTTTTAACCTGTCTTGTCTTTTACATTCAGAATTATGATTTGAAATTAATGTAGTGCCAAACACATTTTGCTTTTCCAAGATGATGTAAATTCAGTATATGTGTATTATGGAAATGTCTAAGCTGACAGTCAGAAAAAAAAGGAGAGAAATAGGAGCAAAATTAATAAATCAACTTGCATGTTTAATAAAACAGCTGGCACTGAACTCTGCTCTTCTCCTGTGAGGTTCATATTTTGGTTTTAGTTGGGTTCCAAATGCCTGAATCTACATTTTTTCAGCCTGGAGGAATTCTGCAAATTCTTGACAGAGTGAATACTTTTGGCAATTTAGTGTATTTGGAAAGTCCACAAAATGCAAAGTCCAGAAGGAAAGGAAAGGCAATGCAAGACATGTGCACGCAAGGTCTCAGAGAATATAAGAAACACGGAAATCGAAGCCTTAAACAGAGAATAGAACAAGTGAGATCTCAAATTCCAGATCACCAAAAACCCCAGGACCATGATGGCACTGGAGCATTTGAAACAAGCTTTAATAACACTGTTACAAACATGAAATATCAGATAGAGTACTGTTTGAACACTGATGTAGATACTTAACTTTTAACATTAACAACTCTGCTTTGCAAATAATTCATGAAACATTTGTATTTCTCTTAGAACTCAAGAATACATGTCATGTATTTGATGAGAAGAAATGACTATGACAAGGCCTCAGTCTCCCACTACAGTCCTGCAGGAAATGTTTGTTTTAGAGAGAAAGCAACAAAATAACAAAGCTGAATAAATCTAATAAATCTAAAACTGTTAAGACGAATGCAGTGTTTGCAGCACATACTTGTAGCCAGGTTTCTCTAAAATAGATTTGAGTTTTCTTCAGGTTGTTGGACTCTATTTCATTTATATTTAGGTAAAACATAAACCTATTGTAAACAGATTTAAATATCACAGTTGCACTGATTAACATTACTAATCCTTAGTGGTAATTGAAGCTAAATAATCCTCAACTCTCCTCATGCAATCTCTGCCCACACACTTTCATGTCTGCTCTGTGTGGAAAATCTATAGTTTACTGCTTTACCCACAGCAAAAAATTACATAGTTTAAAACTGCACCATGTGCTGTTAATAAATAATGTAGACTAATTTAGCTCAGTAGAAATGAAAGATTAGCAGCATTTAACACAGCATCTTCATTGTTAATGCTGTTCACAAAGATCATTAATGTGAGATATAAACTCCTACGGCTTTATGTAGCACTTTTTAAAAGTCATTTAAATAATCAGAGGAAGAATGTGAGATGCTGTGAGGTCACTAGAGTCCAAGTGCCAGAGATTCAAATGTGCAGCAATTGGCTCAGACTAGCAAAACTAGTTAAGCTTCTATTTACACTTAAACTAAAACTTAAAATCCATTTAAAACACACATTAGAATGTGCGGCAACACTATCCAGGGCAGAGGAACTAAAAGATTTCATATGTTGACACGTTTACCAGTGTGTCATGGAGTAATCCCACAAACAACTGGATAACCCAACAGCTGACACCAAGGACCTGCTCACAGCTGGGATTCAGGTACTAGAGCCCATAAACAAAAAGTTGGATATCCTATCCATGCTCCATCATGAGGTCAAACATTTAAAATCAAGCCTAGAATTCACACACTAGCAAATAGCTCCAAAGGGATACCGTGGGAGGAGCTCAGATGTGCCATGTCCTCTTTAAAAATAATGTAATAATAATTTAATGGACAGTCAAAAAATATAAGAATAAATCCTGGATAGAAACTGTCAAAGAAATTCATGAAACAACTTGATTTCTCAGAAATACCTGAAAATATTCCAGATAACATCTCCTTCCTCCACATACACTGACTGAGTTTGAGGAGGACACAGACCACATCATATCGTATATCTAAACTGAACATTTCCAGCAAAAGAATTGGTTAAAAGCAATGAGCATAAATCAAATCAAAAGGACCATCAAATAGAATAAATGATCAGTTTCCTAAGGAAATCAACAATAAATGTAAAATCCCACAGTAAAGCAAGACAGAAGGGCAAAAGGCCCTCCCTCTATATTGATAAGTTTTACCCTGATGGGCAGTTGTTCTGGGATCCCACCACCACCTCTTAAATGGAGGTAATTTGAATGCATATGTAATCAAAGAATACCCTTAAAACCTAAGAAGTACATAAAAATCACGAGTAACACATTAACATCACACTGGGAGAAAAAGAGGTTTGTGATGCTCTCCTTCCCAAACGTTTCCTCCCATTTCCTCTCCTTCTCATTCACACATCTCATCCCCTCACACACAGACACTCTGTATATGTTGTGTTCTACTTTGTCTTGTTTCATTTTGTGTGTATCCCTTGTTAATACCTCAGTATCTATAGCCCAACACCTCACAGTTTGTACAGTAGCTCCCCACAAGCAAGTAGTTCTTTCACAGATATTCATCCAGATCCAAATATCTCATCTCACTGCAAATGTAAAACATATTGCTGGAGAAAATTTTAATACTGTTTTAAACCCTTGAACCAATCACTACAATAATTAAGCAAATGTAAGGCATAGGTGGGTGGATCAATACAAATATCAATAGTATTGATACCAGCGCTGGTACTGTTATTGGATAGAAAATAGTATCCTCTAAGATCAGTATCTAACCACTGAATTTGGTTTCAAAACTTCTTGGAAATGGAAAAAAAATCATATACATATATATATATATATATATATATATATATATGTGAAACATTCATTATGAAAAATGTCTAAACCTTTTTGTGTTGACTGTTACGTCTACTTTTTTTTATAGCCTAACACAAAGGGCTTTAGAGACAAGGACATTTAAATTCCTCTAAAGGTCTCCTAAAAAAGTACAAGAAGTACTTAAAGGAGGGTTTTCCCTTGTGTTAAATGGTCATTGTGGAAAGTAAAAATCACAGTGATTTAGTGGTCATTAACAGAATTCAGAGTTTCACCAGCGCTCATATAATGCATTTACAATGTGACAAAATAATAAAGGAATATACATACATACATACAATATATATATATATATATATAGGTGATCATGCATCCATATCCCTTATTACACAAATTTAAACTATTTCTATACCATCTTCCGATGCTGGTTTAATACTTCCCTATTAATGGTCAGAGTTATTTGATAGATGGAATTTGACAGATTTATAAGGAAGGATTGGACAAAATGACCCTCCTAAAATAATTCCGTTTTTATTCTGGAAAAACCCGGAAAACTAGTAATTACGAAATGAAACCCCACAACATATCATACATTTCATTCAATGGATAACAACTCTGTATAACTCTAACCACTAACTATATCCACTAACAGGATCATATCACAATCCTTTACTCTGGGGAGAGGGACCAAACAAGGATGTCCACTCTCACCCTAACCCTTCCCCACAGGCAGTATCAAATATCTAATTATAATTACCTTCCCCAAATGATTATATTTAGTGAACTTTAAGAATAAGATTATTACCATGTCTATTAAACAGCACACCTGCTTCAAAAACCTGTTGACCTTGAACTTTACAGTCTGGTAGAAAACCCTTAAACTCCTGTAGGCTTTCCACAGTCTGGCACAACAGAATATAAAAATACATTATCAATGACAAAACTCAGTCAATACAAAATCCTGCACAGAACTCATATCACACAACATATTCTGAATAAAATGGGTTTGTGTGATTCTAACATTTGTCCTCAGTGTACTCAAGTTACTCAAAAGCTTGAGATTCTCCAGCCTGGGCTGGAGAAGTCATTGTCTCCTCACATGTACGTGCTCAGTGACATAACATCAATCAGTCGTCCAAACAAACAAGCTAAACCCACATTCACAGCTCTAGCCATCACCAAAAAAACAATACTTGTTAGGGACAAGACAAACTGGTATAAGTTTGAGACCAGCTACAACTAACAAAGGTTGCTTCCTCACCTGAACACCCCACCCCAAAAAGGGCCTGCAGGTACCCAAGAAGCCCTGAGGTGCAGATCGGACACCCCTCCAGACAGTGGAGCAGACCACTCGTGGGCAAGAAGGGACCCAACCAGGAACCAGTTGACCCCCGGTACCACAGCCTCAGGCTCCACGCCTCGTTTCTTGTTTGGCTCTTGATGAAGGCGGTCGGACTTTTCTCCCTCTCCCTTATTTTTCCTGCTTTGCTCATGTAGGTCTAGTCTTGTCTCACTCTAACCCTCAAGGAGTCTCTCAGACTTGTTCTCTAAAACCTAAAGAATTATGGATTTAATCAACTGGTCCCGCAGCGAAATTGACACCCTCATGGGCTACGGAGAGCCCGATTGTTCTGCAGAGACGTTTGTTGTCGGATACTTGATGGTCGGTTGTGTCATGTGTCTGGCGACACTCTCGATGGAGGACATTGAACTGCATCTACCAATTTGGAACCACGATAACAGAGTTCTGGCTGATTGGAGCTGGCTCAGACCTGGCTTATGGAAAAGAAGCAGCTACAGCTGTTCAAAATCCCACAAGGCTGGCCGACATGACAGACGATGGCAGGGCTGTGAGTACTCAGACTGTGTTTACTGAACGCAATATGAATAAGATTTTGAATAGAGAACAACGGGAACGAGAGGTGACAAGTGACGGACATTAGACCGAATGTAAAAATTGGATGCAGTTGTTCGCACTAACCCAAACATTCACCATCTTCACTCATGCAGCTATCCCAAAAGGCACCAGCTGAAGGCCTGTCAAGGTCGAAGCTGAATGGAACAACAACATTTCTTCCATGATAACAGGATTGTTGTGAGACTTCTTTGTCCCTCCTTTTCCAAACGCCTTCGTGCGCTTATCCCCAAGGCCGAGGTCAGATGGTGGGTCTGGCCCAGCGCTGGATAGCTGCAGGGCAGGATGGCTATGTCTACATTGGCTTACTTCTCACCCCTTACCCACCCCTGTTGCTTGTTATGTGTTTATGGTGTTGTGATGTGGATATTTATGTGCTCTCTATGCAGAGGAGTTATTTTTTTGTTTTCTGTTCTCATGCTGTCCTCCCACAGGAGCCCAGCATGAGTAGAGGTCTCTTTTTCCCCCTCCTCCATGCACTTGCCCATTGTATTGTACATTTCAGTGTGTTTTCCATACTACTACCGGTCTCTGACCTTGTCTTCCCATTTGTTGTCTGTGCTGTGTATGTACGGTTGACACCTAGACCAATCCAGAAAACACCCACCACCACAAGCACTCTAGCCCCCACATCCTGCGTCTGCAAGGCAGTACCAACCCCAGCCCCCACTACCACCAACTTAGGCAGAGAGACACCATAAAAGCAGCTGCAGCTCTCCAGTCTGCAGGAAGTCACCAGATGCCCATAGTCCTAGAAACCTCCTTCAGCCACCTCCAAGGCTGAGAGAGAGACAAGACTACAGCCGACCACCCCAACAAAGTAATGGAACTGATCAGTGGGGATCAGAGCTCTCTGTGCAGTAGGTGCATGTGTTTGAGTCTGTAAGACCCATTCGGAGTTCCCTTCATCCTGTATAGTGTTCTCTCTATAATTTGTTTCATATAAGTTGTATTTTGTGCATTTTAGTCATTTTGAAGGTGTTTTATCATATTTGTGGCTAGAAGCTTCGATCTGGATTGATGGACAGATCTCAGTCGCACTTTGTAGTTAGGAGCAGAGATGGGCGCGTTACTGTAATCCGATTACTTTTTTCAAGTAACGAGTAAAGTAAGGGATTACTATTGCAAAAACGGTAATTAGATTACCGTTACTTTCCCGTAGGAACGCTTCGTTACTAAAACCGTGATTTTTTTTTGCGAGAATGTCTCATGACAGTAACGTAAGCGGGTGCGACGTTCGTGACAACAGCTGTGTGCAGATCAACAATAGATAATATATCGAGTGTGGGAGAGAGTATGAGCATGCAGCATTTAAAGCGTGGAAGTACTGACCTTACTTTAAGTTTGATTCCATAAAAAGTGACAAAAACATTAGTGTCCGTTGTGCGTGGGAAGAAAACTTCTTTTTACAGCGAAAAAACCCCTAAACTTTCGAGCAAGCACCGAGTAGCTACGACGTAATGGGAAACTCACAGAGAAACTCACGGATTCTTCCACTGACCGCGGCACACCTGCACCAGGGTAAACCTCCGCCTACCCTGCTCCTGCTTTACAGGTGAAAATAGAGCAAAAGGACCGCTAGTCTTTGACTTAATTTATTTTCTGCTGTGTTTTACTTGCATCTATTTGAAAGACTGAGTGTAAACACAAAAAATATATATATTTTATGTGCTGGAATGTGCAGAAAAAGGGTTTAAATGTTAAACTAATTTCTTCCAGTCAGAGAATGTTGCATATAATTAAATTTTTGCTTGATTCATAAAGTTAAAAGATTAAAACTAACAAAACAAGTTTTAAAAAGAGACTTTTCCATTTGATTACATTTTGTATGATGGATTATGTAGAAAAAGTAGAATTGGGCTGAAAGATCTATCGCTTTATCACCTATTCAGATTGTAAATCGTGTTTTTAAAAAGTAACTAAGTAACTAAGTAACGATGTAATTAATTACTTTTGAAAATAAGTAATCAGTAAAGTAATTAGTTACTGATTACTTTTTTCAAGTAACTTGACCAACACTGGTTAGGAGCAAAACTGATTCATCCAATTTTAGCAATATCTTATATATTTTAATAAAAATTTGGGGGATGGAAATTTAAAATTACCCCCATAGGTATTTTTAGGTCCAGTTGGCTGGGATTAAAACTGTCCTGTATAATGGATTTTAATTGCAGATATTCAAGAAATGTAGTCCTGCTGATTCCATATTGTGATAAAAGTTATATATAAGTATAAGCTTGGTTTAATCCATTACAAAACATATAGAAAGGATATATGGATAAGACGTGGTGATAGATATTTTGTAGTTGTAGATCACCATTGTGTTTTTAGGCCTATTTGTGATATTTTTCCCACACAAATTTTGAAGCGTTTTAATTTTAATGATGGCAGCTCTTCTCATGAGTGATTTGGATAATATTTTCTAACATGTGAGATTATCTTCTACTGTTTTTAGTAGAGGAATATGAATTAACCATATAATAGGATCCTAGGGATAGGATGAACCCATGAAGGGAGCAACCTAATGATTAGGAAGATATTTACTGCTGTTTGTGTTCAGAAAAAAAAGTTATACAAACTTGCAAATTGTACGCTTTGGCAATAGGTTTTAACATGTTTGTGAAATCATTCTGCAGCTGGCTGCTGTTCAGGACACATTCCAGTTGAAACTCTTAAAACACCAAGATGAAACAATAGGCCTCACTTCACTGTAGGTATATACAAAGACACACAGTGCCCCCCCCCCCCCAAAAGTAAAGGCCACTAAGTAGTCCTGCTGTGTGTGTGTGTGTGCAGATGGCACTTTTATGACAAGTCATAAAACAAAGACATCAGCCAGTGCCCCAGGAGAGGTCATTTGGCTGGACATGGCAACCAGTCACACACACTCACAAACACACACAGCAGGAATCAACCCTTAGCTGTGGCCTTTAGATCAAATACACATTCAAAAGACACAGGAAGAAAAAGAGGAAAAGAAAAACAAAGAAAATTGTCCCCAATTTCTTTCCCTTTTTCAACTTTTTTTTTTCCATTTTTTTTCTCACAGTATAAATCATGGGCTGCTTCCAGTAACTATGACTATTCTTAATAAATGACAAATACAACAGACTTGAACCTTATACAATTCTATAAGTATTTTCTTTAGACATTTGCAACATTTTCATTCATTTTTCAACAGTCCTTGTACTTGACAATTTTTAGAGTTATATGTTTATTTGCTTCTGTTTTGTTTATTTGTTTGATCATGCAAGCATTAAAAGGGAATTAAACAGACAAATTATATCATTAGACACTAGACACTTTGTGTGTGTGTGTGTATATATATATATATATATATATATATATATATATGCAAAGTGTCTACATTTATATATATATATATATAACACCCAGCACGCCCCTGCGGGCGGTTTATCCTTCAAGCTCAGGTCCTCTACCAGAGGCCTGGGAGCTTGAGGGTCCTGCGCAGTATCTTAGCTGTTCCCAGGACTGCGCTCTTCTGGACAGAGATCTCCGATGTTATTCCCGGGATCTGCTGGAGCCACTCGCCTAGCTTGGGAGTCACCGCACCTAGTGCTCCGATTACCACGGGGACCACCGTTACCTTCACCCTCCACATCCTCTCGAGCTCTTCTCTGAGCCCTTGGTATTTTTCCAGCTTCTCGTGTTCCTTCTTTCTGATGTTGCTGTCATTCGGCATTGCTATCACTATTCCAACTACAAACCTCCATTGCAACTATTCTTTTCACAACCTTAACTATTGCAAAGAAGGTCATCCTCCTAAAGTGGAAATACAAAAAAAACTTAAAGCTCTTACAGTGGAAGAGCCTTCTATTAGATCACATATCCTTAGAAACAATGTCAGCTCAGGTCAATAAAAACTGGTCAACTGTCATCAATAAACAAACACATACTGCTGTCTGATCAATCTTGCGTTATTGGTGATGATGGTGATGGTACTGAGATGATGTTGCTTTGCTGTTGTTGTCATTATAGGTATAGTTCTCTCATGGATTGCATTGATCCTGGAATGAATGGAAACTAACACCCTAACACTCACTACACACATTTGTACACATTTCTTACCAACTCTGTCTTGTCTGTAAGCTTCCCAATAAATAAACAATTAAAGGAATGTAAAAAACAACAACAACAACAACAAAAAAAAAAACATCAAAGACTCTCAAGAGATATTTCTGAAAGGAAGATGTTTTGTAGTGGGATTTGAATATTGTTGGTGATGATTCTGATTAATGTTAAATTAAAGTCTTCAGGATTTTTCTTGCTTTTGTCTTGGTTTTTTGTTTGTTTGTTTGTTTGTTTGTTTGTTTGTTTGTTTGTTTGTTTGTTTGTTTGTTTGTTTTTTTGGGGTGTGTACAAGCTGTCATTTGAATTCTGGCGTAAATGGTACTTACTTAAAGAGTGCTATGGGAATGTAATCTATGCTGAAATTATCAGGCCTAATGAGTTTGCATTATGAGTACAGAACATTAACAACATCATAACCATTAAAATTACATTCTGAAGATTTATATAAAATATCACTCAAATTAAGAACAATGTAAATACACTGACCTTGGTATAATATATTCTGTAAGAAACTGAATTAAATGAATTGTTATATGCAGAGGTGTTGTGCTGTTTGGCTCAGTAACAGAGCACACTGGTTAGGTGCATATTCACATTCATGTGCACATTTATGGTGTTTGTTTCTAAGGCACAGTGCAATTTCAATACAGGGAAAGTTAACGTTGTTTAGCTATAAGTGAGTAAGCGATCAAATGTCAAACTGAATAAGAACATAAAGTCATCAGTCTGACCATCTTCATCAGTTTTTACCCCTTAGCTCTAAAGGGCTGATAGGGTATTATCATCACCCCACCTAGATGGACAGCATGGACCCCCAAGTTTATGAATACTGTACAATAACTGGAGAGTGATGCAACATAGGATTTTCAGGTAGATACCATAGATGTTGCTACAGTACTAAAAATCTCTGTGTTCAAATCTCTGTGGTCTTGAAGGTCAAGATCAGAGGTAAAGTATTCTGAAAACATTATAAATGTGATTACTCAAGAGCAAGGTGATTTTCAAATTCACACCATAGGTCCATGAACTAGGAGGTTGAGGGATAGAACTGGTGCCCATCGGGTTTAGTAAGGTAAGTTTAACACTTAAAAAAGCACGTGCTGTTTTAGTGTTAGGATTTTCAATATATCCGTGGGCAGCACGGTGGCACGGTGGTTAGCACTGTTGCCGCACAGCAAGAAGGTCCTGAGTTCAATTCCACCATCAGGCCGGGGTCTTTCTGTGTGGAGTTTGCATGTTCTCCCCGTGTTTGCGTGGGTTCTCTCCGGGTACTCCGGCTTCCTCCCACCGTCCAAAGACATGCAGCTTGTGGGGATAGGTTAATTGATTAATCCAAATTGTCACTAGGTGTGAATGTGCGAGTGAATGTGAGTATGAATGGTTGTCTGTCCCTGTGTGTTGGCCCTGCGACAGACTGGCGACCTGTCCAGGGTGTACCCCGCCTTTCGCCCTATGACAGCTGGGATAGACTCCAGCGCTCCCCGCGACCCTGAAAAGGATAAGCGAATGGATGGATGGATGGATGGATTTTCAATATAGTCTCAATGACCCTATTTATCTTTTATGTATCATTTTTGATTTTTTGACTAAAATTTTGTCTCTCTCTATTGAATGAAACTACTATAAATATTAGAGACTGTTAATTTCTTTGTAAGTGAGCAAACGTACCTGTCTCTTGCCTGCTCCACCTTATTTTTAGTCTTTAGACAGTCCAACAGACCAACCCAGCATCACGGCAAAGTGTGTAATAGTCACGCTGGTTCACCGTGTCCATTTCACACTTTGCCTCTCAAAAGGCAAAGTGTGCAAGTCTAAGCAAAGGATTTGCACCAATTTCTCTCTGAAATTGGTGCAAATCCTTTGCTTAGACCGTTTTACTTTTGTTAAGACATCATGTGTGCTCCTTTCTGAGCCATTAATTTGTGCTGCTGGTGGCAGGTAATTATTCAAATAAACTGACTGTGTCTTTGTATATTAATTAGAATACTGTTAGTAGATTACATTCAAAACTTGACACTCCATTGAATTTTGCAAATCGCCATGTTATTACTCTGTGGCTTTTACTTACAAAACTGACACTGTACTTCATTGATAAAGCTCAACAGTAGCTTTTCGATGGCAAATGAGGCTTTTGTGTTGGTGCAGACTGTACTACGTCTGCTCATAAATATCATAATGCTTTAACTCATTTTGTCTTTAATTTTCTTTCATGAAATACTCTTAAAGTTACAATTACATTTCAACCAATTAAACTAATGGTGAATATTTGATTTCCTCATTAGTGCTCTGCCAGCACTACACCTCTCGAATTTAGTGTGAATCTGGGTAGAGCATTGTTGCGACAGTGTACACCACTTGTATAGACTGGTTATTGACCTCCTATATATTTCTTCGATAAACAACCCACAGTCATTTTCTTTAAACATTAATTGCTGTGATATTGTTTACATTATATTTAATGAGCTTTCTGGTGCCCATGGTTGTTTCACAGCTTTAAGCCTACAAATAACGTATTTTCATTCAATACTTTCCTAATTACCAATAGCAATGTGTTGATTCATTTTCCCTTGAGAACTCCACTTGTGGCTTATTGCATGTGTGTGTATTTTGTAAGTATCCCACACATACAGAGAGCTCCCAGATAGAGGTAATGTGAAGTACTTCATTGCAGTGTAAAAGAGTCTCTGAGTCATTCTGGTGTTTGAAGAATGAAGAGAACTAGCTGAGAAAGTTAGTGCTGAGTGGTACTGATAGAACTATATAGTTGTGTAGGCCTATCTTAAAAGCCTTAGTTGTGAGCCCTATAATACGAACTTGTTCAATATACCCAGGCTACACTTACCCTAACACTGGTAAATAGGAAAAACTGCCACGTGAAGAAGGTTATCAGCTCACTAAGGGTTTCCCCTGTGCAGTCACACAAAAGGGGTATTACAGCATCACACCAATCTAAAAGGGGCGTGGTTCAGTTTATCATACACTGTAAAATCCAGAGTGTCAAATAAGCAGTGTCAGAATATGTGAACAATCAGAGTCAATTCATTTAGTCATTTAAAAAAAACCAATCCAGCAGGCAATGACACTGAACACAGCAATAGACTGGTGCGTAATAACCAAGCGAATAATGCAGAAAACAGATTTTTCATGGGAAACTGGTCTCTGAGTACAGAGAGAGCGAAATAGCTGGGTAGAAGTGTGATTTTATCATGGTGGGAGCAAAAAAGACAAAGTAAGAAAGAGCTAATGACAATGTTTATCAAAGATGAGGCTTTAATCTTTTTTGCCGCTGGTTCAGTGAATTTTGGTCGAGTGATGAAACCTGCAGCCTCAGAATCTGTGAGATGTCTGCGTTCAGCACCCGATAGCGTGTCCGTGCTGCCAGGTCACACTGTGTTTATGTCTTTCTGTGGAATCCATTTACCTGATTTTTAATCATTTGGTGTTTTAACTCTTTGGCGGTTGTTGAAATGTTTTTGTGAGCTTTCTGCTGAGATTCAACTGACTGTGAATAATTGATCTACTGTGCTGAAGGAGCGTCAACCCAAAGACAATGACGATGGAGCATGGAGAGAAGACTAGGACAGACTGGGCACGAAAGAGGAACTGACATAACAAAACAAGAAATCAAGAACTAGAAATAGAAACAATAAAAAGTCTGAGTCACTGGGTATTACTGAAGTCAAGGTTAACTAATACAAAACTAGAACAGGAAAATCTCCAAATTCCAAAAGACGGAATTGCATGTCCAAAGCCAAAATCAAAGTACTTGGTCAAAGACTCAAAACCTTGACACTCTCACACTCCAACTTGCTTAATTTAAAACCTCACTGCCTCCAAATTCTGTTTAGGTTGTGTGCAATGAGAAACACAGTTTGTAGTAAGACAGAATTTAAAATTGTATTTTGACAAGGATAATCATTTGATAATGGCTCAGTAATTCAAAATAATGAACATATTTGTAACTAATCAAACTGAAGAAGATCACAGTAGTGAGAAGAGACACCAGTGGAAATGCTGCCTAATGAGTCGAATGTAAACAGACGGTATCTTTTTTAAAAGTAAATAAATAAAAGCAAATATGACTATCTTCTCTTTTCTATGGTGATTATGGTGTTCCAGGCAAGACACATATGACTATGGATTTCCAAATGGATATCAAAAGTAACTGTAGCATTTCTTGGGATTTATTCGAATGAATATAAATTTGAAAGTAGTTTTTTGGATACTTTAATGCACTAAAAGTTACCTTGCCTCTAATGTGTGTGGGCTTTCTCAGGGCAGGGCAAGGCTAACAAGGTTTAGGGCTCTGGATCATTATGGATCATTTAGACATTCACCTTTGGTATTACACAGCTTGTGTGAATGTGTGCATTACCTCATACTGTCTGTGTAATGAAGGCTGGTAATGCTCTGTGTGTGTTTGTGTAATGATGTACAGCTGACAGTCTGAACAATAATAGAGATGGGCCACAATCATAAAGCTTTTACCAGCAAAGACAGAAAGCGAGACAGAGATAGAAGAAATTTTTTTTTAAAAATAGGAAAAGACAGGGATGAAGAGCACTCAAAAAAAAGGGGGGGAAAGGGAAAAATGAAAACGTTGGAGCAGGCATGATAAGCCCGAAGTGAGTGGGTAAAAACATGTAAGGGGGAGCAAATAGATTAAGAGAAATAATTAAGAATAATGATGGAAAACAGTTAGAGAGGATGATGAAAAAGACAGAGGGAGCAACAGACAGACACAAAGAGACAGAAAGAGAGAGAGTGTCCTTAATGACCACTTTAGTAGTTTGGAGGCGGTAATTTACTTAGCCTCCGGGCTGCAGGTCATGTAACACTATCTGCGCCAAAGCAGATGACTCTGGGTTTATGTGCACGTGCACATTTGCATGAGTGTGTGCGAGAGTATGCGTGCATGCATGTGTGTTTGTAAGCCAATCCTGACATAGCCTGAATCTCTTCTCTGCAGGAGTCTTGTGGAAATTGCTAGCTAAATGAAATTATGTTGTAATTTAAAAACAATTTATCAAAGACAGTTTGGTGTCATTCCCATTGGAGCCATTAGGCCTTCTCACACTCCCAGAAGCCAGGAAGACTTCTAGCTCAGGGAGACAAACAGTAACATCAGTGAAGAGAGGTTGGGCAGAGCAAAATGAGAAAGAAAAGCTTAACTTCTATCATTAGAAACCTTGAGAAATCAGTGCAATTCAAGAGCAGCAGCACTGTACCTGTGGGAAAAGATTATTGGACATGATATTTGACGTTTAAAAAACTCTTACTGCACTTTTTCTTTTTTTTTTTCAAATTCAGTCCCACAGCGTAATCTACCTGGAGAGAAATATCATGACAGAGATGTAACAGAAGAGCCAGACTAAAAATAATAATATTTAGTTTTCTTCTATGCTGGAAGAACATTAACCACTGGACGTATGGCATAAAAGGAGTCAGTATCAATAGGGAATAACCTTTATAAAATCCCTGATTCTGTAAACTTTGCTGTGGGTATAACAACACACAGATGGCTGATAAATGATAAGAAAAACCTGAAGAAAAACCTCACTATAGAGGCTTGTTTGGCCTCTACAGTGAGGGGATCAGGTGTGTGCCATTTTTCTGCCGTGGCTTTAGTGCACTTGTCCCCTAAGAGCACACAAAGGTAAAATATGGCCAAAGGGCAGCAACTGGTACACCCACAGTTTCATAAACACATTAGAAAATCATACCATACTAGGGATGGGTATCGAAAACCGGTTCTTGTTGAGAACCGGTTCCCACTGTTTCAATTCCTTGGAATCGTTTGCCACTTTTAAAAACGATTCCCTTATCGATTCCAGTCGCCCCAAATGACGTCATCACGTTGAGTAGCGTCTTTTACCCAGTAGGAAACACGGCGCCTGAGCGGCACAAACGCTCAAAAGTTTGGTTACACTTTATGAGAAAGGATGACAACGGGGCAACGTGCAATACTTGCAAAGTAGAGATTTCATCAAAGGGAGGAAACACTACGAATATGCAAAAGCATTTGCTCAAAAAACACGCGATTGCTTTCAACGAATGTCGTGTTTTTGATCCGCTCCGGACTAGCGAAGCTCAACCCAGCAGCAGCGGTAGCGTTTCCACGTCCTCTCCCGTTAATACTGCAGGTAACTAATCAATTAGCATTGCATATTATGTTAGCGCGATTTACCTTATTACAAAACCTGCTATTACTGTGCGTTGCATTTAGATAACCATGATGAGAGAGACAGAGTCTGGCTGGCTCAGATGCTGGCAGTTCTCGCTGCAGTCTACCGGTAGCGTCTCCTTTCAGGCCAGGATAGACGAATGTTACCCAGCAGTGTCTAAGTTTGTGGTCAAAGGCTTGCACCCATTTGCCACAGCAGATGCCCCCGATTTCACTTTGGTAAGTGAATGTGTTTAATTGTAGGCAGGACATTACTGGATATTCTTGTGTAATTGCTACAGAATAATTTATGTTAAACTTTGTTATTGCTACAGGAGAATATTTATTTTATTATTTTACATATACATTTTTTTTTCCTGGGGACCCTGTGACACCCCATTGAAGAGCCGTAGGCTGTGGATCTCTTAAGATCTCACTGTTGGGTTTGTAAGGCCATGTTACTCCTAAATTTCTATCTTGTTCAAAGAGAAGATATAAAACACAGTTCTAAGCTAATCGACTTTAGTGTTCTCCTTTAAAAAAAAAAAGAATCGATAAGAGAATCGATAAGGAATCGAATCGTTAAACAGAATCGAAAATGGAATCGGAATCGTTAAAATCTTATCAATACCCATCCCTATACCATACATACTTTGTGGAAATAAATAACAGAACAGCGCAAATTTTCATCTTGTCGATGTACTCGACTCCATTATCTTGCATTTTGGAGCAGCAGTCCTTGTTCTGCTCTACAATACTAGTGAGCTCAGCGTATCAACACATGAACTTAACCTGAAGTTAAAATCAGCACTGGCTCACACGTTTTCATAGCCAAAGAAGGACTGATGTCACTATCCACAGTCAGGAGACCATTACAACAGCATCCTTATCAGCCACAGAGTACCATAACATAAGATACATATAGTTAAGTTTATGGTAGGTTTAGTTAGAATAAAGGCAAAAATTACTTACTACTTTATCAGCACTTACTTAATAAATTACAGACATTTTGTAGATAGTCTCCAATTTTCTAAGTCAGAAAATTTGACAAAATTACCTAATTTTATAAATATTTTACAATAAAGTGATTGTTTGATATATTGAATTGAGTGGCATCACCAATTTCTTCCAGTAAGACGCTCTCCTAGGCTTTTACTGCTGCTACCTTCAGTTTCTGCATTCAGTTTTGCATTTATTAACTGAAAAGCATGTTTATTGTGGTATGTGGTACCATAGCCTCGTGAGCATCAGTTGAACAGTATTTTGCTCCAGAAAGTAGTGTGTATCTACAAAAATGGTGAGAAAAAGAAAATTAACAATGGAAGAGAGGCATACCATTACACCACTTAAAAATGTATGTCTTTCCTACATAGCAATTACAAACAAAGTCAAGGTGTCAGTGAGTACAGTTTCCTTCACCATCAAAAGGCACTCAGAAACAAACTCTGATTCAGTTGTGTCTTTGGGTCTACCAGACTTCTTCCTGTCAGAGGACAAGTTTCTGAGAGTTAACAGCTTGAGTGATAGTTAGCTCACAGGACAACAGCTTCAAGCACAGTTTAATAGTGGCTGCAGTAAGCAAGTCTCAGTTTCATTTGTGAAGAAAAGACTTCTGGCTGCAGTCTTGAAATTGCTAAGATGTCAGAATAAGACAAAGAGGCTTGCCTGGGCCATGAAACACCAGCACGGAACTACTGAAGGTTGAAAGAAGGTATTATGCAGGGAAAGGATGGTTCCACAGTGTGTGGCATCAACTGTCAAACACGAAGGAGGAAGTGTGATGGTCTGGGGCTGTTTTGCTGAATCCAGGTTCGGTGACTTGTACAGAATGAAGCACCCTGAACCAAAACAGCTACCACAGCATTCTGCAGCGCCATGCAATACCCTCTGGTATGCACCTAGTTGGTCAAGGGTTCATCCTACAGCAAGATAATCACCCAAAACATACGTCCAAGACTTACCGGAACTAAGTCAGGAAAAATTAACAAGATGGTAAGCTTGAAAACATGGAGTGTCCAGCACAGTCTCCAGACTTAAACCCCTAGTGCTCTGATTACCACTGGGACCATTGTTACCTTCACCCTCCACATCTTCTCAAGCTCTTCTCTGAGCCCTTGGTATTTCTCAAGCTTCTCGTGTTCCTTCTTCCTTATGTTGCTGTCATTCAGAACCACTACATCTATCACTATCCATCTTCTTCAGTTTCTCTACTACCACTATGCCCAGTTGGTTAGCCACCACCATTTTGTCCGTCTGCATCTGGAAGTCCCACAGGATCTTAGCTCGGTTATTCTTCACCACCCTATTGGGCATCTCCCATTTTGACCTCGAGGCTTCCAGGCCATATTGAGCACAGATGATTCTGTACACTATGCTGGCCACTTGGTTATGGCGTTCCATGTATGCCCTGCCTGCTAGCATCTTGCACCCTGCTGTTATGTGCTGGATTGTCTCAGGGGCATCTTTACACAGCCTGGACCTGGGGTCTTACCTTGTGTGATAGACCCCAGCCTCTATGGGTTTTTACTCAGAGGTTGTTCCTGTGCTGCCATGATAAGTGCGTCTTTGCTATCTTTCAGTCCAGTTTTGTCCAGCCATTAGTAGGATTTCTGGATGTCAATTCCTCTATCACGTTATGTACCACTGTACCACTGGTACATAACGTGCAGGGGCCTGTCCTTCCATGATGGTTCCTCGTCTTGCTCCTCTGTCTTGGGTTTGTGCTGCCTGAGGTAATTACTGAGCTCATGGTTGGTCGTTACTGTTAGGTTTTGTATTGTTGATTGTCATTTATGCTTAGGAATATTTAACCATATATGCTTAGAGGTGTATAATCGATTGTGTAGTGATAGGATGTGTCATCTTTAGCAGGCTGCAAAGGCTTGGTGTGTATTCCACACTGGAATGCACCCCATGCTCCTGGGAGCATGGAAGCGGTCGTACCTTCTCTCATTGTTTTATGGTAGGATAAACGTGGCTATATCTGTTTTAGGCTAAGTGCCTTTTGTTTAGATGAACTGTTGGACTTCCAGACCAGCAGGTTTAGGGAAGTTATTTATGGGGTCACACTCTGACCACACACACACACACACACACACACACACACACACACACACACACACACACACACACACACACAGGCAAGGTACTCTTTGTGTGTATGTAGACATCATATGTTAATGACCCTATGCATATTCATGTAACCACAATAAAAGGAGTGCTATGGGGAACCTGGCTGAGAGTCTGATGGAGGTCAAGTGGTGGAACGACACTTGGCTCCAGGCAGGTCTCCCTCATGCATGAGTAACATGAAGAACTCTGCCTACTTGGTGTTCAATGCTTTTGCTGTGTAATTATATTGTCTTCAATGTTCCAGCGAATAGGTTCAAGCTACAAACCTATCAGTTAACATCATCCTGATGTACTCGTGGATGTTTGTTGTCTCATCCTGGACTGTGGTACTGACACTCACCAGTCCCCAGCCCCCTTCCTTCCACTTAGTGTACAATCTCAGGGTGCTGGACTTAGGGTGAAAACCTCCATGCATGGTCAGGAGCCTTCTTATCTGGATGTCAGTGGCTTCTATCTCCTCCAGCTCCAGCTATCCAGCTTATTACCCCAGCAGGGTCCCCGATCACGGGCAGATTGCCCGGATCTTGTTCTTACCAACTCTGTCCAATTCTTTATACTGGAGCCCCATTCCTGGATGTCTGCCACTGTGCTGGTTACTGGTTCCTGTTCAGAGAGGTTGCTGTGGTCTGCTCTTAGATCCAGTAGCAATTGTGCATTGCCGTTATTAGTTGCATCCTTCTTCCATATACTCTTCCAGTATTGCTCCATATCCAGCCTTGGTGGTGCTGTTCTCACATTGTTTCCCTGCCACTATGAGTATACATTGGATGGTTCTGTGGAGAACAGCTGGTTTATTCTCCTGCCCTCTATTTCTCTGGTATACCTCTTCAAGTGGCTAGCCAAGGCTATGAGTCTTTGCTTAGCAATTTCCAGGGCCTCAGATATAGACAGCTTGGTGTATTTCTTAGGCTACCTTGATCTTGGTCTCTCGTCTTCTTCTTCATGGAGGTCTCATAGCACTTAACTATGGCGGCGCGCACAGACGCAGCGGCCCGGAGCTCCTACACTTTTGCACTTTTGGTGGTACTGGGTATTATTTCACACAGTTTGGGGTTACTTCAATACAACAGAGATGATCTACTACAACTAAGCCATGGAGATCTTCAACTAACATCCGAGTATCTCATCCCCCCGGAGATCGTTAAGCAACCCCCGGGGCTACCTGCAACAGCAAGCCGCAGGAGGAGACGTTGCGAGCGGAGGCAGAAGAGAGGCAGGTGGGGAGGCCTGTGGGCACGGCTAAAGACTAGTCCGTTTAAACCACCACTCCCGACCATATTCCTCTACAATGCCCATTCAATCCGTTACAAACTGGATGAAATACGACTGCAGATCGCCACTCGACGGACTTTTAATAACTGTTCGTGCATGATTTTCACTGAAACCTGGCTGGACAGCGCCATTCCCGATGCGGCTATTGATCTAGCAGGCCGCGCCGCCTATCGAGCCGACAGGTCTGCGGACTCGGGTAAGAAGACCGGCGGGGGGCTGTGCATCTATATTAACAACTTTTGGTGCACGAACGTCACGGTAACGGAAAGACTGTGCAGTACAGAGGTAGAACTGTTGGTGTTAAAGTGCCGTCCATTCTATCTCCCTCGGGAATTTTCTGCCGTTTACATCTGCGCTGTTTACATTCCACTAGATGCTAATGCTAAGCTAGCATTAGCACAATTGAGCAGCAGCTTCAATAACAGCCTGGTAGCACACCCGGACAGTGTCTTTATTGCGGCTGGGGATTTTAACCACGCGGACCTGAAATCTGTACTTCACAATTTCCACCGTAATGTGAAGTGTGCTACCAGAGGAGATAGAACGTTGGACCAGGTGTACACCAACATGGCGAATGCATACAGAGCCCAGGCTTATCCCCACCTGGGTCTGTCAGACCATGTCTCCCTTCTGCTACACCCAATATACACACAAAAGATCAAGAGCACTGGGATTACAACCAAAACCGTGAGAACATGGCCGCAGGATGCTATTCCGATGCTTCAGGACTGTTTCCACTGCACAGACTGGGATGTATTCAAGGTGCAGGACACTGACAATCGTGTCGCATTGGACAGTTACACCTCCACTGTCTTGGACTACATCTGTTTCTGTGTGGACAATGTAACAACTTGGAAACGACTCCGTGTGTTCCCTAATAATCCACCCTGGATGACACACGGAGTTCAACAACTTATTCGAACGAGGAACAACGCTTTCAAATCCGGGGACCAGGAGGCATACAGTGCTGCCAGGGCCAACCTGAGAAGAGGCATCAAGACTGCCAAGCAGCAGTACAGGAGGCGTATCGAGGCCAGGTTTGAGAACAACACAAACCCAAGGCAGGTCTGGGAGGGCATCAGGGCTATCACGGACTACAAAAGGAGAACACCATCACCCTCAGCCGACAGTTCTACTCTGGCTGAGGATCTAAATCTCTTTTATGCCCGTTTTGATAGGGAGAACACCGACCCTGTCCTGTCCCCTCTCCCCTCATCCGACCCTGCTCCAGTCCTGAGCACTCATGAGCTGAGGCGTGTGTTCCGGAGCATTAACACCAGGAAGGCGGCCGGGCCAGATGGAGTGCTGGGCCGGGTGCTAAAAGACTGTGCTGCGGACCTGGCGGACGTCTTCACCTCTATATATAACACCTTGTTGTCCTGTTCACTGGTACCATCCTGTTTCAAAGCAGCAACCATCGTTCCCATCCCAAAACAGTCAAATGTCACATGTCTGAACGATTTCAGACCTGTGGCACTCACCCCCATTCCCGCCAAATGCCTGGAGAGACTGGTCATTAAATGCATCAGAGCTGCTTTTCCACCATCCCTGGACTCGCACCAGTTTGCATACAGGGAGAACCAGTCAACCGAGGATGCGATCGCCACAGTGCTGCACACATTACTGAAGCACTTGGAACACAGGAACACCTACGCACGGCTCCTCTTTGTAGACTACAGCTCGGCTTTTAATACCATCCGGCCATACAAACTCCGTCCCAAACTCCACCAACTGGGACTTAACTCCTCTCTGTGCAACTGGATTGTGGACTTCCTCACTAACCGTAGACAGAGTGTCAGAGTGGGTAAGAACACCTCTTCCACCCTTGTGGTCAACACCGGTGCCCCTCAGGGGTGTGTTCTGAGCCCTCTGCTATACACTCTCTTCACCCATGACTGTATTTCCTCCTGCGCGTCCAATCTCATTGTTAAGTTTGCCGATGACACTACAGTGCTCGGACAACCATCTGCCTCTCTTCATTGGCAGTGAGGCGGTGGAGAGGGTGAGCAGTTTTAAATTCTTGGGGGTAACTGTGACCGAGGACCTGTCCTGGGGCAACCATATCACCTCAGTTGTACGGAAGGCCCAACAGCGCCTCTACTACCTGAGGAGACTGCGGAGCGCACACATTCCCAGATCTCTGATGTTGAACTTCTACAACTGTGCCATCAGCAGCGTTCTGACGTATGGATTTCTAGTGTGGTTCCCCAGCTGCACCAAGGCCGATCAGCAAGCACTCCAGCGGGTGGTGAAAGAAGCTGGCAGAATTATTGGAACAAGTCTGCCAGAGATCAGTAATATCTTCCCCACTCGCTGTCTGAGGAGGGTGCACAGTATCCTGCGGGACCAACATCACCCTGCGCGCCACCTTTTCCACCTGCTGCCCTCAGGGAGAAGGTACAGGTCTATACAGGCCAGAACATCCAGACTGGCCAACAGCCTGTATCCACAGGCTGTGAGGCTCCTGAACTCTCTGCCCCCCTCTCACGGACAATAACCATATCCAACTTCTTAATGGCACTGAACTGGTCTGCATTGGTGCATCATATCTTTATTCTCTTTCCCCCTCCTGCCCCCCCCCCCCCCTTTTTCTTAAATAGATAACTATCATATCTGACATCATATCTCACAGTACAATAATATTGAACGGGTTGCATTGTTGTACTTTGTCATGTTTCTCAGGTCTTTGTCTGAATTTCTTATGAACATTACTTGTCATGTTCTCATGTTGTTGCTAAGGATTGTCTTATTGCACTGGAGTCACACTGGGTTAAATATTTACACTTGGGTTTTAAGGGGTATTTATTATTTTCTTCATTATTTTATTTACGGGTTGTACGGAAGCCCCAAACGCAATTTCATTGTTCTCTGACAATGACAATAAATACTTAAATTTGAATTTGAAATTTGATGGAGGATAATGCTTCTTGAGGCTCTTCATCTTGTAGCCAAGCATCTCACTGATCACTGCTGCTGTAGTGTAGATAATCCAGTACACCTTCAGAGGGTACTTCATGCAATCTTGGTAACCAGCTATGGGGGGTCCAGGTTTCAAGCTTCGCCATGATCCTATCTTTCAGGTTATTTCCTCTCGCACTCAAGAATCCTTCTTCTATTGCACTTGGGGCTTGGTACCCAAACTACAGTGGGGATGATGATATCTCCCGTGACCTATCCTCCTGGCTCCCCTTGGCTGCAGCATTTTTGTTGTACCTTGTGTTGACTTGGGAGCAGTTCCTTCTTCCGAATGTTGGAACACTGAACTACTAGTTGTTCTGCCGTCAATTTGGATGCCAGGTATCGAAGTATCCATAGGTCCCTCATCCTATTCATGTATGGCTTCAGTTTTCTGTCTCTTGCTCATATCCGAGGTAGGCTTGGTTAGCATGGGTGGTCTAGCCTAGGGACCCTTACTGGATACAGAGGCCCTGTTTGCAAGAGTAAACTTTTTTGTTTTAGATCAATAAATATTAACATATTTTTTGTATTTTTCAAATGTCAGAATAAAGAGAGAGAGAGAGAAAATTGTTATGTATTTTTTTATTACTTTCATCAAAGTCAGAAGTGTACACACACCAAGTTCATTGTGCCTTTAAACAAAAAGAAAACTCCAGATGATTCCATTCTGAGCTCGAGAAACTTCTGATAGGTTAACTGAGTCCATTTGAGTCAATTGGTGGAACACTTGTGAATACATATAAAGGCACAACCCAAGCACAGAGCCTGTTTCTTTGGCATCATTAGAATAATCAAGAGAAATCAACTAAAACATCAGGAAAATAATTGTGTGCCTCATCCTTCGGTGCAATTTCCTGTTGATTGAAGGCCCCATGTTCATCCGTTCAGACAATAATACGCAAGTTTAAAAATATGGGAATGTACAACCATCAAATTGCTTGAGAAGGAGGTGGATTCCCAGAGAGGAACATTTTTTGGTGTGAAATATGCAAATCAGCAGCACAACAGGAGAACAGGAAAAAATAAGACAACAAGACAGTGTTACTACCCACAGTAAAACAAGTCCTGTACCACCATGAGCTTAATCGTTACTCTGAGAGAAGAAAGCCATTATTTCAAAACCACCATAAAAAGCCAGACTACAGTTTGCAAATGCACATGGGAACCAAAGTCTTAATTTATGGAGGCATGTCCTATGGTCTGACAATACTAAAATTTAACTGTTTGGCCATAATAATAAACTGTATATATGAAGAAAAAAGGGGGACGTGTTGAAGCCTCAGAAAATTATGTTGACATATTGCAGAAACATCTGAGGACATCAGCCAGGAAGTTGAAGCTTGGGTGCAAATGGGTGTTCCAAATGGACAATGTAACTAATTTGGAGTTATGCTTGTGGTCAAAGTAGTTTAAAAATAACAAAGTCAAGGTATTGGAGTGGCCATCATGAAGCCCTAATCTAAATCCCATAGAAAATGTGTGGGTGGCACTGAAAAGGTGAGTGTGAGCAAGAAGGCCTACAACCTGACCCAGTTACACCATTTCTGTCAAGAGAAGTGGGCGAAAATTCCAGCAAACTATTGTAGAAAACTTGTGGAAGGATACCCCGAAACGTTTAGACAAGTGAAACAGTTTAGGGCTATTCTACCAAACACTAAGGAAGTGTATGCATACCTCTGACTTTGATTAAATTCTAAAAAAAAATGCTAATACTTCCATCCATCCATTCACTTCCGCTTATCCTTTTCAGGGTCGAGGGGGGGCGCTGGAGCCTATCCCAGCTGTCATAGGGCGAGAGGCAGGGTACACCCTGGACAGGTCGCCAGTCTGTCGCAGGGCCAACACACAGGGACAGACAACCATTCGCACTCATATTCATTCGCACATTCACACCTAGTGGCAATTTGGATTATCCAATTAACCTATCCCCACAAGCTGCATGTCTTTGGACGGTGGGAGGAAGCCGGAGTACCCGGAGTGAACCCACACAAACACGGGGAGAACATGCAAACTCCACACAGAAAGACCCCGGCCTGATGGTGGAATTGAACTCAGGACCTTCTTGCCGTGCGGCAACAGTGCTAACCACCGTGCCACCGTGCTGCTAATACTTATTGATGTAAAACAAACAAATTTTACTCTGATTTGATGTTTGATGGTAAAGATTTTATTTTTCTGAAGTGTATGTAAATATCTGGTTTCAACTGTATATATAAGATGTGACAAATACAGATATCAGCAGGTGTTGCCTCACAGCATCTATAGATCTATAGCAGGCAGGAAGAAGCATGTGCTAAGTGCATATTTTATTTGAACACATATACCTAATACTAAGGGGATTGATTTTTAAGCATAATACATGAAATATTCAGAAGCATCTATGGACTATTCATCTATCACAAAAACAAGTCAGCATTTTCAATACTGCACAATGAGAAGAGAGAGAGGGTTAGAACATGAGATGGAGAAAAAGGGACAAAAAGAGAAACAACCTGTGAGAAAAAATTCAAAAATGACCACAAAATCCACAATTAGATCAGACGGTGATCCCATTAGAGCTGAAGTTCTATAGCCATGAATATTTTTAGCCAAATGTGTCTGTATGTGTGTTCTTGTGTGAGATTGTGACATTGTTTATGTTTCCTCTCTTTAGCCTGCGTGTGTGTCTGGTGAATTTTTAGACCTGGTGTCTAGAACAAGAAAATGAGATTTAGAGCTCTGTTGCCAGCATCATCATACTGAGCAAAGGTGTTTGTGGGCATTCGTGTGCATGTGTCAAAGTATAGTAGTGCATTATTTTCTCTTATTTATTTCAGCAACAAAGAAGAAATTTCCATTTACCTATATATATATATATACCTGCTTACTAATGATTTTAGAGCAGGTTAATATTTTTTTAAATAAAATAATAAACTACTATTTAGATTTTTACTAACCTAAATAGTTAAGTTCATATAGATTGTGTTTAACTATTAACTTGTCTTAAACTAAGCAAATGCACTATATTTACTTCTATATTTTCAATGTTAATATCTGCCTGACCATATCACAGTAGTACGTGTGGTTATGTAAATAGGCAACACTTCTGTGTATAATGTTTCTGTCACGGTCCTGGGTCTCCTGACCCAGCGTTTTTAGTTCTTTGTGATTATTGTAAATAGTAATATTATTTATTATAGTAATGTTATATCATTGTAAATAGGCAACACTTCTGTGTATAATGTTTCTTGGTGCAAAGTTGCAGAGGTCAGTTAAAATATATAACATAATGAAACAACATTAAACTAAAACAAACTAAATTAACTAAAGCTATTGTTCTTACTTGGCTTCTACCTCATGTTGGTCTGTGCATGAAAAAATAATGTGTATTTTATTATTATGTAGTATTTCTTAATTGTCTTTCTCATTGGCTTTTTATTGGGTTTGGTTTTTGATGTTGTTGTTGGTTTTTTGGGGGTTTTTTTTGCATCCATTGACTATTGACTATTAATCAGCCAATGTTTTGGTCAATAGTAAACTTACAAAGTGTGGGGGCTTAACATAGTTAACAGAGGGTTAACTATTTAACAGTGTCAGGGAATGACAGTGGTTAATAGTTTTTGTCAAATGTTAAAAGACTAACTATATAAATTTATCTGTAGACAGGTCTGACATTTAACCTAAGAACCACATTAATTTCTAAGGTCTTGTTTCATTTGTTCTGGGAGATGTCAGTTCTACATCCTGCACTAAAAAAATTAATTGGTGAGCACTATGTCGTGTTTTCTGCTCAGATTAGTTGCATGTCTATCTAGTTAAATCCAACTTAGACCAAGGTATTTGGTTAAAGAAAGAAATAGGAATGCAATGGCAGTAATGACCCCAAGGTACATACAGTATATACCAAAATATTCTAGAGTCAATGTGAAGCAATCTGTCTGACAGCTAAAGCTTGGGTGAAGTTGAATCATGCATCAGGACAATGACCCAAATATCCCAGCAAATTTATAATAGAATGGTTGAAAAAAAAAGGATTAAAGTCCAGACCTCAACCTTATACTCTGGCAGGACATTAACAAAACTAGAAAAGTGGTCCAAAACTACTCACAATGATGTGAGAGAATGTTAAAGTCATATAGAAAATAATTAGTAGATGTTATTGCAGCTAAAGTTGGTTCTATAAGCTCCTTAATCATGGAGTGTATGTAGTTGTTTAAAGGATTACACAGAGTCCTGTGAAAGCTTTATTTTTCACATACATTCTGAATTAAGATTCCAGAAACTCCAGAGGAGTCAGCTGATTGGGAAGAACAAGATCTAGGCAGTCAACACCTATGACCAGCTGGTTTTCAGACACCCTTCTTGGATAATAAGCTCACCAAAGGCCAGTGTTGGGAAGGTTACTTTTAAAATATATTCCACTACAGATTACAGATTACATGCCCCAAAATGTATTTTGTAACGTATTCCATTACATTACTCAATGAGAGTAAGATATTCTGAATACTTTGGATTACTTAATATATTACCATGCTTTTTTACAACTACATGAATGTACTATTGCTGCGTGATTTATTACTGAAGGTTACTCCCCATACCAATAGCAACTAGATTTTTAAATCATAATATAAAATCATAATATAAAATGAGTAACAGTAGCGTGGACATTAGGTAAGGCTGCACTTTTTGCAGCGATCTCGTAAAGGTCAGCCACTAATCAGAAGGTCGGTGGTTCGATCCCAGGCTGCATGCCAAATATCCTTGGGCAAGATACTAACCCCATGTTTGCCTACTGGTGGTGGTCAGAGGGCCCGGTGGCGCCGGTGTCCGGCAGCCTCGCCTCTGTCAGTCTGCCCAAGGGGAAGCTGTGGCTACAATGTAGCTTCCCATCGCCAGTGTGTGTGAATGGGTGAATGACTGAATGTAGTGTAAAGTGCTTTGGGGTCCTTAGGGACTAGAAAAGCGCTATACAAATGCAGGCCATTTACCATTTCTACAGCCATTAACAAACACCAGAATAAACACCCCAAGGCTGCTTTTATTGTTGCTGGCGACTTCAACCACATCAACTTAAAGACAGTCCTCCCCAGATTCCACCAACATGTCTCCTGCCACACCAGAGGAGACAAGACTTTAGACCATGTTTATTCCAACTTCGCTGAACCAACTCCTCTCCCTCACATTGGACAATCGGACCATCTCTCCCTGTTCCTCACACCTAGGTATTCACCACTCATCCAACATGTAAAACCTGCTGTGAGGACAATTAAAGTGTGGCCAGAGGGGACAGACGCAGTGCTCCAGGACAGATTTAAAAACACAGACTGGAATACGTTCATCCACACAGACCTGGACCAGTACGCCTCATCTGTACTGGATTACATCTCCAAAACCACAGACAGTGTCACCACCCAGAAACGGATCACCATGTACCCCAACCAGAAGCCTTGGATGAACTGGGATGTTCGTCTCCTCCTGAAGGCCCGCAACACCGCCTTTAGGTCAGGAGATGCACACGCCTACAGTACAGCCAGGGCTAATCTAAAGAAGGGTATCAAAAAAGCCAAACACCATTACAAAAAGAAGGTAGAAGAACACTTCTCCAACTCCAACCCCCGACGCATGTGGCAAGGACTCCAGACCATTACAGACTACAGGACCACCAAACCCTCCCCCGCATCCTCTGATGTCTCCTTCCTCAACAAGCTCAACAACTTTTATGCTCGTTTTGAGCAAGGGAACCCCACAACCACAACCAAAGCAGACGTGACACCAGACCACCAACCTCTGACTCTCTCCCCCACCGATGTAGGAGCGGTGCTGAGCAGGATCAATGTCCACAAGGCTGCAGGCCCTGATGGCATCCCCGGGCGTGTTCTCAGAGCGTGTTCTGGGGAGCTTGCAGGAGTGCTTACATACATATTAAACCTGTCCTTGGCCCACGCTGTGGTACCGGTCTGCTTCAAATCCACCTCCATCGTCCCGATACCCCAAAAACTCCAACCCATCTAGCCTCAATGACTACCGCCCAGTAGCACTCACCCCCATCATCACTAAGTGCTTAGAGCAGCTGGTCCTAGCACACTTCAAATCCTGTCTCCCACCCTGGACCCCCACCAATTCGCATACCGCCAGAACAGGAGCACAGAGGATGCAGTCTCCATCGCACTGCACTCTGTCCTCTCACACCTGGACAACAACAACAACTTCAGTTCAGCATTCAATACAATCCACCCCTCACAACTCACCAGGACACTGACAGACCTGGGCATCAGTTCCCTCATCTGCAAATGGTTACTGGACTTCCTGACCAACCGCCCCCAACATGTCCGGCTGGATACCCACTGCTCATCTACAATCACAATGAACACCAGTGTACCGCAAGGCTGTGTGATGAGCCCTTTCCTCTACTCCCTCTTCACCCATGACTGCAGACCTGCTGATGGTTCCAACACCATCATTAGGTTTGCAGATGACACCACGGTGATTGGCCTCATCAGTGACAACAATGAGGCCGCCTACAGGGAGGAGGTGGATCGTCTGGCTGAGTGGTGTGACACAAACAACCTGCTGCTTAACACCGAGAAGACCAAGGAGCTCATCGTGGACTACAGGAGGAATGCTGACCCACATCCACCCATCTACATTAAGGGGACGGCTGTAGAGCGTGTGAGCAGCTTCAAGTTCCTGGGAGTCCACATCTCCAAGGATCTCACCTGGACGACCAACTGCTCCAAGCTGGTCAAGAAGGCTCACCAGCGCCTCTTCTTCTTGAGGACTCTGAGGAAGAACCACCTGTCCTAACCACTGCTCATCTACAATCACAATGAACACCAGTGTACCACAAGGCATTGAGATGAGCCCTTTCCCCTACTCCCTCTTCACCCATGACTGCAGACCCACGACTGCAAGGATAAAGTGATAACAAGATAAGAAAGAAGGAACACAACCGTGAGGAATACCAAGGGCTGCGAGAGGAGCTGGAAGAAGATGTGGAAGGTGACGGTAACAGTTGTCCTTGTGGTTATCGGGGCACTTGGGGCAGTGACCCTCAAACTGGGTGAGTGGCTCCAGGAGATCTCAGGATCCCAGGAATGACTAGTTGTTCTTCTCTACTGTCTTTTCACTCGCTGTGCATTTAACTGCTGCATATCATTAACTCCCCTAATGGATGTTTGCATCTCGTCTCCTTGTGTTTTCCTTTTATTCTTTTCTCTTACCCCTCACCCCAAGCCTGTCAGAGGTTTGTTCCTGTTAAAAAATAGTTCTTCCTTCCCAATCCCTCCAAGTTCTTGGTCCTGTGTTGTGTGTTCCATTAAGCACTCTAGAGCTGGAGTGTAATGAATGTTATTTCTACAGGAAAAGTATTTGTTAATGACCCTTTTGAAGTGCCTTCTTGTGTGCCATCCTGCAGTTTGGAAACCACATAGAGATGCAATATGTACAATATGTTCACGATGGACATCCTGATCCTCCTGAGGATCCTAAGACAGCAAAGATGCTGCTGGGTGTTAGGTCTGCATCCATTTGTACACTCAGGAACTTAAAGCTGGGCACTTCTGCACAAAGTTGATGCAGGCGGGCTGCAGGTCAGACTCCCTCTTCCTGAAGTCAGTGATCAGTTCTTTTATCTTAGAGGTGTTAAGGACCAAGCTGTTTTCCACACACCACTCCACTAGTCTACTAGTCTCTGGACCTCATACTGTCTCGTCCAGAGCTCAGAGTTGAGCCATACCATGGTGATGTCACCAACATAATTAAACAACATTGTTTGGGTGGGTACTGACAAAATCATATGTGTATAGACTTGGCATACAACCTTATGGAGAGCCTCTATTAAGGCTAAGGGCTGTGGAAAGATGACAGACAGCAAGTCTGTGATACAGCTGGAGTTGGTAATAAAAAGTTCAATATCCAGTAGTTTTACAGTCAGTCAGTTTAGTCAGTATTGTGTTAAAAGGAGAGCTAGTCAGTTGTCACAGATGTAGACTGCATAGCTCCCCTTGTCTGCTTTTACTGGAGCATTCCTGTCATGGTGGTGGGCTGTGCAGCCTACTAGCTCAATATCACAGTCCAGTCTGGATGGCAGTAGCTAAGTCTCTTTGATCAACACAATGCAGCAGTCATTGCCGTTGGCTCCAGTCCACTTTTGCCTCCTTTGTTTATAGTTCCTCTTCTTACGCTCACTTTTGGGCTTGCCCCTGGGGAGAATCATCCACGGAGACCTTGGGTTCTCACCTATGTCCTCTGAAATGATGTGGCAGCAGATATAGCTGGCCATAACAGTCATTTCACACCGTAATCTTAAAATAATAGTCCAGTGTATTCCAGAAGATCCTGGTGACTGAACACAGACTCTTCCCAATATGGAGTATGTACAGTAAGCAAAGCACTGAAAATGAAGTGCAGAGAACTGCAGCAGCTAAGCACCATCTTGCCATTGCACACAAATTTGCACATTTGAAAAAACAGAAATGTCCTTTCTTTCATTTAGGTGCATTACTTTCATTCAGGCAGTTACACTTGTTGAAATAAACTGTTGCTGTTGTGAATTAACACTATTTAAATAAAGGTAAATTGAACTGAATTAAATTGATAGATTAAATGCAAGCTTGACTATGATTTTGATCTATTGATTTCAAAAATATGGCTAGTATGGACAATATAGCTAGTATCTAGGCTCTTTCATAACGTATTAAAGTTGTGAAATGCCACTTAAATCTGCAATTTACTGAACAATACTGCCACTGTCTGTCATAAAATTTTTCTGCAGCTCATGAAGTAGAAAATGCATTCTCACACCTGCACTAAATTCTTTCAAGGTTTACTGTGCTTGAAATCTAACACTAAAATTTTAAAAGAACAAACCGTTTTTAGTGTCCAGACATGAACTGTCGCACAGGAAAAACACAGAAAGCAAGCAACATATTGGAGAGAACAGGCAAAATATTTGTCATAAAATAACAAAGACTGCCTTTTCTTAAAATTCACACATGCACACACAGACACACACGCACAGTCAACTAATGTGTGTGACCTATGGTGCTAGCTTACGGCAGTGGGAACATTAGTGGCTCAGATTGAAACAAATGAAGACAGGTCTTCACTTAGTCACAGTCAGATGGAGCCAGGCAATAATGATAGAAAGAGAGAGAAAAAGAGAGAAAGAGCGAGGGGGGGGGGGGGGGGGGGGGGGTGTGTAACCCTGTCTGGATGTTTTGTATATGCAGGTATACACACAGACCCACACAGAAAACTTGTTTAACGTGTGCAGTTTTATATGTGCATTATTACTTAGTGTAACAGTTAATGTCCCTTTCTCGGTATGTGGTGCATGACTTAGTATGAGTACTGTGTGCATCAGTACAAAACTGTTTATTCATATGTAGCGTGCCTGTATGTGTTTTGTGATTGGAGCCAGTGAATAATATATTCTTGTGAAGATGATGATGAGAACCTTCAGGGCTTTTCTGATGAGAGCTATGTGAATTAAAAACTGACAATACAAGTCTTACCTAAGACAAATGCCTTCTCTGTGACACTCATTATCGTGTGGCTTGGTGACTCTGTGTGTGTCTGTATGTGCGGCTGTGTATACTGCTAAAAGCTTTGCTGTTATTAAAATAACACAATTAGTTGTGATATATGATGTATCGGTGATTAAGTTTTACAGTGTTTCTCTAAACCATATTTCTGGTCATAAAGTAGATCCATTCAGAGCCTGAAATGCTTCTGTAGGACTATGCAGAAGGAGTCCTGTTGATGTCTTTATCCCTCCAGATTGTTCCAGCATCAGTGAGACAGGTTTGCTACTCTGAGCTTGTCATTTGTGATTGAGCATGGTTACTGCTGAGAAGGGACGTACTCTATGGCAGATGGCAATGTCTTCTTAAACTTAAGTATATATACACACAAACACACACACACACACACACTATATATATATATATATACACAATGGGGCAAAAAAGTATTTAGTCAGCCACCGATTGTGCAAGTTCCCCCACCTAAAATGATGACAGAGGTCAGTAATTTGCACCAGAGGTACACTTCAACTGTGAGAGACAGAATGTGAAAAAAAAATCCATGAATCCACATGATAGGATTTGTAAAGAATTTATTCGTAAATCAGGGTGGAAAATAAGTATTTGGTCAATAACAAAAATACAACTCAATAATTTGTAACATAACCTTTGTTGGCAATAACAGAGGTCAAACGTTTACTATAGGTCTTTACCAGGTTTGCACACACAGTAGCTGGTATTTTGGCCCATTCCTCCATGCAGATCTTCTCGAGAGCAGTGATGTTTTGGGGCTGTCGCCGAGCAACACGGACTTTCAACTCCCGCCACAGATTTTCTATGGGGTTGAGGTCTGGAGACTGGCTAGGCCACTCCAGGACTTTCAAATGCTTCTTACGGAGCCACTCCTTTGTTGCCCGGGCGGTGTGTTTTGGATCATTGTCATGTTGGAAGACCCAGCCTCGTTTCATCTTCAAAGTTCTCACTGATGGAAGGAGGTTTTGGCTCAAAATCTCACGATACATGGCCCCATTCATTCTGTCCTTAACACGGATCAGTCGTCCTGTCCCCTTGGCAGAAAAACAGCCCCACAGCATGATGTTTCCACCCCCATGCTTCACAGTAGGTATGGTGTTCTTGGGATGCAACTCAGTATTCTTCTTCCTCCAAACACGACGAGTTGAGTTTATACCAAAAAGTTCTACTTTGGTTTCATCTGACCACATGACATTCTCCCAATCCTCTGCTGTATCATCCATGTGCTCTCTGGCAAACTTCAGACAGGCCTGGACATGCACTGGCTTCAGCAGCGGAACACGTCTGGCACTGCGGGATTTGATTCCCTGCCGTTGTAGTGTGTTACTGATGGTGACCTTTGTTACTTTGGTCCCAGCTCTCTGCAGGTCATTCACCAGGTCCCCCCGTGTGGTTCTGGGATCTTTGCTCACCGTTCTCATGATCATTTTGACCCCACGGGATGAGATCTTGCGTGGAGCCCCAGATCGAGGGAGATTATCAGTGGTCTTGTATGTCTTCCATTTTCTGATGATTGCTCCCACAGTTGATTTTTTCACACCAAGCTGCTTGCCTATTGTAGAGTCACTCTTCCTAGTCTGGTGCAGGTCTACAATACTTTTCCTGGTGTCCTTCGAAAGCTCTTTGGTCTTGGCCATGGCGGAGTTTGGAGTCTGACTGTTTGGGGCTGTGGATAGGTGTCTTTTATACAGATGATGAGTTCAAACAGGTGCCATTCATACAGGTAACGAGTGGGGGACAGAAAAGCTTCTTACAGAAGACGTTACAGGTCTGTGAGAGCCAGAGATTTTCCTTGTTTGAGGTGACCAAATACTTATTTTCCACCCTGATTTACGAATAAATTCTTTACAAATCCTACCATGTGAATTCATGGATTTTTCACAGTTGAAGTGTACCTCTGGTGCAAATTACTGACCTCTGTCATCATTTTAAGTGGGGGAACGTGCACAATCGGTGGCTGACTAAATACTTTTTTGCACCACTGTATATATACACTGAACAAAAATATAAACGCAACACTTTTGTTTTTGCTCCCATTCCCCATGGGATGGACGTAGAGACCTAAAATTCATTCCAGATACACAATATAACCATCCCTCCCAAACAGTGGTCACAAATCAGTCCAAATGTGTGGTAGTGGGCACATCTGCTATATTGAAATAATCCATCCCACCTCACAGGTGTGCCACATCAGGATGCTGATCTGACATCATGAGTAGTGCACAGGTGTACCTCAGACTGCCCACAACAAAAGGCCACCCTGGAATGTGCAGTTTTGTCTCACAGCAAAATGCCACAGATGCCACAAGCAATGAGGGAGCGTGCAATTGGCATGCTGACAGCAGGAATGTCAACCAGATCTGTCGCCCGTGCATTGAATGTTCATTTCTCAACCATAAGCCGTCTGTCACGGCGGGGTGCGCCGATGTGTGTGGAAACAGGACCCAAAAGCAGATGATGACGAGGAATTGTAATGATTAACAGAAAGGTGAACCTTTAATGCGATGACGGCAGGGAAATGAACCAAGAGACCAAAAACAAACAGGCAAAAACACTAAGAAACAAAATACTAAATGGTACTGAGACCAAAACCTAAACTATGACTGTGGTGGAAAAATAATAAACAAAGACCATGACTAAGACTAATAATACATAACAAACGAAAACTAGAACTATGACTGAGGTGAGGTAAACAGGCTAAGACCATGACTAAAACTGTGACCCTGGTGAGATAAACAGACGAACTGACAATGGCATGAAGAAAACAAAAGGCTTAAATACAGACATGAGGTGATCAGGGGAAGTGGCGACACATGAGGAAACAGCTGACTGACATGAATCTAATGACAGGACCAGGAGGAGTGAAACTAAATACAATGACCAAAGAACACATGACACTGTCAGAATAAAACAGGAAACACTAAAACTAGACATGACAATACAAACTTAACATACCAAATACGTGATGAATAATGCAAGAACTCAAACAGAAAACCCAGGAACAATAACTGCCTAAACTAAAGGCAAATAGGAAATACCACAAAACTAACAACATCTCAAAAAATGAGAACAATACAAAGAAAGCTCAAAGTGCTGGGTCGGAGACCCAGCCTGTGACACCGTCTCCACAGGCGTTTCCGAGAATATGGCAGCACATCCAACCGGCCTCACAACCGCAGACCTCGTGTAACCACACCAGCCCAGGACCTCCACATCCAGCAGGTTCACCTCCAAGATCGTCTGAGACCAGCCACCCAGACAGCTGCTGGAACAATTGGTTTGCACAACCAAACAATTTCTGCACAAACTGTCAGAAACCGTCTCAGGGATGCTCAACTGCATGCCCGTCGTCCTCATCGGGGTCTTGACCTGACTCCAGCTCGTCGCCGTAACAGACTTGTGCGGGCAAATGCTCACATTCGATGGCGTCTGGCACGTTGGAGAGGTGTGCGCTTCACGGATGAATCATGGTTCACATTGTTCAGGGCAGATGGCAGCTGAGAATGTCCCAGTTCTTGCATGGCCAGCATACTCACCGGACATGTCACCCATTGAGCATGTTCGGGATGTGCTTGACCGGCGTATACGACAGCGTGTACCAGTTCCCACGAATATCCAACAACCTCGCACAGCCATTGAAGTGGAGTGGACCAACATTCCACAGGCCACAATTGACAATCTGATAGACTCCATGCGACGATGTGTTGCACTGCATGAGGCAAATGGTGGTCACACCAGATACTGACCGGTTCTGGGTCCCCAGACCCCCAATAGCGCAAAAAACTGCACATTCCAGGGTGGCCTTTTGTTGTGGGCAGTCTGAGGTACACCTGTGCACTACTCATGATGTCAGATCAGCATCCTGATGTGGCACACCTGTGAGGTGGGATGGATTATCTCAATATAGCAGACGTGCCCACTACCACACATTTGGACTGATTTGTGACCACTGTTTGGGAGGGATGGTTATATTGTGTATCTGGAATGAATTTTAGGTCTCTACGTCCATCCCATGGGGAATGGGAGCAAAAACAAAAGTGTTGCGTTTATATTTTTGTTCAGTGTATATTAGGGGTGCAACGATACACAAAATTCACGGTTCGGTTCGGTACTTTGACGTCACGGTTCGATATTTTTTTGATACAAAAAAAAAATGTTCATGCCTTTTTAATTTGTCATTTATTAAAATTATAAATATATATTTTAACTCAAAAGTACAGTTTTTAAATTTAACCCTAAACCTTGTGCGTGTTTTTTATTTTGACAGCGAATGCGCACCTGCGGACCACTTATGTGCATCCCTGGTTATTTAGCTCGTCATATTGCAGCCACAGAAATTATTTTGTCCATGAAACCATAAAGCTGCCCTTTCTTTTTGCCTTATAGTCTGATTTGTCATAACTTTTCCGTTTTGTGGTAAACTTTTCTTTGGCTGTCACTTCTTCACCCTGACCTGTCTTATTTGGCTCAGCAGAACTGAAATATATATCCTGCTGCTTTTACACGCACTCACATAAGCTCAGCGATTCTCTGTGCGATCAGCCTCTCACATGTTTAAGCTGCGGGAGATTTCACTCGTCATGTTTGCGTAGTAAGCTAACAATTGATCAGACAATGTCAGAGGAATTGGTGCGCAAATTATCATCACTCACCAATCAGTACTGTCGCTCTCTATACACAGATCACACGATTGCAAAGTGAAAGCAAAAAACAAGCGCAAATTCAAACGCGATTTCAATATGTCACATATTGACAGTGGCTCACCGATGCCAATGACATAATTACCCAGCTACATTTCCGAAAGAATGCAAAAGCGTTGACATATATTTTTCCTTCCTACAATAGGCCGACGGGAGGGGCAGAGATAGATTTTGGTAGCCCGACTGGAAAAATCGCTAGCCCCAGGACGTCGGGCTAGCAATATTGCGAGCCCTGTAGCTGATTGAGGAATCCCTCATCTTTGGAAAAGAGAGTTTGTTACAGAGAAATGGCTCTTTCCAAAATAAAAGCTCTACTATACGCTTCTTCTGGGCTATATTCTCAGCAGCATATTAAACATATCAGGTCCCCATAAGGAGAATCATGTGCTAACGGCTGTCTAAATGACTCGGGTAAAGTTTGTAGCATGCATGCTTGTTGTTTTTGTCTGCTTCCACTTGTCTTTGCCCTAGGATGATGTAAATGTTAGGGGTGCAACGATACACAAAATTCACGGTTCGGTTCGATACTTTGGTGTCACGGTTCGATATTTTTTCGATACAAAAAAAATGTTCATGCATTTTTAATTTGTCATTTATTAAAATTATAAATATATATTTTAACTCAAAAGTACAGTTTTTAAATTTAACCCTAACCCTTGTGCGTGTTTTTTATTTTGACAGCGAATGCGCACCTGCGGACCACTTATGTGCAGCCCTGGTTATATAGTTCGTCATATTGCAGCCACAGAAATTCTTTTGTCCATGAAACCATAAAGCTGCACTTTCTTTTTGCCTTATAGTCTGATTTGTCATAACTTCTCCATTTTGTGGTAAGCTTTTCTTTGGCTGTCACTTCTTCACCCTGACCTGTCTTATTTGGCTCAGCAGAACTGAAATGCTTTTACACACTCACTCACATAAGCTCAGCGATTCTCTGCGCGATCAACCTCTCACATGTTTAAGCTTGCTGCGGGAGATTTCACTTGTCATGTTTGCATAGTAAGCTAACGATTAATAAGACTATGTCAGAGGAATTGGTGCACAAATTATCATCACTCACAGATCAGTGCTGTCCAAGCGATTGCAAAGTGAAAGCAAAAAAACAAGCGCAAATTCAAACGCGACTTCAATATGTCACATATTGACAGTGGCTCACCAATGCCAATGACATAATTACCCAGCTACATTTCTGAAAGAATGCAAAAGCATTGACATATATTTTTCCTACAATAGCCCGACGGGCAGGGAAGAGATAGATTTTGGTAGCCAGACTGAAAAAAATCGCTAGCTCCGGGACGTCGGGCTAGCGATATTGCAAGCCCTGTATCTGATTGAGGAATCACTCATCTTTGGAAAAGAGAGTTTATTACAGAGAAATGGCTCTTTCCAAAATAAAAGCTATACTATCCGCTTCTTCTGGGCTATATTCTCAGCAGCATAAGGAGAATCATGTGCTAACAGCTGTCTAAATGACTCGGCTAAAGTTAGTAGCATGCTTGCTTTTTTTTATCTGCTTCCACTTGTCTTTGCACTAGGATGATGTCGGCGTAAATGTGCAGTCATATTCGTCGTGTTCCCACTAGTGCTTTCAGGTTAATCTCGTTGAAATGACCTTAACGCCACAACACGGCAAATCTCCGTTAACGAGCTACCGCCGATCGCTCCGTGCATGGGGCTAGACGGCCAACACGTTAACGAGCTAACTGCGCTAGCACACTAGTTCACACCAATGTAATTGAGCATTGCATGGCACATCCAACATACTGTTTTACTTTAGTCCATGACTCGCTTACCTTCAGGGTCATACGTCACATGAAAACCAAAATAATTCCAAACGCCAGATCTGAAGGGTGGGGGAGGTTCAATTTGCCATGTTGCAAGGAGAGATTAACTTCTGTCTCGCTAGCTTGCCCTGCGCTCTTCCTTCTGACAATGCTGTCTGTGTTGAGCGCTCAGGGGATCTGGGCTCGACAGTGTAGCCTAGGCGGAGTAGTCGAATGCAGATTCACTGAGCGCTCAACACAGACAGCATCGTCAGAAGGAAAGTTGATAAAATAAATTACAAATTTTGTATTGTTCGATACATATGCGTACCGAACCGAAAGCACTGTATCGAACGGTTCAATATCGATACGAATATCGTTGCACCCCTAATATATATATACGGGGTGCAACGATATTCGTATCGATATTGAACCGAAACCAAGTAGCGCAGAGCCGAACCAATCACAGCCGCAGCGTCACGTCGCGTGACTTGTTACGTACAGCACAAGTGCCAAGCCGCACATGTGTATTTGTTTGTGAAGCAGCCAGCCACCGTAGCGCCCGGGTAATGGAGGAAATGAGTGTGCCGACTAGAAAAATCAACCGAGCGTGACCGAACGTTACCGAAGAGAAAACAGATGATGGTTCCAATGCCGGAGAGATTGTCGAACGGAAGAGCCATAGAAGTTCCGTGATGTGAAGGTATTTCGGCAATTTCAAGTCTGACAAAAACAGAGTAGCGTGCACTGTAAATTGTGCCGAAAGCAAGTCTGGAAATACAATAAACTGGTGCATGCGTCACACTGTGCGCCACATTATTGTTTCGGTGAAATGAATTTCTACAATACTGTTACTGTTAATTCTACTCTCTGCAGTGTTTAAATGCTTACATATACACACAGTTACTGTCCCTCCACACATACGACTCGGTTCTGCTTCTATGCCCCAGCTTTGTTTACTTTTTCCCACCGAGGCTTCTAGACTTCTGATTGGCCAACATTTCTGCACGGTTAGGAATCTAGCTCCACCTGCTGCTTTGGCATGTTCATAGCAGCGTTTTCCTTCATTTCTGCCTTTATGTGTGGACGGGATTATTTTTTAAAAAGAAAACGGAAAATCTCCGTTTTCAAAAATACCCGTGTACGTGTGGACGTAGCCTCAGTCTCTGACTGGAAGCGCTAATTCGTCATTCGGCTTTTGTCAGACTAAAGTAACTGTTAAAACTGTTTGAAAAGCTAAGCTATACAACAAGGAGAGATTGAGAATTTCCTTTTAGTTCTCAGTTTATTTGATATTGACAAAAGTTAGCCAGTTTTGTCTGTTCTTCTGTAAAACAAACTAAGATTTATTTTTAGAATTAATATTTTGTTTCTAAGTGGAATTGACAATTTAGTCTGTTTCGTTTGTTCTATTTTGAAACTTAAACGCTTTAGCGGCTGCCTTTTGTGTAGTTTGCAATATTTGCCTTTATTTATCTGAAAAAGTCTCATGTTCCTTAAGTACATCTACCCTGTTGAACTTCATCCATCCATTCGCGTCCGCTTAATGGATGAACTTATTATGGGAAATAAATATTTAAATAAAAACAAGCTGCTGATTATTTCACATTTTACTTGTGAGCAACGGCACATTTAAATCTTACAAATATAGTTATTTGGCTTATATCGTGATAGATATCGTTATCGCCTGAAATGAAAAAAACATATCGTGATATGAAAAAATCTTATATCGCCCAGCTCTAGTGGGAACTAGTGTGTTAGCGCAGTTAGCTCGTTAACGTGTTGGCCGTCTAGCCCCATGCACGGGGCGATCAGGGTTAACTCGTTAACGGAGATTTGCCGTGTTGTGGCGTTAACGTCATTTCAACGAGATTAACCTGAAAGCACTAGTGGGAACACAATGAATATGACTGCACATTTACATCATCCTAGTATATAAACAACAACATGCATGCTACAAACTTTAGCCGAGTCATTTAGACAGCCGTTAGCACATGATTCTCCTTATGGGGACCTGATATGTTTAATATGCTGCTGAGAATATAGCCCAGAAGAAGCGTATAGTATAGCTTTTATTTTGGAAAGAGCCATTTCTCTGTAATAAACTCTCTTTTCCAAAGATGCATGATTCCTCAATCAGCTACAGGGCTCGCAATATCGCGAGCCCGACGTCCTGGGGCTAGCGATTTTTCCAGTCGGGCTACCAAAATCTATCTCTGCCCTGCCCGTCGGGCTATTATAGGAAGGAAAAATATATGTCAATGCTTTTGCATTCTTTCGGAAATGAAGCTGGGTAATTATGTCATTGGCATCGGTGAGCCACTGTCAATATGTGACATATTGAAATCGCGTTTGAATTTGCGCTTGTTTTTTTGCTTTCACTTTGCAATCGCTTGGACAGCACTGATTGGTGAGTGATGATAATTTGCGCACCAATTCCTCTGACATCGTCTTATTAATCGTTAGCTTACTACACAAACATGACGAGTGAAATCTCCCGCAGCAAGCTTAAACATGTGAGAGTGAGAGAGAGAATCGCTGAGCTTATGCGAGTCCGTGTGTAAAAGCAGCAGGATATATATTTCAGTTCTGCTGAGCCAAATAAGACAGGTCGGGGTGAAGAAGTGACAGCCAAAGAAAAGCTTACCACAAAACGGAAAAGTTATGACAAATCAGACTATAAAGCAAAAAGAAAGTGCAGCTTTATGGTTTCATGGACAAAATAATTTCTGTGGCTGCGATATGATGAGCTAAATAACCAGCGCTGCACATAAGTGGTCCACAGGTGCGCATTCGCTGTCAAAATAAAAAAAACGAACCGAACCGTGAATTTAGTGTATCATTGCACCCCTAACATATATATATATATATATATATATATATATATATATATATATATATATATATATATGTTCAAACCTAACCAGCAAGAGATAATGAAAGATAAAAAGCAATGGAAAATTTATTAAATCAGACAAGAAGAAAACACTGGAAACATCATAGATTCAAGGACTACGGTGTAAACACAGTATAATAGCAATGGCACTACTTAATTAATGACTGCATCCAACTGCAGAGAAAAATCAAGTACAATATATTAATTGACAAAGTACAAGTCATGATGACAGAACAACATACAAACAATGCAGTAAACTTAAGAAAAAAATTCTGATTGAGGTTGTCATAATTCATGCATGAAAGGGTTAAATTATCTTAATTGAATTATTGTTTTGTTTTTTTTTAAGTATTTTTATTCATCTTAAAGCATGAAAAAAGATTTTTGAACTTTATTTTTTAAACATGTACTTTTGAAAGAGTTTTTTGCATGTCCGCTTAGGTGGACGACATCACCTTTGGAGTGGGTGGCAGGGTGTGGAGTGACACATAAGTGTCCAATGTAGTGGTTTATGTGCAAGTATACCATCAAAATTCATGATGAAGTTAATTTAATCAATCAACTCTTCAAAATTCAGTAGGTGGCAACGTGGCTTGGCCGGGCACAACTTGAAAAGGAAATGTGGCCACACTCCTGTCGCTCACCACCCACAGGAAGCACCATATAGAATGTCATCTTTCTAGTAGGGAAGGACCCTGAGCTAGCGTGTGAGGATGAGACTTACCGGCTACATATAGTCAGGTTCACCTCAACAAACCTGGAGTCACCTGGGGTTGTACTCTGTTCCAGTCTGGAGTTGCCCTCTGTGAGAGGAAGCATGTACTTTGGCCTTTTCCCAGTGGACGAGAGCGTTTGATCCTTGCACCTTCTGGTTGGGAAACAGGTCTGACAATTATATGATTGTCAAGTTTACATTATCCAGCCTCTTGGAGTTTTGGGGTCTAGTGCTGGAAACTTCCCCATGTGGCAACTGACAACAAGAGTCTGAGATCTCACTGTGGACAAAGTCACTGAAGGCCAGTTAAACAACTCCAAAGTGAATGAGATTTGCTCAAAATTCCTCAAGGCTCCAAATTCTTTAGGGCTTTTTTGGCATGCCTGTGCATGTGGAGATCTGGGGCAATGCCTCTGTACTGGCAGACTGGCGTGGTTGCTCCCATCAGTAAGATGGGGAATCAGAGGGGTCTTTTATATTCTCTAGGATATTTACATGAATATTTGCCCAACCAATCTATACAGTATATCTTTTCTGTTTTGGAGAAGCCATTTGACTACATCCCTTGGGTGAACTTGTGGGAGGTGTAGGAAGATGAACAGACAGATTGGGGGCTGCGTGCGCAGTGATGCAGGTGCTGTACGAGTTATGTCGCTACTCTCACCTATGGTAACAAGCTCTGGGTAGTGGTTTGCGGGGGAATCCTTGTAGAGCCACTAGTCTAGTGGGTGAGGATTTCCAGGTATATCCTATTGGGACAAACTGGAGAGATGAGCTGACGGAGCGTTAGCCCTCGTGAGCAACTTGAATGTTTTCCATCATAAAATAGTGCTTTAAAGTTTTCGTATAAAAATCGCCATGTCACAAAACAATGAAAATCCGCCAAGCATCCCCACCAAACAGGCGCGCTCATGTCTGACAAGCCTCCGCGACACCCCTTACGTGTATTTCATGAAGTGCAGGTTGTGGCCGCCATACCACTGAACGAAAAAAACCCGACAAAATAGGCTAGCTCGCTCATGGCTGACGACCAACGGCGGAAACCCCCCCGCCGCTTTAAAAAAAAAAAAAAATTTTCAAATCATATTTAGCCAATAGAATATGTGGTTTAGTCTCTGTGTGAGCGGGGTGGTGGAGTCCTCACGGCCAGCGAGCTCCACCAAACACACAAACAGGAGGGAGAGGAAGATCAGAGAAGCAGCTACAGAGCACAAGCAGCAGAGCAGTAAATATGGGGGTATTTTAAATACGAAGGCAGACTGCAAGAGTCATATCAAACAGACTTTAACCCTCTGGGGTCGACGGACGCGCCGGCACGTCAAAATCACATGACCAATTTAAGACGATACAGCTACAAGATGCAGCGACTCAGTCTCTATTTCAACTTGGGTCGAACGTGCGGAATTCAAACTATACACCAGTTTTTGAATTGTGCCGATAGGCCACGTAAAACCAGAGTCATGATAAAAAAAATACACTTTTTTTTTTTTTTTTTTTTTTTGAACAAAACAGTGGTGTTTACAGCAGGAAGAACGGGAAAGACGACGTTTTCTATGGACCACGCTAGCAAACACACTCCACTTGCGAGTAAAAAAAACAATTGGTGTTAGACTGTACCATGTCAGCCAATCAAAAAAAATCATATGGCAACATGTGGCACTTGGTTGTTTAGGGAGAGGGGGCAGTTTTAGGAGTGACACCCGCAACGGAAAGCGGGCGAGCAAAAGAAAGAGAGCGCGAGTTTTCATATGTGAGACATTAGTGACGTTTAGCGTGTTTGGAGGTTAGAGTTAGTGTGTAGTGTAGTTATTATTTTGTATTGTGTGTCAGTTATACTGCTGAATGTCACATTTGCTCCAAAAAAGCCATCAAAAGCAGATTCCAGTGTAAACGCTGTTCCCACATGGAAAACAGGACTGATACACCTCCTGTTGTCAGACCTGCAGGGTTTAGGCCTGTGCTGTTCTCTTCTGTCTTATACTGAACACAAACTATTTTCTTGGACTGGCACAAATAATTTGTGTGCCTTCTTATTTGATGCAGAACACCTGATTGTTCTGTAAATAGATTTAAATGGTTATATAAAAAACGCCTGAGGCCTTGGCTGCATGTTTAGGTAAATAGTACCATATAACTTTGTTTGCAAAACTTGTGCATGAACCTGAAGTTCCCAAATTGATATAAAAAGTTTTCAAAAAGTGTGTCCTCCTGAATGGGATTATAAGCTAACAAGCAGCGCTGTGTGTTTGGCAGATGGCAGGTCATGACGGACAGTTCAACTCTCATCCCACTCATGCCACTTTTTGTTATAAATGTTGTCATAAGTGTGCTACATTGGTTTTGCATCAAAATTACTTTAAAGAAACTGACAAAACCATGAGCAATTATCTGGAATAACTAATTTTAACATCTTATTTCATAAGGCTATATTTTTAGCAACAACACTTAATGTGTTTTTTAAAACAAAATGGTAGGTTTATAAATGAGACTGAGTCTTATTTGATTTCCTTGTTTTAGGTCTCAAACATAGTCCAGCATTGATGAACCATCAGTTTGGAAGGGGTACTGATATTTGTTCACAACGACGAGACCAAACTCTTCTTAACATGTCTGGTGAGTATGCAAATCTACTCAATCTTCAGTTTTGGTTTTCAGAGACTTATATGTACTGTTGTTAATTTTTCATAGGACACAGATCCAGTTGAGAGGGCAACCCGAGGTGTTATGGTGGACTGCGTGGGACCCAACTCGCAGTCCACAGGGGTCAACACTGCCATTGTTTTGGAAGAGGACATTATTCTTGATGATCTGCCAGACCTTCCCGCTGCCTTTGCCTACCTGTTTGGCCTACTTTATGGGCTCAACATGGAGTTTCCCAAAGAACTCAAGTACACATTTGTTTGCTGTATGGAAACCAGATAGAAGAGTTCACATCCTGCCATCTGATGTTTTGATCTGTTTGTTAGTGACAATCAATCAAGATAGGTTTGATATTCTGACTGACAATACCACACCTTTAAAATTGGATGAGTAACATTTATTACAAAAATTTGATTTTTTTTGTTTTTGGAAAAGGACTTTATTTGTGACTGAATGTTGTCAGTATGTTAAAAATGGCTCATCTCAAAACATTGTCTGTGGTGCAGTTGTGTTTGAACACAATAAAGTAAATATATATATATATATATATATATATATATATATATATATATATATATATATATATATATATATATATATATATATATAAATAAATATAAACCAGAGGCGCAAAACACCAGCTACTGGTAGACAGAACAATCAGCCGAGACTGCAAGACCAGACTGACCAACCTGTGCACTGCCTGGATTGATTACAAGAAGGCCTATGACTCAATGCCCCACAGCTGGATACTGGAATGCCTAGAATTGTACAAGATCAATGGGACCCTAAGAGCCTTCATCAGGAACTCAATGGGGATGTGGCGTACAACACTAGAGGCCAACTCCAAGCCCATAGCACAAGTCACCATCAAGTGCGGGATCTACCAAGGAGATGCTCTGTCCCCACTGCTGTTCTGCATAGGCCTGAACCCCCTCAGTGAGATCATTAACAAGACTGGCTACGGATACCGACTACAGAACGGAGCAGTTGTCAGCCACCTCCTGTACATGGATGACATCAAGCTGTATGCCAAGAGTGAACGAGACATCGATTCACTGATCCACACTACCAGGCTATACAGCAATGACATTGGAATGTCGTTCGGACTGGAGAAGTGTAGTCGGATGGTAACAAAGAGAGGGAAGGTAGTCAGAACTGAGGGGATTGAACTACCAGAAGGCAACATTGCAGACATAGAGGACAGTTACAAGTACTTGGGGATCCCACAGGCGAATGGGAACCATGAAGAGGCCGCTAGAAAAGCTGCAACCACCAAGTACCTGCAGAGGGTCAGGCAAGTCCTGAGGAGTCAGCTGAATGGTAAGAACAAGATCCGGGCCATCAACACGTACGCCCTGCCCGTGATCAGGTACCCTGCTGGGGTAATAGGCTGGCCAAAGGAGGAGATAGAAGCCACTGACATAAAGACAAGAAAGCTCCTTACCATGCATGGAGGGTTTCACCCCAAATCCAGCACCCTGAGGCTGTACGCTAAGCGGAAGGAAGGGGGCCGGGGACTGGTGAGTGTCAGCACCACAGTCCAGGATGAGACAACGAACATCCAAGAATACATTAGGAAGATGGCCCCAACTGACCGAGTGCTCAGTGAATACCTCAGGCAGCAGAAACCCAAGAAAGAGGAGGGAGACGAGGAACCATCATGGAAGGACAGGCCCCTGCACGGTATGTACCACCGGCAGATAGAGGAGGTGGCTGATATCCAGAAATCCTACCAGTGGCTGGACAAAGCTGGACTGAAAGACAGCACAGAGGCACTAATCATGGCAGCACAAGAACAAGCTCTGAGCACAAGATCCATAGAGGCTGGGGTCTATCACACCAGGCAAGACCCCAGGTGCAGGCTGTGTAAAGATGCCCCAGAGACAATCCAGCACATAACAGCAGGGTGCAAGATGCTAGCAGGCAAGGCATACATGGAACGCCATAACCAAGTGGCCGGCATAGTGTACAGGAACATCTGTGCCGAGTATAACCTGGAAGTCCCGAGGTCAAAATGGGAGATGCCCCCAAGGGTGGTGGAGAATGACCGAGCTAAGATCCTGTGGGACTTCCAGATACAGACGGACAAAATGGTGGTGGCTAACCAACCGGACATAGTGGTGGTAGACAAACAGAAGAAGATGGCCGTAGTGATCGATGTAGCGGTTCCGAATGACAGCAATATCAGGAAGAAGGAACACGAGAAGCTGGAGAAATACCAAGGGCTCAGAGAAGAGCTCGAGAGGATGTGGAGGGTGAAGGTAACGGTGGTCCCCGTGGTAATCGGAGCACTAGGTGCGGTGACTCCCAAGCTAGGCGAGTGGCTCCAGCAGATCCCAGGAACAACATCGGAGATCTCTGTCCAGAAGAGCGCAGTCCTGGGAACAGCTAAGATACTGCGCAGGACCCTCAAGCTCCCAGGCCTCTGGTAGAGGACCCGAGCTTGAGGGATAAACCGCCCGCAGGGGCGTGCTGGGTGTTGGTATATATATATATATATATATATATATATATATATATAGTTTTGATGCCTTCCATGAGAATCTATAATCAAAATGTAGTCATGAAAATAACCCTGAATAAAAGTAAACATTTGACTTAACAAAAAGCAATAAAATAAAATTTCTAATCTTCTAATTTCCTCTAATCTGATCTGTACTCTGAGTTTTACCATAAGTAGTCATTTCAACCATGTGCAGTGCTACAGTCTTCTCCAAGGCCATGTTGCTACATATAACAGACAATTCACACGGGACTACAAAAAGTTCAAGTGTGCAAAAAACCAAACAAAAAAACATCACCAGACAGAACAGAACGATACAGATTTTCTATTGCACTGTTGTGTCTGCACTAACTTGATGTATGAAGGTGTGTGTGTGTGTGTGTGTGTGTGTGTGTGTGTGTGTATGTGTGTGTGTGTGTAATAATAATAATAATCTATTGACGTCATGTTAAATCACTCCCTTCTGTTATAAATAACCAAGTGCTGAGTCTTGTGTGTGTGTGTGTGTGTGTGTGTGTGTGTGTGTGTGTGTGTGTGTGTTTACTGAATAAAAGTAAACATTTGACTTAACAAAAAGCATGAAATGAAATAAGAGCATGTTAGTTGAATCTCTGGAGATCATCAAGTAGAAATGAGTGTCAGACACATTGTTGTCACCTCTTTTTATGGCATCACGCAGGGGACAACATAAGCATCTACATGTACTTATGTGTAGGTGTGAGTAGTCACACACAAAGCCACTCTTTATAGATCAATGTCAAATCATGTAGAAGGCTTTATATGTCAGGCAATTATCACATAAGTCGAACACCTGTGTAGACATATGTACAAGTGACTGCAAGTCAATTATCTCTGTCTGACCACTTAATTTTCACTCTTGGTCTGGTCTAGCACTTGACATTTCACAATGTAGGAAGAAATGAAAAAAAGGTACTCCAGAAATGAATGAAACATTGTGATTTTGTGATATTGAGTTTTGTATATTGCCCATTTAAATGTTTGGTTCAGAATATAAGATACAGACTGGAGTATTTGGACAGTTACGTATGCGTTGCTTCTTTTGTTTCAGCACATTTAATTCTGGATAACCTGGTCATAAAATTGTTAAATCAACATATATCAGCAAAATAAAGTCAAATGTTAATTTATTCACAACATTCATAATTATTGAATAACACATTGAATAACACATAATGAACACATAGTCATTAATTCACTATTTAGTATTTAAAAACCCTGAAAATGCAGGAATATAAGGAGCAATTTTCCGTACAACTTTTGTGGACAGCAAAGCAGTTTTCAAAAAATTTCCTACTTATGTCACCGCAATAGATTTTAAGTGCTCGTGCAAACTCCCATTTTTATACACAGTGACACATTTCAAAGAACTGTAAAGCACTCTGTGAATGTATCATTAAATATGGTTTGTAGTCTAAGGTATACAGCAAAATGAGAAAAGCATATCAAGTCCATCCATCCATTCGCTTCCTCTTATCCTTTTCAGGGTCGCGGGGGGCGCTAGAGCCTATCCCCAGCTGTCATAGGGCGAGAGGCGGGGTACACCCTGGACAGGTCGCCAGTCTGTCGCAGGGCCAACACACAGGGACAGACAACCATTCGCACTCACATTCACTCGCACATTTACACCTAGTGGCAATTTGGTGGGAGGAAGCCGGAGTACCCGGAGGGAACCCACGCAAACACGGGGAGAACATGCAAACTCCACACAGAAAGACTCCGGCCTGATGGTGGAATTGAACTCAGGACATATCAAGTCCATTAACACCAATGACCTCAGCAACCAAACAGGCCTGAACACTTACAGGTGGTTGACCACAGGATGGAATAGGTCTAATTTCTGTTCAGACATTATGTCTGAAGTTAGTTTTCCTTTCTGCTGTGACTAACTTTTAAAAACAAACATATTCACACACAGAAAAAAAGTTCCCAAATGAATGATGAAGAGGGTCAAAGACATATGGTTGGCCCAGTCATGATGATCAGGAATATGTGCCTCTTGCACAATGGTACTACTGTTCTTTTCATCTAAAATGGAGTTTAAAATCCTTCTCCAGATATAAAACACCATGAATGAGCAGGCCCATAGTTTATTAAAGACCATATATCTCAATGGAGCACTTCACTGTCAGAGTACAAGCCTACTGGACCAGCATGTTGTGAGTTTGTCCCAAATCAAACTTTACAGATTGTCATCTAATGTTTATGGTCTCCTGGGAGCAGTGTAAAAAATATGTTAAACAACTGGTCTATAAGTTATCCGTGTTTTTGTTGGTGTTGGTCCTTGAACTTACCTCCTGCTGCTGGCAGAAGTCAGAACTTCTATAAAGTGAAACTGAGTGTTAAAAAACAATAACAGCTGTCCACTGCTGCCACCTCAGTGCTTCCCATGTTTTTGTTTTTGTTAGGTTTTTTTTTGCTTCATTCTCCTTGTGTTAAACTCCCTATCCAGTGTTGTACAAAAATTGGAGATGCAACCATCTGTAAGACTAATGTACTGAAATCTTAGTTATATGAGCAGAGACGGTGGATGGGTTGTTGTCAAGCCAACACCCATCCATTTTCTTCCACTAATCCAATCATTTATCCATTTTAGAATGACCAATTTATCTAGCATGTGCATGTGGCACTGAAATATAACCTATATATATTTCAGTTACAACTATGTTTTGATTCTTCTTGCTTAGTTTTTCCAAAAATGTTTCCTCAAAAGTTTTTCCTAAACATAATATTTACTAAATGAAAGTATAAAGAATTTAAAAATGAAAATTAAAACATTTTGTCCTGTTTGGAATTTGAACTATGTTTTTAGGTGACTACCTTTTAAAACTTGAAACTTGAAAATGCTGATTGCTTTAATGCTGATGCTGATGATTTAATGTGTGTCCATTAATCTTTAGAATACGTTTGATGAATATTACACCAACTGACTCATGTAAACATTTCATAGCAAATATGGAACTCTAAGCTGAAGCAGGCGGCACAAAAAAATCCCCAGTGCAGCTTTATGGAATGCCTGAAAGGAATATCTAAAATGTGAAGTTTCTATGACAAATCATCTAGGTATGAGTACATGACAAAAAATCTGAATCCACTACAGTATCTACAGCTTCTGTGGTTAGACGACCATGAAAATATCAAAATGACTCCCTGAAGAATGAAAAAAAAATCTTTGGATCTTTTATAAATCCAGTTCTCAAAAGAATTCTATAGTAGGCTTCATATAAATCTACCAAGGGCAAAGGGGGAGAGAAAGGAATAGTGTTCAAATAGCAACACAATAAGGTCTGTGTGTGTGTGTGGGGAGTGATTTGTTTTACATCGGCACGCGCACACACCTACACACACACACACACACACACACACAGCTGGCAGGTCAGCAGTGGGATTGAGCAGGGCAACTGGGTTATTGATTTCTCCTTGTTGTTGTTTGGAAGGCTAGCTTGTCATAGTGGCTTTCCATATGCTGCCCAGATAGTCTGCAGACACGGCAAGACTCATTTAATCTGGAAGAAAGAGGGGCAGATTTAGAGAAAACACTTCCAACAGTTAACCCTACAGCTGGCCCCAAGCAATCAACTTAGAGTGGAGCTTGTATTGGAATTTGATGAAACATCAGGAGAATGCACCCCATTAATGTAATGGTCAATGTATTTTCCCCTTGTGCTTTCAGTAATCATATTGTTTCATCAATACGCTATAGTATCAGTAGTAAGAACTGCTGACAGCTGAATAGCATCATTTTAGTGTGGCAAATTGTATATTTCACCACTTCAGTGCCTACACATCATTTCACCACAAAGCTTAGTACAGCATCCGCATCACTGCTAGCCACAGCACCAATCCATCTGTCGATCTCCCGCTCCCTTCTCCCTTCACTCGTAAACAAGACCCCAAGGTTAAATCCTCCACTTGTGTCAGGAACTCATCCCTGACCCAGAGTGGGCGCTCCATCCTTTGCTGGCTGAGAACCATGGCCTCAGATTTGGAGGTGCTGATTCTCAATCCCACTGCTTCACACTCGGCTGCAAACCATCCCAGTGCGAGCTAGAGGCTGTCACCCAGAGGCTGTCACCCAGTGAAGCCAACAGAACCACATCATCTGCAAAAAGTAGAGATGAGATTCTGAGACCACCAAAGTGAAAGCCTTCTACTACTTGGCTATGCCTAGAAATTCTTTCCAAAAAAATTATGTACAGAATCGGTGACAAAGGGTGGAGTCCATCACCCACCAGAATGAGTCCGATTTATTTCCGGCTATGCAGACCACGCTCTTGCAATGGTTATATAAGGATCGAATGGCCTGTAGCAATGGGCCAGACACCCAATACTCCCGAAGCACCTCCCAGAGGACACTCCGAGGGACACGGTTGAATGCCTTCTCCAAATCCGCAAAACATGTGTAGACTGGTTGGGCAAACTCCCATGCGCCTTCAAGTATCCTGGAGAGAATAAAGAGCTGGTCCAATGTTCCACAACCAGGACAAATGATGGGACTGATGGGAATCACCACCCCGGTCTGCCAATCCAGAGGTACTGTACCTGATCTCCACGCAGCATTGTAGAGTTGTGTCAACGGAGACAGACCTACAACATGCAGAGCCTTCAGGAACTCAGGGCGAAACCTCGTCCACCCCAGAGGCTCTGTCACAGAGGAGATGTTTAACTGTCTCAGTGACCTCACCTCTTAGATGGGTGAGTCGTCACACTCGTCCCCAGACTCTGCTTCCTCTATGGAAGACGCGCCAGTGGGATTAGGAGGTCCTAGAAGTATTCCTTCCACCGCCCAACAATGTTCTCATTCGAAGTCAGCAGGACTCCACCCGCACAGTACATAGTGCATGTAGAGCACCGCTTTACCCTCCTGTGTCGCCTGACAGTTTGCTAGAACACTTCGAGGCAGTCTGAAAGTCTTTCTCCATGGCCTCTCCGAACTGCTCCCACACTCGAGGTTTTGCTTCAGCCACTTTTTGATCTACGTTCTGCTTGGCCTGTCGGTACCTATTAACAGCCTCTGACGTCCCCGAGGCTAACCATCCTAGCAATGGAGGTGCTGAACATGGTCCATTCGGACTCAATCTCCCCAGTCTCCCTCAAAATGCTGCTGAAGCTCTGCTGGAGGTGTGCGTTGAAGATCTCACGGACCAGGGCCTCTGCCAGGCATCCCTAGCGCACCCTCACTATACGTTTAGGTGTGCCACGTCTGTCCAGCATCCTCCCCTGCCACTTGATCCAACTCACTAATCACCGTGTAGTGATCAGTTGATAGCTCAGCCCCCCTAGACACCTGAGTGTCTAGAGCATATGGTTGGTGATATGATCTCAAAATCAATCATCATCCTGCAGCCTAGGGCGTCGTGGTGCCAAGTGCACTTATGGACACTTATGTTCGAACATGGTGTTTGCTACAGACAAACTGTGGTTTACACATAAATCCAATCACAAAACACCACTTGGGTTCAGATCTGGGAGGCCATTCCTCCCAATCACACCCCTCCTGGTACCACCATCATTGCCCACATGAGTTTTGAAGTCTCCCAGTAGGACAACAGAGTTCCCAGGTGGAGCATCCCCAAGCACCCTACCCAGGGACTCCAAGAAGACTGGGTACTCTGAACGGTCATTTAGCACATAAGCACAGATGACCGTCAGGACCCAGACAATTGCCCTTGGGCACCCTCCCCAGGCCTGGCTCCAGGGCAGGGTCCCAGTAACTCTATCCTGGGCAGGGTTCCGTCGATCTTCTGCTCATAGGGGGTTTTGAATCACTCTTTGTCTGGTTCCTCACCCAGGACCAATTTTTCCATATGAGACGCTACCAGAGGACAAAAATAATAAAAGTAATATTCCAATAACAATTTAAACCCAAGGTTAGACTGTGCAATGCTCTGAGAAATTTCAAAAAATCCATTTATTTCAAGTTGGACTCTACTATTCAGTTCCATTCAATTCAGTTTAATACAGCTTTATGTATATAGTGCCAAATCACAACTGCAGTTACCTCACGCCACTCTATATTGTAACACCCTATAATAATACTGAGAAACCACAGCAATCGCACAAAACCCTATAAGCAAGAACTTGGTGACAGTGGGAATGAAAAACTCCTTTTTAAGAGGAATGAACTTCCAACAGAACCAGGCTCAGGAAGGGACAGTTATCTGTTGTGACCAGTTGGGGATGAGGGGAGGGAGACAAGACAAAAGACATGCTGTGGAAGACACCCAGAGATTAATAAAAACTGACAACTAAATGCAGAGTAGAGTATAAATTGGGTAAAAAGTGGTGGGAGAAGGAGACATGCTCAGTGTTCATTGGGAAGCCCCCAGCAGCCTAGACCTATTGCAGCATGTCTAAGAGAGAATTCATGGTAACATAATCTAGCCCTAACTATATGCTTCATCAAAAAGAACAATTTTAAGCCTAATTTTAAAAGCAGAGAGGGTGTCTGTTTCCCGAATCCAACCTGGGAGCTGGTGCTACAGGAGAGGGGCCTGGAACCTGAAGGCTCCGCCTCCCATTCTACTTTGAAATATCCTAGGAACCACAACTGAGCCAACAGTCTGAGAGCGAAATGCTCTATTGGGGTGATACGATACTATAAGTTCTTTAAGGTAAGATGGGGCCTGATTATACAAGACAAGTGAAGAGAAGCCAATATCTGCTCTCGCTTTCTAGTCCCTGTCAGTACTCTCACTGCAGCATTTTGGATGAACTGAAGGTTTTTTAGGAAGTTTTAAAGACATCCTGATAATAATGAATTACAGTCGTCCAGCCTAGAAGTAATAAATCCATGAACTAGTTTTTCAGCGTCACTCTGAGACAGGATATTTCTAATTTTTGAAATATTGCACAAATGGGAGAAAGCAGTCTTACATATTTGTTTAATATGTGCATTGAAGGACATATTCTTCTCAAAACGTCCAAGATTCCGCCCAGTGTTCCTGCAGGTAAACATCTGCTTAGATATCATATTTCTAAGATTTTTAGGGCCAAGTACAATGACCTGAGTTTTGTCTGAAATTAGAGGTCATCCAGGTCTTTATGTCTTTGAGACATCCCTGTAGTTCACATCAATCAGTAATGAATCCTAAGATTTGCTGGCTTTAAAGAGGACTTTCTTATAGAGCAAGAAACTCATTTTCCAGGTTTAATGAAGATCTTCTAAATCAGTGAGAAGCTATTCCCTCACAAGCTTACAGGTTATAGTATCCAGTGTCATACATAGTGAGGATGTACCACTATTAACGAGATAATCAACCTGTGTGTTTGAGTAGAGTTTAGGTAGTGGCTACTCACTGTGTTGGCACATGGCATTGAGGGCGATAACATTGGAGGAATAATATCCTTTCAGAAAGACATTTACTCTAAGTGAAATGTATTACCCACTGCTGTGTAATCAGTTATTTTAAATTTAAAAATTAATGTGATCAAACAAAAGATGGTTTTCAGGGAATACTGTTAACTGTTCGGTTTGTATTCCATATGTCAGAGCAAAACCAAGAGTGTGATTAAAGTGGTGGGTGGGCTAGTTTACATTTTTCACAGAAGCCAATTGTGTCTAATAATAGTTTAAATGCATTCTTCTGGATTTCATTTTCAGCATCTCCATGGATGCTAAAATTTTCAGCTTTTGGTACGTTTTTTATTTTGTATGCAATGAATATAAATGTATCTCTTCCAAGCTCTATTAGGGATGGGAATTGATTAGAATTTAGTGATTCCAATAAATTATCAATATATCTTATTGATCTTATTCTCTTATTGTTTTTTTTTTTTATTGGGTTCTCACTGGTTGCGCTTTGAGAGTCACCACAATCTGTAAGCAGCATCTTAAAGACATTCAAACAAATTAATTGCATGCAGTGTGGTGAAATGTTTTTGCATCTTGGAGGTATTTCCTAACTTTGGTAAATGAACTGATTTTTATATAGCGCTTTTCTACTCTCACAAAGCACTCAAACCACTTTATACAACATGCCACACTATCCCACTCACATTCTATGTTTTGTGCTTTCTAGCCAACATTCACAGACATTCATAGTCCGATGTATGCATGAAAGAGCAACTTGGGGTAGTATATTGCCCAAGGATATTTGGCATGCAGACTGGGGGAGCTTTCTGATCAGTAGATGACCTGTTCTACCTCCTGACCTACAGCCATCCCTTTGTTGTCATTAGCGCAGGGCTTATTACTCAAAAAAAGTAATGTGCCTCACATATGACACAGATCACTTTTTTTTTTTTTAAATGTCACTTTACTTGCAGGAGAGAATAAGTTATACTACTCTGTGCACTACCTTGACATATCTCCATAAGATAACTTGAAATACATTGTCCCATAATTACCATTCAGCTATATAAACTTATAAGCATAGTCCCACACGGCAACACAAATTCCAATTCTCATGGAATTATATAACAATCCCATTATGATAGGAATATGCCATATGAAACCATACAATCTTTCGCTTAGTATGTAGGTATGAGCACAAAGCCAACAGCACAAAGCAAAGATGAAAACTAGCACAGGCTTCAAAGCGTTGGCTACAGTGATTCTATTTTAGAAACATGAAGAGGTAGAAGCGGAGGCTGTAGCCTGACTGCTCATCACTGCTTTTGTTACCTGTTGAAGTTAAGGGTCTGGCTGCTACCTGGGTCTGCATTCTCAGGGGATGTTATAACCTGTATATATGGACTTTAGACGATCCACAAAGAAGGACCCAGACCCATTGTGAGCAGTATAAACTACACCTACAACATTTCCAATTTCGTGGTTGAGGTAAAAGATTTTTTGGAGAAATGCTGGGTTAAAGGCCCTTGCAAGTGCTTAAGAGGAACAGGATCTGATAAGCAAGTGTTTGAGATCGTGCGAAATATTGAGGCCGGTAAAATTAAAGAGTACTCACTGTAGGATCATAAAAGTAACATAGAGAAAATTCTGTGGTGCCACAATTAGATAGGACAAGTTTAAAATCTAGGTAAAACAAATTAAGAGTAAGCTGAGAATTTGAACCACAAGAATGAAAAAAAGAAATTAAAAAACTACCATCCCTGCAACATTCAAAGAAGAACCAGCATCTCCCAGCAATATGAGACAGCTCAAGAACTTTGTTAAGAAGAAACTGACAAAACTGGAAAAATGCTTTGATGAAATATGGAAAATATGGGGAAAAGGAGGGTTGAGTTCCCTATTATATATATATATATATATATATATATATATATATATATATATATACACTCACCAGTCCCCGAAGGGGGCCGGGGACTGGTGAGTGTCAGCACCACAGTCCAGGATGAGACAACGAACATCCAAGAATACATTGGGAAGATGGCCCCAACTGACCGAGTGCTCAGTGAATACCTCAGGCAGCAGAAACCCAAGAAAGAGGAGGGAGACGAGGAACCATCATGGAAGGACAGGCCCCTGCACGGTATGTACCACCGGCAGATAGAGGAGGTAGCTGATATCCAGAAATCCTACCAGTGGCTGGACAAAGCTGGACTGAAAGACAGCACAGAGGCACTAATCATGGCAGCACAAGAACAAGCTCTGAGCACAAGATCCATAGAGGCTGGGGTCTATCACACCAGGCAAGACCCCAGGTGCAGGCTGTGTAAAGATGCCCCAGAGACAATCCAGCACATAACAGCAGGGTGCAAGATGCTAGCAGGCAAGGCATACATGGAACGCCATAACCAGGTGGCCGGCATAGTGTACAGGAACATCTGTGCCGAGTATAACCTGGAAGTCCCGAGGTCAAAATGGGAGATGCCCCCAAGGGTGGTGGAGAATGACCGAGCTAAGATCCTGTGGGACTTCCAGATACAGACGGACAAAATGGTGGTGGCTAACCAACCGGACATAGTGGTGGTAGACAAACAGAAGAAGACGGCCGTAGTGATCGATGTAGCGGTTCCGAATGACAGCAATATCAGGAAGAAGGAACACGAGAAGCTGGAGAAATACCAAGGGCTCAGAGAAGAGCTCGAGAGGATGTGGAGGGTGAAGGTAACGGTGGTCCCCGTGGTAATTGGAGCACTAGGTGCGGTGACTCCCAAGCTAGGCAAGTGGCTCCAGCAGATCCCGGGAACAACATCGGAGATCTCTGTCCAGAAGAGCGCAGTCCTGGGAACAGCCAAGATACTGCGCAGGACCCTCAAGCTCCCAGGCCTCTGGTAGAGGACCCGAGCTTGAAGGATAAACCGCCCGCAGGGGCGTGCTGGGTGTTTTTTGTGTTTTATATATATATATATATATATATATATATATATATATATATCCAGCAGCACAACTCCCAACTAATGACACAATAAAAGTCTTACATAGAAAAGCAAAAGAGGAATATGATAAGGCACGTACAGCATGGGAAGAAGGAGGAAGAAAGGCATGGGGTTCAAGAAAGGCTGATATGGATAACAAGAGAGATCTTCTGGTCACAATAACAACAGTGTGTTAAATGATGGTTAAAGGGAAGACACGGAATCATTTAACACAAAGCCAGAGTGTTGTAGAAAACTGAGACTGGACCAGATGCTTTAGAGAAGCGGTCCCCAACCTTTTTTGCGCCACGGACCGGTTTATGCCCGACAATATTTTCATGGACTGGCCTTTAAGGTGTCGCGGATAAATACAACAAAATAAAACTAGTACCGGTACCGAAAAAAAGAAGATTTATTTATAACACACGTGAAAAGACCCAGGAAAACCGAGTTAACGATAAAAACGATGACAAAATAACGCTGAAAACCAGACATTTCAGACCTGAGCCTCAACTCTCGCGGCCCGGTATCAAACGACTCACGGACCGGTATCGGTCCGAGGCCCAGGGGTTGGGGACCGTTGCTTTAGAGGGCACACATTTGGTTTTGCGTCTGCATCCCTGCCACTTAAGGAACTCAACTCAACCAAAGAGAAGCAACTCCAGGAGATTATAGTCATTCGACAAAGGGAAGTTGACCAATTGAAACAACAGCTGGAAGAAGCAGCAGCCCGTGGCTTTTAAATTATGAGTTCTGTAATGGATACTGACTACTTTTATTTGTGATTTTTTTTACTGGAGTTTTCTCATTTTATGTTTCCTTTCTTAAATTTTGTCTTCCTTTAATTTTATTTCATTTGATTATTTTAAATACACAGCACTTTTGTCAACACTGTTGTTTTTTTTTTAATGTGTTATGTAAATAAATTTGACTTTCAGCATATATAGAGATATCACACAGTCTTATAGTCTTCACAGGATACACACTTCCATACACTCTGGATCAACTGAAGATGGATAGGCTGGGGAAAACTGAGAGATACACAAAACATGAGAGTTACAATAATCAAGGCAGGACAATTTAAAAAAATTCTCATTTCAGTATTACTGGTCACAGTATTTAAATTGTAATAATAATATTTGTAATGATATAGAAAAATAAAACTGCCCCTTTAAGGCAGCAGTTCAGCAGGGTCTTTCTTTCCGTCTTTCTTTTTCAAGAGCTATTGTGATTGATGACAGACTACCCGATTTGATGTGTGAATTTATATCCACAAGGTGCCAGCAGTATAGTGCACCTTGTATAGTGCACCTAGTGCACACAGCATTATAGACATTAATAGCATAGGTAAAATGTGCAGAGGACTCCACCTTCCGTAAGAATAAAGTGAGGGAAGTTAAGACAGAGGCCTTGCTCTGAGAAGACCTAGCGGGAAACCTTGAGTCATCATCACTAAACTCCATTACTACCAAGGTTGCATCAACGTGCTACGGTGGGCCCGGGAACAGGGCCAGTTGCAGTACAAGGGGAACCCTGTGGTTATCTTCCCTGATTACACTGCGAGCATTGCCAAAGCTTGCTCCGCTTATAACGACGTGAGGAGTGTCTGCATTTCAATGTGTGGTTTTGTTCAGATGGGGTTTCAGGGTCACCGGGTTCCCCATGGTGAAATTTTTTTTGTCTTCTTCTTCTCAGAGTCCAGGGGTGCATACACATTCATACTGTTGATCTTTAATTAGATAATTCTATGGCTTTGCACTTTGGACTGAGTAATTTCTTTGACCATCATGTGGACATCAATGACAGGTGCAGAAAATTTAAATGAATATAAGTGCAATATTTTTTTTTATTTACAAATATCAACATCATGTAAAAACAAACACAAATTATGTGTTAGCCTACTGATTTATTCAATACATATGGGTTGTTTTTTGTTTTCTTTTTGTTATTATATATTTTACTGTTTTTCTTTAACTGATTTATTTATTTCAGTTAATCAACTGAAATAAATAGTTGATTAACAAAGTAGAACTTTTTGGTATAAACTCAACTCGTCGTGTTTGGAGGAAGAAGAATACTGAGTTGCATCCCAAGAACACCATACCTACTGTGAAGCATGGGGGTGGAAACATCATGCTATGGGGCTGTTTTTCTGCCAAGGGGACAGGACGACTGATCCGTGTTAAGGACAGAATGAATGGGGCCATGTATCGTGAGATTTTGAGCCAAAACCTCCTTCCATCAGTGAGAACTTTGAAGATGAAACGAGGCTGGGTCTTCCAACATGACAATGATCCAAAACACACCGCCCGGGCAACAAAGGAGTGGCTCCATAAGAAGCATTTGAAAGTCCTGGAGTGGCCTAGCCAGTCTCCAGACCTCAACCCCATAGAAAATCTGTGGCGGGAGTTGAAAGTCCGTGTTGCTCGGCGACAGCCCCAAAGCATCACTGCTCTCGAGAAGATCTGCATGGAGGAATGGGCCAAAAATACCAGCTACTGTGTGTGCAAACCTGGTAAAGACCTATAGTAAACGTTTGACCTCTGTTATTGCCAACAAAGGTTATGTTACAAAGTATTGAGTTGTATTTTTGTTATTGACCAAATACTTATTTTCCACCCTGATTTACGAATAAATTCTTTACAAATCCTACCATGTGGATTCATGGATTTTTTTTTTCACATTCTGTCTCTCACAGTTGAAGTGTACCTCTGGTGCAAATTACTGACCTCTGTCATCATTTTAGGTGGGGGAACTTGCACAATCGGTGGCTGACTAAATACTTTTTTGCCCCACTGTATTTGCAAAAATGCTCCGACATTTTCGGAGACGTCCATTTTTTTCATGCTTTGTGGCAGCTTTTGAACATCTGTGACATCTATTAATGTCAAATCTAGACTTTATTTAACAATATAGGCAAACTATATGTTACAATGATTGCACAGCCATTAAGGATCAAATCAGTTTCTGAAAAATGTTCTGTTTTTTCTCCCTCTGCTTGCTTCTTACTGTCTTTGAGGCTCGGGACCAGCACTCCTGCTGTTGGACAGAAAGACATCAACTCAGTGGTAAGTATTTTGGTTTTCCAATATATTAATAACTGTCAGTGACATTTATGTTAATCAGGCTGAACTTTAATCATACTTTAGATCAGCCTGTTTTACTTATTGTTTTATTTGTGCTTTGGCTTGGGGAAGTTGTCTTCTTTTATTAGACTTGAGATATGACTGCACTATGCTGTTGCTGGTGACTCCAGTTAATTCTACAAGACATGCTGTGTAAGTAAACAAACAACAACAGTTTGTCTGCATTTCTTGAAAGATCACATCCCCCAAACTTAGTTTAGAGGGTCTACACTGTATATAGTGAAGTCTGCAAGTTTTCTAACAGCAAAATTTGTTTTGTGCCCAAATCATTTTGCACATCTTAGAATGAAAGTTATTGGCCATGTTTGCATAGCCCTTTTTAAAATGATGCTTTCATGACATTATTGTGTGTTGGGTGGTGGTCACGGCTATCCAGACTGACAGTGGGACATTGAATGTCACCTCTCCGTGGGGAGGGAGCCTGAGATTGTCCAAATTGGAGTCTGTTTTATACCAAATGCAGAAAAAAATGTTTTAAGAAAGCAATTAAGTTCATGTTCCAAAAAAATAATTGTTTGCTTGCAGGACAACAGGAGAGATGAGTTCTCCGTCACAGATGGTGTGGTCAGTGAAGATGGTCGCCTGCAGGTTCAAGCTCATTGCATCTCCAACCCACATCCACTGCCACTGTACTTAAGGGAAGTTAAAGACTTTCTTCTGCACCTACATTTGGATCGCCTCGATCCATGACAGTCATTCAGGCAGTAATGCCTGGACTGGAAACAAGCCACCCTTGAAATAATACAACATTCCTGCTCATGAGTTGGAATGAAAAACAAATGTGACAGAGAATGTGCATCTTTTTTTGTTTTCATATTTTAATTTATATTTAATTGTGTTGTGGTTTGCAGTGTTTTGTGTTTTTTGTTTTAAATTTGTTTAAAAGGAAAAAGCTGAAAATTTAAATAGTTAAAAGTTGAAATGTAAATAGTTGGTTTTTGTATTATACGATTTATTTATTACATTTTATGTGGAGTGAATAAATAAAAGTATATTTATGGTGGCCCCTAGAGAGAAAGCACGTACAAACTCCAAAACACGTACAAACTCCAAAACACGTACAAACTCCAAAACACGTACAAACTCCAAAGCACGTAAAAATTCCATAGCATGTACAAACCCCGAAGCACGTAAAAACTCCATAGAACGCACAAACTCTGAAGCACGTACAAACTCTAAAACACATACAAAACACAACAGAAATGCTCAAAGGGACTAGGCGCGGTGTTGATCTTTTGTTACCTAGTGGCTACAAAAGCCAGGAAGTACCAACGACTAGATTTGGTGTGTGGTAGTAACAGGTAAATTAACATTTTTTTTAAATTATTTGAATATATACTGTATGCGTGCTTGTGTATAAATACACAAACAATACACATATGCTTTCAATTGTGCAATTTAAGCGAATTAGGTCTGCTTTGGAAGTTCAGTTAAGGCTAGAAATGTTCTTTGGAATTTTTACATGCTTTTTCGAGTTTGTACGTGCTTTGTCTCTAGGGGCCACCGTATATATTTAAACATAATATTTACTGCTCTGGATCATTAAATGGAAACATCTGTTTCTGTGTAATAAGCACAAAACAGCACTGAAAAATGCAAAACTGCCTGTTTCTATTTAATAACACATTAATAACCATGTTAATAACACTTAAACAATAGTGATGATAACCAAGAAAGCACCTGCGGCAGTTTTTGCAAAAAAAACAGGAATTTAATACCATGGTAATGATAACTGTTTAAAACAAGTAAACAAGTTGCACAATGCAACATTGCGGCATCACTAAGAGTTCCAAACTGTCTAAATTCTTTAATGTTTAATAAAATGATCAGCGTTGCTGCTTTACCAGGTGTAACAATTAAGTTTAACATCCAGGCATCCATGAAAACAGAATTTATTATATTTCACGGAGTTTGAAGTTAGCAGGAAGTTAGCTTGCTAGTTTCCGCGTAAACATGATATAGCATGTTCTGACTGAGAGATTTCTGAAAAATTTAATCGTACAGCTCTGCTATAACTTCCAACATAAATGAAAACAGAAAACTAATCAGCAGTGACTTTTGTAGGGTTACTGAAGTTGCTACATGGTGGCTAGCTACACAGCTATGTTAGCATAGCATAAACATAGTGAAGCTTGAGGATGAATGCTAACTTTTTTCCACTTGATAAAAGTTAACGTGAGGGTTCCTGATGGTTAGGGACAAATGTAATTGCATGGCAGGATGCTGTAAACGGACCAAACATCAGTCAGAAGAACAGCTGAGATAATCCATCCACAATACGAGGTTAGTCATTAGTACAGTGGAACCCCGACTTACGAAATCAATTCGTTCCCATGGGTCTTTCATAAGTCGAACATTTTCGTAAGACGAAGCACCCATCGCGCCTTTTGAGTGAACAATTGGCTATAGGCTAATTGCTAACTGCAACAACAATACGTTGTTCAAGTGGAACAGCGAAGCGCAAGTACAAAAGCCAAGGGGGTTGTCACATGATTCGGAAGGCATTGTGGGCATTATAGGCATTGTGGGCTCAGCCAATCAGAGCCAGCGGATTTCGTTACGTGGGCATTTTGCCGTAACATGGGCAGAAATATTGCCGTTAAGTGGCTTCGTAACTTGGATTTTTCGTTAAATGGGGTATTCGTAAGTCGGGGTTCCACTGTATACTGCAACAACATGGGAATAGAGCAGCTGTGATAGAATACAGCATTAATGAATCAATGGAACGGAAGTGGAGGAAGCAAGAAGAATGAGGTGAGTAAAGTTTAACTTAACTGACTGATTTGATTGCTTAATGCATCTTATAATCCGGTGCACCTTATGGTCTGAAAAATACGGTACATTTTTTCATGACTTCAGCCATCAAGCAAGGTTTTCAGTCCTCATAATACACCCTGATTTCACTGAGTCAAGTTAGTAAATAAAATCAAACTTGAAATTGATCTCTTGAACCCAAATCAGCGTAAGAGAGAAAAGATCTTTAGGAAAACAAATTACTTAAGAAGCATTTCAGAAAATGTCATTCTCCAGGCAAACTGCTGAAGACTTGTATTATTGACATTTGAAAAACAAAGCCAACAATTCTGACTTTTTTGTTGGGCTATAGGTGATATTTATGATGTCTGTGACATAGGCCGGTTACTTATGTTTGTACATTGGATAATGAAAAACGTTTCGATAACAGAGGGGCTGGCAGCAAAGCTCTCAGGTAAAGAAAGGGAGTGATATTTTTTTGCAGAGATAACAGCATGCTGCTAGAGCGGTTGGGTGTAAATGGGACAAACATGTATTACAAGTGATGGCTGTCCAGATCTGACAGGGAATGATACTGGACTTTAGAACGTAACTGAAATGAACTCAAAACTGAAACTGCTATTGTTCCTCTGAAATAGACACCACTAAATCCTCTTTAGGTCATTTATGGAAGAAGAAAAAAAAACCCATCAATGTTGCTGTAACTCGGCACAGCCAGAGCATTAAATCATTAAATGTAATGACATACACATGCAGCTATTTAGAGGAACTCCTTATATTAATTACTAATGGTCGCATTTTGGCAAAACAACAGTTTTCAGGGACCAACTTTACACTAAAATACACAAGTTCATCTAGTTGTACCTGAGCTTAGTATTGCTTATCTTTCGCTTTAAGCCTTTCTCATACAGTATATTGCTGTAGTTTTTCTTTGTCCTGGAAAGCAGTGCTACTATCAAACACCAGGCTGTTTTTGGTTCTGGGAAAAAGAGCATTCAACTTTTGACATTTACTGTGAGAGCGCAACTTTAATTATGGTAAAAGACAGTATATCAGTAATTTTTTAAGCAGGTTACTCCAGTTCAGGAGGTAGAGTAAGTCGGAAGGCTGGTGCTTTGAACCCTGGCTGCTCCACTCTGCCTGCCAAATATCCTTGGGCAATATATTAACCCCAAAGTGCTCTCTGTTGCATCTGGTGGAGTATGAATATCTGTGAATGTTATGCACAAAGTACTTGCAAATAAGAAACTGGATCAATGAGGCAAGTTGTATGAAGCACTTTGAGGGCTCAGGTAGAGTAGAATGGCTATATAATGGCTCTCTTGCACCCTGACTCTTGGTGGCGCTGTCACTTGGTGTTCGCTCTCTCTGCGGTAGAGTAACACTTCCTGTTCCTACTCAAACAAGGTGGTGTTTTTGAGTAGCTTATCTGCTTAGCAATTTAATCAAAAGGTTTTAGATATATTCTTTTTTCATAGCATAATCTTCATGTGCTTCATCCGAAGCACACTTTCTGTGTACTCACTACCTAATTTATAGCCAAAGTATTCACTTACTGTGTCTTTACTGTTTCGCTAGCTTAGCTTAGCTTGTAGCCAACTCGCTAGCAGCATGGCCTCTTCACCTGTCCATCCTGCACTTTCCTGCTCATTGTGTCAGATGTTTAATTACTTCTCGGCCTCCTTTAGCAGTAATGATACTTGTAACAAATGTAGCATGTTTGCAGCTCTGGAGGCCAAGATTACTGAATTGGAGACTCGGCTTCGCACCCTTCATTCACCCATAGCTAGCCAGGCCCCTGTAAGCTGGTGCAGCCGAAGATAGCGTAGGCCCCGCTAGCTGTTCCCCGGTTCCCCAAGCAGCTGGGGAAAGAGGGCGGCTGGGTGACGGTGAGGAGGAAGCATAGTCTTAAACAGAAGTCCCAGGTACACCACCAACCTGTTCACATGTGTGTGAACGCAGGGTTGTTGGCTGAGAGCCTGTTCACATGGGGCTCTCAGCCAACGACCCTGCGTCAGTGTGGAGGGGCCTGCAGGAAATCACCAGCTACAGACGCCCCCCACCCACTATTGAAGCAAACAAAGACCTGGCCAATGAGTTAAACACTTTCTATTGCAGGTTTGAGACGGACAGACTCCCACGCCCCACCCTCCCCTCCCCAGGGACATTGCTTCAGACATTGACCCCCAACACACCTTCCACCTCTCCCCCCTTCACCCCCACCCTCCCCAATCCAGACTCAACGACCACCACCACCCTCCCCAATCCAGACTCAACGACCACCACCACCCTCCCCAATCCAGACTCAACGACCTCCACCACACCTCTCACCCCCCTTTCCTCCTCCCTGAAACTCAGAATACACACTCAGGATGTGAGCCGACTATTCCAGGAACAGAAGCCCAGGAAAGCCCCCGGACCAGACGGCGTCTCACCCTCCTGCCTCAAAACCTGTGCTGAACAGCTGGCTCCGATCTTTACTCGCATCTTCAACAGATCCCTGGAGCTGTGTGAAGTTCCCTCCTGCTTCAAACGCTCCACCATCATCCCTGTTCCCAAGAAACCCACCATCACAGGACTGAATGACTATAGACCTGTCGCCTTGACGTCTGTGGTCATGAAATCCTTGGAACGACTGGTGTTAGCCCATTTGAAAGACATTACAGGCCAGCAGCTGGACCCTCTGCAGTTTGCCTACCGGGCAAACAGGTCGGTGGATGATGCAGTGAACATGGGGCTGCATTACATCCTGCAACACCTTGACCGCCCGGGAACTTATGCCAGGGTCCTATTTGTGGACTTTAGTTCGGCTTTTAACACCATTGTGCCTGAACTTCTTTCCTCCAAACTCTCCCAGCTCAGCGTGTCACCAGCTACCTGTCAGTGGATCACCAGCTTCCTGACAGACAGAAAGCAACAAGTGAGGCTGGGGGAGATCACCTCTGAAACTCGGTCCCTCAGTATTGGTGCCCCTCAAGGATGTGTCCTCTCACCACTACTGTTCTCCCTCTACACTAACGACTGCACCTCCAAGAACTCGGCTGTCAAACTCCTAAAGTTTGCAGATGACACCACTGTCATTGGCCTCATTCAAGATGGTGATGAGTCTGCATACCGGCAAGAAGTTGAGCGGCTGGTACTCTGGTGCAGTCAGCACAATCTCGAGCTGAACACTCTTAAGACTGTAGAGATGACAGTGGACTTCAGGAGACATCCCTCAACTCTGCTCCCCCTCACCATATCAGACAGCCCTGTGTCAACTGTGAAGACCTTCAAGTTCCTGGGTACAACCATCTCCCAGGACCCGAAGTGGGAGACCAACATCAACTCCATCCTCAAAAAGACCCACCAGAGGATGTACTTCCTGAGACAACTGGGGAAGTACAGTCTCCCACAGGAGCTGCTGATCCAGTTCTACACTGCGGTCATTGAGTCTGTCTTGTGCTCCTCCATCACAGTCTGGTATGGAGCCGCCACTAAACAGGACAGGAGCAGACTGCAGCGGACTGTACGGGCAGCAGAAAGGACCATCGGCACCCCCCTGCCTTCCATCCAGGATCTGTACCTCTCAAGAACCAGGAAACGGGCAGATAAAATCATCACAGACCCCTCACACCCTGCACACAGACTTTTTGATCTGCTGCCCTCTGTCAGACGGTACAGAAGCCTGCAGACCATGACCACCCGACACAGGAACAGTTTCTTTCCCCTCGCCATCTCCCTTCTTAACAGTTGACCTGTCACACTGCCAGACTGCAACTGCACCTTATGTACATTTTGTAGTATTCATTCCACCTCGTTCATTTCTGTATTTTATGTATATAAGTTTAGATTCGTCATTTATAGTTGGTTTACACAGCTTTGTGTATGCATGTGTAATGTGTATATATAGAGATGTGTGTGTGTGTGTGTGTGTGTGGTGTGTGTGTGTGTGTGTGTGTGTGTGTGTGTGTGTGTGTGTGTGTGTGTGTGTGTGTGTGTGTGTGTGTGTGATTTACATTGCTGTGCTTGAGAGCCGCCATCTACCAGAACCAAATTCCCTGTATGTGTCTGCACATATACTTGGCCAATAAACACGATTCTTATTCTGATTCTGATGTCTAACCGTTTTTCCCCACTCAGCGATACACCTGCCAGGGGTCATAGTCTTGTAACTGGCTATTCTGTTCTGAGACATGCGAAGCTAGAGACACCAGCAACCATAGTCAATTGTCTTCCAGGGGCCAGAGCAGGCGACACTGAGGGAAATTTAAAACTGCTGGCTAAGGGTAGACGTAAATTCAGTAAAATTATAACTTTGCCAAAACAATGTGGGACTGTAGTTTTCTCTGGTCCCCTCCCCAATCAGACCAGGAGTGACATGTTTAGCCGCATGTTCTCCTTAAATTGCTGGCTGTCTGAGTGGTTTCCAAAAAACCATGTGGGCTTCATAGATAATTGGCAAACCTTCTGGAGGAAACCTGGTCTTCTTAGAAGAGACGGCATCCATCCCACTTTGGATGGAGCAGCTCTCATTTCTAGAAATATGGACAAATTTATTAAACCCCCCAAAATATGACTATCCAGAGTTGGGAGCAGGAAGCAGAAGCAGAGTTGCGATCTTACACACCTCTTTGCAGCTTTGCTCCTCCTGTTACCCCCCCCCCCCCCAAACCCCCTGTCTCCATAGAGACTGTGTCAGCTCCCAAACAGATTAAAAAAAACTAAAAACCAGCAACAAACAACTTAAACATAAAGAAAGAACAATGCAGTATCCACATCTGAACCAAAGAGTAAAACAGTGAAATGAGGATTATTAAATATTAGGTCTCTCTCCTCCAAGTCTCTGTTAGTACATGACTTAATAATTGATCAACAAATCGATTTACTTTGCCTTACAGAAACCTGGTTCCAGCAGGATGATTATGTTAGTTTAAATGAATCAACACCCCCGAGTTATTCTAACTACCAGAAACCTCGAAGCACAAGCCGAGGGGGCGGTGTGGCAGCAATTTTTCACACCAGGCTATTAATCAACGAAAGACCAAGACAGACTTTTAATTCATTTGACAGCCTGATGCTGAGCCTTGTCCACCCCAGCTGTAAAACTCAGAAACCAGTCTTACTTGTTATTATATATCATCCACCTGGGCCTTACACAGAGTTTCTGTCTGATTTCTCCGACTTTTTATCTGATTTAGTGCTCAGCTCAGATCAAATAATTATTGTGGGGGATTTTAACATTCATGTAGATGCAAAAATTGACAGCCTCAGCATGGCATTTAATCTGTTATTAGACTCAATTGGCTTCTCTCAAAAGGGGGGAGCAGTGGGGAGTAGACTTCAACACAGTAGATGTCTTTCTGAAAGTGCTGTAACTAAGTTTAAGAATATAATCCACACACTGTTAGCATCTTCAATGCCCTGTACCAACACCGAGCAGAGCAGCTACCTGAATGCTACTCCAACAGAGGTCAATCATCTTGTTAATAATTCACTCACTAGTGATGCGCGAATCATGAACGAATCGTTCAATACTCGAGAATCACTTTACTGACTCATGAATCATGATTCGCAAGCCCAACTGACTCACTGACTCATCCCTGTTGCTGTTAGCAGCAATCTATCTAGCTTATAATTAAAATTGTGGAGAAAAACACAACATCCAGTATCTTAACAAAAAAAATTCTGCTCTGAACTGGAAGAAAAAGCCCTGAGTAGAAGCTCACATCAAGACAATAGCTCCTCGGTTCACAGTAGCATCGCTCTGCTAACATGCTAACAGTACATTTGAGCTATTCACCCCCTCCCTTCCTGTGCTGAATCATAGAGCGAACGAATCACTCACCCCCTCCCTCCTGTGCTGAATCGTAAGCGTAAGCAAATCACTCAGGACTCACTAACCCCCTCCCTCCTGTGCTGAATCGTAAGCGTAAGCGAATCACTCAGGACTCACTCACCCCCTCCCTCCTGTGCTGAATCATAGAGCGAACGAATCACTCACTCACCCCCTCCCTCCTGGCTCACAGTTTCTTCTTCTTCTTGGTTGGCAACCAATGTTAAGGCGCATTACCGCCCCCTGGCTCACAGCTCAGTGGACATTTAGATGAGAAAATATATCCATCCATCTTCATCCGCTTTATCCGAGGCCGGGTCGCGGGGGCAGCAGCCTAAGCAAAGAGGCCCAGACCTCCCTCTCCCCAGCCACCTCCTCCAGCTTATCCGGGGGAACACCAAGGCGTTCCCAGGCCAGCCAAGAGATATAATCTCTCCAGCGTGTCCTGGGTCTGCCCCGGGGCCTCCTCCCGGTGGGACATGCCTGGAACACCTCACCCAGGAGGCGCCCAGGGGGCATCCTTGTCAGATGCCCGAACCACCTCAGCTGGCTCCTTTCGATGTGGAGCAGCAGCGGCTCTACTCTGAGCCCCTCCCGGATGGCCGAACTTCTCACCCTATCTCTAAGGGAGAGGCCAGCCACCCTTCGGAGGAAGCTCATTTCTGCCGCTTGTATCCACGATCTCGTTCTTTCGGTCACTACCCACAGTTCGTGGCCATAGGTGAGGGTAGGGACGTAGATTGACCAGTAAATTCAGAGCTTCACTTTTACACTCAGCTCCCTCTTCACCACGACGGACTGGTGCAGCCTCTGCATTACTGCAGCTGCAGCCCCAATCCGTCTGTCGATCTCCGGCTCCCTTCTCCCATCACTCGCGAACAAGACCTCGAGATACTTGAACTCCTCCACTTGGGGCAGGAACTCATCCTCGACCCGGAGTGGGCACTCCACCCTTTTCCGGCTGAGAACCATGGCCTCAGATTTGGAGGTGCTGATCCTCATTTCCGCTGCTTCACACACAGTTGCGAACCGTTCCAGTGCAAGCTGGAGGCCTTCACCCGATGAAGCCAACAGAACCACATCATCTGCAAAAATCAGAGATGAGATTCTGAGGCCACCAAAGCGAAAGCCCTCCGCCACTTGGCTGCGCCTAGAAATCCTGTCCATAAAAATTATGAACAGAACCGGAGACAAAGGGCAGCCCTGGCGGAGCCCATCACCCACTGTGAACGACTCCGACTTATTGCCGGCAATGCGAACCAAGCTCTTGCAACGGTTGTATAGGGATCGAATGGCCCGTAGCAATGGGCCAGACACCCCATACTCCCGCAACACCTCCCACAGGACACCCCGAGGGACATGGTCAAATGCCTTCTCCAAGTCCACAAAACACATGTAGACTGGTTGGGCAAACTCCCATGCACCCTCAAGTATCCTCGAGAGGATAAAGAGCTGGTCCAGTGTTCCGCGACCAGGACGAAAACTGCATTGTTCCTCCTGTATCCAAGGTTCAACTAGCGGACAAACTCTCCTTTCCAGCACTCTGGCATATACTATACACAGTGCAGGTAGAGCACCGCTTTCCCCTCCTGAGACGCCTGACGGTTTGCCAGAATCTCTTCAAGGCAGTCCAAAAGTCTTTTTCCATGGCCTCTCCGAACTCCTCCCACACCCGAGTTTTTGCTTCAGCCACTGCCCGAGCTGCATTCCGCTTGGCCTGTCGATACCTGTCGGCCGCCTCCGGAGTCCCACAGGCTAACCAAGCCCGATAGGACTCCTTCAGCCTGGTGGCTCCCTTCACCTCTGATGTCCACCATTTGGTTCGGGGATTACCACCACGGCAGGCACCAACCACCTTGTGGCCGCAGCTCAATGCACCAGCTTCGGCAATGGAGACGCTGAACATGGTCCATTCGGACTCAATGTCCCCAGTCTCCTTCGGAATGCTGTTGAAGCTCCGCCAGAGGTGTGCGTTGAAGATCTCTCGGACTGGGGCCTCTGCTAGACGTTCCCAGCACACCCTCACTACACGTTTAGGTGCACCAGGTCTGTCCAGCGTCCTCCCCCGCCACCTGATCCAACTCACCACCAGGTGGTGATCAGTTGACAGCTCAGCCCCTCTCTTTACCCGAGTGTCCACAACATATGGTCGCAGGTCTGGTGATAGGATTACAAAATCGATCATCGACCTACGGCCTAGAGCGTTCTGGTGCCACGTGCACTTATTGACACTCTTATGTTCGAACAAGGTGTTCGAAGAAAATATATAATTAACACATTTAAGGAAAATACTAATAAAATAAACAAAATAAATGTTTATTAAGCAATTTTGATAGGAAATTGCTTAATTTTAGAAATGTTTTTGCTCTATAAAATAGTTGTTGTTTTTTAGAATCATTCATCTTAGCAGTAGGATTTACATGAAAAGAGAAACAAATTAAGTTGGAGTGAAAATGTACATTCTTTGCACTCTCTGGTCAACTGACTCAGTGAATCAAATGACTCAAAAAACCCGATTCACTTTGGTGAGTGACTCATTAACACTCGGTTCAGTAAAAAGAATCAAATTTACCATCACTACTCCTCACTACGTACAACTCTGGATACTGTAGCTCAGGTGAAAACCAACAGAGGTGTTGACTCGAGTCACATGACTTGGACTTGAGTCAGACTTGAGTTATTAATTTTATGACTTTAGACTTGACTTGAAGAAATGTTCTAAGACTTGTGACTTGACTTGGACTTTTACACCAATGACCTGGGCCTTGAATTGGACTTGAACCGGTTTACTTGAAAAGACTTGATATTTCACCCCAAATATAAAATTCAACATACATATTATATAGAAAGTGTGCACCATTAATTCAATTCATTGATTTATTTATTCAAACCACACTCCGTACGTATGTGTGCGTGAGCTGTAGCACAGTCAATCAAATTAACCAGATTTTTAAAAAAAAACGCTCAAAAATGCTGCAAGGAGTTATTTTTTTCAGGTACATAAACTATGAAGTAGTCAACAAAAAACCGAAATGCAATATGCAAAACATGCAAGAAGAGAATCACAGACAGAGATGGAACAACTTCCAACTTTCTCCGACAGTTGAAGTTGCATAAAGAACGGTAGGTGGTGCTTCTCTCTTGCTACGATGAGATCATGACTTCATCTAACAAGCAAATCTTGTCCAGGCTACGTTGGTGATACAGTTTTTTTTAATGTATATGATATTTTTGTCATGCGATTTTAAAGCCGGCCCTACAACCGCATCCAAGAATAACATGCAGCTTATCTCAGAACTGTCGGTGAAAATTATTCTTGGAGCTAAGTTTAATTGAGCTGCATTTTATAGAGGTGCAATTTCACAATTTGTGTATATTTTCTAAGTTCACTATTTCGTCATGTGTTGAGAAAAACACAGATTTTAAAATTACATGGTCTAATATTTACATTTAACTGCAACATTCTTTCTTCGTTTTTTTTTTTTTTTTAAGACTTGAAAGGACTTGAAATTCAAAGTTTCAGACTTGTGACTTTACTCGGACATTTACACCAGTGACTTGAGACTCGACTCTGACTTGCCTGACATTACTTGGGACTTGACTTGTGACTTGAGGATAAAGACTTGAGACTTACTTGAGACTTGCAAAACAATGACTTGGTCCCACCTCTGAAAACCAAGGCCTCAAATCAGAAGTATTAGACTCCGTGGCATAATTCTCAAACACAGCCTAAAACAGATGGTAAACCTCTCCAATTCGTAAGCTCGAGAGGAAATGTCACAAATTTAGAAGATCATCATTTAGCCTTGAGAAATAGTTTGTTGCTTTATAAGAAATCCCTCAGCAAAGCCAGAACATCTTACTATTCATCACTGATTGAAGAAAATAAGAACAACCCCAGGTTTCTCTTCAGCACTGTAGCCAGGCTGACAAAAAGTCAGAGCTCTTTTGAGCCAACCATCCCTTTAACGTTAACTAGTAATGACTTCATGAACTTCTTCACAATAACATTTTAATCAGTAGAGAAAAAATTACCAATAATCATCTCACAGATGTAATATTATCTACAGCTACTTTTAGTACCACTGATATTAAGTTAGACTCTTTTTCTCCAATTGATCTTTCTGAGTTAACTTCAATAATTACTTCCTCCAAACCACCATGTACCACAGGCCTTCAAGCTGGCTGTAGTTAAACCTTTACTCAAAAAGCATCTCTAGACCCAACTGTCTTAGCTAATTATAGGCCAGTCTACAACCTTCCTTTCATATCAAACATCCTTGAAAGAGTAGTTGTCAAACAGCTAACAGATCATCTGCAGAGGAATGGTTTATTTGAAGAGTTTCAGTCAGGTTTCAGAGCTCAACACAGTGCAGAAACAGCTTTAGTGAAGGTTACAAATTATCTTCTTATGGCCTCTGACAGTGGACTCATCTCTGTGCTTGTCCTGCTAGACCTCAGTGCAGCGTTCAATACTGTCGACCATAATATCCTATTAGAGCGATTAGAACATGCTGTAGGTCAGAGGTGTGGACTCGAGTCACATGACTTGGACTCGAGTCAGACTCGAGTCATTAATTTTATGACTTTAGACTTGACTTGACTTGGACTTTTACACCAATGACTTGGGACTTGAATTGGACTTGAACCGGTTTACTTGAAAAGACTTGATATTTTACCCCAAATATAAAATTTAACATGCATATTATATGGAGATTGAAAATGTGACGTCATTCACGGGTAGAACCGCAAAGGATTCTGGGAACTCGTGGCAAGCGGTACTAGCGCACGCAGGCTTTCAATTAAAATCAGTCACACAGCGATAAAAAGAAACACAAAAATGTCAAGAAGCCGTTGTATTATTAACTGCAATAGCCAGTCGCATGACAGCCACGGGAAGCCGACGGGTAAAGAGATCGGTTGTTATCGGATTACGTCGTTGAAGAGAAATTGTTCGAGCCATGTTTCCGAAGTAACAAAGAGGCGACTGGATTGCAGCCATTCAAAGATCAAATATAACGTCCTAGAACACTCCAGCTCACAGGTTAGTCTGCTCCAAGCATTTACACAAAGGTCAGTCTGCTGTTGTAGTTAATGCGTCATTTTTCTTAACATAATTGGTGATATAGGTTACAAGCAAGTCTGGCGCTGAACAGAAATTGTCGCGCTATGCTCCTTTATTTATTGTGCATAAATAGTAAATTGTCCTGCCACAATATTGCGTTTCGCTTCTGTTATTATGGTACACTGACAAAAACACATACTTTTATTCACAGGATAAAACAGGTTTTTTGTATCACTAATTGCCCAGTACGATTACAGCATACAATATTATTGTCACTGCTACATTTCTGTGATGCTACCAGAAATTATTTCCACTACTAATTAATTACCATTGAGCTCAAAGGTTATATTAATAAACGGTTAACGAATGTGTATTTATGAAGACGATTTGTGAGACTGGTAAACTTATGATACGTACGATGGTCTTTCGTTCTACACGGTGCATTTCAAGGTCCTGCACCCATCCGTCGGTAAACTGTACCTGGGCTTGTTGCAGTGACCGGAAGTTACTAAACTTCATGAGTGTATGCACTCACTCCAAGAACCGTATAATTATAAATATGCATATAAATATGCTAAGATGAGATAGCTGACTTCATCTAACTAGCAAATGTTTTCCAGGCTACGTTGGTGATACAGTTTTTTTTAATGTGTATGATATTTTTGTCATGCGATTTTAAAGCTGGTCCTACAACCGCATCCAAGAATAACATGCAGCGTATCTCAGAACTGTCGGTGAAAATTATTCTTGGAGCTAAGTTTAATTGAGCTGCATTTTAAAGAGGTGCAATTTCACAATTTGTGTATATTTTCTAAGTTCACTATTTTGTATGTGTTGAGAAAAACACAGATTTTAAAATTACATGGTCTAATATTTACATTTAGCATAACTGCAACATTATTTTTTCGTTTGTTTTTTTTAAAGACTCGAAAGGACTTGAAATTCAAAGTTTCAGACTTGTGACTTGACTCGGACTTTTACACCAGTGACTTGAGACTCGACTCTGACTTGCCTGACATTACTTGAGACTTGACTTGAGACTTGAGGATAAAGACTTGAGACTTACTTGAGACTTGCAAAACAATGACTTGGTCCCACCTCTGCTGTAGGTATTACAGGTACTGTGCTGCAGTGGTTTGTATCATATCTATCTAATAGACTCCAATTTTTTAATGTAAATGGAGAGTCCTCTTCACACACTGAGGTCAACTATGGTGTTCCACAGGGTTCAGTGCTAGGACCAATTCTGTTTACATTATACATGCTTCCCTTAGGCAAAATCATTAGAAGACGTAGCATACATTTTCACTGATATTCTGCTGATGACATCGAGTTCTATCTGGCAATGAAGCCAGATAACACACACCAATTAGTTAAACTGCAGGAATGTCTTAAAGACATAAAGACCTGGATGGCCGCTAACTTTCTGCTTCTTAATTCAGATCAAACTGAGGCCCTGAAAATCTTAGAAATATGGTATCTAACCAGATTCTTACTCTGGATGGCCTTAACTTGGCCTCCAGTAACACTGTGAGGAACCTTGGAGTCATTTTTGACCCAGAATATGTCCTTCAATGCACATATTAAACAAATATGTAAGACTGCGTTCTTCAATTTGTGCAACATCTCTAAAATTAGAAAAATCCTGTCTCAGAGTGACGCTGAAAAACGAGTTCATGCATTTATTACTTCCAGGCTGGACTACTGTAATTCATTATTATCAGGATGTCTTAAAACCTCTCTGAAAAGCCTTCAGTTAATCCAAGAAAGTTCCATCCAATCCAAGATAGCAGAAGGACAACTGATGCCTAAGCAAAAACCCTTAGTTAACCCTTGTGTTAGACCATCTCTGAATTGAGGATGGGGCCTAAGGGATACCAGGTCGATTCAATTCAATTCAATTCAGTTTCATTTATATAGTGCCAAATCACAACAGTCACCTTTATATTATAAGGTAGACCCTACAACAATATTCTTCCGTCTATCCCTCTTTCGCAAAATGCAGCAGTATGTTTTTATGGCACCGGGATGCCAGGTTCTCTTTCTCTATCCCTAGCAAACGAGTTCTACCAACAAGTTGCCAGTTTCCCTTCAATCTATCCCTACTTCATAAAATGCAGCAGCATTGTTTTTGGCACCAGGATGCCAAGTTCTCTTCCCTCTATCCCTCCTTTGCAAATGCAGCAAAAAGCTTTTTTTTTTTCTTTGCTTGTCCTCTCTGGCACTGTAGCAACGTCAAGAAAAACACCCAACAGATTTATTTTCCCAAGTGGATCATTACGGTTTTTGCCATACTGGTCCACTTGATTGTCATAGTTTATTCAATCTTAATTATTTATTTATTTATTTTTTTTACTTTTAAGTTATGGCAGTCAGACAGGATAAGGGGATAGGAAAAAGAAAGATGAAGAAAAGAGAAGTTGGGAAGAGGCTCAACAAAAGGAGAGGGAAAGAAAAACAGAGGGGAAGAGTGAGAAAAGACACTAAAAATCCACTTGATCACCTGCTGGAAAAAAAGAGAACAATACAGTAGGGAAATCACAGCAACAACTAACATAAGCATAAGTACCAGTAACAATACCCCAGACAGGGTGGTCACCCAGCAGCCAAGGTGCAGAGCTACAGGGGGCTGCGGCAACATGGCCACAGGCTCCGCCAGCAACCGGCTACACCGGAGCGGACCAACACCGGGCCCAGAGACCCAAGATCTGAGGGCCCAACACACCCCGGAAGGGGCGCAACTGAACCATGGGTGCCAGACCCCGCCAAGTTGCCACCAGGAGTGAGCCCACCCACCCGAGCACCCAGCCCTGGGCAGAGAGAACCACCAATGCATCGACGGTTGGGAGCATCGGCGACCCACAGGGAATGTAATGAGGGGAGATAGGCGCCCCGTCGGGGGGGGGGGGGGGGGGGGGGGCTGAGATGTTCTGAGAGAGTTGGAGTCTAAGACCTGACCTGACAAATAAACATAGACTAATAGGCACATGCAGACTCAAACAAACAAGCTTTTGGCACCAGGGTGCCAGATTCTCTTTCTCCATCCCTCCTTTGCAAATGCAGCAGCAAGATTTTGGCCCCGGGATGCCAGATTGTCTTGACTCTATCCGTCTTTCGCAAATGCAGCAGCAAATATTTCTACCACTGGGATGCTTGTTTTTCCACATCAATCCTTCATATGCAAAGCAGCAGTGAACCTTTCCAGCACTGGGATGCCAGATTCTTTCTCTATCCCTCATTCCCAACAAGCTTTTCTGCATCTATCATTGCAAAAAGCAGCAGAGGAACCTTCTGTCTTCAGGATGTCAGTTATGCGCCATCTATTGTTTGCAAAAAAAAGAAAAGAAATGCTCTACTATCCTTCCTTTGCAATATGCAGTTGCAAACTTCTTGACACCGGGATGCCAGGTTCTCATTTGCAAAATGCAGAAGCAAGTTTTACTACCAGTGTGATGCCAGTTTCTCCGCATCTAGCCTTCATATGCGAAGCAGCAGCAATTTAAGCACTAAGATGCCAGATTCTCTGTCTCCGTGCCACTGTCACCAAAGTGCTTGCTCATAGGGGGTCATATGATTGTTGGAGTTTTCTCTGTATGTATTATTGTAGGGTCTACCTTACAGTCGCCTTGAGGTGACTGTTGTTGTGATTTGGTGCTGCATGAATAAAACTGAATTTAGGGCTGCTCAATTAATCGAATTCTAATCGCGATTACGATCTGGGCTTTCAACGATCATTAAAAATGACTGAGCCGATTATTAGTACCTCCCTCATGCTTTACTCTCGCGCTGCTCCGTGTGGCAAATCGAGCACACCTCTCTGCATTTCGAACACACATCACAACAATTAAGAGGACCAGAGGGAAGCTCGGAAAGCTAAGCAGAAGTTATTTAGAGAGGAGAGCGACTGCTGTTGGTTGAAAAGAGGTTTAAAAAAAAAAAACTTCAGTGGTGTGGAAACATTATGGGTTCGCGGAGTCAGACGTGGATCAAGTAGACATAGTGTGTAAACTTTGCTACGGTGTCATAGCTGCACCACAGAGCAACACTGCAAAGTTCACTAAACATAGATGCTTACATTTTTCATTTATTTCTTATATTGCAAACATTTGCACTGTTATCAGTATTTGCACACTATTTTATATTATTTTTTAAAGTCATAATTCAATACATTGTTATTGTTAAATAAATATTGTCAAATAATCGAGATCTCAATTTCAGTGAAAATAATCGTGATTATCATTTTTGCCATAATCGAGCAGCCCTAACTGAATTTAATTGAATTTAATTGAATTGAAATATCCCTCATTTGTAAATGCAGCAAACAACTTATCAGCACCAGCTTGCTAGTTTGTTGCTCTTCTATCCCTCTTTTGCAATTTGTAGTAGCAACATTTTCGGGTAGTTTCTCTTCCCTCTATCCCTTTTCCACAAATGTAACAGCAAGCTTTTTCCCTGCATCTATCTGTCTTTCACAAAATATAACAGTGCACATTCCTGGCACCATGTTTCCAGTCATCTTCTCCATATCAGTCATTTGCCAACACAGCAGTAAACATTCCTTATGCCAGTTTCACCACTTTGTTCCCTCCTCTGCAAAATACATCAGCAAACCCTTCCAGCACCAGGATGCCAGTTTCTCTGCCATCTATCCTGACTTCGCACACCACCAGCAAACCTTCGTGACACCAGGATGCTAGGTTCCGTCCTCTATCTCTCTGAGCTCCACCATGCGCATAATTCCTCAAGGCATCCCTTCACTTCTCATGTACTTTCACTAGCATTATCTAAACCCTCTATCCTTGACACAGACATTTGAGACAGCTCTCTAAGCCGACTCACAGTTCTGACAACATCTCAAATGTCAATATCATCTTCTATGAGGTTCAGCTGTGCCGCTTGGTGGAATTCTACTTGGCTCTCTGTTAGGGTTGTCTTTATGGAAGGTGGTTCTCCTCTAATCAGTCTTTCAATTTAACAAACCCTCCCAAAACTGCTGATTGTCACCTGTGTTCATTTCAGAAATCAGCACAATCAATCAATATTTATTTCTATAGCACATTTAAAAAGGACACTGACCAACAAAGTGCTTCACACAAGGCAGCAAAGCGGATTACAACAAATGGCAACAAAAACAGTTATAAAACAGTTATAGTTACAGTTACAGTTACATAGCACAAATATAGACCAGGAGGAAGTTCGAACTGATTTGCTAAAGGCTAAATGGAACAGGTGAGTTTTTAAGCGCAATTTAAACAATGCAATGGATTCTGACATGCGGACATCGATTGGAAGATTATTCCAGAGTTTAGGCATGGCAATTTCAAAAGCTCGGTCCCCTCTAGTCTTTTGTTGGGCCCTTGGTTGCACTTAGAGCAGTTGGTAAGAGGATCTAAGTGCTCTCTTTGGCTATACACATCGAAAAGGTCTGTTAGGTAACTGGGCACAGTAGTTATTGCTACCTTACCCAAAGTAAATTATCCAGCCAACCACCCCCTCTCCATCTTCTACTCCAAGATAAGCGTTTATGAGTCATTACCTCAAGTCTCAAAATCCTGTCATGTGGCACTGTCAGAGCTTCAGTTCCGAGTCAAGCCACATCGCTACCTGATCGAGGGTTTCCCTCATTCATCTATCAAGGTCTTTTGTTGTCTGACATTTCCTTTGATCTCTTCTCTCGGCATTCCTTCATAATTTTCCGAGCTCATCCGGTCCATTTTATGGAATCCTCAACCACCTTATTGACGTCCACTCCGAGGCCTTCCCCAAACCGCAGCTCAATTCATGTTTAAAAACATTCGCCTTTACCTACTAAAAAAAATGCTGTCAAACCTAAAATGAGCTAGCACTCCCTGCCCCCACAGAATAAGATTTTTTTTTCAACTATTTTCTATATTGTTACTTGGGATTGTGCAATCAAAGCATCATCATATGACCCCTCAACCTGAATGTAGGGAATAAACTACACAGAATTTATGGGAAACTGCAGGATTTGTCTGAACACTAGTTTTACTAATAATACATGGACTGCATAATTTAAAATGCAGTAAATTGTCTGCTGTTAACCGGGTGTATTTCTTTCTTCAAACACTCCTGTGCTCTCCACATCTCTGATAAATCAACTGCAGTAATTTTAGGGCTAAAGAAAAACTTTTACAGACAAATAAGACAGCCCAGACAATTATGAACATCACAGCGGATTCTTTTGTCACACATTAGGTGACCATTCAAACTGTTCTCAGATCCTGAACAGAAGGCCGATGACTTCTAAAACCCAACCCAAATAACCTCTTTGTCCTATCACTGTAATTGCGGCACACATAAATGGTATTGTTCACACAAAGTATTTAGAGAACACAAATATAAAAACAATCATCTTCTTTGTATTTTCCGGAATTTTCAAATGAGGGATTTTTGCTTTTCCTCTTTTAGTGCTTATTGTTCAGCTGCCATGTGCCATTTGCATTACAACTATTGTCACCTCTTGAAAATTAACTTCAAGTTGAAAGAGGTTAAGAGGTAAAGAGGTTTACAAAGGAAAGCTATCAGAATGTGAAATTTAATTTGGTTTTATTTATATGGTTCCAAATCAAAATAGTGGCCTCAATGCATTTTACATTATAAGGTAAAGACCCTAACATAATACTGAGAAAATCTTCTATAGCTAACAATCTAAGTCAAAGTTTTTTTGAAGAAGGGAGCCATATGGTCGATATCAGTAGACGGCTATGACATGAAAAATAAACTTCTCTGACTGGGCATTTTTAATAATTCGTTTTACAATGTTGTATTTATGCAGTAAGTTCAATGTAAAGTAATTCAGAGAAATGTCCATAACACATTGAGTTGAAATTGCCACATATCACATTTCTGCTGCCCACCATATTCATGTGTAGCCAGTTTATGCATAAGCAGAGTACAGTATGTCCCTGTATAGACAGTAAATATTGTCACCAAAGTTAAAGATATACATTTATTTCTTTTGTATTATTAAAAGGATCTTACTTACAGCACAAACCTGTCCATGATCTGTGATTTATAAGGTCTGTTTAATGTGAAATAGTAACATGGTTTTAAAATGTTTTTATTTTTTTCATATTTTCAAGATAACACAGCGAGAAGGAACTTGAAATCATATCATCACACCTTCAGAAATAAATGAGGTGAAAAAAAGAAAAAGGATAACCATGTGCACATGTTTCCCATCTTGCAGATACAGATGTAGTATCTACATTTTCTGCTTCAATACTGTGCTACATAAAGTTTGATGCATTGTATATATAGGCTTGTATTACAGTAGCACTCCTATGTTTGACATTATGGAGGCTGAATTTCTCTTTCTGTCAGCCTCCCTATGTGATGTCAAGTCCTTATGACTCCAAGATTCATAGCCCCAGTCTCTTCGACAACAGGAAATGAATAGGATAACGCTTTGCATTTATATTAATAACTTTATCAGTATTCACAAATCAGAGCAGTCATCTCTCATTCATTTAAATATGTCATTTGCATCATAGATGTGTGCTGGATGCCAACATCCTTGTGGGTAAAGCTGTAGAATGGAACATTTGAGAATTATTTTTAATTTGTTCAATTCTTTTAATCTGTTTTAAAGCACTGTGTAAAAAAAAAGTAATTTTGTCACACACAAATCATGCATTTATTGGTAAGAAAAGTAATTTGTCAAGAAAACGATTTTTCTTTCCTAACACACTTGTTTGACCTTGAGCACTGGGCATTTGCCCCTTGCACAGAACATTTCCTCTAACAGAAACCATTCACACCTGGTGTAAACTCAAAATCACACAGTAATTGAGTGGTAAAAAAAGAAAAAAAAGAAAAGAAAAAGCAGCTTTTCCTCTGGAACATGAAAAGTGTTAGGGAACACAAGATAGAAAAAAAAAGCTGCCCAAGAGACCTTCAGGTGTCTGAAGTATGACTTTAGAAACCCCTTCAGCAATCAGTGGCAAACTAAGAAGCTTACAAACCATATTGCTTTCCCAACACGGCCGATTCAAGAGCCCTGAGCATTTTAATGGAAATGGTAAATATTATGTGACAAACTACTTTCCATTGCCAAAGAGTCAACAGCCTAAATGGCACAGAAGGCTTAAATGTTTGGTTATCCCTTACAATGAACTAGTCACAAAATAATACATAACTAGAATCAATGTAAATATTCAATTCAATTTTATTTATACAGCACCAAAGCACAATAACAGTGGCCTCAAGGTGCTTTAGATTGTAAGGTAGATCCCACAATCATATGACCTCCTATGAGCAAGCACTTTGGCCACAGTGGGAAGAAAAAAACTCCCTTTTAACAGGAATCAACCTCCAGTAGAACCAGGCTCAGGGAGGGGCGGGGCCGTCTGCTGCGACCGTTTGCGGCATGTCAAAGTAAAAGAACACATGAAGATCACCAGCCTGCCCACAAATAGTGTTTTATTTTGATAAACATCTTTTAAAGGTGTATATAAGGGCATCTGAGTAGAGGAACCAGTCTTGTGTCACTGTCTAGCCTTAGTTATGGTTATCTTAAGTCATATAATGTCGAGGCCAACTATTTATACAAAGTTGACATGTATAACCTGAACACACAAAGCACAATAAGTTGTGAGGTTTCTTTTGTGTGGGTTCTTTTGGGCAAGTACTGTATATGATAATGAACTATTAATAAATATCTTGATTTTTTTTAGTCTTTTCCTTTAATGAATGTACACTGCTTTACAATTTAAAAAAACTATTTTTGAACCACTTGATGGACAGGCACTGCCTCTTCATCAACTTTGCTGTGATTTAATTTATTTAATTTTATTGTTTGCCAAATGTAGCAAAAAAGAAAAAAAAAAAGCCAAATCCTTTGTACCACTGTTCAAGGGAAATGCCTGTTAATTCCCTACAGTCAGCTCAAACAACCAAGAAAGAGCAAAAAGTACAATGGAAAGCACCTAAGATGTTGATAGAGTTAAGATATTGTACCGAATCTGAACAAATGAGAGCAATCAGTACAACACAAAGCTTTGAACAAGATGAAATGGCTACATTTTTGTAATTTTGTTCTGGTCATATTTTTATGATATATATTTTTATATGGTCTAAATATACAGAATTAAGTAGCTGGATGCAAATATTTAACAGCACCACTACTTCTGATAGCGATATGTTATAGTTGGTCTTTTTTCAGGATGCATGGGGATATTCAAATTATATTATAACAATCACTGATAAAGAGAATGTTTCTCAAAGACATCAGAAAAACAGTGACAACTTTTTGTACACGAATAGAACAAAAGCTATGGTTCTGATGAGGACCTCCTCACTTACCAATCACACTTGAACATCAAATACACTGCTTTGTTTTAGAAAAAGACAATAAAAACCTGTTGCACAGTAATACAAATTAGTTTTAAATTTAAATTCACATACACCTGCATGAAACACAACGGACTGTCTGGAAGGAAGAAAAAACATTTTTAAAGACCTGTCACCTGACATATTAGAAAAGGTAGACATTCCACAGAAATACTATTATCACAAATTAAGTGCTTTTTTTAAATGCATTAACATACTAAACTACACAGTGAAATTTTCAGCTAAATAACACAAACCTTTTTTAATGCAGTTTATTACTTTAAAGATGCATTCAACCATTCAAATTCTAAACCTGTAACTTGTCATTAAAATCTGTTGTAGGCAGTAGAGTTTAATGAAAGGCAAACGCTCAAATGATAGCTTAAATAATTTTTACTGGCTTAACTCAGTTTGGGGGGGATGATCCACGGGGATCCCAGAGAAACCAGTAAATACGAAACACTCTTTAATATTAATTCCAGTACTTTTTAATGTGGGATCTAATCACCTTGTAAACATATTGTGCCTCATGAGGCTGCTGGGTTTGTGTCAGTCCACAATCAGGTTGAGATCACTTGAATAATCTTTCCTAATATGAAAATCTGAATTCATTTAAATTAATTCAATTCAAGTTTCTTTCAATTTAGGTGTTGCTGCTGCGCAATTTACATTGTTTATAATGCTAATTTCAAATCTGTCATTGTGACAGCTGCTCACTTTACTGCACTGTCATCACCAGCACTTTCTTTCCTTCCCTACAGCAATGCAGTGTTGTGGTCATTAAAGAAAAGAAAAGGGACGTTTTTCTTACTTTTGTCTGTGACCATAGACTCTTTACTTATTTCATAGAAGTCTGAAATTGGAGGGATCTAAAAACAGATCTCCTTAAATTACTCATGAGAAAATATTTAGCTACTTCACAGAAACCCACTTTTGTTGTAGTTTTTTCCTCTTTTTTGTCTTTCTAAAAAAAATGTTATTATCGCTTTAATTATTCTTTTGCTACATTCACACAAGCCAAGAGGTTAAATTAAATTCCCGCAAAATACGAATGTATTGACAATTAATACAACATTAATGACCAGGTGACTACATTAAATACACGAAGTAAGTCATTTACTATTCAGTCCAAATTAACAAATGCCAATGTAAAAGGTTGAAAAGGTGTATTAGTAGTTATATGTTAGGGTTGAATATTTATGGTACAACCACAATTGCCAGAAATCAATTATACCCAGAGAGAAGCAATACTTAATTATTCTCTCATCATTTCACTTCCTACAGTATATCACATGAAGCTCCACAATGAGCATGGATGCTTTAGTGCATTGTGAGCTTTCCAGCTTTACATATGTCATGATGTAGTCTTCTGTTCAAAATCTGTATTTCAAGGTGAATAAAAATCTGCACTGACTGATCTGAGTAGCTGAGTAGCTTCATCAGTCTCTATGTATTTGGTGCTGCATTTATCTATAGAAATACCAAGTAAAATCAGGTGATCTCCATAACGCAACAAGCTAGATAATATCTGCAGTACAGTTATATGTAAGTAGGCTACTGCAGTACTTACCATTATTTAACAATGTCTGATATTTTAAGGCCTCAATTATACCAAATTGCGACCTATAATGAGATTATGATATAATGTAGATATAAATTATCTGCAGACGAGTGCGGGTGCTCTCAAAAACCAAGCAGGCACGCAGCCATCCATCTGATGACGAAACTGACATCACTCTGGCCCGACCTGACCCTAGTCCACTCATACTCGGGTCAGGCTGGAATGTAGGTTGACGTTTTAAACGGACTAGACTAAACCCTTTGAGCTCTTCATAACTGTCCTGCATTCATACGCATTTCTGAACACCTTAACAGTGTTAAGCCTGACTTAACAACCGTCTACCAGGTCAGTGTGGTCTTAAGTGTCAACCCCAGCCATGCAAATTAAGTTTCTATTTCAGACATAAAATGATTGCTGAAATACAAACTAAAAACAAACTAGCAACTAAAAAACGCAGTGAAAAACAATCTCAATCTGACAGCGTAAAGAAAACAGCTCACTATGTGGGGATCAGTTAGTGCCGCAGTGCCCTCAGGCAACACTCTTTTTTTTTAATAGGTCAGTTCTTCTGATCAACCATGGTTACATTTTAAACTTGTAATATTTATCATTAAAAGCTGAATTCTGTAAGCACATTACTGTATATTATGTACCTAACTTTACACTGTTTTAAAAATAAAGTGAAACATGTTAGAAAACTTTGTGAAAATAGAGTTGTGGTGCTGTATGTTGAAATCACACAGATCAGGGATGTTCTGGTCCACAGGGTGTGTATGAAAATTTGGGAAATATGTCCGTGATATGAATGCAGGTAGGATGTGGCAAAGTGTCAGTGACACCCAGTGACTTGTAACACCTGCCACAGCTTAATGATACAGTTAGTGAACCTGTTGCGAATGAGGTTATTGTGCCTGCTTATCCAACAATGAGCAATCAGTGAGAGTGTGTGAAACTTTGTACAGAGTACAAGAGCAATTTTAATAAATTAAGCTTTTTAATAACGAAAAAAAAAAACGTCCGCATGTCTCAAATGTCACTCTAATTTTTCAACAGTAGGCTTTCCAGCACCCATTTGCCGTGCCATAGTACCTTTAAATAATCAAACAACTCTCAAACCAGCTGTCTCGCTGTGCAAGCTGTGCAACTGTTGAAAACTCCTGTGTGTAGTTTCCTAATTAACAGGAGCCAGTAACAACTCACCATTCATTCACTCCAATTAATCCACTGGAGCTCCACATCCACACTCAGTGTACAACTTCTACACGAGCATGCATTGAACATTTGCCACCTGAGAGCAGCCGAGCAAGGCTCTTCATCTCTGTAAAAGTCCTTACCTTGAAGGAGCGGAGTGACGGTAGCTCCTCTCTTCTCGTTTTTTTTTTTTTTTTTTTCGGGAGACCGGATGCGTTAATGCGCCCCGTGATCCGCCGTTGTCCCCTCTTCTCCTTTTTCTTCCTCTCCTCCGTCAGCAGGTGTGTGTGTGCGTGTGACTGAGTGAGTTTGAATGGACACAAAGATGGAGAGACGAAGGCTGAGTGCGCGTGTGTACGTGCGCTAACGCCGGGAGCACGAGCTTGACGGTTTCTGGATGTAGTCTGGAGAATAACGAAGAGGGAGGGTGGTGTCATTATGAAGGCTGCGCTCTTCTCTCTCTCTTTTAACCCTTATTGAACCACAGATTGAACACAACTGACCAGGACGAAATGTTAGTGTGTCAGCTCCAGGATGGAGTTTGTTATTGTTGTTAATTACACTGGACTCTGAACTTTTTATATATCATCATTGTCTTGGTTCTCCGTCCCCCAAGTTCTCTTAAGACGCATTGATGTGTTATTTTTCTTCTTTACATTCTACTTTTTAAATTCTCTTTCCCTTCACCCCCCCTCAATTTTCTTTCCACATTTTATTCAACACTGGCATTTTTCACTGTCTCCACTCTTTTCTTTCGTACTGTACTCATGTACCGCTATTTACAGTATTTTGTAAACCACAGAAAAGGTCTGGGGGCTAAAGTCCTGCAGGCATTGCATTTTATTTAACTGTACGGTACTTATACAAAAAATACAATGAAGTCTACTGGACCTAAAACAGGTGTGTGTGAAGCCATGTGCAGTAAGATTGCATGGCAAACTGAAGAAAGCAGGAATTTACTTCTTCTTTAAATATTATTATTATTATTATTACTATTATTATTAATGTTGTTGTTGTTATTGTTAGTGTAATTGAATGACATGATGTGAGAGCAGAACATTGACAAAGCTGAGAGACTTTCTGCCTGCTTTTTTTTTTTTTTTTTTTTTTGGTGTGTGAGATATATATATATATATATATATATATATATATATATATATATATATATATATATATATATATATATATATATATATACTCTAAGTGGGATTATTGCTAATGTTACTTTTAATTAATTTTAAAGCAAATTGTAATTTTGATTCTGAAGAGTGCTGAATTATTTTAAAAAATCACCACAAAAAACTTCAGGAGTCTTTTATTCCCTTTCTAATAATACTTCGGTGATTTACTTAAGATTAATACTTTAAAATGCTTGTTTTTAAATTGAATTAAGTGAATTTCTATTTTACATTGACTGAAATCATATATTGTAAGTCTGTAGTTCAACTTCTTTGGTAGTAAACTAATGATGTAACTACTTACTTTTTAAAAATGATCTATTACACTTGCAGCCATTCAAGAAGACTCATTTTTGTTTTGAAGGAAACCATCAAGAATCAACATTAATTAACACTCATGGTATCACTGCTAATCTGTCTGCAAAATATAGCACAACTTCAATAACTTTGAGCATTATCGAACAAAGATTAAATTTAATTTTAAAAAAGCGGTGTTTTTAGTTGTGTTTTGTTAGCTGTGATTCTTTGCTCAGAAACAGTGTACATGTCATTAAAGGGAAATATTCCCAGTTCAGAAACAGCTGTTTCCTCTGCTTTCCATTTATATTTAACCAGAGAACGTTTCAAATAGATGTTTATTGGATAGGTTTACTTGAGAAAATTAGCTGAGAGTACATAAAAAAATATTCAGTATGTATTTATATTAAGATGCTGTATTTAATGTCAAAGACCTAACTCTTCATCCATTTATTTTTCAATGTGGAAAGGTTCAAGCAAATAAATCCAATTCTCAGCTCCAGGCAGTTTCATTCTGTAGTATTTTTGCTTGAAAAATTTTCCATCAACATAATCTTTTCTGCAACTGTTTAACTGTAGAAATGAAGGTCTCATCAGATTCTCACTTAGCTCTATACTCTTTGAACCCGAGGCATAAAAATGTAAGACTTTTTTTAAAGGAGTTAAATCATTAAATTCATGCTGACCGGGCAAATAGATATTTACACTAATTTTTCAAAAAAAAAAAAAAAAAAGAGAAACAGGGACATTTTAAAACAGTTACACTTCTGGAGCTGCAGGAAGAGTAAGGGATGATGAAAACTGGGCTACTCAGAGATTTCGGTTGTGTTCCTGCTGTAAACATCCTCCACAGGTAAAACACATCTTAAATAAAAAGAAGCAGTAAAAGGATGGAGTTTACAAAAAATATATTAAAAAGTGTTTGATTTTAATAAATAAATAAATAAATAAATAAAGTCCTTTCTAGGCCCTTCTAGGGAAGTGCTAAAATGTTTTGGTTTGGGGTTTTTAAGTGTACTTTCATTGAGCTTTGTCCATGGGGCCTTGTTTCATTTCTTTATTCAAAATTTAGGTTGCCAGTTATGTACAGCACATGCCAGAGAAAGTTTAAAATATATGTTATTAATTCATCAAAGTAAAAAAAAAAAATCACATCCATTTCTCAGAACTCAGAGTTTGAGCTGATGCCCATTTCACACGAGCAGTCTGTGCCTTTAACAATAAAACAACTATTAGCATGTGTCCCATGAAGCTGTTGAGCAGATATTCAAACCTGAATTTCATTTCTTCTTCTATCTATATCATCTTTTTAATTTTCTTGAAACTAACAATTGCCCGGTGGTTGTATTTTGAACCCACTTGACAGCTTTCCTATCAACAAATATTCAGCTGTTTCTATCTTAAAGTAAAATTAGAATCTGATTTGATATCTGATGATGATAACTTTCCCTTATTTCATCAATGAGCCAGTTTATGATGCAAGAGAATGGAGCTGATATATTTATTAATAATGTCAACATGAAAATTGAAATGTCACCTCTGGATGTGTGTTAATGCTAAAACATGTTACTCTTCCTGTTGCTGATAATGGGATGCTTTCATGCTTCATATATAGGCTTCCTACAATAAAAGTTAAATATTTGAACCTCATCCTCCAAACACAGAGCACACAGCACAGTTATTTGGGGGGGGTGCATTTGTGATTTGCAGTGGAATGAAATATAAACTCAGCAAGTGAAAGGTGAGCCTAGTTTAATTCTCCCTAATAACACAAACTCAAAACCAGTCTGCATATTACTATTCAGATGAGGACGATGTGCTTCTCGTGGCAGTGTAAATTAAATAAAGGAGGCAGTGAGATGATAAAACATGAATTCTGACACTAACCATCTCTAGTTTTGTTTCTTTTAAATTATGCTCTCATTAAAGATGTAGAGTCAGAGGCCCAAATACCGGCATGTACACTATGTAATCAACATTTATCTCTGAATGCATTTTGATAAAGTACTGAAAAAATACAAAATGTGTATCATTTGTAGTCCTGTTATAGATACTGAGGAGCATATTTCTTTTTAGTTAGTATTACAGTGTCATTATCACTGTATTATTACAGTCATTTTATTTTATGCAGTACTCTTTAATAATCCTATTTAATTAATGAAGGTGAATATTTTCATAACATAATAGTTCATCAAATGTTGGTGAATGATTTAGTTTGAGTCTTCGCAGTTTTAAAGGAAAGTGCATGAAATAGTTCATAGTTCAACTCCTGCCGTTCATGATCTTTTCTCATTTAAATACACTCTCAAATAAAAAGCCCTTTTCACAATACATCTCTTTTAATCATAATTATAATTATAAATAGTTTTAAAATACTACTCATACATTCAAAAATCTTTATATTATTTTATATTTGAAACCAGCACCAATATAAGGAACTTCACCTTCATCTCATAAAATGAAACCAAACACTAGTTTGGTTTCATTTTACTTTAAGATGCTAGCTGTTATTTATTAAACGTAATCCGTGTGACGATTTAATATAACTTGATTAAGAATGAAAACTCTTATTGATCATTGAGAAGATCTACTCTGCTTTATGGCTCCCTGGGTTGATTTCATAATCTGCTCTGCTGGAAAACAATAGAAGTAAAAAAAGTAAAATGCTCCCAAACTTTAATGCTTTGATTGTATTTTACACCTGAGACTGCACCTGATAATGTTTGACAGACATAAAGACGTCACGCAGAAAAGAAAAGGCATGTTTTGAGACATGTGAGTTGGCTATCTTTGTAAACGTGCTGGGAACATGGGAGATTTTTAATATTGTGTGGGTAGCACCGTGGGAGCAAATGGGTGCTGAGAAGGAGAAACTGCCAAGATGGGATTTCATTTAGCCAACAAAGAGAGGAAGTAATGGGATGCACACACAAAAACATCCAACTGCTCCAACTAGCTTTAAAGTTATTGATGCAAACGTGTCTCTGTGTAGACTCACACATATTGTGTGCTAATGAAAAACTATAACTCATAAGTAGACACAAGCAAGCACCTGTGCACGTAGTAGTTTCCTTGCAGAAAAAGGTATTCCTATGCACGCACATACTCACACACATACAGACACACAGTCCATATGCCCTGCAAGTGTTGCGTGTCTGTAATCAGCAGTAAGTGTACCATGGTGAGTCATTGACAATCTCTCCATCCATTTAGCTATGAGCCTCAGCAGACTCCAGCTGCCTGCTGTGTTTATTAAAAATATAACAGCCCTATTAGACTCATTAGGTTATTGCTTGCACTGACACAGATAGGCAGAGATGCACACAGCCCATATAGAGACTGAATGTAAAAACTCCCACAATGAACATCCAGATCCACTCCTTTGCTGCTGGTTTGATGTGGTTACTGCGTTACATCTTCAGGGTAATGGTTCACTCCCTGACCGTGTTCATTCAATGTGCATTTATTATTGTGATGATTTTTGCATGATTTCAGACCTGAGAAAACACCTCTGGGTGCAGGGCGAGTGAGTCTACATTTAATTCAGCCGTCTGTCAAACCCGCAATAGCACCTGCCAGGGCACAGAGGAGTCTTGTGTTCTGTAAAGGGCTAGTGCCATCGGTAATGTTGTACACCCACTTTTGAATGATTTAGTTGCTAGTTTTGTTAAGTGCTTGTATTTATTTCACTCTCTTAAGGGTGCTCTTTCGGGAAGAATAGATCTGCAGTGGCACTGTAAGTGTCAGTGAAGCTTTTAGAACTTGTTTCACATTGACAGTATCATTTCAGGGCTTAGTGCAGGCTGTCACATCAAGGAGTGTGGCACAACATCAATCAAAGGAAGCTTTTATGGTCAAAGTCATTCTTAAACTTTATAGGAAATTTCTGGAAATAAGTTTCACCCTCAGGGCTTTAAATGGTCGTTGGCCGTGACTGAAATGTATTTTTGTGTGTAATTCTACCTTACCCTAATTCTTCACCTTTGCTGTATTGGGCTCAACTTGCTCTAAATACATGTACACAAATACATATGACATCTGCATATTTTGCTTACATATTTGCTGGCATTTCTAAAACAATCCCAAAAAATTATGCATAGAAAATATTTTGCCCATTTTTAAGGCCCACGTAAATCCATGTGGCCTCAAATGCATGGAAAACGGCACTGAACAGTAGCCTGTAATTAGTTTTGTCCATCCGCATGAGGACCCATGCAGACATGGGGAGAACATGCATACTCCACCAAAAGGCCACAGCTGAGCAATGGATTGAAAAAAGGCACACATCTACTTAAGCAATAGAAAAAAGGTTTTAACATTGAAATATAAAGTGCATATAGTAAAACCTATATTTGTACAGAAACATATACGTGATATCACAGAATTGTAATTATTTATTACAACCCAGTTTCCAAAAAAGTTGGGACACAGTATGAAATGGAAATAAAACAATGATTTGCAAATTTCATGAACCTGTATTTTAGTCATAATAAAACATAGAAAACACATCAAATGTTTAAATTAATTTTTAAATCAAATAGATTAATCAGAAGCATCTGGGGAGTGAGAAGATCAGTGGCAGAACGCTTGGATTTTTCTGGGTGTTTTTGTTGTTTCTTTTCTTCATCATATCTGAATATTCTCAGCTAGAGAAAGGTCTGGACTGTACACAGGTTTGAGCACCTGTCCTTTCCGTGATAGGTGCCCCAAGTGCCCTTTTCTTGAGGCTTGTTTGTTTTTTAATGTGTGTGCACGTTGAAGTCCTGCCTGTGCCCCTGAACAATAACATTTAAATATTAATCACAATTTTGCTAAATAAAAGGATCTGACTTTCATCAGTCACATGATAACCATTAATTAATGCTCACCCTTGATAGTTACAAGGCGGGAACAAACTTGCAAAGAGCAGAGGTGTAGGGGAAACACACAAATTAACTGGAAGATGCAGACTGATACAACAAAAACCAGTAAGTAGGTGTACAGCATGCACTGTAGTCTATAGCACACAGCAGTATTAGCTTATTATGTACACATTAGCCAGTTATCTAGTGTCTACTGATGAACTGAAACAAATGAGTGTGCTGTGTGTGTGCATAACAGTGCAACAAACATTACCTGTCCTTTTATTAACTGCACACGTGTGCTGGTCATTAGCTGCTAGCTAACTGGGGAAAGCTGTCATGGGTTGGTAGCTTTGTTACCGTTTTAGGGAACATATTTAGTTTTAAAGTAAGTTGCAGGGCTATATAGTTCACTAAAAACTATCTAACATGCATATCCACATAAATATGGAATTATTATAATTACAACATTAAAACACACACACACACACACACACACACACACACACACACACACACACACACACACACACACTGTTTTAAAAAAAATACATTAAGAAACAGATTATATTAGATTTATATTTCAAATATGACAAAAATGCTGATTTTACAGCAGCAAAATTATTGTAACTCTACATTTAATAAGCTTTTTGTCTTGCAGTAGATACAAATTGAATCAGGATAAATACATTGTTTTAAATTTATTACTTAATTCTTTTGTTCTTCTTACTTTATTATTATGGCACTAGGAATAAACAACAGGGGAAGCATTCCGGCTCAGTACCATGATGCAGTCTTGTGGCCATAGTATATACAGTATTCTGGAAAAGGTATAAAATGTCAATGTGTGTGTGTGTGTGTGTGTGTGTGTGTGTGTGTGTGTTTTATGTGTATAGATTTTTTTTGTTACATTCTTACACTACCACAATAACCCTTTTCTTGCTGTACTAATATTCCAGTTTCAGTTTATTTCCCACAGTGTTTTAATCTGTTTCCTTACGGTTCCAAGCACTGTCACCAATCTTTGCATTTTATTATTGTTTAATCAGCTACCAACTCTCCTATGGACTTTTTAAGGTCTACAGTCTCAGATCAAGACAGCCCTGCCCTCCAGCACAATCAGCAGCAGGAGCAGCAGCAACACTGTACCCATCAGTAAGCCATAGGCTACGTTTGCTTTGCATTGTCCCCACCTGATGACAGTGATACACTGTGATACGATTCCGTATTAGATTCTTGATGAATGTGGGTTGTTGTTATTCAGCCTAGTTTTATGTGCCCCTTTTTAACTTTGAGCACCTGCCCCAGTTGCACTGTTGGGAGGAAGCCCAGTAAGAGCCAGCCTTATTTCGGGAGTGAGTCGTGCAAAACAAAGAACAATAGAAGTTTTTTTAAAAAAAATAACAATAGAACCTAAAAAATGTTTCAATTAGGAAAGCAGACAGAAAATAAAACAATAACATAAGTGTCGGTGAGTTTTCAGAGTTTCTTCTGGTAGCTTTACTTAAACCTTATGATGAGGGACTTTGGTTACAGTGCTTTGAAACACTTTTTAAGATGGAATTTATGATCTTCTTAGCCCTAAGAAGCTTTTGGGAAACAAGCCCCCAGAATTGTTGACAATGATGCTCTATTAACTAGTTTAATATTGGCACACTTTTTCTTTGTGATAAACTTTTTCACCCTGTACCTTACCCAGCTGAGAGCACAGCTCACACTACGCATCTTTTTCAGGCAGTTTCAGGAAGGATTCTGGCGTAACCTTTCCAGCACACAGGTCTCTATTTATAATGCAAAACTGGCTTATGACATGTTGTTATTTTTACAATTAACACATTGTAGATTAATTATATATTGATCATTTAATTTTTTCTTAGTAGAAGTAGCAACTTTACATGTCCAGGCATCACCTGCTCATTTCATTCATTCATGAACCCCTGGATTTTAATAACTTGGGTGAATATTAAAATATAGCAGAGCTACAATACTAAATACTGGTATGCAACATTTAATTCTCCAGTTTTGACCCAAATATATGCTTTAAACAGCTTTAATATCTGTTACAGTTGCATTAATTACCCTTTTTCTGGCCTTCTTATCAGCGACTTGTGCATTTAACATCGAAATCAACGAGTGATGAATTCAACCTGCTTCATCTAATGGACTGTCACATAAAAACCCATGTAACGGCTCCTTGAGTTAATCACTCAATTCATCCTTTATTCTTTGGTTTTATTTATTTTGTTTTGGTTTAGCGACACATGCATGAGCACGCGCGTGCGCTCGTGCACACACACACGCTCACCTGCTGTGTTTATTAAATTGTTGGGTTTGCTAAATAGTGCAGTACCTAGTGGCCATATGCTGTTAAAAAGAAAACAGCAGCCGTAGACACACAAACATGCACGCACGCACACACACACGCGCACGCACACACACACACACACACACACACACACACACACACACACACACACACACACACACACACACACACAATAATGTCTAAGCTGCTGTCTATGTTAAGTATTGAGGGACTGTGCAAGGCTCTTAGCTCATAAAGTGAAATTGTAACAAGGCAGACAACACTCCATGTAATAACTCTGACAATCGCCCGGGCCTGCAGAACTGCACACAGGAGGATTTGTGCATGTGTCTATGTGTGCACCTGAGTGTGTATGAGTTGATTGGCTGAGCAGGCTGGAAAGTGGTAGCAAGGGGGAAAGACAGTCGTCTCACCTCAAACAGAGAAAATAAAGTAGGTTTTATGATTATTATTGGAATTCCCCATTCTGCTGCTACTGAGACTAAATGAGCATGACATAAAGAGCACACACACAATGAGCTTCTGACATACACATTGCCTGACTGTCACACACTCCTTTCCGTTATACACACACACCCACACACACAAATAGACACAAATAGTATGTAAATGTGACACAAACACACATATTCACAGTCCAATATTTTGAGAGTAAATGAGCGAATCTTATGACACACACATTGTAGCTCTAACTCACCCTCTGTCTCTCTCCAATGCACGCACGCACGCACACACACACACACACACACACACACACACACACACACACACACACGCACACACACACATACACACACCAATATCCTGAGTGTAGATGAGCGTAGCTTATGACAAGCAGAAGAGATACTCACTGGAGACAATTACCATTCCTTAGTGTGCAAAGGGAGCCACACACAGTCACACAACAAGAAATCTACACACATATACAGGAGCATATACACATAAACAAACATGGAGTATAACACACACACCACAGTATCTCTCCCTCGCTGTGTTGACAGGACTGTCTGTAGTGGGCCTTTGTTAGTTCTGGTTGGGCAGCCTTATTTATACTGTGTGTGCGTGTGTGTATGTGTGTGCGCGCGCGCGCATGTTTGCACATGTGTGTGTGTGTGTGCGTGTGTGTTATTTATATACCAACAATTTTAACAGTCTGTCCTATCATAGAAGAAGTCTTTTGTGTTTTCACGTAATCCTCATTTTAAAATTTCCCATTCACATAATGTTAATGGTGCTTATTTCATGTGCGCTACTAAAAGCAATGTTTTTTGCTCTGTTCTTGCATTTATTTGTTTCTTTCTTTTCATCCAGTTTTACAATTCACACAACTAAAAATTGAGCAGCTTCACTAAATATCAGTTTATTAAAGTCAAGGTCAGAAATCAGTGATGGAGTTCACAGTTTTTTGCTGATATTATTAATAATGCAATCATAATTTAACAGCAAATACAAAATCATTACACAGGGAAAGAAATATACATGCATTAATCCACTATAAATATGTGGTTCATGTGTATTGCAGTTTTTATCTGAAGTAATGAACTGACGTGAAATAAATTCCTGTTGTGCATTAGGCAGTAGTCCAGGGTGGAGCCGTTTTAGTTTTGATCACTTTTGTGGTACTGAAACAAATCAGTACACACTAAAACCTCCACACAAACTTAAAAATAATATTCTTTCACTACAACGTGTAAAACTATGTGTTTTTAACAGTAGCTTTACAGGCAGGATCCACCAGATCACCTTCAAATATATTTGCGATTATAAAATGAAAAAAAAGATAAATAAATACAGACTAAAACATCAGCAGCAATGATAATATTAAAGAAGATGTTTTAGTTAATTTTGAAAGAAGCCATATATAAATTTACCCACTGTATCTGAGGTTAATGAAAATTTAAAAAAGAGCTTTGTGGTAAATTTCTGGACTCTGGAAAATAAAATAAAATAAAATAAATATTTGGCACAAGTTGTTTGTTGCTCACATTGGCATACTCTTTTGCTTCATACATTTTTCTCATGTATTTACTGTTGCTCATTAACATGGCTGGCCCAAGGCAAACTCTTAATTATCACCTCACAAACATTCAGAAAGCATATGTACAAAAAATCATGCAGAGTCGTAACTGTAACTGTAGAAAATCATTAAAAAAATGTTATTACCACATCTGTATTATTATTATTATTATTATTATTATTATTATTATTATTATTATTATTATTATTAGCTTACAGTGGATGCTGAACTACCAGAAAGATGTTTGCAAAATGTTTATGTTTGTGTGTGAGAGAGTTTGTTAAGCATGTGACAAACACATACAGTGTAGTACATTACAGCAGATGATTTTACACATACATGGAAAAGGAGAGAAAAATTACACATTATCAGATTCCACAGAGCAAAGTGATGAAATAAAACATGGCTTAACATTTGAATTGTTACTGTGTTTCAACAAACATGGGCTCTCTGAGTTCATCTCTCTTACAGTTGTGCCTGAAACACGGTGTCAGGAAATGATATAACAAACATTTGCATTATTCTCTGTCTCTCTTCCTCTGTCACACACACACACACTCAGTCCACAAAAAAAAAAAAAAACAAGCATTGGCCAACAAAACATTTCCTTTCAGGTGAGCTCAGAATAAATCCATAACAACGAGACATTTAGTCAAATTAACATGTTGACTATTACTGCAGCAAACTGCATAGATGACAGAACAGCACTCATTCAGATCTGTTAGAAATATTCTGCAAGTTTATATTAAAAGTTTGGAAGGAATTTGGTGAAAAAAAGATTCTTATAGCTCTCTTTGCTCTTGTTTCTTCAGGGAAGATTTCCCTCGACTCTCCTGGAATGCATAATTCACATCAGCTGCGCTTTTTGGGACTGATATGGTCTTGAGCTGATATTAGGAGCTTAGTTAAACAGTAATTAGAATGAGTGATTAAAGTGATATTTTACCTGAAATTATATCATTAATTTTCTACCTTTTCAAATAGTTATGGAAGATTTTATATTTGGAAAATGTTTTACACAGAGACATTGTTTTATCATTTTGCCATAGTGCACTCTTAGAATATGATAGGATATCCTGTCTGTCAAATAATGTGGCTTGTTGTGTTGTTGTTGTCAAAGTCAAATGTATTTATATAGCACATTTAAAACAACAACCATTGACCAAGCTGTACAGTGCTGTACAATTGAGATAATTAAAAGATAATTAAAAGAAATAAAAACATAGGGATAGAGATATGATAAGAGTTAAGAAAAAGAATCATAAAATTAGAAGATTTGAGTGAGAAATAATATTAAAAGCCAAGGAATAAAAGTGAGTTTTCAGACGGGTTTTAAAAGTGTCCAATGTTGGGGAGGTCCTGATGTGAAGGGGCAGTTCATTCCACAGTTTAGGAGCAGTTACAGCAAAGGCCCGATCTCCTCTGTGCTTTAATCTGGACCTTGGGACAGCCAGCTGTAATTGATCCGCAGACCTGAGTGATCTTGCAGGAGTGTACCAATTTAAAAGATCAGAAAGGTATGAGGGTGCTAACCTATGCAACACCTTAAAAGCAAATAATAAAATCTTAAAATTAATTCTAAAACTAGCTGGCAGCCAGTGTAATGATGCCAGTATGGGGGATATGTGGTCTTGCTTGCATGTGCCAGTTAGTAACCGTGCTGCAGCATTTTGGACCAGCTGTAGACGGCTAACTGATGACAGATTAACACCAGAGTAAAGAGTATTACAGTAGTCGAGGCCAGATGAATTGAAGGCATGGATAGCTTTCTCAAGTTCTCTAAAACAGAGAAATGGCCTTACTTTAGCAAGTAGACGAAGATGAAAGAAACGGGACTTGGTTACAGCATTAATCTGTTTATCAAACGTTACATTAGAGTCAAAAATCACTCCTAGGTTCCTCGCAAAGGGATTTTTATAAATTTCTAAAGGGCCAAAGTCGCAGTGGTCACAGGGACCAAACAAAATCACCTCTATTTTCTGTTGATTTAAGTTAAGGAAGTTTAAAGCCATCCATGCCTTAACATCCTCCAAACAATCTGGCAAACCCTTCAGAGGACTCACAGATTTACCTGCCACTGAAACGTAAATCTGTGAGTCGTCTGCATAACAATGGAATGGGATGCCTTGTTTTTTAAAAATTGACTCCATGGGGAGCATATAAATAGCAAAGAGAACTGGACCAAGAATGGACCCCTGGGGGAACCCACAAGAAAGTGAGGCTCTTGAGGATGATGTATACCCCAATCTAACTGAAAAACTTGGGTTGGACAGTTAAGATTTAAACCACTCCAATGCAGTCCCTTTGATTCTGACACAGTGCTCAAGCCGAGAGATAAGAATCCTATGATCTATGGCCGGGGTACCCAATCCCAGTCCACAAGGGCCGGTGTACCTGCAGGTTTTGGATCTCACCCTGGGTAAACATTACCAGGCCTCTGGAGAACGTCAAGACACGTTGAGAAGGTAATTTATCCATTTAAATCAGCTGTGATGGATAAAGGAAACATCTAAAACCTGCAGGGACACCGGCCTTCGTGAACTGGGATTGGGGACCCCTGATCTATGGTATCAAAGGCAGTACTGAGGTCTAATAGTATGAAAATGGGAGAATCTCCAAAGTCAGTAAAAGTTAAAAGGTCATTAAAAACTTAGTGGTGGTCAGCCAATCAGAAAACAGAAGACCAGAGGTGGGTCGAGTATCCAAAAAGTGTACTCAAGTAAGAGTATCATTACTTTAAAATATTATTACTCAAGTAAAAGTGAAAAGTAGTCGTCAAAAAAGTTACTCGAGTAAGAGTAAAAAAGTACTTGGTGAAAAGACTACTCAAGTACTGAGTAAGTAGCGAGTAAGTGTTTGAAATGTCCGATTTATTTTATAAATAAATGCTATCAGACAAACAAAACTAAATAAATATACACATTTTAGTATTTTCAAAAGGAATATATGTAAAAAGATCCACAAAATAAGGCACAACAATTCTAATTTCAAGATTTCAGTTGTTCACAACGTAAAGCTTTTTCAAGAAAAACCCACAGTAAACATATTCACATTTACAGCAGCCTCAAAGAAAACATTAGAACGAGGCAACTTCAACATAAATGACTACAGCTGATGCGCCAGAATGTCATACTAGGGGTGGTTCTTTTAAATACAAGGAGGGATTAAGTAAATCAGAAACAAATGACACAGAGATGCAACAGGTATAATCAGGAAAAGTTTATTCCCAAGGTGGACAGCAGGAATTAAAAAAAAAAACAAAAAACAAAAAAAAACCCACAAACAACACATCTGTGCTAAAATTACACAGGAATAGACATTCTAACAAAACTATGAAATGTTCTTTGTATACTAAAATACCCTGAAGTATAGACAGATTAACACAATGTAATATGAAAACACTAAAAACATGCGATACAAACATCAGAATGAAAATATTTCAAATAAAAACTACGCTCACAAATAAACACTGAAATCAGAGTAAAACTAATTATAAAAGACAAATACAAATTTCCACTATGTGGATGTACATATGTGTATGGCTCACTTTACCATAAATTGTTTCTTCCGTCAGTGAAATGGTGGTTCAGCTTCAGCAGCAGTTGGCTCTCAAGGTTCTTGCTGTGAAGCTGTGACCGTTTGGCAGTGAACAGGAGGGGGGTTAGGGAGGAGTTAGGGGTAGGCAGGAGTCCTGCATGACTAAGAAGTCTTTCACAGGCTCCTGATGCAGGAAGAGCTGTATTGATTTTGATCAACAGCTTCTTGATGTGAGGAACGCCATGCAATAGAGCCACACCTCCAGTGAATGGACATGAAAGGTACCTCTCCAGCCCTGCTTCTGGCTTTCCTGACCCCATGGATCCATCATCTTAGTCGGTATATTGTAATAACGTGATATTATATTGTTCAAACTTGAAAGGTATATTGTTAGAGCAATATACTTTTCACTTTTCTATTTTTCTTTTGCCTGGGTGGCAGCTCTACGCTTCCGTATCCAAGGCTTTTCAATGTGACCTCACAAAATTATCATGACTACAACAACCATGAAAAGAGTTGGATGGACATTGCTGCTCAATTGCAGCTGCCTGGTCAATGTTTTTCATTAGTAATTTAGCAAAGTTGACGGTGGTGTGTGTGTGCCTGTGTGAGTGAGTGAAAGACAGAGAGAGGGATTTTGTATGATAAGCTTCATGTTATGAATGCACAGTTTGAGCACTCAGGTCGCATCAGAGCATCAGGCCGTATAGTGTGAGACCCTACATCGTGACCTATGAACTTCTAACCCCTGAGATTCAATTGTACAGTTTGAGCAGGAGCTGAATAACGCGACTGAAAAAAATCGCACAGTGTTTGCCCAGCTTAATGCAGACTGTTTAAACTAAACAAGCTGCTGTTTCACATAATAAACCCTGTCAGCCGCAGTATTGCCTTCTGTTTTAACAGTTAAAGCAGTAGAGACGAGCTGTTTGCATGTGCGTGGAACTCTAGCATCATTAACCAGGCTAGCTGTTAGCTTATAGCTCACGCTAGCTAACCAGTGAGCAGTTAAAAGGACAGCCGAAGCTGCACAAAACACCCACAAACTTATCTCACTACAACATAGCGCCGAAAACATGACTAGCAGCTCGAGCTCGACACAGCTGCTGTAACATAAGACTAACATCCAGCTAACCACAGCTAAAAGATATTTAGAGAAAACTTACCGTTTCCTCAGGTTACACAAGCTGAGTTTTTTCACGCTGAAAAGTTGTTGTTTTGGCTCTCACTGAAGACACCGACGCTGAAGACATAGTTGTTCTTTTGTACTGCTTTTAAGCGAAACATCCTTTGTATGTAAGGCCAAGGGTGTTCATCCTCTTCAGCTCTAGCGTAGACGACTGGTTCTGCCATGTTTTTAATGTTTCTTCTTTCCGTGTGTCCACTACTTTGAATGTACTCAAGAAAAAGTAAAAAGTATCGTGCAAAAAAGATACTTTAAAAGTAGATTTTTTTCAAAAACTTACTCAAGTAAATGTAACGGAGTAAATGTAACTCGTTACTACCCACCTCTGCAGAAGACCAAGAGGTCTCATTCCCTGCTGTCCTTTGGACGCCATGCTGGATTCACCACCACAGAGCACAGAGAGTCACGGTAAGTTTCCTTCAAAGCTTTGTTTAGTACATTAGCTCTGTGATTAATGAGGAAATCAACATAGACATAGAAATCCCTCATTCCCCGTAGCCGTGGAGCTGAGGTCTTTCCAGTCCACTAACCCCTTTTCCTCTGATTTCTCTCCACAGGTCCCGGCTGCTATAGACCCCACGCCAAGCTCACCAGTGGCACAGACGTCGGGGCAGGAGAACTGGAGGTGTGGTTACTGAGACACCTCTGCCGGGACTGCCCGCCAACGGAGGTGAGACAGGTTTTCCACATCGCTGGCCCTCTGACGCCCTCCCCCAGTTCAGGAGAGACGTACTGCATACCAGTAAGGTGCCAAGAGGGTACATGCCAGGCTCTGGTGGATTTTGGGCTGTACGCAGACCCTGCCTCTAGCTCGCCCGGGGGCATTGCTGAAGTTAGAGTGGGTGGAGGTGAAGTGTGTGCATGGGGATATTTATAAATATCCCTTGATGCTGGTGGAAATTAGATACTGGGGAAAAATGCATAGACTGAAGGCTGTGGTTAGTTCGTGCCTGACACACCCTTAATGAAATGTTGAAGCTGGGAGTAATAGAAGAGTCACACAGCACTTGCTGTAGCCCCATAGTTCTGGTAGTGAAAAAAGATGGGTCTATGCAGTTCTGTCTGGACTATCGCATGGTGAACGAGGTGTCATAGTTCAATGCTTATCCCTTGCCCTCGGTCGACGAGCTCCTGGACCAGTTAGGCACTGCTCGTTTTTTTACGACACTGGATTTAACCGAGGGCTACTGGGAGATTCCCTTGTCTGCAGAGTCCAAGGAAACAACAGCATTCTCCAGTCTGTAAGGTTTGTATCTGTTCGTTACACTTCCATTTGGTTTGTTCATAGCCGCTGCTACCTTCCAGTATCTCCTGGAGTATGTCCTGGAGTCCCTGAGGCAGACGGGGCTCAAACCTTACATTTGAGATGGAGTGAGAGGTATCTCTAAGTCACTCATACAGTATATGGTATGGCTGCAAGTCAACCCAAATAAAGCAAAGGGATAAATTTACATTAATTTTTCTTTTAAAACTAAGCTGCTGAAGATAAATGAAGGAAAGCAAGAGGGTGTAGGATGAGTGGGGCTTTGGAGGGCAGTCAACAGTGGGAAATCATTTAGGTGCTTAGTCATGAAACATGATGAAAGAGTGAGTCGGGGTCAGTAGATGGGTAATGAGCAACCTCGAGTCTGAGGAACAGGGAGAACCATGGCTAGTGCAGTGAAGATCACACAAAATTGATCACAATTAGAAACTGTGACTGTTATCATGCATCTTATGCAGTCAACACAATGATGTAAATGTAAATCTATAAATTACTTGTTTGTTTTTCACTTCAACAGGTCCAGGGATGGTGGATGGTGGAAGATGGTTGGACTTCCACTGACAGGATAGAAAAAGACCAAGAAAGCAACCTGTCGTGTGCAAACAAAGTGTTTCTATGAAATGTGCTTAAAGTTGTGGAAAATCTTTCTTTAAACTGTTAATGGAAAGTAGAAATAAATATGTAAAAGTGCACCATATGTGTCCTGTAGTAACAAAATCCAGTGTTGCTTTAAACTAACTAGGTCACATGAGACATTAGCCATTAATAACAAAGAACAAATGAGAACAGAAAAATTGACATAATAAACAGAAAAGCATAATAAAACTAGTGCTTCTTTATTTGTAAGCCGTAACTTTAACATCTGGGATTGATCTGGAGTGATATTATTAAGAAGTGTGGGAGTAGGGGAGCATTTATAGATTGATGCTTATAGATGTTGAATATGTCAAATGTTTCATGCAATTACCCATTAGCAATCAAGCATGCATTTGCAGTATAACACCATCTTGGTATAGTTTCTTTTTAGCATAATAAACGTGTAAATCAGCATGAAAGTACTACGGAAGATTTAGACATCCATGAGTGACAGTGCTGTGGTTCCGAAACTGGAGTAAGAGGTAAACTAACAGTCCTCTTTTACTGCCAACAGTGGGAGAAACTGAGGGAGAAGACACTACTAGGATATGGACTGAATGTCTGTCAAATGCTCCTGTCAGAGCAGCATGATTATCAGTGTCTTTATGCTGGATAGCTAGTTAGCCTGGCTACAGTGCTGAAGAGAAACCTGGGGTTGTTCTTATTTTCTTCAATCAGTGATGAATAGTAAGATGTTCTGGCTTTGCGGAGGGCTTTCTTATAAAGCAGCAAACTATTTCTCCAGGCTAAATGATGATAAGGCAACAAAGAAAAAAAAACAAACAAAAAGAGGGAGCAGCTTCTCAAAAGCACCCACTAGTTAAGCCTGTCCCTGCCAAAAGACCCAAACCTTGGTATTGTTTTCGATGTGGTGAGGATGGACATATTGCTAACAACTGCAATGACCCCCCAAATCCCACACTAGTCAGTACCAAGAGAAAAGAATTAAAAGACAGACAGATAAAGACAACTTGACAGGTGACAACTCTTCTTTAAACTAAGGAGTGTTCCTGTTGAGGGACAAATGGGAACAGATGAATGTAGAAGTCCCACTTCTCACCACAATAACCAATCGAAATTGTCACTGAAGCAACACCAGCTTGCACAGACAAGGAAACCGCCAAAAGGGCTGGTTGGAAGTAAGAGCACAGCCAACATTAAGGTTAATGGGGTTGAATGTAATTCTTTGCTTGACACTGGGTCACAAGTGACTACCGTGTCCCAGTCATTCTATAACGAGCACCTATCAGACCAAACTATACATTCAATCAGTGACATATTGGAGATAGAAGGAGCTAATGGTCAGACAGTACCATATGCAGGTTAAATACATTTAACTGTGCAGTTTCCTGAAGAGTTCATTTCCTCTCAACCAGAGATTGAGACTCTCACCCTGATTGTACCAGATGTTCGCTCTAACAGTGACATACCAGTATTGATTGGTACAAACACTCTTGACCCACTATATGAGCAGTTTCTCAGTGAATCTCATTTCATGGCCAATCCTTACTCTGGCTACCATCAAGTTCTGAAAACCCTGCAGATCAGGCACAGACAAAACTCAGAAGGACAAATTGGCCTAGTCAAACTACGTGGTAGTGACTCAAATGTCATCCCTGCTGGTCAGAAAGTTGTCCTGCAAGGTTTTGCAAGTGTCAGTGATGTTTACACTGAAAAGTGGGCATTACTTGAGCCACCTACGAGTTCATCTCTTCCAGGTGGAATATTCATTGACAGTCGTCTCATTACCGTTCCATCTTATGCCCCACGCAAAATCCCAGTTGTACTCAGAAACGAAACCAACCATGATATCATCTTGCCAACCAACTGTGTCATTGCTGAACTCAGTGTTCCACAAGATATACTTCCGATCCAAAACATTCCAAATAGTCAACTTCAATCTGCTAGCTGTTTAAGTCAACAACAACCTGCAGATTCCACAAACAAACAGAATAGTGACACAAGCCTAAATCTGAAGTTTGACTTTGGCGATTCTCCACTTTCTGAAGAGTGGAAAGCTAGAATAACCCAGAAACTGAACACCTACTCTGACATCTTTTCCCATCATGACCTTGACTTTGGCCATGCAACAAAAGTAAAACATTGCATCAAACTCAAGGATGAAACCCCATTTAAGCATCGACCACGTCCTCTCCACCCACAAGACTATGAGGCCGTAAGACGTCATCTCCAAATGCTTTTGGAGGCTGGCATCATTCGCGAATCGGAGTCTCCATTTGCCTCGTCCATAGTTGTTGTCAAAAAGAAAAATGGTGATGTTCGATTGTGGGTGGATAACAGGAAGTTAAACATGCAAACAATCAAGGATGCTTATGCATCGAGATTGGGTAATGTTACCAGATTGAAATGAATGAGAGTGACAAGCATAAAACCACTTATGTGTGTCCATTAGGTTTTTGGGAGTGGAATCGGATGCCGCAGGGGATCACCAACGCGCTGAGCACATTCCAGCGCTTAATGGAAAAGTGCATGGGTGACATAAACCTGCGAGAAGTACTTGTTTTCCTAGAAGATATCATTGTCTTTTCCAAAACTTTAGAGGAGCAAGGAATGCGGCTTGCTAACGTCATGAATCGCTTGCGAGAAAATGGCCTCAAGTTGTGACCAGAGAAGTGTCGTTTTTTCCAAACATCAGTGCGCTATCTGGGAAACATTGTTTCTCTTTTTTTTTTTTTTCCTTTTTTTTTTTTGCGCCTGTCCCGTTTGGTTTTTTGCCATCAGAATTATTGTCTAAAGGCAAAGAAAGATGCCCAACGGATTTACTTTACCAAATTGACCATCCCAGCCTTGCCGTAATGGTCCATTTGATTCACCTTTTATTGTTTATTTTATTTTCACTTGCTGAATACGGGACAGACTTGACTGGGAGAAAAAAGGGGAGAAAGAAAGAGGGAAAGAGAAACAGCTGAGAAGAGGGACAGGGGAGAAGGGCAAAAAACAAAAACCAACAGAATGGGCAGAAAAAAAAAAGAAAAGAAAAAGAAAATGCATATATCGATCACCTGGATCACCTGTTGAGAAAGAAAAAAGAAAACAAGCAGAAGAGAACAAGAGTAATAGAATAAACAACATCACAATGATATATGGGAATATGACAGTAAATACTAAATATTAAACATTATTGTGCAGCACACAAGATCAACAGAACACAGTGTGCTTTGAGGTAGGAGCCAAAAAGGGTGTAGTTTGTGGGTGTGATCACCCGTGTGTACACCTGTGAGCATGGACGCGCTTGTTTTTTTAAAAGGTTCCTTCATGTAATGATCTGCTAGAGGGTGTGGGGGGGCCACAGCCCCGTCCTCCAGGGCATGAAGCAGGTATGGAGGACATCAAGACTTCAGACATCCAGAGGTCCCCAGAACACAAGAGACCAAGGAAGACCAACAGAGGGGCAGCTGCGCCACTATCCCAGAGAGAGCTGAGGAGAGTCCCAGATGAGGGCAGATGAGGAGCCCCAGGCTCCAGGCCCCGATAAGCGGCCGCCAAAGGGTGAGCCGGTGTGTACCTGAACGCATTGTTTCTCAAAATGGCATTGAAACAGACCCCCCAAAAGATTGAAACACTAAAGACCTGGCCAAGACCACAAACTTTAAAGGAACTTAGGTCGTTCCTTGGATTCTCCGGATATTATCGGAGGTTTGTGAAAGATTATTCAAAGATTGTGAAGCCCTTAACAAAACTTACTGCAGGCTACCCACCAGTAAGAAAAGGGGCAAAACTCACTAAACTTGTGTTGGTATAACTTTAATGTGTTAATATGCTTTTGTTTGTATGATTTGGCACCCTCTTGTGGCCACAGTTGGTACTTGGGAAGTTGTTATGCCCAGCTAGTTTGCTACAAGTGCTCAGTGGAGGTGAAACTTTTGCCCACGCATGCCTGTAAGTTTTCATTACATATGTAACCCCTATAGACATGGTTACTAGTATTTTCTTGTTTTTACCCGGTATTATTATTTCCGACACCCCATGAACACACTTTGATTTTCCGTAGTTCAGTGAATGCAACAAAAGCACGTTGCTGCATTAAGCTAGGCAAAACGGAGCAAGACACCCGAGAGCAATTAACAAGCTACACAGTGAGTCTTTCGGTATAAAATAAGTGTTATAAAGTATTTTCTTTTTTTTTTTTTCTTTTTTTTTTTTTTCTAAATGACATCAGAAACAGCAGTATGCGACATTACGTGATGGCAGAGCTTCAGTTCATCCTTTGTCATTTTTTTTTTTTTTTTTTTTTTTTAAATAAATAGGACAGGGGGAATGAATGAGAGAAAGAGGGGGAGAGAAAGAAAGAAAACCAAAGGGGAGAAGAGACGGTGAGAAGGGGGGGGGAAGAGAGAGAAAAAAAAAAAGAACTCCTGGGTCACCTGTATGGAGAAAAAAAAAAAAAAACAAACAAAAAAAACAAACAGAGGAGACAGCAAACAACAAAGAGCAACATAATAATAGAGAAAACAAAGCACCATCACAATAAACTAGCTAGTCATAGATATCAATATTTACTAAATAATAAACGATATTGTGCAGCACGCAAGATAGACAGCGCACAGTGTGCTTTGAGGCAGCAGCCAAGAAAGCTTTAGTCCGCGTCTGTGAATACCCATGTGTGCATACCTGTGTGGATCAGCATGCTTGCATTCCAAAGGTTTCTCCATGTAATGATCTGCTAGGGAGTGTGGGGGGGCCACAGCCCCGTCCTCCAGGGTGTGAAGCGGGTATGGAGGAGATCAAAACTCCAGACATCCAGAGGCCCCCAGAACACAAGAGACCATGGAAGACCAACAGAGGGGCAGCCGCGCCACTGTTCCAGTAAGAGCTGAGGAGAGTCCCAGATGAGGGCTCGCCCAGCAGCCGCGGAGCAGAAGTCAGGGGGAGTTACAGTGACGCGCCCGTGAGCTCCGCCGGCCCCCAGCTGTGCCTGAGTGACCGAGCCCCAGGCCGAGAGGCCGGGGGCACCCCACCTCCAAAGGGGCCCGAGCGAGCCCCAGGCCCCAGGCCCCAACAAGCGGCCGCCAAGGAGTGAGCCGGTGTGTACCCGGACGCCCACCCCCAGACACAAAGAACCACCAACACACCGACACCTGGGGAGTCCGCCACCGGCAGGGGAAGTGGTGGTGGGTGGAGATAGGCCTCCAAACCTTGGAGGGCCTGAGGTGTCCCCAGAGAGGTGGCGTCTGATACCCAACCTGACATATAGACACAGACATACAGGCACACACAGACACAAACATCCATTCCCACCCTCATGCTCTCATATGCACTTACTCCACACTCAACCAACGTGGAGACAGACATAAAGAGACGCTGTACACACAATCACACTCCCCAAGCGTACTCTACAAACCGGGTCTAGGTACCCTTGCCCCTGGAGGGGGGAATTGCACCCAGACCCAGGTGGTGTTACCCTTTTCCCTGCGGTGGGGAGAGGCAGACCACCCCGACTCCGCAGCAGCAGGGAGGCCCCACACCCCAGACCGCAGTCGGACGGCCAACTCCTCCTACTAGCCCTCCCGCTCCAGCAGGCCGCAGAGAATGGGGGTGGGAGAAGACTCCAAACCTCCCTCCACCCACTCATTGTAGTGTTGATGCATATGTGTTCTAAGGTGCAATTAAAACCCAGGAGGGCATGGAGCTACCTGCCAAGGAGCAGCAGGTAAGCGCATAGTCCCTCCTGCTAGCCCTCAATGACTAAGTGTATTTAAAATTGAGAGGTGGGCAACGACGTCAGGGGTGAGGTATACACCCTGATGGTAATTTGGACTCCGTGATTGTGCCCACCCCCAAGATCCTATATGTATGTGTAATGAGAGTGTGAATAATGTGAATGTCTAAGTTGTGGGATAAAATTGAGGCAGAGGCAGCCAGAAGGGGACGGGGGGGGGGGTAGCCTCCTCTGCACCCTGGTGACATACCCCCACTCCAAGGCCCTGCATGTGTGGGTGGTTGTGGAGGAGCGGGAAGAGGGAGGCAGCTGGAGATGGGGAGGGAAGGAAGGGAGGGGCAGGTAACCCCTCCCTGGGGCCAGCTCCCCCGCTGACCCCAGTAGGCACTCCCATCCTTCGCGACCCGCCAGGGAAGGGGGGCCCAGGCCCATCAGACCGGGGCCCAGTGCAGTGGCGCCCTCCGGCTCCACAGAGCCCTGGACAGTCCACCCAACCCCACCACAGAGAAAACTGCACCCACCCCACCATCCACACATCTTCCAGACTACATAAGACGGTAAACGCCCAGGCTGAGATCTTCCTCCACCTCTCCTGTATCTCCCCCTCCTGCAGAGAGTTCCTGAAGAGAAGAAAGCTCCTGCAAGATGTGACCATCCCCCCCACCAGTTGAAGAGTCCCCCAGTTATAAAGTATTTTCAACAGTCTCTAACTTAAAGTTATGTACTTTTCAGAGGCCTTTATGTGTTTTACTCTCGACCAAAACCAGGCAGAGCGTGTATTTGTTTCTTGGGAATTCCGGTGAGTTACTAGAGATGATAAGTTAGCAGGAAAACCTATGCTAATTTTACATGTGGTAAACACTGCAACAGTGCGAATTCTGTATTGTCTAAAAAAAAGCTAAAACCAGTCGGAGTACTTGAATTGTGTGTGAAATGGAATGTCGTATTTTATTTTATTGTCTATTTGATTGGGCATCTTCACAAATGCGCAAAACTAATGCAGGATGCACTTTTCTTTTAGCCATAAATGTTGTCCAGTGCCTTTCCTGCACTTTGTAATTTCAGTTATAGGTTAATACATGTAAATAAGTGGGTGGCTGTAGCTCAGGTGGTAGAGCAGGTCATCTACTGATCGGAAGGTTGGTGGTTCGATTCCCGGCTTCCCCTAGTCTGCATGCCAAATATCCTTGGGCAAGATACTAACCCGAAATTGCTCTCCGATGCATTCATCGGAGTATGAATGTGTGTGAATGTCAGTTGTGCTTGTGCGAATGGGTGTGAATGGGTGAATGCACAAGTTGTGTAAAGCGCTTTGAGTGCTCAGAAGAGTGGAAAAACGCTATATAAGAACTAGTCCATTTACCATTTAAAACTAGTTACGTTACAAACATTTCATGATATGATTACATATGCCTTAAAAAGGGGTATATAAATACAATTGATTGTAATGCTGTAAAGCAATACAAATGGAATTCATAGAGACAGAACAATGTTAAAACAACAGTGTACTTGATTTTGAAAACTTTATGAGATCTCATTTTATTTAGAAAAACTGTTAAGAACTATTTTGTTTATTGCTCTGTACTGTATGTGCAGACTGGTTTTTTGTGATCCTGGATCTGAAGTGGTTCTGGATATGGATGGCGAGCCAGACCCTGTGAAAACTCGTGGCGAATCCAAAAGCAGTGTGGCCAGCTGTTCTGGATGCAGGAGTAGAGCTACAGTCTGAATTACTTCGAATCGCAGGATTTCAGATAAGCAAGAACAAAAACTGCTTACTTGATACGGATTGTTTCTCTGGGAAACAGTTGAACTCCCAATATCCTGCTCATCAGGAGTCAGGTCTAAGGAGACTACTTATTTGATTTTATTTTGTTGTTATTTTCAAAAGAGCGCTCTTCTCTGTTGATTTTCTGTTAATTTTCTATGCTGTTTACATTGGGTTATTGCACCACTGTAACATTGTAATAAATCTGCCGGCTGTTCAACACTCAATTCTCTCAAAGTTATTTTACTCCTCTCGAATCTAGTCTATAAGTTTAACCCTACTATACTAAGCAGGTGTTACACATACTATAACCTTAACTATCTGATTTGTGATGCATGTGTAATGTGCATATACTGAGTTACTATTTCAGCTGTGTGGTCATTACTCATTTGTAAAGCTACTTGTGTGCTAGCGACTGTATATTAGAATCAGAATCAGAATCAGAAAGGGGTTTATTGCCAAATGTTGAGCAGGTTTACAACATTAGGAAATTGCTGCGGTGCTTCAGTGCAAACATAGTGTCATAAATAGCACTTAAATAGACATGAAAAAATAAAAGTAGGGATAAGAATTCAAAGTGCTACGTAGAAAGATATGTGCATGAGCTATACATGAGATATATACATGAGAATAAGAATTAAGAGTGCTACGTTGAAAGATATATACATGAGTGCAGGTGGTGATCAGTGCCAATCATGGAATGATGCAGTGAACACAGCGTAGGGTCATGTGTTAGTAGCGGGAACAGTCATATGGTTATTGTTCATGTGTCCAACAGCAGAGGGGAAGAAACTGTTTTATGGCGAGAGGTTCTGGTGCGAATGGACCGGAGCCTCCTGCCTGAGGGGAGCAGGTCAAACAGACTGTGTCCAGGGTGAGAAGGGTCAGCTGAAATCCGAGCTGCACGCCGCAATGTCCTGGAGGTGTACAGGTCCTGCAAAGATGGGAGTCTGCAGCCAATCACCTTCTCAGCAGAGCGCACAACACACTGCCGTCTCTGTTTGTCCCTGATAGTGGCTCCAGCGTACCACACGGTGATGGAGGAGGTGAGGATGGACTCGATGATTGCAGTGTAGAACTGCATCATCGTCCGTGTTGGCAGGTTGAATTTCTTCAGCTGCCTCAGGAAGTACATCCTCTGCTGGGCTTTCTTAATGACGGAGGTGATGGTGGGCTCCCACTTCAGGTCCTGGGTGATGGTGGTACCCAGGAAGCGGAATGAGTCCACAGAGGTGATGGGGGTGTCAGTCAGGATGATGGGGGGGAGTGGGGCTGTGTGCTTCCTGAAGTCCACAATAATCTCCACTGTCTTCTGGGCATTCAGCACCAGGTTGTTGTGGCTGCACCAGGACACCAGACGTTCAACCTCCCTCCTGTAGGCAGACTCATCCCCGTCCGAGATGAGTCCAATAACGGTGGTGTCATCTGCAAACTTGATTAGCTTGACAGACTGGTGGGTGGAGGTGCAGCATTTGGTGTACAGGGAGAAGAGCAGAGGAGAAAGAACACAGCCCTGAGGGGAGCCGGTGCTGATGGTCCGGGAGTCCGAGACATTCTTTCCCAGCCTCACATGCTGCTTCCTGTCCGTCAGGAAGTCAGTGATCCACCGGCAGATGGGGTCAGGCACATTCATCTGGGAAAGCTTGTCTCGGAGATGGTCTGGAAGGATGGTGTTGAAGGCAGAGCTGAAGTCCACAAACAGGATCCTGGCGTAGGTTCCTGGGGAGTCCAGATGCTGCAGGATGAAGTGTAGGGCCATGTTGATGGCGTCGTCTACAGACCTGTTGGCTCTATATGCAAACTGCAGGGGGTCCAGGAGGGGGGCCGTGAGGGTCCTGAGATGGGAGAGAACTAGGCGCTCAAAAGACTTCATGACCACAGATGTCAGAGCCACGGGTCTGTAGTCATTTAGTCCAGTGATCTTAGGTTTCTTGGGGACAGGGATTATGGTGGAGGACTTGAAGCAGGCAGGCACATGACATGCCTGCAGTGAGGAGTTGAAAATGCCAGAAAACACTGGGGCCAGCTCGTTGGCAGGAGACACGCCGTCTGGGCCGGGAGCTTTCCGAGCATTCAGGTTCTTAAACTGCTTCCTCACATCTGCTTCATGAATATGAAGAGTTGTGGTGGGAGGAGGTGGTGTGAAATCCTCTTTTGTGTGGGGTGAGGAGGGGGGTGTTGTAGGTGAACAGTTTGAAGGTGGTGATGGCTCTATGGAGGGGGGAGAGGTGGGGGAATTAGTGTCCAAAGTGCCTCTATTGTTGGGGCCGTTGGAGGTGTGAAGGCTGCCTGATGGCTCGTCAAAACGGCAGTAGAAGTCGTGAAGGGTGTTGGCTAAGAGCAAGTCATCAGTGGAGTGGGGGGTTTTAGGCTTGTAGTTTGTGATATTCCTAAAACCTTTCCACACAGAGGCCGAGTCATTCTCTGAGATCTGCTGCTGCATCGTCTCAGAGTGCTGCTGTTTAGCAATGACCACTTCTTTAGTGAACCTGTACTTGGCCTCTCTGTAGCAGACCCTGTCTGCGCTTCTGAACGCCTTTCTCTTTTCCAGCCACAGCTTTTTGAGTTTAGGAGTAAACCAGGGTTTGTCATTGTTATAACTCACCCTGGTGCGTGATGGCACAATGCTGTCCTCACAGAAGTGGATATAGGAGGTGACAGTGTCCGTAAACTCGTCCAAGCTGTTAGAAGCAGCCTTCAATGTGTCCCAGTCTGTGGTCTCCAAACACGTGCGAAGCTCCTCCACAGCCTCGTTGCTCCACAGTTTTTTAGTCCTCACGACAGGTTTGGAGAGCTTCAGCCTCTGTCTGTACGCGGGGATTAGGTGGATCATGACGTGGTCAGAAAGTCCGAGTGAAGCGCGGGGCACCGCGCGATAGGCCCCGCTGATCGTGCTGTAACAGTGGTCCAATGTCCTCTCCTCTCTGGTCGGGCATTTAATATACTGCTTATATTTCGGAAGCTCATGGCTCAGATTGGCTTTGTTAAAGTCCCCAAGAGCAATGATGAGAGAGTCCGGGAATGTCTGCTCCGTGTGGAGAATCTGCTCCGCGAGTGCGCACTGAGCTGCCTGCGCATCTGCGTCTGGCGGGATGTAAACAGCGGCCAGGATGAATGAAGCAAACTCCCGCGGAGAATAAAACGGTTTGCAGTGGATAAAAAGATATTCCAGAGAGGAAGAGCAGTGCTGAGCAATCACTGTCACATCTGTGCACCAGCCACTATTGATGTAGAAGCAGAGACCTCCACCTTTGGACTTACCGGAGAGAGCGGCCTGCCGGTCCGCGCGCAGCAGATGGAAGCCCTCCAGCTTGAGCGCGCAGTCTGGGATGTTCTCACTGAGCCACGACTCCGTAAAACATAAGACACAGGAGGAGGCAAAGTCTCTGTTCATGCTTCTCATCAGGGCCAGTTCGTCTATCTTATTCCCGAGTGAGCGTACATTGGAAAGGAAGATCCCAGGAAGAGCAGTTCGCAGTCCGCGTCTCCTCAAACGCACGAGTGCGCCGGCTCGCTTCCCTCTCTTTCGGCGTCTCGCTTTCCTGGTCAGAGTCAGCAGTAAATCTGCCGCAGATGCGACAAATATTGGAAATAAATCCACAGGCGTTGTAGTCCTGTAGTTAAGGAGCTCTTCTCTGGTGTACGAGTATCCAGAGGAGTGCCCAGACACAGAAGAAATGCACAAAAACAAAACAAAAGTAACGCACTGAAGCACCAGGGCGACCATACGCGGCGCCATCATGGTTAGCATGTGTTTGCTAACTTGCTATGATCAATAATGCTAGTTAACTGAAGGTGATGTTTATGTTTAATTTAGGCAACCTTAAGATTTATGTTTTTTGCTGGTTGTCATGAAAACTAAGTTTCAATTAGTACATTATGTATGTTCAGTGAATGAGAAGGTAATTATCTGTTTTGTGTTTATTTAGTTTTACAAAAAGAAAAGAGAAAGGAGAGTAATGAAAATGGATAAAGGATACCATGTATAAGAAGCCTCAGTAACATGGCCTGTAAACTGGAGATGCAGATCGAAGTAAAGAAGAATCTCAGTTCAAAGCATTCTCTTCTTCTCATTCTGTTCACTGTCTGTCAAACTGGATAAGCTAAATCACGCCCACATCTAGTGAGGACAGAACAGTAAAAAGGCATACAATTCAGCAGATTTCACCATTCAAGGCGGCTACTGTATTCACAATGTCTGAGCCATCAGCTAACCAAGCCCAGCAGGTAGAGACACTTGGATCTCTGGAGACAAGATCATTCTGTTCCAGCTCAAAACTTTCCAACAGGTCAACAGCAAGCGTTGCAGCGCTCAGGGCACATGCCAAAGCAGAGGCTGCACAAGCGCAGTTGGCTTATGCGGAACAAGAAGCGGAAGCTATGAAACAACAAGCTCAAATCCAAGCACAGCTGCATATTCTACAGGTGAAGAAAATGGCTGCTGCTGCATCAGCTGAAGCACAGGTCTTAGAGGCAGCTGTTCAGCTGGAGGAACAAAATTCCCAGAAAAGCGGACAACTCCCAATCATCCCTGCAGACTGTAAGCAAAGAGTTCAAGATTACATTGACAGACAGTCATACGTGCAAAATATTCAAGAAAATACTCCTGCTGAAGATAACACACAGTCATCACCATACCTTAAAAAAGGATATCCAAGCTCATCTGTGGCTCTACCCAAAGCACCCTTGTGGAAAGAGGAGGACCTCACACATCAGGAGCTTAGACCGCAACATCCACCCAGCGATCACCACGATCATGGGACATACACAAGTCCAGCACATCAGTTTGAACCACTCACGCCAATACCACCTACCCACAATAACTCATCTGCTATAACAGATGTGGCAAAATATTTAATGAGACGAGAGCTTGTGTCAACTACTATACAGAAATTTGACGACGAACCCCAAAACTACCGGACATGGAAATCCTCCTTCTTAAATGTAATCAAGGACTTGTCTTTGTCACCTAGAGAGGAACTTGACCTCCTTATAAAATGGTTAGGACCACAGTCGTCTGAGCAAGCAAGGAGAGTCAGCGCTGCGCAAATTTATAATGTTGTTGCAAGCCTTGAAATGGTTTGGCAGCGCTTGGAGGAGTCATATGGAGCTCCAGAGGTGATTGAACATGCCCTCTTTAAGAAAATGGAAGACTTTGCAAAAATATCTGCCAAAGACAACAGCAGGCTGAGGGAACTTGGTGACCTCTTACTTGAACTGGAACTCGCCAAAGCAGAAGGGCACTCACCTGGGCTCGCTTTTCTCGACACAGCACGTGGTGTCAATCCTATTGTAGAGAAACTACCACACACATTGCAAGAGAAGTGGATTTCATGTGCATCCAAGTTCAAAACAAACCACAACGTTGCCTTCCCACCTTTCTCTGTCTTTTCCCAGTTTGTACGAGAACAAGCGAGAATCAGGAATGATCCCAGCTTCTTTTTTCTCTCGACAGGAGTAGGGAAAGCTGAATGACCTATAAGGTACAACAGAACACAGATATCAGTAAGAAAGACAGATGTGTCATGTGAACTGGGGGTAAGTGAATTGGATAAGTGGGATGACCCAGACAAGCAGTGTCCTCTCCATAGGAAACCACACCCTCTTAGGAAATGTCGCAGTTTTCGTAGTAAGTCTCTTGAAGAAAGAAAAGCTTACCTAAAGGAGAAGAACATATGCTTCAGATGTTGTGGATCCACCAAGCATCTAGCAAAGAACTGCACAGCCAAAATTACTTGTAAGGAATGTGAAAGCGACAAGCACATCTCGGCTTTGCATCCAGGCCCACCCCCTCACGACTTCAGACTGCCACTAGAGACAGGAAAGCATGGCGGGGAGCCTCAAGCCATGCCAGTGTCAACCTCAGCTAAAGCCATGTGCACTGAAGTCTGTGGAGATTGGCATAGCCCCAGGTCTTGTGCCAAAATCTGTCTAGCTCTGGTTTATTCTTCTGGCAAGAGAGAGAAAGCAATCAAACTATATGCAGTCTTAGATGATCAGAGCAACCGCTCTCTCGCACGATGTTTTTTGACATCTTCGAGGTGGACGGGAACACAGAGACATACACACTCAAGACGTGCTCAGGCATAATGGAAATGAGTGGAAAGCGAGCCAAACACTTCATCATAGAGTCGATTGATGGCAACACCAAGGTACCTCTACCTCCATTGCTGGAATGTGATATGATTCCAGAGGACCGGTCTGAGATACCCTCTTCTGAAGTTGCACAACATTTTCCTCACTTGAAAGACATTGCACACAAAATCCCTCCCATCAATTCAGACGCACAAATCCTTCTGCTCCTAGGAAGGGATGTGTTGAATTTGCATAAAGTGAGAGAACAACACAATGGACCAGCAGATGCTCCATTTGCTCAACGGCTCGACCTTGGCTGGGTAGTCATAGGAGATGTCTGTTTGGGGCGCACGCATAAGCCGAGCTCTGCTGTGAGAACCTATAAAACTAACGTGCTGCTCAATGGGAGACCATCATATCTCAGCCCGTGCTTCAACAGTATGAATGCAAAGGAAAAGCTGTTAACAGTCCAGCAGAGATGCACTACTCAAAGCCACATGGATACTTATCACGGGGTCAAAACAGACAACCTCGGTGATACAGTGTTCATCAAGAGCGAAGACGATGAGAGACCCGGACCTTCACTGGAAGATGAACGTTTCCTCAAGATCATGCAAAGTGAGATGTACCAAGACAACTCTAATAGTTGGGTCGCGCCTCTGCCCTTTGTAACACATAGGCAGCGACTGCCAAACAACCGCCAGCAAGCTCTCAAACGACTGCATACTCTCAAGCGGAGTCTCGACAGGAAGGCAGACATGAGAGATCACTTTGTTAAGTTCATGCAGAAGATGTTTGACAGTCAGCAAGCAGAGTTAGCACCTGCTTTGAAGCCTGAGGAAGAGTGCTGGTATCTTCCATTGTTTGGAGTATACCATCCGCAAAAGCCTGGACAAATACGGGTAGTTTTTGACTCGAGCGCCAAACACGAGGGGGTGTCATTGAATGATGTCCTTTTAAGTGGTCCAGACTTGAACAACACTTTGGTTGGAGTGCTACTGCGGTTTCGAAAAGAGCTTATAGCAATAACTGCGGATGTGGAACAGATGTTCTACTGCTTTACTGTAAGGGAAGATCACCGGAACTACCTACGTTTTCTCTGGTACCGAGAAAATGACCTCACAAAAGATGTGACAGAGTTCCGCATGACAGTGCATGTGTTTGGCAATAGCCCCTCACCAGCTGTGGCGATCTATGGGCTGAGAAAAGCAGCTCAAGCAGGCGAGGAAGAGCACGGCAAAGATGCAAGGGAGTTTGTTACCAGAAACTTTTATGTCGACGACGGTCTGACTTCACTCCCTACAGAAACAGAAGCCATCAGTCTTCTTCAAAGAACACAGAAGATGTTAGCTGAGTCCAATTTACGGCTACACAAAATTGCTTCAAACAGTAGCAAGGTAATGGATGCATTTCCAGCTGATGATCTGGCCAAGGACCTGAAAAACCTAGACCTAGGGACAGATCCTCTTCCTGTTCAGCATAGCCTTGGACTGAGCTGGAGTCTTGAATCAGATTCTTTCACCTTCCCAGTTTCCAAGGAAGAAAGACCCTTCACTAAGCGAGGCATACTCTCTACAGTCAACAGTTTGTATGACCCGTTAGGTTTTATTGCTCCCATCACTGTCCAAGGCAAAGCCCTCATCAGAGAACTTACCACAGAACCATGTGAATGGGATGATCCTCTTCCACCTGCCAAAGAAAGACAATGGAATGCATGGAAAGACTCCCTGTCAGAGGTAGAGCTTCTGCACATACCCAGGCCTTATATTCCGTCTTCTCTGTCCTCCATGCAGCACCAAGAGCTTTGTGTCTTCTCAGATGCCTCGTCAATGGCTATTGCAGCAGTTGCCTACATACGAGCTATTGATAAACAAGGACAGTGCTTCATTGGGTTTGTCATGGGTAAATCCAACCTAGCACCCAAGCCTGCACATACCATCCCCCGATTGGAGCTGTGTGCTGCAGTTCTTGCTGTAGAGGTGGCAGAGCTCATTTGTCAGGAGATGGACCTTGAGCTGCATGCCGTAAGGTATTACACAGACAGCAAGATTGTGCTAGGCTACATCTATAATGCTTCGTGAAGGTTTTACATCTATGTGTCCAACAGGGTCTCCAGAATTAGGAAGTCCACTACATGCACACAGTGGAATTATGTTGCAACAGAAAACAACCCAGCTGACATCGCAACAAGGCCGATTGCAGCAAGTCTCCTGCACAAAACAAGCTGGTTCACTGGTCCTCAGTTCCTAAAGCAGGCCAAACAACAGGTATCCCCATCAGTGACATTAAGTAAGTTTGACCTTGTTGAACCACAGCACTATGCAGAGATTCACCCAGAAGTCAGCACCCTGACAACTAAGGCTACTGATAGACCTCTCAGTCCACAGAGATTTGAACGGTTCTCCTCATGGAAAACTCTGATAAATGGAATGGCGAAGCTCATCAGCGTGGCACGATGCAGGTCCAGGCTTTCAAAACAAGTCCCTCAAAATCCACAAACACAGGCAAAATTTAGAGTGATCTGGAGTGTTCAACAGTTAGTATTCACGGAAGAAGTGAGACAATTGGAGAGAGGGAAACAAATTTCCGAAGCAAGTCCTCTGTGGAGGTTGAACCCCTTTATCGATCGGGATGGAGTGCTTAGAGTAGGTGGACGGCTCTCTTCAGCTGACCTTCCATATGATGAAAAACACCCAGTCATACTCCCAAAGAGACACCATGTGACAACTTTGTTAGTGAGACATCATCACCAGGAAGTTGCCCACCAAGGTCGCCACTTAACTGAGGGGGCACTTCGCTCAGCCGGTTTGTGGATAATTGGCGCAAGAAAGCTGGTTTCTAGCTTGATCTATGGATATGTCATATGCCGCAAACTCAGAGGAAAGCCTCAAGAGCAAAAGATGTCTGACTTGCCTGAGGATAGGCTTTCCATAGAACCCCCGTTCACCAGAGTTGGTCTAGATGTCTTTGGACCATGGAGTGTAGTGTCACGACGAACAAGAGGAGGCACAGCAGAAAACAAGTGATGGGCAGTGTTGTTTACGTGCCTAGGAACACGAGCAGTGCATATAGAGGTGATTGAATCCATGTCCACCTCAAGCTTTATTAACGCCTTAAGAAGGTTTTTTGCCATACGAGGACCTTCCAAGGTTCTCAGGTCTGACCGTGGAACCAACTTCGTCGCTGCCTGTAGAGAGTTAAGGATCTTTACAGATGACTCAGAGGTCCGAAATTACCTTAGTAATGAAGGCTGCTCATGGACCTTTAATGCACCACACTCATCCCAAATGGGAGGCTCATGGGAAAGAATGATTGGTGTTGCTCGTCGGATCTTAGATGCCATGCTGCTGCAGTCTGGGCCTACCCGTCTTTCTCATGAAGTCCTTGTCACCTTCATGGCAGAAGTGATGGCAATTATGAATGCTCGGCCATTGGTTCCGGTGAGTACAGATCCAGAGTCACCGACAGTCTTGACACCAGCAATGCTTCTTACTCAGAAAGCAAATGTTGTGTCTGCTCCCGAAGGGGTGTTTGACTTGAAAGACCTATACAGGAAACAGTGGCGACATGTCCAATGTCTAGCCGACATCTTTTGGAAACGATGGCGACAAGAATATTTGACAACACTGCAGTCCAGAAAGAAGTGGATCAATGACAACAGGGACATGCAAGTCGGAGACATTGTCTTACTGAAGGATGACCAAACCAAGCGAAATGAATGGCCTATTGGTCTCATTGTTAAGAACATTCCTAGTCAAGATAATAAAATCAGAAAGGTGGAGGTTAGGGTTGTGAAACAAGGTGCTCCACGGATTTACCTACGTCCAGTTTCTCAGCTCATCCTTCTGTTCCCCAAGGAAACTGAAAAGAAAGACTGAGGTATACAGGAAACTAAAAAGTAAAGTAAAAGAAGTAGTGGTATAAAATAATTTATACCAGGCGGGGAGTGTGTTGGTATAACTTTAATGTGGTAATATGCTTTTGTTTGTATGATTTGGCCACAGTTGGTACTTGGGAAGTTGTTATGCCCAGCTAGTTTGCTACAAGTGCTCAGTGGAGGTGAAACTTTTGCCCACGCATGCCTGTAAGTTTTCATTACATACTATAACCTTAACTATCTGATTTGTGATGCATGTGTAATGTGCATATACTGAGTTACTATTTCAGCTGTGTGGTCATTACTCATTTGTAAAGCTACTTGTGTGCTAGCGACTGTATATTAGCATGTGTTTGCTAACTTGCTATGATCAATAATGCTAGTTAACTGAAGGTGATGTTTATGTTTAATTTAGGCAACCTTAAGATTTATGTTTTTTGCTGGTTGTCATGAAAACTAAGTTTCAATTGGTACATTATGTATGTTCAGTGAATGAGAAGGTAATTATCTGTTTTGTGTTTATTTAGTTTTACAAAAAGAAAAGAGAAAGGAGAGTAATGAAAATGGATAAAGGATACCATGTATAAGAAGCCTCAGTAACATGGCCTGTAAACTGGAGATGCAGATCGAAGTAAAGAAGAATCTCAGTTCAAAGCATTCTCTTCTTCTCATTCTGTTCACTGTCTGTCAAACTGGATAAGCTAAATCACGCCCACATCTAGTGAGGACAGAACAAAACTTGACTCCAAATATCTCAATCCAAAGGAACCATTTGGACAAAGATGGACACCAGTTTGTCAACTTGCATTTGAGCACATCATTGAAAAGCTGACAACTGCTCCAGTCCTGGGATTTGCAAACCCCAAGTTGCCATACATCCTCCATACAGATGCTAGCACAACCGGGCTTGGTGCTGCACTGTATCAGGAGCAAGATGGACAGAGTCGCGTCATTGCTTATGCGAGCAGGGGATTGTCATGTAGTGAGGCCAGATATCCAGCCCATAAGCTGGAATTCTTAGCCTTAAAGTGGGCTATCACTGAAAAGTTCAATGACTACCTGTATGGAAACACTTTTACAGTGATAACAGACAACAATCCGCTTCGATACATACTACTTACCACTGCTAAGCTAGACGCCACCAGTTACTGCTGGCTAGCTGCTCTATCCACCTATTCATTTGACATCAAATACCGTGCTGGAAAGCAGAACCAGGATGCAGATGGGTTGTCAAGGAGACCACATGGAGAGTTGACAAATGACAGAGAGTCTCAAGACGAAAGTTTAAGGATTCAGGAATTCATCTCACATCACTTGGCTCCTATGGATGCCATTAAGGCAACTTGTCAGCACCATGCTTTGGTACAGAGGGAATCACCACTCTCTCCTTGTTTCATAGAGTCACTTGCAGTCCATCCAGATGTTGTTCCATCTGACTTTGGTGAAGATGAGGAATTCCTCAATAGCTTTCCCACAATTCCACAATACAGTAACACTAAATTAGCTGAACTTCAACGAACAGATCCTGCAATCAACAGAATTATTACCAGAATCAGGGAATTCTGCTTGTGAGAGCCTAAAGTCAGAGTCGCCAGAACTTCTTTTGATGCTAAAAGAAATGACTCGTTTTGAACTGAAAAATAACGTGCTATACAGGAGACGGCAGTGTGACAACAAAACTGTGTATCAGCTAGTCCTTCCCTATGTGTTAAGATCATCTGTACTCAGTTCCCTTCACGATGAAATGGGACACATGGGAATGGAACGTACTCTTGAGTTGGCCAGAGCTAGGTTTTATTGGCCAAAAATGTCATATGATATTGAACTAAAAGTCAAAACCTGTTCAAGGTGTGTTAAAAGGAAAAGCCAACCAGAAAAAGCTGCACCCCTTGTCAGTATCAAGACTAGCAGACCTATGGAGTTGGTCTGCATGGACTTTCTGTCCTTGAAGCCAGACAGTCATAATACAAAAGACATTCTGGTTATTACAGAGCACTTCACTAAGTACGATGTTGCCATTCCTACAAAAGAAAAGGCCACAACTGTTGCTAGATGTCTGTGGGAGCAGTTCTTTGTTCATTACGGCTTCCCAGAGCGTCTTCACGGTGACTAAGGTTGCGATTTTGAATCACAGATTATTAAGGAGCTTTGTACCTTACTGGGTATAAAGAAAATCAGAACAAGCCCATATCATCCCAGAGGAAACCCAGTGGAGCGCTTTAACCGCACGCTACTCGGTATGCTGGGTACCCTAAAAGCCAAACAAAAGACAAAGTGGCGTGAGTAAACTTTGTCACGTCAATCTTTTCACTCATGCTTACAACTGCACGAGGAACGAGGTCACTGGGTTTTCACCCTACGAGCTCATGTTTGGGCGACAACCTCGGTTGCCCATTGACATAGCCTTTGGCTTACCAATCAGAGAAGGCTCATCCACTTCACACTCGCAATATGTAAAAAAAGTATTTGCACTCATGTCCAGCTCCTCCCCGAACCTAGAGTGAGGTGTATGTAACCCAGTGTTAAAAACGGGATTAAAAGTATAAATATTCATACTCTCACGATGGGAATAAATATTGATAAAAACAAAATTAATTATAATAAATACTGATAAAAAGCATGTAAACATAAGTTTAATATGTACATATGTATATGTGGTATATAGATGGTGTGGGGGCAGGACTTAGTCCTTTAGAGTGTGTTTGTCAGATCCACTGAGCGACCAATCATTGGCCGGTCTGACCCTCCCCCCAGTCTGTGCGCTGCTGAGACACCTGTGCGTGCCTTCGTGTGCCAGTAAGATACGCCAGAGACACAGACGGTGAAAGATCAGTTTACCCGTGCGGCGAAGAAGCTAGCTGGATAGTGAAAGTCCTTTTTTCGGCGAGAATAATAAGAGTGATACTGTATTCCAGAGGCCGTGAGCCAACGTGAGCACTGTGAAGCCCTGTGTAGCATTTGTTGCTTTGCATGGTAAGTCCCAGGCAGTACACGTGCGCTAGCATAGCATGCTACTTGCCGCTAGCTCCGATGCTAACTTCTGTTAGCCATTTTGCAATGAAAGTGCCTTTTCTGAGGCTAAAGCAATTAGCACTGAGTCTGCTGCACTGCATACGAGATGTTCTTTAAAGGTTTATGTCACATTACTGTGGTATTGATGTATAATGTATGGTTTTGTGCGACGTTATGTTAGCACATGTTCACTTTTCTCATGGTGCTAATTATAGTTCTGCACAATTAAGTATTAGCAACGTGAAATTAAGTGCCTTCACCTGCACTGTACTTAGCTGAAACTTGATAAGTCTCAAGCCAATGTGTATTTTTAATGCACTGCTGAGCTATTTTGTATTGTTTTAAATGTGTGTTTCCTATGCACTTTTTCCCTTTGAAATGAGAATAATTTGTTGTACAACATAGAAATTTAGAAGCACTACAAGCAACCAGTAGTAATAAGTTACAGGCATGATAGCTTAAATGTTGAACTACTGTGTTCTGGCCTGGTCCCCAGGTCAGGTTTTTTCCTTTGCTTATTTGGATTGGATTGGTTTTGAGGACCTGAGAAGAATCGAGGATCCCTTTTCCAGTACTGGATGGCGAGCCCAGCCCAAAGAGCCGGATGAACTGGTAGATTGTAACCCGACTGGTTACAAACACACTGAGTGACTACTGAACATTGAAAGACTGAAATTGACTTTTAAAAAAAAGACACAAAAGACAATATATCCTTAGGTCGACCATTTGTGGGGTTTATTTTATTTTGTTTTCAAGAAGCGCGCTCTACTTTTGTTAAATGTGCACAACTTTAATAATTGCTAATAAATGCAATTGTGTTTTCTACACCTACTGTGTACAAGTCCTCTGTTGTCATACACCCTTGGCTCCTACGAATCTAGAACCTGTCTGATCTGGTCCATATTTCCCTTCTGTCCGCGTACTGTGGTTAAAGGTAACTATACTGCCCGCACTACATGCAAAGAAGGCAAGAAGTAGCACTAACAGGTCTAGTATTGCACCACCAGTGTTACATGTACTTACACAGGAGTGGGTTACAAATGTAAAAACAAAGAATAACCTGATTTTTGTTTTTAAGAAAAATGAGAGCCACATATGAGGATATCCGTTTAAAATTTCGATAGAACACTAGCAGTATAATGTCCTCGTAAGTGGATATCAGGCCCCTGTAGAGCAAAATGGAGTATTTTGGTCTAAATAACCCAAAATGTGATGTCCACATATGTGGATGCCAGGTCCTAGGAGGTTAATATTCTGAATGTTCTGCTGGTGAAAGTGCATGTGATTCAGTGAGACAAAGGAAATTATATTGCTTCAATTATCTTTTATTAGAAGCAAGTATCACAGTTGTTACAAGTTAACAGAACTTATGGCCCCTTTTCTCTAAACAAAACAAGACAAAACAAACAAACAAACAAAAAACAAAAAAAATGGGCCCCGATCTGCCAAAAATTAATATTTTCCCAAGATATGCAAGTAAAGGGTGCCAAATTAGTTCAAAATCTTTCACATTGCCATTCATGGTATATCTTATTTTTTCAAGGTGAAGAGTATTTGTAAGCTCTGCAAGCCACATCTTTAACACAGGAACCTCTTTGCCTTTCCAAAGCTGCAGGATCAGTTTCTTTGCGATAATAAGTGCATATGACATAAACCTTTTTTGAGAATGTTGTAAACTTTGTGTTTCTTTGGAAATCCCAAAGATAATTACTGTTGGATTTGGATCAATCTTGTTTTTAAAAATATTAGACAAATAAGTAAAAATGTCACACCAAAAACCCTGAAGCCTTGGACGAAGTGCAAAACTATGTAACAGATTTTCATAATGTGTCATGCATTTTTCACAGAGGGGAGAGCAGTCTGGGTACATTTTGTGAAGTCTTTCCCTTGAGTAATGTAACCTGTGTACAATTTTATACTGAATCAAAGAATGATGGGAATTAATAAAGAGCGTATTTATGTTGCGTAAGACCTCCTGCCAAAAATCTTCCGATAGGGAAATTCCAAATTCCTTTTCCCACTCCTCTTTAATCGAGACAAAGGAAATTATATGAAAAAGCTTACGGAAGAAATGCCAGAATCTTCTCTTGGGTTGCTCACACACTCCAGCTTGTTGTTTGCATGGGGCTTATTTCACAATTCACAATGCAGTGTTAGCAAAACTGAAGCAAGAAAGATTCTCAGCTTGCACAGTGTTGCTTGAAAGACATCCAAAAGTGCCTAAAACTGTCTATATCAAGACACTGAGACAAGGTGGAACAGTTCCTTCTATCTGAGTCTAATTGACTTGAACTGACCTGCCTGTAATGCTTTTAGCCAACATCTAAATATCACAGCATAAAAGTGTGACAGTACCGGAACCTTTTGAGGAATCACCCAGAACATCAACTAAGTGACCTCAACTGCAGCTGATATAGTCCTTGTTATTCAAACATCTGCTTTGATCCTGCTGACAGCAGCATCGAAACAATAGTATAATCTGAAAGCTGTCGACAGCTACCGTTGACTTTCTTCTAGAGCAAGATAGACGACAGACCCATCAGCTCCTGGAAGATTTACTCTTGAACTCTATGAACAACATTTTTCACTGGTAAGTTATCTGTGCATTTACAACAGACAGTTTTCTCTTTCTCTCTTTCTCGTGCTTTGCTTATTTTCTTTAGTCACTTTGTGCAGAACTTATACTGTACAGAAAACTAATTTAGGTTTTATCTTAAGTATTAAGTTACTAGTTATTGCTTTTTTCTGTACTTTTCTGTTTGTGTATATGTTTCTACTCTGTGTATACTGTATACTGTGTCTGTGTCAAGCACTGTTTGCCTGTTGTGACTTTGTATGGGCTGCTATGTGGTGAGGAGAGCTTGTTATACTCTGACAGGGCAAGACCACTGGAGTGAAATGCATGATGGGATTCTCTGATGAGGAGGAAGAGTTTGAATAAACATGCTTGATTTCAGCTCACCCTGCTGTGTGTGTGTGTGTGTGTGTGTGTGTGTGTGTGTGTGTGTGTGTGTGTGTGAGTGAGAGAGAGAGAGACCTTGAGGCATGTCTGTTTGTGCTGTGTTCACTGAAGCTTTTTATTGAAGCCCTCATGAATCTTTTTCCTTCTCAAATATTCACTCCTTCTCTTGTACTGCCTTCATTTCTCCCCTTGGAGACTTCTCAGGTTTATCTTTTAGTCCCTTGCTGACTACCTCTTCAGACCTTATTACTCATTCCCTCTTATCCTAAACTCCTTCTCCACTAGTCTGTCATTCTCTCACGTGGTTTCATATCTATGACATTTTTTTTGAAATGTGGTATCAGTTCTGCTTAATTGTCAAAATGCTGGATGACGGGGAAAGAGATAAAGACAGTTTCACTCTCATGTTGTTTGGTTAATCTAAAGAGAAATGCCATACACATTTTGTTTTCTCAGAGGTACAATTTGCTAAAGTAATGCAATGCAGACCAACTGCTGATTCAAGCTGTCTTAAGTTTTTTATGTTCCCCTTAGTAGTATTAATTACCTCTGCTCAAAACAGTCCAGAGAGATTTAAATGTAAGACCAGCCCTTAAATGTCGACAGTGTAGGAAGCACTGCACTAAAATTTCAACCATGTCTAAAATAAAGAAAATGCAGCAGATTTACAAGAAGAGAATAACACAGAGAAGCAAAGAAAGAACCATAAGGTGGGTTCAGAAAGTCTGTCACCACTAAAATATATATTTATGAGTTGTTTTTTAAAAAATATATACATATTTTGGTAACGTTTGCTTGGAAAATTGATATTAATTTTATTTATACAGCGCCAAATCACAACAACAGTCTTTATATTGTTATTATTTTTCCTTGACCTGGAAGGAGACAAAGGTCCTTGGGAGGGTTGCTTGAGAAAGGGCATAAAAATCAGTTCCAAATAGTTATGGATCAGAGCCACTTTGTTGTATCCACTTTTCTTGTGGTTCCTCTTAGTTCAACAATCCATTGTTTTTTCCTGGTGGATGCATTTTCAGTTCATTTCCATTTAAATCAGTTCACTGGGTGCTTTATTGGAATGGAATAGTTATTTGACACATTGCCAAAGCATACATGGGCCAAATTAGGCCCATTCATTTGTAAGATGAATTGGCCTCATTTTTTTAAGATGGCGCCGGTGAGGTCGGCTGCCGTCACGACTGCTTCGACCACTTTTTCTTTGTCTTTGTTTTTTAAGTTAGTTTTCAGCGTTTCTAAATCGGCAAAATCATCACCATTGGGTACATTAGGTATGACAGTGACACTCTTGTTTCTATTGGTATACAATGTACTCACAATTCGAAGTTTTTAACTCCGGATCCGAGCTGGCCGAGTGAGATCTTGAGGGAGAACAAAGGGAAGCGGCGGCTGCCTAGAGGGAAGCGAGCCGGCGTCAGGAACAGGCTGAGAGCTCGTGCACACTGCACACCTCTGCCTAGCATCCTGCTCGCCAACGTCCAGTCACTGGAGAACAAGCTTGATGACCTCAGGGCCAGGATAAAGTTCCAGAGAGACATTCGGGACTGCAATCTCCTCTGCTTCACCGAGACATGGCTGAACCCAGCGGTGCCGGACCACGCCATCCAGCCGGCCGAGTTCTTCTCGGTTCACCGCATGGACAGGACACGGGACTCGGGGAAGTCAAGGGGAGGCGGCCTGTGTTTAATGGTGAACAACAACTGGTGCAACAGTGCGAACGTTGTTCCTCTCACATGCTCCTGCACACCAAATCTGGAACTACTGTCCATCATGTGTCGTCCTTTTTATCTACCTCGGGAATTTACATCGGCCATTGTAAGTGCCGTTTATATTCCACCACAAGCAGACACGGTCACCGCCTTATGCGAGCTGCATGAGGCACTCACACAGCACCAGACACAACACCGGGACGCTGCGCTTATTGTGACGGGGGACTTTAATAGTGCCAACCTCAAACGCGCAGCGCCGAACTTTTATCAACACATCACCTGCCCCACCAGAGGTGAAAGGACACTGGACCACTGCTACACTACGGTCAAGGACGGCTACAAGGCACAATCCCGCCCTCCGTTTGGCAAATCCGATCACGCCGCCATCTTCCTCATGCCAAAATACAAACAAAGGCTAAAACAGGAAGTTCCGGTTCAGAGGAAGATCGCGCGCTGGACTGATCAATCGGTGGCCGTGTTAAAGGACGCACTCGATGACGCAGACTGGGGCATGTTCAGAAACAGCTCCGATGATGATGTCAATGTGTTTACGGAAGCGGTTGTGGGATTCATCGGGAAACTAGCGGATGATACCGTGGAGACAAAGACTTTCGCAACATTTCCCAACCAGAAGCCGTGGGTGGATAAAACCATCCGCGACGCTTTGAGATCCCGCACCGCTGCCTACAACACGGGACTCATGACGGGGGACATGGACCCGTACAAAGCCACGTCATATAACGTGCAGAGGGCGGTGAAAGAGGCGAAGCAGCGCTACGGGAGGAAACTAGAGTCACAACTCCAACAGAGTGACTCTAGGAGCCTGTGGCGGGGACTAAGGACAATAACGGACTATAAAGCACCAACAACCGGTATGACGAACGCGGCCGTGACTCTGGCAGACGAGCTGAACACTTTCTATGCTCGCTTCGAGGCTGCAGCTAAGGACTCCAACAATGCTAGTGCTAGCGGCGCTAACGACTGCAGACAGGAAGATACTGCCAGCACTGGAAACGTGCTCGTCATCTCCGAGCATGAAGTAAGGAGAGCCTTCAAGAGAGTGAACACCAGGAAAGCAGCAGGACCAGACGGCATCCCAGGTCGTATCCTCAGAGACTGCGCATACCAGCTAGCTCCTGTGTTCACTGAGATATTCAACATCTCTTTATCTCAGTTGGTGATCCCCACATGCTTCAAAGAGTCCATCATTGTTCCTGTCCCGAAGAAACCCCACCCTACTTCTCTCAATGACTATCGCCCTGTAGCCCTCACGTCAGTAGTGATGAAGTGCTTTGAACGCCTGGTCAGAGACTTCATCATTTCTTCACTACCAGACACACTGGACCCACTACAGTTCGCTTACCGTCCAAATCGTTCCACAGACGATGCCATCTCTCATCTCCTCCACACATCACTCACTCACTTGGACACTAGAAGGGGGAATTATGTTAAAATGCTCTTCATAGACTACAGCTCTGCATTTAACACCATAATTCCCTCCACACTCACCACCAAGCTGGAGCATCTGGGACTCAGCTCATCTATGTGTCAGTGGATCTCCAACTTCCTAACTGGCAGACCACAGGCAGTAAGGATGGGCGGACATGTCTCAGCCTCCACCACTCTCAGCACTGGAGCCCCCCAGGGGTGTGTTCTGAGCCCCCTGCTGTACTCTCTGTACACATATGACTGCGTGGCCACTACCAGCTCCACCACCATCATCAAGTTTGCTGACAACACCGTCGTGGTGGGCCTGATCTCTGATAACAACGAGACGGCCTACCTGAAGGAGATTAGGAATCTGGAGAACTGGTGCCAGAGGAACAACCTCCTTCTAAACGTCAGTAAGACAAAGGAGCTGATAGTGGACTTCAGCACTAAGCAGGAGAGGAACTACCAGACCCCCGTCATCAACGAGTGCCCAGTGGAGAGAGTGGACAGCTTCAAATACCTCGGAGTTCACATCACGCAGGACCTGTCATGGTCCTGTCACATCAACACCGTGGTGAAAAAGGCCCGTCAGCGTCTCTACCACCTCAGACGCTTGAGAGACTTCCAACTGCCCTCCAAGGTGCTCAGGAACTTTTACTCGTGCACCATAGAGAGCATCCTGACGGGAAACATCTTAACCTGGTTCGGGAACAGCACCATGCAGGACAGACAAGCTCTACAGAGGGTTGTGCGGTCAGCTGAGCGCACCATCCGCTCCGAGCTCCCTGACCTGCACTCGATCTACAGCAGGCGGTGCTGGACCAAGGCCAGGAAGATCGTGAAGGACCTCAGCCATCCCAACAACGGACTGTTCTCTCTGTTGAGGTCAGGAAAGCGATTCCGCTCCCTGAAGACCAACACAGAGAGACTGAGGAGGAACTTCTTCCCGCAGGCGATACGGTCTCTCAATCACACCACCACACAGTACTGACCCACACATATGGTTCTTACACACACACTGGACTTTCTGGACATTGTTATCACTTAAATCACTTTAAGCATATTTGCACTGCACAAGACAAATGTGGATTGCACAACACTGGTCACTACATTCTTCATTTCCAGTTAATACTTGTACAGCTGCTGTTATTGTGTGTGTGTATATATATATATTTATTTATTTATATTTCTTCATACATTCTTATATAGTTCTATACTGTGTATTGTGTATTTTGTTGTACAGTTATTTTATTTTCAACTTTAATTTACATATTTTATCTTATTCTTTCCCAGTTAAATTTACCCTTCATTCTAATTTGTGTTGTACAGTTATTTCATTTTTAACCTTAATTTTTTATATTTTATTCCTTCCTAGTTAAATTTACACTTAAATTTTTCATATTTATTTCTTATCTTATTCATAGCCCTTTCCTTTTTTTCTTTAGGTCACGAGCTGTTGTCTAACCATTTCACTGCATATCGTACTGTGTATGACTGTGTACGTGACAAATAAAAATTTGAATTTGAATTTGAAAATACCAATCAAGCCAGAGAAGTGGTGGCCAGTAAACTGACTATTGTTAACCATTTCCTTAACTGTACAGCAGTTACATTTCACAGTTAAAATTCCCAGCACACAAATAAGAGACTCTGAGGCCAAGGTTTAAATGTGATGCATGTTTTAAATTTAAGAAATTTTAATTTAATTCTGTATTTCTGCTGCTTTTAAAATATTTAAGTATTTCATCACCCAGTCCCCCTCCTGACAAACAAGGCATTACACTTGTTGTAGAGTTCCGCTGATAGTCTTCCTTTGAACGATGGTGAGGACTAGAAGGGAGGCGGGTTCCTTTCTCCTCATGCTGAGCTGAGAACAGCAATCTGATTCTCCTCATAAGATCCCCACTGTGACTTGAACTTGGCTTGATTCCCCCTGATATGAGCCCTGCTGGGCTTCTTTGTTTGGGTCAACACACGTGAGACATATTTTTGGTGAAATAGGATGATAAACAGAGAATAAGCGGAATTCTTTACTGCTGCATTGTAGAAAGCATGTTTAGCATCTTAACATAATTTAGTTTTTCCTACTTTAGAGTGTGTGACTGTGTAACTAAGGTTAATCTGGCTGTGCCCCCCTTCCCTCATTTGATTCAATTCAATTCAGTTCAATTCAATTTTATTTATAGCGCCAAATCACAACAACAGTTCCCTAAAGGCACTTTATATTATAAGATAGACCCTACAATAATACAAAGAAAACAGAGTGGCGACAGTGGCCAAAGCATTGTTATAATGGTTCCACTCTGAGTGTCCTAGTGAGTGAAGAATACCACAGATGAAATATCTTCACACTCACATAAACTATTATGTGCCAATGAAATGTTGAGTATGATAAATGTCTTTTTCACTAAGCAGTCAAAGGTTATTGTAATGTGTCAGACCTTAGAGTTGTTCTCCTGGCATTCCTTCAAATGAAAAATATTTATTTGAAGGAATGATGATTTATTCATCTATAGAGAATGTATGTTTATTGCATTATAATGACAAATAATTGATTGATACTGCATGAAATATATTTAAAGTAATTTAAAATATTTGTCTCTACAGAACATCTTGGTCACGATTTATTAAAGGTGGAGATAAGCCAGTCAAAGGTTATTCCCCTGCTGTCACTGTCATTGTCACTTTAGTATGGTTAAATTTCCTCCCACCCTAACAAAAAAGAAATCACAATAACAGTTAATAATGAATATTACTCTAAGTTCAAGTGATATCTGTGTGAGGAGCGGCAGCATTATTGCTGCAGAGCCCAAATATTTAATCTTCGTCATGGTTCTGGGTCATTTGACCCAGCATGTTGAGTGTATTGTGTTTTGTAATGTTTTAGTTTTCTATTATTCAGTATTGAGTTTTAGTTCCCTTTTGTTTTCTGATGTTATTTGTATTTCATGTTTTTGTGTTGCTGTCTCTTTATTATTTCTTGTCTCCCCTGTCTGTACTTTCATGTGCTCCACAGCTTGTCATGTCCCTCTCTCTCCCTCCACGTCCCTCTTTCCTTTGCTTTCTTTGTTTCGTCTCCGTCAACTGTTTTCCATGTTCCATTCTTTCTGTCTCTCCCCCATTGTCTTCCCAGTCTCTCCAGTTTCCATGAGTGTTCCTTCCTCCCGGCTCCCAGATTAAGTTGTGTGATTTAGCATTCATCTTAGTGTTTCCCGTTTTACTTTGACCGTCTCACATCCTTTGTGCAGTTTGTCGTTAGGTCTATTCATCTCAGCCGTGTTCCCATGTGTTTCCACTCTCCCTAATTACCCTCGTGTGGATTTATTGTGTCAGTTTCCTTCTGTTTATTGTCAGATCATCTGTTCTCCTTACGCTATGTCTCCGTTCACCATGTGCCACATTTCAGGTTATTATATTCAAGTGTTTCCCATGTCCAGGTTTTATGTTCTGTATTCTTTGTGTTTAGGTTAGTTTAGCTTTCCCCGTTCACTTATATTTTAGCTCCATCCTGTCTTTTTGGTTCTCTGTTCTTTTCAGCCTTAATTAAACAAGTAAATTAAAATAAGTTTGTTTTCACGCCTGGTTTTTGTCTGCTTTTGAGTGTACTCCACACACCGACCTTACGGCCCTGACAGTTATTTGTGTTGATAATCTCTGACCTGAATGTTCTGACTGTTCTGCAACCTGTTTTCAATTAGTTTTGTTAATTACATTTTTTTTTAATTCCTAAGCATTGATTCAGTGATTTAATTAATTTTTTCCATCAGTGTAGAAGTTCATAGGCTGATGGAACAGGCCAAATGGTATATGTAAAGTCATCTTTAAAAAGCATCATTCACGACCTGTTATGTTTTATATACATGCTAAATAAATCAAATGTTCCTATTAAGAAAGAAATATTGGATGGTATTTTTAAAGGGCACTGGCATTGTAGAAAAGACTAACACTTAAAAAGTTCATCCCAAAATCAACAAACACAACAAAACAGTCTATGAATGGCAGCATATACTCATTATTAAAAGACAAAGTTTACCTTTTTGTTACCTTCTTTGTTGCCTAGTGACAAATTCCATCCCAAGTGGAGGTGGTTTTTAAAAAGCTGGAAAAAGGAAGCACTTAAGAGTATCTTTGGTGGGCAGCAGAGTTGTTTGCATTTATTTTTGTGTGCTGGTGCTTCTGAGTGGCTTTGCCGTCATGAGTGAAACTGAACTGATCATAGTAGCTTTTGATCTATTAAATCTTGAACTAAAATGAAGCAAATAAAGACACAATCTCACGAGAAATTTGACATCTATCTAAAAATCGAGTTTTCTATTTTTATCAATTTTGCATTGCTTCATTGGTCTAAAGGTATGATTCTCAGACACAATGTGATAACCACAGTTCAAATCCCTGGAAAGCAAAAGGCATGCTACATGTACAGGATGAGCTCCTTGCACTGGGGAAAGCAAAAATGTAATTAAAAAGTGTGTCAGGCGTTTTTACACACACATTTTTAATTTACTTTTACTTTTTTTACAGAAAATGGATTTCAACCTAATGGAAGAAATCAGCTCATGAAATCATTTAGTGCTGGATGATTATAATTTGTTAAGTTGGTAACATTATTGCAGATGTAATATCACTCTAAGAGACCAAATAGAAGAGTAATTGGTAGACAGGAATACAAAGAAACCGAAGAGATGCGAAAGGTAATTAATAAGAAAAGACGAGGAGGAAAAACAGAGATTGTGTGAATGATACAGGATAAGGTTGATGGCCTTTCCCTGGTTGTAAATATGGTTTGATTTGGTGATTTATTCATGGTGTTGATTTATTCAGCTCCAGTGCAAAACATCACTCTCTGACTGCTTCTCTATCAATAATACAATACAATAATACTATGCTTCTGGAGACAGGCAAGTGCATGTGTGTGTGTCTGGGAAAATGAGCTGCATCATGCATACACCAGTAAGATGAGACAATGCTGAAACAACCCAGACAGTCGAGGCTTTCCTTTGACAGCCAACTGGAACTTTTCTCTGGCCTCCCCTGTGTTTCAGTTTCAACTTCTTATAGCAAAGCCTCGTTTGCACAAAAATATAATAAAAATATAATATTTATGATGGATATGATTATAATATTTATAATTTTTCAATATAATATACATTTTTTTATTTAATTTTGAATTTATTACATTTTATCAGTATGTTCAGATATCAGAATTTTGTTTTAACACACACACGCACAATATATATAACCTTCTTGTGTATCTATAGGGATAAAATCAAGGCACTTGAGGTTAATTACAGGTGATTCACTTACCTGTCAGAAATTCAGACTGCTAACTTGACTGATATAGCATTATGTTGTCTTGTCAGACGTTGCCTGCTTCTTCCCATTACTCATAAGGTGTCCTGTGGCAATCACGGCCATGGATACAGTCAACCAGACCTAGACAGGGAAAATCAAGTAAACAGAAGACAAGTAGTTTATTGGCTAACGTTCATAAAAAAACAATAATATAAACTTCAAGAATATAAGAGCCCCAAAACAAGACAGAGAGGAATAAATAAATAAAAAATCAAATAAACTTACATACAAACTGGAGCAACTGGAACTAAGAATTAAAGTCTGTAAATGTTTAAAAATATCCATCCATCCATTCGCATCCGCTTATCCTTTTCAGGGTTGCGGGGGGCGCTGGAGCCTATTCCAGCTGTCATAGGGCGAGAGGCAGGGTACACCCTGGACAAGTCGCCAGTCTGTCGCAGGGCTAACACACAGAGACAGGCAACCATTTGCACTCACATTCACTCCCGCAGTCACACCTATGGGCAATTTAGATTAATCAGTTAACCTATCCCCACAAAGTGCATGTCTTTGGATGGTGGGATGAAGCTGGAGTACCCGGACATGTTTAAAAATATATAAAGATAAACATTTTATACAATAAGCTTTTCAAGATTCAAACTGTGAATATTTAAAAATAAACAAGTCCAGAATTCAAAACCCTGAGTCTAAAACCAAAATCATGACAAAGTGATAAAGACCCTCTTTGGTATTACATATCACCACATAATAAGACAAAAATCATCTGAACCTTGGCAGGTTCTGAAGTTAGAAGCACTGTTTGATGAAGGATAAATTCTCTCTGAATTATCTTCCATGCTGTGGATATTTAATAATAATAATAATAATAATGGATACTTTATTGATCCCCATGGGGAAATTACTTGTTTTTCTCTGCATTTGACCCATTCACTCAGTGAAGCAGTGGGCAGCCCACTAAGCAGGCGCCCGGGGAGCAGTGTGTAGGGACGGTACCTTGCTCAGGGGTACCTCAGGGTAGCCGTTAAGTGGATTCGAACCGCCGACCTTCCGATCATGGGGCGACCACTTTACCTACTGAGCTATCCCTGCTGCCTGCCCAGTGTTAACAAAGTGTTTGGAGTTCTATACACTATCCAGCCATGATTTTACACTTAGAAAGTTGCTCCTGAGAAACTTTAAAGGCTTTTGAAGCTTCCACTGAGTACACACTCCATGTATATGCTTATTAGTCAACAATGTTCTGCAACCGAGACACTACCAGATACACCGTATCAGAGGGCAGGCAGTTCATTTTCTGAAGGGCAATCATTAGGAACTGAGACATTTGTGAAGAACCTATAAGCCTATAAAGCAATAAAATTGATATTCTGCAGAATTGAGTTCAGTTTATTGGTACAGCCTTCCACAACAGCTCCAATTTTCTCATGTGGCCCTTTCGGAAAATTACTTGCCCAGCCCGGCACTACATGGATAAAAGTATTGGGCCACTTACATATTACACATATGGGAGGTGATTGGTCATGGAAACCCATGGCATGAAACTCCTCAAAGGAAGTTTGGAACTCTGCAGTTACTAATTTATTTGTGTTTTATTTTACATGTTAATTGTCATATCACATTGATATGCCATGACATTATTATGTTTCATGTATGAACTTATTCAGTCTAGATGATCTGCTCTCCTGACCTACAGCCACCAAATTATTATTATTATTATTATTTTTTTAAATTATACCCCATATCTGTATGTTGTATATATATTTCGACTGTTGTTAGAGACAGTAACTTTTTCTCCAAAAACATGGTTATCACCTAAACACTATTTTCAAAATCCCAGTGTGTGTGTGTGTATGTTTATATTTGTATCTGAGAGAGAAAGTGATGGGATTACTCTTGTTATGTGGAATCAGATGTGCTCTGTTTGTCTGCTTTGTGTCAGTGGGAGAGGCTGGTCCCAGTCAAAATGTGGGATCAGTGTCAGGATCAGTCAGAATCTTGCAGACTTTTTTGGACATGGTCAACTTAGCATTGAATTTCTGCGTACACTTATCTTTGTATAGTTTGCACTGGTGGATATGTAGTGTTTGTCAGTCTACTAGTCTTTTTGTAAGCTTCTCTCTCAAATGTGGGATATCTGTGAGTAGCTGTAGCCATCACAGACTGGGTGTGTGTTTTTCATTATCAAAAGGTAAGAGATACTTATTGCTTACATTTATCACATATTTGGAATATTTTTTTTCCTACAGCAGTATCTCAACTACAACAACAGCATTACAAATGAATAAAACAGGACACTTTAAAATCATCAAAGCAAAACAGATTTTAAAAGGCAATAAAAAGTTTAAATTGTCATTAGCTTGCTGTGCAGAAGCAGGAAGTTGGACCCAAGTGCAGGACTCTGGAGACAAGCGTGAACGTCACAGGAAACTAAATACAAAATACAAAACGATGGCATGGAAGGCATATACCACAAACTTAGAACTAGAAACTAGGAATTAAACACTACTGCAGAAACACAAAGCACAATGCCGAAGGGGATTAAATGACAACAACTTGGCAATGAACAGTAGATAAAAGAGGGAATCAGGGCAGAGAGGACACACCTGGGAAACACAGCTGAATATAATCTGAGTGACAAGGAGCAGGAAGCAAAACTGAACTGAACTTCCTCCAAACCATCAACATGTCTTTTAGACTCCATTCCTACAAAACTGCTCAAAGAAGTCCTGCCATTAATTAATTCTTCAATCTTAAATATGATCAACCTATCTTTAATAATCAGCTATGTACCACAGGCCTTCAAGGTGGCTGTAGTTAAACCTTTACTCAAAAAGCATCTCTAGACCCAGCAGTCGTAGCTAATTATAGGCCAATCTCCAACCTTCCTTTCATATCAAAAATCCTTGAAAGAGTAGTTGTCAAACAGCTAAAAGATCATCTGCAGAGGAATGGCTTATTTGAAGAGCTTCAGTCAGGTTTCAGAGCTCATCACAGCACAGAAACAGCTTTAGTGAAGGTTACAAATTATCTTCTTATGGCCTCTGACAGTGGACTCATCTCTGTGCTTGTCCTGCTAGACCTCAGTGCAGCATTCGATACTGTCGACCATAATATCCTATTAGAGTGATTAGAACACGATGTAGGTATTACAGGTACTGCACTGCAGTGGTTTGTATCATATCTGTCTAATAGACTCCAGTTTGTGCATGTAAATGGAGAGTCCTCTTCACACACTGAGGTTAATTATGGAGTTCCACAGGGTTCAGTGCTAGGACCAATTCTGTTTACATTATACATGCTTCCCTTAGGCAGCATCATTAGAAGACATAGCATACATTTACACTGCTATGTAGATGACACCCAGCTCTATCTGTCCATGAAGCCAGATAACACACACCAATTAGTTAAACTGCAGGAATGTCTTAAAGACATAACGACCTGGATGGCTGCTAACTTTCTGCTTCTTAATTCAGATCAAACTGAGGTTATTGTACTCGGCCCTGAAAATCTTAGAAATATGGTATCTAACCAGATTCTTACTCTGGATGGCATTACCTTGGCCTCCAGTAACGCTGTGAGGAACCTTGGAGTCATCTTTGACCAGGACATGTCCTTCAACGCACATATTAAACAAATATGTAAGACTGCTTTCTTCCATTTGTGCAACATCTCCAAAGTTAGAAATATTCTGTCTCAGAGTGACGCTGAAAAACTAGTTCATGCATTTATTACTTCCAGGCTGGATGACTGTAATTCATTATTATCAGGATGTCCAAAAAACTCACTGAAAAGCCTTCAGCTAATCCAAAATACTGCAGCAAGAGTCCTGACAGGGACTAGAAAGAGAGAGCAGATTTCTCCTCTTTTGGCTTCCCTTCATTGGCTTCCTGTTAAATCCAGAATTCAAAATCCTGCTCCTCACATACAAGGTCTTAAATAATCAGGCCCCATCTTATCTTAATGACCTTGTAGTACCATATCACCCTATTAGAGCACTTCGCTCTCGCACTGCAGGCCTACTTGTTGTTCCTAGAGTATTTAAAAGTAGAATGGGAGGCAGAGCCTTCAGTTTTCAGGCCCCTCTTCTGTGGAACCAGCTTCCAGTTTGGATTCGGGAGACAGACACTATCTCTACTTTTAAGATTAGGCTTCAAACTTTCCTTTTTGCTAAAGCATATAGTTAGGGCTGGACCAGGTGACCCTGAATCCTCCCTTAGTTATGCTGCAATAGACGTAGGCTGCCGGGGGATTCCCATGATGCATTGAGTTTTTCCTTTCCAGTCACCTTTCTCACTCACTATGTATTAATAGACCTCTCTGCATTGAATCATATCTGTTATTAACCTCTGTCTCTCTTCCACAGCATGTCTTTTATCCTGTCTTCCTTCTCTCACCCCAACCGGTCACAGCAGATGGCCCCGCCCCTCCCTGAGCCTGGTTCTGCCGGAGGTTTCTTTCTGTTTAAAGGGAGTTTTTCCTTCCCACTGTCGCCAAAGTGCTTGCTCATAGGGGGTCATATGATTGTTGGGTTTTTCTCTGTATGAAGCGCCTTGAGGTGACTTTTGTTGTGATTTGGCGCTATATAAATAAAATTGAATTGAATTGAATTGAATTGAACATAGCACACACGAAATGAGAGGCTATCACAATAAAATAGACCAAAGACAAAAATAAACACAGAGACATGATTGACGGGAAACAAGACAAACTACAGAGACAGGCTACAGAGGGACCAAACAGACATGTGGACATGGCTGGGCTGGGGAAACACAAGGCAAACAAACATGGAGCAAAGACTACATAGACGGGATGCTAGGGTGCACACAGAGGCAAGACCAAGACAGCCTGAGCCCAAAAACAAACAGAAGCACTGATAAACATTAATCACTAAACTAGAAAGCTCTGGGAAATACTAGACACAAGTAGACATTGAATGAAATCACAAAATAAAGGCAAAAATAAATCAAGAATCCATCCATCCATCCATTCATTCGCTTCCGCTTATCCTTTTCAGGGTCGCGGGGGGTGCTGGAGCCTATCCCAGTCATAGGGCGAGCGGCGGGGTACACCCTTTGAATTTCTCAAAACTAAATTATTGTTTTCTTTTTGAGAAATAAATCAAGAATCCATTTCTCAAAAAGAAAACAATAACACATTAATATTCAAAAGACTAACAACACTAAACACTGGGTCAAAGAACTAGAACTGTGTAAATTACTGAATTTAGTACAGAAATACATTACAGTGCCACTAGGAAATATGTGTTCAGGCTACACGTTGGAACAAATAACAAAAATGTTTTTTACTCATTGTATAGTACAAAAAAATGCTCGCAAAACAGAAAAAAAGGGGCAAACTGCATAATTACAATTCCTGGACTGGCACCAAGTGGCCCACAGGCTTGGGAGCACTGTATAGCCAATTATATTAAAAAAAAACCTGTTGATTTATAGAAAGAACAGTGTTTAGCTCAAGCTCAGCAGCTCATTTATTTCTGGGCTACAATTCCCTCATTCACTCATATACATCGTATATATCAAATTAATCCCAAACAAAAATAAATAAAATGACATGAAGCATTCTTTCTAAAGCAAAATAAATACAAATGAATTCAAAATAATTAACATATCATAATTCAAAATGACCAGCTTAACATTCACACAACCTTTCTACAACATTCACATGATACACCATTAGTCTTGAACTCTTACTATTATAGTCAATAGCTAAAAGTAGAAAACAGTTATTAAAAATAAAGAAAACATTGGTCTTATTACCAACAACAACAATATGCAGATCCCAAAAAGGAAGAAAGAAATGATAGAAACAGGAACAACCGCAGTAAACTCACTGCTGGAGGCACTTCTTAAAACAAAGGGATAAATGTTACTGATGATAAACTGTGGAGATTAAAGCTGTTAATGCTCATATTTTCCATGTACTGACTGTATAACATCACAAAATGGGGGCAGCATTTTTTGGATTTAAACAAGTTGTTGGCAATACTATAATATAGTAACTGTGTGGCACAGAGCAGATGAACAGGTACAGGCAGCTGCTTCCATGTCTGTGCAAACACAGTGTATGAGAGAGAGTGAAAAAAGGAAAAGGTTGTACCAGTCAAAAGTCTAAATTTTGTTGTTTCTGCTTCGGCTACTATACCCTCCACAAAAGATGAGTTAGTGAAATTGTACTTCAACACATAAAGTGTGGTAACAAATATGAGGATGCTGCAAAGATGGTGCAGAAAGCTGCATCTGGTAAGATGGAAAAACCACAAAAACCTGAAAGAGTTGGCCGTTTTTTTACAAAATTAAGTGGTTGGGAATGGACAGAGGCAAGGATAAAGATAGTTACACCCTATAGCCCCTTTTCCATTAGTACTTACTCGGATCGACTCATCACGGTTTGCCACAGTGTTTTCCGTTAGGTCTTAGTACCTGGTAACAGGTACTTTTTTAGTACCCGCTCGGCCGGGCTTCCAAGCAAAGACTTCCCTTGCTAGCAAGTAAAAGATGTTCATCTTGTTTTTGTCGTTAACGAGAATAAGTTTCTAAACCAGCGGGGCTTGTGGAAACACAGACCCAACATTTATTGGGTCCTTAGGTCGCTGGTTCAAATCCGGCTCGAAGGACCAAATAAATGTTGGGTCTGTGTTTCCACAAAACTTATTCTCGTTAACGACAAAAACAAGACAAACATCTTTTACTTGCTAGCAAGGGAAGTCTTTGGTCAAGAACCAGCTCTTGGAGCTCACGCTCCTAACCTGTCTCATGCCCAAAATCCTTCAAAGAGCAGCTTCCCTCGCAGCTATTTATTGACAAACTGTTACAGTTCACACAATACACATCACAGCACCTCCCTCGGTAAACCCCCCTTGGTTACAAAGACAAGGCACTATGTGTGTGTATGTGTGTGCACATGTATGCATGTGCAAGAAAGTGTGTGTGTGTGTGTGTGTGTGTGTGTGTGTGTGTGTGTGCGTGCGTGTGTGTGTGTGTGTGTGTGTGTGTGTGTGTGAGAGACCTCCTGCTGACCAAAAGGGTCATAAAAGCAGGAAGCAACATCACAAGAAACAGATCTTTCAGATAGGATGTTTCTGCATAAAACCTCCCCCAGCACAGAGTGGCTGGAGAGGTGCTCAGGATCAAAGGAATGTCTTGATCCTACTGCTTAAACCAAGACTGTACAAATTTAAGAACATAATGACAACATTCAACAATTAGACTTAACAAATGGTTAGAACTGAAAACTAATGACATGACCTTTAAAAAGTTTTCAAAAATGACAGACATTTAAAGTTTAATAATCATGTGTATCTCATTGCATCCTCAGCCATTTTAAGCTGATCTATACGATATTTTCAAACCTGCAGTTTTTTGTCACATACAGTTTTTGTAGTTGAAGTATTAAGGGAGTTTCTGTATTGCTCTCTACTCCCATGTCTACCACTCTTACCTGCAGTCTATCTGTTCAAAATGTATTTTCTTCTCTTCTCCATTACTTTTCTTTCATCAACACATCTGTCTCAAAATTATTCCACTACAAAACAAACACGCTGCTTTTTTGTTTTGTCTTTTCTGTGCTCCTTTTCCCTGCATTGTCAACCCCACCATTTGTGCTTAAGTAGCCTCTTCTGTCTTCCCCTGTTTCATCTCTTGTTTGCTGCCACTCTCTTGCCAGTAATTGTCTGTCTTTCTAGAGTCTTGCTGGGCACCAGATAAGAGCTTTTCACACTACAAATGACAAGTACTCAGGAGGAGGTTCATTCCATTCGCAAACAATGATCTGTAAAAGCACACTGGATGACATGTAAAATAAGCACTCTGCAAAGACCGCCTGGGCAGACCTGAAATAGACAATTCAACGCACCACTTACCGACACATTCAGCCAATTTGTACTTGGATGGAATATGTACAATGTAGGGAGACTATGAGTAAAAAATGCATTATTTTTGTACAGCATTTCATGGGTTTTTAATGGTTCACAATACTAAAAGAGACGTTTGAGCAGTACAGAAAATAAGAGGTTTGTCCCTAAGTTCAAAATTCAGAGGCAAAAAGTGCCCAGCAAGAACTGACAAACACAGAGATGAGGAACCACTTGACACAAAAGCTACTAAATATGACATGCAACTACATTGTTGTATAACATTCCACCTTCTTTCCAGCACTGCACTTGTGTACATAAGTTTGTAAATTTATTTGTTGTGGTGATTTTATTTATTAAGTTGTCTTCATCACTGGAATGTCTCAGTGGGACTTTGCTGTATGGTCACGGATGCTCAAACAGATGCTAAGCAAAGAAAAACAAATCTATATGGCACAGATACAGAAACAGCTAAACAACTCTTTGATTCAGCCACCCATTTTCTTCTGCTCATCTGGGTGTCGGGGGAGGCAGCCTAAACAGAGAAGCCCAGACCTCCCTCTCCCACCTCCTCCAGCTTGTCTGGGGGAACACCAAGGCGTTCCCAGGCCAGCTGTATAATCTCTCCACCGTGTCATGGGTCTGCCCCGGTGCCTCCTCGTGGTGAGACATGACCATAGGTGAGGGTGGAGACGTAGATCAACCGTTAAATTGAGAACTTCACTTTTACACTCTCTCTTCACCACGACAGACATCATCTGTCAAACATCTTGACAGACAGCATCTGCAGCCACAGCCCCAATCCATCTGTCGATCCCCCGGTCCATTCTCCTGTTACACGTGAACAAGACCCTGAGATACTTAAACTCCTCCACTTGGGGCAGGAACTCATCCCTGACCTGGAGTGGGCACTCCACCCTTTTCTGGCTGAGGACCATGGCCTCAGATCTGGAGGTGCTGATTCCCACTGAACCGTTCCAGTGCAAGCTGGAGGCCATCACCCAGTGAAGCCAACAGAACCACATCATCTGCTAAAAGCAGAGATGAGATTCTGAGACCACCAAAGTGAAAGCCTTCCACCACATGGCTACATCTAGAAATTCTGTCCGTAAAAATTACCAACCGAATCGGTGACAAAGGTCAGCCCACCTTTGCGTGGGTGATGGATTCTTTCATTCAATTCAGTTTTATTTATAAAGCACCAACTGAAGTCACTTCAAGGTGCTTTATATGGTAAGGTAAAGATTCTACAATAATTGTCCAACAATTAGGTCACTCTTTATGAAGAAGCACTTGGCAATGTTGTGAAGGAAAAACTCATTTTTAACAAGAAGAAACATCCAGGAGAACCAGGCCTCATGGAGGGACAGTCCTCTGCCTAAACACATTAAACTTTTAGATCTTGTTAGATGGATTTACAATACTGGGACAAGAGGATCCATGAAGTACAGGGTGCAGAAAAGGCACTGCAAATATGCCTATAATGACACATAATATGAGCCATTAACAGGATCTAATGGGGCCGAACCCCCAGAAGACTCATCAGTGGAAAGGAAGATAAGATTTCTTTACATTATTCTGTGAAAGCTCTACTTTCCATTTGAGTCAAAATATAAAGGCCAAATGAAGCCACTGTGCCATAATGATGTCCGCACCATCTGCCACTTTCCCCCTCAGCCTTATTCTGCTTATACACAAAATGCAAAAATAAAACAATGCATTGTGTATGGCATCCGTATATGTGTAGAAGTAATAATTGACTGTCAAGTTTGTCACATTTCAACTAATCTGAACCTTCACTTGCAGATAGACAAACCTTTAACCATTTCACAGCTTACCTTTCACAAGTACAGTTGGATGTACCGTGATTTGTTATTATCACTGTTTACAGCCTACTTTTGTATAGTATGCACTCTTAAAATGGTAGCTTTAGAGATGACTGTAGTTAGATGCCAGCTAATGTAAGATAAAATTAAGGCAAGAAATACTTTATTACCCTATGTGGGAAAATTCTTTGTAAGTTGAAATAGTACTATTAATACTACTACTACTACTGGTACTAGTAGTAATAATAATAATAATATTGTAAGGTGAAAAATAAATGGGAATAAAACTTATGTATGAAAGCGTTCCAGTGTCTGTCCTTGCGTCAATGGAGGTAAACCAGTCTATCAGAGAAAGTGCACCATTGCTTTTCCAGTAAGTTATGTATAGTGCTCCAACATTTTTCTACACACATTGAAGAATCTTAGTGTAAATGACCACGGCAGACCCAGTGGTATTTTAATCATTCTTTATTAATACTTTACGGTTGCTGTCCACAATACACGCAGAGCTGCAGCTCTCCCGCTGCCAGCTCAACGTACCAACCACAACAACCACACGCAGGACCCACTACAGTATTTAAGTAGGTGGGGCATGATTGCGGATGCCATGCAGGTGCGTCCGCCCTCCCTGCACGGCACCGCAAGCCACGCCCCACCACATTTAGGTTCCTAAGGAGATAAGCATTTTCATCTCCGACTTGTATACAGCCTCTGTCTTATGATCTATACAGGCCATGCAGCTGTTTCCTGAAGTATATCACCATCTCTCAGACCACTCCACAAAATCATCCACTGTGGGGCCACCTTGCAGAACAGTCATACTATTTCTAAGGGTGGCATGACCATGAGTTGTACTCAAAGTCTGAGGTGTACAAGTTGAACAGTAATGGAGAAATTACAGTCCCTTGTGGATACATCAGATCAAACAGAGCAGTGCCCAGTATTGTGGCCTGTCTGAAAGGTGGTGAGTGATCAACAAGATGCTGGATATTTACTGACACTACCTAAAGCTTCTGCTTATGAAGGAGTGCCTGGATTGCACTTCAGAAAAAATTTAATTCTCATTGTGCAGGTGAAAAACACCTTCTGACAGATATCAGACAGGCAGAATATAGGCCACAACAATCCAGAACAGCACAAAGCAGACTTCAATTAATGAATCTTATGGACATACATGTTAAATACATCTTAGCAAAACCAAAAAAAGAAAGAAAGAAGTGTTCTTCAATTTTCTTCCCCTGCGGAGACAGAGTCGCAGGGTAGCAGCCTCCTTTTTCATAGTCACCTCCTCCAACTCATTTGACGGAAACGCGAGGTGTTCCTAGACCAGCCGAGACCTCTGCAGCATGTCCTGAGTCTGTGCCAGGGCCTCCTCTCGTTGAACATGCCTGAAACACCATGCCCAGGAATCATCCTTGCGAGATGCCTAAATCACCTCAGCTGATTCCTTTTGATATGGAGGTGTAATGGCTCTACTCTGAGCCTCTCTTGGACAGCTATGCCCCTCACCCCATCTCTAAGGGAGGTCAGCCACCCTTTGGAGAAAGCTCATTTCCACCACTTGTAGCTGCAGTCTCTTCTTTAGGTCACTACAACAAGCTTGTGGCCATAGGTAAGTGTAGGGACATAGATCAACAGGTAAATCAAGAGCTTTGTTTTTTTTTTTCACTACAGCTGCAGTCCCAATCTATCTGTCAATCTTACAGTCACACACTGCTCACTCATGAACAACGCCCCCAGACACCTAAATTCTTCTACTTGGGGCAGTAACTTGTCTCTGACCTGGAATGGACACTACACCCTTTTCTGGCTGAGAACACAGCAAATCCAGCATGTCCAAATTAACACTGTCGGATTTGATTTCAACACTATTAAAGTGTCTATATGGGTCCACACCAGAGAGTGTTAATTTAACTCTTTTTGGAGAGTTGGTACGTTAATTCTGATTTAGTGTTAAACACCAAATCTGTCTGGAGTTGATAATTTAACACTTGGTGTTAAGAGTTTATATATTAACTCTCAAAGAGTATTTTAGTTTAACTACGTAAGAGTTATCTTCTAATTCATTCTAAAAAGTGGGAATTTTACTGTTCTGAACTTCTAGAAATTTCTTTTGGAAATAAACATTTACTAAAAAGATGTATCACTGCGGAAGCACTAGCTGGTAGTCGGGCCGTACGCGTGTCTTAGTGCAGTTGAGCATAATCCACAAAGTCCGCTTGTCGAAAAACAAACAGGCAAACATTTATTTCCACAGTTTTGAAATACAGTGATCCATTTGAATGTTCCAGTACACTGCAAACACGGTAAGAAACTGTTTTTCTCCACAGCTAGTTAAAGCCCCCGTAGCTCTACACTGCCTGTCGCGAACCCTCCCCCCGTGCACAGTTACCGTGTGTTAAAGGAACAGTACGTAAAAATTAAATAAGGCAAGAAAAAATACAATTTAACTGTAAATCTTACGCTAAACAAATTATAAAGTAAAAACTGAAATTCCCCATTATCTTACACTTATCCTTATCCAAAATGATTCAAATTATTAACAAATATACACTCTGTGCAATCTGAGTAAACTAAGAGATGACTAGACCTTTATCCTATACAAGATGCAATGGTTTTTGAAAAACATTTATTCTGAACTGTGCACCACAATTTCAAAACATTTTCTGAAAGATGTAACAGTATACATGTTCTCACTTTCATTAGAATTTTGTTTATCAAAAGGTCTGACATGGTAAATGCAAATAACAGCATTCTCATCACTTATTTCTTCAATACAATATGCATGTCCTTCATTCATCTCTTTGTGGAACTTCAACGCACTTCTGCTCTCCCCCATATTCCATCTTCACAAGCATATCCTGTGTGGAGATCAAATAAAAATTAGTTGACACTAATTAATGGCACAAATAATCCAGTAAAAAATTGCAGCACAGTAAAAAAAAAAAAAAAAGAAATCCTCTTTGAGCCATTACTTGTGTAAAGTATTTTCCCAAAAGACAAAGACACAGGCAACAGGTAATACTGAACTAAATGTAAAACCTCAACCTTTTTCATTTTTACCTAAACCGTGTGCACAAAACTCTGGAGGGATCTATGCTAACGTAGAATCCAGTCAGGACGTCTGCTACTGCTGTTTGCTCGTTTTTTTTTCTATGGGCGATCGTTTTCAGGCTTCAAGTAGCACCATTATACCAACATTTCACATTCTAGACATTGTTTTAGGTGTATTTGACCAAAAGTTTGACTGAAAATTCACATGCAAGCTTTTTTTCAAGGCTGTGGTATTTGCCCGCAGATTCTGAGACCACCAAAGTGAAAGCCTTCTGCCACCTGGCTATGCCTAGAAATTCTTTCCATAAAGACTAGGAATAGGTTTGTGACAAAGGCCAGCCCTGGCGGAGCCCAGCATGCACCAGGAAAAACCAAGCTACTGCAATGATTATATAAGGAAAGTGTGCCCCGAGACAGTTTTGAGAGCATGAGCTGTGCATTGAGGTGAAGGCAGCTATATCTAGTCACACTATAGGAGGGAGGGCCCTACCGGCTGCCGCTTTGACCAGACACTCTCTGTTGTGCTCCCACCACAGGCCTGGCTCCATTGTTGCACTCTGGTAACCCTAGCTACATAGGTCCCTTGCTTTTTTTCTCAGGCACAGGGGTCCACTGAATCACTCTTTGTCTGGCTCCTCACCCAGGACCAATTTGTCTTGGGAGACCCTATAAGAGGGCAAAGCAACCCCCCCCCTCCCCCCTCCTCCCAAAAGAAACATAGCCCCTGGACTCAGTGGGGCACAAAGAACCCTCCACCAATTGACAGAGGAGCACAAACTATTGTTTTAAGGAATTGCTTTGTAGTATTGTCTTTGACGCTTCTCAGCTACAACTGAGTACTAATGGAGCAATACTAATTTGCGTCAAAGTAAAAGGTCAGGATAGATGATACAAATTTCTCCAAACCAAAATAAATTCAGGATGATTGCAGAAACATTTTCTATATCCCTACCTGTCCTTTTGGGTTTTCATTTGAATTGTTCCACTTAAATGTCCCGAAGAGCTGCTCTCTAATTTTACAGATAAAGATACAGAATACAGAATTTTGATTAATAAATAAATAAAATAAAATTGGAGAAAGAAAAAACCAAGACAAGATTAAGATATGTATTTATTGACTCTATTTCATTATAAGAAACTTTTGATGAGTTTCTTACATCAAAGTTGCATTTGACCATATTTAACGTTAAATCATCATGGTTAATTTTACCCTTACCCTTAAGACAGGATAAATTTAGATAATGACTTATCATATATCATATACTTATAAGCGATTTTTTCTAAAAACATGCTTACTGTCAGCTTGTTAGCCAACACAAAAAAACTTATAGACAAATGTAGTAACCAAGTAACCTCTTTGAATGTATGGCTAGCTTTGGTTGTAAGCTACTTGTGTTTTTTTGTGCAGCTTTTTCTTTTGTTTGTTTGTTGTTGTTGAGCAACTGAGAGTTGGCGTTTCATTTTGAATAAATTAAATTTAATATAGCCACAATAATTTTCATCTGGCAAACAGTGGCTAGAAAGTAATTCATTATTATTCATTTTAGCTAATGTGTTTTTCATTAGAATGAGTTTTACTTTTATAATTTATAACAGCTATTTTGATTTGCTACCTTTATCTCAATGTTTTCTCACAACATTAAGGTGGTGTTCTATTCTAACACCAAACCTATGAAACTGTCCCAAATTATTCCAGGTTTGACAGTGTGATTTGCAGGAGTGTTACTTATATCTTTTAAAAATGTTGACATACACTGCCTGTCAAAAGTTCTTTATTTTCATGACTACTTACATTGTAGATTCTCACTGGAGGCATCAAAACCATGAATGAATGCATATAGAATTATGTAGCAAACAAAAAAGTGTGAAATAATTCAAAACATGTTTTAGATTTTAGATTCTTCAAAATAGTCACCCGCTGCTTTGATTACTGCTTTGCACACTCTTGGTATTCTCTTCATGAGTTTCATGAGGTCGCCACCAGTCTTGAAGGAGTTCCCAGAGATGCTGAGCACCTGTTGACCCTTTTGCCTTCACTCTGTGGTCCATTCTAAACCAAACCATCTCGGTTGGGTTTAGGTCAGGTGACTGTGGAGCCAAGGCCATCTGGCGCAGCACTCCATCACTGTACTTCTTCGTCAAATAGCCCACACAGCATGGAGGTGTGTTTCAAGTCAGAGTCAAAGTCAGCTTTATTGTCAAAGACCACATGTACAGTCATACACAGGAATTTGAAACCGCAATACTCCCATGGCCCTCAGTGTACACTAAAACAATATAAAGATAAAACGATAAAAAATAAAGTCTTATGTACAACACAATACAATATCATATAATTATTTAAACAGCAGTGTCCAACACAATCATGGTGTGGGCAAGTTTGTGTGCAAGTGGGGGCGGGGCAGTCAGTGAAAAGGCAATGGTGATGGGTCAGAGTTTGTGTGTTTGGGGGGTGGGGGGGTGGGGGGGGGGGGGGGGGGTCAGAGGGAAGAGTTGAATGCAGGTCTGGAGTTCCTGTGTGTGAGAGCAAGGAGTGAATTCAGGATCCTGACAGCCTGATGGACAAAGCTGTCTCTCAGTCTGCTGGTGTGGCCCACCAGAGACTCTTCAGTCTCCTTCCTGAAGAAGCTGTTGGGCGGGTGAGTGGAGTCATCTGTAATGCTAAGAGCTTTCTGGATGAGGCGGGTGCAGTAGATGTCCAGGAGGGAGGGAAGAGAAGTACCCACGTGCAGGAGTCATACCGCACAGCGATTCAGCTGTGAGGATACTCTCCTCTGTAGAAGGAGGAAGTAGAGTCGCTGTTGGGCTTTTCTGACCAGTGATGCTGTGTTTTTTGACCAGGAGAGATCTTCTGAGATGTGCACACCCAGGAACTTGGTGCTGCTTACCCTCTCCACAGTACCAAGTCTATGATGATCTCCTTAGTCTTCTCCACATTCTGGGACAGGTTGTTGTTGCTGCACCACTCAGCCAGATGGTTAACTTCACTCTTGTAGTAGGTTTCATCATTGTTGCTGATATGACCTTGTGTGGTCTGCAAATTTGATGAAGACATTTGGAGCTGCGTGATGGTGTGCAGTCGTGGGTCAGCAGAGTGAAGAGAAGGGGGCTCAGCACACATCCTTGGTGAGCCCCCGTATTTAGTGTTCTTGTGCTGGAGGTGTTGTTGCCAACCCATGCTTTCTGCGGTCTTCCTGTCAGGAAATCCAGCAACCAGTTACACAGTGAGGTGCTGATCCCCAGCAGATCCATTTGTGAATGAGTTGGGGAATGATCATGTTGAATGCTGAACAGAAGTCTATGAACAGCAGTCTAACATTTGGAGTGTTTGGAGTCATTGTCCTGTTGAAAAATAAATGATAGTCAAACTAAACATAAAGCCTGATGGGATGGCATGTGGCTGCAGGATGCTGTGGTAGCTATGATGGTTCAGAGTTCCTATAATTTTGAATAAATCCCCAACAGTGTCACCAGCAAACCACCCCCACACCATCACACCTCCTCCTCCATGCTTCACAGTACGAACCATGTAGAGACCATCCATTCACCTTTTCTGTCACACAAAGACACGGCAGGTGGAACCAAACACCTCAAATTTAGACTCATCAGACCAAAGCACAGATTTCCACTTGTCTAATGTCTCCAAATGTTGATTCTGTTCATCTGGACAAAGCATTTTCAGTGGGAGAAATGTTTCGTCACTCATCCAAGTGATTTCTTCAGTCTCAGCTGACTGCAGGTTTCCTGGTCAGCTGAGACTGGTCTAATGTCCATTCCTTGTAGTTCGTGGCCCAAACAAATCTCTTCTGCTTGTTGCTTTTCCTTATAGTCGTGGTTTCTTAGCAGCTATTTGACCATAAAGGCCTGATTCACACAGATGTGTCTGCTACTGGAACTCTGTGTGGCATTGATTTGGGCTCTAATCTGAGGTGCTGCTAACTTGTGATTTCTGAGGCTGGTGACTCGGATGAATGTATCCTCAGCAGCAAAGGGGACTCTTGGTCTTCCTTTCCTGGGGCGGTCCTCATGTGAGCCAGTTATGTCATAGCGCTTCATGATTCTTGCAACTACACTTGGGGACACATTCAAAATGTTAGCAATTTTCCTGGCCTTCAGTGATTGACCTTCAGTTCTTAAAGTAATGATGGACTGTCATTTCTCTTTAACTTAGAATTCACATTATGGCAAGAACCAATTAGCTAATAGTTCTCAAATAGAGCTGTCAGCTGTGTACCATCCTGATTTCTGCACAACACAACTGATGGTCCCAACTCCATTAAGAAAGGAAGGAATTCCTCAAAGGAACCCTGACAGGTTTGCAGGGCTGTCAACAAAGGGTTGCTACTTTCAGGAATCTAAAATACAAGTGCTACATAATTCCATATATCTTGCTTCATATATTTGACATCTTCAGTTTGTATCTACAATGTAGAAAGTAGAAAAAATAAAGAAAAAACATTAAATCAGAAGGTGTGTCCAAACTTTTGAATGGTAGTGTATATATTTATCATTTTTAATTCTTTTCATTTTTTTCTTAACTGCTCATATTACTGCTCTGCTATTAATGTTAATATACAACTTAAAATAAAATAAGAAATGTAATTCATTTGACTGTTTCTAGTTTGTGTGTATGTGCTCATCTTCATTTTCTTATGAGCAATGTGGGTGATTTGGTAGTTGTGCTGGAAGTGTTTTGGCCTGCATATAAAATCTTGTCTGGGGCCACCAAAATCATAGGCCCAGCTTTGAATAAATGCGAAATGTTGATACAATTTTGTGTATGTTTGAGGGTTTTTTGTTTTTAAAGAATGTATTTAACACATTTCAGTGGGCTACGTATCTGAACATAGAGCATAGAAACACAAAGTATCAAATATCATGCTACTATCTGTCTAATTCAAATGCCAGTGTTGCTATCGATACCATAGATATTTGGATCGATGGGCCTACCTCTAGTAGAGAACCCATCGCCTATGCAACAGCATAAGAGTTGAACAGTAATAAGGTTTTCTTGTGCAAGCACATTTTTATGCAATTCATCTATGTAATTTTAATGATTCTTTGAACTATTATTTTTCTAGGGTGGAACGATTGCACACAGCTTTACTGGCTTTAAAAGTAAGTGCACAAATTTGAATTTTGGATTTTTCTTGGGACCAGCACTGGGACACAGATGGATACTGCAAGGACACAAAGCCATGGGTGTACTATGTAAATATCTTGAATTGGTATGCATTGTAAGGTGAAAGAGAGTGAAGAATTAGATTTTCTCACAAGTGTGTGAGTGAAATGAAAAGAAGTCCACCGAATGACACTGGCATGTTTGCATGTGTGTGTATAGATGTAAAGTCTTAAGCTGGGCGTCTTTCTGCCTCTTTCAAAATGTGCTCTTTTCAGAAGTGAGATAGCCGTATAGTGGAGTGCCACCTCTTTCCATTCAGTATAAGTTTCCACTTGTCTGCCTGTTGAATATTGTTCTCTCTTCTTCCCCGTCACATTATTCTTTAGCCTTTCCCTAACTCCCTACTCTCTACTTCATTTAACTGACTCTTATTGGTTTCTCTCCCGCTTACTTTTATTTTTATTTTTCTCTTAGCATCATTCTGTCTTTTTATTCACCTACGGTAGTTTTTCTTTTCCTCTTTCCCACCCCTCGTCTGTTTTTACTCTCTCCGTCTGCCCTTCACTTTGCCTTCCTGACACAACATACAGGTAGACGCGTTAATGATGCGCTTGAGTTTGGGTCTACCTCCTCGGCATAGTCACCACAATATTTATCACATTATTATTTATTTACCAGGATGTTTAACATATCGCAGAATGTCCAATTCATCTCCTGTGTTTGCATTTTTATTTTTTTTTTCTTCTACGGCAACTGTGTCCCCATCAAGGAAAGAAGTGTGCTGACTTGTTTTCCCCTTACATTTCTGTCTACTAGCCGAGTGAAAGCATCATCTTGGTAATCTGTAAACAATTATAGTGAAAATATCCAATTCTTTGCATATTTATGTTTAGGTTCATACATGAATGTATTTAGGTTCAGTCTTTGTGCATGTGTTAACAGTGGCAAATGTCAGTATTTCTGCACCTTGGTTAATGTCAAATACAGTTTGAAAATGTGGTTTTAAAATTTTAATTGACAAAATAAATGTGTTATACATGAGTTTTTGTTTTTTTAAATCAAGACCATATTTCCACAATCATGCTTAGTATATCAGATAACTGAAACAATAGTAGAAAATTAGTTACAGTGTCAATTCTAATTATTCTTGCTATGAAAAAAAATGCAAACAAACTGCCTTAAAATAATAAGTGGAATAGGAAATATATGTACTTTTTAAAACCATGCTAACCAATTGCCTTAAAAAACAAAACAGATCTTACTAGTTTTATTACGGTAACCTGTTTCAGATATACCTGCTTCATACCCTGGAGGACGGGGCTGTGGCTCCCCACACTCCCTAGCAGATCGTTACATGGAGAAACCTTTGGAATGCAAGCATGCTGATCCACACAGGTATGCACACAGGTGTACACACGGGTGTTCACAGACGCGGACTACAGCTTTCTTGGCTGCTGCCTCAAAGCACATTGTGCGCTGTCTATCTTGCGTGCTGCACAATATCGTTTATTACTTAGTATCTACTGATATTTACTGCTTGCTAGTTTATTGTGATGGTGCCGTTTTTTTTATTATGTTGCTCTTTGTTGTTTGCTTTCTCTTCTGTTTTTTTTCTCCATACAGGTGACCCAGGTGTTTTGTTTTTTTTTTGTTGTTTGTTTTTTTTTTTCTTTCTTCCCCCCCTTCTCACCGTCTCTTCTCCCCTTTGGTCTTTCTCTCCCTCTCTTTCTTTCATTCTTTCTCCCTGTCCTATCCCCCAGTCATGTCTGTCCCGTTTGTAGGAACTGAAAATAAAATAAATTCATAATTATAATAAAGGTCAACCAAATGGACCAATATGGCAAGGCCATGATGATCCACTTGGTAAAATAAATCCGCTTGGCATCTTTCTTGGCCTTAAGACAACAATTCTGATGGCTAAAGATCCAAACGGGACACAAAAAAACCCCAAAAAACCAAAAAACAAAACAGATCTTACTAGTTTTATTACGGTAAGCTGTTTCAGAAATCTATAGAAACAAATAAAACAGGTCCATTCTTCTACACATTCTCTGGGATTCATGACACTGACACTGTTTATCTGAAGATGTCATTTACATCAGTGTAGGTAGCAGTATAAGCTTTTTATAACAGTTTCATGACATTTATAGGTGAGGCAGAAACCACAGTTAATCAGCTAAATTAGCATTGTTTATTAAAAGTCAAAAACCATCATTTAGTTTAATGCATGATAGTTTAAAACCACTTCAAGAAACTGTTTAAACTTTTCTTTAGTTATATTCAAACTGTCAAAACTTGTAATTCTAAAAGTTTGCAGATTTGGTTGAAGTCTTCCTATTTAGCCTCATTCATTATATGAATTAATATGAATATGTTTTTCACTCTGATGTTCTTTACTTTGTACGCCATACAGACTAACAATTTGAAATACTCTTCTTTTTTTAGATAAGACTTAGCACATTTTAGTGTGTCGCTAAAATAATAACTAAAATAATACTGTTTCCTTAGGACATTAATTTTTAATCTCACACAGCATTTTTGTTGCTGTTACTTTTTACTGATGATGATTTTTCTCAGAATCTTACAAGAAATAGTAAATATCTGCCTTGAAGTCATATAGCTTGCTCTTTTACCACCCACTAATGTTTATTTGTAGTTTAATGAGTAATACAGCATTTGGTTAAACTGCATCACACCTTTGCAATTCAGCACTTGCAAAATAGCTCTCAGGCTGTGCTGCAGACTGCAGCAGTAAATGACAGATCTTTGAGTTTGGTCCATATATACTGTGAGCATCAACATCATAAAACGTTTCAGTCCAATATTAGTATCAGCGCCGTGGGTCCTGCTATTCATTGATGTTTTCAATCATTTTAAAAAGCTGCCAATTTGTTGTCATGGAACTGAAATAAATATATTTTATTTTCTGTCGTGATTAAAATAGCTCTTGGCCAATTCTGAATACATTCACTAGCATTTAATTTTGTAATTTTTTTTTTTCTATACCATACAAAATTAATCAGTGCATAGCTTTGATAAGATGACAATTGGCTAAACTGCCTTGCATTTGAGATACTGTAGGGGAAAACACTGTTTTTATTTTTTTTTAAACAGTCAGCAGCTATTATTGAATACATTGTTTAAGAAAACTGACCAATATGGATGTGACTTGTTTTTGAAATGAACAGTTTATTTAAAAAAAAAAAAAAACTGATCAAATCTGAAACTCATCCATTAACGTGTTAAAGCCATGAACATACATTTTTCATATATTAACATATGTCACAGATTTTTATTCTCTTATAATACTGTTTATTTTGATGTTTATTCTATTATTGTTATTATTTGTTTTTGTTTATCCTAGCATTTGAAATCAGAATTATGATCTGAATGCACCATGATATCCTCTATAATCCTCTTGTTTTATCTTTATTTATTTAAAATGTTTTCCTTGTTATATTTCAGTTATTATATTATATTATATTATATTATATTATATTATATTATATTATATTATAGCACAGTGTGACAAGATCTAAGCTGAAAGGCAGGAGAAAAAAGTGGAGGGGGATAGGAGAATATAATAAAAGGATAGAGCACAAATAGAATATGCACAACTGTAAGAAAAACAATGGGAAGAAAGAAAAAAGAAAAAAAAAAAACAGCAGCACCTGGAGCACAAAAAATATAAAAATGCATTGACACATGAATCAAAATCCTTTTAAATTTTCAAATACGTCATTTCTCTTGGAAAAGGTTTCTGGCTGATGTACTGGATGGCCTGCTGCTGTCCTTCCTCTCCTTGCAGTAAAACAGCTCCTAGACCCACCTCAGAGGCATCTGTGTGTACTGTAAACGGAAGGTTCAAATCTGGACAGTGCAAAACAGGTTTCTGACACAAACAGTCTTTCAAACCACTGAATGCATTCTCTGTCTCTTCAGCCCACTTGAACTTTGTAGGACTAGACTTTCTTGTCATGTCAGTTAATATAACTGTTCTAGAGTTGTCAGAAAATTAGCATTTCCCAAGTGATCAATCAGTTCATCAACCCTTGGCACTGGACAAGGATCGAAAACAGATACTGAATTTAACTTAGAAAAGCTTACACAAAATCTTAGCTTAAAATCATCTTTCTTTGGGACAAGCACAACAGGACTACACCACTCACTGTGTAAAGGCTCAATGATTCCTGTAACCAGCATCTTCTCCAGCTCATTTTTCAGCTCAGGCAATAGCTTATCTGGGATACAGCAAGTGGTATCTCTAATTGGCTGTTGGTCTGGAGAATGAAGAGTGATCTTGTGGTCAGTGAGGTGTTTATGATCTGGCTCCTGGCTAAAGAGTTCTTCGGTCATAAGTGATTACACCTCCTGACATCTTTCAAATGGCAAATGATGAAGGTCTGGAAACACACTTTTGAAGAAGCGAAGTACTGTTCATGAAGTTCTTCCTCATCCATAACTGTGCCCGTCCACAGGGATGTTGAGTGCTATGGCTGGTCAGTCCCCTCTTTCAAAAGGTTGATGTGCAACACTTGATGGTTCTTCCAACAGTCTGGCAAATAAAGTTCATATGTAGCTGGGCGCGTCTTCTTTGTGATTTCATATAGTCCTTGCCACTTTGCAAGAAAACTGCTCTCAGACGTAAAAGAACTTTCTGTCCTTCACAGAAAACTTTTCTGCTTGAAGCTTTATCATGTATATGCTTCAGCTGTTGTTGAGCATGAGCCAGATTATTATTAGCAAGTTCCTATTTGCAGTTGGTCTCTCATTCTGGGAACATGAGAGTTCACAAAATCTCTGCTCTGAAAGGGAACCCTACCAAGCTTCTTTCAGAACATCCATTAGACCTCTGACAGGATGCCCATACAGCAGCTGAAATAATAAAAACCCAGTAGAGATTTGAGGAAATTCTCTGTAGGCAAATAACAGAAATTGAAGCTATTGATCCCAATCTGCCTGTGTTTCATTCACAACCTTCCTGACCATTGATTTCAAGGTCTTACTGAATATTTCCACAAGGCCATCTGTCTGTGGATGATAGGGACTGGTCTTGACACCTTGAATTCCTAGCAAGCTGGATATCTTTGAGCAGCTTAGAAGTAATATTGGTGCCCTGATCTGTGGGGATTTCTTTTGGAACAACTGAATCAGGCAATTCTCTGACAGGATACCCATACAGTAGCTGGAATGGTTCTGAGTCAAGCCTGCTTGTTTCTTGTGTAGTGGGAAATGGTTCTGGAGTAGGTCCTCTTGAGGAAGCAGATGTAGATGCTTGAACTTCCAGAAGCCAATGCTCATGGTCCTCCTGCTGCACCTGCTGTCGAAGCTGGGGAAACTGATGCTGAATTGGCTCTATCTATCCTGCTGGCGCTTGTGCTCCCGCTCCAGTTTAGCATCATTCAGCAAAAGTGCAAAATATGGCATAGTCAAAACAATCAAGAATGTTAACTGACAATAACAAGACTAAACTCTGGACAAATGGTGTTCTCACCCACTTGGTCACAAGGACACTTAGATTCCAGATAAGCTCCATTTGTTACTTACTTGTCTCAGACTAGCAACAAACTAAGAGTTTAAACAACTAAGTTGGGAACTAGATACACTAGAGAATGCCAAAATAAAGCATATAGTCTGTGACACACCACACTATAGACTATCACAAGAAGGGAAATAAACAATTCTTGAAATGTACCGAATGTACAATGATTAATTTGATTTGATTTTATTGATTAGCATTCAAATTCAAATCTCAGTGAAAACAGTGAAAAACAAACAAACAAACAAAAAAAACCAAAACAAAACAAAAAAAACAAACAGTGAAAACAGAACAAAAATCTACCATAAAGAAAGAAAGCATGAGACAAGGCTAATCAAAAGGTATTGGCTGAAGCATTTGCTTATTACGCCAACCCTTTTCACAAAATATCTAGGGTCAATGCACTGCAAGCTCAGTGTATAGAAATGCAAAAATGCTCCAATGGCCCTTTAGAGATGATGAAATCCATCTTACTGGTAACTGTATGATGAAACCTCCACTACTGTTTGTAGTCTGGCAGGAAGATAGTGGGGAAAACATCATTAGCAGCACATTGTTTCCACATGCTCTGGAAACAAAGCATTTGTAAATGTTCCATTCTTGTTAATCTTTATGCAGTCTGATTGGCACATATCTAAAACGGTTGTCGTGTGGAACATATCCCTGCTCTTTGTTGTTTATATTCCTATATTCAGTCTTTTCTTTAAGCAGTGTGGAAAATATAGCTCCTGCATGAATGCTATTTAACGGGTAAAATTTGTAGGAATAGTGAAATGCTGTCATTATGTGGTGTTATGGCCATGGGTAATGATGCAAAGTAACTGCTCTTGCACTGTTGGAAAATAATGACTGAATTCACACAGAAGCCATTTCTCCACATGGAGGAATAGTGTTTAGAGAACCTAATATTTATGATCATCTGTTCTTTGATGTTTGTGCACTCAAACTTCTTCTCTGCGCTTTTGCTTTGCAAGTGTATGTCAGAGATGTCAAATCAATTTACAATGTGCTGTTAACTTTTTTTAGGGACTTTCAAAACAATTCAAAACGTAACTGTAGTAAAATATAACAAACATAAGTCAGTGAATTACCAATATTTGCACGCTAATGCGTAAAACCATAGAAGGAAAGCTTTGAGCCAAGGTAAGGAGCCTGGGGGGAGCTTGGAGCAGATTCACTGGCCATCCGGGTTGAAAGGAGTTAGATAACATAGTTCAGGCATCTGATAAGATTCAAGATTTAAAGCGTTTATTGTCATGTGTACCAAGAAAAGCATTTCTCTGTACAATAAAATTCTTTCTCTGCTGTCCACACACAGATGCCGGTTAATATGTACAAATAGATAAAATACATAGCATGAATAAATAAATGGACACAAGTATTAAATAGATTCATGTGCAAAAGAGCTATGAGCTTAATATGCTGGTTTGATATGTGAAATGACCTGATGTGCAAAAATTATTATTATTGTTAAAATAGGTCAGCTGTTCAAGAGTCTGATGGCAGTGGGGAAGAAGGAGTTGTTGACTCAAGATGTTCTGGATTTCACACTTCTGAACCTTTGTCCCGAGGGCAGAAGTGTGAACAGTCCGTGTTGGCGGTGTGTGGGGTCTTTGAGGATGGAGGCAGTTTTCCATGAGGGAGTTGAGAAAAAAAGGAGAGTGTCATTCGTCTATGCGTTAGGTGCGAGTTTTGCGGCCCTAGAGTGATTGGATGCGGTTAGTTGTCTGCAGAGTTTTGTTTCTCTTTTGCTTTGCTCATGATGTCGTTTGACATGGATGATTTTGCACAACAGCCCTCCATTGAAACGTTGGAGCGATGCACAAAAGCAGATTTGTTATTAGTGGCTAATTTATTCAATGTGGATGTTCCGTTGCATTCTAAAAAGGCAGAAATTTAACAATGTTTGGTAGAAAAACCGTTCAATCCCCTAAATTTGACCCGATTGGCCAGGTTGCTACGGGTTTGGTGATGGAAGATCTCAAGCTTGCCCTTCGGTTGAAGGAGGTGGAGCTGGAGGCTAAGGCCAAGGAAGTCGAGCTCATGCATCTTCGCATATGAGTTATGGAGCTGGATCCTTCTCGAGCGAAGGACGCTGTTCCCGTCCCTGTAAGTACAACCCCCTACACTTCCATAGTAGACCAGTTTAACGCTAGCAAGAAAATTGTTTTAGTACCTCCTTTTAGGGAGGGAGAGGTTGACTCCTATTTCACTGCTTTTGAGCGCATCACAACCACTTTAAAATGGCCAGAGGATGTCTGGAGTCTGTTGTTGCAATGTAAATTAGTAGGAAGAGCGCAGGAGGTTTGTGCGAGTCTTTCCATTGCAGATGAATTATGAATTAGTCCCGGAGGCGTATCGGCAAAAGTTCCATTCGTGTAGCAAGTCCGACAGCCAAACGTTTGTGGAGTTTGCACGGGAGAAAGCTGTCATATTTGACAAGTGGTTGGCTGCCAGTAAAGCAGAGGACTTTACTCAGCTGAGAGAGTTGATCCTGTTGGAGGAGTTTAAGACATGTCTCCCTGAAAATATTGTGGTGTACCTTAATGAACAGAGGCTGGGGTTACTGTCTAAAGCTGCTGTCCTCGCCGAATAATTTGTCTTAACTCATCGTGCAGCACTCTCGACGGCGCGCCGTGAGTACGCTTCTGCAACTCAACATGCCAAAAGTTATAGGGTTTCTCCTAAGCGACAGACGCATTCTGCTGCTATCCCTGTGTCAGATCGCAAATGTTTTTATTGTCATGAAATCAGTCAGACATTGCTTCTTGTCCAGCAGGCTCACACTTCAAGGAAGCGGAAAAGTGTTGGTTTTGTTTGTTCTATGTCTACTTCCACTTCACTTGGCAATGAAGCGAGAAGTGACAGCCTTGATAATAGCTACCGTCCCTTTGTAACGGAAGGATTTGCTTCTTTGACCGGAAAAGAGGAGGATCGGGTGCCGATCACGATTTTGCGTGACACTGGAGCCACACAGACACTAACTTTGAGGGGTATTTTACCTTTTTCTGATGACTCTTTCTGTGGTTCGGATGCTCTTGTCTGGAGAGTAAAAATGGATATTTTGCGAGTGCCACTACACAATCTCTGCTCGTTTTGGGTTCGGTAACGATTGGGGTGCACGATCATTTACCAGTGCCCAGAGTTGCGATGATTCTGGGGAATGACTTAGTGAACAGGAAAGTGTTTTCTACTCTGAGCGTGGTTGAGAACCCTGTGCCTGATACTTTCTTATCTGAGCCTGCTGCTGAGCACTCACGCTCTGTTTTCCCTGCATGCGCTGTAACTCGCACGCACAAGCGCAAGTATGGTGACATTGATTTGTCTGATTCTTTTTTCTGTGCTAGCGGTGAGCAAGAGTCTGAATGTAAAACCTGTGACCCGCTGATGGTCGACTCTGAGGCAATGCTGTCTACTAGCCCATCAGTGACATCTCAACTTCCTTTGGAAGTTAACAAAAAATAATTTTGTTTTGGCACAACACAGTTCCCGACTCTTGTGGGTTGTTTTTCAGCTGCCAACTCTAGTGACCAGTACCCTCGTGTTTATAGAGTTGAGGATGATGTGTTAATGCGTATCTGGTATCCGCCTGTAGCTGGTGAGCTAGGTTGGAATGTTTCTAAACAGGTTCTTGTGCCTCAACAGTACCGACACAAAGTTCTTAGTCTTGCCCATGACAACTTTTCTGGACATTTAGGTATTAGTAAAACCTACCACCACATTCTGCACCATTTCTTTTGGCCAGGATTGAAGAATGACGTTGCTAAGTATTGTTGTTCTTGTCACATCTGTCAAATTAGCTGTAAGCCTAACCTAATCATTCCACCCGCTCCATTACACCCTATTCCAGTTTTAGGGGAACCTTTTGAGCACATACTTATCCACTGTGTTTGTCCACTTCCTAAAACAAAATCGGGACACCAGTATCTTTTGACGTTGATGTGCGTCACTACACGTTTTCCTGAAGCAATTCCGTTGCGCACCCTTAAAGTTAAATCCGTTGTTAAGGCGTTGGTGAACTTCTTTTCTACTTTTGGGTTGCCGAAATCTGTCCAAACAGACCAAGGCTCTAATTTCATGTCTAAGATTTTTCTTCAAGTTTTGCAATCACTTGGTATTAAACATCAGAAGTCTAGTACATATCATCCTGAGTCGCAAGGTGCACTCGAGCAGTTTCACCAGACATTGAAATCTATGATGCGGAAATTTTGCCTTGAGTCTGGAAAGGTGTTACGTCCCAATATAGGGGTACAGGAACGCAACATAAGTTTGAAAAGATTGCCCCGCCCTGGTCCCCAAAACCATACACAGAGGGAAAACCAATTTCTTAGTGAATGGTGGTTTATTTTTCTACACTGCAAAAATGAAGCTCCGGGGTGAACAAAGGCCAAAATAACAAACAAAACAAGCTAAGTCAGGAGGAGGTGCTATCTAAAACCCTATGTGAAATCAAACATCAAACAAAAGACAAGCGCTACACCTAACTCCCTAACTGAAATAAACTGGAGAAAACAGTGCAAGGAAAACAATAAGGCAGCTCACCCCTTCTGTTCCAGTGCTATTTACAATGTGCTTTTTACAATGAAAACTAATGTACACACTATATACAGAACTCAGAAAGTCGCACAAAGTCACAGGCACAAATGTCTCAGGTTTTGGAGGCCAGGGTCAGGTCTGCTGCTGCTGTCAGTGGCTGCCCCGGGACAACTGCTGGTGGAGGGATTTTGAATGCGACCACATGATCGGCGGACCAATCGGCAGCCGTCAGCTCATCCACTCAGGGACCTGCAAAGACTTAAAGACACAGACAAAGAAAACAACATACCAAAACAGATTATGGCCAGGGCCATAACACCCCCTTTCCCAAGACCAAACATCTCCCCTATAGATGTTTGGCACTTAGGAGTTCAGAAAACCACGCGACAGTGCATCTGCCATTACATTCTCTGTCCCTTTTTTGTGATGGATCTCTAGATTGAAATCCTGCACTAAGAGGGACCATCTCATGAGCCTTTGGTTAGAATTTTGCATCCTAGTCAAAAACACGAGGGGGTTGTGATCGGTGTAAACAACGACAGGTGCTGAACTAGAACCGACATAGACCTCAAAATGCTGTAGAGCCAGCAACAGAGAGAGAGCTTCTTTTTCAATGGTACTGTATTTCTGTTGGTGGGAGTTGAATTTTTTTGAAAAGTAACCAATTGGGTGATCAACACCCTGCCTATCCTCCTGCAACAGCACCGCACCTGCACCGTTGGCGCTGGCATCCACCTCAAGTTTAAACGGATGTGTGAAAACAGGGGCGGTAAGTACTGGTGTGCTGCAGAGGAGAGCTTTGGGAGACTCAAAAGCATTCTGGCATGTGGGGGACCATACGAATGGTTTTGACACACTTGTGAGACTGGTGAGAGGTGCAACTACATCTGCAAAACTCTTACAGAAGCCACGATAATAGCCGGCCATACCAAGGAACTGGCGAAGTTCACGTCTAGTGCGAGCCACAGGGAAATCTAGGATAGCCTGGATTTTAGCCAGAAGGGGGCACACCTGTCCCTGACCCACCTGCTTCCCTAGATAAGTCACCGTGGCCTTACCAAAGTCACATTTGGCAAGATTTAGGGTAAGGGATGCCTCTTTTAATCTTTCAAAAATCTCAGTGAGTGTTCCAAGGTGTTCTGACCAAGTCTCTGAATAGGCTACAATGTCGTCTAAGTACACTTCACAGTTTGTGACACCACCTAAGACAATGTGCATAAGGCATTGGAATGTGGCAGGGGCATTTCGAAGGCCAAAAGGCATGATGGTGTATTGGAGGAAGTGATCAGGAGTGACAAAAGCAGAGATTTCAGATGCACACGGAGTGAGGGGAACTTGCCAATAACCCTTTAATAAATCCAGTTTGGTGACAAACTTTGCGGAGCCAACCCTATCAACACAATCCTCCATGCGGGGAAGAGGGTAGGACTCGGGTTTGGTCACACTGTTCACTTTTCGAAAATCATTACAAAAACGTGGGGTTTTGTCTTCATTCGGCACAAAAAGGCATGGGGAACTCCAGGCACTCGAACTAGGGACAGCAAGACCATTTTCCAGCAAGTAGGAAACTTCTTGCTGAAAAAGTGCACGTTTGGTAGGGTTCACACGATAAGCGTGTTGTGTGATCGGAGGGTGCCTACATCTATGTCATGTTCGAGGACAGTAGTGCAAGACGGAGTGTCAGCAAACAGAGATGGGTAAGTATTGATTAGAGAACACACATCGTTCTGGGCAGCCTCAGTGTCGCGCAAAATTACAATCGGCACGCGATCCTCCTCTATTCCAGTCAGTGAGGCGAACCCTTGTGAAATGAAAGGTCGGTAACTGCTGTCAAGACTGTCATTTCCTGGTTCATCACTGACGGGATTAGGAGTAGAAACCGACTGAACAAAACCAACACTTTTTGGCTTTTTCCATGTGTGAGTTTGCTCTTTGCGACGGAGCGACGGACAATTGGCAATGAGATGGCCAGTATCATGGCAATAAAAGCATTCTCGGACAGTCATGGGAGCCTGATCAGGGCGCGTTTGACGCTTAGGAGAAACCCTCAAACTCCTCGCAGGTTTAGAGAACGGGGCACATTCACGGCGCACAGCTGAAAACATGACGCGATGGGTCAACACAAACTCATCTGCAAGAACAGCAGCTTTAGACAACAAATCCACCTTTTGCTCATTGATATATACAACAACATTCTCTGGAAGACACGTTTTAAATTCTTCCAGCAGGACCAATCCTCTTAGCTGAGCAAAGTCCTTCACTTTACTAGCAGCTAACCACTTATCAAACAAGAGAGTCTTCTCCCTGGCAAACTCTACATGTGTTTGGTTGGCAGATTTATCACATGACCGAAACTTCTGGCGATATGCCTCCGGAACTAGCTCATAAGCCCTTAAAATAGTGGATTTCACAATTTCATAATCCAGGCTGTCATCAATAGATAAGCTCGCACACACTCCCTGTGCTTTCCCCACCAACTTACACTGCAGCAACAAACTCCACACATCCTTGGGCCATTTCAAAGTAGTTGCGATGCGTTCAAAGGCATTAAAGTAAGAGTCAACCTCACTTTCTCTGAAAGGTGGCACTAAAGCAATTTGCTTGCTTGCATTAAAATGGTCAGAGGAAAATGAATCAGTAGGCTTACTCACAATTTTACTCACTGGGGTAGAGGTAACATTGCGTTGTCGGGAAGGATCCAGCTCCATAGCCCTTATGCAGAGATGCATAAGGTCAACTTCTTTGGCTTTAGCCTCAAGCTCCACCTCTTTCAGGCGAAGGGCGAGCCTAAGATCCTCCGTAACCAATCCTGTTAATTGTCCGGCTGGGCTAACCACTCAGGGACCTGCAAAGACTTAAAGGCACAGACAAAGAAAACAACTACCAAAACAGATTATGGCCAGGGCCATAACAAAAGGAATGAGATGAGGGTTTGCTGCTGCTTCTTTTAGCGGTGAGGGAAAGCGTGCAGGAGTCGCTAGGATTTAGCCCTGCTGAGCTGGTGTTCAGTCACACAGTGCGTGGCCCGTTGTCCGACACAGATGCTCCTAGGGAAAATGTGTTGGATTATGTGAGTTCTTTTAGAGAGTGTTTGCATAAAGCATGTGCAATCGTACGCCATGCTCTCGTTGCAGCGCAGGGAAAGATGAAAAGGAAGTTTGATAAGAAAGTTGTACAAAGGAAATTTGAGGTTGGTGATGAAGTTTTAACACTTCTACTGGTCCCTGGTTCTTCCCTCCAGGCAAAATTCAGTGGTCCATACACAGTACAGGCAAAATTGAGTGACACGGATTATGTCATAGACACCCCAGAGCAAAGGAAAAAGTGTCATGTGTGTCATATCAATATGATAAAGCCTTACTTTGCTTGTGGTGTGTCAACAGTTGCGACTGTGGGGGTGCCAGTTTCCAAAACCCAGTATGACCCAGTAAGTGATGGTTTAGTTTTCGGTTTTGCTGAGGGCTGCGCATGACTTAGAAACTCTGAAATCCTAAGTGATCTGAGGTCACATTTAAAGGATTTAGATGATGTTGTTCAAAATGACGTGTGTCAGTTGATTGAGAATAATCCTACTCTTTTCTCTGACACTCCTTACCATACCACCGTGCTGGAGCATGATATCGATGTGGGGGACCACCCTCCAATCAAACAGCATGCCTACCGGGTGAATCCCACTAAACGTGTTCTTTTCCAGACAGAAGTTTCTTATCTGTTGGAAAATCGTCTTGCTGTTCTTAGCTCTACTGCAGGGGTGTCAAACTCAAATACACAGTGGGCCAAAATTCTAAACTGGAACAAAGTCGCGGGCTAACGTTAATATTTATTGAAATATATTTATTCCTCCAGATACGGATTTTCGGAAGGTGAACAGCGTGACCAAACCTGACTCCTATCCTCTTCCCAGAATGGAAGATTGTGTCGATGGGGTCGGTTCTGCGAAATTTGTTACTAAGCTGGATTTGTTGAAGGGCTATTGGCAAGTTCCTCTACCATCACATGCAGCCGACATCTCTGCTTTTGTTACTCCTGACCATTTTCTTCAGTACACTGTCATGCCTTTCGGGTTGCGCAATGCCCCCGCCACATTCCAACGCCTTATGAATATTGTGCTGGGAAGCGTTTGCAATTGTGAAGTGTATCTGGATGATATTGTCGTCTACTCAGACACCCAGTCAGAGCATATGAAAAAAGGCTCTTCAACTGGTGGGGGAGATTGTCACATCTTGCAGGAGCTTTCCTTTCTTCAGGAACTCTCTCTGCAGGAAGGGGAGATACAGGAGAGGTGGAGGAAGATCTCAGCCTGGGTGTCTATTGTCTTATGTAGTCTGGAAGATGAGTGGATGGTGGGGTGGGTGCAGTTTTCTCTGTGGTGGGGTTGGGTGGACTGTCCCGGGCTCTGTGGGGCCGGGAGGCGCTGCTGCACTGGGCCCCGGTCTGGATGGGTCTGGGCCCCCTTTCCCTGGCGGGTCGCGGAGTATGGGGGTGCCTACTGGGGTCAGCGGGGGAGCTGACCCCAGTAGGCACTGGGGTGCAGAGGAGGCCACCCCCTCTGTCCCCTTCTGGCTGCCTGTGCCTCAATTTTATCCCACAACTTAGACATTCACATTACTCACACTCTCATTACACATACATATAGGATCTTGGGGGTGGGCATGCTACACGGACTCCAAAAGACCATCAGGGTGTACACCTCACCCCTGGCGTCGTTGCCCACCCCTCAATTTTAAATACACGTAGACATTGAGGGCTAGCAGGAGGTACTATGCGCTTACCTGCTGCTCTCTGGCAGGTAGCTCCATGTCCTCCTGGGTTTTAAATGCACCTTAGAACACACATGCATCAACACTACAATGAGCGGGTGGAGGGAGGTTTGGAGTCTTCTCCCACCCCCATTCTCTGTGACCTGCTGGAGCGGGGGGGCTAGGAGGAGGAGTTGGCCGTCCGACTGCGGTCTGGAATGTGGGGCCTCCCTGCTGCTGCGGAGTCGGGGCGGTCTGCCTCTCCCCACCGCAGGGAAAAGGGTAACACCACCTGGGTCTGGGTGCAGTTCCCCCCTCCAGGGGCAAGGGTACCTAGACCCGGTTCGTAGAGTACGCTTGGAGAGTGTGATCGTGTGTACAGCGTCTCTTTATGTCTGTCTCCACGTTGGTTGAGTGTGGAGTAAGTGCATATGAGAGCATGAGGGTGGGAATGGATGTTTGTGTCTGTGTGTGCCTGTTTGTCTGTGTCTATATGTCAGGTTGGGTATCAGACGCCACCTCTCTGGGGACATCTCAGGCCCTCCAAGGTTTGGAGGTCTATCTCCCCCCACCACCACTTCCCCTGCCAGTGGCGGACTCCCTCAGACATCGGTGCGTTGGTGGTTCTTTGTGTCTGGGGATGGGCATCCAGGTACACACCGGCTCACTCCTTGGCGCCGCTTATTGGGGCCTGGAGCCTGGGGCTCGCTCGGGCCACTTCGGAGGTGGGGTGCCCCCGACCTCTCAGCCTGGGGCTCGGTCACTCAGGCACAGCTGGCTGCCGGCGGAGCTCACGGGCGCGTCACTGCAACCCCCCCTGCCTTATGCTCCGCTGCTGCTGAGTGAGCCCTCATCTGGGACTCTCCTCAGCTCTTTCTGGGACAGTGGCGCGGCTGCCCCTCTGTTGGTCTTCCTTGGTCTCTTGTGTTCTGGGGGCCTCTGGATGTCTGGAGTTTTGATCTCCTCCATACCTGCTTCATGCCCTGGAGGACGGGGCTGTGGCCCCCCCACACCCTCTAGCAGATCATTACATGAAGGAACCCTTAAAAAAAAAAAAACAAGCGCGTCCATGCTCACAGGTGTACACACGGGTGATCACACCCACAAACTACACCCTTATTGGCTCCTACCTCAAAGCACACTGTGTTCTGTTGATCTTATGTGCTGCACAATAATGTTTAATATTTAGTATTTACTGTCATATTCCCATATATCATTGTGATGTTGTTTATTCTATTACTCTTGTTCTCTTCTGCTTGTTTTCTTTTTTCTTTCTCAACAGGTGATCCAGGTGATCGATAGATGCATTTTTTTCTTTTTCTTTTTTCTGCTCATTCTGTTGGTTTTTGTTTTTTGCCCTTCTCCCCCGTCCCTCTTCTCAGCTGTTTCTCTTTCCCTCTTTCTTTCTCCCCTTCTTTCCCCCAGTCAAGTCTGTCCCGTATTCAGTAAGTGAAAATAAAATAAACAATAAAAGGTGAATCAAATGGACCATTACGGCAAGGCTGGGATGGTCAATTTGGTAAAGTAAATCCGTTGGGCATCTTTCTTTGCCTTTAGACAATAATTCTGATGGCAAAAGAGCCAAACGGGACAGGCGCAAAAAAAAAAACCTTAAAAAAACTTTATGACAGACGAAGTCGCTGACATTTCTGTAACTTACTGACCGGGCATACTGCTCAATCTAACGAGTTGCATTTAGTTGTGTTTGAAGGGCGCGAAAGGCGAAATAATAAAATGCCACAATGTGGAGGGATTTGAGCATGGCTGAGCCACTGTGTGTCGCTGTGTGACAGCTGAGCAGCGAAAGGAAATTAATTGAGGAGCCGGCTCTCGCTCAATGGGAGTCAACTATTCTGATTCACTACAAGGCACTCTCTAAGCACGGCTCTCAGAGCTAAAGCTTTTGCACATGATACATTATCGAACGTTACGATACCGTTACGATACCTTTCCTCCAGTCAAGTCTGTCCCGTATTCAGCAAGTGAAAATAAAATAAACAATAAAAAGTGAATCAAATGGACCATTACGGCAAGGCTGGGATGGTCAATTTGGTAAAGTAAATCCATTGGGCATCTTTCTTTGCCTTTAGACAATAATTCTGATGCAAAAGAGCCAAACGGGACAGGCGCAAAAAAAAAAAAAAAAAAAAAAAAGCATGTGAAAACACTCACAGATGTGTTCCATCGCTTGCAAAGGGCATCCCTCACCCTCAATCTCGCCAAGTGTGATTTTTGGCAAAGCCACAGTGACGTATCTAGGGAAACAGGTGGGTCAGGGACAAGTGTGCCCTATTTTGGCGAAAATCCAGGCCATACTGGATTTTCTTGCCCCTCGTACTAGGCGTGAGCTCCGCCATTTTCTTGGCATGGTGGGCTACTACCGGGGTTTCTGTCGAAATTTTCATAGAAGTGGTCGCACCCCTCACTAGCCTCACTACTGTGTTAAAACCTTTCGTGTGGTCCTCTGTGTGTCAGAGTGCGTTCCAGGCTGTTAAAACTCTCCTTTGCAGTGCACCAGTGCTGGCTGCCCCTGATTTTGCACGTCCTTTTAAATTAGAGGTAGATGCCTGCGGAGCAGGTGCCGTATTGCACCAAGATCAACATGGTGTGGATCACCCAATCGGCTATTTCTAAAAGAAATTCAATGTCCATCAGCAAAGGTACAGCACAATTGAAAAAGAGGCCCTTTCCCTGCTGTTCGCATTGCAGCATTTTGAGGTACGTCAGTTCCAGCCCCTCACCTGTGATAGTTTATACCAGCCACAATACCCTGGTGTTCTTAATGCGAATGCAGAACTAAAACCAAAAGCTCATGAGATGGTCTCTCCTGGTGCAAGATTTCATCCTGGAAATTCGCCATAAAAAGGGTACAGAAATGTATTAGCGGATGGACTATCACGTATTTTCCTTTAATCGTAACTGTCAAAACATCTACAAACGAGACATTTTGATTTTGGGAAGGGGGGTGTTACGGCCTGTGGCCATAAGAAGTCTGTGTGAGCTGCTGTGTTTATGTCTCTTAACTGTGTCTCAAGATTCTCTGCAGGTCCTTCCCCTAATGAAGAGTAGTGGGCTGCTGATTGGACCATGGAGCACGTGACTGCGTTCAAAAAGCCACTCTGACAGCTGCCGGGAGAGAGAGAGAAGCGAGCGAGCAGTTTTGACAGCAGACGTGGACCTGGCCCTGGTTTCCAACTTTTTGGGTTACTTTGTATCTGTGTAAGCGTGCTCTGTGAGAGCCGCCACTGGTGTATAAACTCAGTGCTTATGCATGCATAGGCTGAAGCTAAAGGGGTGAGCCGCCTTTTCTTTTGAACTGTTTTCTCCGGTTTCTGGGCTAGGAAGTTTAGTTAGTTTTCTCTGGCGGGACTTAATTGGTTTTGTTTATTAGTTTGGCCTGGGTTCACCCTGGAGCTATGCTTCCTGACATTAAATAAAATCACCTTTTTACTCATAACTGGTTTTCAGCTCTTTTGTTTGGGAGCCAGGACGGGTACTTGCTTCTCTCTCCTCCAACCTTATGTGCGTCTCTACATGCCTAGGCTAGGGGTGTAACAGTGTACTCTCCACAATGCAGCTGTAGAACCTGCTGAGGATCATGGCCGACATACCAGATTTCCTCGGCCTCCTCAGGAAATACAGCCGCTGCTGAGCCTTCTTGACCAACTGTGTGGTGTTCAGTGTCCAGGTGAGGTCCTCACTGATGTAGACACCCAGGTACCTAATGCTGCTCACCCTCTCCACTTCAAGGCCCCAGATAGACAGCGGCTGGTGAGGCCTCCTCTTTTTCCTTGTGTCCACATTCACCTCCTTTGTCTTGTCAGTGTTGAGGATGAGGTTGTTGTCCTCACACCATGACACTAGACCGACCACATCTCTCCTGTAAGCCGTTTTTTTCCCTCCAGTGATGTGACAGATCACTGCAGTGATCTTCAGTATGATGTTATCCCTATTAGAGGCGACACAGTAGTGGGTGTACAGGGTGTAGAAGATGGAGCTGAGGAAGCAACCCTGTGGGATGCCAGTGTTTGTAATAATGCTGGCTGAAGTCCTGTTGCCAATCCCGACGGTTTGGGGCCTGCCAGTCAAAAGGTCCTGTAGCCAGTCACATAGGGTGGGGTTCAGGCTGAGTTTGTGTGGGATGACAGTATTGAAGGCGGAGCTGTAATCAACAAAAAGTACCCTGATGTATGAGTCTTTCTTTTCCAGATGGGAGAGGGAATAGTGAAGGGAAGCAGCGATTGCGTCTGATGTGGACCTATTGAGCCGTTAGGCATACTGCAGGGGATCCAGAGTGTCTGAGATGTTGCTCTGGATGTAGGCCAGCACCACTCTCTTGAAGCACTTTGGAATGATTGGAGTCAGTGCAACTGGTCTATAGTCATTTAGGCAGGTGGCTGAGAATTCTTGGGAAGAGGGATGATGGTTGTGGTCTCAAAGCATGTGGGGAAAGTACTCTGGCTGAGGGAGAGTTTGAAGATGGAAGTGAGAACATCAGCCAGCTCGTTAGCACATGCTTTAAGATCTATCTAAGATCTATCTATATTTAAAAAAAAACGTCATTTTCTTTCTTTTTTTCCCCTCCTGCTTGTCAGCTGAGATATTGCTTAGACATTATTACACATATACTGTAATAACCACAAAAAAAAATATTAAACATAATTGTCTGTGAAGGTTCTCAGTCATCCAGGTCATTGTAGTCAAAGGAGCTTGCAAAGAAAAGCGTCTGGACTTCTTTATTAACTTGCTTGAAGACGTTTCACCTCTCATCCGAGAAGCTTCTTCAGTTCGAGGGTCAAATGGTGGAGAGTCCCAGATTTAAACCAGGTTTAAGACTTTCGGACTGCCTCGAAGAGATTCTGGCAAACCATCAGGCGTCTCAGTAGGTGAAAGCGGTGCTCTACCTGCACTGTGTATAGTGCTGGCGGAGTGCTGCTGACGTCGACTGAGAAAATTGTCAGGCGGTGGAAGGAATACTTTGAGGACCTCCTTAATCCCACTGACACGACTTCCGAGGAGGAAGCAGAGTCTGGGGATGAAGGAGGGATCAGGAGGGAGGTCGCTCGCTGGACGGACCAATCGGTGGCCGCGCTGCAGGACGCACTGGATGACGCAGACTGGGACATGTTTCGGCGCAGCTCTGATGACATCAACATGTTTACGGAAGCGGTTGTGGGATTTATCGGGAAACTAGCGGATGACACAGCAGAAAGAACTATCATCCGAACGTTTCCCAACCAGAAGCCGTGGGTGGATAAAAACATCCGCGACGCTCTGAGATCACGCACCGCTGCCTACAATGAAGGGCTTGTCTCCAGTAATATGGACCTATACAAGGCTGCGTCCTACAACGTGCGCAGCGCGGTCCGAAAGGCAAAGCGGAGCTACGGGGAAAAACTAGAGTCACAGCTACGACAGTGCGACTCTAGGAGCCTGTGGAAAGGACTGCGGACTATAACGGACTATAAACGACCAGCTTCTTCAATGATGAATGCCGATGCTTCACTGGCTGATGAGCTGAACACGTTTTATGCTCGCTTCGACGCCGCAGCAATTAAAACAACAAACGGCTGCGCGCGCTCGGAGTGCACCAGTGAAGAAAATGCATTCGTCATCACAGAGCATGCCGTGAGGAACACCTTCAGGAGGGTGAACACCAGGAAGGCAGCAGGACCAGATGCAATCCCTGGCCGGGTCCTTAGAGCCTGCGCTGATCAACTAGCACCGGTGTTCACGGAGATCTTCAACCTCTCCCTGGCCCAAGCTGTGGTTCCCACGTGCTTCAAACAGTCCATTATTGTCCCTGTTCCAAAGAAACAACAGCCCGCTTGCCACAATGACTACCGTCCAGTAGCACTGACTTCAATTGTGATGAAGTGTTTTGAAAGACTGATGAGAGATCACATCACTTCTTCACTTCCTCCCACCATCGACTCACTTCAGTTTGCTTACCGGACTAATCGTTCCAAAGACGATGCCATATCTCACCTGCTCCACACATCCCTGAGTCACCTGGACACTGGCAGAGGGAATTATGTTAGGATGCTGTTCGTGGACTACAGTTCAGCATTCAACACAATAATTCCCTCTAAGCTTTTCACCAAGTTGACGGATCTAGGACTCAGCTCATCACTGTGTCAGTGGATCCTCAACTTCCTCACAGACAGACCCCAATCAGTGAGGGTGGGAAAACAAGTCTCCCCCTCCATCTCACTCAGCACTGGAGTGCCTCAGGGCTGTGTTTTAAGCCCCCTGCTGTACTCACTGTACACTTATGACTGTGTAGCCACATCCGACACCACCTCCATTGTCAAGTTTGCTGACGACACTGCTGTTGTGGGCCTGATCTCCGACAACATCGAGACGGCCTACCTGGAGGAGATTAGGAACCTGGAGACCTGGTGCCAGGAGAATAACCTCCTCCTAAACATCAGCAAGACTAAGGAGCTGATCGTGGACTTCACTACAAAGCAGGCGAGGAATTACAAACCCCTCATCATCAGTGGCACGCCAGTGGAGAGAGTGGACAGTTTCCGATACCTGGGTGTCCACATCACTCAGGACCTGTCATGGTCCTGTCACATCAACACCCTGGTTAAGAAAGCCCGTCAGCGTCTCTTCTTCCTCAGAAGACTTAGAGACTTCCATCTGCCACTGAAGGTGCTCAAGAACTTCTACTCCTGCACCATCGAGAGCGTCCTGACGTCAAACATCTGCACCTGGTTTGGGAACAGCACCAAGCAGGATAGACGAGATCTGCAAAGGGTGGTGCGCTCGGCAGAATGCATCATTCAATCAGAGCTCCCTGACCTGCTGTCCATCTACACCAAGCGGTGCAAGTCCAAAGCTAGGAAGATTATGATGGACCTCTCCCATCCCAACAATGGACTCTTCTCACTGTTGAGGTCTGGGAAGCGCTTCTGCTCCCTTAAGGCCAAAACAGAGAGAATGAAGAGGAGCTTCTTCCCCCAGGCTATTCGGGGCCTGAACCAGGTGTAGGACTGGACTCTCCCAAACACGTCACTATAAGACTGGACTCTCACACACGTCACCACACGCACCACCACACATTTCCTATAATCCTATAATTCCTATAATTTATAATCCTTATCTTCATAATCTCTTCTGCTATTTGCACATTCTTTACTGCAAATTCCTAAGTTAATTTGTAAATTTTTGTAGTAAATTGTAAATATTGTAGAACTTTTCTTCTGTCATTTAATGGTCGGGCATTGTACAGCTACAAGCATTTCACCCCCATGTCATACTGTGTATGGTTGTGTGTGTGTGTGACAAATAAAATTTGAATTTGAAAAGGGGATGACCCGCCAATTTCCAGGGGCGAGGTCACTGAGGTGGTTAAGCAACTCCTTGGTGGCAGAGTCCCTGGTGTGGATGAGGTCCGCCCTGAGTTCCTGAAGGCTCTGGACGTTGGAGGGCTGTCCTGGTTGACACGAGATCAGGGGCAGTACCCCTGGACTGGCAGACCGGAGTGGTGGTCTCCAGCTTTAAGAAGGGGGAACCAGAGGGTGTGTTCCAACTGCAGTGGGATCACACTCCTCAGCCTCCCTGGGAAAGTCTATGCCAGGGTGCTGGAAAGGAGAGTTGGACAAACTCTCCTTTCCAGCACCCTGGCATAGTCGAACCTCAGATACAGGAGGAACAATGCGGTTTTCGTTCTGGTCACGGAACACTGGACCAGCTCTTTATCCTCTCGAGGATACTTGAGGGTGCATGGGAGTTTGCCCAACCAGTCTACATGTGTTTTGTGGACTTGGAGAAGGAATTTGACCGTGTCCCTCGGGGTGTCCTGTGGGAGGTGCTGCGGGTGTATGGGGTGTCTGGCCCATTGCTACGGGTCATTCGATCCCTATACAACTGTTGCAAGAGCTTGGTTCGCATTGCCGGCAATAAGTCGGAGTCGTTCCCGGTGGGTGATGGGCTCCGCCAGGGCTGCCCTTTGTCACCGATTCTGTTCATAATTTTTATGGACAGGATTTCTAGGCGTAGCCAAATGGGGGTGGGCTTTCACTTTGGTGGCCTCAGAATCTCATCTTTGCTTTTCGTGGATGATGTGGTTCTCTTGGCTTCATTGGGTGAGGGCCTCCAGCTCGCACTGGAACAGTTCGCAGCCAAGTGTGAAGCAGCGGAAATGAGGATCAGCACCTTCAAATCTGAGGCCATGGTTCTCAGCCGGAAAAGGGTGAAGTGCCCACTCCGGGATGAGTTCCTGCCCCAAGTGGAGGAGTTCAAGTCTCTCGGGGTCTTGTTCGCGAGTGATGGGAGCCGGAGATCAACAGACGGATTGGTGCTGCGGCCGCAGTGATGTGGACGCTGCACCAGTCTGTCGTGGTGAAGAGGGAGCTGAGTGTAAAAGTGAAGCTCTGAATTTACTGGTCGATCTACGTCCTTACCCTCACCCATGGCCACGAGCTGTGGGTAGTAACTGAAAGAACGAGATTGCAGATACAAGCGGCGGAAATGAGCTTCCTCCGAAGGGTGGCTGGCCTCTCCCTTAGAGATAGGTTGAGAAGTCCAGCCATCCGGGAGGGGCTCAGAGTAGAGCCGCTGCTCCTCCACATTGAAAGGAGCCAGCTGAGGTGGTTTGGGCATCTGAAAAGGATGCCTCCTGGGCACCTCCTGGGTGAGGTGTTTTTCCCACTGGGAGGAGGCCCCGGGGCAGTGATACTGTGATAGAGAAAATATCATAAAACATCCCTAAAAATTGATTCTGTTCATCTGGACGTAGCATTTTCAGTGGGAGAAACATTTCGTCACTCATCCAAGTGACTTCTTCAGTCTCAGCTGACTGCAGGTTTCCCCAATCTTTTAAACAGTACATTTGCATAATGACTGAAACCAGCCCACTGAAGGAACAATGTGCTGCGAGGTCAGGTCCTTGATCATTAATATGCAAATTCTCATGAGCATTGATCAACCACCACTGATCAATGCCCATGAGTACCATTCACAGAGAGTTGAAAGGCTGCAATTGTAGCCTTGGCAGCATTGTAAGATGGTGACAGATGTACCCTTAGGCCCCCTCCTCGATTCAGAGATGGTCTTTCCCTTTTCATGTAAATGGCCTCCTTGACTCCACGCTCAAACCAGCATTTCTCCCTGTCCAGGATGTGTACATCCTCATCATTGAAAGAGTGTCCACTGCATTGGCCTGTAGGTGTAAGTAGACTGCAGAGTCCTGGCCTGACGAGGTAGCTCTTCTGTGTTGTGCAATCCGCTTAGCCAGAGGTTGTATAAATCCTGCCAATCCTCCTGGCAATTAACACCGATCCTTGGGGTGGACCAATTTTTGGCGCAGCGTGCTTTGAGGTTTAAAAGCCACAGAGATGCGGTGTTTAGAAAAAATGCGTCTCAACTGTTTCGATACTCCTGACACATATGGGATCACTACAGGTTTTCGCTTGGGCAGCGGTTGTCCTTCTCTCCTGGATCACCTGGAGCTTTCTTTTGGCGCCTTCCCAGGTTTGACAAAAGTCCAGCTGGGATAACCACATTTACTCAGGGCCTTCTTGATGTGCTGTTCTTCTGCCTCCCTGGCCACTGTGTCTGTGAAGATGGTGTTCACTCTGTGTTGTAGCGTCCTGATGACACCCAGTTTGTGCTCCAGTGGATGATTAGAGTCAAACCTTAAATACTGATGTGTAGGTTTACAGTACACATGAGCTTTGAAATGTCCCCCATTACTGATGGAAATCTCACAGTCTAAGAAGGCTAACCTGCCACTTTTCATATCCTCCCTGGTGAATTTGATGTGTCGGTCCATCGAGTTAATGTGATCCGTGAATTGTGGTACGTCCTGAGATTTGATTTTTACCCAGGTGTCATCCACATACCTGAACTAATGGCTTGGTGGTGTTCCAGGGTAGGATAACAAAGCTTTTCCACTTCTTCCTTGTACAAGTTTGCGACGAAGGGTAAAACTGGGGAACCCATGGCACACCCATGTTTCTGCCTGTAGAGCTGACCCTTGTTTGTGAAATAGGTAGAGTTGGATGTCTCGAGACCGGTCTTGGTCTCAAGACCGGTCTCGAGACTACTTTTACGTGGTCTTGGTCTCGTCTTGGTCTCGACGTACTTTGGTCTTGGTCTTGTCTTGGTCTCGCTGTCTCGGTCTTGCTGTCTCAGGTCAACATAGTGGTCAGGAGATTTGGAGTCAACAGTATCCATGACACACAGCGTAACGTTCGATAATGTATCATGCGCAAAAGCTTTAGCTCTGAGAGCGGTGCTTAGAGAGTGCTTTGTAGTGAATCAGAATAGTTGACTCCCATTGAGCGAGAGCCGGCTCCTCAATTAATTTCCTTTCGCTGCTCAGCTGTCACACAGCGACACACAGTGGCTCAGCCATGCTCAAATCCCTCCACATTGTGGCATTTTATTATTTCGCCTTTCGCGCCCTTCAAACACAACTAAATGCAACTCGTTAGATTGAGCAGTATGCCCGGTCAGTAAGTTACAGAAATGTCAGCGACTTCGTCTGTCATAAAGTTTTTTTAAGGTTTTTTTTTTGCGCCTGTCCCGTTTGGCTCTTTTTCCATCAGAATTATTGTCTAAAGGCAAAGAAAGATGCCCAACGGATTTACTTTACCAAATTGACCATCCCAGCCTTGCCGTAATGGTCCATTTGATTCACCTTTTATTGTTTATTTTATTTTCACTTGCTGAAGGGGAGAAAGAAAGAGGGAAAAAGAAACAGCTGAGAAGAGGGACAAGGGCAAAAAACAAAAACCAACAGAATGGGCAGAAAAAAAAAAGAAAAAAAATGCATCTATTGATCACCTGGATCACCTGGCAGCTGGAGATGGGGAGGGAAGGAAGGGAGGGACAAGTGACCCCTCCCTGGGGCCAGCTCCCCCGCTGACCCCAGTAGGCACCCCATACTCCGCGACCCGCCAGGGAAAGGGGGCCCAGGCCCATCCAGACCGGAGCCCAGTGCAGCAGCGCCGCCCGGCCCCACAGAGCCCGGGACAGTCCACCCAACCCCACCACAGAGAAAACTGCACCCACCCCACCATCCACTCATCTTCCAGACTACATAAGACAATAGACGCCCAGGCTGAGATCTTCCTCCACCTCTCCTGTATCTCCCCCTCCTTTTTTTTTTTTTCTTTAGCCATCAGAATTCATTATATTGTCATATAATGAATGAGGCTAAATAGGAAGACTTCAACCAAATCTGCAAACTTTTAGAATTACAAGTTTTGACAGTTTGAATATAACTAAAGAAAAGTTTAAACAGTTTCTTGAAGTGGTTTTAAACTATCATGCATTAAACTAAATGATGGTTTTTGACTTTTAATAAACAATGCTAATTTAGCTGATTAACTGTGGTTTCTGCCTCACCTATAAATGTCATGAAACTGTTATAAAAAGCTTATACTGCTACCTACACTGATGTAAATGACATCTTCAGATAAACAGTGTCAGTGTCATGAATCCCAGAGAATGTGTAGAAGAATGGACCTGTTTTATTTGTTTCTATAGATTTCTGAAACAGCTTACCGTAATAAAACTAGTAAGATCTGTTTTGTTTTTTGGTTTTTTGGGGTTTTTTTGTGTCCCGTTTGGATCTTTAGCCATCAGAATTGTTGTCTTAAGGCCAAGAAAGATGCCAAGCGGATTTATTTTACCAAGTGGATCATCATGGCCTTGCCATATTGGTCCATTTGGTTGACCTTTATTATAATTATGAATTTATTTTATTTTCAGTTCCTACAAACGGGACAGACATGACTGGGGGATAGGACAGGGAGAAAGAATGAAAGAAAGAGAGGGAGAGAAAGAAAACCAAAGGGGAGAAGAGACGGTGAGAAGGGGGGGAAGAAAGAAAAAAAACAAAAAAACAAAAAAAACCAAACAAAACACCTGGGTCACCTGTATGGAGAAAAAAAACAGAAGAGAAAGCAAACAACAAAGAGCAACATAATAAAAAAAACAGCACCATCACAATAAACTAGCTAGCAGTAAATATCAGTAGATACTAAATAATAAACGATATTGTGCAGCACGCAAGATAGACAGCGCACAATGTGCTTTGAGGCAGCAGCCAAGAAAGCTGTAGTCCGCGTCTGTGAATACCCGTGTGTACACCTGTGTGCATACCTGTGTGGATCAGCATGCTTGCATTCCAAAGGTTTCTCCATGTAACGATCTGCTAGGGAGTGTGGGGAGCCATAGCCCCGTCCACCAGGGTATGAAGCAGGTATGGAGGAGATCAAAACTCCAGACATCCAGAGGCCCTCAGAACACAAGTATCTCCCCCTCCTGCAGAGAGAGTTCCTGAAGAGAGGAAAGCTCCTGCAAGATGTGACAACCTCCCTCACCAGTTGAAGAGCCCCCCAGGTGGCTCGACGCACCGGCGGCACCCTGTGCCAGGGCTGGGCCCCCATGCACCCACCCGCCCACAACCCCGGCAACACACCAACCAGGACCCAAGGCCCCGAGACCCGGCCAGGGCCCCTGTCCAGAGACAGAGCGCCCCCAGAACCTCACGCCCATCCCGGACCCACCCAGGGGCAGCCAGGCTACCAGGTCAGTAACCCACGTCCGTCAGCACAGACCCTCCCCTAGCTCCGCCTGTCATAAAGTTTGCGTTTATAGAACACAAAGAGTTTTTGGTAAATGCAAAAAAGAAGCATTCGGCAAAGTGCACGTTTTGCAAAGTCTCCTTGACCGAGACAGCCAGGACTACCTCAACCTTCACCAGGCAACTGGAGCGCAAACACCCTCAAAGGTAAGCTAGCCAGTAGCCATCTATCCATCTTCAAACTCTTCTAACTACCTTTCCAACCTGAGATTACCAGGTCATGTTTATGTAATATTGTTATTTATAATGTGTTCTTCAAACATTATAAATTATATAGGGACAGTTTTTTTGCAACCGTCCCTGCAGACTTAACTTTAACTTAACGTTACGTTAAATGCTATGTACAGGTAGCTAGCGCTAGCAGTAGCTATCAGCTACTTAAACAATTTTCATTAACTTTAGGTATTTTGGTAAATTCATTGAGCAGAAATATATCGAAACCATTTCAGTGAGCACTTTAAGGGCCAGTATGGTGTGGTTTGTTCTGGACTTTAATGGGCATATTTTTGTGGTTGCTGACTCGTAAGTAAGGATGGGCGTTTCAAGAGTGTCCCTATAACATTGCTCGGCTAACAGCGGCGTTCTCGACAGTGAAGCCCAGATCAGAGCGGTCTATGGCTCTGGTCCAGATAGCACGGATCGCAAAACTGAGTCCTAAGGTTCTTTAATCGAACTTAAGGACCTTTGACTATGACTTTCTTAGGTGTTTTCTACTATGTTGCCCTACTAAACCAGTCCAGTGTGTAGGGGCTATTTTAGCATTATTAGACACAGTTATTTTGTATTGGTGTAACTTCAGACTTTATTGAGTAGTTCATTTCTTGTCAATACAGCTGTGTCTGATAGCTGACTGGCAGGAGGAGGCTTAATGCAACCTGCAACGTTAATGCACAGACATTTTGTCTTTTGTAGATTCCATTCAACTGTTTTTCTGTTCTTGTTATTTAAGGTCTTGCAACCCTGAACACTCCAGTATTTTCATTATTACTAGTTGTGCCTAATGATCTATATGTGTCACACTGGATTAGATTAGGTTATTTTGTATGCAAAGGTCTGCCCTCATTGATAGGTTTAAAATTACTGTGCTTGTAAGATACAGTAGTTTTTGTGGTTGAATAGAAACCGATGTTTTACAGATTCTTATTTCCCTGTTTTGTAGGTACTTGGAGTACAAAGCAGGATCTGCAACATCAGTGATAGCGGTCAATCCCACACAGCCTCAATTATCATTGTTTGCTCCAAGCATCCACTTATTTTCCCCAAATTCACCCAGGCAACAGGCCATCACCCAGTCCATCCTCCAGGACCTTATAGTTGGATGCTCTCTCCCCCTGTCTATCGTTGAGAATCCACATTTTAGACACTTCCTGAATGTCTTGGATAGCAAATACACTCCTGTGTCTAGAACCACCTTGACAGAGAAGCTGATACCTCACCTTGTCACTAAATTGAAGGGTGACATAATCAAAGCCCTGGAAGTCCAGCCAAATGTAGCAATAACAACAGACCTCTGGTCTGACCGGAGGCTTTGTACTTTCCTGGGAGTTACTGCTCATGCTGCCTGCAAGAACAAGGACTCTTACAGTTTACAATCATTTTTGCTTGACTGTAGGCGTTTCACTGGGAAGCACTGCGGCTAACGAATCGCCTCAGCATTTGACAGAATAGTTGAGGAGTATGGCATTGGCCATAAAATAAGCTACATTCTGACGGATAATGCATCCAATATGAAGCGGGCCTTTAAAGTCAGGATGCCAGAAGTAGAGCACCCTGTAGGTGACAGCAGTGATGACCTCGATGATGAAACAATGTGGGAGGATGCAGAAGGTTCTGATCCATGGTCAACGGGTGAACGTCTTTATAGCTAGAGCCATTGCCAAAACCAGCAAGTTTACAAACCTGCTGCACAGCAGTAGTAACCACAAAGACTTGTTTGAGGCACACTTTGTCTCCAATAAGTCCATCCCAGCAGGAAACAACACCCGCTGGAATAGCATCTACAGACAGTTAAAGGCTCTGATCACACTTGACCACGGGGCCATCACTGAAATGTGCAGCAATACAGAGAATTTAGTGTTTTCAACCCGAGAGTGGGCTCAGCTGAAAGACCTTTGTGCTTTGCTTGAGCCTTTTTCTGATGCAACAGACCTTACAGAAGGTGATCATCAGGTGACTATTAGCATGGTGGTCCCCACTGTTCTGGACTTGAAGAATCATCTTATAAAGATGGAAGTACAAATGCCCCAGGCAGTAACTATAGTCAGGGCACTGAAAAGATCCTTAGAGAAACGGTTCTCTGGAATTTTCAGGCAGATTTGCATGGACGAAAAGGATCCAGAAGAGCCGTTTAGCCATCGGATCTACTTCCTTGCCACCATGCTCGACCCCCAGTTTGGACTGACCTGGGTAGATTTAGATGTCCAAAATGGTGAAACCGGACCAGCACTGAAGAGGTTCAGAGATGACCTTAAAAAGTCATTAATAGGTGACTGTATAATAATAATTTATTGTTATTGTTGTTTTTGTTGTTCCACTTATTATCACTGTCTTTGGTTTTATAGCATCATTAGAAGCATCCTGTCTAATCCTGTCTTTGTGTGTGTGTGTGCACCCTTTTCCAGACCTTTTGATCACAGAGGTAGACAGAGACGGACCTGCAGCACCAACAGAAGAAGACACAGAATTATCAGATAGTGACTCGAGCACTGATGCACAAATAAGCAAGTACCTAGACAGCATAAATGACTCTGACTGTGATGCACTCACCTTTTGGTCAAAAAACAAATAGCATTTCCCCAGTCTACACAGTGTTGCCTTGAAGGTCCTCTCTGTCCCTGCCTCTTCTGCCCCAGTTGAGAGGGTTTTTAGTAGAGGAGGCATTCTAATGAGACCCCACCGCGCACGGCTAGGCTATAAGATGTTGCAATCTTTAGTTTTCTTGAAGTGCAATCAATCACTGTTTTAAAATGTGAACTGTTTTCTCTCACTCCTCTCTGAAAATATGCTGTTTGTTCATTATATATTTGTTCATAAGATATTTGTTATTTGTTCATAATGTCTGTGTTCTATTGTTCCTGCCCTACTGAACAACAGGCTTGATTTCATTGGCAGTGTGTTGTAATCTCATGCCACTGAAAACATCAAGATGCCAGAATCTTTTAAGCACTTGTTCTTATTCTTATTAATGCACAATTTGTATTGGTATGTAATATTTGTAGTTTGCATCTGATTCATGTGAGGTGTGCACATGTCTTTATATTGTTTGATTACAGAATTTTACTTAAAATGGTTGTTTGACTAAATAAATGTGACCATTGACTTTTAAATAACATCTGCATATCACTTTGCGTTGACAGGCCTTATCCATTTTAGGGAAGTTGATATCATACAGTGTAATTTGGCTATTACTACTACAATAGGACATGATGCAATTTCAAGTTTATAATCTTCAGTTTGATGTTACAATTTTATCTATATATAACGTATAACTGAAACCAGTTACATATTTCATATTTTACAGTTGTTGGAGGTGATCGCTGTTTTGTCAGATGACTTTGGGGCCAGTCAGTACCATCATGTCAGCCCTCAAAAGCACACAAAAGTTAGTCTTTTTTGTCCCGGTCTTGGTCTCGGTCTTGGTCTCGTCTCGACTTGGTCTTGGTCTCGGTCTTGGTCTCGATACCCTCTGGTCTTGGTCTCAGTCTTGGTCTCGATACCCTCTGGTCTTGGTCTTGTCTTGGTCTCGTATTAGGCGGTCTTGACTACAAGTCTAGAAATAGGTGTAATGAAGACACAGTTCCAAAAGCAAACACACTTTGTCGATGCTGAGATTGGTTCTGTTGCTGAGGTTGGGATCATCCTGTAATCGCTTACGGACTACCTCCAACGCTTCAATGAATAGGATGCAACATCGTACGAGACCATGGTTTCATCTGCCTCCATAATGACATCTCTCACCTTCTCAACAAAATCCTGGATGTGGATGTGGTGTTCAGAACTGCCTACCAACAGGTTGAGGATCGAAGCCACAAACTTAGAGATGTTATAGGTGACCGAGTTGATCAATCAGTCTTAAAGGTGCACCCTGTTTATGTGTCTTCGGTAAACCATACAGACTTCATCCAGACATCATAAAACATATTAATATGTGATTGAACTAATGAGAAATTGCTTTGAAGTAAAACAGTGTTTAAATTGAATGAAAGATTAAGAAAAGTACTGATTATAAATCCTGTTGCAGTACAGCATATAAATCTATAAGACCCAGCTGAAAAGTATGTGAAGAACACACATATATCATTTAGCTGGCTGCTCAGCACCTGTATTACCTTCTGGAAGTGTTTTGCAGTGGCTGACCTTCATTCATCTTTATCATGGTTCCTTTTGGGTTAACAGGTGCTTGTAGCTGTTCTGTATGATAATAATAATATATTTTATTTATATTTTAAAATACCCAAGGATAGCATACAATAAATGAACAAAAAAACAGGAAATTTAATAGTGGCAATGTGATCACAGGGAAATAGCAGTTTTAAACAGATGGGTTTTGAGATTTATAAAGTGATAGTGAAGCAAGTGATGAAAGACAATTCACTGAAGAGACTTGACTGGCCCACAGGACTGATCACAAGGACTTTTCCAAGTGATGACGGAAAGGTAAGCAAGGTTGAGGTGAAACTGATTATTGTCGATACTGTTGACCATAATATTCTATTAGAGCGATTAGAACATGCTGTAGGTATCGCAGGTACTGAGCTGCAGTGGTTTGTATCATATCTATCTAATAGACTCCAATTTTTTAATGTAAATGGAGAGTCCTCTTCACACACTGAGGTCAGCTATGGAGTTACACAGGGTTCAGGGCTAGGACCAATTCTGTTTACATTATACATGCTTCACTTAGGCAGCAACATTAGAAGACATAGCATACATTTACACTGCTATGCAGATGACACCAAGCTCTATCTATCTATGAAGCCAGATAACACACACCAATTAGTTAAACTGCAGGAATGTCTTAAAGACATAAAGACCTGGATGGCCGCTAACTTTCTGCTTCTTAATTCAGATCAAACTGAGGTTATTGTACTCGGCCCTGAAAATCTTAGAAATATGGTATCTAACCAGATTCTTACTCTGGATGGCATTACCTTGGCCTCCAGTAACACTGTGAGGAACCTTGGAGTCATTTTTGACCAAGAATATGTCCTTCAATGCACATATTAAACAAATATGTAAGACTGCTTTCCTCCATTTGTGCAACATTTCTAAAATTAGAAATATCCTGTCTCCGAGTGACGCTGAAGAACTAGTTCATGCATTTATTACTTCCAGGCTGGACGACTGTAATTCATTATTATCAGGAAGTCCTAAAAACTGAAAAGCCTTCAGCTAATCCAAAATGCTGCAGCAAGAGTCCTGACAGGGACTAGAAAGAGAGAGCATATTTCTCCAGTATTGGCTTCCTTTCATTGGCTCCCTGTTAAATCCAGAATTGAATTCAAAATCCTGCTCCTCACATACAAGGTCTTAAATAATCAGGCCCCATCTTATCTTAATGACCTTGTAGTACCATATCGCCCCATTACAGCACTTCGCTCTCACACTGCAGGCTTACTTGTTGTTCCTAGAGTATTTAAAAGTAGAATGGGAGGCAGAGCCTTCAGTTTTCAGGCCCCTCTTCTGTGGAACCAGCTTCCAGTTTGGATTCAGGAGACAGACACTATCTCTACTTTTAAGATTAGGCTTCAAACTTTCCTTTTTGCTAAAGCATATAGTTAGGGCTGGACCAGGTGACCCTGAATCCTCCCTTAGTTATGCAGCAATAGGTGTAGACTGCTGGGGGACTCCCATGATGCAGTGAATTTTTCCTTTTCAGTCACCTTTCTCACTCACTATGTGTTAACAGACCTCTCTGAATTGAATCGTACTTGTCTCTCTTCCACAGCATGTCTTTATCCTGTTTTCCTTCTCTCACCCCAACCGGTCGCAGCAGATGGCCCCGCCCCTCCCTGAGCCTGGTTCTGCTGCAGGTTTCTTCCTGCTAAAAGGGAGTTTTTCCTTCCTACTGTTGCCAAAGTGCTTGCTCATAGGGGGTCATATGATTGTTGGGTTTTTCTCTGTATCCATTATTGTAGGGTCTATCTTACAATATAAAGCGCCTTGAGGCAACTGTTGTTGTGATTTGGTGCTATATAAATAAAATTGAATTGAACTGAACTGTAACTAGGAACTAAGAAAACAAGAGCTAGGAAAACCAGGACTCTAGACTAACTTTTTGCTACGGTTGCACTGGTGCACCTAACTTTGTTTCTTAGGTGCACCAGTGCAAAAGCACCCACATTTTTCAACCGCATCACTAACACTGCAGCTTTACATGTTCACTTTTTTTTTTTAAATTGCTGTCCATACAGACAATTTTGGTTTGTAAATGATTAACTAACAATCTTGTCAACACAAAATTCTTTATTTGGAGCACATATCTACAAAAAAGATAAGTTACCATATTTATTGGACCATAAGGCGCACCGGATTATAAGGCGCATTAAACAAAACCAAAGAGTCAGATAAATCAAACGTTACTCAACTCATTCTTCTTGCTTCCTCCACTTCTGTACTATTGATTCATTAATGTTGAATTCTCTCGCAGCTGCTCTATTCCCATGTTCCACTGCGGAGTCAGTACTGCGGCGTTCAGCTACTCTAAGCAGAACCTTCATGATTGGTTTAGCCAACTATATGGCCATAATGTTTTCTGCTGTTGGCCACACAGAGACTTTCAGATTTGCAGAGACTTTTTTTTTTTACCCGAACGGCTGGTTGCACTGGTGCGACCTAGGATTTTCTTTAGTCACACCACTGAGAAATTTGGTTGCATTTGCCGTGGGGAAGTCACTGGGACTTCAAATGAGCATATATTAGCACAGGTATCGATAAAGGACTAAACACTTTTACTAACCGCAGGCAGACGGACAGGTGCTCTGCTGGTGGGATTGAGCGCCTGTAGTTGGTGTCTAGGCGGGCGATGCGGGCCGACGCAGGACAGCAGCTCCTCAAACTGGGCGAGGGAAAGACGGTGGTACCGCTGAAAGCGGCCGTCATCCAGACACAGCTCCTGGAGCAAGTGGTGAAACTCATCAAACTGCTTCTGGAGGACCTGATGGACCCAGGTACGGCGAGGACGACCTTTACGCCGCTGCTCTGCTCTCCACAGTGAATAGAGAAGGGAGACTCTCTCTTCAAACGCTAGTTCGACAGCTGCTATCTTGCAAACATACCATCTGGCACTACTTCCTCCCACATTTCTGCTTCACGCGCATGAAAATTGCACATTTTGAAGCGCGACCAATTCGCGTTGGTCGCACGTCGAGGTGCGAATGTGCATGTGACCAGCTACGGGGAATCTGGTGCTTTTTGGTCGCGTCTATCGCGTTCTGTGTGAACTCACCGTAAGGAATGATGAGGGAATGAGACACAGGAGGAAAGCACAGCTGGGAGTAGGGATGGGTATCTGCCTTATTACAAAACCTGCCATTACTGTGCATTTAGGTGACCATGATGAACGAGACAGACAGAGTCTGGCTGGCGCTCGCTGGCACCGGTAGCGTCTCCTTTCAGGCCAGGATAGACGAATGTCACCGAGCAGTGACTAATTTTGTGGTAAAAGGCTTGCACCCATTTGCCACAGCAGATGCCCCCGATTTTCGGTAAGTGAATGTGTTTAATTGTAGGCAGGGACATTACTGGATATTCTTGTGTAATTGCTACAGAATCATTTATGTTATACTTTGTTATTGTTACAGAAGAATATTTACAGTGGGGCGAAAAAGTATTTAGTCAGCCACCGATTGTGCAAGTTACCCCACTTAAAATGATGACAGAGGTCAATAATTTGCACCAGAGGTACACTTCAACTGTGAGAGACAGAATGTGAAAAAAAAATCCATGAATTCACATGGTAGGATTTGTAAAGAATTTATTCGTAAATTAGGGTGGAAAATAAGTATTTGGTCACCTCAAACAAGGAAAATTTCTGGCTCTCACAGACCTGTAACGTCTTCTGTAAGAAGCTTTTCTGTCCCCCACTCGTTACCTGTATGAATGGCACCTGTTTGAACTCATCATCTGTATAAAAGACACCTGTCCACAGCCTCAAATAGTCAGACTCCAAACTCCGCCATGGCCAAGACCAAAGAGCTTTCGAAGGACACCAGGAAAAGTATTGTAGACCTGCACCGGACTGGGAAGAGTGAATCTACAATAGGCAAGCAGCTTGGTGTGAAAAAATCAACTGTTGGAGCAATCATCAGAAAATGGAAGACATACAAGACCACTGATAATCTCCCTCGATCTGGGGCTCCACGCAAGATCTCATCCCGTGGGGTCAAAATGATCATGAGAACGGTGAGCAAAGATCCCAGAACCACACAGGGGGACCTGGTGAATGACCTGCAGAGAGCTGGGACCAAAGTAACAAAGGTCACCATCAGTAACACACTACAATGGCAGGGAATCAAATCCCGCAGTGCCAGACGTGTTCCGCTGCTGAAGCCAGTGCATGTCCAGGCCCGTCTGAAGTTTGCCAGAGAGCACATGGATGATACAGCAGAGGATTGGGAGAATGTCATGTGGTCAGATGAAACCAAAGTAGAACTTTTTGGTATAAACTCAACTTGTCGTGTTTGGAGGAAGAAGAATACTGAGTTGCATCCCAAGAACACCATACCTACTGTGAAGCATGGGGGTGGAAACATCATGCTATGGGGCTGTTTTTCTGCCAAGGGGACAGGACGACTGATCCGTGTTAAGGACAGAATGAATGGGGCCATGTATCGTGAGATTTTGAGCCAAAACCTCCTTCCATCAGTGAGAACTTTGAAGATGAAATGAGGCTGGGTCTTCCAACATGACAATGATCTAAAACACACCGCCTGGGCAACAAAGGAGTGGCTCCGTAAGAAGCATTTGAAAGTCCTGGAGTGGCCTAGCCAGTCTCCAGACCTCAACCCCATAGAAAATCTGTGGCGGGAGTTGAAAGTCCGTGTTGCTCGGCGACAGCCCCAAAACATCACTGCTCTCGAGAAGATCTGCATGGAGGAATGGGCCAAAATACCAGCTACTGTGTGTGCAAACCTGGTAAAGACCTATAGTAAACGTTTGACCTCTGTTATTGCCAACAAAGGTTATGTTACAAAGTATTGAGTTGTATTTTTGTTATTGACCAAATACTTATTTTCCACCCTGATTTACGAATAAATTCTTTACAAATCCTACCATGTGGATTCATGGATATTTTTTTTTCACATTCTGTCTCTCACAGTTGAAGTGTACCTCTGGTGCAAATTACTGACCTCTGTCATCATTTTAGGTGGGGGAACTTGCACAATCGGTGGCTGACTAAATACTTTTTTGCCCCACTGTATTTTATTGTTTTACATTTACAATTTTTTTTCCTGGGGATCCTGTGACACCCCATCGAAGAGCCGTAGGCTGTGGATCTCTTAAGATCTCACTGTTGGGTTTGTAAGGCCATGTTACTCCTAAATTTCTATCTTGTTCAAAGAGAAGATATAAAACACAGTTCTAAGCTAATCGACCTTAGTGTTCTCCTTTTTTAAAAAAGAATCGATAAGAGAATCGATAAAGAATCGACTCGTTAAACAGAATCGAAAATGGAATCGGAATCGTAAAAATCTTATCAATACCCATCCCTAGCTGGGAGTAATCAAACATAACAAGACATGGGGAAGCAAAACTAGATACACCACACGCAGGACTGGGACACATAAATAACAAATAATCAAGAAATATCAATTAAACACAAAACACTGGGTAACACCCAGAACCACAACAGTTGCTTTACTGCTGTGTTTGTTATATTGTGCATTGATCCAACGTTTTTATTGGTTTTATTTCTGCTTGTGTCAACAGTTTCACACTTTATCCTTAGTAAACCATTCAACCCAACACATTGGCCTGTTCCTTGAATTTTGATTAGGAGGATGTTTAGCTGTCTGTAAAGCTGAATCTATGTTCGTGAGAACAGTGACTTTATTGTTAATTTCATCATTTGTGTGAAATCTGTCCATTTATTACTCACTTTAAATCTGTACATATGTTCTCTTCAGAAAATGTGATACATAGAGTAAGGTTAGTAGGACTAACTGATGACACTGTGAGTGTATGGCGAAAGCATAACTATGAGTTGCATAACTAATGATTTCACCATAAGCCTCCTAATGATTTCATAACTAAAATCATTAGGAGGCTTATGGTGCTAAAGGGCAAGAGAAAAGTGCAACATCAAATCAGTCAGTACATCTGAGCCAAATCCTGTAACTGTTTATCCTGTAATACCATGTAATTTAGAAATGTACCCCCTCGTCTACATCTCAAATTGCTTCTGTCCACTGTGAATTAGGCTTCATAATGAGGTAGTGTAAACATACAGCAGTAGTTAATGGTGCTAGCAGTTTGTGCTGGTCCTTAGAGGAATACATTGTTGCTTTTTTTATAATTATATTTCTACTTTCAAATCAGCTCTTTTCTCTTGCGGATCTGCTATGTGCTACACTGAGTGTGACAATGTCCTCCACCCACTTACTGCCTGCCTATTATGTCTGCAGGAGTGCATAAGCAGCCCAGCTCAGGGCAGTCTCAGTCAAGTTTTCCTGTGCTGTAGCAGCCAGGTGTGTCTCACTGACACATCTGACAGCTGGCTAACTTCCTACTGATGTCTTTTCTTCAACAAGAATAGTTGGCTGAGGTGCCAGACTCCAGGCAGTGCCGGCAGGGACAATGCCATCATGAGAGACATAATAATTAAATGATTTTATCTCCAAGAAAGTAAAAAGGGGAAAATGTATGAAACATGTTAACTAATCACCAATAGGGTCATTTAGATATTTGTTTTTTAAAGTTAGCCCCAAATAAATCCCAGCAAGTGGAATGTCTGAGTCACAAAGTAGAAGACAAACAGTTAAATTGTACAATGAAGAAATCGCAAATCAAAAATCAACCAAAAAATATGTCTGAATGTAAATAATAAATATGAGGTAAACCAAGTAATGACCCTAGAGATGAACACATTTTACACAGTTTGGTTCCTAAAAAAGTTCTGTGTGTGTGCATGTGTGCATATTCTGTAGTTTGCTTTTTAATATTTGCTTAGGTATACCTACATTTAATCTAAATATTAAGTTATTTTTTTAAAATACATTTACATTTAAAGCAACAGTACAAAATGTTACTTTCTAAAAATAAGTAAATAAGCAAACTAGTAAATGAGTTCATTACAAATATCACTGAGTGTGAGTTTTTTTGGAAATTCAATTAAAATCGTTCCTTCAGGTTTTTAAAGACAGACCGCTCAAACAGCAATCTTGTTTTTTATTTAGTTCAAAATGATACAGAATGAACCACTGGCTAGACGTTGATGTCGCTTAGTCACAATTACTTTGTGACTTCCCAGATAACGTTTTTGGCAACTATGTCAGTGCAGCTTATTTACATACTACCACTTTCTCCTATTTGTGTTTTGCTGTCCAATGGACAAAAAGAAAAGAAAAAGCAAAGTGAGATGAATCTAGATCAAAATTGAAGCTGTCAGTCATCTTTATCTGTTGCCTAGCTCGGCTACCTGTAGGTCTGCAGACACTGATGGCACAATCTCCCCAAGAAAATATAAGAAGAAAAACAATTACAGTGGAGCCCTCTCGACTGTCACTAACCACTCACAGGTTCTGTCTTCCTGTTTGTCACTCTCAGCTTGTAAAGAAACTTAAGGTCTCTCTCCCTCTCTCCCTCCCTCTCACTCTCTCTCTCTCTTTCTCTCTCTCTCTCTCTCACACACACACACACACACACACACACACACACACACACACACACACACACACACACACACACACACAAATGCAACTCTGTCTTTCTCTGTTTTCCGAACAGTAAACGTTATGAAGAAAGAAGTGTTTGCAATGACAAGAAGGTATGGAGTTCCATTTAAAACATAATAACTGTTCAAATCCTGCAAGCTTTGGAATTTAGCCCTAAGGCCTTTATTTGGACAGATTCTAAAATGCTAGTCTTATTAAATGCTACACTGCTGAATAAAATATTATACTATTAAGAAATTTATAGTGTTCCTCCTTTGGTTCGTACTTAATATCACATTATAATACAAATTGAAAATTTAATGGTGATTATGTGGATTTAATCTGTTGCATAATTTCTAATGTGATATGTAATAAAGTTTAAGTGTTTTATAACCAAAGCAACTTCAGTAGCAAGCAGGAACTAAATTGTGAGTTAATATCTTGCAATTGTAATTATGACCTTGTTTATATTTTATAGTTATTGGTCAGTATATGATGAGGGCCTGGACAGTGTTTGCACTGTCTTTCCTTCACAAGTCAGAACAAGTAATCAAGTACATCTGGTAGTAGCTGTTAGGATAGGAAAGTGTTTATACCATCACCTACATTGTATTGTCTCCATAGAGGCAGGAAAAACATTCTGCAAATTTATCAATTGATCCTGAAGCAGTTCTACAGGGTGGGCTATTTATTTGGATACACTGTAATAACATGGGAATGGTTGGTGATATTAAAGTCCTGTTTGTGGCACATTAGTATATGTGAGGGGGCAGACTCCTCAAGATGGGTGGTGACCATGGTGGCCATTTAGAAGTCGGCCATCTTGGATACAACTTTTGTTTTTTCAATAGGAAGAGGGCCATGTGACACATCAAATTTATTGGTAATGTCACAAGAAAAACAATGCTGTGCTTGGTTTCAACGTAACTTTATTCTTTCATGAGTTATTTACAAGTTTCTGACCACTTATAAAATGTGTTCAATGTGCTGCCCAATGTTGTCAATGTCAAGGTTGTCAATGCAACCCTCTTCTCCCACTCTTCACACGCTAATAGCAACACCGCAGGAGAAATGCCAGCACAGGCATCCAGTATCCGTAGTCTCAGGTGCTGCACATCTCGTATCTTCACACCATAGACAATTGCCTTCAGATGACCCCAAAGATAAAAGTCTAAGGGGGTCAGATCGGGAGACCTTGGGGGCCATTCAACTGGCCCACGACGACCAATCCACTTTCCAGGAAACTGTTCATTTAGGAATGCTCGGACCTGGCACCCATAATGTGGTGGTGCACCATCTTGCTGGAAAAACTCAGGGAACGTGCCAGCTTCAGTGCATAAAGAGGTAAACTCATCATCATGTAGCAATTTCAAATATCCAGTGGCCTTGAGGTTTCCATTGCTGAAGAATGGACCCACTATTGTTGTACCCCATATACCACACCAAACCATCACTTTTGTTGTTCCAACAGTCTTGGAGGGATCCATCCAATGTGGGTTAGTGTCAGACCAATAGCGGTGGTTTTGTTTGTTAACTTCACCATTCACATAAAAGTTTGCCTCATCACTGAACAAAATCTTCTGCGTGAACTGAGGGTCCTGTTCCAATTTTTGTTTTGTCCATTCTGCAAATTCTGTGCGCCGATCTGGGTCATCCTCGTTGAGATGCTGCAGTAGCTGGAGTTTGTAAGGGTGCCATTTGTGAGTAGCTAATATCCGCCGAAGGGATGTTCGACTAATGCCACTCTCCAGTGACGTGCGGCGAGTGCTACGCTGTGGGCTCTTGCTGAATGAAGCTAGGACAGCCACTGATGTTTCTTCATTGGTGACAGTTTTCTTGCGTCCAAATTTTGGCAAATCCAACACTGAACCAGTTTCACGAAAATTAGTATGCAGTTTGCTAAGTGTAGCATCGGAGATGGGTGGTCTAGTAGGGTGTCTTGCATTGAAATGTGCTGCAATGACCCGGTTACTGCGTTCACCAGATATCAACACAATTTCGATCCGCTCTTCACGTGTTAACTTCTTCGACATGTCAATGGCTGTGAACAAAGAGAAACTTGTAAATAACTCATGAAAGAATAAAGTTACGTTGAAACCAAGCACACCATTGCTTTTCTTGTGACATTACCAATAAGTTTGATGTGTCACATGGCCCTCTTCCTATTGAAAAAACAAAAGTTGTATCCAAGATGGCTGACTTCTAAATGGCCACCATGGTCACCACCCATCTTGAGGAGTCTGCCCCCTCACATATACTAATGTGCCACAAACAGGACTTTAATATCACCAACCATTCCCATTTTATTACAGTGTATCCATATAAATAGCCCACCCTGTATATATAACAATCCTATCTGTCTGTCTGATGTACCTGCTTCCTTGCTCATGAAGCAATAAACACTGAAAAAAAATCTATCAGCAGTACTCCCTTTGTTGTTTGTTTTAATATACAAGTAAGTAAATATACTGAATTTCCAGTCAAGACAAAAGTGGACAAAAGTAGATGTCCTGCTACCTTTTCTCTAAGCAAACTGTGCAGTGTTCTGTTTAAAAGTTTGTTTCTATGTTTTAGACAGGGTTCAGTGACAAAGTGAATCAGGCCCAGTATGGCCAAAGGCACCCCAACAGAACTCCAGCATTAGGGAGCAGCAACTTACAGCTAGTTAGATACAGCTGTCACCTCCTGCTTTTCACTGAACTCTAGCCAAAGTGTGACACAATGCTAGCAAGATGAGATGCTTCCAGAAAGAAAGAACTATGTAGCACAGAGTGACATGAAGTATGAGGTGGGGGTTGCAGGGTGTGGTGCAGGAGTTGAAGAATGGTAGAATGGAGGAAAGGGCTAATAAAATATTAAGAGACAGTGTGGCAGCAGATTTGGCCAATATAAAACTTGACACGCAACTAGAACATACAGGGCATATGTACACACACACTTATAGAGTGTATGCAAGTGTGTGCGTGAAAGAGAAAGAGGAAAAGAGGCTGAGGAAAAGAGAGAGCCCCCTGAATAGTCGAGGTGAAAGATCATCTGGCCTTTTACACATCCTGCTCTCAGTCTCACACACACACATACCCGTGTGTGCGCAAGTTGTCAACACTGTCATCAGGCAGGCAATGAACTGCAAGAAGCAAAACGTGACAGGTGGTGTGTGTGTGGGGTGGGGGGTGCATGTGTGTGTGCGATTGAGGAAAGTGGTTGGAAAGGTCAAAAAATGTGGAGGGATCTGAATTATGTAAAAGTCTTTTATGTGTGCTGCAACTCAGTGTCAAATAATCTGTTGCTGAAATATCAAACAGGAGGTGGCGAGAGCAGAAGATTATATGCACAGTGGCCCAAAGGTGAAGCCCAGAAACCTTTCAAAGTGTCTGACCTACCAACTAAAACATCCCCGTCTTAGCAAGTCACTTTGTCATTTGAAGACCTGGTTTCAGATACTGACATCCTTTTCAAAAAGATTATTTCACCAAACTGTGATTTTTTGTAATAGGTAATATGTTTAAATTGCAATGTTTGAATCTTAGATATGATCAACCTACCTCTATGAAACAGCTATGCACAACGGGCATCACTTGACCTAGCTGTCTTAGCTAATTATAGGCCACACCCCAATCTTCCGTTTACCTCAAAATTTTTTGAAAGAGTAGCTGTAAAACACCTGACTGATACTGTTGACCATAATAATTTATTGCAGTGAGGACTGCATGCTGTAAAGGTATTAAAGGTACTGCAATGCAGTGGTTTGATTCATGTCTATCTAATAGACTCCAATTTGTACATGTAAATGGAGAGTCCTCTTCACACACTGAGGTTAATTATGGAGTTCCACAGGGTTCAGTGCTAGGACCAGTTCTGTTTACATTATACATGTTTCCCTCAGGCAGTATCATAAGGAGGCATAGCATACATTCTCACTGCTATGCAGATGACACTCAACTCTATCTATCCGTAAAGCCTGGTATAACACACACCAATTAGTTAAACTACAGGAATGTCTTAAAGATATAAAGGCCTGGATGGCCTCTATTTTTTTGTTTTTTGTTTTTTGCTGCTAAATTTAAATAAAACTGAGGTTATGGTAGTCAGCTCCAGAAATGGGCAACATGGTATCAAAAGTGTTGCTTATTCTTAATGGCTTTTGGACTCCATCGTATCTTGATCACCTTGTAGTACCATATCGCCTCAGAGCACTTTGCTCTCAGACTGTGGGCTTACTTGTGGTTCCTAGGATATTTCAAAGTAATATGGGAAGCAGAGCCTTCAGCTTTAAGGCCCCTCCTCTGTGGAACCTGGAACACTTTCCTTTTTGACAAACCAAAAGTCAGGGCTGGATCAGGTAACCCTGAATCCACCTTTAGTTACTGCTGCACTAGGTCTAAGCTGCTGAAGGCTTCTCATGATGCACTGGTTGTTTCTCGTTCTCTCTTCTCTTTTCGCTCACCATACGTTTATACATCACTCTGTATTTAATTATTGGTTATTAGCAATCTTTGACTCTCTTCCATAGCATGTCTTTGTCCTGTCTTGCTCCCCTCACCCCAACTGGATACAGTGAATGGCAGCCCCTGCCTGAGCCTGGCTCTGCTGGAGGTTTCTTAAAAGGAAACCCACTGTCGCCAAAGTGCTTTCTCACAGGAGGTCGTATTTTTACTCTGTTTTCTTTGTGTTATTGTAGGGTCTTTACCTTACAATATTAAGCTCCTTGAATTGAAAGCCTGTTTACTTTCTTTTAAACAGCAGCCATAAATGCTCAGTGGAGTTGGGTGAAGACTGCAGGCAGACCTCTCCACTCTCAAATTCTGTAGTCTCTAACAAATCCTGCTCTGTGGTGATGAGCATTGTCAGGAGGATAGAGTTCAGTCCCAAAGTTTGACAATATGGACTGCCATTGGTTGCAGAATAACATCTCTATATCCCTCTGCACTGAGATTGCCTCCAATGATGAAAAACCTTGTTTTCCAGTGAAGGTGATGCTGACCCACACCATCACACTGCCACCAGCATATTGGCCAGCAATCAGAATAGTGTTCTCTGTATCTTCTCCACATTTTGACTCAACAATTCAACTGGCAGAATCTGGACACACAGCTAATCCTCTCTCCACATGTTCAGGTTCCAGTGCACATGTTGCCAGAATCAGCACACCACCAATGGGCCTGACGGTGAAGGGCAGCCATTGCAGTACAATAAGACTGGAGGTTTACTCTGTGCAGTCTTTTCAACCGACCTCTATTAAACAGCTATGCACCACGGGCCTTGAAGTTGGCAGTAGTTAAGCCGTTGCTTCAAAAGCCATCACTTGACCTAGCTAAATAGAGAGCCATCATCAATATTATTCTGTAAACCTTGAGTGCAAAGCTGTAAGAGACTGCCTGTGGTTCCTAAGTGCTGACAGGGTAAAGAAATGGTCTTCTTGTGGTGTGGTCTTTTTAAGATGCCCAGTTCATGGCCTGTCTCTGATCTCCCATCTCCCATTAAATATAACGTGTCCTTCAATTTGGGGATGGTAATTAATGCTGCATGCTGAGTGAGGGAACAAGGACACACTGTGGAAGAGAGTGAAAGATTAATAATAACTAATGATTAAGTGCTGCGTTGGTTTAAACAAAGGATGTGTCTAAGTTGTCAACCAGTCAACTAGTCATTGCCATTGCCATTAGTTGGTACTATGCCTAATAACTGTTTAATCTAATTATTTTACATTTTAATTGATTGGTCAATAATAATAATAATAATAATAAAATTATTTATAAAGCACAGTGAAAAACCAAGGGTATACCAAGGTGCTTGACAAAATAACATAGGAAAAAAGGAGATGGGAGAGGGAAAAGAGAAAATACCCAGCACGTATTAAATATGAAAACCATAACAATCATAATACATAAAAGTAGTTAACAAAGCATAACAGATAAAAATGTATCAACACACATCAAATACTCACAAGAGATTTTATATCCTGTTTATATCCTGTCTGGACAATTTTGGCTTACACCAATATATGGACGTTCCCACACACTCCAAAGGACACATTTTGGATCTTGTTTGCTGTATTGGTGTCACCCCTAAGAATTGTGCTGTATTGGACATGCCTTTTTCAGACCATAAATTAGTTTTATTCAATGCTAGTTTCCCACTATTCAAAAATAAACAAAACCGCTCAATTACTTTTAGAAATATTAGGGGCATTGATCTTTCAGCTCTTTCCCATGGCATTAATATATTTACCTACCACTAATGCCTCAGCTTCCATAGACGACCTGGTATCTCACTATAACAATGAACTTAATCAACCTCTTAGATACATTGGCTCCCCAAAAAACTTGAACTGTTTCTTTCTCTCGCTCTGCGCCATGGTACTCATCTGAACTTCGCCAACTTAAAGCTACTGGACGCTGCCTGGAGTGTCTCTCCAGGAAAACTTACTATTCACAAGGACATGTATCTCAGTCATATACAACATTATAAAGAAGCTATTCATCATGCTAAATCTGCTTACTGCACCTCTGTTATTGAATCCGCTGAAAGAAACACTCGCACTTTGTTTTCTACATTGCATAATATTGTTAAACCCCCAGATACCTTTGCCATACATGCACACTCTGTCGCAGTTTGCAAAAAATTTATGGACTTTTTTTACACCAAGATTGAGAATCTTTACCAACAATTGCCCTCGTCCTGTGTTATGGTCAATTGTTCTATCTGCATTTTTTGTCCTCATTCTCTCTATCCAATTTTGAACTTCCCACAATAACTCAGCTATCTTCCATAATTACTAACTTAAAGTCATCATAGTGTAAACTTGATCCACTGCCGACAAATCTTGTTAAACTCTCATTCCCATCTCTTGCCCCACTGATTGCTAATATTGTATACTCTTCTCTTATATCTGGTTCTGTTCCTTCTTCTCTTAAAACTGCAATAATAACCCCAATACTGAAAAAGAATGGTTCAGATCCCTCCAATCTAAATAATTTCAGGCCAATTTCAAATCTCCCTTTCCTAGCAAAAAATCTTGAAAAGATAGTGGCTGCACAGGTTCATCGTCATCTTACTGGAAATAACGTGTACGAACAGTTTCAGTCTTGCTTCCGTTCATGTCACAGTACAGAAACAGCCCTAGTAAAAATCACCAATGATCTTCCGCTTGCAGCTGATTCTGGACTTATATCCATCCTCATTCTCCTTGACCTTACAGCAGCTTTTGATACTATCTCCCACTGCATCCTCCTTCACAGATTAGCATCTATTGGCATGGTACAGTACTCACCTGGTTTATTTCTTATCTCTCTGGCTGCTCACAGTTTGTTCAATTACTCCCTCACAGATCAGTATCTACTCCAGTTAATTCCGGTCTACCCCAAGGCTCTGTCCTGGGTCCTTTACTTTTTATCATCTATCTCCTACCCCTAGGTAATATTTTTAGGAAGCATAACATCCAGTTTCACTGCTACGCAGATGACACCCAGCTCTACCTATCCTCCAAACCCACAGCTACTCTCCCACCCACATCCATTTCTGACTGTTTAAGTGAAATCAAGGTCTGGTTTAATCACAACTTTTTAAACTTAATGGCAATAAAACAGAATTCATTTAAATAGGCACCAGATCAAAACTGACTACAGTTCCAACCAGTCTTTCGTTATCCATTGATAACTCTGGTGTGACACCCTCCCCTCGGGTTAAGAGTCTTGGTGTCATTGTCAGAGGTTGTGTGTGGAGGCGTGGAAGAGATGACCCAAACGCAGGACTCACGGTGCAGAAATGATGAGGATTTATTGGAGTGGGTGAATGAACAACGCAGGAACGGCAGAACTGACTAGCTGACTGAAAGACCGAGTGGCTGGCTGAATAACTGAGCACTAACGGGAACGACGACATAACATCAATGACACGACAAAGAACTGGTGAAACCGAGGAACTTAAATACACAGGTTGAATGATGACAATGATTGGAAACAGGTGAGTACAGGGCTGAACATAATCTCACTAATGACACGGGAGACAAGCTGACACGGGGAAAAAACGGGAAGTGAGAACATTAATGTGGCCAACTAAACTGAACATGAACAAACTGAAATCACTGGGTCAACGACCCAGGAACCCTGACAGTACCCCCCCCCCCCCCCCTCCCTTCAAAGGCCGGCACCTGATGGCCGAAAGAAAGGAAAACCAGACCAGGGCGGGCGGAGGGGGCCCAGGAAGGAGGGACGGAGTTCAAACAGAGACAGTTCAGGTGGGCGGCCACGCAGCCAGTGGCTGAGCCCAAACAGTTCAGGTGGGCGGCCGCGAGGAAGACGGCGGCGGCCACTGAGCCGGTCCGGTGGACGACCACGCCGGCGACGAGGAGAAGGCGGCCGAGGAGCAGCTGCAGGAGGCGGCGTGGGAGCCGGCGGAGACTGAGGAGCAGCTGTAGGACCAGGCAAAGCAGAAGCCGAAGCTGAGTCTGAGGCCGGACCAGGCGAAGCAGAAGCCGAAGCTGAGTCTGAGGCCGGACCAGGCGAAGCAGAAGCCGAAGCTGAGTCTGAGGCCGGGCCAGGCGAAGCAGAAGCCGAAGCTGAGTCTGAGGTCGGGCCAGGCGAAGCAGAGGCTGAGGCCGGGCCAGGCCAAGCAGAGGCTGAGGCTGAGGCCGGGCCAGGCCAAGCAGAGGCTGAGGCTGAGGCCGGGCCAGGCGACGGCATGGGAGCCGGGAGTGACGGAGCCACAGCTGTAGGGCCAGCAGGCGCGGAAGCCTCTGGCTGGGGACAGACAGGGCCAGTAGACGCGGAAGCCTCTGGCTGGGGACAGGCAGGGCCAGTAGGCGCGGAAGCCTCTGGCTGGAGACAGGCAGGGCCAGCGGGTGCGGAAACCCCTGGCTGAGGAGAGGCCGGGCCAGCGGGTGCAGAAACCCCTGGCTGAGGAGCGGCCGGGCCAGCAGGTGCGGAAACCCCTGGCTGAGGAGTGGCCGGGCCAGCGGGTGCGGAAACCCCTGGCTGAGGCGCAGGAGAGCTCACAGCTGGCTCTGGGTGCTGTGGCTGCAGGTCCGGGAACTGAACAGGAAGGTGGATGGGCGACTGGGAGACGGGAGGCAACGGGACTACAGACTGGCCAGGAGCAGACTGGACTGACTGAACAGACTGGAGGACAGGAGCAGACTGGACTGACTGGACAGACTGGAGGACAGGAGCACACTGGACTGACTGGACAGACTGGAGGACAGGAGGAGACTGAACTACAGGGGACTGGAGGACAAGAGGAGACTGAACTACAGGGGACTGGAGTGAAGGCTGAACAGCAGGTGAGGGAACTGACTGGAGTGGAGATGCTAAGGGAGGAACAGAGGTAGGCGAGGCTGACGACGGAGCTGAGGTTGGTGTGGCTGATGGCTGAGCTACAGACTGAGCTAGACAGGGAGATAAAGCTACAGCCTGGGCTAGTAAAGCTGGTGCCTGAGCAGAGGACACTTCAGCTAGCCTAACCAGTGATAGTGCGAGGGCGTGAAAAGCTGGATCAGGAGGTGGATGAAGGGGTGAAGTAGCAGATGGACCGGTTAGCTCTTCCAAGCCTCTAGGGAGGTCAGGCTGGGTTCTGGCTGCCCTCAGCCTGGGCGCTGGGACAGGCACGGAAGGAGGCTGGACACCAGTCACCCCCACCCGAGAAACAGGAGCGGGTGTGGAGGTAGACTGGGTCGCAGCTGCCCTCCTCCTGGGAGCTGGCACTGGTGTGGGTGTAGACTGGGCCCTAGCCATCTGAGTAGGTGAAACAGCTGGAGGGGAAGGCCGAATCTGGGCCGCCGTGCTGGTCGGAAATGGCTGAGTAATGGGTGTGGAAATAGTGACTGGGTGTGTGTTACTGGCAGGTTTATCAGGGATTGTTCATGTTTTCCTGCCACCACTATTTACAGTCTTTGGAGGAGCAGAGCAGAAAAACTCTTCCCAGTCCACGTCCTTGTCTAGGAGGGAGACTCCCCATGAATCAGAGGTGAGTGTACTGTGCGTTTTAAGGCAGTAATCAGATGAAGGGTGTGGAAAACAGTCACCGGAACTCACCACCGGGAGTTGCTGAAAAGAGTCCAGTTTATGGCGGCGTGTGAGCCGCTTTCTCCGGAAAGAGGCAGCGGGCGGGGTACACAGCCGAACCTCTGGCATGGGAGCCTCCATTGAGCCGAGGTGGGAGGCGGAGCCGCTGTGCCAATGGCGAGGTTGAAGGTCGGGTGAGTAAAACGGCTGGCGGGCAAGCGAGGAGCGGAGCAGCGGGAGAGCGAGCGGCCGAAGCTTGGCCTGTGACGCCCACTCTCCGCGGCGAACGCTCCGATGCAGGTGAGGCAGCAGGTGTAGGACCGCGGCGTCTCCGAGGCCCGCCCAGAGCCAGACGAGTCCCCTCAAAGATGTGCTCCCTCTCTGAGAAGAGCCGCTGTTTCCACCTGAGCTTCTCCACCCAAATGGAGAGCGCTGTGTCCTGCCGCTCCAGTCCGCTGGGTCAAAAGCGTGTGTTCTTGGCACGGGTCGTGTCATTCTGTCAGAGGTTGTGTGTGGAGGCGTGGAAGAGATGACCCAAACGCAGGACTCACGGTGCAGAAATGATGAGGATTTATTGGAGTGGGTGAATGAACAACGCAGGAACGGCAGAACTGACTAGCTGACTGAAAGACTGAGTGGCTGGCTGAATAACTGAGCACTAACGGGAACGACGACATAACATCAATGACACGACAAAGAACTGGTGAAACCGAGGAACTTAAATACACAGGTTGAATGATGACAATGATTGGAAACAGGTGAGTACAGGGCTGAACATAATCTGACTAATGACACGGGAGACAAGCTGACACAGGGAAAAAACAGGAAGTGAGAACATTAATGTGGCGAACTAAACTGAACATGAACAAACTGAAATCACTGGGTCAACGACCCAGGAACCCTGACAGTCATCCTCGATAGCACTCTGTCCTTCACAGCACATATAAATATTATCACTCGGTCTTCCTACTTTCATCTTCGTAATATTAACTGTCTTTGTCCCTCACTCACACCAGACAGTACCGCCATACTTGTCAATGCTCTTGTCACATCTCGTCTGGATTACTGTAATTCTCTTCTCTATGGTCTACCTCATAAATCCCTCCATAAATTGCAGTTAGTTCAAAATACAGCTGATCATATTATGTTCCACCTGCTCGTCTGACTACCATTGGACTTAGAGCCTTTAGTTGTTCTGCCCCGAGACTTTGGAATTCACTTCCACTTGCTCTACGGACCACACACTGTCTCACCACTTTTAAATCACGTCTCAAAACTCATCTATTTAGAATTGCATACACCTGATCTGTCTTAGGCCATTTTTACCTTGCTCAGTTTTTATATTTGCTTTTATACTTTTATGACTGTTTATGTCTAAATGTTATCTTACCATGTTTGCTATTTATACATTTTTCTTATATTTTTTATGGTATTGTTTACGTGTTACTGTAAGGTGACCTTGAGGGTCTGAAAGGCGCCTATGAATAAAATGTATTATTATTATTATTATTATTATTAAATAGCTAGATGGCAACGCAAGATTAAATAAATGTCTTTAACCGTGATTTAAACAATGGCATAAAGTCAGACACCCAGATAGCAACAGGAAAATTGTTCCATAAGACTGGGGCAGCTACAGCAAATGCAAGGTCGCCCCGAGACTTCAGCCGAGAACGAGATTGCTCCACCTGGGTAGTTGGGTAGCAGATCTAAGTGCTCTGACAGGAGTGTGTAACCTAAGAAGTTCATTGAGGTAGCTCGGCGCTAAATTATTAAGAATTTTGTACGTGCAGAGTAGTATTTTAAATTGAATACGGTACTTAACTGGCAGCCAGTGCAAGCCGGCAAGACCAGGAGTGATGGAGGGAAATTTCCTGCTGCATTCTGGACAGTCTGCAACCTAAGGAGAAGGGAGGAGGAAAGGCCAATGTAAAGAGAGTTGTAGTAATCCAACCTGGAGGTCACAATTGCGTGAATAAGTTTCTCCAGGTCTTTATGAGGAACATAGTGCATAGCCTTAGAAATAAAGTGCAGCTGATGAAAACTACACCTCACTACAGCAGACACTTGCGTGTCGAATTTAAACGAGCTATCCAATAATATACCCAAATTACCGGCATAATCAGAAGAGGAGCTAGCAAAGGGCATCAAAGCAGCACACAATTGGTCGCGGAGGATTTTACTGTCGAACACCACAATCTCTGTTTTCTCTTTGTTCAAGACAAGAGAATTACGCTTAAACCAATCTTTAACCCCACGCATGCATTCACGAAAATAATGAAAAGACACAGCAAGATCGTCAGTAATCTCAAAGTAAATCTGTATGTCATCGGCACAGCAATGAAAGGTAATATTATACTTATCAAAAATTGCTCCAAGAGGGAGCAGATATAACGAGAAGAGAATAGGGCCTAATACAGATCCTTGAGGCACACCACAGCATATAGGTACCGAGGAAGACGAGAAGTTGCCCAAATTAACCGGGAAGGACCTGTCAGCCAGATAAGATTTAACCCTTGTGTGTTGTTCATATCTTTGTTACTCAGCCAGTGTTCATGGGTCTGGTGGACCCGCTAGAGTTTTGGCTTTCCAAATTAACACTATCAAACAATTTTATGTTAAATTACTCAACAGATGTTTACTTCATCCCATTTACAAGCCATATGAACAGCAAACATGGTTAATTTTTTCCCTTTACCTTTGTTAGATCACATTTATGAATTAATGTGCTTCTCTTTTTTCTTTCTTTTTTTTTTTTATAAAATGTTATAAAAAGCCCCTCTCTCTTCCAAAATCAATTGGATGGCCCTGGCCATCTTTTGCCATCTTGATCAGTTGTGATAAAGAACCACACTGGCAAAGTCTTATTTATAATATTTATGCCCCTAATTTGCAGGTGGGACAGGGTATGAGAAAATAAAATTTGGATCCCTCAAGAAAGAGGGTAAAATCTGGGAATGTAAGAGCAGACGGTGTTGATAGTTGAATTTTCAACAATGTTGCAACTTTGTGCGGGAGCAGGAGGGGAAGAAAACACTATCAGCAGCACCAGAAAGGAGGAAGACAGAGTGTGGGAACACAGGACCTACACTTTCAACACTTTTATTAGGCCTGGGTCCAGTGGACCCGAACACCTTGTATGTAATGTAAATGCGTGGGGGGAGGTACAGTATGAGGTCATTGAAAATTAGTTTGGATTTATGTTCTTCACAGAAAATAAGCCAAAGCCAATGAATTTCAGGTTGAAAAAATAATTAATTGTTTAATTTTTCTTTTGAAAAAAACTGAAAACGGGTCTCACAGACCCGAACACCATACAAGGGTTAAACCAGTTAAGGGCAGTGCCTCTAATACCCACAGTATGCTCAAGTCTTAGTAGAAGAATGTTATGATCCACCATATCAAAAGCAGAGGAAAGGTCCAATAAAACCAGGACCACAGAGCGTCCCGACTGAAATTTCTCTGCAATGTTGTTTGCATCTAAATACGCCTGAAGCTGAGAAAGAACTAGTTGCTCCCGGATCTTGGACAGAAATGGAAGCTTAGAGATCGGTCTGTAGTTCAAGAGATCATAACAATCAAGATTCTTTTTTTTTTTAGAATAGGCTGGACTACAGCTTACAGTTGTGGGCAGTCTGAGGTACACCTGTGCACTACTCATGATGTCAGATCAGCATCCTGATGTGGCACACCTGTGAGGTGGGAAGGATCATCTCAATATAGCAGATGTGCCCACTACCACACATTTGGACTGATTTGTGACCACTGTTTGGGAGGGATGGTTATATTGTGTATCTGGAATTAATTTTAGGTCTCTACGTCCATCCCATGGGGAATGGGAGCAGTAACAAAGATGTTGCGTTTATATTTTTGTTGAGTGTAGTATTGGTGTTTTTCAGTTGATCAACCAGCTGCTTGAGAGTCAAAAGTACCACGGGCTCAACTCGATGAAAAGTTGAATTACACCCAGAGGAAAAAACAGGACAAGAAGCAGATGAAGAGGAAGACTTAAAAGATGAAACCTTATCTAAAAAGAGAATTTGAAAACGCTCACAAAGAGCTTGTGAATATAGTAAAGGAATATCAGAACAGGGATTAACAACAGAATTATAAATGTTAAGTAACAAAATTTTTTACTTAAAATTTGTTACTTAAAAACAAAGTAACAAATTCTGGCTCAGCATTAGGTCATTAGCCATTCTGCTCAGTACTAATGGTTGTGACCATTACCCAGAATGACTTTGGGAAAAAAAGATGCTTTAGCCATTCTAGTAGCAGTTTGAAAATTTGAGCGGCTAGTCCGTAACATATCATAAGAGACCTTTTTTCCACCTTCTATCATCACAGCGACAAAAACGTCGTAAGGCATGCGTAGTATTATTTAGCCAGCAATGAGAGTAGGTTCTAGAGCGCTTCATTTTGATGGGAGCAGGAGAATCAAGAATAGAAGAACAAAGAGCTAACAAGATATTACCATAACCATCAACCGAGCAGAGAGAACAGCCGTCAGGTACAGCCAAATCAGGGGTAGAAGAAAATAATGATAACAAAATATTAGCATAACCATCAGATGAGCAAATTGAGCAGCAGTCAGGAATCATAAATACCGAATCCAAAAAAGACACAGCAAACTTTGACACAGCTTCAGAGCTGAGTATATGTAGCAGACAAGAGGGAGCTACAGACTGCGGTCCCACGGCAGATAAACCAATATCAAAAATAACTGGGAAATGATCATTCCAGCGTCATTTATATCCTTAATACATATATCCAGGCCATACGTAAAGAACAAGTCCAACATATAGCCTTTAATATGGGTTGGTCCATTTACCCACTGTAGGAGGTTAAAAGAGTCAGTTAAAGCAAGAAAGTCTTTAGCAAGCAGGTCATCCTTACAACAGATGTGCAAGTTAAAATCACCAATGATAAGAACAGAGTCATATTTAATAATAATAATAATAATACATTTTATTCATTGGTGCCTTTCAAGTCACCCAAGGACACTTTACAATAGGATAAAACACATAATAAAACGATGACAAAATAAGAAAAATAAAACAAAAGCACAAAATAAAATGAACAAACAGTGGATTCACAGTGAATATGCAGATTTGAAAAGATGAGTTTTGAGTTGAGATTTAAACTGGGGGAGAGAACCAATGTTTCTTATTTCTGGGGGTAGAAAGTCCCACAGCCTGGGAGCAGAGCAGCTGAAAGCTCTGCTTCCCATGGTGGTGAGGCGGAAGGAAGGTACAGCAAGCTGGATAGAAGAAGAAGATCAAAGTGAAAGGGCAGAACAGGTAGTGCTTAACAGGTCAGAAAGGTAAGGAGGAGCGAGGTTATGAATGGCCTTGAAGGTGAGCAGAAGAAGTTTGAATATTATCCGGAATTTCACAGGGAGCCAGTGAAGTTCCTGAAGAACAGGGGCTGGAGCCGAAAAACAACACCCTGATAACGACTGTGCTTAGTCTGTTCCTTCCCATTCCATGCAAGGCCACCTGGGTTGGCTGGAAGACTGTTTACTTAGCCTGGCAGGGCGAAGGACACTGTCTCAGCTGAACTATGGACACGCACACACATACACTTACACTGATAAGCACACACTCATCCCCCTCCCTTTCCAAACGCCTTCGATGCTTGTTTCCTGCGGGGGAACACGGCGGGTCTGTGTGCCGTGCTGGAATGGTAGCGCTGTGCAGGGCGGCTGCTGTGTTCGCTTCGTATTACTCCTCACCCCCCACCCAATCCTGTGGCTTGTCATGTCTTTCACAAAGTTGTGCTGTGGACATTTATGTGCTTTTTGTGCAGAGGAGTTTTTTTGTTTCCTGTTCTCGTGCTGTCCTACCATGGAAGCACAGCATGAGTAGAGGTATCTTTTTTTCCTCTTGTTCTTTCCCATTGTTGTGTACATTTCAGTGTTTTTCTGTAACGCTACCGATCTCCGACTTGCATCCCCATGTAATATCCGTGTTGTGTGTGTGTAAAGTCGGGGGGGGGGGGTCCCATTTCACTGCAGGGCAACCTGCATGTGGCAAATAAAGCTTTGATTGATTGATTGTGCTGGTAGGAGGGGTTCTGAACCAGTTGAAGTGGGAGGTAACAAGACTGTGGACAAGAATGAACGTAGAACGGAACCCAGGAAGTTGGCGAAGTCCGAGATAAAACACTTGTTATATTTGGGCGGTCAGTAGACCAACACACACAGAGTGGTCATCTCCAATAACTGAGCTTCAAAGCTAGCAAAGCTAGCAGGTGAGGAAAGTTGCCTAACATTATATAAGTTTTCAAAAACCGAGACTAAACCACCTCCCCTACCAGAAAGCCTCGGTGAACTAAAAAAGACAGTCCAAAGGAAGAAGTTCAGAGGAAGGGATGAGCTCACCAGGGCGAATCCAGGTTTCCGTAAGGAATAAAACATCATGGCTGCTAGTAGAGAAGAAGTCATTTAAAACAAAGGTCTTATTTATCAGCGACCTGACGTTAAGCAGTGCCATTCGTGGCCAGGGTAGTAAGTCACCTCTGGAAGCATGACATAGAGTACTTAGATTGCTTCGACAAACTCCCCGTTGGCACAATGTTATCGAAATCCGAGCAGGAAAGCGTGTTGCAGAAAGGGCAGAGGAGGCTTGATGATCAACCGAATAAATCCAGCGATGAGTAAGCAACTTAGCGTCAGAGCAATCCAGGGAGGAAGGAGAAAATGATGGAGTGTCCAGGTTAGCATGTACATGGTCCGTAATTCTGGCTCTGAGAAAGGCTCTGAGAAAGGCCCTGAGACAGACGCGACGGCCACTCCTTCTTCCCCGCTTCCTGTAGCATTGTAGGTAGGAGAAGCCGAAGAACGTATCCAGTTGTGGTAGATTAGCGTTGCCCACACTCCAGCAGGGGTCGGTCCGACACGAATGGAAGGAACGAAGATTCAAAAGTGTTTGCCTGTCATATGTTATCAGTGCACAACAACTAGATGAGCATACAACTAGGAAAATAAAAATAAAAAACACACTGCCAAGGTCCATAAGTGAAGGTAAAGGGAAAAGGGAGGGTAAAAAACGGCGAGACAGGCACGACCGAGGACGCCAAGCCAAGCACACCGGCGCTATCTTGGTATTCCTCACTAGCCTAGACCTCCCTCCTTGAGCTACTGTCTCCAGATATTCTAGGGGAAGACCAAAGCATTCTTCTCTTCCATATTCAGCCAAGAGACATAATCTCTGACCCCCTCTAGGTCTACCATTAGGTCATTTGCCCAGTCTCCAGCTTCACTCTTTCTCCTTTCATGAATGAGACTAGGACATACTTGAACTTCTCTACTTGAGGCAAAAAACTCTTTCCTCACCCAGAATTGGTAATCCACACATTTCCAGCTAAAAAACCACACTATCTGTAAAATCAAATCTGATTTTTTTGGCCTTTGAAAAGAGCAGCAATATGGATCTAGACTGTGATAGTATAACAGAGAAGGAGGAGCTCATTCAGTCTATCAGGGTTTCAGTGAATCACTCACAAATCACACTGGCAATTAACTATACTTTGAAGGATTTAACGGAAACGTGATGCTGTAAGAATGTTTGAAATGTTTGTCTGATCCACAAGTGTCAGACTTCTGTTGATAACATGAGTTATTCTTCAAAAGTAAGGGGATAAACTTTTCTATGGATTAGTGGTGTGTGTAAAAGCAGCTGCAGCACTATTGCATGTATAACAGGGGTTCTGTCTAGACTCTGAAATCAATAACATAATAGGTGGCTGATGGTAGCTGCCAAAAAGTTAATATTCTGTAATAGAGAGATAATGTTGCTACATCCATTCAAGACTGGTCAATGAAAATTCATATTAATATTCTCTCTGTGCATTCCTTTAATGCTATATAGTAATAAGTCTGAAAGAGGAATAAATCAATTTCCCAGAAGTGTCTCATATAAACATGACATTTTTGTGAATCCAACTGTCACGCATAGAATAACCTTTTACTATAATTTTATATTTTTCACTACCACTACCACTTTGTGGCCAAATGTGAAAGGCTAAGCATACTAAATGCATAATAAACACAATAAAGTAAATGGCCGCTACAGAAAAAAAATATGGATAATAACACTAATTTATGCTGCTGTATGATATTTGTGCATGGTGGGGTGGTGGTTAGCATGGTCCTGAGTTTCCATCATCTGGCTGGGGGGTTTCTGTGTGGAGTTTACATGTTTTCCACATGTTTGCGTGGGTTCTATCCAAGTAATTCAGCTTCCTCCCAGTATACAGTCACTGGGGTTATCAATGACTCTAAAGTGCTCATAGGTGTGAATGGTTGTGTGTCTCTCTGTGTGTCCGCCTCTCGCCCTATGTTGGTTGGGATAGGCTCCAGCCCCCTGTGACCCTGATAAGGATAAGTGGAATATAATGGATGGATGTGGAATATTTAGTTGTATCTAGAGGTGTTATTTAACACTGGGTACCTTTCGTTAACAGTTTTCTACCCATTGTTTGTTCTTTTTAAAATGGATTGAGCTTTCCCATATGGAAAAGATATATATAAATCTTATAAAGTTTGTATCTGTCTTGTGTGAAACTTGTATGAAAAGCATACAAGAGTGAAAACACATATAAGATCCCTTGAAAAATTATATAATGAAACGTATGTTTTGGATACTTACTAAAACAATATATGAAAGTAATGAGAGAGTGGCCACTTTCATGAATAAATCATATAATTTTTTACTATTTCTTTTCCATATGGGTTGGTATACATCAAAAAAAGTTATAAAATATAATCTTAGCACAAAATGTAAAATTTGTGTTTGGTTGATTATTTCTTTGTTGTAACAATGCTTCTTGGCAATAAGTCTTGCCCTGTTGGAAGGTCTGTTTAGTTTGCCACATTTGTAAAGAAACAGCAGAGCTGAGTATGTGGGGTGCTCCCATGAAAAAGGTTGCAAATCTCCTCTGCCAAAGCTAAACAGCCTATTTTGCTATTGACTGTTATTTGGTGTCATTTATTGGATTGGCCAATTGAAGTCAGAAGAAACAAAACATATTAACAATTTAACAATTTATACATTATACAGCCACAACAGCCTGGCACATCCTTCTCATACTGCTCACCACTTTGATCACACACTGTTGTGGGATGACATTCCATTCTTAAACCAGCATTTACCAGGACACTTAAACCAGGACACATACACATACAGGACACATACTCACGGAGAGGCAGCTTTTCAGTGGTATGGTCCTCGTCTGTGGAACAGCCTGCCGGAGGAGCTCAGGGCCGCAGAGAACGTACATGTTTTTAAGAACAGGCTCAAGACCCACCTTTTTAATTTAGCTTTTACTTAGCGTTTATTTATTTTTTATGCTTATTTATTCTATCCTGTTATTCTATTATTAATTTAGGATTTACCTAATATTTTTTGATTTTATTCTTATTCATTTTTTAATCTTCTTACTCTATTTATATTTATATTTATATTTATATTGTATCCTGTTCTGATTTATTTTATCATTTTACCCTGTATATATCGTATTGCGTCATATCTCCAGTGTTTCCTCGGAGGGCGCTCTCTGCACCGGGGCTGTTATTGACCGTGGCTGCTGGGTCTCTGGGGTCCTCTCAGCCTGGTTGGGGGGCTCCTTGGCCTCCCTCCTGCTGTGTGCCCAGCCCGGAGGCTGCGGTCTGTGACCGGCTCCCGGTGCAGACGGCTCTCTGTTATAATGTTTCCTCACTTGGCTCATGCGAGCCCAGCCCAATTTTTACTCTTTAAGTGTGCGCGTGTGTGTATGTGTGTGTGGGTGGGGGTGGGGGGATATATGTGTATTGAGAGTGTGGGGAGTGAGTTGGAGGGTGGGGTGGGCTGCTTTTAACTATGTAAAGCACTTTGTGCTACATTTTTTTCTGTATGAAAAGTGCTTTATAAATAAAGATTGATTGATTGATTGATTGATTGATTGATTGATTGATTGATTGATTGATTTGTCACATGTCAGCCAGTGTGGTTGTGTTGGTCACCCTAACCAGAACAGCATGCACACGTTGATCCCACAAGTCTTGAGTGGAAATGGATCAGAACTGAGGGCAGACAATTCCATTTTTCAAATCTTTTGTCTGTATGATTGTAAAACTCTAACCAACATAAATAAATGATCACAATAAATCAGAGTTTGTGTCTGTGCAAGTTGCTGTGATCCTATGGTTTGGGACCACTTATGACAAAATTTGAAATGCCCTGGTAGACTGGAAAACTGCAGTGGTAATGTCTTGGAGATATTTGACTCCATTCGAGATATAATGACTCCATTCTGATCGATCTCCAGTTCTTTCTGTCAGTTCCTGAATCACCTGGCATATCTTCTCTCAATTTATCTTAATGTTGCACCTTCAGCCAATTGTTTTACCTGTCATGTGCTGGCCGTGTGAAGCAGACAGGAGAGGACCCAAGCGCAGACTCAAACACAAAAGGTAAACTCAAAAGCAACTTTTATTGCTGAACATCAGAAACTACAACACTAAGTAAACTTGGAAGGTACATGTAACTAAACAGACAGGTAGGCAAAACACAGCAGAGAACGAGGGTACGACACAGAGTAAGACCGGGCTTAAATACACAGAGGGATAACGAGGGAATGAGACACAGGAGGAGAGCACAGCTGGGAGTAATCAAACATGATGAGACCAAGCGGAAGCAAAACTGAAAACATTAACATAGGACAAGAACTACCAAAGTAAAACAGAGAGACAGTTCACAAAGACGCAGACTAGACACTAAGACATGGAAACCTGACAGACCTCGGAACAGAGGATGAAGCACAGAGACGGGAGTAACAAACTGCAACATGAGACACGACTGACTGGGGAGCAAGACAATAAACATGACAAAACTAAACCTAAGAACTAGAATTCAAAAAACAAGAAGAAGAACTAGAGAGCCAGAAATACAAAAGAGAAACCCAAACACAAAGTGGTCAAAAGCTATGATGAAATCAAAGATCAATAATAGTACAAAGTCAAAACACTGGGATGGGTGACATAAACCAATTGTTAACCGATTGTTATCAGAGGACATAAAAAGAAAAAAAAAACATTTAGCTGGATGCTTCTAGGGAAGGTGCAGTTTGTGTGCCAGTGTGCACATTTTTGACTAAAACTTGCTATTGTCCAGTAATTGTAGACTTCAGGGATCTCTTGCTGGAGGATTCTTAACACAAGTTTGAACCAATTATAAAACCAATTATTATCTCTTGTAAATGGTCAGGCTGAAATCCTCCCTTCTTCAATTAGAATTTGATACCCAGGCTAACCATCGCTGTGGCCTGATCTGGCCTACACCCTTGTCCTAAAACTTTCAGATTCAAAAACAGAAACTATATCTACATGTTTACATTTTTGTTTACTGTCTGAATGGCCCAGGGGAAGAACCTCTTTTTAATCATGGAGCTGTGGGACCTGATTAACCTGAAGTGCTGACTGGAGGGCAGTGGGTGAAACGGGTGGCGAGCAGGATGTGGCCCTGGTTTTCCAGAGACAGAAGTAGCTGGAGATGAACTTCAGTGTTGGTAGAAGGCAGCCAGTGATTTGGGGGCAGTGTTAATTACCCTCTGTGGAGCCAGACACCCAGACGGCAGGAGAGCACACTGTCCACTGAGGAGTGGTAGAATACCTGGACCAGAAGGAGCTACTGACCTTAGTTTTAAGTTGTACGGTAATTTATATTGGACAGTCAAATCAGAGTGATGATTAAGTCCAATTTTTATCATTTAAGGTGATTGCCAACACCTTTTTCTTTCTAGGCAGCACTTTGAAACAGTGATCAGTGATGTTTTTATTTTATTTCTCCTGGATTATTGTAACTCACTTCATGTGTGTCAGTTGTTACCCTTAAATCTGCTGCTGGTTCAAAATCAAGCTGCACAAATGAACTCGTAAAAAAGAGCATATAACCACTGGCTACCTTTATATTTTAGAGTTCATTTTAAAATTCCTATATTGGTTTTTAAATGTTTTCTCAATCTTGCCCCACCTTACCTCTCTGAGCTTCTTCACCCCTACACATCCTGTCGGTCTCTCAGGTCAGCTGCTCCTGGAAGTACAAAAGGAAGCTCAGAAGGGACAGGGCCTCCTCTATCATTGCCCCAAAATTCTGGAATAATTTGCCCTTGTGTGTTAGAGGCCCCTTCACTGTCCATTTTAATAACACTTCTTAAACTTTATTTTTACTCTTTGGCTTTCAGCCCCAGCAAGACTTAGTTTTCCTTTTAGTTATTTGATCTTTTTAATTTATCTTTTATTTTACATCTGTCAGCTGGTGATCAGCTGATCACGGGGCAGGGTTTAAAAGAGATGCCACCCACCTGTTCGCCGCTCAGACATCGTTCTCTTCGTGTCAGGAGCTCCGAAACTTTGCCGACGTCAGTCTCCACCTGATTCAGCAACTGTGAGTGTTTTTCCCTTCGATCCTTTTTCTCATCCCGGCTCCGCTCACTCTCCGTCTGTAACGCCAGTTCCGAAGCCACGCTTCGTGCACTGATCGTTACTAGAATAACTGCGTGTCTGTTCCAACCCACCTCTAGCCTTCGCCGTGTTTGGGTCTAGCCAGCACGCCACACAGGCACGCCGAATTACTGTGTGTAATTCGCCCAATCGTGACAGGATGTCTGAGCCTCATATAGACCCAGCGGAATTTGAACGACTGAAAGCCGAAGTACTATATCTTCGCGGTGTGGTGGATCGGATGAGCACAAAAATGGAGTCTCTCACCGTAACTGTCCTCCAACTTTCCACTTCCGTCACCTCGCTGCAACGTCAGCCAGCGCCGGTGAGCGCGGAGCCCCGGATCAGACTACCAGATAAGTGGAACGGAGTTGATGGCCGGCCTAATGGTTTGCTCGCCACTTTAGACATGCTGTTTGAATGTCAGCCCACTAAATACGCCACCGCCAGTGCAAAAGGTGCAATGTTAACCTCTCTCTTGTCTGGCCAGGCTCAGGAATGGGGCGCGGCTCTCTACAACAATAAATCTGCAGCTTGCAATGACTATGCCCTGTTTGTGGAGGAATTAAAAAAGACGTTTGTTCCCCCGAGCAGTGAAGTGGAAGTGGAGTCACAGCTGCTTCATTTACGCCAGGGCAGTCGACCCGTCTATCACTTTGCCTCCCAATTCCCTACCCTGGCCGCTAAGCTAAAGTGGGGAGACGCTTCTCTACGCTCCATTTTTCTGGAGGGACTGGCTGATTACATCTGAGATGAGATGACCGGCCGTAAGGCCCCAAAAACTCTGGATGAGGCCGTGGACCTCGCCCTGAAGATCGACCAACGAGTGATGTCGCGGCCTCGCCACACCCCTCGGGCCTTCAAACCCTTCCAGCCTCAGAGGGCCACGTCTTCGCAGCCTCCTCCCCCCTCTGAAGGAGCCGCTGCTAGCCCAAGCAGTACATCCAGTGAGGAGCCCATGCAGCTGGGTAGACTCTCCAAAGAGGAGAGAGAGAGAGACGCTGGCGTGAGGGTCTCTGCGCCTACTGTGGATCAGCTCGACACCATTGTCCCCAGTGCCCGCTACGTCCGGGAAACGACGACGCCAGGTAGACTGCGGGGAAGTCCCACCTGGCCCTTTCCACTCCTCTGACCCCTCTCGTTTTCTGTTACCAGTAATATTTCACCTGAAACACCAACAGTTCTCATCTGAAGCCCTCCTGGACACCGGAGCCACTGAGAACTTCATCAACCAAAAACTAGCCTCTCGACTTCGCATTCCGTTAACTTCCGTTGATCGATTCCTCCTGGTGACCTCAGTAGATGGGCGACCCCTCCAACCCTACCCAATCCAGTCCCAGACCCAGCCGGTTTGCATGTCTATTGGAGCTCATCAGGAGGAGGTCCGGTTTCTAGTAGTCTCAGCCACGTCCTCTCCTCTCATCCTTGGATACCCCTGGTTCCGTCAACATGACCCCCACATCTCCTGGTCTTCCTGCCAGATCCTGGATTGGGGTCCCCAGTGTCCACGCTGCTGGCTTCTCTCTCGGACCCAAAAGAACTCAAAGTCAGAAGAGGCCTCACCAGATCCATTGATCTGGATAAGATCCCTCCGGCTTACCACGACTTATCTGAGGTCTTCAGTAAGAGGCGAGCCTCTACTCTACCTCCTCATCACTCCTACGACATGGCCATCGAGCTCCTCCCGGGAGCGGTCCCTCCTCGTGGTCGCCTGTTCTCTCTGTCACCCGCAGAGAATAAGGCCATGGAGGAGTAAGTTGCTGAGTCTCCAACAGGGCTTTATTCGCCCTTCTACCTCTCCTGCTGCTGCTGGATTCTTCTTTGTCAATAAGAAAGATGGCGGGCTCCGCCCCTGTATAGATTATCGGGGCTTGAATAAAGTCACTGTCAAGAACCGCCATCCTCTTCCTCTGCTATCCACCGCACTCGATTCCCTCTCCCAGGCCTGCATCTTCACCAAACTAGACCTACGCAGCGCCTACAATTTGGTGCGCATTAGGGAAGGGGATGAATGGAAGACGGCCTTCATCACTCCACTGGGAGTACCTGGTGATGCCCTTCGGCCTCTGTATCAGCCCTGCTGTCTTCCAACATCTGATCAACGATGTCTTGCGGGATATGCTAGGCCGGTGGGTGTTTGCTTATCTAGATGACATCTTGATCTACTCCCGCACCGAAGTGGACCATATTCGCCATGTGAGGGCCGTGCTGAGCAGGCTGCTTGAGTACCAGCTGTTCTGCAAACTGGAGAAGTGTGCGTTCCATCAGCGGTCCACCACCTTCCTAGGCTTCACCATCTCCTCCGATGGCCTGACCATGGACCCGCAAAAGGTCCAAGCCGTGACCCAGTGGCCTCAGCCCTCCAGCCTTAAGCAGCTACAGAGCTTCCTGGGCTTCGCTAATTTCTATCGGCGCTTTATCCGTAACTTCAGCACCGTTGTCGCCCCATTGACATCCCTCACCAAACCAGCTAACCTGCCTAAGCCCTTCTGCTTCTCCCCAGGTGCAAAACAGGCATGCCAAGACCTTATCCACCGGTTCACTATGGCCCCTGTCCTGCTCCACCCTGATCCTGCCAGAGATTTTGTGGTGGAGGTGGATGCCTCCGATGTTGGCGCTGGCGCCGTCCTTTCTCAACACGGCCCGGATGGAAAACTTCACCCATGCTGCTATTTCTCAATGAAGTTTTCTCCCACGCAGCAACGGTACGGTGTCGGAGACTGAGAACTCCTGGCCATCAAGTGGACCTTAGAAGAGTGGCGGCATTGGCTCCTGGGAGCAAAAGACCCTTTTCTGATCTGGACTGATCATCAGAACCTGATCCATATTTGTTCTACCAAGCAGCTCAACCCAAGGCAGGCCCGTTGGGCCTTATTCTTTGAGCCTTACAATTTCCACCTCGCCCACCGCTAAGGCGGACGCTCTCTCCAGACAGTTCGTCCAGGACGGCCTCACGTCAGACCCTGGACCTATCCTACCTTCTCATTGCTTCGCTGCCCCCCTTCGGTGGCCCTTGGAGGACTCTATCCGGGATGCCCTGACCGCTGAACCACCTCCGCCTGACACCCCTGCTGGGAGGCTCTATGTACCATCCCGGTGCCGTCAGGAGGCCTTGCTTTGGGCTCACTCCTCCCCGCTCTCTGGTCACCCGGGGCCTGACAGGACCCTCCAACTCCTCCGTCGTGCCTTCTGGTGGCCCTCCATGACTCGGGACATCCGTGAATTCGTTTCTGCTTGTGACACCTGTGCTCGGGCCAAGTCCTCCACTCAGCATCCCGCTGGCGACCTTCGCCCTCTCCCTGTGCCAGGACATCCCTGGTCCCATGTCGGCCTTGACTTTGTTACCGGCCTCCCATCCATGGATGGTCTTGACACCAACCTCACCTTTGTAGACCGGTTTTCAAAGGCGGTACACCTGGTCGCTCTGGCCGGTCTCCCTTCCGCCAAACGGACGGCCGAGCTCCTCTTGGACCATGTCGTCCAGCTTCACGGGTTCCCCAAGGACATAGTCTCCGACAGGGGGCCCCAGTTCACCGCCAGGTTCTGGAAAGCCTTTTGCCGCCTGATTGGAGCGTCTCCCAGCCTCTCGTCCGGCTATCACCCTCAGACCAATGGGCAGGTTGAACGGACCAATCAACAGTTGGGGCGCATCTTGAGGTGCTTCGTCTCCGCCCAGCCGTCGCTTTGGCCTTGTTACCTGTTGTGGGCTGAGCTGTCTCATAACCTTCACGTCTCTTCTGCCACCGGTCTCTCGTCCTTTGAAGTCTGTCATGGTTTTCATCCTCCTATCTTCAGCCATCACTAGGCGGAGGTCGACGTGCCTGCTGCTGAACGGATGGTCCGCCGCTGTCGTCAGGCCTGGATCAAGGCGCGGGCTACCATTTCCCAAGCCAACGCTCTGTACACCAAGCAGCATCGTCGCCGCCACCGCCCGGGTCATCCATTCCAGCCGGGGGATCGCGTCTGGCTCTCCACAAGGCACCTGCGACTCCGCACCAAGTCCAAGAAGCTCACTCCCAGGTTCGTTGGCCCGTACGAGATCACTGCCCGGATCAACCCCGTGACTTATCGTCTCCGGCTTCCACCTGCCATGAAGGTCCATCCGGTTTTCCACGTCTCGCAGCTTAAACGGTGCGTTACTTCCCCGCTGGCGCCCCCCTCCCCGGCCCCGCCTCCGCCCAGGTTTGTCGATGGGGGTCCTGTCTACACTGTCCGGCGGATCTTGGACTCCCGTACCCGGGGTCGAGGGGTCCAGTATCTGGTGGACTGGGCTGGCTACGGTCCTGAGGAGCGCTCCTGGGTGCCGTCCCGCTTCGTCTTGGATCCTTCCCTCATCTCGGATTTCCGTCGCCACCGTCCTGGACCATCGGGTGCCGGTCTTCGGGAGGGGGGGTGTCCTGTCAGCTGGTGATCAGCTGATCACTGAGCCGGGTTTAAAAGAGATGCCACCCACCTGTTCGCCGCTCAGACATCGTTCTCTTCGTGTCAGCTCCGAAACTTTGCCGACGTCAGTCTCCGCCTGATTCAGCAACTGTGAGTGTTTTTCCCTCTCATCCCGGCTCCGCTCGCTCTCCGTCTGTAACGCCAGTTCCGAAGCCACGCTTCGTGCACTGATCGTTACTAGAATAACTGCGTGTCTGTTCCAACCCACCGCTAGCCTGTGCCGCGTTTGGGTCTAGCCAGCACGCCACACGGGCACGCCGAATTACTGTTGGTAATTCGCCCGATCGTGACAACATCTTATGTACTTTTATCGTTTACCTCCAATGTACAGCACATTGTGTCATTTGTGGTTATTTTAAAGTGTTTTATAGAAAGCGATGGATAGATGTATACACTTGTATGACCCTGGTTTGTTACCTGTACACTGTTAGAAGAGTTCTCTGCATCTCAATATTGGGGACCCAGTTCTGACTGTTTGTCTGTGTAGGTTCTCAGTCATCCAGGTCATGTTAATCTAAGGAGCTTGGAAAGAAAAGTGCCTGGACTTATTTGAAGATGTTTTACCTCTTATTCGAGAAGTTTTTTCAGTTCTAAGACCAAATGGTGTCCCAGGTATTTAAGCCCCAGAGGGAGTTCTCCCTAAAGAGGGTCACTGACCCATTTTTGATCATGTGCCTCATCACATGAGCCAAGGTTAAAAAAAAATCTATCTACCTACACACACACACACACACACACACACACACACACACACACATATATATATATATATATATATATATATATATATATATATATATATATATATATATATATATATATGTATATGTACAGTGGGGCAAAAAAGTATTTAGTCAGCCACCGATTGTGCAAGTTCCCCCACCTAAAATGATGAGAGAGGTCAGTAATTTGCACCAGAGGTACACTTCAACTGTGAGAGACAGAATGTGAAAAAAAAAAATCCATGAATCCACATGGTAGGATTTGTAAAGAATTTATTCATAAATCAGGGTGGAAAATAAGTATTTGGTCAATAACAAAAATACAACTCAATACTTTGTAACATAACCTTTGTTGGCAATAACAGAGCTCAAAAGTTTACTATAGGTCTTTACCAGGTTTGCACACACAGTAGCTGGTATTTTGGCCCATTCCTCCATGCAGATCTTCTCGAGAGCAGTGATGTTTTGGGGCTGTCGCCGAGCAACACGGACTTTCAACTCCCGCCACAGATCTTCCATGGGGTTGAGGTCTGGAGACTGGCTAGGCCACTCCAGGACTTTCAAATGCTTCTTACGGAGCCACTCCTTTGTTGCCCGGGCGGTGTGTTTTGGATCATTGTCATGTTGGAAGACCCAGCCTCGTTTCATCTTCAAAGTTCTCACTGATGGAAGGAGGTTTTGGCTCAAAATCTCACGATACATGGCCCCATTCATTCTGTCCTTAACACGGATCAGTCGTCCTGTCCCCTTGGCAGAAAAACAGCCCCATAGCATGATGTTTCCACCCCCATGCTTCACAGTATGTATGGTGTTCTTGGGATGCAACTCAGTATTCTTCTTCCTCCAAACACGACGAGTTGAGTTTATACCAAAAAGTTCTACTTTGGTTTCATCTGAAGGCAAGGCAAGGCAAGGCAAGGCAAATTTATTTGTATAGCACAATTCAACAACAAGGTGATTCAAAGTGCTTTACAGAGACATTAGAAACAAAAACAAATAAAAAGCATGATTTAAAATTAATTAAAACAAGCAAACAAACAAACTAACTAAACACACACATTTCACACCTGTTCGCGCGATCTGAACCCTTATCGTAAGGGGAGCTACCAATCCTTCTGTGGACGAGCTACTTTCTATTCTAAATTCCCTGAATTTAAAATACTCTCTAGACCCAGTCTAGACCCAGTTGGGGAGCTACCCAGAGCTCTAATCCCACACCTGTTCGCGCGATCTGAACCCTTATCGTAAGGGGAGCTACCAGTCCTTCTGTGGACGAGCTACTTTCTATTTTAAATTCCCTGAATTTAAAATACTCTCTAGACCCAGTCTAGACCCAGCTGGGGAGCTACCCAGAGCTCTAAACCCACTTAACAAACAAACAAACAAACAAACAAACAAACAAACAAACAAAACAGTATATAAAATCAAAACAGATAAAATCAGAACAGTAGATAAAATCAGTAGTTAATGTAAGTTTTGAAATTTAAGCTTAACAAACAAACAAAACAGTATATAAAACCAAAACAGATAAAATCAGAAATAGATAAGATCAGTAGTTAGTGTAAGTTTTGAAATTTAAGCTTAAAAGTGTGGATTTGGTGCTTTATTCAAATGCAGCTGAGAATAGGTGAGTCTTCAACCTGGATTTAAATAAACTGAGTGTTTCAGCTGATCTGAGGCTTTCTGGGAGTTTGTTCCAGATATAAGGAGCATAAAAGCTGAATGCAGCTTCTCCGTGTCTGGTTCTGACTCTGGGAACTGATAAAAGACCGGATCCAGATGACCTGAGGGATCTGGAAGGTTCATACTGGGTCAGCAGGTCACTGATGTATTTTGGTCCTAAACCATTCAGAGCTTTATAGGCCAGCATCAGAACTTTAAAGTCTATCCTCTGACGGACAGGTAGCCAGTGTAAAGACCTCAGAGCTGGACTGATGTGGTCCACTTTTTTGGTCTTAGTGAGGACTCGAGCAGCAGAGTTCTGAATGAGCTGTAGTTGTCTGACTGATTTTTTAGGTAGACCTGTAAAGATGCTGTTACAGTAATCAAGCCTACTAAAAATGAATGCATGGACTAGTTTTTCCAGGTCCTGTTGAGACATCAGATCTTTTATCCTTGAAATATTCTTGAGGTGATAGTAAGCTGACTTTGTTATTGTCTTAATGTGTTTTTCTAAGTTTAGGTCTGCATCCATCACTACACCCAAATTTCTCGCCTGGTTTGTGGTTTTTAGATGTATAGATTGAAGTTCTCTGGTGACCTGTAATCGTTTTTCTTTGGCGCCAAAGACTATTACTTCAGTTTTGTTTTTGTTTAGTTGGAGAAAATTGTGGCACAACCAGTCACTGATTTCCTCAATGCATTTACCAAGAGCCTGTACAGGGCCTCGGTCTCCTGGTGACATTGTGATATATATTTGTGTGTCATCTGCATAGCTGTGGTAGTTTATTTTGTTGTTCTTTATAATCTGTGCCAGTGGGAGCATGTAAATGTTAAACAGAGGGGGTCCCAAGATGGAACCTTGGGGAACTCCACATGTGATACTTGTCTGCTCAGATGTGAAGTTACCTATTGATACAAAGTATTTCCTGTTTTCTAAGTATGTTTTGAACCAGTTTAGTACAGTTCCTGAAAGACCTGCCCAGTTCTCCAGTCGTTTGAGTAATATGTTGTGGTCAACTGTATCAAATGCTGCACTGAGATCCAGTAAAACTAGGACTGACATTTTTCCACTGTCTGTATTCAGACATATGTCATTAAACACTTTTGTCAGAGCGGTTTCAGTGCTGTGGTTCTGTCTAAAACCTGACTGGAAGGCATCGTAGCAGTTATTCTGTGTTAAGAAGTAATTGAGCTGTTGAGAAACTGCTTTTTCAATGATCTTACTTAAAAATGGGAGATTTGAGATCGGCCTGTAGTTGTTCATTTGTGTCTTGTCAAGATTGTCCTTTTTCAGTATAGGTTTGATTACAGCAGTTTTTAGTGGTTCTGGAAACACACCTGACATTAAGGAAAAGTTGACGATCTGTAACAGGTCTGACTCTAAAGTCTTTGAGACCTTTTTGAAAAAACTTGTTGGCAGGACATCTAAACAGCAGGAGGAGGAGTTCAGTTGACCTAAGATGTCCTCCAGGTCTTTGCTGTTAATAGGGTGAAACTGTTTGATGGTGTTTAAACAGCTTTTCGGTGGACACAGTACATATCCTGGATCTGCTGTTGATGTTCCAACTGCTTGTCTAATCTTTTGGATTTTGTCTGTGAAGAATTTGGCAAAGTCATTGCAGGCCATGGTTGAATGAAGTTCAGCTGCCACTGGCACAGGAGGGTTTGTTAGCCTGTCAACTGTAGAAAATAAGACCCGAGCATTATGGCTGTTTTTAGTGATGATGTCAGAGAAGTAGGACCTTCTTGCACTCCTCAGTTGTAAATTATAATTGTGAAGTTTCTCTTTATAGATGTCATAATGAACCTGGAGGTTTGTTTTTCTCCATCTGCGCTCAGCTTTCCTACACTCTCTTTTTTCATTTTTCACTAGTGTGGAGTTTCTCCATGGAGACTTTTTCCTTCCAGAGATAACCTTCACCTTAATGGGGGCAATAGTGTCCATTACATTTAACATTTTTGCATTAAAGCTATTGACGAGCTCATTGACTGAACCTTTGGACAGGTCAGGTGTTAATGGGAAGACCTGGTTAAAGATCTCACTACTGTGTTCAGTTATACACCGTTTTGTGATCACTGCTGTTGATATATTTGTGTGGGCTGAGATTTTACTTTCAAAGAAAACACAGTAATGATCAGATAAGCCCACATCAGACACAGTAATGTTTGAAATGCTCAGGCTCTTGGAGATCAGTAGGTCGAGAGTGTGTCCTCTATTATGTGTGGCCTCTGTTACATGCTGAGTCAGCCCAAAGTTGCCCAGAGTGTTACTCAGGTCTTTAGTCCCTTTGTCCTGAGGGTTGTCCACATGGATGTTAAAATCCCCAACAATAATTACACAGTCGAAATCAACACAGATCACAGACAGCAGTTCACTGAGGTCATTAAAAAAGTCTGTGCAGTATTTGGGAGGCCTGTAAACATTAAGAAACACAACTTTGGATGGGGCCTTCAGCTGTAAAGCCACATATTCAAAAGACTGAAAACTTCCAGGAGATAGCTGCTTACATTGAAATGATTCATTAAATAAGACAGCAACCCCTCCTCCTCTCCTGCTCACCCTGGCCTCACTGATAAAACTGTAGTTAGGAGGGGTCGTCTCGATGAGAACAGCTCCACTGTTATTTTGGTCCAACCAAGTTTCAGTTAAAAACATAAAATCAAGGCTGTGCTCAGTGATTAAATCATTAATTAAAAATGTTTTCCCAGATAAAGATCTAACGTTTAATAAAGCCAACTTAAGTGTTTTAGAGGCATTACTTGTCCCCTCGTGTTTGGGAGCAGTCTGTGGCACACAAGGTATGTTTACTACGTTTAAAGATCTTTTAGAGTGCAGCTCTCTGTGTTTTGACCAGGCCACATGTCTCCTTCTGTCACCTAAAAGTACAGAAATTTTAAAACCTTCTAGTAAACAGGGTCCCAGCTTCTCCTGGGAAAAGTCACCACTGCCATAATCCTCGCAGCCCGGACCCTCCACACATCACACATCAGACTGCGGAGACAAAGCATGAAGGTGGTAAGGAGGAACTAAGGGGGGCGAGGCTGGGCAATGTGACTTCGATTGCTCTGTTGAGGGTGGGGCTCGGTGGCGAACCTTTGGCTGCTTTGGTGGGGGGTTTATGGGGGACAAAGAGGGATTGGGCCGGGGGGTAGATCTGAGCCCAGCATTGACCCGCTCCATCATCTCTTCAGTGAATTTCAGGTGTGGGGAGGAGGGAGAAAGGGAGGGGGAGGAGGGTGATGGGGGTGATGGCCTGTCAGGGGTTTGGGGGACTGGGGAAGATCCTGGTCCTGGTCGTTGGTGTTGTTGAGAGAGTTGGAGGCAAATAGGGACCCCTCTTCTTGCCTCTTCTTGCCTCAGATGTCTCTCCTTTCTGAGGCTCTTCCCGGGTGGGGGCAAATGGAGCTCCTCCTCAAGGTTTCTGCTGGGCTTTGTCTGTTCTTGGAGTACTGTTTGTTCTTTATGAGATAACTCCTCATTTATCTCAGCCTTGGCTCCAAGCACAGATGGATGACGTATGGAATAAAACAAGTTGGAGGTGAACAGTTTCACCCCTGACTTGTTAAAATTAAATCCATTTGCTTTAAACAGATGCCTGCGTTCCCAAAAAATATTAAAGTTGTTGATAAAATGCACTGAGTGGTCAGCACATGCTGATATAAGCCATTTATTCAGTGTAAACAGCCTGCTGAATCTCTCGTCTCCTCCTCTGACCGGCGGTACAGGTCCACTGATGAATACAGCTGCATTCAGAGAGTTTACAGTGTTTAATAATCCAATAAAGTCCCGTTTCAGAACCTCCGATTGTTGTTTGGACACATCGTTTGACCACATGACATTCTCCCAATCCTCTGCTGTATCATCCATGTGCTCTCTGGCAAACTTCAGACGGGCCTGGACATGCACTGGCTTCAGCAGCGGAACACGTCTGGCACTGCGGGATTTGATTCCCTGCCGTTGTAGTGTGTTACTGATGGTGACCTTTGTTACTTTGGTCCCAGCTCTCTGCAGGTCATTCACCAGGTCCCCCCGTGTGGTTCTGGGATCTTTGCTCACCGTTCTCATGATCATTTTGACCCCACGGGATGAGATCTTGCGTGGAGCCCCAGATCGAGGGAGATTATCAGTGGTCTTGTATGTCTTCCATTTTCTGATGATCGCTCCCACAGTTGATTTTTTCACACCAAGCTGCTTGCCTATTGTAGATTCACTCTTCCCAGTCTGGTGCAGGTCTTGATGTCATTTCGGGTCTTGATGTCAGTGGGTTCTATCTCCTCCTTTGGCCATCTTATTATCCCAGGGTACCTGATCACGGGCAGGGCGTAGGTGTTAATAGCCTGGATCTTGTTCTCACCATTCAGTTGACTCCTCAGGACTTGCCTCTGCAGGTATTTGGTGGTTGCAGCTTTCCTAGCAGCCTCTTCATTGTTCTCATTTTCCTGTGGTATCCCCAGGTACTTGTTGCTGTCCTGTATATCTGCAATGTTGACTTCTGGTAGTTCGATCCCCTCAGTTCTTACTACCTTCCCTCTCAGGGAAGGTAGTAAGAACTACGTAAGTAAACTGCTTTACTTAAAGTCCTTAATGATCTTCCAATCAGAGCTGACTCTGGTCTTCTCACCATTCTTGTCCTTTTGGATCTGAGCTCAGTCTTCGACACCATCTCTCATTCTGTCCTTCTAAGCAGACTTTCCTCCAAATCCAACCTTTTGAAGGCGAACCATTTCTTACTCACTATCGATAACTCCACAGTTTTCCCTTCTCCTCAGGTTAAAAGCCTTGGTGTCATCCTAGACAGTTCACTTTCCTATAAATCTCACATCAATAATCTCACCCATTCTGCCTGTTTCCATCTACACAACATTAACAGATTACGTCCTTCTCTTTCCACCTAGTCTACGTCCATTCTTGTTCCCAGTCTTGTTACCTCCCGTATTCACTACTGGAATTCTCTTTTGCATGGTCTCCCCCAAAAATCCCTCCATAATCTTCAACTGGTTCGGAACGCTCGCATTATCACCAGCAATGTTCCCTCTAAGCTGTGCGCGTGCGCAATTGCCCACTGCTGGCACGGTCTCTGCGCACAGAAAATCTGCGTTGCGCACAAAAAAAAAATCTATCCTGAATTGAAATTAAAATTAACATTTTAACAATTCTGTTTTGCAGTGTTACTCAGTAAGTGACTGGCTGCTCCCGTATGGGATTAGAATGATGGCACCTTATCCCATAGTCCAGCCAATAATGCGATTCACATTCGTATATACGCAGCTAATCAACATCGTTGACAAGCATGGCTGATGTGGAGTGAAGCCACGTTAATGACAACGTGTACAACCATTGGAGATGTGAGCAGGACAGACGGAACAGTTGACGGAACGGAAAAAGTGTGGACTTCATATGAGTTTTTAAATTGTGTTGATAGGCCATGTAAAACCAGAGTTATGATAAAAATATATACAATGTTTGTTCTTTTCCTGAATACTATCGTATTCGAGGTAAGCGTTGGAGGTGGCGTTGGATAGGGAGGGTGATGCGTCAGTGAGTGCTTATCAGTATCAGTATATGTATGTGTGTGCGTGTCCATAGTTCAGCTGAGACAGTGTCCTTCGCCCCGCCAGGCTAAGTAAACAGTCTTCCAGCCAACCCAGGTGGCCTTGTAGGGAATGGGAAGGAACAGACTAAACACAGTCGTTATCAGGGAGTACAGCTCCAGCCTTGAGCCCACAGCTGGCGCAGAAGGGGTAGCCGGATTATGATGGTGATTTTTCTTTTGCAAACAACTCATGAGAATTTCAATCTGTTTTTAACACTCCGACACTGGTCTCTCAATCTCTCGTTAATAGCTGCGAGTTTCTCCATGATGTTATTAGCCGTCGATTCTGTGGTCTTGTCACTCTTTTGCTCACATAGCAGATTCCGAGACCTCACGACCGCAGCCAACTGATCCGAGATGTAATCCAGCTTCCGCCCAGAGATGTTGTTCTGAGTTGTTTCTTTCCTGATGTAATCCAACATACAAATACGCTCAGAGGTGTTATTCTGAGCATTCACTGCAGTCGTAAGCACCTCCAAGCTCTTAACCCTGCTGCCTTGAGTGAGCCCTTTCTGAGAAGTCGCACCTGTCGTTCCAATCCCAGCGGGCAGCCTTGTGGGGGTTTGAACAGCCGGTTCCGCTCTTTTAATTTTCCGATAAGCCAGGTCCAAGCTAGCTCTGATCAGCAAGAACCCTGTTATCATGGTTCCGAATAGGTAGATATCTTCAGCGTCCTCGATCGACAGTCCCGCCAGGCACACTATCCTCTGCCACCCGTCCATCGTGTATCCAGCCGGGAAAGTCCCTCCAGGGCACTCGGGTTCTCCCGAGCCCAGACTTCTCGTTAAAGGGTGTCAATGGCATTCAGAAACCAGTTGATCAAATCCATAATTCTCTTTTAGGTTGTAGACACAGACTGTGAGAGAGTGTTCCAGGGAAAGTAATACAAAAAAGACATGAGACTAGACAAGGACATAAGAACTAGCAGGGAAGATAAGGGAGAGGGGAAAAAGTGCGTCCGCCTCCTCCGAGAGCCAAAGAAAGAGTTTTAGAGCTTTATAACAAACAAAAAAAGAACTTGGAGTTCAAGTTATTTTTCTTTCCAATAGTGTTAACATACTACACAGGTCATGAACAATATTTTTTAAAATTTTCATTGTAAGTGGGCTAAAGCAGTTAATTAAGAGAAGTCTAACATAAATGCTGTAATTTGATTATTTTAATAAACCATGTAACTTGGATGGATTCGATGCTGGCATAACAACAGTGCACACATCTTCTGTTGCTCACAGTGGTCCAAGGGACCGCTCAGGGAGTTTGTGTGTTCGCGCAGACACATGAAAGATTACAGTGAACATTGATCACCAGAACCCCCTCTTACCAGCACAACACCCCTGTTCGTCAGGAACTTCACTGGCTCCCAGTAAAATTCCGGATAGTATACAAACTTCTGCTCACCTTCAAGGCCATCCATAACCTTGCACCTCCTTACCTTTCTGACCTGTTAAGCACTATCTCTTCTGCCCGCTCACTTCAATCTTCTTCTTCTATCCAGCTTTCTGTGCCTTCCTTCCGCCTCACCACCATGGGAAGCAGAGCTTTCAGCTACTCTGTTCCCAGGCTGTGGAACTCTCTACCCCCAGATATAAGAAACATTGGTTCTCTCCCCCAGTTTAAATCTCAACTAAAAACCCGTCTGTTCAAATCTGCATATTCACTGTGAACCCACTGTTTGTTAATTTTTTCTCATGGTTTTGTTTTTATTGTTCTTCATTGTGTCATTGTTCTATTATGTGTTTTATTGTACAGTGTCCTTGAGTGTCTTGAAAGGCGCTTTATAAATAATTTTTTTTATTATTATTACTACTACTTTCTTTCTTGCAGTCCTGGAAGGTGCCCCAGGTAGGGGGACTTCATCACACGACCAATTACAGCATGAATTGATGGGTTTGATTGGAAATAACAAAATGCCTGATCTCTATTATCACAGTTTTCATAACAACAATCATGTTTGAGAATGAGGATGCCCATAAGTACAACATGCACCAGGACACCCAGCTCACAGTTCAATTATCAATTTAATGATCATATCATTGGAATTTATAAACTATATAATAAATAATGTATTTTATTTATAAGTGCCTTTTAAGAAATTCAAGGGCACCTTAAAAGCAATTAAACATCAAAGTATGTATAAATTAACAGATAAAAAAGAAAAAAGAGTTAAAAACCAGTAAATCCTAAAACATAATCAAACTGAAAGGCTGACTTTAATGATAGGAAGAGAATCAATGTTGCAAATGTGGTTTTGGGATTTCCAAAGACGAGGGGTCACATGGCTGAAAACTCTAAACCGATGGTGGTCAAATGAGCAGGTGGTATAATGAGAATAATGGTGGAGAAGAATCAAAGAGTATGGGATGGGTGACAATGTTCAGTAGATAACAAGAGTATAGAAAGAACTAAAAGTAAGATGCACAATCTTACACATTTATGCAATATTTTAAAATAAGCAAGTGAAGAGTCTGAAACACAGGATTAAGATGTTCTGAAAGATATTTTAGTTTTGACACGGTCAACTGTATGCAAGCTGTGAAGAAATTTCTGTGGTAGGCCAGAAAAGATCGAATTACAATAATCAATACAAGATGTAATCAGAGCACATACAAGAATAGGAGTACTTTGAGCTGCAAAGGATGGGCATAGCCAAATAATGTTACTTAGATCATGTGTTATTGATATTTGTTTCATAATCTGAGGTGCTATCAAAAACAACTAAATTTAACATATGAGGAAGGAGAGGTTTGTCAATACTCTCTATTTATTGACAATTCCAAAAGCAAATGTATTGAATTCATCCAAAACAGTTTTGGTTCCTACCAGAAGAACCTCTGTTTTGTGTTTGAATTAACTACTACTATTGAATTGAGAAAATTAGCAGACAACCATGATTTTAGTCTTTCTTCCCCTGGTACCTGTCATGGTCTTGGGTCTGTAACTGGGCATTTGTGTTTGACTTCTGACTTCTTTAATATTCTGAGGTGAAGATCCCAGTTGTGGTTATTATAGTTGTGATCCGTCTTTTTGTATCCCCAGGTCTTAGTTTCATATCTAGCCTTTGGTTCTCTGTCACCAAAGGCCCGTGAGTTCCTTGTCACAGTCTCTCTCATCCTCTGGCTGTTAGTCCCGTCAGATTAGTTTGTCTCAGTTTAGGTTTCTTGTGTCTGAGTTTTGACTTCAGTCCTGCATTTTGGCTCAATCCTGTCTGCCTCTTACAGCGGTACATGATAGTACCTGATAGCTGATACCAGAGGTATAGTTTGATTAGAATTATGCATGATTCACTATTAGCAATTAAAAAACAGTTAAACAGAAACAGTTTTAACACTATCACTTCTCTGATAAATAAAATCTGGATGTTAAGTTCTTTTATTCCAGTTCTGAGTAAAGATGAGCTGAAGGATCTCAGTCTCTGTGACGAAGAGGCTATCTCAAGCCTTGGCATTTGTAGGCTCCATTCGCAGCAGAAGAGCTGTCGGAGAGATTTTCCATGTCACGGGTGTCTTTTTACTGTAAGTAAATATGCCAAAATTAAAGGGGACTGGCCCACAAACCTTTAAACCAGTGGTTCCCAAAGTGTGTGTGTGTGTGTGTGTGTGTGTGTGTGTGTGTGTGTGTGTGTGTGTGTGTGTGTGTGTGTGTGAGAATTTAAAAAAAAGAGAATGCTTGGACACTGCTTGCATAATGGACAGGTTTTTGACGGGGCTCCCACACAAACGCAAAGCAGAAGATGAGGCATCCCCAAATATGCTTCCAAACCAACGTCCTTCCAAGCTAAAGACTAGAAAATGTGATGAAATATATCTTCCCTTTGGCTTCACCTGCACAACGGTGGTGCCAAGGTAGGTCTCTGCGAGAGAATTTGTTTGCCCTGCATCAGGAGCATGCGCTGGGCTGTCCAAATCACGGACAAACAGGATCCCACAGCTGTTTTAAACCCATTTGCACAGAGGCATTTTTTGAAAAATGTATTGATAGCAATGTTGAATATTATTACACATTAAAAAAAACAAAACAAAAAAAAACAACTACATGTAAAATAATTACACTATAAAGATTATTTGTTTTTCTGTTATTTAAAAGAGGTAGTTTATTTTATGTATTTCTCAACCTGTAATTTATTGCAGTTTATTTGTTTCATTATTTACAAAAGGTTTGAGGTGTGAAATAAACTTGATGCTTTGATTCAAATGGAGTTTGAAGTCAAATATGGGTGTGTGTGGTTGGAGGATGTGTTTGTGCTGGACCGCCGTTACTGTGGCTTGTGAATGGTCCCAAGCCTTCATGATGCTACCTCTCCTTGCCATTTTGATGCGGGTTGATTCATTTTCATCTGACAAAAGAATGCTGTTGCTACTCCGGCTTTTTTGGGGACCTTTTGGCAAAGTCTAATCTGGCCTTACTATTTTTAGCCTGATGAAAGAAGTAGAAACATATGATCATCTACCACAGTAGATGTATACAGATTTTTATGGGGGGGGGGGGCTTGCATTTTTTTAACAATAAGCATAAGCACAAGCTTTTTTGTGTGTGTTCGGAATAATAATCAACATTTTTTAAGTTGTATAATTCGTTTTTAATTATTTTTAAACATTAATTTGTTCATAATTGTCTAAAAAGGTTTTTTGTTTGGGTTCATGTATGGCATTTAAACAGCTTTCCATTGTACATCAAGGTTTGATCTGTCAGCTCTCAAACATTGGAGTAATTCAACTTGTATTTAGAATCACAATAAATAGCGCGAGTATGGCATTTGTCTTGTTTGTGAGATTGCACAAATAGAAAACAAATGAAAAAATACAATGACTTAAGCACAGCTATTCCAGTGAGTACAGGAAAGAGATTTTACTGTCCAGATGAGGAATGCCTCACTAATATGACAGACCTATTACCAGTAACGATCCACCAGACAAATGATGCAGCAGCCGATTCAATTTAACATCTACATTAGCCGTGTGATGTGATTTAGGGGATGCATGCACGCTTATTTTCCAGCCGGCACACACACACACACACACACACACACACACACACACACACACACACACACACACACACAAATACAGTCACCATCAACACAAATGCATGCTAAAGTCTGCATGCTCAGTAACACATAAATTTTGTAAGGTTTTTTTCAGTCCTCTTCCAAATACAGACACAAATACACATCTTTGGCCACACACACACACACACACACACACACACACACACACACACACACACACACACACACACTGTCAGGCTGTTATGAATTCCACAGAGCGGAGTGCAGAGCAGGAGAGGGATAATGATAATAAATGGAGAGAGCCTGAATATTATTTGACTACTGTGCCAATATTAGCTCCTCATCTAGCCAGTGTACCTCACATTAAACAAGCCTAACACTTAATGTCATGGTGCGGCTGTGCAGTAGGCAGGAAGGACACCAGAGACAAAAGCGAACTCAAACGGGCAGCTTTATTGCTCAACTCTTATAAAAGCACAAGGAAACAAAGGCCAGGGGTAGATAATAAAAAAACTGAGATGCTTCAAGGAAAAACATGCTACTGGGAGGGATGCAGCCATGAGGGGCAACGTGACAAAGGACAAAGGAAGACTTGAACAATAAATATATCAGGCAATGAGGGGAGATTTATCACCAACCTAGACACGAAACAGAGAACCAAAGCAATACTAACAGAAACTAGGAACAAAGCCACTTCTTGAAACCCAAAAGACACTGAAAAATGCTAACCTCTGGGTCCACAATTCAAGAATCCTGACGCTGACATGTGTCCAAGACTAACTGTTTTTTCCCACTTTCACAAAAAATATGACTTTTGGTTTTGGTTCACTTTACTGTTCCACTCACCATTTAGTTGGAAGAGGTAACAGGGAACTAATGATGACATTAATTCAATTATAAAAAAAATGTAACAAGTGCAAACTGTGAAAACTACACATACAACTATCTGTACAGTCCAAATTGAACTGATATGAAATGACAAAATATACTCAAATAATAGTTCCCTATGTGGCACCATTTTTAAGACAGATTTATTATTAAAACCTGTTTTGGATTATAACTTGTTTCACATGGATCCAATCCCAATTGTCACTGGAGGAGAGTCAGGCTACTCACGTATCACTTGATGTCTGATTATGAAAATTATTTAGTCCCACATTCACACCAACAGTTAATTTAGAATTACCAATTAGACACCAACTTCCTGTAATGATCTTCCTGTAGATATATGTCTTAACTACTCTGTCACAGTATAGTAGTGAACGAGTTGTTAACCATGAACAGCGAATGCACCATTTCGTCTTTGTTTTTTAATTATGGTGAAAAATAACAGAAAAGTGTTTGCAGAATAATATAAAGTAATCATAAAGTTAACTTCCTTAAAAGTTATGCTTATAAAATGTCATCATTTTCTTTCATTACCAATTGTTACCTGTTAGACTTTTTTTTTTAAATTAACTGTGGCCTTGAAAAACAGTGTGGATTAAAGAGATTCTTGTTGCAATTCCCGCAAGGGTCTCCTGAAAACCTGAAAACATAATTCCTCAGAACACAGCTGTCCACAGGAATTAAGAGGCATAAGTTAATGCTGTCTAACATTAATCACTGCCATTTCTGGCATGACAGCAGTCAGCAAGAAGTCATTTATATATGGGCCAGGTGTAGGTCTTAAGTTATTCGTTCTCCCACTTGCTAGTGTTAAGTTATAGTCTAACTCCTTAATGAAAGCTACATTTGGGCTACAGCTGCTGCACCATCTGGCACTGTAAATTATGGAAGGGAACATCTAGTGTACACTGGATTGTGCTATACAGCAAAACCCTGTAACGTGTATTACATTAAGAGGCTAGTCTGCTGATACCTCTGTCACTCAGGACTCTATTATCATACTATCCATGCATAGGCACGTATGCACACACACACACACACACACACACACACACACACACACACACACACACACACACACACACACACACACATATACAGTATGCCTGTATGTGTATAGACAAAGTGATTATAACTTGTTGTTGTTGTTGCATGTTGGTCCAACACACATCTCCCACACCTTTTACACAGTTTTAGACATTTTAATTAACTAAAGAAAACCAAAAATTCTTTAAATAAAAGGAACACAAATATATAAAAGCCATAGTGTGGAAGTTAAGGCCACGTTTGTTATATATATTCTGCTCTCTTCTAACACATCAAATGAGAACACATGTTATGTATGTATGTTTTTGCTTGGGTTTCTCATCAGCCCAGGCCTGACTTGGTCCTCCATCAACCCATGCCGTCAGTTTGACTCTACTATTCTTAGTGGGTCCATCTGCCACTATAGTCCCCCTGGACACCATGCCTTCAGACACAGTTCCCATCTGACAAACTGCTCTTACTTCCCCATACAGACAGGATGTATTAAATTGGTCATGGTAGGATTCTACTGCATTGTGTTTAATTAACACCGGTTGTCACTGTATAGGGGCTGGTGGGAGATGTAAATATCCTGAGGTTTCGCTTTGGCTCAGCACGGTGACGTTAGATGACAAAATACAGTATGAAAAATGTATGTGATCTGTCAGAAATCCACAGAAAGGCAGCACGAAAGAAATCCACACTGTGGGTCAACCTTTAGAAACAAATTTGGCTTTTGAAAAAAGACTTTCCTCTTCCCTGAACATGAATTAACCAACTGAAACCTTACTTGTTTGACACATTGCTGGTTTACTGATGTTTCTGAGTTGGATTTATTAAAACCTGTTTCAATAAAAGAGATTTTGGTCCTTACTATCATAAAACAATAAATGAAAAGAACATTACATATAGCATGTTTGTAATGTGGACACCTGTCAAAAGGATGCCTGTAAAAACCATCAGACGAGCAAAAACAGTTGCATCAAGTTATGGTCGTCTTTAATCCTGCTGCTGCAACATTTGAAGCTAAATTCTAAATTTGACAGTTTCTAGTTCTATATAGTTTATTTAGTTGAGTTGCAGATTTTTCTCTCCACCAAAATGAGCTTCCATAATTGCATTTTTTATAATAATGATAATAATAATCATAATAAAAATAATAAGCGAATACAACTGCTAGATTTTGTTTTACACAATACAGGAGTGTGTTTTTGCTCTTCTCTATCTTTCCTTAGGTCCATCATTGTCTACAGGTTTCATGGGAAGTATCAGAAGCAATAGAGGAGAGCAGGTGGAAGAGAGGGAAGGCCAAAGCTGTGCATAGTGGCCTTCCCTGACCTGGACTGCTTTGTGAAAGTCAGAGGCTAACAAAAAAGACAGAATACAGTAAGAAAAGAGAAGGGATGGCAGACAGTAAGAGAAAAGAAGGGAAAGGGGAGGTGTGAAGAAGGAAAAAGCTAAAAGAGAAAAAACAAAAACGGCAGCGAACAAGGGAAAGAGACTTGACAAAGACAGTCCCTGGGGTTGTCTTCCTTCTTCTGTGTGCAATTATATGTGCATGTGTGTGTGTCTGTATGTGTGTGCATGTTTGTGTAATGAGCATAGTGGGCTCCTGAAGCACTCATGCTGAGTTGCAAAACCAAAAGAGACAATAGAATGGCTGCAAAGAGGGGAGAGGGAAGTCGTTATGGACCCAATAATACATATATATGCAGGCAAGTCACACACAAAACTCCAGTGAATCAGTGAGCCAAAACTGTCACAGTGAGAGAAGGTTCCACTGGGTGCCAAGTTGTGTCCCTGTCGATTAGAAAAATGCTGGTGGCATTTGAAACAAACATACACACACACACACACACACACACACACACACACACACACACACACACACACACACACACACTTTGAAAAAAAGAGTAGAACAGGCCTTGCAGTACAAGAGTGTATCTTCTTGTCACATCTGGCTTGTGGAACTGAACAACGAATGAACTGAGTACAACGTTATGACACAGTTTAAAAGCTACAGAACAAACAAACTTGCAAAGACAATACAAACACCATCACGTTTGACAGTACATAGTTAGTCCATCTCAAATCAACTCTTAGGCCATCTGGTTTTTATTAAAATTTTACAGTAGGAAGTTTGATGAGAAATCTCACCTTCATATGTCAAATACCTTTGAGGTTATATTTTCTGGAAAATTGGTCTGTCAACCCACTTTGAAGCCATCAAAACTTGATGAATATCACAAAAACTATTAAATATATTTTTAAAAATGCCTGAAATAACCAATGCCCTTTCTTACATGAATCATGGACTATTGGTAACCTACCTGCATCCTTTCACTCTCCTCTGTGATTTTGTTGTTATTCCAGTTACTTCCATGTTGTAATTTATACCTAATACTTATACCTAATTTAACCTAAGTTAACCTTGGAATATTTAGCACCAAATAATGTTTTTGCATAGACGACTTCCTATCATAGCACCAGGCAGTGAATTCTTGAGAGAAACCAATTTTTTCACAAAAGCTGGTAGAAACAGTTGAGATGCCCAGGTGTTTGATTTTATACACCTGTGGCCATGGAAGTGATTGGAACACCTGAATTAAGTGATTAGAATGGATGAGGGAATAACCTTGGCAATATAATGTAATTTTACATTCAGAGATATAAAGAAAACTAGTATAAATCAATTTATAAAACTCATAATAACTTATTTTGGAACAATCTTTACATGTTTATAGAACAATTGTTCTCTCCCTGATCTCCTCAGCATCGCTCTGCAGCCTCATGTCCTCAAATCATTTATATTTGCATTTTTAATAAGAATGCTATTTAAGCATTTACTTTATTGTTATCAAAATCATTATTATTCAATAATACTATAATTTTCAACTATATATTTAAGCTTTTAACAGACATTTATGCAATATAATGAAGGAATGCAGGATAAACACAAAGAATGTTAAATGCTTAAATTCAAAGAGAATTTGGATAATTTTCTTCAATCTTTTAACACAGGTTCTCTCCTCTGAAATACAACTTTATACTAATAGGTAAGTATACACTCTTCTCTTCTTGTTGTCCTTAGCGGGCGACCAGCGGCGGTGATCTGCCGCGCAACCAGTACGCTGCTGTAGGTGCCGCAGGTTCTCTTGCTTGACCAACGACTATCTTCCACGCTTTTCGATCTAAGGCGATGGTTCTTGCCTGCTCGAGGTCAAGTCGAAGGGCCTTCAAATCATCCTGGATTTGTTTCATCCATGTCTTCTTTGGTGCATTTCGATGCACCCTCCAATCGGTGGGGCGGGTCAACCAGAGTAGGCCATATATATAATATATATTAGTGCTGTCAAACAATTAAAATGTTTAATCAGATTCATGACAGGGGTACTGTGGATTTTGATTAATCACAATTAAATATCATTCATTTTTTATTCTATATTAATCACCTTTCATTTTGCATGAGCAAACAGACTCGAGAAAAAAGGGGAAAATATACGCACTTAACATGTTTGTTAAGCATCTTGAACATTCATGTTAACAAAAAACTCTGTAAACATTTATCCACTCTCTCTCTGTCACTCTTGGGGAGGTACTTCAAGTCCTTGAAACAAGGAACCAAATCTATGTAAAGCGCGTGTTCTCAACGATATTAATAGGTCTGCAGTTTGTTGCAATCCACTTGGCAATTGTGTCAGTCAATATGTCTGAGGTAGACTTACTGAGTCCCCGATGCTCCGTGAGTGGTTTGTCGCAAGCTAGGGTGATGCATTAGCCAAAGTTCTAGCAGCATGCCCGACTAACGTATGCTTCGCGTCAATGTAATATTTTAACCTTCGAAGTGCTTCGGTGAAAAGCAAATTCCTTCTTACACAATGTGCATAATACTTTATGTCGGTTGACTGTTCGATCTTGGTATTTTTTCAGGACTCAAATTTCCCATCGAGAGGGCAAATGTGCGTTTATCATTTTGCATATTCAATTCAATTCAATTTTATTTATATAGCGCCAAATCACAATAATAGTCACCTCAAGGCGCTTTATATTGTAAGGTAGACCCTACAATAATAGATACAGAGAAAAATCCAACAGTTAAATGACGCCCTATGAGCAAGCACTTCGGGGACAGTGGGAAAGAAAAACTCCCTTTTAACAGGAAGAAACCTCCGGCAGAACCAGGCTCAGGGAGGGGCGGGCCCATCTGCTGCCACCGGTTGGGGTGAGAGAAGGAAGACAGGATAAAAGACATGCTGTGGAAGAGAGACAGAGGTTAATAACAGATATGATTCAATGCAGAGAGGTCTATTAACACATAGTGAGTGAGAAAGGTGACTGGAAAGGAAAAACTCAATGCATCATGGGAATCCCCAGCATCCTGCTTCTATTGCAGCATAACTAAGGGAGGATTCAGGGTCACCTGGTCCAGCCCTAACTATACCCATATGGAAAAGAAATAGTAAAAACTTATATGTGATTACTCATGAAAGTGGCCACTTTCATGAGTAAATCATAAGGCTTACATGATTTACTCATGAAAGTGGCCACTTTCTCATTACTTTCATATATTGTTTTAGTAAGTATCCAAAACATACAAGTTTCATTATATAATTTTTCAAGGGATCTTATATCTGTTTTCACTCTTATGTGCTTTTCATACAAGTTTCACACAAGACAGATACAAACTTTATAAGATTTATATATATCTTTTCCATATGGGTATGCTTTAGCAAAAAGGAAAGTTTTAAGCCTAATCTTAAAAGTAGAGATAGTGTCTGTCTCCCGAATCCAAACTGGAAGCTGGTTCCACAGAAGAGGGGCCTGAAAACTGAAGGCTCTCCCTCCCATTCTACTTTTAAATACTCTAGGAACAACAAGTAGGCCTGCAGTGCGAGAGCGAAGTGCTCTAATAGGGTGATATGGTACTACAAGGTCATTAAGATAAGATGGGGCCTGATTATTTAAGACCTTGTATGTGAGGAGCAGGATTTTGAATTCAATTCTGGATTTAACAGGGAGCCAATGAAGGGAAGCCAAAACAGGAGAAATATGCTCTCTCTTTCTAGTCCCTGTCAGGACTCTTGCTGCAGCATTTTGGATTAGCTGAAGGCTTTTCAGCGAGTTTTTTGGACATCCTGATAATAATGAATTACAGTCGTCCAGCCTGGAAGTAATAAATGCATGAACTAGTTCTTCAGCGTCACTCTGAGACAGGATATTTCTAACTTTAGAGATGTTGCGCAAATGGAGGAAAGCAGTCTTACATATTTGTTTAATATGTGCGTTGAAGGACATATCCTGGTCAAAAATGACTCCAAGGTTCCTCACAGCATTACTGGAGGCCAAGGTAATGCCATCCAGAGTAAGAATCTGGTTAGATACCATGTTTCTAAGATTTTTAGGGCCGAGTACAATAACCTCAGTTTTATCTGAATTAAGAAGCAGAAAGTTAGCGGCCATCCAGGTCGTTATGTTTTTAAGACATTCCTGCAGTTTAACTAATTGGTGTGCGTTATCTGGCTTCATGGACAGATAGAGCTGGGTGTCATCTGCATAGCAGTGAAAACGTATGCTATGTCTTCTAATGATGCTGCCGAAGGGAAGCATGTATAGTGTAAACAGAATTGGTCCTAGCACTGAACCCTGTGGAACTCCATAATTAACCTCAGTGTGTGAAGAGGACTCTCCATTTACATGTACAAACTGGAGTCTATTAGATAGATATGATACAAACCACTGCAGCGCAGTACCTGTAATACCTACAGCATGTTCTAATCGCTCTAATAGGATATTATGGTCAACAGTATCGAATGCTGCATTAAGGTCTAGCAGGACAAGCACAGAGATGAGTCCACTGTCAGAGGCCATAAGAAGGTCATTTGTAACCTTCACTAAAGCTGTTTCTGCACTGTGTTGAGCTCTGAAACCTGACTGAAGCTCTTCAAATAAGCCATTCCTCTGCACATGATCAGTTAGCTGTTTGACAACTACTCTTTCAAGGATGTTTGATATGAAAGGAAGGTTGGAGATTGGCCTATATTTAGCTAAGACTGCTGGGTCTAGAGATGCTTTTTGAGTAAAGGTTTAACTACAGCCAGCTTGAAGGCCTGTGGTACATAACCGATTATTAGAGATCGGTTGATCATATTTAAGATCGAAGAATTAATTAATGGCAGGACTTCTTTGAGCAGTTTTGTAGGAATGGGGTCTAAAAGACACGTTGATGGTTTGGAGGAAGTAATTATTGAAGTTAACTCAGAAAGATCAATTGGAGAAAAAGAGTCTAACTTAACATCAATGGTACTGAAAGTAGCTGTAGATAATATTACATCTGTGGGATGATTATTGGTCATTTTTTCTCTAATGATAAAAATTTTATTTGTGAAGAAGTTCATGAAGTCTTTACTAGTTAACGTTACAGGGATGGCTGGCTCAAAAGAGCTCTGACTTTTTGTCAGCCTGGCTACAGAGCTGAAGAGAAACCTGGGGTTGCTCTTATTTTCTTCAATCAGTGATGAATAGTAAGATGTTCTGGCTTTGCGGAGGGCTTTCTTATAAAGCAACAAACTATTTCTCCAGGTTAAATGATGATCCTCTAACTTTGTGAGACGCCATTTCCTCTCCAGCTTACGAGTCATCTGCTTTAGGCTACGTGTTTGAGAATTATACTACGGAGTCAGGTACTTCTGATTTGAGACCTTAGTTTCCACAGGAGCTACAGTATCCAGAGTCGTACGTAGTGAGGAGGTGAAATTATTAACAAGATAATCTACCTCTGTTGGAGTAGCTTTCAGATAGCTGCTCTGCTCTATGTTGGTACAGGGCATTGAAGATGATAACAGTGGGTGGATTATATTCTTAAACTTAGTTACAGCGCTTTCAGAAAGACATCTACTGTGATAAAGTCTACTCTCCACCGCTGTGTAATCAATTATTGTAAATGTAAATGTTATCAGGAAATGATCAGACAGGAGAGGGTTTTCAGGAAACACTGTTAAATGTTCAGTTTCTATGCCATATGTTAAAACAAGATCTAGAGTGTGATTAAAGTGGTGGGTGGGTTCTTTTACATTTTGAGAGAAACCAATTGAGTCTAATAACAGATTAAATGCCATGTTGAGGCTGTCATTTTTAGCATCTACATGGATGTTAAAATCACCCACAATAATTATTTTATCTGAGCTCAGAACTAAATTAGATATAAAGTCTGAGAAATCAGACAGAAACTCTGTGTAAGGCCCAGGTGGACGATAGATGATAACAAGTAAGACTGGTTTCTGAGTTTCACAGCTGGGGTTGACGAGGCTAAGCATCAGGCTTTCAAATGAATTAAAAGTCTGTCTTGGTCTTTTGTTGATTAATAGGCTGGTGTGAAAAATTGCTGCCACACCGCCCCCTCGGCCTGTGCTTCGAGATTTCTGGTAGTTAGAATGACTCGGGGGTGTTGATTCATTTAAACTAACATAATCATCCTGCTGCAACCAGGTAAATCAATTTGTTGATAAATTATTAAGTCATGTACTAACAGAGACTTATCCACAAGACTTGGAGACTGGTGGATTATATTTAATAATTCACATTTCACTGTTTTACTCTTTGGTTCTGATGTGGATATTGTATTGTTCTTTCTTTGTGATTGTTTATGTTTAAGTTGTTTGTTGCTGGTTTTTAGTTTGTTTTTTGTCTTTTTGGAAGCTGACACAGTCTCTATGGAGATGGGTTTTTGGGGGGGTAGCAGGAGGAGAGAAGCTGCAGAGAGACGTGTAAGACTGCAACTCTGCTTCCTGGTCCCAACTCTGGATAGTCATATTTTGGGGAGTTTAATAAATTTGTCCATATTTCTAGAAATGAGAGCTGCTCCATCCAAAGTGGGATGGATGCTGTCTCTCCTAACAAGACCACGTTTCCTCCAGTTTGCCAATTATCTATGAAGCCCACATCGTTTCTGGGACACCACTCAGAAAGCCAGTAATTTAAGGAGAACATGCGGCTAAACATGTCACTCCTGGTCTGATTGGGGAGGGGACCAGAGAAAACTAGTCCGACATTGTTTTGGCAAAGTTGCACACCAATTCAATATTGATTTTAGTGACCTCCGATTGGCGTAACAGGGTGTCATTACTGCTGACGTGAATTATGATTTTACTGAATTTATGTTTACCTTCAGCCAGCAGTTTTAAATTTCCTTCAATGTCGCCTTCTCTGGCCCCTGGAAGACAATTGACTATGGGTGCCGGTGTCTCTAGCTTCACATGTCTGAGAACAGAATCACCAATTACCAGAGTTTGACCCCCGGCGGGTGTGTCACAGAGTGGTGAAAAACAGTTAGACACATGAACAGGTTGGTGGTGTACCTGGGGCTTCTGTTTAGGACTATGCTTCCTCCTCACCTTTCCCCAGCTGCTGGGGGTCTGCCGGGGAACAGCTAGCGGGGCCTACGCTATCTTCGGCTGCACCAGCTACAGGGGCCTGGCTAGCTACGGGTGAATGAAGGGTGCGAAGCCGAGTCTCCAATTCAGTAATCCTGGCCTCCAGAGCTGGATCCAAAAGAGCACTCAAAAACAAGTTCACTGTACTTATAAAAGAGGCAGACTTAGGTTTGATCTCTGGCCGGGGCCTCGACTGATATCAGGAGGAGCCCTCCTTCATCCTGGAACAGGGAGCAGTGGGAGCTGTGGAAGTAGGCCTCTCATCCTCAGTCTATAGCCCCATTAACAATAAGGCAGGTGAGGAGAAGGCTGGGGAGGTGGCACAGCTGGGCTTCCAACAGGCTGGACAGCAGCACTGATGTAGGAATTTTCTCAGGTGAGGTTAAGCCTAAGAACTGGGAGACTTCTTCATCTAAAAAAATGAAGTCTCTGGACTAATTACTAGTGATGTGTCGGTCATGAACAAAACTGCTCTTAGAGCTGACTCTTTGAAGTGAACTACACAAACTGGCTCCTTATTCGGAGCCGTGGGGTGTTTTTTCTTTCTCTCAACCTCTCTCTCTCACTTTTTTTTGCTTCACTCCGCATGCGAGCCTTATGCTTGCACTGGGCAGAGGGGCAGTAGTTACACTGCAGTAGCTCAGGAACAGAGCAGGAGGGAAAGAGAGAGAAAGAGAGCAGGGACAACAACATCACATTAGAAAAGTATATTAATCATCCACAACTATTTTCAGTTGCGGATGATAAAGGATTCAGAAAGTTTATTCATGCAGGCCCATATGACAGAGAATGTGCATCTTCTTTTTGTTTTGCATATTTTTATTTATATTTAATTGTGTTGTGGTTTGCAGTGTTTTGTGTTGTTTCACTTTTAAATATTTTTAAAAGGAAAAAGCTGAAAATTTAAATAGTTAAAAGTTTAAATGTAAATAGTTGGTTTTTGTATTATATGATTTATTTATACATTTTATGTGGAGTGAATAAATAAAAGCACATTTACGATGGCCCCTAGAGACAAAGCACGTACAAACTCCAAAACACGTGCAAACTCCAAAACACGTAAAAATTCAGAAGCACATAAAAACTCAGAAGCATGTACAAATTCCGAAGCATGTGAAACCTCCAAAACATGTACAAACTCCAAAGAACAAAACAGAGCACAAAGTGCTGTGCTTTTGTTACCCTAGTAAATGGTCAATGAACTGCTTCTTATATAGCGCTTCTCTACTCTCACGGACTACTCAAAGCACTGTATTCAACAACCACACCCATTCTCGCAAGCACTGACTCTGAGTGCTTTTCTAAAAACATTCGTGGCTACACAAGCCAGGAAGTACCAATGACAGGATTTGGTGTGGTAGTAACAGGTAAATTAACTTTTTTTTAAATTATTTGAATATATATGAGTACTTCGGTATAAATACACAAACAATAAACATGCTTTCAATTGTGTAATTTAAGTGATCTAGGTAGCTTTGTTTTGGAAGTTCAGTTTACGCTAGCAATGCGTTTTGGAGTTCGTATATGCTTCGGAGTTTGTACGTGCTTTGGAGTTTTTACATGCTTTTTGGAGGTTGTACCTTTTTGTACTTGCTTTGTCTCCAGGGGCCAGCGTATATATTTATATATAAACATATATAAATAAAACCACGTTTGTTTGTTTTTTACATTAGTAATTCCTTTTGTGCATAATTTTACATTGTTGTTGATAATAAATTAATTAAAGCAACAAAACAACCCGAATAGCCGGTTGGGAGCCGGTTGGAAGCCAGAAGAGCCGGCTCTTTTTAGTGAGTCAAGCCGAAAAAGCCGGTTCTCTAGAACGAGCAGGAATTCCCATCACTACTAATTACTATATCTCCACTGCCATGAGACTCTTGCCATTGGTCTGCTCATTACCAATCATTCAGAGCAACACTATTGTGACGTTTTCCTTATTCAGACAAATAAATGGTTCCAGTCAGGGCTGTGTTGATGTCATAATTCATGCTAGCTTGTGCGTGGGTTCCACAACACAACCTTCGTCCTATTTTTTTACTGACTTAAAAATTAGTTTTAATAAGCTGTGCTCCATATCTATTTATTTGTATTCATGTATAATTTTTCCAGCTTAAAAAGACAAAAACTTATCCATTTAGAGGCTGAAGCAATTAGTTGTGACAACAGTTCAAGCCCACATGACACTTCCCTGAGGAGACTCAGGAGGTTGTGCAAATACTACTAAGACTTAAGAGTCACACTAACTAAAACTAGATCATTTATGTCTATGTAAATAAACAAATAGCTTTTTCAAGAATATTTCACAATTTTCAACTCCTTTCAGCTTTTCATGTTTGTTTTTTCTAACACATTACAGTGCAAACACTGGTGCGATGCATAATGGATGCAAAAATCATATTTGTAATTAAATATTCTTGTCTGATCACATTGTGTAATTCCATAACATCTCCACAACAAAATGCTTTTACTGAGAAACAGATTCCTCATTTGTTGAATTGTTGCTTTGTGGGTTACTGTGATTGACCAAACTATTCCAGCTCATGCAGCCCTTTGCACTTTGCTGCATCTACATGAATCAAACACAGCCTGTGTCATTATTACTCTCCCCAAGCATAATGAACTTTTAACCTTCAAAGCATATTAATATTTATCAAGAAAAACAAGTTCCATAAAATCCTTACATTAATATTTATCTTCAAACTAGCTAAAAGCAGTGTTTTCTTCTCTACATTGAAATGACTACGTTTTTATTGCCTCTGCTGCTGTGCTCTTAGATTAAATTTCTGTGCAGTTCAACATGTAATATTCATGCTTCAAAGGCCAGCCAACAAGAAGGCTCATGCTGTGTTCATTAAAACATTAATACAATATCACAATAATAAAGCAATAACAACTAAAGTACATTATTAAAAAGTGCAGACAAGCTTACCTATTCTACAGTCACAGGAGGAAAAGGAGATATATAGCACAGTTCACAACATCAGTTATCTCAAAGTGTGAAGGACAGCAAGAATAGGGGTGATGTGCGAGGACTGGCAGCCTAGCTGCTGGAAAAAATTATCTAAATGTGATATTAATGTTCATTTTCTTTTTTGTTTTCTTGTTTTTCGCTTTGTGATTTTTATGCTTACTGGTATATTATTTATAGCACCATTATACAGCAACCATTATATGTTAATTCAATAATTTATTAACAAGATAAATTAATAATTGGAACTTAAACTCATATGTTGGGCAAAGAAACTGCAATCCTTGTAGCAAGAACTCTTTTTTTCTGGTCCCTGTTATTTTCTTAGCTTCTCTCTTTCTCCTTTTCTCTCTGAGATCCCGAATGTTATTTTTCTCCCACAGCGGGTGACAGTGAATATCATTCTGCACTCCCTCAGCTTAAGGCGCCTCCTCCAGTCTCTCTGTATCCTCCTCTGCCACAAATGTTTCCTCCACATGGCCATCATTGCATACCCCTTTGTCTAAGTCTCCCTCTGCAATTCAGTTATGAATTCTCTTTGCTGCATTCAGTGGAAAACCCCTACAGTGTTGTATAAAGCATCAAGCTCTAAACAGCATTCATAAACTGACTGAGCAGATTTATCCAAATCCACTGTCCTACATGTAAACTAAATAGTTCAACAAGTTAAAAATAAATAAATAAATTGTGCTTTATCTCCTCCTTTACGTTAAAATGTGTGTGTACTGATTTCAGCCATTATGTAGGGCACAGAAAGAGGCTGCTTTGGTTACAGCAACTAATAGAACACTGGCTGTAAAGTAATGTGATGTAAATGGAACTGGAAAACCATGGATGTCCTTTGAGGTTTCAACAAAGTAGCATACAAGCACCTTTCTGACCAGTGCAGCATGATAAAACAAAATTCAGAATCTTCTGTTTCAGCTGTTGTTGTATTTTTTAGCAACAGTTGTGAATATTTTTCCTCAATCTGTCATCTGTCCCTACTGTTTTAATGTTCCTCTATTAATCTGGTAGCACTAAAAGAAAAATGTACAATTTTATTAATTCTCTGTATGTTTAAAAAACGGACCAAACAAAAAAAAAAAACCACTTTCCAACTCAAAATTTCCTGAAAGATTGTAAGAGGGTGATTCTAGTGGATAATTTGAAAGCCCCCTGTTGTAGCCGTCTATTCAAAGTAAACTGTTAATATAAAATAGAAAGGTGTCTTTTTGAATTTTTTTAGGTCAGTTCTTTAATATCATAGTTCACATTATTAAAATGAAGCATTTTCTTTTTATCTTAGTTTTATCAAATTGTCAAATTTCCTTAAAATGATATCACATTAAAAAACAAAAAGAACAATCTTTGAAAAAAATGAGAGTCAGAAGAACAAGAAATATTTTCTTCATCCCATGTCAGAACATCTGCTGAAAAGGGTAGGTGCAAGAAGCTTAAGTGCAAAGCTTTGTGTTGCTTTTTTGTTATTATCATTTTAAAACAACACAATAAAAAAATCATCATATTCTACAATCTTCTGAAGTGCAATGAATTCAAAATGTATTTATAGAGTACAATATTACATTACAAGCTTTATTTTATTTGCAAAATGCTCCTGATAAATCACATTATTAGAGCATGACAGTGTTCCAAAGAGCTTTTAGTTCTAATGTCGTCAAATACGTCCAGCTGTGAGGTGCAGTTGCTGTTCACCAACATTTAAAATTTGAAGTCAAAAGCTTCACAGACTATGGATTTTAAGAACTAGTCCTACTTAAAGCACTACATATCGGCTGGGACATACTGTCAATTCCTGAAAAGAAAAATCTCGGTGGTTACAAAAGGTTCATCATGGTTTATAATGAACAAGATGTTGCCTCATTTGAGTTCAATGTATCTACAGCAGATAAAGTTCTAGTAATATTGATTCTAAGTCATTTGAGTCAAACACAGCTGTATCATGACTGATGACCTTTTCTCTCTCTGCGCCATCTCACTAATCATTCTCCCCCACATATCTAATACTGCAGAAATCCTCCATAAACATCCCTCATACACAATTTCCCCTCTCATTTGCACCTTATCCTGCTGATTCTGTCTAAAATAAAGCAATGAAATGAATCCATCACTGGGCTGATAATGAAAGACGACGGAGACACTGCTTCCGGGATTTTATTTTGTACATTTAGCCGGAAAATGACTCTGAACTGTCATAAAGTGAAATTCTCTGATGGAAGCATTTGTGTATGTGAATGCTGTATGCGTGTGTGTGTGTGTGTGTTTGTGTGTGTGTGTGCTATGCATGTGTGTGAGAAAGCGAGTGTGTATGGCTTCGAGCCTCAGTCATCATGAATCATTGATTTAAATGATCCTAGCATGCTAATTCCTGCTGATTCCTTTCCATGCTGTTATTATAAAAGTCAGCACAACAGTCATTAAGAGCTGAAAACAGCTTAAAACTTTACCCATCTGACTCCTGAATGAACCCAGCACAGCACACCATGAAACATGACCCTGTGTGGGTGTGTTTGCATGTGTGTGTGTGTGTGTGCATGTGTGTGAGAGAGAGGGGGAGTGCGTGTGAGCGTCCTAATCCAGGATTTATTGGCCATTAGTACAGCCTGAAAGTCATTACAGTTCATTTTGCTGCCGGCTTGACGTTTTATTAGGACAAATACAGGCTTTTTGGATACGTGTATGTGTGTACTTGTGTGTATAAGAGTGCGTGTGCGCTTTAGTGTTTGTGGGTACGTTTGCATGTGAGTGTTCGAGAGTGACATTTTATCAGGACAAATTTCCCTACAGGGATCAAGGCCGTGATTTCTCAGAGCAGGAAAAAGACTAAAAAGCCTCAAGAAAGCAGAGATAGATAGATAACAGAGGGATTGACAGCTGGATAGAGACAGAAAAGAAAGATTCATATGAGCTGCAATAGACAAATGATGTGAAAGACAGACAAATGGACAGAGAGAAAGATCATATGTGGGTTGGACAGATGGACAGTGACCTAATAGGCAAATAATAGAGGGAAATTGTGTGAGATGATGTGGAGAAAAGCATATGAGATTAGAGAGGCAGAAAGAAACATGTAATGGATAGACTGATGGTAGGTAATGTTAGTGATGATGGATGGAGTTCAACAAATCTTAAAGTTTCTGGGCTGACAATTACGCCCACAATCTTTAGTTCTGTTCACCAGGTTTTGGCGCTGGATATGTGAAGACCAGTGTTATTAAGTAATGCGTTACGGTAACTATGTTATTATTGTGGTAACGAGCATGGTAACTAGTTATTATGCCAAAATCAGGAACGTTTTAATCATTACTGGGATTTAGATAGGGTCGTTATTCGTTACTTTGTGTGTTGTGTTCGACTTACCTCGGAAATCGGAACATGGACCTGGGAATAATGTCACACTCGAGTAAACGGTGCTCTGGTTAGCCTCATCGGAGAAGTCGAGATTCCAATATGGAAAATGCCCTCAAAAACGGCTGCATTGCTAGCTCTACAAAAAGACTAAACACTACTCCTACACTACTACTAAACACATATGCAGCCATAGCTGTACTCGGTGGGCCAATGGTGATTTTTCGTTTTGATGTGCCAATGTCTTGGGGGGGGGTTGTTTTTCCATAACGGTATAAACAATGAAAGGTGGTGGATTGGCCAGATGCTGGCAGATGTGTAAAAATAACTCAATTGTTTGGTGGTGGCATCACGTAGCTTCCACAGATTCAGCACAAGAGTTGGCAGTTCATCTTGTAATCGGAAGGTTGCCGGTTCAAGCCCCGGCTCCGACAGTTTCGGTCATTGTGTCCTTGGGCAAGACACTTCATCCATTGCCTACAGGTGGTGGTCAGAGGGCCCGGTGGTGCCAGTGTCCGGCAGCCTTGCCTCTGTCAGTGCACCCCAGGGCAGCTGTGGCTACAACGTTGCTTGCCATCACCAGTGTGTGAATGAATGACTGAATGTAGTGTAAAGTAGTCCTTAGGGACTAAGTAAAAGCGCTATACAATACAGGCCATTAGCAAGTGGTGGAGGCCAGCAGGTGGATGAGGGAAAGGGGAGGCAGGAGGAGGAGAGACCCGAGGCGGCCGCCGGTCCGAGTGTCAGGTGAACTGACAAGTAAGAAGTTATGACCTGCAGTCTATCTGGGTCTGATATAAACCAAGTTTAGGTGGAGTTTATTTTCGTTGTGCTGACTTTTTTCAGTCAGTTAGAATACCTCGTACTGCTACTAGCTAGCATGACGGAGTTTCTATACAGCTGGGTGGGTGCTATGATGTTACTGATAGTGAATTGTATTTCGTTCATAAGGTTAGCTAGTAGAGTTGCCAACCGTCACGTAAAAAATGGAATCGTCTCGTATTCAGAGAAAATGTTACGTGTTTTGTATTGAGCTGAAAAGGAACGCAGTTTGTCCCAGACTTCAGCTGGAATGAGAAAAAGACACAACCTCAACCCGAAAAGGCCCCACAAGCTTATCTTTGATGATACCAGCCCAAACCAGTACTCCACCTCCACCTTGCTGGCGTCTGAGTCGGACTGGAGCTCTCTGCCCTTTACCAATCCAGCCATCTGGCCCATCAAGACTCACTCTCATTTCATCAGTCCATAAAACCTTAGAAAAACCAGTCTTGAGATATTTCTTGGCCCAGTCTTGACGTTTCAGCTTGTGTGTCTTGTTCAGTGGTGGTCGTCTTTCAGCCTTTCTTACCTTGGCCATGTCTCTGAGTATTGCACACCTTGTGCTTTTGGGCACTCCAGTGATGTTGCAGCTCTGAAATATGGCCAAACTGGTGGCAAGTGGCATCTTGGCAGCTGCACGCTTGACTTTTCTCAGTTCATGGGCAGTTATTTTGCGCCTTGGTTTTTCCACACGCTTCTTGCGACCCTGTTGACTATTTAGAATGAAACGCTTGATTGTTCGATGATCACGCTTCAGAAGCTTTGCAATTTTGAGACTGCTGCATCCCTCTGCAAGATATCTCACTATTTTTGACTTTTCTGAGCCTGTCAAGTCCTTCTTTTGACCCATTTTGCCAAAGGAAAGGACGTTGCCTAATAATTATGCACACCTGATATAGGGTGTTGATGTCATTAGACCACACCCCTTCTCATTACAGAGATACACATCACCTAATATGCTTAATTGGTAGTAGGCTTTCGAGCCTATACAGCTTGGAGTAAGACAACATGCATGAAGAGGGTGATGTGGACAAAATACTCATTTGCCTAATAATTCTGCACTCCCTGTATACCAACAAGTCAGTGTGCAGCGTTTGTTTTCATTCAAAGGCTTTATGTTTTTTCCTATAATGGTGGGCCGGTCTCTAGTCAAAATGCCTGGGCCGATTTTTTGTCCCAGTCCAGCCCTGTATGCAGCTCGTATGCAGTCTGGAGTTACCTACATCTTCCCGCTCGGAAGGCAGAATTTCAGAGTTCTGAGTACAATCGAAAGCACCACGACTGCAGTTTTCGTATTGGATGTTAAAAGCACATGTGACGCTGTGACGTAGGCTAGAATCATGGCAGCAGTCGACGACGGTCCAGGCGTGGGATTTCTCTCGTGAAATATGCAAATTATTTTTTCCTTTCTGTTTGTAGGTGGCACAGTGCACTTGTGGCAGGATAGTGCTAACATGTAAGCAAGCTAGAAGACTGGCAATCTTACTGGGTATCCAGTTAGGGAAGCAACACATTAACAACAGAATTCTGAGTAAAACTAAAGTTACTTTCCCTAGTAACTAGTTACTTTCAAAGTAAGGTTAAGTTTGATAAACGTAAGGGGGGGGGGGGGTCTGGCAGACGTAGGTCACCGGTCTGGTAGCGGCGCTGCTCCTGTGTGGGTCTGGGGCAGGCTTTAGCACTTGGTGTTCTGGGGTGTGCTTCACTTCCGGGCTGGGGTTCTGGCTGGGCCCGGGAGGTTAGTGTGTCGCCTGGGTTGTGGGTGGGTGGAACTGGAGGCCTTTCAGCTGGCAGGGAGGTTGTTACCATCCTTTGCAGATGGTCTCTGCACTTGAGGAGTCCACTCTGCTAGAGGGGGTTATCTAGCAGAGGTGGAGGATGAACTCAACTTGGGTGTCTATTGTCTTATGTAGTCTGGGAGTTGACTGAATGTTGGGGTGGGTGTAGTTTAGGGCTGCCACGATTAGTCGACTAGTCACGATTACGTCAACTATTAAAATCGTCGATGACTAACTTAATAGAGGATGCGTCGTTTGAAGCTTTGTAAGATTCTGAAAGACGCAGGAATATGTGGTAAGATTTAAGAGTGGAATAACTGACTGAAACAGAAGATGGCAGGATGTCAGCTGTCGTTAGACACCAAATAAGAAGAAGCAGTCTCCGATGGCATGGCTACCTGGCAATGGAGCTTGGAAGTCTGGGAGCATTTTGAGAAAATGAAAGAGAAGAATTTCCGATGTAAAATCTGCAAAATGGAACTTGCCTTCCATGGCAGTACGACCGTGATGCACGAGCATCTGAACAGGAAGCATGTCGTGGCTAATTTAAGGACAACGAAGTGGTACAGTCGTTTCGGTAAGCTAATTGGCTAGTTAGCTTCTAACATTAGTGTAAACAGTGAGCTACTTACGCATATTGATAGCTGTAAATGTTATGTTACAGTACTGCTAAAAAAAAGACGTTCTTCTTCATTGACAACTTTGTCACCAAGCCAACAACATGTGCACCTCCGCAAGCAGATGTCCTGACTGAATCAATCTTGAACATGTTGGTGACGGACATGAGGCCCTTGTTCATAGTTATTGATCAGGGATTCAAAGAGATGATCAAGCAGTTCAACCCAGATTAGCATGATAAATACCTACCAGGCTGATCCCACTTCACCAAAATGATGTAAAAGAAATATGATGCAACCTTTGAGAAGGTTTGTCTCTCTATGTCTGTCTCTTCCGTCTCTCACACCGCAAACACAAAATAGCAATTTGTATTACAATTTAATACATTTCATGATGAAATAATATTAATAAAATAATCTTGGTTAAAGCATGTAAAGATTGTTTTACTGATATGTTGAATGTTTATTGTTTAAGCTACTTAACTGTATTTGGTGTAATTGAATTATTGAACTGGTAAATTTAAATCTTGATGCATAAACTGACAAACATTATTAATAATGAAAAAATATACTGTAATTGTCTCCCTAATGCTTACTATTGTTCCAAATCATCTCACATATTTAGGTAAAGCAGACCATCAGGGTGTCAAAGGTTTCTTCACCCTGACTGCTGATGTCTGGACCAGTCGTGCAACAGAGGCCTACCTTGGTGTGTCTTGCTATTTCCTGAGTGAAGATTAGAAGATGCTTGAAGAAAAACATGGATTGGCCTCTATCTGGGTCGCTGGACACTCACTCTAGCTAGTCATAGTCAATACTGCTCTCAAAGAAACCACCATCAGCAGAAGACTAGGTGCTGCTAGGCAGCTAGTGGAGCATTTTAGCAAGCTGGTTAGTGCAAGGCTAAAAATGAAACAGGAGCAAATGAATGTCAGTAAGATGACAATAGTACATTCTCCTCCTCAAACAGCACTGGCCTCTCACTGATCAGATCCTGAGGTAACTCTGAGGGGGAAGCACTACTTTGACTTGAAGCCAGAGCAGTGGGCGCTCCTTGAAGAACTGAAGCAAGGGTTGGTGCCTTTTGAGCCTGCTACTGTTTATCTTAGTGGAAAGCAGTACACAACCATTTCCGGTCTTCCACAGGTGGTCAAAGGGCTGACACAGGCTGTACACCAAAGCCAATTTGAGACGAACTCAGGAAAATCTTTCATTGGCAGCGCAGAAAAAGGGATAACACAGAGATAGGGGAGTATTTGCACTTTCTCAGCAGAGAAAGAAAACCCTATTATTCTCGCAGCTGCCTTGGACCCCAGATTCAGAAAGCAGAAGGTTTTAGCTCCTGAAGATGGCATCAGAGTGTTGAAGTGCTTGCTGTCAAAAAAGCAAATGCTGGGACACATGAGCATGCAAAACTGCAGACGGCCAATGGTTCAGGTATAATTGAAAAGACTGCTCTGGACACCCTCCTTGAGTTTGACACAGTCAGGGTGAAAATGGAAGAAGCATCTAAGGAGGACCGAGATGTCCAAGTTGTGAGAAGTGAAGTACTTTAAAAAGGCCACAGTCTCTAAAAAGGATGATCCTCTTAAATGGTTGAGCAAAAATGAGGGACATTTCCTCACACTATCAAAGCTAGCTAGATCTTTTCTGTGCATTCCTGCAACCTCCACCCCATCAGTCTTCTTCGCAGCAGGGAACATCTGCTCTCAAAAGATAGCAAGCCTTTCTGCATAACATGTAGAAAAGCTAACTTTCCTGGCTATGAACAAGAATCTTGAGTAGATTGGGACTATACAGGGAGTGCAGAATTATTAGGCAAATGAGTATTTTGTCCACATCACCATCTTCATGCATGTTGTCTTACTCCAAGCTGTATAGGCTCGAAAGCCTACTACCAATTAAGCATATTAGGTGATGTGCATCTCTGTAATGAGAAGGGGTGTGGTCTAATGACATCAACACCCTATATCAGGTGTGCATAATTGTTAGGCAACGTCCTTTCCTTTGGCAAAATGGGTCAAAAGAAGGACTTGACAGGCTCAGAAAAGTCAAAAATAGTGAGATATCTTGCAGAGGGATGCAGCAGTCTCAAAATTACAAAGCTTCTGAAGCGTGATCATCGAACAATCAAGCGTTTCATTCAAAATAGTCAACAGGGTCGCAAGAAGTGTGTGGAAAAACCAAGGCGCAAAATAACTGCCCATGAACTGAGAAAAGTCAAGCGTGCAGCTGCCAAGATGCCACCAAGGCTGGACTGGGACAAAAAATCGGCCCGGGCATTTTGACTAGAGACCGGCCCACCAGGATAAAGATTGACAATGTGACGTCATTCAGGTGTAAAACCGCAAAGGATTCTGGGAACTTGTGGCAAGAGGTACTAGCGCACGCAGGCTTTCAATTGAACTCAGTTACACAGCGATAAAAATAAACCCAAAAAATGGCAAGAAGCTGTTGTATTATTAACTTCAATAGCCGGTCGCATGACAGCCACGGGAAGCCGACGGGTAAAGAGATCTTTTTTTTTTTTTAATCGGATTACGTCGTTGAAGAGAAATTTTTTAAGCCATGTTTCCGAAGTAAGAGCCGACGGATGGTCTGGATATACCAAATATAACGTCCCAGAACACTCCAGCTCACAGGTTAGTCTGCTCCAAGCATTCCCACAAAGGTCAGAGTTTTGTAGTAGTTAATACGTCATTTTTCTTAACATAGGCAAGGCAAGGCAAGGCAAATTTATTTGTATAGCACAATTCAACAACAAGGTGATTCAAAGTGCTTTACAGAGACATTAGAAACAAAAACAAATAAAAAGCATGATTTAAAATTGATTAAAACAAGCAAACAAACTAACTAAACACACACATTTCACACCTGTTCGCGTGATCTGAACCCTTATCGTAAGGGGAGCTACCAGTCCTTCTGTGGACGAGCTACTTTCTATTTTAAATTCCCTGAATTTAAAATACTCTCTAGACCCAGTCTAGACCCAGTTGGGGAGCTACCCAGAGCTCTAATTCCACACCTGTTCGCGCGATCTGAACCCTTATCGTAAGGGGAGCTACCAGTCCTTCTGTGGACGAGCTACTTTCTATTTTAAATTCCCTGAATTTAAAATACTCTCTAGACCCAGTCTAGACCCAGCTGGGGAGCTACCCAGAGCTCTAAACCCACTTAACAAACAAACAAACAAACAAACAAACAAACAAACAAACAAACAAACAAAACAGTATATAAAATCAAAACAGATAAAATCAGAACAGTAGATAAAATCAGTAGTTAATGTAAGTTTTGAAATTTAAGCTTAACAAACAAACAAAACAGTATATAAAATCAAAACAGATAAAATCAGAAATAGATAAGATCAGTAGTTAGTGTAAGTTTTGAAATTTAAGCTTAAAAGTGTGGATTTGGTGCTTTATTCAAATGCAGCTGAGAATAGGTCAGTCTTCAACCAGGATTTAAATAAACTGAGTGTTTCAGCTGATCTGAGGCTTTCTGGGAGTTTGTTCCAGATATAAGGAGCATAAAAGCTGAATGCAGCTTCTCCGTGTCTGGTTCTGACTCTGGGAACTGATAAAAGACCGGATCCAGATGACCTGAGGGATCTGGAAGGTTCATACTGGGTCAGGAGGTCACTGATGTATTTTGGTCCTAAACCATTCAGAGCTTTATAGACCAGCATCAGGACTTTAAAGTCTATCCTCTGACGGACAGGCAGCCAGTGTAAAGACCTCAGAGCTGGACTGATGTGGTCCACTTTTTTGGTCTTAGTGAGGACTCGAGCAGCAGAGTTCTGAATGAGCTGTAGTTGTCTGACTGATTTTTTTAGGTAGACCTGTAAAGATGCTGTTACAGTAATCAAGCCTACTAAAAATGAATGCATGGACTAGTTTTTCCAGGTCCTGTTGAGACATCAGGGCCCGTATCCCTAAAGAATCTTTGTGCAAAAAGTGGCTCCTAGTGGCCAAATTCTAAGAAAATTCTCAGAGTCATGACGTTTTCTTAGAATTTCCCCTAAAAGTTAGGGGTGCAACGATACACAAAATTCACGGTTCGGTTCGATACTTTGGTGTCACGGTTCGATATTTTTTCGATACAAAAAAATGTTCAAGCATTTTTAATTTGTCATTTATTAAAATTATAAATATATATTTTAACTCAAAAGTACAGTTTTTAAATTTAACCCTAACCCTTGTGCGTGTTTTTTATTTTGACAGCGAATGCACACCTGCGGACCACTTATGTGCAGCCCTGGTTATTTAGCTCGTCATATTGCAGCCACAGAAATTATTTTGTCCATGAAACCATAAAGCTGCACTTTCTTTTTGCCTTATAGTCTGATTTGTCATAACTTCTCCGTTTTGTGGTAAGCTTTTCTTTGGCTGTCACTTCTTCACCCTGACCTGTCTTATTTGGCTCAGCAGAACTGAAATGCTTTTACACACGCACTCACATAATTTCAGCGATTCTCTGCGCGATCAACCTCTCACATGTTTAAGCTTGCTGCGGGAGATTTCACTTGTCATGTTTGCATAGTAAGCTAACAATTAATAAGACGATGTCAGAGGAATTGGTGCACAAATTATCATCACTCACAGATCAGTGCTCTCGCTCTCTATACACAGTGATTGCAAAGTGAAAGCAAAAAACAAGCGCAAATTCAAACGCGACTTCAATATGTCACATATTGACAGAATTTTGGTAGCCCGACTGAAAAAAATCGCTAGCTCCGGGACGTCGGGCTAGCGATATTGCAAGCCCTGTATCTGATTGAGGAATCACTCATCTTTGGAAAAGAGAGTTTATTACAGAGAAATGGCTCTTTCCAAAATAAAAGCTATACTATCCGCTTCTTCTGGGCTATATTCTCAGCAGCATAAGGAGAATCATGTGCTAACAGCTGTCTAAATGACTCGGCTAAAGTTAGTAGCATGCTTGTTGTTTTTGTCTTTGCACTAGGATGATGTCGGCGTAAATGTGCAGTCATATTCGTTGTGTTCCCACTAGTGCTTTCAGGTTAATCTCGTTGAAATGACCTTAGCGCCACAACACGGCAAATCTCCGTTAACGAGCTACCGCCGATCGCTCCGTGCATGGGGCTAGACGGCCAACACGTTAACGAGCTAACTGCGCTAACACACTAGTTCACACCAATGTAATTGAGCATTGCATGGCACATCCAACATACTGTTTTACTTTAGTCCATGACTCGCTTACCTTCAGGGTCATACGTCACATGAAAACCAAAATAATTCCAAACGCCAGATCTGAATGAGAGTGGGGGAGGTCCATGTTAAAAGGAGAGCTTAACTTCTGTCTCGCTAGCTTGCCCTGCGCTCTTCCTTCTGACTATGCTGTCTGTGTTGAGCGCTCAGTGGATCTGCGCTGGACAGTGCAGCCTAGGCGGAGTAGTCGAACACAGATTCACTGAGCGCTCAACACAGACAGCATCGTCAGAAGGAAAATTGATAAAATAAATTACAAATGTTGTATTGTTCGATACATATGCGTACCGAACCGAAAGCACTGTATCGAACGGTTCAATATCGATACGAATATCGTTGCACCCCTACTAAAAGTGACACGACTATCCCAGTTAATATAAAAGCTATTCCTCAAGATTCCTAGCGCTTAAAAGGGCTCCTAAGGCGAGATCTGCTAAGAGCAGGGAAGAGGACTTTTAGTGGCTTAGGAGTTCCCCTAAGCAGCTGCACAAAATGGCCAACAGAAGAGGCAGGAGAGATGTCCTGCAAACACTGGATGACAGGGAATTATTGAGACGCTACAGATTGGATCGTGCAGGAATCATGTTTGTGGTGGATCTCCTTAGAGATGCAATTACTTCACCAACTCGACGCCACAACGCTATTACACCAGAGACGAAAGTAATCACAACCCTGAGGTATTTGGCAACCGGGAAAATGCAACAATGCAGCAGTGATGACTTGGGTCTGTCCCAATCCTCTGTCAGCAGAGTCATCACCCAAACACTGACAGCTTTGTCACAACCTAATATTGTGACACAATTTGTTTCATTCCCGCTGGATGCCCGCACTTTACACACACATAAAAGGGCATTTATGGACATTGCAGGATTCCCTGGCGTTGTGGGTGTAATTGATGGAAAACGTGAGAATAACTGCGCCATCAGAGGACGAGGCTGTCTTTGTTAACAGGAGGCATTTCCACAGCATCAATGTGCAAATAGTCTTCAATGCGGCCTGTAAGATTTTGGACATTGTGGCTAAACGGCCAGGCTCCACACATGATGCGAGAATGCTCTCCGAGAGTGGCATCAGACAGCTTTTTGAGAGACGCTATGTGCCAGCTAATTGCCACTTGTTAGGGGACAGTGGCTACCCATGCAAACCATGGCTCCTTACACCTTACCTCCAGCCACACCAAGGGCCCCAACTAAACTATAACAGGTAAGCCAAACAATACAAAAATCATGGAAATGAAATGTAAGCAATATGTTAGAGCATCCAAGTAGTGCAATATTTCCATCAAATAATTAAAGGTCTCTGTATTCTATTGTAGGGCCCACAAGACAACAAGAGCGGTGGTGGAGCGTGGCATAGGCCAGCTTAAGAGGCTCTTTCATGTTCTCCACAGAGAGGTGCAGCTGAGGCCTGAAAAAGTCAGCAAAGTCATCATAGCCTGTGCAATATTACACAATATTTGCAAGGTTAGACAGATTGCAGAACCTCTGGAGGATGGCGATGAGGATGAAGACAACGATGAGGATGGTGGTGAAGAAGATATTTACATTCCACAGGGGAACCTAGCCCAGAGTGGACTGCCTTACAGGGCAAACGTCACAAATTTACATTTCAGGCAAGCTGTAGCCCCATGTCTTTTGAGAACTTGTGATGGTATTAAGAACTACCGCAGTTTTACTGCACATCACCTGCAATTGTTAAATGCAAGACACAGAACACAATCTGTAAATGGTTTATTTTTTAGGTGTTCAATTTTAAGGCGGTAGTACTCCTCCTGAAGGGAAAGGACTTTTTTTTTGTTGTTCAAACACATCAATTGTGAGTTGCAATCTGCTCTCCTGCAGGGATGCTGACGGAGCAGGTGCTGCGGATGGGAATGGTGTTTGATCCGCTGGGCTATCCTGATATTGTGTCCCAGGCGCGCCTCTTGCCTTGGCTAGTGACAGTTGGGCCAAATTTTCCTCGTAACATACCTTTATGTTCGTTCACCAACTGGGCCAGCAACAAACCTTGCTCCTCAGTCCAGTTCGGCTTGCGAGTCCTTTTTTTCCCTCCATTTTCTGTGTTTGTAGGATATTTGTTAACAAGCCTTTATAAATATACCAGCCAGCAATCACAGACATTGCTAAAAGCTGAGCCGTGTTACCCTCGTTAAGACCACACTGGACTTGCAACGTTGTGATTTCTACTTCATTAAGGACAGCCTCTTGAGATAGGCCATCTTGTTTTCAACGGGATCCATATGGGAGTGAAAGTACAAAATATGCCAGCTAGGATATTAATATGAGCAAATAAGACACGAATCATTATTTGAACAGGGTGTAATGAGTTTAAGTTTTCACATATTTTAGATTCTAATGTTAGGCTATAACCCCTACAGCTTACTATTCATTTTCCAGATATTTTCTTGAATGTGAAATATTATTTACAATTACAGTCAGCATAAGATTAGAGTGTATAATTATGTTTCTTGATTTGAGGGTACATCCTTTGCTCATTATCACCAAAAGCTCATTTCCACCAAACTTGTAGGATCAACCAATCACGGCTTTTGAAATGATGACTCATACCTAGCAACGGGGTCAACCACACCTCCTCACTAAGATAGGATTTCCCATCCATTCCTTGCTCAGAGTTCACTGAAAATGTTCTGGAATCACTTCTAAGCTAAAACTCCTGGCAAGGAATTTTTAGGTTAAGTTAGGAGCTCTCTGAGAGGATTCTCAGAATCTTTAGGGATACGGGCCCAGATCTTTTATCCTTGAAATATTCTTGAGGTGATAGTAAGCTGACTTTGTTATTGTCTTAATGTGTTTTTCTAAGTTTAGGTCTGCATCCATCACTACACCCAAATTTCTCGCCTGGTTTGTGGTTTTTAGATGTATAGATTGAAGTTCTCTGGTGACCTGTAATCGTTTTTCTTTGGCGCCAAAGACTATTACTTCAGTTTTGTTTTTGTTTAGTTGGAGAAAATTGTGGCACAACCAGTCACTGATTTCCTCAATGCATTTACCAAGAGCCTGTACAGGGCCTCGGTCTCCTGGTGACATTGTGATATATATTTGTGTGTCATCTGCATAGCTGTGGTAGTTTATTTTGTTGTTCTTTATAATCTGTGCCAGTGGGAGCATGTAAATGTTAAACAGAGGGGGTCCCAAGATGGAACCTTGGGGAACTCCACATGTGATACTTGTCTGCTCAGATGTGAAGTTACCTATTGATACAAAGTATTTCCTGTTTTCTAAGTATGTTTTGAACCAGTTTAGTACAGTTCCTGAAAGACCTGCCCAGTTCTCCAGTCGTTTGAGTAATATGTTGTGGTCAACTGTATCAAATGCTGCACTGAGATCCAGTAAAACTAGGACTGACATTTTTCCACTGTCTGTATTCAGACATATGTCATTAAACACTTTTGTCAGAGCGGTTTCAGTGCTGTGGTTCTGTCTAAAACCTGACTGGAAGGCATCGTAGCAGTTATTCTGTGTTAAGAAGTAATTGAGCTGTTGAGAAACTGCTTTTTCAATGATCTTACTTAAAAATGGGAGATTTGAGATCGGCCTGTAGTTGTTCATTTGTGTCTTGTCAAGATTGTCCTTTTTCAGTATAGGTTTGATTACAGCAGTTTTTAGTGGTTCTGGAAACACACCTGACATTAAGGAAAAGTTGACGATCTGTAACAGGTCTGACTCTAAAGTCTTTGAGACCTTTTTGAAAAAACTTGTTGGCAGGACATCTAAACAGCAGGAGGAGGAGTTCAGTTGACCTAAGATGTCCTCCAGGTCTTTGCTGTTAATAGGGTGAAACTGTTTGATGGTGTTTAAACAGCTTTTCGGTGGACACAGTACATATCCTGGATCTGCTGTTGATGTTCCAACTGCTTGTCTAATCTTTTGGATTTTGTCTGTGAAGAATTTGGCAAAGTCATTGCAGGCCATGGTTGAATGAAGTTCAGCTGCCACTGGCACAGGAGGGTTTGTTAGCCTGTCAACTGTAGAAAATAAGACCCGAGCATTATGGCTGTTTTTAGTGATGATGTCAGAGAAGTAGGACCTTCTTGCACTCCTCAGTTGTAAATTATAATTGTGAAGTTTCTCTTTATAGATGTCATAATGAACCTGGAGGTTTGTTTTTCTCCATCTGCGCTCAGCTTTCCTACACTCTCTTTTTTCATTTTTCACTAGTGTGGAGTTTCTCCATGGAGACTTTTTCCTTCCAGAGATAACCTTCACCTTAATGGGGGCAATAGTGTCCATTACATTTAACATTTTTGCATTAAAGCTATTGACGAGCTCATTGACTGAACCTTTGGACAGGTCAGGTGTTAATGGGAAGACCTGGTTAAAGATCTCACTACTGTGTTCAGTTATACACCGTTTTGTGATCACTGCTGTTGATATATTTGTGTGGGCTGAGATTTTACTTTCAAAGAAAACACAGTAATGATCAGATAAGCCCACATCAGACACAGTAATGTTTGAAATGCTCAGGCTCTTGGAGATCAGTAGGTCGAGAGTGTGTCCTCTATTATGTGTGGCCTCTGTTACATGCTGAGTCAGCCCAAAGTTGCCCAGAGTGTTACTCAGGTCTTTAGTCCCTTTGTCTTGAGGGTTGTCCACATGGATGTTAAAATCCCCAACAATAATTACACAGTCGAAATCAACAGTCGAAACATAATTGGTGATATAGGTTACAAGCAAGTCTGGCGCTGAACAGAAATTGTCGCGCTATGCTTCTTTGTTTATTGTGCATAAATAGTAAATTGTCCTGACACAATATTGCGTTTCGCTTCTGTTATTACCATGGTACATTGACAAAAACATATAAGTTTATTCACAGGATAAAACAGGTATTTTGTATCACTAATTGCCCATTACGATTACAGCATACAATATTATTGTCACTGCTACATTTCTGTAATGCTACCCGAAATTATTTCCACTACTAATTAATTACCGTTGAGCTCAAAGGTTATATTAATAAACGGTTAACGAATGTGTATTTATGACGACGATTTGTGAGACTGGTAAACTTACCTTTGTTCGTACGATGGTCTTTCGTTCTACATGGTGCGTTTCAAGGTCCTGTACCCATCCGTCGGTAAACTGTACCTGGGCTTGTTGCAGTAACCTGAAGTTACTAAACTTCATGAGTGTATGCACTCACTCCAAGAACCGTATAATTATAAATATGAGCGTGGTGAAAGTTGGGCAGCACACTAACGTCTTTTGTCCACTCTGTGTGCTCGTAAGGGTCTGACCCTTTCACTCCTTTGATTTTTTTCCTCGTATCTTTTCTTTGTCTTTTCGTCGAGTCTGTCTTTGTACTGACCGTCATTCTTCCATTCTTCTCCTTTTGTTTTGTACATTCCTTTGTTGTGCGGCAAAGAAAAAACAAGAAGGTATTGGAACCGGAGAATGAACGTTTTGCGGTGCTGCAAATGCTTGCATTTGATGCGGTACTTGGATTGTTTTGCCACGAGTTCCCGGCATGCAATGTGCGAAAATCACGTGATTGCTAAACAAGGGGGAGGGTGCATCCGGCCTGCTCGGCTGTAATTGGTCCAGCCCAGAGTCGATCATGACCAATTAGCCAATCCAACACCTTTCATTATATATACCCTAAAAAAAAAAAAAAAAACCATCGGCCCATAAAAACAAAAAATCGCCAGCAGCCCACCAGGCAAATGCCCGGTATGCCCGATGGCCAGTCCAGCTATGGATGCCACTTGCCACCAGTTTGGCCATATTTCAGAGCTGCAACATCACTGGAGTGCCCAAAAGCACAAGGTGTGCAATACTCAGATACATGGCCAAGGTAAGAAAGGCTGAAAGACGACCACCACTGAACAAGACTCACAAGCTGAAACGTCAAGACTGGGCCAAGAAATATCTCAAGACTGGTTTTTCTAAGGTTTTATGGACTGATGAAATGAGAGTGAGTCTTGATGGGCCAGATGGATGGGCATGTGGCTGGACTGGTAAAGGGCAGAGAGCTCCAGTCCGACTCAGACGCCAGCAAGATGGAGGTGGAGTACTGGTTTGGGATGGTATCATCAAAGATGAGCTTGTGGGGCCTTTTCGGGTTGAGGATGGAGTCAAGCTCAACTCCCAGTCCTACTGCCAGTTTCTGGAAGACACCTTCTTCAAGCAGTGGTACTGGAAGAAGTCTGCATCCTTCAAGAAAAACATGATTTTCATGCAGGACAATGCTCCATCACACGCGTCCAAGTACTCCACAGCGTGGCTGGCAAGAAAGGGTATAAAAGAAGAAAAACTAATGACATGGCCGCCTTGTTCACCTGATCTGAACCCCATTGAGAACCTGTGGTCCATCATCAAATGTGAGATTTACAAGGAGGGAAAACAGTACACCTCTCTGAACAGTGTCTGGGAGGCTGTGGTTGCTGCTGCACGCAATGTTGATGGTGAACAGATCAAAACACTGACAGAATCCATGGATGGCAGGCTTTTGAGTGTCCTTGTAAAGAATGGTGGCTATATTGGTCGCTGATTTGTTTTTGTTTCGTTTTTGAATGTCAGAAATGTATATTTGTGAATGTGGAGATGTTATATTGGTGTCACTGGTAAAAATAAATAATTGAAATGGGTATATATTTGTTTTTTGTTAAGTTGCCTAATAATTATGCACAGTAATAGTCACCTGCACACACAGATATCCCCCTAAAATAGCTAAAACTAAAAACAAACTAAAAACTACTTCCAAAAACATTCAGCTTTGATATTAATGAGTTTTTTGGGTTCATTGAGAACATGGTTGTTGTTCAATAATAAAATTATTCCTCAAAAATACAACTTGCCTAATAATTCTGCACTCCCTGTATAGTCAGAGTGTAGTAAAGTTCAATATAGTTGTGAGCACTGAGCAGCAAATGCACTTTTGTTATATTGGTTTTCGCCAACTGGGGCAGGGAGCCGGATGAAGAAGATGGTCGTCTGGTCGATGTCTGGGCTGGGCCTCCCTGCTGCTGCAGGACCCAGGGGCGGTCTGCTTGTTTCCATCCCAGAGTAAAGAAAACCTTCTCCTGGGTCTGGGGGTGGATTGCCCCTCTGGGGGTGCTGGTGACTGGACCTGGGAGTATGGATGGGGGACGATGAGTGAGTGTAATACGTTCATTTCTGTGAATGGTGAGTATTTGTGTGCCTTTTTGTCTGTGTCTATGTGTCAGGTCAGGTCTTAGTCTCCACTTCTCTGGGAACGTCTCTCTTTGGTTGGCTGCTGCCTCTAAACATATCATGCATTATTAGTACTGTATGCTGCTCAGTAACATTCAATGTTTATTATGGTGGTTGTTGCTGTGGTTTCCCTGCTGTGTTGTTTGCTTTGTGCTTGTTTTTCTTCAGCAGGTGGTCAAGCAGATTTTCTGTGTCTTTTCTCCCTCCTATCCCTCTTCTCCTCACATTTTGTTTCCCTCTCCTTCAGTTAACTCTTTTCCCAACTTTTTTTCTTTTTTCTCTTTTCCGTACCCTAGTCCTGTCTGTTCTGATTGTAATAACTTAAAATTAAATAAATAAATAAAAATCGAATACACTATGACAATCAAGTGGACCTGTATAGCAAAAGCTGTAGCGTTCCACTTGGGAAAATAAATCTGTTGGGCAATTGTCCTGGCCTTTTGACAATAATTCTGATTGCTACAGTGCCTGGACAGAAAAGGCAAATAAATAAATAAAAAGTTTCTGGGCTGTGAAGAACAAACTAACAGCTCAATACTTTCTGGGCATTTTAGGCTAAACAATGAGTAACACAGCTAGTAACAAAATGTAGATTTAGGTGTAGATAAAATGTAAAAACGTACAAAAATTAGTTCACCAACAGAAAAATTAGAAGCAATTACAAAACCCTCTGTAACCAGCAGGGGCTAATTTTAAATCATAAATAACACAATGTGAAATTTAAAATTCAGGGTTGTTGTTTTTTTATGGCCCAGTCACGTTTCAAGTAAAAAAGTAGAATGGCAATGCAAATTTCTATGTACGTAGATAGAAATTAGAAAGAAATTTGCAAATCTTTGCTCTCTGATTTGCAACAGATTTGCCAGCCTTGCATTGACAGTTAATCACTATATTATCACAGACAGATTGCATATAATTCCAAACTTGACTGCTTTCAGTGAAAAATTAAGAGCAGGCTCACTCCGTCTTGACCAGTGTTGGGTAAGTTACTTTAAAATAGTAACTTAGTTACATTACTAGTTACTTCTCTCAAAAGTAACTCAGTTACTTCAAGTTACTCGTTACTTTCAAAGTAACTAGTTACTAGGGAAAGTAACTTTGGTTTTACTCAGAATTCTCTTGTTAATGTGTTTCTTCCATAACTTTGCCAGTCTTCTAGCTTGCTTACTTGCCACAAGTGCACTGTGCCACCTACCAATAGAAAGGAAAAGATAATGTGCATATTTCCACGAGAGAAATCCCACGCCTGGACCGTCATTGACTGCTGCCATGATTCTAGCCTACGTCACAGCGTCATGTGCACCTTTTACATCCAACACAAAAACTGCAGTCGTGGTGCTTTCGATTGTACTCAGAACTCGGAAATTCTGCCTTCTGAATAGGAAGATGTAGGTAACACCAGACTGCAGATGAGCTGCATACATGGCTGGACTGGGACAGAAAATTGGCCCGGACATTTTGACTAGAGACTGGCCCACCATTATAGGGAAAATCATAAAGCCTTTGAATGAAAATAAACACTTTTGTGACAGTGATGTACACTGTTTTGATGGTATATATGCATTAATCTATCAATCGTTTGTTGTAAGATTCAGATAATTATTTTTTAAAAGCTAGACATTTTAAATGAGAATAAGAAAGAAAAGTATTTCTTTGTGCCCCCCTTTCCCTGTTAATGCCCTACCTGGCCCCCTGGCAACACTTTGCTAGATCCGCACCTGCACAGTTACCAGCTGTCAGCTACCTAAAAAAGGATCCTGGGGTTATTTGTCTCTCAGAAACAGTTCATAACTTCCCTTCAACTCATTCATGTCACCTAAAAGGTAAACTTGTTTCTCCATCACCTGTTCAGCTCTGATGATCCAGTAAGGACATCTCCTGGTTTCATCTTCATGTTTCCCTCTCACCACATATCCAAACCAACATCATGACCAGCAGCTTTACAGCTGTGGCTCCAGCAAACATCAGCTGATACTAGAAATTAATATTAAATAAATTCTAACAACAGCTGATCAAGCTTAAACGTGCTGCTGTTGTTTAGCGCGACATCCGCCGGTTTCCTCTTTCTGGCGCAAAGTGAGCGATAAACAAACAAGAGAGCCGATCAGCTGATCATTGATCAGTTTCATGACTGAAGTAGAAACGGGAGAGGGAGGGGGGAGAATGAAAGAAGAAGAGGCAGCTGTGCAGCAAAGACACAGAATAACTCCAGCTTTGTGTCTTTTTCATTGTAGCTGAATTACGGGACAAACTGTTCCTTTTCACCTCAATAAGAAACGCGTAATATTTTCTCTGAATACCAGACGGGATGGTTGGCAACTCTAATAACTTATGAACAAAATAAAGTGCAACATCATTAACTTTATAGCACCACCCAGCTGTATAGAAACTCCGTCATGCTAGCTAGCACGCAGTACGGAAAAGTCAGAATAACGAAAACAAACTCCACCTAAACTTGGTTCATATCTGACCCAGAGAGACTGCAGGTCATAACTTCTTACCTGAAGTTCAGTTCACACTTGGACCGGCGGTCGCCTCGGGTCTCTTTTCCTTCTGCGTCCCCTTTCCTTCATCCACCTGCTGGCCTCCACCACTTGCTAATGTTACTGAATTTGTGGAAGCTCCGCGATAGCCACCACACGAAGTAACGAATAACGAGCCTATCTAAATCCCAGTAACGACTAACGCGTTCCTGATTTTGGCATAATAACTAGTTACCGTGCTCGTTACCACAATAATAACGTAGTTACTGTAACGTGTTACTTAATAACGCGTTAGTCCCAACACTGGTCTTGACTCACCAAAGTTGCTTTTAATACAGCAGCTGACAGCAAGATGTCACAGACTTCTTCAGTTCAGAAGCAAAAAGATTGCAAGTTGCAGTACATAGATTGCACATGGTTGGTTATGCCATGGGCTCCAACTACTGTTTTCTCTAGTCCATTTCTATCATCAATGTAGAACTTTATACTGGTGCTTTACAGATTGGAAAGGTCATATGCGAAGACGTAACACAAAATGTTCCTTATGATCAGGTCACACATTAATGAAATTCATCAACTGTTGGCAAAATAACAAAAAAGTAACTCATAAGTTATTGTAGAGGAAGAACAGAATTTGCCACAGTGGCCATCTGTTTTTCCAGCTCTAGTAAACACATCCAACCCCATTCAAATTTCAAATCTGCTGTGTGACTTGGTCAGTTTACATTTTTTTTGAAAATTCCAGGCATGCACCATTAGTCAGTAATATTGCCATATGACCATTTAACCAGAATATTATTCTTGTCATAGTGGAATGGCTTCTGCAAAAGCATTTAGACCATCAAGGGACACTGACAGCATTTCCCACAAGCAAACAGAACTGTATTGATTGAATTTACAATAAGCATGGAATCAATCAAACTGCATCACATCCATCACTCTGGACTGGAAACCATCCCATTCTGAATAACAGCACTGTATTGTTTTGATCTATCAGCCTAATCCACTCTGTGTGTATGTATGTTTTCCTTTAGTCATTTTCAAATGTGTGTGTGTGTGTGTGTCCTCTCCAGTGTTCTGTCTTAAACCAAATAATTGCCATATATAAACACTCTGCATACACTGTGGTCTCCATCCCCTCCAATCATCAGTTACTCAGCTGTGTTGTTATCTTTATAATCAAGCATTGCACTGTACATTGTAGACAATGAACAAAGACCTACACTTTTGCATAATAGGATTCACCAATCATCAGAGGTGGGACCAAGTCCTTGTTTTGCAAGTCTCAAGTAAGTCTCAAGTCTTTATCCTCAAGTCACAAGTAAAGTCTCAAGTAATGTCAGGCAAGTCAGAGTCGAGTCTCAAGTCACTGGTGTAAAAGTCCAAGTAAAGTCACAAGTCTGAAATTTTGAATTTCAAGTCCTTTCGAGTCTTTAAAAAAAAAACGAAAAAATAATGTTGCAGTTATGCTAAATGTAAATATTAGACCATGTAATTTTTAAATCTGTGTTTTTCTCAACACATGACGAAATAGTGAACGTAGAAAATATACACAAATTGTGAAATTGCACCTCTATAAAATGCAGCTCAATTAAACCTAGCTCCTAGAACAATTTTCACCGACGGTTCTGAGATAAGCTGCATGTTATTCTTGGATGCGGTTGTAGGACCAGCTTTAAAATCGCATGACAAAAATATCATACATATTAAAAAAAACTGTATCACCAACGTAGCCTGGACAACATTTGCTAGTTAGATGAAGTCAGCTATCTCATCGTAGCATATTTATATGCATATTTATAATCATACGGTTCTTGGAGTGAGTGCATACACTCATGAAGTTTAGTAACTTCAGGTCACTGCAACAAGCCCAGGTACAGTTTACCTACGGATGGGTACAGGACCTTGAAATGCACCGTGTGGAAAGTAAAGACCATCGTACCTATCATAAGTTTATCAGTCTCACAAATCGTCGTCATAAATACACATTCGTTAACCGTTTATTAATATAACCTTTGAGCTCAATGGTAATTAATTAGTAGTGGAAATAATTTCTGGTTCGCATTACAGAAATGTAGCAATGACAATAATACTGTATGCTGTAATCGTACTGGCTGTTTTATCCTGTGAATAAAAGTATATGTTTTTGTCAATGTACCACAATAACAGAAGCGAAACGCAATATTGTGTCAGGACAATTCACTATTTATGCACAATAAACAAAGGAGCATAGCGCGACAATTTCTGTTCAGCGCCAGACTTGCTTGTAACCTATATCACCAATTATGTTATGAAAATGACGTATTAACTACAACAGCAGACTGACCTTCGTGTAAATGCTTGGAGCAGACTAACCTGTGAGCTGGAGTGTTCTGGGACGTTATATTTGGTCTTTGAATGGCTGCAATCCAGGCCATCCGTCGCCTCTTTGTTACTGGCTCGAACAATTTCTCTTCAACGACGTAATCCGATAACAACCGATCTCTTTACCCGTCGGCTTCCCGTGGCTGTCATGCGACCGGCTATTGCAGTTAATAATACAACAGCTTCTTGACATTTTTGTATTTCTTTTTATCGCTGTGTGACTGATTTCAATTGAAAGCCTGCGTGCGCTAGTACCTCTTGCCACGAGTTCCCAGAATCCTTTGCGGTTTTACCCCTGAATGACGTCACATTTTCAATTTCTATATAATATGCATGTTAAATTTTATATTTGGGGTGAAATATCAAGTCTTTTCAAGTAAACCGGTTCAAGTCCAATTCAAGTCCCAGGTCATTGGTGTAAAAGTCCAAGTCAAGTCACAAGTCTTAGAACATTTTTTCAAGTCAAGTCTAAAGTCATAAAATTAATGACTCGAGTCTGACTCGAGTCCAAGTCATGTGACTCGAGTCCACACCTCTGCCAATCATCATAAACCTTCTAGCAAGAAACAAGAAATATGAGTGTGAGTAAGAGAATGGGAGAGTTGATAAAATACAATAACCACACATCATAATGATGCATATCTCCCTAAAAGGAGGGAAACTATTCAGCAAGAAGGAAACGCTGTTCAACAAGAAGACAGTATTGGGTAAGATTCAACCATATTCCTGAAAAGCTAAAATCACACCAGAATAAGAATAATCCAGTCCATGTACCACTAAAAGTCAAATCACCCATATACATAAGTAGTAATGCTGGCATAGTGGCCTAAGTAATTATTAGCAGACAGCTTCTCGAAACAGCTTTAATGAGTGCACTTATTTCTTGTCAAAGCAAGATAAACTAATTGGTGACAACCCCTAACTGGCTTAAACTAATTGTTGTACCAAATAAATCTATCTCTAATTTGCAGCTGACATTGTTGCCATTGTTACCACAGAAGAAAATCAATGTTCTTCCAAGTTTTGGTAAACAGTCAGAAAAACAGACTGGCTTTATTTGAGCTTTGTCCAAGCCCTTCAGTTTTCTATTATCTCTGTTTTATCTCTCTAGCGCCAAATGACAATAACAATTTTCTCAAGGCACTTTATATTGTAACGTAAAAGCCCTACAATACTGCAAAGAATACAGAGAAAACCTCAACAATCATATGATGACCTGTGAGCAAATTCCCTTTTCAGAGGAAGAAACCTCTGGCAGAACTACGCTCAGGGGGATGATCTGATATCCTCGTGTTGGTGTTGTTCCCAGACCATCATGAAAATGTTGTTCCAGGTTCAACATTGCAAGTGACCAATCACATTGTTGTGACGTTATTCCTTTGCGCGCCAAGCCATTCGTGCATTTATGAAATTCCAATGTTGCAAGGACAATATCAATTCTGCTTACTGTTTATTAAAGGGTTACGGTTAGGGTTAGGGTTAGGGTCAGAGTCCGTTGATCGGCGGACAGAGGCGGTTTCACGCAGCTTAAGTACAGTTTTTTGTTTCACGCCGGTTTTTCCCGAAGTCGCAAAAGTATGACGTCACAACATTCTGATTGGTCACTTGCAATGTTGATCCTGGAACAACATTTAGTATGATGATCTGGGAACAACACCAACACGAGGATATCAGATCAACCACGCTCAGGGAGGGGCGGCTGGGGTGAGTGGAGGAAGACAGGACAAAGACATGCTGTGAAAGAGAGCCAGAGATAATTAAATGCAGAGTGATGTATAAACACTGTGAGTGAAAAAGGTGACGGAAGAAGAAAAACAGTGCATTACGGCAAAACCATCAAGTGTTTAGATTTTTCTTTTTTTCAAATAAATAAATTAAGTGTTAAAAAAGCATACTGCAAAAATGATTTTGTTTTTAACTTATTTTAATTTTTTAACACGTGCACTTCAGTGGACATTAGGAGTTCATTGACTGCAAATGTGAAACAAACCAAATTCGAGAGCTGATTATGAAAATTAAAATCTTTGTAAGCCGGATATGGTAAATATACTGGTTCTTATGTATAGTGCCTTTCTACTCTGAGCACTCAAAGCACTTTACACAACTTGCCTCATTCACACATGGACTTTTTTCTATGTTCTATGTAAGTGCTTCTATCTACCATTCACACACATTCATACTCGGAAGGATGCATGGGAGAGGAACTTGGGGTTAGTATATTGCCCAGGAATATTTGGCATGCAGACTGGAAAAGACAGGAATCAAACCACCAACCTTTCAATTATTCGGTAACCTGCTGTACCACCTGAGCTACAGATATCAAAGCATGTTTAACATAATTACATAAACGCATCATAAAAAAGTAGATCAACTTAGAAGTCACTGACATTTCGCTAGCTGTAGGCCACTGCTCTAGGAACAACTGATTACACTGGGCTTCCTATTTCACAAAAATCCAATCATTTATGATACCTGAGGAAGCACTGTGTTTTCTTGGAGACACAAGAAACATTTGGCATTTCGCATATCTCACATATGTTTTACTGTTGCGCCCAGGCCTTCTACACATGGAGGTCCCTGGATTGTTAACCATTTCAGTCAAGTGGACTGAACCATATTTTCTTAATCTCTTGTCTGGTTGAAGCTTCCTTTTCTTTATTTCTGGAGAGAACTCTTCATCACCTGAATCAGTCAGACCTGTTTCACATGTTTGCCCCTTGTTCATCAGTTCCTCGGACAAGACGAGCTTGAACTCCAGGTACTTGGAGGGGATCTTCTCAGCTCGTTTCAAGACCTCGTAGTCTTGTCAGTACTGAAGCAGGGAATTGATAAAGGCCAAATCAATGCGATTGTAGTATGGTGCGAACAGTCCACTTCTTGGTCCGGCAAGATATTCTGAGAAGAAGCTAAGTATGTGATCACATAGGTCAACCCCTCCTATGTTGATATTATATTCTGCAACCATTGCAGGTCTTGGGACTTGGATTTGCCTCTATTCTTCTTTTGACCATCTGGCATAGATATCTTGGGGCTAAATTCCATGAGCAGTGTCATGACAAGAGGCTTGTTGTCAATCCATTTGGCAACTGCTATTTCATCAGGTCTCTATACAATCATTTCTGATGGCCCTTTTGTTCTCAGGATGACGTCAGCGTTGAGGTGGCACTCTTTTGGGATTTAAATCTTTTAAATTGTTCCAATACCAAGTACGGATGGGTACTGGTATCCGGTGCCATAATGGCACCGGTTCTGACATAAACGGTAGTAACCAGACCAAAAAGCAGTGCACATTTTGGTGCTTTTTTTTTTCCTGAGATGTCATACACTTTGGATTCTAGCCAATCATTTTACCTTTGCAAGGGTACGTACGTTCTTTTAGAGCAGAGCTACAGATGCCCAAGGCGAAGCAGTCAAAAGTCTGGCTGTACTTCACAGCAAAAGATGCAAACTCAGCAGCCTGCAACAAGTGCTTTAAGGTGATACTGGGATACTGTGCAAAGGAGGTAACACCTTGAATCTGACGACGAACCTGGTGACACATAGCGTTTTTTTAAAAGCCGAGAAATGCACCAAGTTAGCACTTCCCCCAAGAACCCGAAGAGTAGAGTCCTGGCCCCTAGCCCTGCCAGTGTAGCAGAAATGATGACGGGTGATGATGACAGCAGCAACCGTTCTTTTCTGCGTGAGTAGCTTAATGTTATTCGTGTGTAATTTACGTTGAGTAGACTAACCACATTATTACATTAATGCATGTAAGGTAAACTAGCAAACACCATCGTAGTTACATGCGGCTGTCATCTTGTTTGATGGCAGATGCTCCCTTCACCCCTGGCCAAAAAGGCTAAAATGACCAAAGAAAAAGTGGAAAACAGCTAAACAATGAGAGGTTTTTGGACAAAGTTTGTGTTTTTTCCATTGTTTAAGCACTGCGTCCAGCCAAGAGTGATACCATATATCCCCTATAGCTGCAGAAAAGGCTAACATTGTTATCTTTTTACAAAAAAACAGCTAAACATGAGAGGTTTTTGGACAAAGTTTGTGTTCTCCATTCTTTAAGCACCGGTTTGAGCACCGGTTTGAGCACCGGTTCGAGCACCGTTTAGGCACCGGTACTGTTTCAAAAGTACTGGTTTGGTTTGGTTGGGTATCTAATAAAACCTAAACGATACCCGTCCCTAGTACCAAGCAGACCTCTTCTTGAAGAGCATCCAGAAGAATGACGGTAAAATACATATCAAAGTAAACCAGTGATCCTCTGGGAAGTGTCGCTTAGACTGCATTTCCACTTATTCCCATCTGTTGGACTTCAGTGAAGCTGTTCTTTCCACCTGGACTTCCACGAATGAACACCTTTAATCCTGTTTGATTTGGCTTCCCAGGCAGAAACTGGCAAACTGGACAACAGCCAGTAAATAAAACAATGTGTTCATCAAAACAAATCATTGTTGGCCTATGTAGGTTGGGGCAACCTTTTGAGGACTCTCTTTAGAATTGGTCAGACTTTCACAAGGGATGCTTTTTCTTTTCATTTTTTGGGATATCCAGATATCCAAACACAATTCACCAGAATTAACATATTAAATATTTTTCCAGATATCTAAGATAGCGTAAAAGTTCTAAGTGAACTATCTTTAGAAGATAATTCAATTTACTCTAATACATTTCTGCATGTTACCTATACATTTTTTATTCAAAATCAAAAATTCCAGATCCCTACATGTTGGTTTTGGTCCAGATAGGATGATGGCATGGTTCAGCTGACCCTGGGCCTTTTTCCATTACTCCTGGCCCTGCTTCTTATTATGCATTTTATGGAAGAAAGAAAGGAAAAGCCACACCCTCACACATGTGACATCATTTTAAGGGGACATCAGGACTTAGCAGTGGTATGTATAGTATGAGAGAGACAAGCAAAAAAATTAATTTGCACTATAGTGCACAAAAAGAATTACATAGGAAGCTATATTTATTGCAGTGTAACTAAGGGAAGATTCAGGGTCACCTGATCCAGCCCTAACTATATATGTTGAATTTGTATTGTTGATTGTCATTTATGCTTAGAAATATCTACTCATATATGCTTAGAGTTTTATAATCAATGTCATGTTGGTACAGGTTTGATCCTTAATAGTCTGCAAAGACTTTGTGTGCATTCCAGGGTGTTCTGGCATGCACACACAACTTAAGGTCAGGAGAGAGGTTATATCTGCTCTTACTGATTTATGGTATAGGAGGACACCTACACTGTAAACCCGAATCAGTTGACTGAACTTAAAACATTTGTGGAAACTGATTACCTCAAAAGTTTTAAGTACACAAACTCATCTTTTCTAAGTATGGGGTACTCAAAATTTGTATTTATTGTTAACTTAAAAATTTTAAATTATATTTTTATTTTATTAATTGAGCTTTACTTAAAAACTATATACTTTAATTTTAATATTTTTGTGTTTTTTGTAGTTTACTATTTTGATCCAACACAATGCAATTATATTACAAACTAAACGCAAATTATATGATTATTAATTAAAAGATATTTATTATTAAATGTTTGAGTGTAGACTAGTAAAAAAAATTAGAGAAATTCATTTACTTTACATTTTGTTTATTTAACATTTTTTATGGAAATGTAAAAACATCACTTAGTGTTTTTATAAAACCACTAACATGGACATTGGCACCATAAAGTGAGCATTATAAATTCAATGTAGAACATGTATCTTTTTATAAAATCACAAAGGACAACATCAGTCCTAATTGCATCTTTCTCAAAATACATAAATTCAAAATAAAAAGTCAAATACTAATCACATTTGTTTGAAAAAGAAATGAAAAACAATTTTATAAAATGGGTACAAATAAAGATGATCATCTTCCAAATAACCAGAGCAAAGTTAGGTAAACTGATGGAGTTAAATCCACCCAAAGTCTGTAGTAAACTTAAAGTGCTTTAAATAAAGTGCTTAAAACAAAGTGCTCAGTAACAGAGTGCATGTCCTAACAAACATTGCCTTATATTCCTTCCAGAACTACTCTTTCAGCAACAAATCATTTTTAAGAGCATGTAGGCAGGGTTTCAGAGGTTTGCCGTCAACAAGCCCCATGAAGATTTTTTGGACAAAGGTAAATGTGTGAACGAGCTTCCTGGGGTAGTCTAAATGCAGAGCATAGATCAAGCCAAACAATAAGGCAAATGCATCTGCAAATCTGGGAATATCACGCATCACCAAGTCGCCTTCCACCACAATGGCCATGCTTGAGGAAGTAAAATGGACTGGACTGGTCTGGGAAGCGCCGTCGGTAACCACTGTGAGAAGGGCAACTGGAGTGTCAATGAGGGTCGACTCATCCAATGTGTCCGCCTGGAATAGACACAGTATCAATAAGTAAGGTTGGTTTGAAAGAATGTGACAAGCAAGACCTGTAATCTAGCAAAAAATTCAGCAGTGTAGTGGGTTACTTTGTAACGGGTTAGGGTACTCTACTTTTTTGAAAAATGTACATTAACGCGTTAGCTTCTTGCATTACATAATTAGTATGTTTGTTATTTTTCTAAAAAAAAAAAAAAAAAAGAAGTCATTTTTTATTTTATGACTTTATCTCAAAAAGAAACTAAATCTTGACTTCAGCCTTGTTTTTGGGGCCACCTGCAGCGTAGCCAAAGTGCTGTGATACGCCTGTGCCCTGCTCCTGACCCTGTGTGTGTGTGTGAGGGTTTTCTAAAGAGAGGGTATTTTGCTTGTACAATTTGGTAGCTGCTAGGGTATTAAATTGTATTTAAAAAAATCCATGGTGTTTTATCTCACTGGCAGAATTTAAGTGATGCAAAAATACACTTACATTACATGTCTTAAAGAATTCTGGGTCCTCCTCCCGCAGGTATACAGGAAGGGCACGAAGCACTGCAGTGCGTTTCACGTTGATATCAGGCGCCTCCTAAAAAGGGAAAAGAAAAGTTAATTGAACACAAAGTTTTCAGGTGTCATTCTTTTGGGGAGAATACATGTATATGAAACTGCATGACATGTGACTCTACATAATTTTGGAGACATTTCTTCTAAGACACAACCTTTCTGTCTCTTATGACAAAGAGTCTGTATCTTACTCATTTGACAAAAATCCTACACAGTATTTTAAAGTAACATACCAGATCAGAGCTGTAATCTGTATAAAACACAGATGTTCAAAGCAAGGAAAAATTGAGTTTTTATCAGTGAAACTTTTAATTTGTGTTAATTTTATCATTATCAATATTCACCTGAAGATCATAATGATTCAGGATGGTTCGCAGAGCCTCTGATATCTTGCCAGTCCGTGCAGCCTTCTGTCTGTATAGAGCCATAAGTCGTGGTGTGTGTCTGTCAAGTTCAGCGTAGAACTGGTTCCGCAGGTTAATGTTTGTGACTCGGTGGAACTCCGCACAAATCTAAAATAAAACAGGACAAAAACATCCAACATCAAGCCAAATTACTGACCAAATTTACATCTTATCATTAAAGAGGAATTGCCCAACTTCTGTCTAACCTTGCTTTATAGATGTCCTATGAATTTTTTTTCTTTAAATTGGACCCGAACCACAAGCACAAGTGTATCACAAAGCTGAAATATATTTTTGTTTGTTATCTATTATTTATTTATGTGTTATTTATTTATTATCTGAATCTGAAGAGATCTGCTGAACTTGCATTGTTTCATGTTAAACTGAAGAAGAAAAAAAAAATCAAAGCACAGATACCTGAGAGTCAAATCGCAGAGCAGGCCATTTCTCTAAGAAGTTCTTTACCATTGGGTTGTCTTGAACAATTTCATGGCGACGAAGTGCAAAGGTAGTCTGCATCAGTTTTTCAATCATTACTTTGTTGGGCTCAGTCTTCTCAACCTCATTTTTTATCTGGACTCTCATATCCTCCAAACTGACCTGATCTTCTCCTCTTGGAAAGTTTGGGAGGTAGTTCACCTCAGCTCTTCTGGCTCTTTTTATGTTTGAGTGGGGATGCTCTCCTTCAGGGTTGTTAACACTCCTCCTGCCAGCGTTGACAGACACCTCCACACATCCAGATCTGGCTAGCTTGGTGCGATAATTTCCCATCTTGAATTTTAAACTGGTCTTCCAACCATAACTTCCATTCCTACTTCCAGGCTCTTTAAGACATGGATGAGTGGTAACAAGAGCTTCTGCTGCCAAACCGACATCTCCATCACTCGGATAGGCTTTGAAGGTGTGCATCACTGAAGCCATGGTCTCCAAGATGTTGTGCTTTTGGGCTCGAGTCAACTTCAGATGTTTTCCAGACATCTCAAAGGCTCTATTTCCCTCCTCAAGGAGATGTTCAACTTCGTAAGAAAAGGTAGGTACTGGGAAAGTGTCAGGCCAACACTTCAGACGCTGAGCTAAAGGCACATGAGGAAGGATATCTGTATCAGAACTTGCACAAGAACTGACATCACTTTCAGATCTCACTACTTTTAGTGTGCCCTTCTCCAGCAACTCTTGAATATCCAGTAGGCAGGTAAGTTGCCCATCAAAGTCGGGGTCTTCGTATTGTAAGGTAAACTCAAAGTCCAGCCTTGGGTTGAGCTTCTCACGGAGTATGGTGATTAGTTCTTCCACCGACTCAGGCCACTTAGTTAGAGAAACCTTCACAACAACATCTGTGGTGAGGTGAACTCTCAGCAGGAACTTTTGGGATACTGCCATCATCCTATGAATAAAACAAGGAATGGAGATGATTTTTAAAAAATGAATCGTCTCATATATAAAAACACTGTACATCATACCATTAACCTTATTATGGTCAGTGATAATTATATACTCAGCCATCATTACAGCTTTCAAAAATTTCAAAAGTACACTGTACATTTCATGACAAAATAAACACTTAGCATGGTAAAAAAAAACCTTACAATTACTGCTGTTTACTTTGAGTGCAGTCTTGAATTCTATGGCCGATCATCCAACAGTCCAAAACATAGGTAAGAATTTCAGATGTTACAAAGTCACAGGCCATCATTCCATTTAGTCATGGTAAACAGTAACCCTCTTTTAGTTTTAAGTTTTTACCATATAATCAACATTGTCTCACCATGTATAAATTCTGTTAAGTTGGAAAAAAAAAAAGAAAAAAAAACCAAAAGCACAGAATACATATGAATTTACACTGCAGTTATTTTAAAAAACCAAGCCAAACTGCGGGATAAATCTTTGCAAAGACACATTGTTATGCAATAGTACATAATACATCAGTGAGATACTTGTAATATTACACAGAACTTCTACTTACAAACTACTTCTTTTACAGGCTGCTGCTTAAGATAGAAGTTGCCACTGCTAGCTAAGTCACTTTTGAATGATGCTAATGAGAAGAAGAAAAAAACCCGGCCGAACAATGAGGCTGCTGTTGTAAAAACGCCAACTTTCTTGCGTTGGCAATGGGTCGTTAAAATATCACTAAGACACTTTCTTTATGTGCAATTCTTATTAAAACTGTTTTAATCGGTTAAAACTGTAAAACTGACGATATCATCGGTTTGAAAAAGAGCGCGAACAACAGCGAACAACAATTCACTACCTGGGTCTGTGCTGTTTAACACAACGGCGCATTCAAAAACAAGTTAATGGCTGCAACATATTAATATACTTGCTTTTTTACGGAAAAAATAAACATAACGAAGGTTCCGTTTTACTTACAAGTTTCTCCAAATGTGCTCTCCGGTCGCTCGAGAAGGGCAGCCATATTGAACAGAATTTTCTGTCAACGTCGTTCAGGTTAGAGAGAAAACGTCATGATGTCATGACGTACAAATGCGGAGCTCGAAAAAAAAAACATTTACTCAAAAATCATAATTAAAAAAGCAGTATTTACTCTTAACTTCTAAGCCATGTACAATTATAACTGTTTGAATCGTTAAGAGAACAGAAAAGTTTTAAGTTGTTTCAACTTTGTGACGCATTTTAATTGTTGTATCCACAAACTTTATAAGTCAGCTGGACTGTTGGGGTTTACAGTGTACTCTATATCTGGTTAAGTATAAGAGCCTTTTGTTTAGATGGACTGTTAGACTCCTGGCACCAGCTTTGGGGAGTCTTCACAGGGTCACATCTTGTTCAATGCTTTTTGCTGTGTAGTTGAATTGTCTTGAACGTTCCAGCGAATAGGTTTAAGCTACAAATCTATCAATATACTTTATCAAAAGGGAAAGATTTAAGCCTATTCTTAAAAATGGAGAAGGTGTCAACCTGGGAGCTGGTTCCACAGAAGACTGGCCTGAAAGCTGAAGGATCTGCCTCCCATTCTACTTTTAAGTACTCTAGGAACCACAAGTAAGCCCAAATCTGAAAATGAAGTGCTCTAATGGGGTGATACAGTAAGATAAGATAGGGCCAAATTATTCAAGACCTTGTATGTGAGGAGCATATGAAAGCCCATTTACGCCACAAAAAAAAAGGAAAACTCGAAGTTTTGACTTATTTTCTCGAAATTTCCACTTACTAACTCGAAATTCCGACTTATAAACTCAAAATTTTGAGAAAAGTAACTCGAAATTTCAAGTTAGCACTGCCAATCAGTAATCTACGTGAATGATGTCATTTCCTTGTTACCCGGAAGCTAAAGCCCTCAGCTACAAATGCTACAGCTAAGCTACCAGTATTACATCCAGTCATGAATGCACAGATTGCTGAGTATTTTCAGCGTGGCTTCAAAAATGGTGAATTCCTCATGTTATTAAGCTGAATCGCATGCCGTTACTATCAGCCAACGTACTTGCGAAAGAGCCAATTTTTTGCGATCCGGTTTTGAGTGCCCGTTACTCTGCGCCATATGCTTCCGGGTAACAAGAAAGTGACCTCATTTATGTAGATTACTGATTGGCAGAGCTAACTCGAAATTTCGAGTTATTAACTCTAAATTTTGAGAAAAGTAATTCAAAATTTCGAGTTGCCTTTCTCTAAATTTCGAGTTATGTTTCTCCAAATTTCGAGTTAATGAGTTGAAATTTCAAGAAAATAACTCGAAAATTCGAGTTATAGATACATGTTTTGTTTTTTGGTTTTTTAGTGGCGGAAGCGGGCTTTCATAGGGGGCAAGACTTTAAATTCAATTCTGGAGGAGAAATTCAGGAGAAATATGCCCTCTTTTTCTAGTCCCTGTCAGTTCTCTTGCTGCAGCATTTTAGATTAACTGAAGGCTTTTGAAGGAGTTTTTAGGACATCCTAATAATAATAAATTACAGTAGTCCAGCCTAGAAGTAAATGCATGAATTAGTTTTTCAGAGTTACTTTGACAGAATGTTTATAACATTAGTGATATTGTGGAAATGGAAGAAAGCCGTTGAAGAAATGTTTAGCTTATTTGAGAGTTTAGAAATGTGTTAGATAGGATGTAGAATTATTGTAGAGACACTGAGTGTGTCATAAACTTAGGAGTAGATTTTTAGGAGACCCTCCGCCACTTGAACTGTGAAAGTAAGACAAAAAGTTAATGTTGAGTGGAAATTCCCCAAGGGATACCTGGGTGGAGGTCTCAACATTTGTATTGAATAACTTTGCTCTGGAAGGGAGATGGACTTTCATGACCCCCAGGAAGTCACGTATGCAGAGGTACATACTAGGGGTGCAACAATACTCGTATCGATATTGAACCGTTCGATACAGTGCTTTCGGTTTGGTACGCATATGTATTGAACAATACAAAATTATTTATTCATTTTTTAAGTTCCTTTCTTTGCAAGCTCCTTTGACTACGATGACCTGGATGACTAAGAACCTTCACAGACATTTATTTATTTTATTAACTTTTCTTCTGACGATGCTTTCTGTGTTGAGCACTCAGTGGATCTGCATTCGACTACTCCGCCTAGGCTGCACTGTCGAGTGCAGATCCACTGAGCGCAGTGCAAGCTAGCAAGACAGAAGCTAAGCTCGTTGCAACATGGCAACTGCCTCAATGCTACCCGAAATTGAACCTCCCCCACCCTCATTCAGATCTGGCGTTTGGAACTATCTTGTTTTCATGTGAAGCATGACCCTGTTGGTAAGCGCGTCATGGACAAAAGTAAAACAGTATGTCGGATGTGCCACGCAATGCTCAATTGGTGGGAACTAGTGCGTTAGCGCAGTTAGCTTGTTAACGTATTGACGTTAAGTACAGTTTTTTGTTTTACGCCGGTTTTTCCCGAAGTCGCAAAAGTATGACGTCATAACATTCTGATTGGTCACTTGCAATGTTGATGTTAACTCACCCAAAACTCTGGCTGATTGGGACCCACACCCAGTTTCACACCTTGGCTTGTGTGATTAGAGGATCATCAGGGGGTCCTTTTGTCCCCCTGTGGGGGGTTACTCCCACTAGGTTTATATCTGGGACTCTCCACCATTTGACCTTAGAACTGAAGAAGCTTCTCGGATGAGGTGAAACATCTTCAAGTAACTCAAAGAAGTCCAGACGCTTTTCTTTGCAAGCTCCTTTGACTACGATGACCTGGATGACTGAGAACCTTCACAGACATAAACATCTGACACAATTTATTTATTTTTTTTACCTTTTTCTGCTGAAATTAAATGTGGTTTTAATTCTGTTCTACGGGGGATAGAAATGGGTTACTCTCCCAGACCTGTTCACAGAGTTTTTATAAAATCAAAACTTGTTACAGGATTTTTCCCTGTTGCCGTTTGCCCGGCCTTGCCAATAGAGGGTGTGGCCATGTTGTTGGGCAATGATATTGCAGGAGGGTTAGTGCTCCCTCGTCTGGAGGTTTTAGACAACCCCCTGAATCAGAAAACCTCTGATGTTTCCATGCACCCTGGGCTGTATCCGGCCTGTGCGATTACTCGAGCACAAGCTTGTAAAGATATTGATGTTGCCCTCTCTGATTCTGTGTTGATGTCCTCATTTTCCGAGGAGAATGATGTACCCATTAAAAGAAACATTGTTCTGTCACTCCCAGACTCAGTGAAACCTGAGGAGCCTGATCCATTTCCTAAGGTCTCTTCGCTGCCCTTGACTAGAGACCAGCTGTCAGCAGCTCAATTAGCTGATGAAACACTGCAGAGCTGTTTCAAACGTACGGTGCTGAGCAAGTCAAGAAAGAGCAACAAGCCTATTCTGTAGAACATGATGTTCTATTGCGTCAGTGGTCTCTCCATGGAGTAAAGTCAAGCAGATTGTTGTGCCCTCTGTGTACCGGCAGGAAATCCTGGCTCTTGCCCATGAAAGCCAGTGGTCAGGACACTTGGGCATCACAAAAACATACCAGATACTATTAAAGCATTTCTTTTGGCCTGGTGTGAAGCGTGATGTTTCTAAATTTTGCCACAGTTGCCATGTATGTCAGATTGCAGGTAAACCTAATCAGGTCATACCCCCAGCTCCGTTGTGTCCCATTCCTGTAGTGGATCAGCCATTTGACCATGTCATAGTAGATTGTGTGGGTCCACTACCTAGAACAAAATCAGGAAAGCAATACCTTCTCACGATCATGTGTGCAGCTATCCGTTTCCCCGAGGCTGTCCCATTACATAAGGTTACAGCAAAATCAGTTGTTAAGGCGTTGACAACATTCTTTTCAGTGTTTGGCCTACCAAAGGTCATACAGACTGACCAGGGCTCAAACTTTCAGTCTAGGTTATTCAAACAAGTGGCTAGCACTCTAGGTGTCAAACATATCGTGTCCTCTGCTTATCATCCTGAATCGCAAGGTGCATTAGAGCGGTGGCATCAGACCAATGCTACGCAAATACTGCCTAAAGCCTGAAAAGAGCTGGGATGAGGGAGTTCCATTTGTGTTATTTGCTGCCTGTGACGCTGTTCAAGAGCAACACGTTCTCACTCCCAAAGCGTAACATTTTACGCTAGGTGACAAATCGTCAACATATTACGTTTTCGGCTACCCACCACGTTCCTAAATGACGACCTCAGAAAAAAGAGGAAATATGAGAACCGTCTGGACTCCATCTACACATGTTCGCTCTTTTTCTTCAAAAAGAAACACGCTATTTAACATCATTATAGTCCTGGTTAAGATCAGGAATACGGTTATGGTTAGGGCTAGGGATAAGGTTAGGTTTAGGGCTGGAATACAGGGCTGGAACGTCTATTACCGTGGGAGCGTCATTGCACTGGATTCCAGCCATAACCCGCCGCGTACCATAAGAACGCCGAAGGTCTCCTTTCGCGTTCCTCAGGAACACCGCGGGACGTGACAAAACGTCGACATGTTACGCCTCAGGAGTGAGAACGGGCTGTCAAGAGTCACTTGGTTTTAGTCCTTCTGAGCTGGTATTTGGCCATAGGCCACGCAGACCCCTCAAAGCTCTGAAAGAGGCATTTTTGAGCCCACACGGAGTGTCCAAAGTAAATGTAAGCAGGTATGTAAAGCACTTCCGTGAGCGTTTGAACAAAGCCAACGCTCTGGCTAAACAGCACCTTGCCGTTTCACAGGGAAAGATGAAACGCCATTATGATAAGGCTTCTGTTAAAAGAACCTTTCAGGTAGGTGACCAGGTTCTTGTGCTCTTGCCTGTTCCGGACTCAGCATTGTCTGCTAGGTATAGCGGCCCCTTTAAAGTCTGTGAAAAGAGAGGGGAGACCGATTATGTAATTTGCATCTCGACCGCAGACGCAAAACATGCGTCTGCCACATAAACATGTTGAAATTATACCATCCTCGGTCAACACCAGAGCCTGCTGGGTTCTGTGCTCCTATTGTAGCCTCAAGCCACCTAGAGGAAGGAAGGGTGGACGAGGTTGATGGGTTAAAGCTAAGTTATCCCACCTGTTCTAGACCACGTCTGTCTAACTCAGAAATGCTGAAAGCGTTGCCGAGTTTGCTCGAGCATCTGTCTTTAGAGCAGCAAGAAGACATAACTGTCTTGATTAATGAATGCACCTGTTTATTCGTGGGTGTGCCAACTTGCACTACAGTGTTAGAGCATGATATTGATGTCCAGGGAGCTAAACTTATTAAGCAGCATCCTTATCGAGCCAGCCCCCATAAACACTTGCTCATGAGACAGGAGGCTGACTATTTGCTGCAACATGGCTTAGCAAAGCCCAGTCAAAGCCCCTGGAGCTCACCCTGTATAGTGGAGTCTAAGCCAGATGGCTCGCCCCGGTTCATTACAGACTTCCGGAAGGTGAACTCTGTGACTGTGGCTGACTCACATCCTCTCCCAAGAATTGAGGATTGTGTGGACAGTAATGGGACTGCTCAGTATGTCACTAAATTAGATCTTCTTAAAGGTTACTGGCAGGTCCCTTTAACTGAACGTGCGTCTAACATCTCTGCCTTTGTTACACCTGATGATTTTCTACAATACACAGTCATGGCATTCGGCATGTGTAACGCTCCTGCCACCTTCCAGAGGCTGGTAAATAAAGTCCTCCGTGGCCTGTCCAACTGCAGTGCCTAGCTAGATGATCTAGTAATTTATACTGAAACATGGCAAGATCATGTGGAAACTCTAAGCCAGGTATTTTACCATTTAGCTCAAGCTACTCTAACTCTCAACATAGCTAGGTGAGTTTGCCAAAGCTACAGTGACGTACTTAGGCAGGGAGGTGGGACGTGGACAGGTCCGGCCCATTGATGCCAAAGTGGCAGTGATTAGAGAGTTTCCCAAACCTACCACCAGGCGTGAGTTGCGTAGGTTTCTAGGGATGGTGGGCTACTACAGAAACTTTTGTAAAAATTTCTCCTCCGTAGTCAAGCCATTCACTGACCTACTCAGTCAATGATTATTCAATAAACTGGTTAAAATCTGCAGTTCTTCTGATTAATTGCTCCTTCCATAATTCTTCTTCTGCCCCACTACAATCTGGAAATATTAAATATTTAGGCATTAATTAACTAACTAAACTGATGTATTAACTAAACTAAACCACAATCCACTTTTAAAGAAAGTAGAAGACGATCTGGCTAGATGGAAATCTGTACCCATATCATTGATGGGAAGAGTCACATAAAAATAATGCTCTTGCCAAGAATCAATTATTTGGTCCCAATGATCCTGAGTAAACCATCATCGGACTGGTTTAGCTCTCTGGAATCGTCTATTCCTAAATTCCTTTGGAAAGATAAACCCAGCGTATTAGTTTGAAAATGCTACAAAGGGCCAAGGATAATTTAGGACTATATCTGCCTAACTTTCAACACTACTTCTTAGCCAACAGGCTACAATTCATCTCAGAATGGTTAAACATAACCTAGAGGAGCCCTGGCTGGAGGCAGAACAGGTACTATGTAATAAGAATCACACTCAGGATGTGGGCCGACTATTCCAGAAACAGAAGCCCAGGAAAGCCCCCGGACCAGACGGTGTCTCACCCTCCCTCCTCAAAATCTGTGCTGAAGAGCTGGCTCCCATCTTTACTCGCATCTTCAACAGATCCCTGGAGCTGCGTGAAGTTCCCTCCTGCTTCAAATGCTCCACCATCATCCCTGTTCCCAAGAAACCCACCATCACAGGACTGAATGACTACAGACCTGTCGCCTTGACGTCTGTGGTCATGAAATCCTTCGAACGACTGGTGTTAACCCATCTGAAAGACATTACAGGCCACCAGCTGGACCCTCTGCAGTTTGCCTACCGGGCAAACAGGTCGGTGGATGATGCAGTGAACATGGGGCTGCATTACATCCTGCAACACCTTGACCGCCCGGGAACTTATGCCAGGGTCCTGTTTGTGGACTTTAGTTCGGCTTTTAACACCATTGTGCCTGAACTTCTTTCCTCCAAACTCTCCCAGCTCAGCGTGTCACCAGCTACCTGTCAGTGGATCACCAGCTTCCTGACAGACAGAAAGCAACAAGTGAGGCTGGGGGAGATCACCTCTGAAACTCGGTCCCTCAGTATTGGTGCCCCTCAAGGATGTGTCCTCTCACCACTACTGTTCTCCCTCTACACTAACGACTGCACCTCCAAGAACTCGGCTGTCAAACTCCTAAAGTTTGCAGATGACACCACTGTCATTGGCCTCATTCAAGATGGTGATGAGTCTGCATACCGGCAAGAAGTTGAGCGGCTGGTACTCTGGTGCAGTCAGCACAATCTGGAGCTGAACACTCTTAAAACTGTAGAGATGACAGTGGACTTCAGGAGACATCCCTCAACTCTGCTCCCCCTCACCATATCAGACAGCCCTGTGTCAACTGTGAAGACCTTCAAGTTCCTGGGTACAACCATCTCCCAGGACCTGAAGTGGGAGACCAACATAAACGCCATCCTCAAAAAGACCCAGCAGAGAATGTACTTCCTGAGACAACTGGGGAAGTACAGTCTTCCACAGGAGCTGCTGATCCAGTTCTACACTGCGGTCATTGAGTCTGTCCTGTGCTCCTCCATCACAGTCTGGTATGGTGCAGCCACTAAACAGGACAGGAGCAGACTGTAGCGGACTGTACGGGCAGCACAAAGGATCATTGGCGCCCCCCTGCCCTCCATCCAGGATCTGTACCTCTCAAGAACCAGGAAACGGGCAGGGAAAATCATCACAGACCCCTCACACCCTGGACACAGACTTTTTGATCTGCTGCCCTCTGGCAGACGGTACAGAAGCCTGCAAACCAGGACCACCCGACACAGGAACAGTTTCTTTCCCCTCGCCATCTCCCTTCTTAACAGTTGACCTGTCACACTGCTCCCACTGCCAGACTGCAGCTGCACCTTATGTACATTTTGTAGTATTCATTCCACCTCATTCATTTCTGTATTTTATGTATATAAGTTTAGATTCGTTATTTATAGTTGATTTACACAGCTTTGTGTATGTATGTGTATGCATGTGTAATGTATATATATATAGAGACGTGTGTGTGTGTGTGTGTGTGTGTGTGTGTGTGTGTGTGTGTGTGTGTGTGTGTGTGTGTGTGTGTGTGTGTGTGTGTGTGATTTACATTGCTGTGCTTGAGAGCCCACCATCTACCGGAACCAAATTCCCTGTATGTGTCTGCACATATACTTGGCCAATAAACACGATTCTGATTCTGATTCTGATAATATAGAGATTTTGGACCTAGCATTCATTAGATCAAACATGAAATGAAATGTATGCTTTAACAGCATCAATATCAGCTCCACTCTGATAGCATGGTGAGCGTTTCTAAAAATGAGAGTCTTCATTAATTCCATTCAAATGTATACCCATTTGGAACAAGCCTGACATACTACAGCACAATAATATGATTAACTGCCTCAAAGAGATTCTGGAAAACTGTCAGGCGACTCAGGAGGGGAATGCAGTGCTCTACCTGCAGTGTGTATAGGGCAAGTGGGGCACTACTGACTTCGAATGAGAACATTGTCAGGCGATGGTAGGAATACTTCGAGGACCTCCTTAATCCCAATGGCACATCTTCCTTGGAGGAAGCAGAGTCTGGGGACAAAAGGGACGACTCGCCTATCTCTGGGGGTGAGGTGGATGAGGTCCAACCTGAGTTCCTGAAGGCTCTGGATATTGTAGGGCTGTGACATACCTGGGGACAGGAAGGTGTGTTCCAACTATAAGGGGATCACACCCCTCAGCCTCCGTAGGAAAGTCTATGCCAACATGCTGGAAAGGAGAGTCCATCCATTAGTCGAACCATGGTTATAGGAGGAACAATGCAGTTTTCGTCCTGGTTGTGGAACAGTAGACCAGCTTTTTATCCTCTCAACAATACTTGATACCTGTATGGGACTTAGGCCAACCAGTCTGGAGGTACTTTGTGGACTTGGGGAAGGCATTTGGCTCTTTGGCCCTCGCGGTGTCCTGTGGGAGGTGCTTCATGAGTATGGGGTTTCTGGCCCATTGCTACGGGCCATTCAATCCTAACACAACCGTTGCAAGAGCTTGGTCCACATAGCATGCAATAATTCAGACTCATTCCCGGTGGGTGATGGACTCCACCAGGAGTGCCCTTTGTCACCAATTCTGTTCATAATTTTTATGAACTGAATGTCTAGGTGTAGCCAAGTGGCAGACTGTCACCTGGGTGGTCTCAGAATCTTATCTTTGCTTTTCGCAGACGATGTGGTTCTGTTGGCTTCATTGGGTGATGGCCTGCAGCTTGCACTGGAATCGTTCGCAGTTGAGTGTGAAGCGGTGAGAATGAGAATCACCATCTCCAAATCTGAGGCTATGGTCCTCAGCCAGAAAAGGGTGGACTGCCCACTCCGGGTCAGAGACGAGTTCCTGCTCCAAGTGGAGGAGTTTAAATATCTCAGGATCTTATTCACAAGTGATGGGAGAAGGGAGTGGGAGACAGATACAAGAAACGGAAATAAGCTTTTTCCAAAGAGTGCTCTTCCTTAGAGATAGGATAGGGTGAGAAGTTCAGCCATCCAGGAGGGACTCAGAGTAGAGCCGCTGCTCCTCCACATCGAAAGGACACAGTTGAGGCTTTTTGATATCTCACTCAGGAGGCATCTGATTAAGATGCCTCCTGAGTGAGGTGCTCCGGGCATGTCCCACTAGGAGGAAGCCCTGGAGCACCTCCAGGACATGCTCTCTCACCCTCTTTTTTCCTCTCCTTCAAGATTCAAGATTCTTTATTTGTCACATGCATAGTTATATGAGTACAACACACAGTGAAATGTATCCTGACATGCTCCTCGACTGTGCAAAATGGGAGAGAACATTATATGCAGCATTATATGCAGCAAGTAAGTGAATTGTGTACATTAAATGTATTAATACTAAATAAAATAGAAAATCTGATTCTGCCTGATTGCAGAAGTTCCAACAGATTGTTGCCGGGATATGACGGGTTCTTTAATATCTGAGCTGCTCTAGTCCAGCATCTCCTGGTGTAGATGTCCTGAAGGAGGGGAGAGCAGTCCTGCAGCAGCATTCTGCCGTACGTATCACCCTCTGAAGAGCTTTTTGATCCTTAACCTCGATCCTTAACCTCAACACCCTCCACATCAAAAAGATGTGGAGGGTGATGTCTTGAGTCTTCTCGCAGCCCTTGGTACTTCTCAGGTCTCTTGTGTTCCAATTTACTGATATTGCTATCATTCAGCATAGCTACATCTATCACTACAGCAGACTTCTTCTGCTTGTCCACCCCTACTATGTCTGATTGGTTAGCCATTACTCTGTCATAAGAGGACTGCGATCTTCCTTTTCTAACTGGCTGTTGGACTTCCTGTCAGAAAGACCCCAGTCAGTCAAAGTTGGAAACCGAACACAACTGCAAGCACTATGGGCTCTCAATGGATAAATGTTGAGTCTTCTTTACATAACACTATGCAGACCAACACCAGCAATATAAATTTTGGAATTTGGGGGATTATACTACAGTCACTGGGTTTATCCATTTATCTAATATCACCATTATGTGATGAGGATAAGGATAAATATTTTGTCCTGTTTGATTGTGTGGCTAAAACGTTGGGTTGGCTGCTAGATGTGTGGACTTTATTTTATTATTGAAGTTTATCTTTATAGAGTTAAAGGATGCAATTATTTTGGTCCTCCATCCATCAAAGTGCTCGTTGGGTAGAACAAAAGTGTTAATGATGTGCATTTGTTATGAGAGTATCTCAGATCTGAGAAGAGTTGTGATTCTTTTTTTCTTTTTTTTGCTTCCCTACCTCCCTCACTCCCTTCTGTTTGATCTTGTGCCTGAGGAAGAAGTTGCACAGAAGGTGTGTGTATATCTGAGTAAGCCACATTCTTTTTCACCACATTCCTCACCAATGTTACTGATCTGGTTAAAAGAACAATGTAAAGTGATACTGTATTGTAATGTAATTTTTACGAAAAATCAGGTAAACCAAATCAGACAATTCGATCTTATCCAATATATCCCATTTCGGCTGTCGGTGTGCCATCTGATCATGCTTTATTGCATTGTGTTGGTCCAATAAAGCCCCGCAGAAAAGCTCGTCACAATTTTTTATTAATTGTGATGTGTACGTTAACTAGGTTTCCTGAGGCAATTCCTATGGGAAATCTTACTCTTCCTGTGGTGGTAAAATCTGTGATGAAAAGGTCCTCAGTCTTTGGTCTGCGAGAACATATCCAGACGTCATAGCCCAGTTATGTGCAAGTGATTAAACAGCTCGACATATTTCACTGTTATTCCAGTGTATTCCACCCCAAAAGCCAAGTTGTACTCAAAGAGGTTTTATCAAACTGTCAAAAGCATGATCTGAGGACACTACCTTAAGTTTGATGCAGACTGGGTTGAGGGTGTTCATCTTCTGTTTGCGGCATGAGAGGTGGTGACTTTAATCCAGCTGCACTCATGTTCACTCTTAAACTGGGCCTTTTGAACTATTGAGGGGAAAATGGCTTTGGAATGAAAAAACACAGAATGCACTAGATTATGTCAGTGCTTTCTCCTTCAAACATCACTGGGCCTGCAAGTTAGAAAACAAAATCTGTACACAGTGCATAGGAAGAGCAAAGGATTGTTTGTTACACATGCAGAAACAAGTAACTATATATTGCTGCATGGTATTGCAGAATGTAGTTCTAGTACAAAAAGTTCACACTGCTTAGTGGCCACTAAGTGTTATGGGTCTGATTGTTTTTGTACACACTTTACAAAGATCAACAGTGTCACAAAGCCAGACTGCTCCCCTCTTCCACAAATGGAAGGCTGCATTAACTGTGTTGGCTTATAATCTGTTGTTGGCAAGTGCCACTGATTCCTTGGGCCATATTTAACACATAGGAGTTCAGGTTTCCATGTTGGGTATTTATCAAGTTAAAAGTCTAATGAGTAGTTCTTAAAGGCAAATTTGTCCATCACTTTCTGCTCCCTGCTGTTGACTTTCGGCCGAGTTCCCTGGCTCTACGTAGGTGCTACGTACCTTCAGTGTGCCAGCACATCCATCATCTTATTGTCCTTTTTTCATTCTTATTGACCTGTTCTCTTGTCTGTTTTATTCTTAATGCTGATTGACTCCAGAAGTGTCACTATAAGCGGAACCATTGACTAGAACAGTTGCATCAACTCCATTCACTTCAGTGGACCTTTACTTTTTTTAGCAGTGTCAGAAGTGTGCTTTGTTATTAGCACATGTAAATTAAATTAATTTGTATGTGAATCATGTTAAGGGTTCAATGTTAAGTAGATTCAGGGCTACCTAGTAACACTTAATTGATTGAAAATTAGGTTCTATAAGTGTTATTTTCTCTGCTATTGTGAATCAGTCGTTCCTCATTTGATGGTATTGAATGTCAGTGACATTATGAAATTCAGTTTTCAGCATTTTTATACAAGTGTATCCACTGGATGTATGACAAATTTAAGACTGCACTATGTTAAAGTAATGGATGGTAAATGGACTGGTTCTTATATAGCGCTTTTCTACTCTTCTGAGCACTCAAAGCGCTTTAAAGCAATGGCAATTTCTGTCATTTATGGCTATAAATGTAGATTCAGGAAGTATATTTGATATTAGGCATAAAAAGAAAGCAAATTGTGTTTTAAGGGTTTGAGATTCAGTCCATTGTTATCCTCTGTTGTATTTTCATTTTCGTTTTGCTACACCAGATTTGCTTTGCTTTTACTATCAGTTGCGAAACAACCAAACACAAAGTTAAAAATATGCCACCACTTTTTGAAAAATACATCACAAGGCTTAATGCTAAAAGTTTGTCTAAAAGTCTAAAAGACAAATATGTTTATATTTGTTAGATAAATTCATAGTAACTGATGACAATTGGTACATGTTAACTTAAAAAACTCATAACCTAAGTTGGGGAATAAAACTCACACCTTGCAGTTACCAGTCCAAGCCTACACAGGTGTGTATTTAACATAATTTTAGTGTTTTTTTAATGGACTTTGTTCGTTTGGGAACGACAGCTTATTATTTACACACGGCTGATTTTTTTTTTTTTTAGATATTGTTTTTATACCTTCGGGGTTTTTTTTGGTTTTTTGTCTTCATTTTTTCCCCCCCTGGCCAGGGCTGTTTGGGTGCTGTGCTTGGTTAGGTTACACACTGCTCTCCACCTGTTCAGAATGGTTTTTCCCTTTTTCATTTGGACCCACAACTCTATAAAAGAATTAGAGAAAACTGCTGTACTGTTCACTTTATTAGAGATTTACATTGCGAATGAATGAATTGATGACGCACTAAGTAAAAGTCAAAACACACATAAATGTGTTTATATGTGAATAAACAGAAATGTGTTTGTAGCAAGGAGCCCATGCACACACAGTGTTGTCAGGTTGATTGTCTATGGCAGCAAATTCTGTTGTTTTGGTGCTCTGCACACCGCGAACTCACTGTGTCACCCCTCCTCTGCAGCAGGCCAGAGACAACACCTCCGCCACAGTGTTAAAATGTCAAAATGTCCATTAAAAACATTTAATATTAATAATAAGTAGCAAGTGCAATGACACATGATGCACATGTCATGGCCCAGTGTTTTGTGTTTTTTGAACGTTGTTAAGCATTATTGTTTTGATCTTGAGGAGTAATTTATGTTTCCTATACTCTATTGGTTTACTTCAAACTTTAGTTTCCCTGTGCTCATGAGTTTTCTGTTATATTATATATCTCTAGGGTACTGTAGGGTGACTAGTTTAGTTTCCTTTAGCGTACCCCACTGGTCTTTGTCCTCGTCTTTTCTTTGTTTTAGTGTTTGGTTTCCTTCACTCTCCATCTCTGTCTGTCATTACTGGGCCCTGTTGTTGTTTGCTTACAGCATCAAGTTTGTGTTTTGAGTCTGGGGGCCTGTTCTTCGTACCTCGCTAAGTAAGTTAGCTGGATTAGATTGTTGACGATTTCGCGTGATCCTCGATCGTTCGGTTCCCCGAAGCTCATCCGGGACTTGCTGTCATAGCAACAGAGCCGTAAGCGTAAACCTGCTCGGGAGCAGGTTTACTTTATGTAAACAGGATTAGATCGCGGCCACGCAGGTATGTCCGCGTCATCATACGAAAGCAACAGCGACATTCCGCCACTGTTTCACCATAAATAAATAACATCAATGTAACTAAAGATAATGCAGCACTTGATCCTTTTATTGATTCCACACAGATACATACAGGTCAGTCCCTAAAAAAAGGGAAATGTACTAGTAATCACGCTATGTCATGTAGGTGATCACACCAGATGCAACACACATTCCAGAGTAGGAATAGCAAATTACGTCGTGTAATCAAGATGACAGACCACGGCTATAAAAGCGAAGGTGGAAGTGGGAAGTTTGTCGCAGCCATGTCCTGTCCGTTTGTACGCGAGCCACCCATTGCGGAAGGTGCAAGAGTGATAAGGAGAGTGTTCAGAATCCAACGTATATTGCGGGATAGACAGGATCCTTTAGCACAGCGCGACAGTGTGCTCATAGAGAGATACCGATTTTCCCGTGAGGGTATCATCTACCTAACCAACTTGCTGGATCCCCATGTTAAGAGTACCACTCACCGTAGTCGGGCATTAACAACTGCACAAACTGTGTGCATTGCCTTGCGTTACTTTGCGAGTGGCACGTTTCTGTACGCTTGTGGAGACGCAGAGAACGTTGGCAAAAGTGCCGTCTGCCGGGCCATTCGCAAAGTGTACCTGGCACTCAAGCATTTCCTGGGTGTGTTTGTGGTTTTTCCAAGCCACTTAAGACCACAGGTCGTCAAACAGGGCTTTTTTGCCATTGCAGGTACAGTAAATTGGATAGTGAATGTGATGCAATCATGACCTATGTCGGTAACTGTAGCTCGATCGTCCGCAGGCTTCCCGAATGTGATTGGTACCATAGACTGCACACACATTGCGATCAAGGCCCCCCCAGGCCCCAATGAAGGGGACTTTGTCAATCGAAAGGGGGGCCACAGTATAAATGTGCAGGTGAGTAATACTAACATTCCAGATGGCAATATATAATGGGAGGAGTGTGTTCACATATAATAGAATCCCTCAGATGGTGTGTGACTCCATGTGCCATATCACAAATGTGGAAGCTAAATGGCCCGGATCAGTGCATGACTCAAGGATCTTCAGAGAGTCAGGGTTATGCACATCATTTGAGCGTGGTAAGTAAAAGAGGCTTATTTTGATACTACATACTCCTTTCGGGCCTAACATAACAGCATTTCCCCACTACACAGGGGCCTACTATGGGATTCTCCTCGGAGACAGAGGTTATGCATGCAGGCAGTACTTCATGACACTGTTCCCTGACCCCAACCCTGGGCCACAAACCCGCTACAATGCAGCTCTAGCCAGGACAAGGGCACGCATTGAAATGACCTTTGGGCAACTGAAGGAACGATTTCAGTGTCTGAAACGCCTGAGGGTTGCACCTGACAGGGCATGTGACATTATTGTTGCATGTGCCGTACTGCACAACATTGCCACCATCAGAGAAGAGAGGACCCCCGTGGTGGAGGTGCAGCCTGATGATGACCTCCAGCCAGTGCACTTGGACCAACCTAGTGGCAGAGCTGCACGGGACAGGATTGTGCAACACAATTTTGAATAATAAAAAAATGACATGACATATTTTCTATTGACGTTTATTTGAGCATCGTTGTCTGTCCCATCACACACAGGCCAGTCATCAGAGTTGCCTGGAAAAACAGAGCATATATACTGTGTCACGCAAGGTCAGCAACAGTGCTCCGTATGAACGTGTATTCTTACTTACTCTGGAGTTCCTTTTGAAGCAACTCGATTTCCAGTTGTAGTTTATGCCTCATTAGAGCTTGTAGTTCGATCTCACCTAGGAGCTTTTGTTTCTTCAGCTCAGTATACTCCATTTTTTGCTGGAGACTTCTCTTGTAGAGCAGACGAATGTCACCCTGTGTCAATTGTAGTGACAACATTTAACGGGGAATACATGTCACATAGGCAGTATAATTAGTCACAACACTGCCCACCTCTGTATGAGCAGGCCTCTCTGCCGGCCTCTTGGCCTGCAAATCATACTGCAGTCAGACACACATGGCAGTACACAAGTAGATGGCAATTCAGGCCAATGCATGCATGTACTCACCGGGTCTTCCTCCAAACCACAGCCATCTGACAGGGTTGCGTCACTGTCCTGTGCAATGGTAACACAATGGTGTTACAAAGGGATGTGGTACAGCCTATTGGTCTGTACAATTGGGTGGGGACAGATATATGTATATCTCCCAACTTACTGTGCATGCTCCAGTCACCCCTTCCATGGGAACAGGTAAAAGTGATGGAGTGTCATGTAACACTACACACAGAGAAAACCCACAGTGCCAATGAATGTCACAGTACGAATAGCATTTTCATTAAGGCAACAACCACATATTTTACATTGTGCAAATGGAATCATGAGCCCATTCACCAGTTATGTAGGTGCTGCTGCTACTGCACCCCGGCTTCTGCTGGTCTACGGAAGAGCTGCCCCCAGGGATGCCCTCAACAATGGGTCTGGTGGCATTCAACCTTAGGGCCAGCTCCTCTGCTGGGGTGTGACGAGGGGGTGCAGGACCACCACCTGTCTTTTGTTGCTCTGCCCTTTTCTTGGTTGCTGTTATACACAAACACAGGGATTGTTTCAGGGTGTCTTTTCAAGAGACTGACAGCAATATAAGTGTTGGATATTACCATTCTGTAGTATGTTCTTGTATTTCACTTTTACTTGTTCCCATGTTCTGGTGGGTCCGGTTGTGGCTCTAATGTGTACAAGGATATCATGTGATATGATTTGATATGTTACAATATGATATGGTATGGTGTCATGTAATATGTTGCATTACTTACGCGTTTAATTTGTCAGCAACTTTCTGCCAGCCCTCTCTCCTTGCTTTTGCAGCCTTCGCAGTGTTCCCTTGCGTTTTAATTACACTCTGGTACTCCTGAAATCCCTCAATCAAGAGTTCTTGCTCTGCTGCGGTGAAATACTGGGCGCGCTCCTTCGACATTTTCACCGACCAATCAGAGGGTTGCCGATCACTGTTTCTGCTATCGATGCGTATCCCCTTTTACGACACCCAGTGATCGCACATTACTTCATCCAGCTGTACTAATCGTCAACAGCAGGTGTGTTCGGGGAACCGGATTAGCGAGCTCACGGTTAGCGCGATAGTTTGGTCTTGGATGTGTCATTTGATCTTGGATGTAGTAAGCGACGTACGAAGAACAGGCCCCGGGTCTCTGTTTATGTGTTTATTGTGCTTCCTGTCTTCCTGTATTCCTGTCTCGTTGTGTCTAATTGGTTCCAGCTGTGTCCTCCCACTCTCCTAATCACCTGTATGTGTATTTATTGTGTCAGTTCGCATTTGTCCCTTGCCAGAACATCGGTTCACCTTCCTTCACGTCTTTTTAGGCTCTCTCATGTTTTTTTGAAAGCCTTACACAACACTTATCATGCAATTACTATAAGCATGATGAAAGGAAACTGAAAGGAAACTTGAAATTGTCATTTTTTAAAATATTCTCTTTCATCAATATAATGTAATAAAATGTAATGCCCATTAGAATTCCATTGTTCAAAAGTTTAAAATATGTGAAAGAGTATAAAATATACAAATATTTAACTACATTTATTTCACTGTGGTATACAAACCACTGTAGTACTAATTACAAAAATACAGTTTTGTCCAACTGTTCATTAAGCACTATCAGAAGTCTACATGACAGACTTATTCTAAATGTTCTGCATAAAACATATATTCGTGGAGCATCGAGGCTGGCAATCGGTGACTTTTTCTGCTCCTGTTGTGACGGTGAACAAAGACCAGTGCATGTTGCAGCAGCTGCACCTTTTGCCTACCAGGAAGGAGAAGCCAAACCTCCAGATACCTCACACAAAGACTTACGTATTAATACAACATACCACAGAATTTTGACCTTGCAGTGTCCCTGTTGTTTAGCTCCTGTTAGTAAATTTTTTTTTTTTCATGTAGTCATTTTTTTAAGCTTTGGTTTTACTTTTTTAGGTTCCTTCTGCAAGATTACAAAGCCATAGGAAGTATGGGTGTTGAGGCTGCTGCAACATGCAATGGTGCAGGATAGAAATCCTGCATGCCACAAATGCAAATTTTTAAATATTAATAATAATCATAAAAATAGTAATAGCTGTATAAATAAGAAAACAAATACCCTCTTGCATTGTGGCCAGTCTTTATCCTTCAAGATCAGAGCCTCCACCAGAGGCCTGGGACCTTAAGGGTCTTGTGCAGTCTTTTTGGTGTTCCTAGGACTGTGTTGTTCTGGACCGAAATCTCAAACGTTGTTCCTGGGATCTGCTGGAGCGACTCGCCCAGCTTGGGGAGGTCGCTGCTCCAAGTGCCCTGAATGCCGATGGGACCACTGTTGCCTTCACCACATCTTCTTGAGCAGCTTTCTCAGCCCTTGGCATTTCTCCAGCTTCTCATCTTCCTTTTTTCTGGTATTGCTATCATTCGTTATAGCTACATCTATCATTATTGCTGTCTTCCTGTACTTGTCCATCACTACCATGCCCGGTTGGTTAGCCATCACCAATTAGCTTCTCTGTATATGCAAGTCCCACAGGATCTTTTCCAGTGGTGGTCAAGTTACGGATTGTCCGTAATGCTGCATTCACATCTTCTAGTAGACCATTTAGAGGCTACTTGACATCATCTCGGTAATTGGCCTCAGTGGGTCCAGGGATACCTGAGAGAATACCAGAAGGCAAAATTGCAGACATCGAGAACAGCTACAAGTACCTCGGATTTCAACAAGCAAATGGAAAAGTATGAAGAGGCTGCTACGAAGGCCCAACCACTAAATACCTGCAGAAAGTAAGGCAAGTCCTGAGGAGTCAGCTGAATGGGAAGAACAAGATCCAGGCAACACCTACCCCCAGCCTGTGATCAGGTACCCTGCTGGGATACTAAGCTGGCCAAAGGAGGAGATGGAAGCCACTGAGATCAAGACAAGGAAGTTACTTGGAGGGTTTTACCCCAAATCCATTACCATGAGACCACACACTAAGCAGATGAAAGGAGACAGAGGACTAGCCGCTGCTAGCGCGGTCGACCGGCCAGTCAGCTGAGCAGTTTTGCGTTCTTTTTCTAACTTTAATGCTCTTTTCGTTGTTTTTCGCCATCCAGTCAGTATATTTGTATTCTTCTGTATATTCTGTGTATTTATTATCTCATTGCCTGTCCTTATCTTCAACATTATGCTGGTCTGTTGTATCTTAATTGCTCCTTGGGGATAAATAAAGTCTTTCTGATTCTGATAAAGGACTAGTGAGTGTCAGAACTGCTGTCCAGGATGAAACAGCAAACATCTATCACTACAACTGGAAGATGGCTACAACTTATCACATGCATAGTGAATACCTCTGGCAGCAGAAACCCCCAAAAAAGTGGAGCAAGCAGAATGATCATTATGTAAGGACAGGCCCCTGCACTGTATGTATCACTGTCAGTTAGAAGAAGTGACTGACATCCAGAAATCCTTCCAGAGGCTGGACAAACCTGGACTGAAAAACGTAACAGAGGCACTAATCATGGAACAAGGAACAAGCTCTGAGCACAAGAGTCTATCACACCAGGGAAGACCCCAGGTCCACGCTGTACACAGATGTCCCTGAGGCAATCCAGTTTGTTTTTAGTATTCAATAGCACAAGAAAATGGCAACAAAAAGCAGCACTTATAGTACATACTCTGATATCCCAATTACCTGAGCTTATTTTTTGCTAGACACAAAGCAGGAAGCTACTCTTATCAGGCTACAAATCAAATCAAATCAAATCAAATCACTTTTATTGTCACATCACATGTGCAGGCACACTGGCACAGCACATGCGAGTGAAATTCTTGTGTGCGAGCCCCACAAGCAACAGAGATGTGCAAACACAACAACACAAACGAGCAAAATACAAGAATGGCCAACCTGAAACTAATAAATATATGTACAATATATAATAGTGTATGCATTTCTGGATGTGTATACTAAATATTTTCCTACGTGTGTGTGTGTGTGTGTGTGTGTGTGTGTGTGTGTGTGTGTGTGTGTGTGTGTGTGTGTGTGTGTACACATTTTTACAAATTAAATAGTAAAAATAATAATAATAATAATAATAATAATAATAATAACAATAATAACAATAATAATAATAATAATAATAATAATAATAAAATATATAAAATATACAGAGTTGAAAATGTGCAAAACAAGTGGCATTTATATACAGTGTGGAGTGCATAATGTTGAAGTTCCAGTAGTGAAGCTGAGGTGTCTATGACGTGTTCAGCAGTCTGATGGCCTGATGGAAAAAGCTGTCTCTCAGTCTGCTGGTTCGGGACCGGATGCTGCAGAACCTCCTTCCTGATGGAAGCAGTCTGAACAGTTTATGGCTGGGGTGACTGGAGTCCTTGATGATCCTCCCCGCTTTCCTCAGGCACCGCTTCCTGTAGATGTCTTGGAGGGAGGGAAGCTCACCTCCAATTATCCGTTCAGAGCACCGCACTACTCGCTGGAGAGCTTTGCGGTTGTAGGCGGTGCTGTTGCCATACCAGGTGGTGATGCATCCAGTGAGGATGCTCTCAATGGCACAGTGATAGAAGGTCCTGAGGATGCGGGGGCTCATGCCGAATCTTTTCAGTCTCCTGAGAAAGAAGAGGCGCTGCTGCGCCTTCTTCACTGTTTTGTTTGTGTGTACTGACCACGTAAGATCCTCAGCCAGATGTACTCCAAGGAACCGGAAGCTGCTCACTCTCTCCACAGCAGCGCCGTTGATGGTGATGGGGGTGTGTACTTCTCTGCACCTCCGGAAGTCCACTATCAACTCCTTTGTCTTTGCGACGTTGAGGGTGAGATGGTTGTCTTGACACCAGTGGGTCAGGGCGCTGACCTCCTCCCTGTAAGCCGTCTCATCACCGTTGGTGATAAGACCCACCACTGTAGTGTCGTCCGCAAACTTCACAATGATGTTGGAGCTGTTAGTGGCTGTGCAGTCGTAGGTGTAGAGTGAGTACAGGAGAGGGCTCAGTACACACCCCTGTGGAGCACCAGTGTTCAGTGTGATGGGGGATGAGGTGATGCTGCCCAGTCTGACCACCTGGCGTCTGTCAGACAGGAAGCTAAGGATCCAGCTGCAGAGGGAGCTGCTCAGTCCTAGATCCTGCAGTTTCCTGTCCAGCTTCGAGGGAACGATGGTATTGAATGCTGAGCTGTAATCTACAAACAGCATTCTCACATACGTGTCTCTCTTCTCCAGGTGTGACAGGGCAGTGTGTAGTGTCAGGGCTATGGCATCATCAGTGGACCTGTTGTGGCGGTATGCAAACTGTAGAGGGTCCAGTGAGTCGGGTAGTGCAGAGCAGATGAAGTCCCTGACCAGCTTCTCGAAGCATTTGCTTACGATGGGGGTCAGGGCTACAGGTCGCCAGTCGTTCAATGAGGAGATGGTGGAGGATTTGGGTACAGGGACGATGGTGGCCATTTTGAAGCAGGCTGGGACTACAGACAGAGAGAGGGAAAGGTTGAAGATGTGCGTGAACACTCCAGCCAGCTGAGCCGCGCATGACTTGAGGACGCGGCCGGGAATCCCGTCCGGACCAGTAGCTTTGCGTGCGTTCACCTTCCTGAAGCACTTCCGCACATCCTCCTCAGACACAGTGTGCGCACTGACGTCATCCGCGGTGCGCACACTGTCCGGTCTCATGGTGTTCGCTGCGTCGAATCTAGCGTAGAATACGTTTAGATCCTCACACAGAGAGGCCGTGGTCTGCGGTGTGCTGGTTTTCCCTCTAAAGTCTGTGATCGTGTTTAGTCCCTGCCACATACTCCGAGGGTTGTCAAACTGTTGCTCCACCCTGTCCCTGTACTCACGTTTGGCTGCTTTGATCGTCTTCCGGAGTTGGTAATGTGCGTGTTTGTAGTCCGATGTGTTCAAACTGGATATCAAAAAGGATAATGGTTAATGGTCCTGTCTGTAAGCTGTAATATGTCTTGCGTGTTGTACTGAAAGTGACTCCTTTCAGACAATGTTTTCTTTGTGTTTTCCCTTTATATATTTTTCCCTTCATGTTTCCCTTTAAATTTTATTTTATTATGCGTATCATCACTATTGTGTAACTTTCCAGTGAACTGGTAGAAAGTCACTGTGTTAATGTATTCAAATTTTTTTAAAGAACAGAAACAAAACACCCAAAAACAATGCACATTTTGGCTGGCTCTGAGCTCTTGACAGCTTTAAACATTAACCAGCTGTTTTGTAAATGCCCACGTTTTGTTTTTGCAGATGTTTGTGTTGGTCGCCCTGAAGTTTACCTTTGTGAACCTTGTGACTTCACTCACAGTGGCCTTTCACTATGAGTGAAGAGCCGTGCAAACTACATGTTAGTGTTGCTGTGAATGTGCATGTGCATCCTGCTTTGTGGTGTGCACGTTGTGCATGCATGAACAGATGGATTGAAATAAGACACAAGTAAGACTTCCAAATAAGGTATAGGCATACTAATTTCAAAAAATTAACACTTATTTCCCTTCAGAGGCGGTACCATACAATTTCATAACTTGGCTTCATTTTTATTTCTCTAAGGAGCTCCCCACTGCACGTGCATAAAAGCAAGCACAGCATTTATGCTTTATGATTATTTAATGCAGAGAAGTGGCACTTTTTACAGCTGAGATGTGACTGAAAAAGAAATATTTACCAACTTTTCCTATTAGGTGCTCTGCTGTGCAAAGGCTCCTGTTGAGTTAAAGTGCTTTCAGAATACAGTGAATATTCTACTTTATACATTTAATATTTCATAGCTTATATTCCTAACTTTACCAATTAAGATCGCCCTGAGGGAAGAAGGACTCTCGCTCTGTCTCCCTTTCTCTCTCTCTCTCTGTCCTTCCCTTCTCTCCTATGGCACAGTGTCAATTAAAATGACATTTGGTGTCACTGTCACTGTCGATGAAATGACACGCTTCTCCTGAAAGCCTTAATAAGATCACCCCTCCACCACTCAACCCAAATATCTGCTGTAATTGTTCCATATTCAGTCATCACCAAATGTTTGAAACTTTGGCACTGTTTTCCCCCACTCTGTACACCCTTTTCCAAGTCTCCCTCAACTCCCCCCTTTGTCACTTTACCCCTTTGCCCTAAAATCATTTCATTTTAACTTTTCACACAGTCAACTGACAGCACAGACAGCATCTTGACATCACTGTAAACTGTAACTAATACAGTTGATTGCAAAAGTTTTGCAACACCCCTCGATTCTTTATACACTGAACAAAAATAAAACGCAACGCTTTTGTTTTTGCTCCTATTTTCTACATACACAAAGGACCCATTACTATCAAATATTGTTCACAAATCTGTCTAAATCTGTGTTAGTGAGAACTTCTCTTTTGCAGAGATAATCCATCCCACCTCACAGGTTGATTGATTGATTGAAGGAAATGGGAAATAGGTGCAATCTATTAAATTTAATTCAGCATCATTTTATTCTCCACCCAGGGAGGGAGTAGGGATGGGAATCAAGAACTAGTTCTTGCAGTAGTTTAATTCCTTGGAAATGTTTGTCTGCTTGCCTGTCGATTCCACTTATTGGTTCCATTTTTACTTTTCGGTTTGTGTGCCAGAGGAGGAAAAATAGTGGCAGTCTATACAGTGGCTTGCAAAAGTATTCAGCCCCCTTGAACTTTTTCACATTTTGTCACATTACAGCCACAAACATGAATCAGTTTTATTGGAATTCCACATGAAAGACCAACACAAAGTGGTGCACACGTGAGAAGTGGAACGAAAATCATACATGATTCCAAACATTTTTTACAAATAAATAACTGCAAAGTGGGGTGTGCGTAATTATTCAGCCCCCTGAGTCAAAACTTTGTAGAACCACCTTTTGCTGCAGTTCCAGCTGCCAGTCTTTTAGGGTCTGTCTCTACCTGCTTTGCACATCTACAGACTGAAATCTTTGCCCATTCTTCTTTGCAAAACAGCTCCAGCTCAGTCAGATTAGATGGACAGCGTTTGTGAACAGCAGTTTTCAGATCTTGCCACATATTCTCGATTGGATTTAGATCTGGACTTTGACTGGGCCATTCTAACACATGGATATGTTTTGTTTTAAACCATTCCAGTGTTGCCCTGGCTTTATGTTCAGGGTCGTTGTCCTGCTGGAAGCTGAACCTCCGCCCCAGTCTCAAGTCTTTTGCAGACTCCAAGAGGTTTTCTTCCAAGGTTGCCCTGTATTTGGCTCCATCCACCTTCCCATCAACTCTGACCAGCTAAACGTTGACTTTAATTAAAATTATTTTGTCAACAGGTTCCACGAAATTGCATTGTGTTAGTTTAAAGAAAAAATCTTTAGTTCATCTAATTTTAAAATACTTAAGATTAACAAGAGATATTTAAGACTACCTAAATCAAGTTATGTTGTATGAACATAGATATATTTACAGGTTAGATAGTTTAGTTACTTCAACACATTTCTTATTTGTGGCAGTAAAATGTTAAATTTAAGTTAGATTAATTCAAATATTATATTTTCAGCCACCTTGTGCTTTACATAAATCTATTTTGTCAACAGGTTCCACACAAATGAATTAAGTACATCCAACTTATTTTTTTAAATTTCTTTTATTGCCAACACATTCAGTGAGCATTTGTGTAAAACCGGTCCGAAACAAAACACGACAGCTCATTAGGGTTAGTAACTAACAGTATGTAGACAGATGCAACATCACGACTTTAAATTAAATGTCTGTATCTGCCAGAAACAGAAGAAAAAAAAAAACATTGAAGCCCACATAACATGTTGATAAGATGACACTTGAATTATGCACATGTGATGCTAGTAAGGTCTGTGGAGTGTTTTTTCTTTTAGTGTCTTAAATGGATAGCAAAGTTGCTATTTGCAATGATTGCTTAGGGTCAGTCCAGTAACACAACGCCAATGAAGTGCTTTCCTTTAACAATGCAAAGTGAAGTGTCCACCTCAACAGCCACAATTAAAAAAATTAATGTAGTAGTAATAATAATAATAATAATAATAATAATAATAATAATAATCCACTGATATTAGCAATCAAAGAAAATTATATCACCATCCCAAATAAAACTTTAATAAAACATGCCAACATTATGGTCTAACAATAAAAAAAAAAAAAAGCTTGTCAGAGTTCAGTTTTTCTGCAACAGCACAGAAGTAACCATTTAACACTTGCCACTGTCAACGTTTATTTTACCAGTGTTTGGGCAAAAAGCTTGAGTTGTAAACATTTTAACATGGAAACAAATGTTCGTCTTTAAAAGTCCGCAAAATATACATTCATCCTGTATTCCTAACTTACCCTTATTCTTAGTATGTATTGCAATTACCTTTACAATGCACACAATGTAACACAAACAGAATATGAACATATTTCCACCTCATAACAATATGCCTTGAACGCTAATATACACACCACCCCTCAACATTTCTGGTGCAGTATCATCTCTCAATTAAATCCACCCCCCCCCCACACACACACACACACACACGAGTAAAATCTCTCAAATTGTAGTAGTTTACAATCTTTTCAAAATTTTCTAAATTTCTCTCATGTAATTTTCCCTTTATCTGTCATTTTCAACAAATTACCATTTTATTCCCATTCAGCCTCCGAAAAACTTCTGTCCATCTGACAGAACATTCATCATCCAAATTAAGGGTTGGCTTATTCATTCAGTTTATTCTTGAGCATCTGTACCTTGGTCAAGAGTCTGCTGACATACAGATGAAGGAAGAGGTTCTGAAGTACTTCAAAGAAAGCTTTCAGTCCTGAGGTTAACTGAGATTCAGTGCATATATCCCACCCATTAAGAGTGCACATGCAGAGGCCAGGTCTTCCAGGTCATGCAGAACACCCGAGACGGTTATACCCACATCGGCTGGAGGAGTGCTGGCATCAACTCTTTCGATGGTGAAGATAGCAAGGGTAATTTGTTCCAGCTCCCTCTGAACAGCTGTAGCTTAGACACAAAAACATAGAAAAATGGCGTCCAGTTTAATGAAGTAAACACAATATTAGGAACATGCACCCCAGTGAGCCACTATTTTAGACTACAGATTCAACAATAAATATAAATAGTTTGGGTATACAAGAAGATTTCCCAAAACATTTAAACAGGTTCCATGCAAATTACAACAACAACAACACTACAACATGCAACAACATTAGTTATTCAAAATTTGGTTTAATACAGATAAAAAACTAAACTAAAATTACCAACCAATTATTCTTTGAAGAGGATGCTTGGGTCTTCATTCAGGTAAAAAGGTAGTGCCCTGAGGACACACTCCCTCCCCTTTTCAATAGTTTCCTTCTGTAGAGAGTGGCAGAGATACAGGAAGAGAAAACAGATATACTTTAGGATGACACAAACTCACATTATACGCAAAATGAATGACATATCCACTGCACAGTGTAGAATAAGGAGGGGAGGTTTTTCTCATTATCATTTAATATTTTAATATGGCATTATTAGTTCATTAGAAGTATATAACCAGCTTTGCATTAAGCATGAATTGAAGTTTTTGATCTTACATTATTCTTTGCATTACAGTGATGGTGATAACTTTAGTTTGATCTTTTCTTACAGGTACCAGAATAATAACATGATTTTCCATTGCAGATGTAACCCTGATCATTCCATACACATTGCAGTTTGTTGCTTATTCTAGAGTTGTGCTCAAGGTAATTAAAGGTTAAAAGCTACAGCCAGCGCGAGTCTGGCTGATCTATGGAGGGCAAAGGCTTTGAGCTTGGAAGGCCGCACGCGCTTACACAGCACTTATAAGATGTTATTCTTGGTGATTTTGTGCTTAGGCATGTTTTAATATGTTTTAAGTAGAAGTCGCTGATCCAGCAATATTCATTTAATATTATATACTTGATTTAGAGCAATACACACTGATGGTCTTAACAAATGAAAGAGTCCTTGTAGCTGCCATGTTGTGTCTTAGCAGGGTACAGACGGTTCCAGGAGACGGGGGCAGTCAGCGTCTGCCCTCGGGAAGGAGACAATGTTATTCTTTGTGTTAAATAAAATTGTCAACATTGATTGTATTACACCTGTCACTACGCATGAGGGGGCGTTCTAATACCCTGATTTCATAAAACTATGGTGATGTGTTTTTTGAGATGAGATCTGAGACTGTCTGCATACAGTGTCCATCTCCCACATGTGTGATCATTAAATCATCGTTTGACTCAACCCGACCGGACCAGTGTTGTTATTGTGGGTTTTTTCCTCTGGTGTCCATCCCCAATATTCTGAACCTTAACAACAGATAGACATGTACACAAGACCAACTAATCATCACATGGACATGAATAGTTAACCTGTTGGGCAGGGTTTCCACCACATTATATATGTCCATAATGGAGGTAAAGACAAACTAATACATCATCTTTTTTGCATTCAAAAACTGATCTTTAACATAAAACCATTCACTTATGGTTTAACCCGAAATTGAGGGATCACATTTTACATATGTTTAGGTAATTTAAGTTTTCCAACGTTTTGAGTACAAAACTTTGTCTTGCTTAATATAAATGTAAGTGCACTGTGCAGCTACCATACACTAGCTGTTTAAATTTGAAAATGATCTTATTAGCCATAATATTTGGCTACCAACAGAATAACGCACCTGTGTGGCAGGGGCCAAAGTTTGTCTAATTTTCTTCCCTGCAACGCCTCCTTTTTTCTTGAAGACTTTTATGAGCTGGTCATTGGTGTATTGGTCAAGTTGTGTAAAGAGCCTTGGAACAAGTGGAGCAGTAGTAATCCTCACATATTCTGCTTCCACCTGAAAACATGTCAACAAACACAACATACTGTACTGTAAAAAAAAAAATATATATATATATATATATATATATATATATATATATATATATATATATATATACATACATACATACACACACACACACACACACACACATATACACACACACACATATACATACTTTATAACTAAAACTAATGTAGAAAGACCTCATTAAAGCTATAATTTTAACACAAATATTTACACAAAATGCTAAAGGAGCCATTACAGCTTTTATTGTTATTTATCAAGTTCCAAAAAATATTGATCACAGCTGATCTGAAAAGAATTTCATGCCTCAGGCCCTTGAACTGCAACCTTTACAATGGTTCAGATCTGGAGAAGAAATAACAGGGGCATGGGATGGGTGACTAAAGAAAACTTAACTTTTAAAACAGTTTTGTTTTTAAAAGTATAACAGTTCACATACCACATACAAGCTCAGCAGTACCACATACACCACATCAGTATAGGAGGGAGCAGGTAAAGGCCCGGATCTGAAATTTATAAAGTAAAACAAGAAATTCATTACTTAATTTCAAGAAGCAAATTATTGATTGAATTACAGCTAAATAAAATACTACTCAGAAGAAAAGCAAGAGATTGACACTGCCATGTGCTAACTTTCTATAGAAGCAATTATCACCAGGTCTGTCGACCTCCATTGTCTGTCCACTCATATGTTGTGAATAATTTTATTTAAAAAATTAAGTGTGTGATTTAACAAACTGTAATTTATAACTATGTTGATATGTATAACTCCGCTAGGAAACATGCTGTATTTACAGACCATTTTTACATAATACCGATTACTGATAGAGCATAACAATGGTGTCACAGTGGCTTTCGCTCTTGGCTTTTTGGATTTTAAATGTCACTTTATGCTATCCTTGCTATCCTAGTCGATATTTATGACTCTTGGATTACAGTAAAGGAATCCCAAGAAAGCAAATGAAAAAAATAACCCCTTGAAAAAATAACCCCATGAACCCCTGTAGCTAATCCCTTAATAAAACAAAAAACAATAAAAATGTTTCTTACACACTCCACAAAATAAGCATGTCCAGGACCCAGTAAAACTAATGTAGAACAAGCGCACGCAAACGATATAACATGGCTTGTAAGACAAACGCAAAATATAACCATGCTCGACATGTAGATACTACACAACATAGTCAAAGAAAGAAGTGGTCTAACCTCTCAAAGAAACAGCAGCTTGGCACCAAAACAACATTTTCAAGTTAAATTTGAAGTCTTGCGCATGAGCAGGCCCAAGCCATGAAACCTTGTTGTTCTTCACGGTTTTATTACAACTGTTTTTGCATTACTGCCACCTTGTGGATATACAAAGTATATCGATCCTAATTGACTTAACTTAAATGTTATGCCATCAAGTAACACATTAGTATTATGTACGTTGAATAATAGACACAATTACGTAGACTTGATTAGAAAAACACATGTTAACTTAACAAAAACATATTTTAAGTAAAATGAAAATAAATAATTAATATACACTGAACAATCCCCCTCATTCATTTTTTTGAGCGTGTCCCTGCTGAAGAGAAGCCCCCCCAGAGCATGATGCTGCCACCACCATATTTGACAGTGGGGATGGTGTGTTCAGAGTGATGTGCAGTGTTAGTTTTCCGCCACACATAGCGCCAAAAAGTTCCATTTTGGTCTCATCTGACCAGAGCAGCTTCTTCCACATGTTTGCTGTGTCCCCACATGGCTTGTGGCAAACTGCAAACGGGACTTCTTCTGGTTTTCTGTTAACAATGGCTTTCTTCTTGCCACTCTTCCATAAAGGCCAACTTTGTGCAGTGCTCGACTAATAGTTGTCCTATGGACAGATTCCCCCACCTGAGCTGTAGATCTCTGCAGCTCGTCCAGAGTCACCATGGGCCTCTTGGCTGCATTTCTGATCAGCGCGCTCCTTGTTCAGCCTGTGAGTTTAGGTGGACGGCCTTGTCTTGGTAGGTTTACAGTTGTGCCATACTCCTTCCATTTCTGAATGATGGCTTGAACAGTGCTCATTGGGATGTTCAAGGCTTGGGAAATCTTTTTGTAGCCTAAGCCTGCCTTGAATTTCTCAATAACTTTATCCCTGACCTGTCTGGTGTGTTCTTTGGACTTCATGGTGTTGTTGCTCCCAATATTCTCTTAGACAACCTCTGAGGCCGTCACAGGACAGCTGTATTTGTACTGACATTAGATTACACACAGGTGCACTCTATTTAGTCATTAGCACTCATCAGGCAACGTCTATGGGCAACTGAGTGCACTCAGACCAAAGGGGGCTGAATAATTACACACACCCCACTTTGCAGTTATTTATTTGTAAAAAATGTTTGGAATCATGTATGATTTTCGTTCCACTTCTCACGTGTGCACCACTTTGTGTTGGTCTTTCACCTGAAATTCCAATAAAATTGATTCATGTTTGTGGCTGTAATGTGACAAAATGTGGGAAAGTTCAAGGGGGCTGAATACTTTTGCAAGCCACTGTATTGTTGGTAAGGTGCAAACTGCATCCAGAAAAGAAACAACTGCATTCAGCTCCTAACAGAACTTTGGCTTTGCAAGCATCTACACAGACAGAATCCAGAGTAGTTTTAAAGCTGAGTGAACGCAGACCCAAACACGGCAGATAGACCCTGAACTTCTACTGGTAACGAACAGATGAGCAAACAGGCTTAAGCCTCTGTTTCAACCTGTTCATGTTAATTCTACTCCAAAGCAGTTGCCACAGTGATTCTACTTTAACGTCTTTTCATGCTGGTTATTGCCTTTGCTTTGTGTTGTTGACTTGTTCATACCTAATACTAAGAGAAAAATCATATGTGTGTTCTCATTAGAACAGGGGTGGGCAACTCCAGGCCTCGAGGGCCGGTGTCCCTGCAGGTTTAGATGTGTCCTTGAACCAACACAGCTGATTTAAATGGCCAAATTAGCTCCTCAACATGTCCTGCAGTTCTCCAGAGGTCTGCTAATGAACTAATCATGTGATTCAGGTGTGTTGACCCAACGTGAGATCTAAAACCTGCAGGGACACGGCCCTCGAGGCCTGGAGTTGCCCACCCCTGACCTAAACCAACCCAGAGCTATATTAGAGAGTTTTTGCAGACGTCTGTGGCCCCTCTGTGACAACTCAATTTATAAAGACCTGGCAAAATGATTGCACTTGATTTCCAATTATTTTCAGTTGTGGATGTTAAAGGATTCAGAAAGTTTATTCATGCACTGAATCCTATGTATGCAATTCAAAGCAGGAAAAAACGCTCTCCCAAAATATCATCCCAGGCCCATATCACAGAGAACATGCATCTTCTTTTTGTTTTGCATATTAATTTTTTATTGTGTTGTGGTTTGCAGTGTTTTCTAGGGCTGGGTATTGTCGATTTCTAGAATCGATTCAATTCCGATTCACAAGGTCCTGAATCGATTCGATCTACGATTCGATTTAATTCGAGTCAATTAAATTCAATTCGATTTGAATCTGGGAAATTTTGCCTCAGACAGTCAGAAATATTATAATTCAGATCAGTACATTTACATATTTTTGTATCTATAAAAAAGAAGCTGACACTTTCCAGACTTTATCAAAGGTGTGAGCATCACAGCAGATGGCTTTGTGTCAAAGTAGCTGAAGATAAAACACAGAAAAACATGGTGATTTTCCTGGCCTTACCGCTGTAACTTACCTCTGAAGTTACAGCGGTTTTATTAGAGACACAGCTAAGCGTTTTGCATTTTGTATAATTTTAAAAAGTTTAAATTTGTTCAGAAACCTATTGAACAGCAGAAATTAGGCTTTCTTTTCGGAAGTAACTAAAAGGAAAAAAAAAAACATCGGCCGACAGCGCTGTAAATAATGGTAGACTTGTGCGTAACAAGCAAGCGAATAATGTAGAAAACAGATTTTGGGGATAGACAGGAAACTGTTCTTGAAGTACACTGAGAAAGAGAGAGAGAGAGAGCTGTGCATGAAGTGTGGTGGAAGCAAAAAAGAAAAAGTAAGAGGGAGTCCATGACAATGTTTATGTGAAGCGTAGTTTGGATCTTCTTTTGCTGCTGGTTCAGTCAGTATTGTTTGGAGAGAGATAAAACTAACAGCTTTAGAATCAGCGCAAAAAGGGCGTAAACACAAAGCGCGGACCCGCCGAAACATCGGAATCAGCGAGCTGTCGGTTTTCAGCCGTGTCCGTGCTGTCGGGTGAGAAAGGCGACATCTCACTGATTCTGATCCGCGGGTCCGCGCTGTGTGTTTACGTCTTTGTGCAGAAGCCGTGTACCTGCTCTCATTTACTGTTTTAAATGTTTGGTGGTTGCCTAAATTTTGTGACGTTTCGCCTGAGATTCTGGAATTTTGGGCAAAATACATTTAGATAAAAAAAATCGATTCAGGATTTTAATGAATCAATATCACGTTATCCAAGCCAGAATCGATTTTAATCGATGAATTGATTATTAAAACCCACCTCTAGTGTTTTCTGTTGTTTCACTTTAAATTTGTTTAAAAGGAAAAAGCTGAAAATTTAAATAGTTAAAAGTAGAATTGTAAATAGTTGGTTTTTGTATTTTATAATTTCTTTAATTTAATGTGGAGTGAATAAATAAAAGCATATTTATATAACAAACATATATAAATAAAAACATTTTTTTACATTAGTAGTTCATTTTGTGCATAATGTTATATTGTTGTTGATAAATTAATTAAAGCAACAAAACAACCTTAAGAGCTGGTTGGGAGCCGAAAGAGCCGGTTCTCTAAAAAGAGCCAGCATTCCCATCACTAATATAAGCCCTATAAAACTATGCTTTGTTCACATTTTAATCCAGAAAATCAGTAATGAATGTATAAACATCATCCGTGCAAAGATTTATGCTTCTAAAGCAACATAGTGAAAAGTTACTGCACCTTTAATAAATAAATATTCAGGTGTTGTGCAGCTTGCTCAATTTTGGCACACTTTGGTCACCATGTCTGAGTTGCATTTTTTAGGTATTGAACCCGCAGTAATTATTTAATTTCATTTACATGCCTAAAGATGCTTTTTTTTAAAATATATTTTTGAAGAATTACCCACAGACTGTCATCCAGCAGGCCCATTCTCCTGTGTGCCATAGACAGTTTAAATGGACTCTGTTGCTTTAAATTCTGAGGCGCTGTAACGTCTGCTTTTATTGGCTGATTTGCATGATTGACACCTCTTTTTACCTTGACGAAAACTCCATGTGACACTAAATTTACGACACATATCTGTAGCTGGGCTTAAAATGGTGATTGTTGACGTTAGTGGCTCTGATGCATCATGTTCGTGCTGCCATTCGGTCTTTTAAGTCTAACGTCATTAGTCATTTCCGGGTCCAAACTCCGCTTTAGGTCCCAAAGTCAAACGAACACTGCGGCATCACTGAGAGTTACAAACTGTCTAAATTCTTTAATTAAATCATCAGCGTTGCTGCTCTACCTGGTGTAACAATTAAGTTTACCATCCAGGCATCTATGAAAACTGAATTTATTAAATTTAATGGAGTTAGAAGTTAGCAGGAAGTTAGCTTGCTAGTTTCCACCGAAACATGATAGAGCATGTTCTGACTGAGAGATTTCAGAAAAATTAAAACATCCAACTCTGCTATCACTTCCAACATAAATGGAGACAGAAACCTAGACAGCAGTGACGTTTGAAGGGTTACTGAAGTTGGGCTATGTAGTGGCTAGCTACACACCTATGGTTAGCATAATATAAACAGTGAAGCTGTAGGATGAACGCTAACTTTTCCACTTGATAAAAGTTAACATGACGGTTCCTGACATAGCTGGACTGGCCATCGGGCATACCGGGCATTTGCCGGTATAAACACTGAAAGGTCGTGGATTGCCCAGATGAAGGGAGATGTGTAAAAATAACTCAGTTGTTTGGTGGTGGCTATTGCGGAGCTTCCACAGATTCAGTAACATTAGCAAGTTGTGGAGGCCAGCAGATGCAACATGCTGGCAGGTGGATGACGGAAAGACAGGAGGAGCAGAGACCCGAGGCGGTGAACTGAACTTCAGGTAAGACGTTCTGACCTGCAGTCTATCTGGGTCAGATATAAACCAAGTTTAGATGGAGTTTGTTTTCGTTATGCTGACTTTTTACAGTCAGTTACAATAACTCGTACTGCGTACTAGCTAGCATGACGGCGTTTATATATACTGTAGCTGGGCGGGTGCTATGATATTATTGATGTTGAACTTGTTTTATCTTATTTTATTTATAAGGTTAGTTATTAGAGTTTCCAACCGTCCCGTAAAAAACGGAATCGTCTCGTATTCAGAGAAAATATATTGAGGTATTGAGGTGAAAAGGAACACAGTTTGTCCGGACTTCAGCTACAATGAAAAAGACATAAAGCTGGAGCTGCACAGCTGCCTCTTCTTCTCTCATTCTCTCCCCTTCTCTCTCCTGTTTCTACTTCAATCATGAAACTGATCAATGATCAGCTGATTTGCTTTTCTCTCTTGTTTATCGCCCACTTTGCGCCAGAAAGAAGAAACCGGCGGATGTCGCGCTAAACAACAGCAGCATATTTAAGCTTGATCAACTGTTGTTATAATTTATTTAATATTAATTTCTAGTATCAGCTGATGTTTGCTGGAGCCACAGCTGTAAAAGCTGCTGGTCATGATGTCGGTTTGGATATGTGGTGAGAGGGAAACATGAAGATGAAACCAGGAGATGTCCTTACTGGATCATCAGAGCTGAACAGGTGATGGAGAAACAGGTTTACCTTTTAGGTGACATGAATGAGTTGAAGGAAAGTTATGAACTGTTTCTGAGAGACAAATAACACCAGGATCTTTTTCTAAGTAGCTGACAGCTGGTAACTGTGCAGTTTTGTCAGGGGGCATGTAGGGCATTAACAGGGAAAGGGGGAAACAAAGAAATACTTTTCTTTTTTATGTCATATAAAAACTTTGAATAAATAATTATCTGAATCTTACAACAAACGTTTTCATCTGATGTAAAATGTATAGAAATCCATTATTGTACATAGTAATTTTTTTGAGGGTCCCAACATAATTTCTTCAGAAGTAGCTAAGTACTGTATATGATGCCAGTATTTTCCCACATTTTCTAGATACTGTACCAGTACTGTGTGTAAAATGCCATCAAAAAGTCAATTAAGTTTTATTCTTTCTCACCTGTCTTTCTGTCTCCTTTCACTTTTTAAAGGTTGCCATGTCAGAAAAAATATTTTGCCCTGCCATGCTGTTTATTGATGTGGCAAATGAATGGTTTATGAAAATATATATAAATCTGTCATCAGTAAACAGTAATGATCATTTCTCACCTCTAGTCTCCTCTGTCTTAATTTCAGGTTTTCACCATGTGCTCTAGATAGTTTAGGAGGTTAACTCAACCAAGCAGTCTACTTTTGGTACTGTTTAGAATACCAGAACAGGGAGGATGGTGTAGGTTTAAGTTTATTAGATTGTTACATATATACCAACAAGACAGTGTGCATCACTGTGACAACAGCATTTGTTTTTATTCAAAGGCTTTATGGTTTTTCCTATAATACCTGGTGGGCCGGTCTCTAAGTCAAAATGCCCGGGCCGATTTTTTGTCCCAGTCCAGCCCTGGTTCCTGATGATGGGGCTGTAGTTACATCTAAGGGTTTAAAAACCAGTCTTTAATAAAAACTGATAGATGCTGACGGTGATCACTGACTTTTTTTTTTTTTAAGGGGCTTGTTCAGACTAAATAGAACAAGATACAAAGCATTAAAACATGTTAAAAACACAACAGCCTTGATAAAAACAGAGTAGTTTGGACCCAGAAGCATGGTTCATACGTCATCACTTGAAGACTGGATTGTCAATAGCTACAGCTGCTATTGGCTATCACAGGTCCGAATTTCTGTCTTAACAGATATTGGACACTACACATTTTTGTGGCCTTTATTGCGGCTGGTTCAGTTACTTTTAGTCCGAGCGTGGGCAACGTGCAGTTTTGTAATATGTGAGATCTCTGCTAGCTAACTGGGTATACCTTTTGTGGTTGCATGAAGTCAGGAGAGTTTTTGGCTGCCAGAAGGTGATTGCCATTCGCAAGCGCGCAAACAATCATATTTACGTGTTTGTTATTAGGCAAAGATATGTATTTATGGAATTTTAATATATATATATATATATATATATATATATATATATATATATATATACACATATATATATATATATATATATACACACACACACACACACACACACACACACACACACACACACACACACACACACAGTCAGGTCCATAAATATTGGGACATCGACACAATTCTAACATTTTTGGCTCTATACACCACCACAATGGATTCAAAATTAAACGAACAAGATGTGCTTTAACTGCAGACTGTCGGCTTTTATTTGAGGGTATTTACATCCAAATCAGGTGAACGGTGTAGGAATTACAACAGTTTGCAAATGTGCTTCCCACTTCTTAAGGGACCAAAAGTAATGGGACAATTGGCTTCTCAGCTGTTCCATGGCCAGGTGTGTGTTATTCTCTCATTACCCCAATTACAATGAGCAGATAAAAGGTCCAGGGTTCATTTCAAGTGTACTATTTGCATTTTGAACCTGTTGCTGTCAACTGCCAAAATGAGCTCTAAAGAGCTGTCACTATCAGTGAAGCAAGCCATCATTAGGCTGAGATAACAAAACAAACCCATCAGAGAGATAGCAAAAACATTAGGTGTGGCCAAAACAACTGTTTGGAAGAGGAAGGCCAGATTAGAGTTTGCCAAATGACATCTAAAAAGCCTTCACAGTTCTGTAACAACATCCTATGGACAGATGAGACCAAGATCAACTTGTACCAGAGTGATGGGAAGAGAAGAGTATGGAGAAGGAAAGGAACTGCTCCTAAGCATACCACCTCATCAGTGAAGCATTGTGATGGAAGTGTCATGGCATAGGCATGTATGGCTGCCAGTGGAACTGGTTCTCTTGTATTTATTGATGATGTGACTGCTAACAAAAGCAGCACGATGAAGTGTTTCAGGCAATATTATCTGCTCATATTCAGACAAATGCTTCAAAACTCATTGGACGGTGCTTCACAGTGCAGATGGACAATAACCCAAAGCATACTGCAAAAGCAACCAAAGAGTTTTTGAAGGGAAAGAAGTGGACTGTTTTGCAATGGCCAAGTCAATCACCTGACCTGAATCCGATTGAGCATGCATTTCACTTGCTGAAGACAAAACTGTAGGGAAAAAGCCCCAAGAACAAGCAGGAACTGAAGACTGTTGCAGTAGAGACCTGGCAGAGCATCAGCAGGGATGAAACCCAGCGTCTGGTGATGTTTATGTGTTCCAGACTTCAGGCTATGATTGACTGCAAAGTATTTGCAACCAAGTATTAAAAAATGAAAGTTTGATTTATGGTTCGTTTTCTGTCCCATTACTTTTGATTCCTTAAGAAGTGGGAAGCACATTTGCAAACTGTTGTAATTCCTACACCGCTCACCTGATTTGGATGTAAATACCCTCAAATAAAAGCCGACAGTCTGCAGTTGAAGCACATCTCTTTCGTTTCATTTGGAATCCATTGTAGTGAAGTAAAGAGCCAAAAATGTTAGAATTGTGTTGATGTCCCAATATTTATGGACCTGACTGGATCACTCTCCAAAGAGGACAGGATGTTTCGTCAGCTATTCGACAAGGGTTTGGAGATACAGTAGAATCGTCTGAGAGAGCAGAGAGCTCACACCAGGGAGCAGCGATTGGAATAGCAGAGACGACACTAGGATCAGATCAAGTCCATGGAGAACTATTATAAAGATCAGTTTTCATTTCCAGCTTCCTTGCCTAATTCCTTGCCTCAGTTTATTACAATTCAAACATGTGAAGAAAGACAAAACACTGGAATAGTCAAACAAACAAACAGCAATCAAAGCTGAATTCAAAAGTTGTTTATCAAAAACATAAACGAATGAATAAATAAATGAATGATTTGGGATACGAAACACAAAACCCAGAGACCCTAACTCCTTGACTGGCATCTTTCACAAACAAATGGGTTTTTGTCACAGCCACTCTGACTGAGACAAACAAGGAAACACAGGTATTATGGTAAAATGGTTATAAAAAGATGTAAAAGGTTGCAAAATGCTCAGATCATAAAGCAGGCTATCATGCTTTACAACTAGAGTAAGTCCTGTTCAGCGTTGACATGGTCAATTTTTAAAAATGTTTTGGGTTTTTTAAAACGATCTTTTTTAAGCAGAACCTGAGAAGGACACATAAAACATAAGCATTTACCCAGTGAGCGTCACTATCATGTTTCCCACAATAAGGGCAGAGGTCAGTCAGGTCATCTTCAACAACAAGAGGCAAATAATTTACTTTTAATAATTATAAACAATGTTTTCCTGACTAAATAATACTACAGCAATAATAGACAAATATTCCAAACACATTCAAGCTAAAAGGTTGCAGTTGTCATAAATCAGCTGTCCAGCAAGCAGGGAAGGACCCAAATACAGACTCACTGAGACAAAAGTAAACTTAAACACAGAAGTGAGTGCAGGTATGGTGGAGTGGGCGTAGATAAGTGTCAGGGGTGATTTGTGAGAGAAGGATAGCAGCAAGACTGAAAGGGAAGGTTTACAAGATGGTAGTGAGAACCATTTCTTGATGGTTCTTTGGGACACCTTTAGAGGTTCTTCAATGAACCACTGAAAGAAATGGTTCTTCAAAGAACCATTGCTTGAAAGGTTCTTCTATGGCATCAGTCTAAAGAACCACTTTTGGTTCCAGTTGGCACCTTTATTTTTCTGAGTGTAGGTGGATCAAATATATATTGATCGGGTGGAAGTCCATAATATTTTCGAAAATTGATTTTCTTTGATCTTCTAACTTGTCAGTCTTTCATTTAACTAAACTTGTCAGCTTGTGTTTTTATAGTTTTGGTAACATACAGCAGCTCTGCAATCCCAGAAGAATAACACAGATTCTTCCAAAGATCAGTACAACTACCAAAATTTTAACTTAAAATTTCAATATATTTTACTTGTCTGTGGTTTTGTCATACTTTATTTACATTGTCATTAAAAATTTGCAGAGACTAATTTACCTGGTAATGTCCTGGCAGTGTTTGATCCTCATTTTCCTTTCCCCCAGTGGTTTTAGGTGATCACCTAAATGTTGAAGTGGTCCCTAAATGCAATTGACACCCCTTTCTCAACAAGAAGTTTGGGCTTGGGTGAGCCTGAGTGCTGAAGATATCTACCTATTCGGAACCATGGTAACAGGGTTCTGGCTGGTCGGAGCTGGCTTGGCCCTGACTTATCAAAGAATCAAGAAAGCAGAACCAGCTGTTCAAACCTCCACAAGGCTGCCCGCTGGGATTGGAACGATGGGAGAGGTGTGAGTTTCTCAAAATGGGCTCATTGAGTCAGCACGGATAAGATCTTGGAGAGGCTACGGCTGCTGTGAATACTCAGAATAAGATCTCTGACTGCAGATTGGATACATCTCGGAAGGGCTAGCCCGGAATAACATCTCTGGGCGCAAATTGGATGACATCTCGGGGAGGCACACAGCCGTGAGTTCTCAGAAATTGGCTCCTTGAGCACAAGAAATGACAGCATCACAGCAAGTATGGCTCTCCAACGGGAGATTGAGAGACCAGTGTTGGACTGTAGAACTGCTTTGAAATTCATATGAGCTGTTCGCACTAAAGTAAAAAATACCATCACTTATGCGGATACCCCTTTGGCGCCAGCTGCAAGGCCGGAGCTGAACAAAACACCCTGATAACGACTGTGCTTAGTCTGTTCCTTCCCATTCCATGCAAGGCCACCTGGGTTGGCTGGAAGACTGTTTACTTAGCCTGGCAGGGTGAAGGACACGCACACACATACATATACTGATACTGACGCATCACCCTCCCTACCCCGGATCCAACGCTACATCCAACGCTTACCTCCCCTCTGATGTGGACATCGGGTCAGTTGGAGGCACAGTCGAAAGATTGCAGCGATCCCAGATCAGATGTACACACTGGAACTCTTTCCCATGGTGCTGTCTGTGTTTATTGTGCTATGGTGTGTTGATATCTGTGCATTCCTGTATTATCCTTTTGTGTTACACATTTCGATGTTTTTTTTCCTCGCTACCTAGCCTGACCTGTCACCCCATTGTGATGTTTGTGTATTGTATGTAGGGTCGGCAAGGTCTGTCATCTCGGTTGTGGGCAAAGACCTGCAACTGACAAATAAAGGCTATCTCATCATCTCATCTCATATCTATACTGGTCATCGAATGTTCAAGATGGGCTTTACGTCTTCCAACAGCTGCTCACACTGTCAAACCAATACACCGGACAATTATATCCACGCGCTTTGGTTCTGTCCCACCAGTTCAGAAGTTTTGGCGTGAGATGTGTTAAAGTTATCAAAGTGTCTGAAATGTAACATTCCAACTTCCCCTTTAGTGTGCTTGTTGGGCAGCTTAGATTATGTCACTACAGAAAAGAATATCGCCCATATGGTTTTCACTGTCCTAGGCATTGCCAAGAAAACAGTCCTCATGAAATGGAAAAATAAAAATAATCTTAATTCTAACCAATATAGAAATTATCTAATAGATTTATCTTGGCACTCAGTGGCAGTCTTTTGTTATATATATATAAATGTGTGAATGTATAAATGAAGTGTGAAATTGTTATTGGGATGAATGATTAAAGGTGCACATTGTTTTGAGAGAAAAGTGTGTGGGAGACAACGAAGTTCATTGAAGGGAAGTGTGTAAAATGCTAATGAAAGTATTGTGTGGATGATGCTACGAAACTGAGTTGAAAGAATGGTGATATGTGTGGAAAACTGTTAATTGTCCTGATGTCTGAAAGAGCTCTGCTGAGCACGTTGAAGATTGTGATGTGAATGCTTGCAAATGCAAAGAGCTTAGTATATTTAAGTGTGTGTGCGTGAAATAAGGGTGCATTGTTTTTAGAGCAGCACTTAGCAGAATTATAGAGGGTTTATAGACTGTAAATATTAAAAAAAAAAGAGTTTGATTAGCCTGCAGAAACAGGAACGAGAGAAACTTTCCTGTTTCTACAGACTAATCAGCTGTGTGTGTGTGACAGGAAGCTGTGTGTGGGACAGGAACTTTGCATGCCCATAAAAGGAAACTGGCTGATGCAGTGGCGATCCTAGCCTGTTAGGCGCCCTGGGCGAACACTCCCTCTGGCGCCCCCCCCCCCACACACACACACACACAAAATATTTTAAGGGTTGTACATTAACATAAAACTGTTGTACACACACACACACACACACACACACACACACACACACACACACACATGTGAAGAGAGAGAGAGTATGCATAGTATGCAAATTGCCACCAAACAGCCATCATAATTCATCATACAATGAGAACAGGACAAATCAACAATTAACAATGACTAATTAATATTAAAATCTGTAATATAATGTATTGTTTGGCGTTTAGTCTGTTACTGTTACTATTTTTACCATTTCTTCTTAGAGCAACTGTAACCCACATAATTTCCTTAGGGATTAATAAAGTATTCTGATTCTGATTGTTTCAGGATGACCTGCCATTATCCAATGACACATCTGCTTACCTGCATCTTTTGCTCGTTTCGCTTCCTCTTCTTTTCTCTTTTTTCTAAACTGAGCACCTGATGGCTTTGAACTTTTCTTGTCCATCTTCCATCTTCCATTGGTTTTAATTTTGCACTCCATTATGAACACCCATCCCTCAACATGAGGATCACCACAACATGACCTAATAGACCTACACCTTAGTTCACAGATTCACTTTGTCTAGGGTTTATTTCTGGGATTTCACACAACCCAAGGTTCAAATCATGAATACATAATGGACTTAGATTTACATCATTATAAATGAAATGTGCTCTATTTGGAAGCAGCCAGCCCCCCCCCCTCTTTCGATGGGTTGTGTGTTAGACTTTAAATCATCAAACTATAAATTTTAAATTGTTATTGATCCCTTTACACCAAGTCCTAAAGTGTATATTTATTTTCTTACTCTTCTTATATATATTGTTTGTTTACTTGCACTGCTGTAACTGGAGCCTCGTCGCCTCGTCTCTCTATATACTGGACTGTATGTAGCGGAGATGACAATAAAGTTTACTTTGACTTCAGCAGCAAGCAGGCGCACCGAGGGCTCTCGTGCTCACTTTTCGTGTACAGAATTTCGAAAAAACATTGATGCAAATTATAAGTCTGTATTATAATGTCTAGTGTTTTCATGTTTGTCGGTTTGTTTTTATTTTGTTTTATTTTGCGAGTTGATTATTATTAGATGCTGCTCCAGCCAGCCAGAGAATCCCCCGCCGCCTCCCCATGCCGCAAGCAGCAGGCGAAAAAGTCAGTGCAACTGAACTATAACACTGACGACGCCAGCAGCAGCATGTAAGAAAGCACGTGATGCAACATGCACGGTGAATTACAGGCTGATAAGAACAGTGGGATAAATAACTGTGTGAAAGCACTGAACACTGAGTTTCATATTTGCCATGCTTGGAGTAATCCTTAAAAGAAAAGACTGAAAAGATCAAGAGAGAAGAAATGGAGAGAAGAAACCCCTGATTTGGGCCTGTGTTGATCTGCGAGGCCCCACAGGAAACCGTGAGAACAGTAATAGGTAAACCTGGACATTATATAGTGAATGCATATGGGAAAATTGGATCAAAGGCTGAACTTATTAAGGTTTAGAAATTTTCACCACATCACAACAATGAGGTTAAAAAGGTAGAAAACACACATATACAAATGGTTACATGTGAAATTATTTTGGGGGAGAAGCAGAATTGAGATAGTTTGAATCCACAGCTCAGTGCAAAGAGGCAGAGTTAAACCTGATTATAAAATACATATGCAATGTAGAAGCAGCTTACACTCCATTAACATGACCACATAACATGAACGCAAGGAAGAACACGCTTACATTTATCAAGGTGAATACATGAAATAAACTGGTATTTTTGGCCAGAGAGAGAGAGAGAGAGAGAAGTGGGTCATTTAAGCACTGATGATAACAATGAGTGTCTAAGTTTGTCATTTTTAGGTCCAAAGCAGACCTGGATCAATTTTCCACATGCGGCGGTCAGAAGAAAGTTATAGGTTAACATCACTGTAAACATTCAGGCCTGGTTGTTTACAGCGCCATGCATCACTAAACCTGACAAGTGAGCTCTAACTCCTGGCTGAAGGCAAGGAATGCTGTTATTTAAGGTGGGAAAGCAAAATTTGGGTTAGCAAACTTGGGAAAGAAAAAACTGACTGCTTAAGTGGGAAAATTGTGAAGGAGTCTGAAACACTGCAAAAAGAAACATATACAAAATCACACACACAAACAGAAAATGCATTAACCTTACAACTACGAGAGAGCTCATGAAGATTAGACAGCATGTTGAGCATGTGAGTCTGTTTATTAGTGTTAAAATAGTGTGAACACACTTAAACCCTGAAGTTGAGGAATGACTCAGGAAAGTTTCATGACAAGAGAGTGACATTTGTGAAAATGAAAAAGTGATTAAAAGCTTAAAGTAGTTTTAAAATAGTGAATTGGAAGTGCTCTTGTGTCGATTGAGCAAAACAAGTGATTACTCTAGGAAGAAAAGAAAAGAATTTAATAATGTGGTAAGATTTAAATATGTTTTTCTCTTGTCATGGTAACTTCTTGAGATATGACTCAGTATATAAATTAGCTGAAATGAGTGGTGAGAAAGAAGCTTCCTGTGTGGCTGGGTGTCAGAGGCTTTCAATGGAGGAAACATAGCAGAGACTGAGGAGGATTACTTGGTGAAATATATAATGGTAAAGTAACAGGATATTTAAATTAGGTGGTCAGGCCTTTTCAGAGGTGCAGAGTTGGACAAGAAATTTATAATTTAGTGATGACACATTGTTATAATGGGTTTATATGTTATGCTAAATGTAAGTATGTTAAAGTGCTTAAAGGGGAACATTATTGTGTGCAAATTGTGTGGCTTTTAACAAAATTTTCTGTGTATTTAGCAGGTGAAATTATGTCAGAAAATGAACAGAGGGAGTGAGTTTAAGTCTGATTTCAGACTATGTAAGTATTAATTAAACCAAGAGTAGGGCAAAACTTTTGTGGCCCTGAAGTTCTAATCTCCATAACATATTGATAGATTAATAAGAATTTTTTTTGTGTTTAAGATCTTTGGGTTTGTTGTTTGAGTGATGGGTTGATTGTGTCAGTTAGGTTTGTGTTGTTTTCTTATTTTAATAGAGGGAGTTTTAGTAAACTTGGACATGTCTAGAATTGGGCCCTTTAAAATTGTAACAGTGCACTTAGGGAAAACCTGTCAGGTGATTATGTGTCGTGTTTTGATGAGCTAATAATAATCAGCTCTCTTTTTTCTCATTTTTTGTAAGCAGGCCAGCAAGATTGAATTAACAGTGCTGAAAAAATTTTCGGGAGAGCAAATATAAGGTGACCTTTTCCAGATTACAACTTGCTGAGGAGAAGGCCGTCTGTGGGAACCTGAAGTTCCTGTCTAAAAGGATTGCCGCGTGTCAATCCAGACCAAAAATTATAGACAATTGTTTTTCTTTTGAGTGAATGCGTGTGAATAAGTGAATGAGGGTTAGCATGAATAAAGAGGGACAAACAATTGACTCTGTTGGGGAGAGAAAGGGGATGCTCTGCGGATTTTGGGTTGCTGATGATTGCTTTAAAAAGAAAATTTCTGTTTTATTGACTGGGTTTAGATTATGGTACTAGATTATATTGTTGGGAAAATGCCAAATGCTAAAGGGGAGAAACTTTTCGATATAACTCTTGCCATTAACAAAATAGGCCACTAAAGAAATAAAGTTTATAGAGGAAAATAACTAAAACAAAAGTAATATTTATGAGTCGCATAGGAGATTGCTAGACTTTTCATATAACATGCAGTTATAGAATAACAAACACTTGTTGAAGTGACCAAGGTTTTTTCCTTTAAAGCAGGAGCAAAGTAAGGAAAGCATATATATTTTGGTTAAGTCTGGTAAAGTATAATTAGAATGTAACGTTACATTAAGAGGAGCAAAATGAAATCAAAATATGCTGTATCAAGAACATGTTATAACACAGGAAATGTGAGTTTTAAAATGAAGTTAGTGTTAACACACAGGTGTTGTTTCTAGGAAGGTTTGAATGGAGCCAGTGGTGTAAAAGATTTACAGTTTTTTTCAGTCGCTAACAAGCGTTTGTCCAAACAGTTGTCACATTTGCAAAACTCTAAACACAATTAGCACAGCATTGGTCTGTTGTGGCCATACCATTCACACATTTCATGTCGTGTTCACCCAATATGCAGTCAGTGAACACATTTCCACAATGCTTACATTTTCTTAACAGACAAGCTATACCTCCCAACAAAATTATGGACTGTTTCTGTAGTATCTACGAATGTTAACACACAACATCCCACAATAGCAAAAACAATATTCCAAACCTTAGATACAGTATAAAAACCTCTGCTTCTGCAATGATATCAGTACAAAAACAATATCAATATCAAAAATATATCTCAGCTGATAATAAACAAACAATTGAATAATTGACACACAGCTGATTTATGTTGGGTAAATTGGGCCAACCACAGCTTCTTCCATTCTGGCTTAGAGTCAGTGGGGTTTATAAGGCAAGACCTTGAGGAGTGATGTTTTTGGAAACAAAAAAAAGACAAACACTGTAATGTCTGGTCGAGGAAGAGTAGGAGCAAGGGGCCCAGGGAGAAGAGCAGGCCCAAGGAGAGGGCAAGGTAGAGGTGTAAGAATGCGTGGTGGTGGCATTCCAAGGGCTGCAAGAACAGTAGTCAGTGATGAAATTCATGCCACTATCGTTGACCATGTAATCAACCATGGTCTTTCACTAAGAGAGGCTGGTGAAAGAGTGCAGCCCAATTTGAGGCGGTCAACAGTTGCCTCCATTATACGCATCTTTCAACAAACCAACAGGTAAGTATTGCATTTTACATGGATTGTTTCTATTCTCACTTGACATGTCAATATGGTCATACAGTAATGCATATGTTGAATTTTTTGTCTTTCTAAAGAATGCAACATCTTCCACCCTCTGGGGGAAGAGGAAAGCTCCTCAGTAATGATCAGGAGCTTGCCATTGTAGAAATGGTTACTGCAAATAATGCAATAAAACTGCGTGAAATTCAAACTAGAATTGTGGCGGACCATGAGATATTTGACAATATCGATAGAATCAGCCTCACAACCATTACGCGGACATTGTCCAAACACAGAGTGCGGATGAAGCAGCTCTACACTGTTCCCTTTGAGAGGAACAGTGAGAGGGTCAAGGAGCTACGACGACAATATGTCCAGGTATAGTGTATATTCAATCCAATGTCCAGTTCTATAAGCTTTGCACTTTGCAAGTAGGTAACCTACACAATACTAGGTTACAGTACAGTATGGTATACAGTAATAACATGACTTACATAAACTTTGTTTCAGAGAGTTATGGAATTGGAGGCCAACCATGCCCCTCATGAATTCATATACATCGATGAGGCAGGATTCAATCTGGCCAAAAGGCATCGACGTGGACGAAATGTAATTGGAAAAAGGGCCACAGTTGATGTGCCAGGACAGAGAGGGGCAAACATTACCATGTGTGCAGCAATTGCAAATGCAGGATTACTCCTTCACAGATGTCAGGTTGGACCCTATAATACAGAGCGCTTGCTTGCCTTTCTCAATGATCTCCACCAGTGCCTGGTTCCAGAGCAGGGTCAGGAGGGTGAAAACATGAGGACCTTTGTAATTACCTGGGACAATGTGGCTTTCCATCACTCGCAGGCAATAACAACATGGTTTGAAGTCCACCCAAGACTGGTAAGTCTCTTCCTTCCACCCTATTCACCTTTCCTCAACCCCATAGAGGAGTTCTTTTCTGCATGGAGGTGGAAGGTTTATGACCATCAGCCATATGACCAGATGTCCCTCCTTGAAGCCATGGATGCTGGTTCCAGGGACATCACAGTTGACGATTGCCAAGGGTGGATCCGACATACCATGCGGTTTTATCCCAGGTGCATCGACTTGGATAACATCAGATGTGATGTTGATGAAAACATGTGTCCTAACCCTGAAGATCGCAGGGATTAGATGCAAATTTTTTGCCTTTTTTTAGCCCCCCTCCCCCCCTTTTTATCTTGGCTTTTTGCTGTTGTTTTTTTGTTCAGAATGCGCTTGTGTGTTTCATGGATATTTTGTTCACTGTAAGCAATACTGTAGAACTTTCTCTGTGTTGTGATATTTTGATACCATGGTAGCATTTACAGGATATTGTTTTATTGTGATATTATACAGAAAAGAGTTACTCAATAAGGCCCATTTAATAGTTGTTTTTCTCTTTCTCTCTGACCCAAGAATTGATGTGTAAGACTCACAGGCTGGTACCCCAAGGTCGAAAACACCACAGAGACGAGACCACTTCCTTACTCCCATCCTCCCTTTTTCTTTATCTCTTAGAAAAAGGCTCGTTAAAGGCCAAGTGGTTTGTTTCAGAATTCACTAATGAAAGAACTCTGTATTCTATGTCTAGGAGTGTATTTTGCTGGGATGATCATAAATTGTAGCTGAACTGATAAACTACACAAAGGATACTTCTTTGCTCACAAGGCAGGAAGACGTTTCCTTATTTGGTCTGTACTGGTTTGAACTGAGAACTTGCTGACACACGAACCTTTTTTTCCTCTATATAAGCTGTTATGTACTAAATAAACCTTTGAGTCGATTGGGAAGGCAACCTAAAGCAGTCTCTGTTTTCTTGTTCTCCCAAGCTGCTCCCGAGCTCGTACTACAGTTTTTTCCAGTCGCTAACAAGCGTTTGTCCAAACAGTTGTCACATTTGCAAAACTCTAAACACAATTAGCACAGGATCGGTCTGTTGTGGCCATACCATTCTTACATTTCATGTCGTGTTCACCCAATATGCAGTCAGTGAACACATTTCCACAATGCTTACATTTTCTTAACAGACAAGCTATACCTCCCAACAAAACTATGGACTGTTTTTGTAGTATTTACGAATGTTAACACACAACATCCCACAATAGCAAAAACAATATTCCAAACCGTAGATACAGTATAAAAACCTCTGCTTCTGCAATGATATCAGTACAAAAACAATATCAATATCAAAAATATATATCAGCTGATAATAAACAAACAATTGAATAATTGACACACAGCTGATTTATGTTGGGTAAATTGGGCCAACGACAGCTTCTTCCATTCTGGCTTAGACTCAGTGGGGTTTATAAGGCAAGACCTTGAGGAGTGATGTTTTTGGAAACAAAAAAAAGACAAACACTGTAATGTCTGGTCGAGGAAGAGTAAGAGCAAGGGGCCCAGGGAGAAGAGCAGGCCCAAGGAGAGGGCAAGGTAGAGGTGTAAGAATGCGTGGTGGTGGCATTCCAAGGGCTGCAAGAACAGTAGTCAGTGATGAAATTCGTGCCACTATCATTGACCATGTAATCAACCATGGTCTTTCACTAAGAGAGGCTGGTGAAAGAGTGCAGCCCAATTTGAGGCGGTCAACGGTTGCCTCCATTATACGCATCTTTCAACAAACCAACAGGTAAGTATTGCATTTTACATGGATTGTTTCTATTCTCACTTGACATGTCAATATGGTCATACAGTAATGCATATGTTGAATTTTTTGTCTTTCTAAAGAATGCAATGTCTTCCACCCTCTGGGGGAAGAGGAAAGCTCCTCAGTAATGACAGGAGCTTGCCATTGTAGAAATGGTTACTGCAAATAATGCAATAAAACTGCGTGAAATTCAAACTAGAATTGTGGCGGACCATGAGATATTTGACAATATCGATAGAATCAGCCTCACAACCATTACGCGGACATTGTCCAAACACAGAGTGCGGATGAAGCAGCTCTACGCTGTTCCCTTTGAGAGGAACAGTGAGAGGGTCAAGGAGCTACGACGACAATATGTCCAGGTATAGTGTATATTCAATCCAATGTCCAGTTCTATAAGCTTTGCACTTTGCAAGTAGGTAACCTACACAATACTAGGTTACAGTACAGTATGGTATACAGTAATAACATGACTTACATAAACTTTGTTTCAGAGAGTTATGGAATTGGAGGCCAACCAGGCCCCTCATGAATTCATATACATCGATGAGGCAGGATTCAATCTGGCCAAAAGGCGTCGACGTGGACGAAATGTAATTGGAAAAAGGGCCACAGTTGATGTGCCAGGACAGAGAGGGGCAAACATTACCATGTGTGCAGCAATTGCAAATGCAGGATTACTCCTTCACAGATGTCAGGTTGGACCCTATAATACAGAGCGCTTGCTTGCCTTTCTCAATGATCTCCACCAGCGCCTGGTTCCAGAGCAAGGTCAGGAGGGTGAAAACATGAGGACCTTTGTAATTACCTGGGACAATGTGGCTTTCCATCACTCGCAAGCAATAACAACATGGTTTGAAGTCCACCCAAGACTGGTAAGTCTCTTCCTTCCACCCTATTCACCTTTCCTCAACCCCATAGAGGAGTTCTTTTCTGCATGGAGGTGGAAGGTTTATGACCATCAGCCACATGACCAGATGTCCCTCCTCGAAGCCATGGATGCTGGCTCCAGGGACATCACAGTTGACGATTGCCAAGGGTGGATCCGACATACCAGGCGGTTCTATCCCAGGTGCATCGACTTGGATAACATCAGATGTGATGTTGATGAAAAAATGTGGCCTAACCCTGAAGATCGCAGGGATTAGATGCAAAGTTTTTGCCTTTTTTTAGCCCCCCTCCCCCCCTTTTGATCTTGGCTTTTTGCTGTTGTTTTTTTGTTCAGAATGCTCTTGTGTGTTTCATGGATATTTTGTTCACTGTAAGCAATACTGTAAAACTTTCTCTGTCCTATCATACTGTGTTTCTACTGTACCTCCTGTAGTAAACAGTAAAGAAACATAAACTTGTTTGCTTTTTACTGGAATGCTTTTGAATGTGAACATTACTGTACATGTGGACATACAGTTACCAACCAAGACATTTCTGGTGTCAAAATGGTGGATTGCATGTTTCGCATGCAAATACCTGTAAAACTGAAACATAAAAGTCTATGCAGTTTTTGTAATGTCAATAATAGCCAGTATTTTGAAACCTGGTGTACTTTGATTGACTGCATGTACCTTGTGAAGTGAAAACAAGTGTTATTCTTTGACAGACTAATTTCATTTTGAGTCAGATTTATAGTGTTTTTGTACAGTTAGTGTGTGCAGAGAAAGATGTGTTCTATTTTGAAATGAAGAGTTAGTATATATTTAACAAAATGTATTTTTGAGAAGAAAATTATCCATTTGGCCAATTGTGTTTTGTAGGTGTGAGTCTGTGTTAAGAGTTTAGAAAAAGTATCTGAAGTATGGGTAGGCGCTTGTTAGCGATTGTAAAAAACTGTAACACGCTGAATGGCATACCTGAGTGTTACTTTAAATAATTAGGAATCTTAGAAGGAAAGGACAGAACTCTGCTTATCGCTCGTGCCTTGGAGGGAAAACCGGGATGGACATTTTTTTTCCTTCACTCTGTCCTATCATACCGTGTTTCTACTGTACCTCCTGTAGTAAACAGTAAAGAAACAGAAACTTGTTTGCTTTTTACTGGAATGCTTTTGAATGTGAACATTACTGTACATGTGGACATACAGTTACCAGCCAAGACATTTCTGGTGTCAAAATGGTGGATTGCATGTTTCGCATGCAAATACCTGTAAAACTGAATCATAAAGGTCTATGCAGTTTGTGTAATGTCAATAATAGCCAGTATTTTGAAACCTGGTGTACTTTGATTGACTGCATGTACCTTGTGAAGTGAAAACAAGTGTTATTCTTTGACAGACTAATTTCATTTTGAGTCAGATTTATAGTGTTTTTGTACAGTTAGTGTGTGCAGAGAAAGATGTGTTCTATTTTGAAATGAAGAGGTAGTATATATTTAACAAAATGTATTTTTGAGAAGAAAATTATCCATTTGGCCAATTGTGTTTTGTAGGTGTGAGTCTGTGTTAAGAGTTTAGAAAAAGTATCTGAAGTATGGGTAGGCGCTTGTTAGCGATTGAAAAAAACTGTAACAGGATGATTAGACTGATTTTATTCCTAAACACAGGTTTGGAGGCCCGGAGCAAATATACCCTAGAGGAGAATTGCTGAGAGTTTTAGAGAAATAACGTGACAAAGCTTTTCCTGTCATTTTTATAAGGGGTGGTGAAGTATTTTCAGTATTTTCAGTTTTAGTAGCTGGCTTTAGCGTATTTGACACATGAGATGTGTCAAGAAGGGGTGATTTTGGGTTTAATTTGAAATAAGGGGCTTTATCAAGGGAGCTTGATAATTTAGCTATGATAAAACTTACTCATAAGTAATTGCTTTTATGCTTAAACTTAATTGATTAAAATGTTTGTTTTCTTTTTGATCTTTTAGTAGAATAAGCGGTTATGATGATTTTCTTCTAATCTATTGTGAAAGGTGTCAGGGTGTAAAAGGTCAATGAAGATGCTTGCAGAAACAGATAACATGTATTGTGACTTGTAGGTCAGAGTTAAGGCGCATTCTGCTTGGAAACTTTCACACTTGCAGAAGCAAGAGTTTTGTGTACAGGATGTTGATAATCAGATAAGAGAGAAGAGAGCGAGCAACAGGAAGCACATGGAGGGGCGTGAAAGCGGAGCTTTAAGTGTGTTTTAAGGTGTTAAAAGGTTGATTACTGAGATGAGTAACATTGAAGAATATATATAAATAAAAGTCAAAAACCTGGTTCAGCATGACTAACTGAATTGATATATTGTAGGGAGTACCTTGAGGGCCGATGGATAGACCCTAATACGCTTATACACTTAATTAGGTTAATCCTTTTGATTAGAGAGTCCCCAAAATGATAGGTTGAACCAAGATTGAATAATTAAGAGAACAATTGATGAACATAATAAGTTAGGGAGGCGTAGTAGGGAAACGTGTTTGTTTCCTTTGCAGGAGATTTTGGGACCACAGAGAGATTCCAGGGAGCACCGGACCGAACAGAACCACCAGAGAGGGGCACCCATAAGAAACACAGAGCTCCACAGTTGAATAAAATTTGTTGTTTAGGAGATTAAAAGCTTGTTAAGGTTAAATGTGAGCATAAAAGTAATGAAGAGGAATGAGAGCGACTTTAGGAATACAGGGTGGGCCATTTATATGGATACACAGTAATAACATGGGAATGGTTGGTGATATTAAAGTCCTGTTTGTGGCACATTAGTATATGTGAGGAGGCAAACTCCTCAAGATGGATGGTGACCATGGTGGCCATTTAGAAGTCGGCCATCTTGGATACAACTTGTTTTTTTCCATAGGAAGAGGGCCATGTGACACATCAAACTTATTGGTAATGTCACAAGAACAACAATGGTGTGCTTGGTTTCAACGTAACTTTATTCTTTCATGAGTTATTTACAAGTTTCTCTTTGTTCACAGCCATTGACATGTCGAAGAGGTTAACACGTGAAGAGCGGATCGAAATTGTGTTGATATCTGGTAAACACAGTAACCGGGTCATTGCAGCAGATTTCAATGCAATGCAAGAAAACTGTCACTAATGAAGAAACATCAGTGGCTGCCCTAGCTTCATTCAGCAAGAGCCCACAGCGAAGCACTCGCCGCATGTCACTGGAGAGGGGCATTAGGCGAACATCCTTTGGCGGATATTAGCTACTCACAAATGGCACCCTTACAAATTTCAGCTACTGCAGCATCTTAACGAGGATGACCCAGATCGGCGCACAGAATTTGCAGAATGGGCAAAACAAAAACTGGAACAGGACCCTCAGTTCACGCAGAAGATTTTGTTCAGTGATGAGGCAACTTTTATGTGAATGGTGAAGTTAACAAACAAAATCAGCGCTATTGGTCTGACACTAACCCACATTGGATGAATCCCTCCATGACTGTTGGAACAACAAAAGTGATAGTTTGGTGTGGTATATGGGGCACAACGATAGTGGGTCCATCCTTCATCAATGGAAACCTCAAGGCCACTGGATATTTGAAATTGCTACATGATGATGTGTTTCCCTCTTTATGCACTGAAGCTGGCACGTTCCCTGAGTTCAAGATGTGGTGGTGCACCATCTTGCTGGAAGCAAGATGGTGCACCACCACATTATGGGTGCCAGGTCCGAGCATTCCTAGATGAACAGTTTCCTGGAAAGTGGATTGGTCATCCTGGGCCAGTTGAATGGCCCCCAAGGTCTCCCAATCTGACCCCCTTAGACTTTTATCTTTGGGGTCATCTGAAGGCAATTGTCTATGGTGTGAAGATACGAGATGTGCAGCACCTGAAACTATGGATACTGGATGCCTGTGTTGGCATTTCGCCTGCGGTGTTGCTATCAGTGTGTGAAGAGTAGGAGAAGGGGGTTGCATTGACAATCCAACACAATGGGCAGCACATTGAACACATTTTATAAGTGGTCAGAAACTTGTAAATAACTCATGAAAGAATAAAGTTACGTTGAAACCAAGCACACCATTGGTTTTCTTGTGACATTACCAATAAGTTTGGGGCAGCTGCTGCCTGTGAGTGCGCTGTTGGAGAAACGGAGCCAGCCATACTAAGGAGAGCTTAAGTTTGACCAGGTACCAAAGCAAATCATTCGTACCGTACAAATAATGTAAATATGACGGTGCATCACGAAAGATTGATATCAAACTGATCACTTGACCAATATTACGTTACTTGCTCTTCAAGTGAATCAACAAATGGCGAAATGAAAAGCCGAACAACAACAATGCTGTTTCTTTAGAGAGTCTTAGCTTACGTGTGTTTATTTCATATTTTCAGTTCTTACCCTCCCCGACTAAATCGGTTTCAGTTATGTACTGAAATATAAGAATGGACATTAGAGGGTTCTTTCAAAGAAAAAACTCTGATTGATGTTATTTTATATATTATGCTTTGCATGTTGTTCAGTATATTTCTATGCAAAACAAGAGGGATTTCAGTACACAGCAGGATAGTCACATTTGTAACCAGATATTTACATACACTTTAGGGAGAAAACATAAAACATTTTTACTGTACAACATCAATCTAGAGTAAACTTTTGTTTTAGATACATATTGAAATATATTTTGAATTAGTTAAATGTCAGAATAAAGAGAGAGAGATCTGTCTATTTTTATCACTTTCATCAAAATTAGGAGTCCATGTACACTAAGTTTATTGTTAATTAATAAGAAACTCCAGACGATTCCATTCTGAGCTGAAGAAGCTTCTGATTGGTTAGTAGAGTCCATGTGAGTAAATTGGTGGCACAGCTGTGGATGCATATAAGGCAAAACACAGAGCCTGTTTCTGTGACATGGGAACATCAAGAGATGTCAACCAAAACACCAGGAAAAGAACTGTGGAGCTCCATAAGTGTGGCTCAATTTTGAATACAATTTGGTGCCATTTGCAATTAAGAAATACAGATAATTTCTCTCTTTACTCTTAAAGTTAACACATATGTTTTTTATATTTATCAATCTAAGAAAAATAAACATTTAGTCTGATTTGATGTTACAATTTAAAAAAGTGTTTGTGTTTTTATCTGAAGAGTTTGTAAATATCTGTATATTTGATGATTGTCAGCACAAAGAGAGAGAGAGAGGAAGAGGGGAACAGAGAGGGAGAGAGAGGAGAATGAGGACAGAACAGAGATGAACAAGAGCAGGTGAGACACACATGTTAGTCAAATGGTTGTTTACCAAAAGTATCACCGTATCATAGGTCCTCATGTATCTCGTACCTAGTGTTTCTTTTTAGGTTTGTTATTTTTCAAATTCTACATTTATTAAGTTATGCAGGCTTGTTTGCAGAACAAGGCTGAATAATTATATAAACATTTCTCAATCTAAATAGTGGACTTTGGTAGAATTAAAAAATAAGTGTAGTGCAGGTCTGTGATGATTTTTAGTGCTAGTATCATCTAGCTCTGATTCTGGTTCTGTCTTGGTTAAGTCCTCAGTAGTCCTGATTTTGAACTGTTGTAGTCCTGTTTTAATTCCGGATCAGTTCTGGGTCTGGTTGAATTGGGGTTTAGTCCTCGTGTCTTGATACAGCCCCGACTTTGTTCTGCCTCGCTGCTTAATTAAAAAACTAGTTTAAGGTGTCCTGCACATGTGATATATATTTTTTAGTGATGTGCGGATCGATCCTGAAATATCGATTCCTCCGATACCAGTCATTTATGTTCTAGAATCGAATCTCACATTAAAATATCGATATTTTAGTAATTTATGGTAAATTTGTAGTTTATCATTAACAGGAACACAGTGGAAAGAAACTATAACATTCAGATTGCCTACATTCAAAGGAACTACTTCCTCTTCCGCCTTTCATAGTCATGTGTGAAATACGGCTGTATAAAAGTCTCGCAGCCCCTTGGCGTGCACACTCACAACAATGGCTGAGCGTAATTGGAGTCATATGCGGACGTATTTTACCTCCACAAACAGCTGAGACGTGGTTTGCAATACATGTGGCAAAAAAGTGAGGTGTTGTGGCCATACTTGCCAACCTTGAGACCTCAGAATCAGGGAGACATTCAAAATACATTTTACAGGGTTTATTTATCGGGTAAAATACGTTAAATGTCACAGTTATTATTGGCCGGCCCGGAAACAGCGGGGGTGTCCAAATTCAAAGGCTGCTTCCACCTGAGGACCCGGCCTTCGCGGTCTAAAGAAAGCCGGGTAGTACCTCACGAGCTCCCTCGGTGGAGTGAAACTCTGCCGTCTGCTCCTTGCTATCTAAAATATAACCCGGGTGCTGACGTAAACTCTCGACCGTCTCACACTTTGTTTAATTCGTTTTCTGTTTGACGTTTATTCAGCTGTGTGAAAACCCCGGAGGAACCCTCCCGAGGGATTAATAAAGTTAAATTTAATTTAATCTAATCTAATAACTTTAATCTCAGCCAAACCGATTTACTCACAAACAAATAAAACACTGAAAAAGCCAAACAATAACATTTTGAAGTTATCAAAGTGACTTATATATCATGTTTAACCTGAGTAGTGAAAGACCGCGGGGGTTTGAAAATGATGTGTTGGTCGGCTCAGATATTTGAAGTTTACACAGCTACATTCTCACCTGAAAATATGTTAAAAGTTTTTTTGCGACCCAGAAAGAGAAATAAGAGTAATATTAAAACTAAGTAGCTGCCGCCATTGGTGGAAACTGGAATTGGCTGGGCCGCGCTATGAATTCTGCAACATGGTTTTTCAATTTTGTTGTCCGGGTGGAAAATCGGGAGAAATTCGGCAGAATGGTGGCTCCGGGAGATTTTCAGCAGGGTTGGCATGTATGGTTGTGGCAACATCACTAACCTTGTCAAACACCTCAGAGTAAATCATATCACAGAATATGACGAGCGTATGTTGAGGCGAACTGAAGAGGAGGAGAGGGACAGGTGCTGCTAGGGCGAGACAGACGTCTCTCACAGAGTCCTTTAGTGCTGCAGGCAGGCAAGGTGTTCAAATAGTGCACAACTTCAGTTTTTTTATTTCTATGTGATGAACTCTGCATTATTAAGTGATAAGAACAAGTAATCTTATGTCCTGTAATCATTATGACGCTATAATTTGAGATACAATAAATAAAATAAGTTTTTGTACAAAGTATCGGTATCGGATCAGTATCGTCGATACCACCCTGAATATTACTTGGTATCAGATCGGAAAGGAAATCAGTGGTATCGCACATCACTAATATTTTTCCCTATATGAAGTCATTCTTTTTTGAACAAAACTCAAAACAGAGCCTATTAATCTTTCAGTCATTTCTACCCCCCCCCCCCCCCCAAAAAAAAAATAAATAAATAAAAAATCCCACATGCATACTACCCTTTTGGGCTAAGCCCCGGGTGTTTCAAATGTCTGGCTCCGCCTCTGCCTGGGGTTGTGTGTTTTGTCTTCAGGTCTCCATATCCGGATATGTAAAATAAAGATAATTTTTAAAGTAAAAGGACCATTTTGAGCCGTGTCTTTCTTGGCCCTAAAGAATCCAAAAGAACCGGAATTTAATACTCATCAGCGATCGTGGACTTCAAAGGAGGCGGTTTTGTTAAATAGTCTATCAGTACACATATGTACTGGTTTCCATTTAAAGTCATTTTGAATTTCCTAATCAAATCCATTCCAATTAGCTCAAATGGCTGGGTTACCTTTCAAACACATATAGCTTTAACCAATTCCTTTTTAGCAATAGAAACTGTTTTTATTATGTCAAGAAAAAGCTACAGAAAGAATACACCTACAGTGTCTACCTGTACTTGTGTGTACTCCAGCTCCTTTTTAATTATGACGCTGCTGGCCTGGCATGCCACACACTGAGTCACCTGAAAGCAGGTGTGTCCAACTCCAGTCCTTGAGGGCTTCTGTCCTGCAGCTTTTAGATGCATGCCTACTCCAACACAGCTGAATCAAATGGTTGAATTACCTCTTCAGCATGCCATCAAGTTTGAAAAGGCCTGGTAACAAGTCGCTCATTTCATTCAGGTGTGTCGGAACAATAATGAATCTAAAAGCTGCAGGACAGTAGCTCCCGATGGCTGGAGTTGGACACCCCTGCCTCAAAGGATAGAAAAGTAAACGAACCAAAAGTCTTTTTAATTATTTTAATCCTGTAGACCTCATATACATTTCATATAAGAAAAAAATTAAAAGAAATTTGTAAGACATCAATAGCTAACCAGTACACTTCATACCATAACATTTTAGACTTCAAGAATCACATATTGTAGTTCATTATGAAGTACACAGTATAGTTATTAGCCAATGCCCACATAATCTTAGAATACTACAGTAAAAAACCCCAGCATTTTTCTGTTTATTTGAAAGTGAAAACGTGAGCGTGGGAGCAGCTGTTATGTTGCTGACGCTTGTATTTGTAGCACTGCTCAATGAACAACACCCGTAAATGTGATGTCATGATATGAAATGGCTTTTTTCTGTTTCTACTATTTCAGCTTTTTACAAAATATGTTTCTCTTTGTAGAAACATGAAAAGAAACAAAGCTTATCTTGTTGGTGTCACTAACAAAATCCCCAATTTAATTGTTCTAACCTAATTAAGTTAAAAACCACTGTAGACTTTTCACACTTATCCAGAACTATTTACAACATCATCACCTCTGGTAATGGTCATGATGGTGGTGACGCTGGTCACTTGGCAATAAGAAAAGACACCATACATGTTTTAGGACATACACTCAACAAAAATATAAACGCAACACCTTTGTTACTGCTCCCATTCCCCATGGGATGGACGTAGAGACCTAAAATTCATTCCAGATACACAATATAACCATCCCTCCCAAACAGTGGTCACAAATCAGTCCAAATGTGTGGTAGTGGGCACATCTGCCATATTGAGATAATCCATCCCACCTCACAGGTGTGCCACATCAGGATGCTGATCTGACATCATGAGTAGTGCACAGGTGTACCTCAGACTGCCCACAACAAAAGGCCACCCTGGAATGTGCAGTTTTGTCTCACAGCAAAATGCCACAGATGCCACAAGCAATGAGGGAGCGTGCAATTGGCATGCTGACAGCAGGAATGTCAACCAGATCTGTCGCCCGTGCATTGAATGTTCATTCCTCAACCATAAGCCGTCTCCACAGGCGTTTCAGAGAATATGGCAGCACATCCAACCGGCCTCACAACCGCAGACCTCGTGTAACCACACCAGCCCAGGACCTCCACATCCAGCAGGTTCACCTCCAAGATCGTCTGAGACCAGCCACCCAGACAGCTGCTGGAACAATTGGTTTGCACAACCAAACAATTTCTGCACAAACTGTCAGAAACCGTCTCAGGGACGCTCAACTGCATGCCCGTCGTCCTCATCGGGGTCTTGACGTGACTCCAGCTCGTCGCCGTAACAGACTTGTGTGGGCAAATGCTCACATCCGATGGCGTCTGGCACGTTGGAGAGGTGTGCGCTTCACGGATGAATCATGGTTCACATTGTTCAGGGCAGATGGCAGCTGAGAATGTCCCAGTTCTTGCATGGCCAGCATACTCACCGGACATGTCACCCATTGAGCATGTTCGGGATGTGCTTGACCGGCGTATACGACAGCGTGTACCAGTTCCCACGAATATCCAACAACCTCACACAGCCATTGAAGTGGAGTGGACCAACATTCCACAGGCCACAATTGACAATCTGATAGACTCCATGCGACGATGTGTTGCACTGCATGAGGCAAATGGTGGTCACACCAGATACTGACCGGTTCTGGGTCCCCAGACCCCCAATAGCGCAAAAAACTGCACATTCCAGGGTGGCCTTTTGTTGTGGGCAGTCTGAGGTACACCTGTGCACTACTCATGATGTCAGATCAGCATCCTGATGTGGCACACCTGTGAGGTGGGATGGATTATCTCAATATGGCAGATGTGCCCACTACCACACATTTGGACTGATTTGTGACCACTGTTTGGGAGGGATGGTTATATTGTGTATCTGGAATGAATTTTAGGTCTCTACGTCCATCCCATGGGGAATGGGAGCAGTAACAAAGGTGTTGCGTTTATATTTTTGTTGAGTGTATATTATATAAGTCCCAAGAGACGTAATTAGGCTAGGCCACTGCAGCGCACCACGTTGTATTGCGCTGCATTTAATGAAACTCCAATTAAAATCATGTGTCAAATACAGACAGCATAACAGTGACAGGCTAACAAGTACTCATCGACAAGTCAACAAACTCATCTTGAACCTCAAAGATCTTCACCTTTCAACCCTAAATTTTATTTTTGTGTTGTAGAAAACCCACTAGGAAAAGTTCAGTTGGTTTTACCATGGCTGGAAGTCCACTGGGCTGGTTGTCCATCGGGAACACTTCAAAGAACTTCTTCACTTATATAATGAGTCAGTTAAAGAGGCCAGATCCTCTTACTTCAATAATCTCATAAATCGTCATAAAAATAACCCAAGAATTCTATTTGATACTATCAATAGTATTGTTTCTCCTCCAACTCAGCATGCTGTGTTACTTTCTGACGAAGACTGCAGCACTTTCCTCAATTACTTTGTAAATAAGGTGATGGACTTGAGATCCAAAATCTCCTCAAGTGCCTCCCCTTATGAAGATGCCCCTTGTTGTCCCGGGTCATTTACTTCTTTTTCTCCAATCACACTCAATGACTTAATTGCAGTAATAGGTAAAATGAAATCCTCATCATGCTCCTTAGATATATTACCTCCCTCTGTCCTGTCTGGGACTCTCACCAGCATTGGTCCCACATTACTATCCATCATCAACAATTCACTGAGGCAAGGCTGTGTTCCGTCCTATTTTAAACATGCTGAGGTAACCCCTCTGTTAAAAAAACAGAATCTAGATCCTACCTCCCCTAGTAGTTATCGTCCTATTTCAAGATTGCCATTTATAAGTAAATTACTAGAAAAGATTGTAGAAAATCAGTTCAGGTCCTTACTATGCCGATTGCAGATTTTTGACCCTTTTCAGTCTGGCTTTCAAAAGCAGCACTCTACGGAGACCGCTCTCTTAAGGGTCTATAATGATCTACTAATGGCATCTGATGCAGGAAATTGTTCTGTGATCATTTTGCTAGATCTTAGCGCAGCCTTCGATACCATCGACCACAAAATCCTACTCAACAGGCTGAAGGTTCTGGCTGGTATATCTGGCACCGCCTTAGACTGGTTTTCTTCCTACTTATCAGACAGGACTTTTTCTGTTAGGACTGATAGGTTCTCCTCTAACACTGCTGCCCTAACCTGCGGGGTTCCACAGGGTTCAGTATTGGGTCCATTATTATTTTCTTTTTATATGCTTCCTTTAGCTGGCATTATTCAGTCTTTTAGTGACCTGTCTTATCATTTCTATGCCGATGACATTCAGCTGTATATGTCCTTTAAGCCTCATCAGCTGGATAATAATAATAATAATAATAATAATAATAATGGATACTTTATTGATCCCCATGGGGAAATTACTTGTTTTTCTCTGCATTTGACCCATTCACTCAGTGAAGCAGTGGGCAGCCCACTAAGCAGGCGCCCGGGGAGCAGTGTGTAGGGACGGTACCTTGCTCAGGGGTACCTCAGGGTACCCCTGAGGCTGTCCACCCTAGTCCAGGCTTTAAATCAAATCTCTGATTGGCTTTGATAGGTTCGTAGCATAAACCTATTCGTGGGAACGTTAAGGACAACTTGCTACGCAGCAAAAAGCAAGACACAAGGCACCAAAGTTCTTCGTGTTACTCATGCATGAGGGAGACCTGCCCGGAGCCAAGTGTCGTTCCACCACTTGACCTCTGTCAGACTCTCAGCCAGGTTCCCCATAGCACTCCTTTTATTGTGGTTACATGAATATGCATAGGGTCATTAACATATAGCATCTTACATAGGTATACATGTGAACAAAGAATACTGTGTGTGTGTGTGTGTGTGTGTGTGTGGGGTCAGAGTGTGACCCCATAAACAACTTCCTTAACCTGCTGGTCTGGAAAATCCAACAGTTCATCTAAACAAAAAGCACTTAGACTAGAACAGACGTAGCTACGTTAATCCTACCATAAAACAATGAAGACAAGTTACGACCTCTCCCGTGCTCCCAGGATGTGGGTGTGCATTCTAGTGTGGAATACACACCAAGCCTTTGCAGCCTGCTAAAGATCACACAACCTATCACTACACAATTGATTATACACCTCTAAGCATATATGGTTAAATATTTCCTAATACAAATGACAATAATAAAATCTAAACCCATCAGGCTTTCTAACAATTACCTTGTTTTAAACATGAACAAGACAGAGACCATGATCATAGCTCCTCCTGATCTATATTCTAAAATCAGTCAAGTTGTTGCCCCTTTCTGTTCTTCTGCTAAGCCAAATATTCGAAATCTTGGAGTAATATTTGACTCTTCTTTGGGCCTTGACTCACACGTAAAGTCTCTGTCTCGTTCCTGTTTCTTTCATTTAAGGAATATTTCTAAACTGCGACATATGGTCTCCTTAGCTGAACTGGAAAAAATTGTCCATGCATTTGTGTCATCGCGTTTAGATTATTGTAATTCCCTGTTTACCAGCTTGGATAAATCATTTCTTTCTCGCCTCCAAGCTATACAAAACGCAGCAGCCAGACTACTAACTCGCTCTAGCAAGCAGCTCACATCACTCCTATTTTATGTTCTTTACATTGGCTCCCAATAGATTTTAGAATTCGTTTTAAAATTGTTGTTTTAACGTACAAAGCACTAAATGGCCAAGCCCCAGATTATTTATCCAAGCTTCTCACTAAATACACTACTGCTCGCCGTCTCCGCTCACAGACTCAGAGTTTGTTGGTTGATCCCAGAACACGTCTGAAGACGAAAGGGGACAGAGCCTTTCAGTCTGTGGCACCAAGGCTGTGGAACAGTCTACCTCTACAACTACGTTTGGTTGACTCTGTGGAATCCTTTAAAAAAAACAGTTAAAAACTTTACTGTTTAAACAAGCTTTCTGTTGACCAATGTTTTTTTTACATTTTTATATTTTTAATTTACATTTAAACTCTATATTGTGAATATTGTGCATTTTGCTATTTATCGTACTGTTTATTTTAATCTCTGTGTGCAGCGCTTTGTGACTACCTGACTATGAAAAGTGCTTAATAAATAAACTTTACTTACTTACTTACTTACTTTTATAAGACACAATATGCACATACAGAGTGGGATCCATTACTCTGTAACTCTTTACTTACGCAGTGCTAATCGAAAGACTTTGGGCCTATCAGTTGAGCTGTAAACCAAACAACAGGATGCAGGCTGAAAGTAACTACACAATACAATTTTATTTAGTTCAAATGGTTTGTGTGCAAGACACAAGAACGGAAAACATTGAAAGTTACAAATGTATTGTGCATGAAACGGGAACTCACAGTGATAAAGCCGATGCGGCTGTGTTAGTTAATTTGTTACAATGTGTTAATCTAGTCCTTACTAATGGCACAGATGACATAGTCTGTGTTTATTTGCTGGTTTGTTAGTAGCGGTTCCTGAAAAGTAAATCTACCACACATCTGTTTGACCTCACCAGTTAATTTGCAACACTGTTACTGGGGGCTTTGGGGCTCTCATAGTTAATAAATGATCATGATAATAGAATCACAATCACTGGATTCTTAGCAATTGCCATTCCGAGAAGTTCCATTTGTTTGTCAGTATGTCTGTTCATAAGTCTAGCATCCACACTTTTCAAGATGTTCAAATTTTGCCTGATCATGTGACCAATAACAGCTGGAGCTAATAATTTTGGTGGCAATAGGGTAAAGGTCACATCAAATTGGACAATCAGTAAAGACTTTATATTACCCATGGATCGTCCTCAGACTTCACAACATACCAGGCCTTGGAAAGAAAGAAAAAAAGGGAGCACAGAGATAGGTTAGCTAAGCATTTACCTTGACCTTAATTGTTAGTTCCCAAGGTCAGAGTTGACATTGAAAAAAAATTCACGAAATCATATCTAGTATATTTTATCATATGAAAGGGCAAAGAGACAGCTGTACAACACACTTTTTGTTTTTGTCAATACAATGGCCTAAAACTTCATAATGATGCCATAAAGTTTTGTAAAATCACACTACATAAATATATCATAAAATGTCAAGTTTTCAGATTTCAGCTAATTCTTCTCCAATCGTATAGGTAAAGATAATAAAATAGACCATTTTAGTATGCAATGCTTCAAGGTCGTAGGTTAAAAATCAGAGATCAGTGTGTTGTTATACAAGCAGGCTGATGTCAGCATATTGTAATAAAAGCATGCTGACATCTGCTGAATTCACAACCACATAGTGATGGGATTTCCAGCTCTTTTTAGAGAACCGGCTCTTTCGGCTTGGCTCACTAAAAAGAGCTGGCAAATTCTGTGTCTGCATTGGGTCCTTATTAATCACAGTGTTCATGTTCTAAAACAAGGCTTTGACAGTAACTTACCGAGGCTCCCTGTGCTCTGTGGTTGTAGTGATGTTTCGGTCGCGAACGAAATGGCTCTTAGAGCCGGATCTTTGACGTAAACGATGCGAGCCCGCTCCTTATCGCGAGCCGTGGGTTTTTTTTTCTTTCTCTCACCCCCTCTCTCTCGCACTTTTTTTCCGCTTCACTCCGCATGAGAGCCTTGTGTTTTGCGCTGGGAAGAGGGCGGTAGTTACACTCGCAGTAGCACAGGAACAGAGGGAGAGAGAGAGAGAGAGAGCCAGGGACAACAACGTCATATTAGAAAGGTATAGTAATCATCCACAACTATTTTCAGTTGCGGATGATAAAGGATTCAGAAAGTTTATTCATGCAGGACCATATGACAGAGAATGTGCATCTTCTTTTTGTTTTCATATTGTAATTTATACTTAATTGTGTTGTGGTTTGCAGTGTTTTGTGTTGTTTCACTTTAAATTTGTTTAAAAGGAAAAAGCTGAAAATTTAATTAGTTAAAAGTTGAACTGTGAATAGTTGGTTTTTGTATTATATGATGTATTTATTTTTATGTGGAGTGAATGAATAAAAGTATATTTATGGCGGCCCCTACAGACAAAGCATGTACAAACTTCAAAACACATATGAACTCTGAAGCACGTACAAACCCTGAAGCACGTGAAAACTCCAAAACACGTAAAAACTCCAAAGCATGTACAAAACACAACAGAAGTGCTCCAGGATGCTAGGGGGCAGTGTTGAGCTTTTGTTACCCAGTGGCTACACAAGCCAGCAAGAACCAACGACCAGATTTGGTGTGTGGTAGTAACAGGTAAATGAACATTTTTTTTAAATTATTTGAATATATATGAGTGCTTGTGTATAAATACACAAACCATACACATATGCTTTCAATTGTGTAATTTAAGTGATCTAGGTAGCTCTGTTTTGGAAGTTCAATTAACGCTAGAAATGTGTTTTGGAGTTTGTACGTGCTTTGTCTCTAGGGGCCACCATAAATATTTACATATAAACATATATAAATAAAACCACTTTTTTTTACATTACTAATTCCTTTTGTGCATAATTTTATATTGCTGTTAATAATAAATTAATTAAAGCAACAAAAAAACCTGAAGAGCCGGTTCAGAGCCGAAAGAGCCAGCTCTTTTTTGTGAGCCAAGCCGAGAGAGCCGGTTCTCTACAAAGAGCTGGAAATCCCATCACTATGTGGTTGTGAATTCAGCAGATGTCAGCATGCTTTTATTACAATATGCTGACATCAGCCTGCTTGTATAACAACACACTGATCTCTGATTTTTAACCTACGACCTTGAAGCATTGCATACTAAAATGGTCTATTTTATTATCTTTACCTATACGATTGGAGAAGAATTAGCTGAAATCTGAAAACTTGACATTTTATGATATATTTATGTAGTGTGATTTTACAAAACTTTATGGCATCATTATGAAGTTTTAGGCCATTGTATTGACAAAAACAAAAAGTGTGTTGTACAGCTGTCTCTTTGCCCTTTCATATGATAAAATATACTAGATATGATTTCATGAATTTTTTTTCAATGTCAACTCTGACCTTGGGAACTAACAATTAAGGTCAAGGTAAATGCTTAGCTAACCTATCTCTGTGCTCCCTTTTTTTTCTTTCTTTCCAAGGCCTGGTATGTTGTGAAGTCTGAGGACGATCCATGGGTAATATAAAGTCTTTACTGATTGTCCAATTTGATGTGACCTTTACCCTATTGCCACCAAAATTATTAGCTCCAGCTGTTATTGGTCACATGATCAGGCAAAATTTGAACATCTTGAAAAGTGTGGATGCTAGACTTATGAACAGACATACTGACAAACAAACAAATGGAACTGTTTATATACACTTTCTTCTCGGAATGACAATTGCTAAGAATTCAGTGATTGTGATTCTATTATCATTATCATTTATTAACCAGGAGGGCCCCAAAGCCTTCGACAGCCCATCATTACTTTAAAAACAGCTAAGGCTGGCTGTTTTGAAGAATCTAAAATATAAAACATGTTTTGAGTTATTTCACACTTTCTTGTTTACTACATAATTCCATGTGTGTTTATTCATATTTCTGATGCCTTCAGTGAAAATAAAAGAAGAACCGATAAATGAGGCGTGTCCAAACCTTTAAATGGTATCTTCATTATAAAGTCAACCAAGATGGCGGCGCGCACAGACGCAGCGGCCCGGAGCTCCTACACTTTTGCACTTTTGGTGGTACTGTGTATTATTTCACACAGTCTGGGGTTACTTCAATACAACAGAGATGATCTACTACAACTAAGCCGTGGAGATCTTCAACTAACATCCGAGTATCTCATCCCCCCGGAGATCGTTAAGCAACCCCCGGGGCTACCCGCAACAGCAAGCCGCAGGAGGAGACGTTGCGAGCGGAGGCAGAAGAGAGGCAAGCGGGGAGGCCTGTGGGCACGGCTAAAGACTAGTCCGTTTAAACCACCACTCCCGATCATATTCCTCTCCAACGCCCGTTCAATCCGTTACAAACTGGATGAAATACGACTGCAGATCGCCACTCGACGGACTTTTAATAACTGTTCGTGCATGATTTTCACTGAAACCTGACTGGACAGCGCCATTCCCGATGCGGCTATCGATCTAGCAGGCCGCACCGCCTATCGAGCCGACAGGTCTGCGGACTCGGGTAAGAAGACCGGCGGGGGGCTGTGCATCTATATTAACAACCTTTGGTGCACGAACGTCACGGTAACGGAAAAACTGTGCAGTACAGAGGTAGAACTGTTGGTGTTAAAGTGCCGTCCATTCTATCTCCCTCGGGAATTTTCTGCCGTTTACATCTGCGCTGTTTACATTCCACCAGATGCTAATGCTAAGCTAGCGTTAGCACAATTGAGCAGCAGCATCAATAACAGCCTGGTAGCACACCCGGACAGTGTCTTTATTGCGGCTGGGGATTTTAACCACGCGGACCTGAAATCTGTACTTCACAATTTCCACCGTAATGTGAAGTGTGCTACCAGAGGAGATAGAACGTTGGACCAGGTGTACACCAACATGGCGAATGCGTACAGAGCCCAGGCTTATCCCCACCTGGGTCTGTCAGACCATCTCTCCCTTCTGCTACACCCAATATACACACAAAAGATCAAGAGCACTGGGATTACAACCAAAACCGTGAGAACATGGCCGCAGGATGCTATTCCGATGCTTCAGGACTGTTTCCACTGCACAGACTGGGATGTATTCAAGGTGCAGGACACTGACAATCGTGTCGCATTGGACAGTTACACCTCCACTGTCTTGGACTACATCTGTTTCTGTGTGGACAATGTAACAACTTGGAAACGATTCCGTGTGTTCCCTAATAATCCACCCTGGATGACACACGGAGTTCAACAACTTATTCGAACAAGGAACAACGCTTTCAAATCCGGGGACCAGGAGGCATACAGTGCTGCCAGGGCCAACCTGAGAAGAGGCATCAAGACTGCCAAGCAGCAGCACAGGAGGCGTATCGAGGCCAGGTTTGAGAACAACACAAACCCAAGGCAGGTCTGGGAGGGCATCAGGGCTATCACGGACTACAAAAGAAGAACACCATCACCCTCAGCCGACAGTTCTACTCTGGCTGAGGATCTAAATCTCTTTTATGCCCGTTTTGACAGGGAGAACACCGACCCTGTCCTGTCCCCTCTCCCCTCAACCGACCCTGCTCCGGTCCTGAGCACTCATGAGCTGAGGCGTGTGTTCCGGAGCATTAACACCAGGAAGGCGGCCGGGCCGGATGGAGTGCTGGGCCGGGTGCTAAAAGACTGTGCTGCGGACCTGGCGGACGTCTTCACCTCTATATATAACACCTCGTTGTCCTGTTCACTGGTACCATCCTGTTTCAAAGCAGCAACCATCGTTCCCATCCCAAAACAGTCAAATGTCACATGTCTGAACGATTTCAGACCTGTGGCACTCACCCCCATTCCCGCCAAATGCCTGGAGAGACTGGTCATTAAACACATCAGAGCTGCTTTTCCACCATCCCTGGACTCGCACCAGTTTGCATACAGGGAGAACCGGTCAACCGAGGATGCGATCGCCACAGTGCTGCACACATTACTGAAGCACTTGGAACACAGGAACACCTATGCACGGCTCCTCTTTGTAGACTACAGCTCGGCTTTTAATACCATCCGGCCATACAAACTCCGTCCCAAACTCCACCAACTGGGACTTAACTCCTCTCTGTGCAACTGGATTGTGGACTTCCTCACTAACCGTAGACAGAGTGTCAGAGTGGGTAAGAACACCTCTTCCACCCTTGTGGTCAACACCGGTGCCCCTCAGGGGTGTGTTCTGAGCCCTCTGCTATACACTCTCTTCACCCATGACTGTATTTCCTCCTGCGCGTCCAATCTCATTGTTAAGTTTGCAGATGACACTACAGTGCTCGGACTTATATCCAACAATGATGAGACAAACTATAGGACAGAGGTGCAACAACTAGAGTCATGGTGCCACGACAATAACTTGGTCTTAAACACCAAAAAGACCAAGGAGATCATTGTAGATTTCCGGAAGAGGGGTCATAACAACCATCTGCCTCTCTTCATTGGCAGTGAGGCGGTGGAGAGGGTGAGCAGTTTTAAATTCTTGGGGGTAACTGTGACCGAGGACCTGTCCTGGGGCAACCATATCACCTCAGTTGTACGGAAGGCCCAACAGCGCCTCTACTACCTGAGGAGACTGCGGAGCGCACACATTCCCAGATCTCTGATGTTGAACTTCTACAACTGTGCCATCAGCAGCGTTCTGACGTATGGATTTCTAGTGTGGTTCCCCAGCTGCACCAAGGCCGATCAGCAAGCACTCCAGCGGGTGGTGAAAGAAGCTGGCAGAATTATTGGAACAAGTCTGCCAGAGATCAGTAATATCTTCCCCACTCGCTGTCTGAGGAGGGTGCACAGTATCCTGCGGGACCAACATCACCCTGCGCGCCACCTTTTCCATCTGCTGCCCTCAGGGAGAAGGTACAGGTCTATACAGGCCAGAACATCCAGACTGGCCAACAGCCTGTATCCACAGGTTGTGAGGCTCCTGAACTCTCTGCCCCCCTCTCACGGACAATAACCATATCCAACTTCTTAATAGCAATGAACTGGTCTGCATTGGTGCATCATATCTTTATTCTCTTCCCCCTCCTGCCCCCCCCTCTTTCTTAAATAGATAACTATCATATCTGATATCATATCTCACAGTACAATAATATTGAATGGGTTGCATTGTTGTATTTTGTCATGTTTCTCAGGTCTTTGTCTGAATTTCTACGAACATTATTGCTAAGGATTGTCTTATTGCATTGGAGTCACACTGGGTTAAATATGTACACTTGGGTTTTAAGGGGTATTTATTATTTTCTTCTTTTTTTTGGGTTGTATGGAAGCCCCAAACACAATTTCATTGTTCTTGACAATGACAATAAATAAATAAATACTAAATACTATATATAGAATATATAATGAGAATTACAGCAAGCTGCTCATACCTGAGGCCTTGGAAAATGCCAAGCAAAGAGTCAGAGCTTTGGTCAGCCACTTGAAGAGGTACACCAGAGAAATAGAAGGCAGGAGAATAAACCAGCTGTTCTCTACAGAACCATTTTAGGTGTTCCCAGTGGCAAGGGAAAAATATGAGAACAGCACCACCAAGGCTGCATCTGTGCTCCACCCAGAGACTATTATACCACCCACGTCTGCTGATTCCAGGTTCCTTGCATTAGGTTCAGCCCTGTCTTTCCAAAGATGGTTGTCCGGTCCTGACCAGATCTCCTGCTTCTGAGACCGCATGTCCCGCTGAGCAGTCCCGGCTATTGGAGCAAGCTGAATGCGCTGCTGTGCAGCCGCAGAGCCTGAGATTCCTGAGCACACGGATCCTGAATTACTTAATCCGCCTGAATTCATGGTTCCCATGCTCCCTGAGAATGTGGCCTGGCCAGGATACACAGACAGTCCCTGAAATAATTGGCTCAGCAGAAAAAAAACAACTGCCTCTAAAGGTGTTCACTGTGAAACATAAATATTCCTTAATATGACCGGCTTGGCAACTCAAAACACAGTCTCTGTAATTGCAGGCTGGACAACGACAAACTTAGAATCTGATTTCTCAGGCTGGAAAACACAAAACTGAGACTTATGTTCATCTGGCTCAGGAACAAAACCAAAGACTTTATTAGCCCTCACTGGCTCTGAAATAACTCAGGAAGCATGAACTGAATTTGCCAGTTCAGAAACATGAATTGAAATCTTATTAGTTGGTGACTTAGGAACACAAAATTCCTTTTTGTCACAGTCTGACTCAGAAACACATCTCTTGTAATACTGTCTGGCTCTGAAACAACACCCTCACTGGCAATATTACCCAGCACTGGAACACAAAAATCACTTCTAGCTAGCTCACACTCATGTTTCAGCAGTGACAAAATGATAGTAGACAGCCCTTGGCAGTTTTGGTGATTCTAGGTATAACTGGGTGATAATTTTCGTTTTTAAAACCAGCACACACCAAAATTTACTAGTCATGAAATATGAAATTATTGGGTTTTATTTTAACAGACAAAACACACACACATATAAAAAAAGACAAATTACATTCTGTTGCCATTCCCTCCCTTTTTTATAGCGTGTACAGAAAAGCACAGAAAAGCACACAAGAAAAGCACAATAGAGCAGAGTTAGAAAGGAAGAGAAAGAAAAATAGTGGAAAATGTAACGAGGGTGTCAGTTAACCACAGGCCAGCCCGCGAACTGCCTCATCCTCTGCAAACAAAACCTGCCTGAAACACGGATTAGGATACACTCAGAAGGAGTGTGTATGTGTTTGCTGTTGGGACCTTGGTTGCTTTGTGCTGACTTGTGCTTTTGTGTGTATGATTGAAACCTTTTTTTATTCAGTTGTCTTCTCAAACGTGAAAATATTCTGGTTCTGTTCTTCCTTGATGTTTCTTTCTTGTTCCTTTTTTATACATTAATTTATCTTGAAAAAAATAAATATATAGAGTCAAACCACAGCCCTTTAGATCACATATAAATCTGAAAAAATCTTTATAACCCAAGGCTGAATTAAAAATTTTTACTAGAAACTGTTCCTGTTTAAGTTGCTCATTTATACAACTTAAACAGGAAAAGAAGGGCATTTGTGGTTTTTCGAGTTGCTGTCACTGGTTTTCCACAGGTAGCTGAAATTCTGCACAAAGGTGTAATAATGGGAAAAAATGAACACAGTTTCCAAAGGAAGCAAAGAAGTAGCATAAAAAAACAAGTGATCCCTGGGAGGGCAGTCAGCTGATGGAGTACATTTTAAAACTTGAGTTTAAAAGTAACATTTCTTCTAGACCAGTAAACAACAAAACATGCCCACCTTATATAAGGTTTTTTAAAAATCAAATCATTCACTGCATGGGAATGGAGCCCAGTATGCACCATGTGCAGATTTAAGATTGCATTTTAAGAATGCAACAAAGATTTTTCTAAGATTGTGTTTTTTAAAATATTTTTCTTGCAGTTTAACACTGCAGAATATACTTAAATATATAAATTTAAAATAATAAATTTAATAATTCTTAATAAATATAAGACATTATCTCTTTCTAAACATTGGATGAAATTCATATTTTTTGCTTGTTTTATTTTTATTTTGGCCTATAATAGCAATGTTTGAAAATCTTTACCATGACAGGTATTTTGTAATGGTGTGATGAACTGTATCGTAACACACTTAATAGGTTTTGTATTTTTAAGTCATATTTGATAGGCATAAAATCTGTATGTTCTCATGATAAGATATAAATATTTTAATTATAAAACTGCAAAATCTGCATCTGTTGCACATGATGCAGATTATTACATTCCTTTCTTTAAAATTATGAAATTATATTCCATACTGTAATTATATTTAAACTTGAATTTTACTCAATCTTACTTTTTGAGATTTGAGTTGATTATAATGCCACCTGCATGTTATTAGGAGTAATTATTTTACTGAATACATAAAGTGTGAAATTGTGAAATCTTGTTCAATAAAGATCAGTCTTATGAAATTGTTAGATCTATGCAAAATATCAAACCACAGCAATGATAATACTATATTGTAGTTTTTTTTTTAACATATATGTCATTTAAAGTTCTACAGCTGAGCCATGCTTAATATATTGAAGTTAAAAATTATTATTTAAAACACATTTGCGGAATGGAAATGGCTGTCTTCATTAAATGTCATCTAATGAGATTTATGCCTTAAATACAGGATTTTCTTTTGTGTTTAACATCAACATATCAACAATATCACAAAAACATCACATGATGGATAGTAAAAAGATATGACAGACATTTTAGAACTGTCTGTGTCTTCTGACTACCATTAACTTATAATTATGAGGTCTTTTAATTTTAGTAGTTATTTTATTGTAATGGTGTCATTTTTCGCAAAGAAAATCTTGCTTATTTTCTTTCCTTTTTTCAAAGTCCATTCATACATGTATTTGCACATGCACCAAAATGATTTTCAATTTGCAGAAGTGCATCTGTGTCACAGGACTGAAAGTTGGATCTAGACAACTATTTACAATTAACTGATATTAAGTTGGCATAAGTGGCCAAACATTTTTCTTCTTTTGGATAAGCTCACATCATTATGACCGTATCTGCCAATAATGCCTTGAGGAAATGTGTCCATCACAGCACACTTACACAGCCAAAATGGTTGTTGAGGTGTGACTTTTTCTCTCTGCCCCTGAGGACTTCTGCCAATCACACCACTGGCAAAAGACAATGGAAAATGTGTTTCTTTATTTTTATTTATTTCCATTTTCTCCAAAGAAGATAAGTGTCCACTGCCCCTAAGAATGTGTCAGTGGGATCAAGAAATGTCAAAACTAGTGCTGTCTCACATTTATACGACATTTACACACAAACACACACACACACACACACACACACACACACACACACACACACACACACACACACACACACACACACACAGCAGCAGCTCACTGGATACCTCTGGTCTTTGTCCAGGGATATTCTGACAGCACCTTGGGAACTAACTTTAGGGATCTGTGTGTGTGTGTGTGTGTGTGTGTGTGTGTGTGTGTGTGTGTGTGTGTGCACGCGCATCTTTGGATCCATTAGGAACCCATGGGAAAGATGTCAGTCTATGACAAGGGACTGGTCCATTCCCCAGAGGGGACAGCAGGGAAGGGGTAGTAATGGTGCTGACAGGTGAGCTCCACTCTGCTTTTTTCACTTTTTCTGGGCGTGTGTGTGTGTTAGATTTAATATTGTCAAGGAGGCCGATGATGTGGAGGACCGATGTTTGGGGGGTTTTACACTTATTTATAGTTAAATAAGAGAACGCTGCAAACAATAAACTTGGCTATGCTTTGATGCTATTTCTAGATTGTTATTTAGCCAAACCAGCATGATTGTGGAAGGCAGTCTGGCATCTGTGTATGCATTTATGGACCCGATCTGCTTTGTGTCAACAGCTAAGGCAACTATTGGCGGTGTCATGATGTGTGAAATATTTTCTTGGCACACACTGGGACCCTTAATAGCAATTTCTCATGGTTTGAATGCCACAGCCAGGCTGAGTAGTGAAAATCTGCATTACTATCACCATCTTCAAATGGTTGCGTTCAGCAGGACAATGCACCACTGTCATAAAGCACAGGTTGGCTAAAGTTGATTTGATGGACAACACAATGAACTTCACTGGCCTCCCCATTTACCAGTAACCAGTAGGATACCTTTACAATGTCGTAGAACAGTATAAAGAATCCTATAGAATAGAATATTAAACATTTACATGACCTAAAGAGCAATTTTAGCTGCATTGCTGCATGAGAATTTCACTAAACTGAAATAAATCCCATCTTTTTTTTGCCAGTGGTCAGTGAATTACTTTTGCTTTTCTATTTTAAATGTGCCCCAGTCTACCACCCTGGAAGGCTCCGCTGACAGATGTAATCAGTTTCTGTCTTTTTTTGTAAACAAGGTTGAGTCCATCAGGTCAGCAATAGTACCTCCTACATATAATCCATCCACGTTTAGTTCCTGTTCAGCTGCCTTATACCAGTTTGAACCTATCTCAATTACACTTCTTAACAAGATGGTTAGGCAAATTAAACCTTGTGGTTCTCCTGTGGATGTTATCCCTGCATGGCTATTTAAAGAGGTTTTCCCTTCAATTGGAACCTCAGTCCTTGCTATTATAAATAGCAGTATTACTTCCAGTGTGATTCCTGATGGTATAAAACATGCAACTGTAAACCCTTTACAGGGCTCTAGAGTGCGACCAATTTGGTCGCAAATGCGACCAAATTTTTCAGTGGTGCGACTAAAAATAAATATTTGGTCGCACAGGTGCGACCAACTGTTCCGGTAACAAAAAAAAAATCTCTGTAACTCTCCGTGTGGTCAACAACAGACACACATTATGCCCCTATCGTGGACTAAACCAATCAGAGATAGTCAGGGGCGGGACCTCTCTGATTGGCCGTGGTCCAGTTGAAAGTGCAGGTGGAAGAGAGAGGTGAGTAGCTTGAATAAAGCGATATCAATTCATTAACGGATTCCACACAAAGACCTAAACACGGAGCGGACCCAACACATCAGAATCAGCTTCGTCTTTCTCGGCTTTCTCACCCGACGGCCTGAACACGGACACGCTGTCGGAGCTTAGCGATTCTTCGGGTCCGCGCTGTGTTTACGTCTTTTTGCGCTGATTCTGAGCTGCAGGTTTTGCCTCTCTCCAACCAAAATTCACCGAGCCTGCAGCAAAAGAAGCAGCAAACTGCGCTTCACATTTGATCAATGTCGTCATGAATTCCCTCTGACTTTTGCTGTTTTGCTTCCACCACGATAAAAATCACACTTCCTGCACAGCTCTCTCTCTCTCTGTACTTCAGGAACAGTTTCCCGTCTCAAATCTGTTTTCTGCATTATTCATTCGCTTATTACCCACCAGTCTAGCGTTGTTTACAGCGCTTTTTCTTTTTTCACTTAAATGACCTCGGACAAGAAAGCCTAATTTCTGCTGTTCAATACTGAAGAAATTTAAATTTCTTAAAATTATGCAAAATTGCAGAATATTTTTAAGGTTATCTGCTATAAAAAGCCAGACCAGGAAAATCTCCTTCATGTTTTCCTGTGTTTTATTCTCAGTTACTTTCACACAAAGGCATCTGCTGTGATTTTCACAATTCTGATGAAGTCTCATGTGTATCAGTACTGATAAATGATCAGAATTATAATATTTCTGACTGTCTGAGGCTAAATTGAATCAAATCAGGACTTTGAGAACCGGAATTGAATGGATTATAGAAATCAGTGATGATACTCAGCCCTAGTGAGCAGCCTAGGCCTGAGAGAAGTGGATGTACTGTAGCTGTGGGTAATAAGAAAAGATGAAAAGAACTATTGATAACTTTTTTGTTAAGTTAAGGCCTGATCTGTCTGAAATTCATAGCCAGTGCTCTGACACGGTGCCATCAATATTTGAATGCTGAAAAAGCACAGTGTATCCAGAAAACACATTATATGCTGCAGTAAATGCACTGCCCAAGTGTCCCCTCTCCCCACGGCCTTTCAGCAGCAGACAGCAGCAAACAGGTCGTCAGAGGAGGCCAAGATGATGATTAAGTTTTTAACATTTTCTACAATATTGACAAAGCACTTTAAGCACAAGTTTGTTAGTTAATAATTTAGAAATTAATATTGTCTGTATGGACTTCCCCCCCCCCAAAGAAAGTGCACATGTAAAACTGCGGTGTTAAGCAATGCGGTTGAAAAATTTGAGTGCGCCTAACTTTTGTGCCGGTACGCCTAAATTTTTAAAGTTAGGCGTACCGGTGCGCCCATGTCAAAAAGTTAGTCTAGAGCCCTGCTTTATTAAAAAAACCTGACCTTGACCCTTTAGTTTGCTCAAATTTTAGACCCATTTCAAAAGTTCCATTCCTCTCAAAGTTATTGGAAAAAATAGTTTTTACGCAACTGAATACGTTTTTAGATATTAATGGTATCATGGAAGTTTTTCAGTCTGGTTTTAAACATCTACACTCCTCTGAAACAGCACTTTTATGTGTTTTTAATGATATCTTTTTAGCTAGTGATTGTGGAAGTCTTGTGATCCTTGTGCTTTTAGATCTTACTGCAGCATTTGATACTGTTGACCACAATATTCTTACCTCTTCTTTGGAACACCTAGTTGGCATCAAAGGTGCAGCACTGGATTGGCTTCATTCATATTTGAGTGGCAGAATGTTTAGTGTTAAAGTTGAAAATTTTGCTCAATCCTTGGCCCTTTTCTTTTTTCATTATACCTGCTCCCTTTGAGGTCTATTTTTAGAAAACACAAAATATCCTTTCACTGCTACGCAGATGACTGACAACTTTATTTGCCTTTAGAACCAAATTGCCCAGGCTCCATCCAAATCCTTTTGAACTACCTTGAAGATGTCAAAGCTGAGATAGCTCTGAACTTTTTGAGTTTCAATGAGAGTAAAATGAAGGTGTTTGTATTTAGACCTAATAATATTTCATGCAACCCGCTTGGGAATTGTGGATGGCTAGGGTCTTATATCAAACAGCATGTGACAAATTTGGAAGTCATTATGGACACAGATTTTAAATTGGACAAACATATTAGTTCTGTGTGGCAAAAAAGTTTTTCTCAGTTGAGGCAAAGAGCAAAGCTGAAGCCAGTTTCGTCAAGACATGACATGGAGAAGGTAATACATGGCTTGACTACTGTAATGCACTTTATGTTGGAGTCAGCCAATGGTCTCTTGCACATCTTCAGCTCATTCAAAATGCTGCTGGCCGCCTCGTAAAAGTCTCGAGACCAGTCTTGGTCTCGAGACTTTTACGTGGTCTTGGTCTTGTCTTGGTCTCGACGGACCTTGGCCTTGGTCTTGTCTTGGTCTCGGATCCCTCGGTCTTGTCTTGGTCTCGCTGTCGTGGTCTTGCTGTCTCAGATCGACATAGTGGTCGGGAGATTTGGAGTCAACAGTATCCGTGACACACAACGTAACGTTCGATAATGTGTCATGCGCAAAAGCATCAGCTCTAAGAGCCGTGCTTAGAGAGTGTTTGTAGTGAATCAGAAGAGTCGACTCCCATTGAGCGAGAGCTGGCTCCTCACTTAATTTCCTTTCGCTGCTCAGCTCTCACACAGTGACTCAGCTATGCCATCGCAAAAGCACATACATATGCCTGACACCTGTAAACGAAGCAGCATCTGGCTGCAGTTTAAAGACTTTTTTGTCTCTATCTTGGTCTCGTCTCGACTATTTCTTAGTCTTGACTTGGTCTGTCTTGGTCTTGTCTTGGTCTCAATACCCTCTTGTCTTGGTATTGTCTTGGTCTTGGTTTAAGCAGTCTTGACTACAAGTCTAGCATGAACATGTAACACCTGTCCTGTCCTTTCTTCATCGGTTTCCTGTTCATGACAGAATTAATTTCAAAGTCCTAACGCTGGTTTATAAATGCCTTAATGGTCTTGCTCCCCCATACCTTTCCGAGCTACTTCAGACTTATATTCCTTCGCATACCCTTAGATCAGCTGACCAGTTGCTGTTGGTTGTCCCAAAATCTGGGCTAAAACGTAGAGGAGAACGAGCCTTTTCAATTATGGCCCCCAAACTTTGGAATACGCTGCCTTTAAATATTAGACAGGCATCTTTGTTCCATTTTTAAGTCACTTTTGAAAACACACCTTTTTTCGATAGCGTTCAGACTGGTGTGAGTTGATATGTTTATTATGTGTATTATTATGTTTTTATGTGAGTGTCAGTGGTTTTATCTTGTGTTTTACTCCTTTGTTTCTGTACAGTACTGGGCAAACTTTCTGTTTTTAAATGTGCTATATAAATAAATTGGATTTGGATTTGGATTTTGGCATCAACCTTCCACTCAACATCCAGCTTCTCCAAATTCCAGGCTATCAGCATCTACTTACAGCTGCTAACAGAGTCAATATTGTCAGGGGATCTCTGAAAATATACTGTAACAATACCAAGTCTCCCTGTCTGTCTATCTGTACGTGTGTGTGTGCATGTGTCTATATGTGTGTGCATGCCTGTATGTGTTTCTGTGGCCCCAAAACAGTGATTGATCATTAATATTTTATTTTTCTGCCTTGGTGGAGTCTCTCATGAGAAAAACACATTATTATTCACAGACATTCACCCGTCTCACATATGCATCCACACACACAAGCAGATGAACACATGTGGCCTAAACCACACTAAACCACATGGAAACATAGACTATAAATAGAGCACAAACACACACACAGTCCAATTTGCCTCCGCAATGGTTGAGTTGTTTTGGACATGCGGTCTCAAGGGAACTACTATGTCCACACTGTGTCTGTGTGTGTGTCTACGTGTGTATATGATGGCCACAACCACACAAGTATAAAGTCAGTAAACCCACATACATGGTACACACTCACCCTGTAGTGAATGCACAAGGAGCAACTTGGGGTTGCATTTTGCCCAAGGCTTCTGCAACATACAGAATTGAAGAACTGGGGATCAAGTTATCAACCTTCTTATTAGCAGGCAACACGCTCTACCCCCTGAGTTACAGCCAATAGAAGTAACTTTGTAAAGTAGCCATTACAGATAACTTTCAACCATTAATGACACTTTCAGTACAGCAAATAAATATGTACCATGTTCACTCAATCGTGGTATTGAGTAGCGATCTGCTCTTCCATGGTTCCAACAGAAATCTTCTCCCTCTTTTCTGTATAACTCTCAGATTTGTTTACCCGTCTTTGTTAATCGCCTGTGAATACAACTAAAATCTTCAGAATTGTGGGGAAAATTGAAATATACCCCCGACATAATAAGTGAAAGCCCACCTTAGGGGGGTCACATTTCGCTGCAGGGCAACTTGCATGTGACAAATAAAGGCTTTCTTGACTTGACTTGACTTGGCTTCCTGCTTCTTGCCTTTTACTTGCAGCAGCAGTCTGGGTGGGTCCTCAGAAGTGGCAGTACTTGAGAAGTGGGAGTGGCTAAAGGCACAAAGATTCCTCCTTCAGTCTCTTTCAGTGGGCAGCTTTCATTTCCTCAGAATCACTTGTTAGGTTAGATTCTTAGATTATTTTTTTCTTGCATCCTTCCCTTTCTTACAATAGTGATTATCAATCCCCTACACATCCATAATCCCTTAGTGTTCAATAAACCAATTGGAACATTGAACTCTGTGTGGAATCTCATTTGTTGTTAGCCTGAGTTGTTAACTAATTGGGGATGATCCCGGATTTAAATTGGTGCATTATTTGCTTTCAATAGGTGTTCATTGTTGCTCTGTGTAATTTTTCTTTATTTTGTGGAGTCAGATATTTGTGTGCTTATGTTACTGTGTAGCACTTGTTAGCATAACCACAAAGGATTGTTGTACATTTAAAGAGCTGTATCGTTTTCACCTTAAGCGAAATTTATGGTCCCACAAATGTGTTTGCATGCACATTATTGGTCAGACAATGACCAGAAACCCATTGCAGACGTGCTCTGGTTCAGTCTTCCAGAGTCCTAATTGCATGTCACAGGAAGTGGATGATATATGCATCTGACAAATGCTAACTGGTTGACAAGTGGTAGATAAGTTTGCATCCTTCAGATTGTCCACAAGGGTTTGGGACCTAGTAGCTTTTAGTTCTTGCTGTTTTGTTCAATTAAAAATGCTTTTAGTATTTTTGCTTGCAACAATTTTTGTTTTATGTAGTCATGCTAAGTAGAGTGAAATAACTCTTTTGGATATGTTCTTTATCTTAAAAATCTAGCCTAAGTTGTCTAAAAAGGATCCAGGCACTTTTTTTTCTGTTTCTTGAAAGGTTAACTAAGAGGGAGACAAAAGCCAGACAGACCTTGCTCCTTATCGCGAGCCGTGGGTTTTTTTTTTCTTTCTCTCACCCTCTCTCTCGCACTTTTTTTCCGCTTCACTCCGCATGCGAGCCTTGTGTTTTGCGCTGGGAAGAGGGCGGTAGTTACACTCGCAGTAGCACAGGAACAGAGGGAGAGAGAGAGAAAGAGAGCCAGGGACAACAACGTCATATTAGAAAGGTATAGTAATCATCCACAACTATTTTCAGTTGCAGATGATAAAGGATTCAGAAAGTTTATTCATGCAGGTCCATATGACAGAGAATGCTCATCTTCTTTTTGTTTTCATTTTTTAATTTATATTTAATTGTGTTGTGGTTTGCAGTGTTTTGTGTTGTTTCACTTTAAATTTGTTTAAAAGGAAAAAGCTGAAAATTTAATTAGTTAAAAGTTGAACTGTGAATAGTTGGTTTTTGTATTATATGATGTATTTATTTTTATGTGGAGTGAAGGAATAAAAGTATATTTATGGCGGCCCCTACAGACAAAGCATGTACAAATTTCAAAACACATATGAACTCTGAAGCACGTACAAACCCTGAAGCACGTGAAAACTCCAAAACACGTAAAAACTCCAAAGCATGTACAAAACACAACAGAAGTGCTCCAGGATGCTAGGGGGCAGTGTTGAGCTTTTGTTACCCAGTGGCTACACAAGCCAGCAAGAACCAACGACCAGATTTGATGTGTGGTAGTAACAGGTAAATGAACATTTTTTTTTAAATTATTTGAATATATATGAGTGCTTGTGTATAAATACACAAACCATACACATATGCTTTCAATTGTGTAATTTAAGTGATCTAGGTAGCTCTGTTTTGGAAGTTCAATTAACGCTAGAAATGTGTTTTGGAGTTTGTACGTGCTTTGTCTCTAGGGGCCACCATAAATATTTATATATAAACATATATAAATAAAACCACTTGTTTTTTACATTACTAATTCCTTTTGTGCATAATTTTATATTGCTGTTAATAATAAATTAATTAAAGCAACAAAAAAACCTGAAGAGCCGGTTCGGAGCCGAAAGAGCCAGCTCTTTTTAGTGAGCCAAGCCGAGAGAGCCGGTTCTCTAAAAAGAGCTGGAAATCCCATCACTATGTGGTTGTGAATTCAGCAGATGTCAGCATGCTTTTATTACAATATGCTGACATCAGCCTGCTTGTATAACAACACACTGATCTCTGATTTTTAACCTACGACCTTGAAGCATTGCATACTAAAATGGTCTATTTTATTATCTTTACCTATACGATTGGAGAAGAATTAGCTGAAATCTGAAAACTTGACATTTTATGATATATTTATGTAGTGTGATTTTACAAAACTTTATGGCATCATTATGAAGTTTTAGGCCATTGTATTGACAAAAACAAAAAGTGTGTTGTACAGCTGTCTCTTTGCCCTTTCATATGATAAAATATACTAGATATGATTTCGTGAATTTTTTTTTCAATGTCAACTCTGACCTTGGGAACTAACAATTAAGGTCAAGGTAAATGCTTAGCTAACCTATCTCTGTGCTCCCTTTTTTTTCTTTCTTTCCAAGGCCTGGTATGTTGTGAAGTCTGAGGACGATCCATGGGTAATATAAAGTCTTTACTGATTGTCCAATTTGATGTGACCTTTACCCTATTGTCACCAAAATTATTAGCTCCAGCTGTTATTGGTCACATGATCAGGCAAAATTTGAACATCTTGAAAAGTGTGGATGCTAGACTTATGAACAGACATACTGACAAACAAACAAGTGGAACTGTTTATATACACTTTCTCCTCGGAATGACAATTGCTAAGAATCCAGTGATTGTGATTCTATTATCATTATCATTTATTAACCAGGAGGGCCCCAAAGCCTTCGACAGCCCATCATTACTTTAAAAACAGCTAAGACTGGCTGTTTTGAAGAATCTAAAATATAAAACATGTTTTGAGTTATTTCACACTTTCTTGTTTACTACATAATTCCATGTGTGTTTATTCATATTTCTGATGCCTTCAGTGAAAATAAAAGAAGAACCGATAAATGAGGCGTGTCCAAACTTATGATGAAGTCATTGGAAAAATAACTGCCCTGTGTTAAAGTCTGTAGTAAAAAGAAAAAGTTAAACAGCAAAAACAGATTTCTCTGCTTGTCCAAATGCAAAAGCTAATGATGCAGGTGCAGTAAAATGTTAGTCTAATCCGTTCCTGCCCGTCATGAATCTCCAAAGCTTCTGATGGAGATGATCCAGGATACAGGCCACATAAAAGTAAAAATATCTAGGAATATGGGTCCTTTAGAATCATTCATCTTGGCATCTGTATTGCTATTTTCCACAAAGATACGGAGCACTGTGCTACAGTACAGGGAAGGAGTGTAAATATGTTGACCTTCCTCTTCATCATCAAATTCAGGGGTGTTGGAGCCCAGCTACCATAGAGCAACAGCCAAGGTACTCCAGGTCACCAGCCTGTCACAGGACTAACCCACATCGTCGTCACGGACGTTAGAATGATTGACTTTTTAATCATTCTAACGTCCCCCCAGTTTACTTTTAAAAACTACAAGCAGTCTGAGAGAAAAATGCTCTAATGATATAGTACTACGAGGTCTTAAAGATCAGATTGGACCTGATTTTTCAAGACCTTGTATGTGAGGAAAAATGTCTTTAAACTTGATTCTGGGGACTAGTCAAAAGAAGCTAATTCAGGAGAAATGTACTCTCTCTTTCTAGTCCCTGTCAGTACTCTTGCTGCAGAATTTTGGATTAACTGAAGGCTTTTCAGGGAGTTTTTTTCTATTGAGAAGTCTTATTGAATTCTTATTTATTTATTTAAAAACTACCAGTTTATTTAATGTTATTGTGTCTTATCATATCTTTTTATTCGCTATTATGGCACCTAGTGCAGACATGAGAGTCACTGTTAGGGGAATATCTGATCATTGGAGTTCTCTCTTTAATTTTACAGGATTCATAACTGACACAATATAAATAAAATGAAAGTGAGATGAAATAAATAATATGTTTCTCAGCTGTGTTGATGGATTAAAATGATGAAAGCAGATACAGACTGTTACAAACTGCATTTTATTAATTTAAACATTTTCTGACTTTTTTTTACATAAATAAGAATAAGAAAGAAAGAAATTGCCAAAGATTTGTGGGGACACTGTGATGTTTGGGGGGGTTTCTCATTTTTTACCTTCTAATCAAAATCAAACCATTAAGCTAATGTGAGACCTAAAACCCTCCAAATGCTTCTATAAAGAAAGAAGCAGAAAGTTTTAACTTGTACACAGTGTGACTGTAAGATTTATTTACTTTGGAAATAAAGCTTTATATTCTTTCTGCTATAAAGTGAGTAATTTAAGTGTTATACAAGCAATTTTAATTACATTGGCATTTATTAACAAGTTAAAAACATACACATTAAAAAACCAGAATGCAGGTGTGTTCAGCCTCTTAGAGCATGACAGGAAGGGCTCCAACTTTCTCCCTACAACACTGAAGTGGATAAGCAAAGATGAGTGGATGGATGCAGGGGTTAAAAAACAAACAACAGTCTGGACTGTATCAGTTTTGAAAAACAAGCTACTGTGGCGATGTCCTTTCTAGACCTTGAGGTTCCCGTTAGATAACACACCACTACATTCACTGACACTTAGAATCTCACCTCCTCTACTCACTGAATACTGAACAGCCAGTATTGAGTCTATCCAGCCATTTCATTTATACAAATGTTTTTAGCCTTCTGATTTTTTTTGTCAGCTTTTTCATTTTTATCATGTAAATTTTTTATGAAAGGAAAAAATATAACTGCCATCTGTTTAACAATGCAAAACCTCCTCTAGCTCGCATTCTCATTGTCAAAACATCTGGGTTTTAATTGATTCCTGTTTTGTGGTATTCACAGTTACTCAGCTTCCTACTTAGACCACATGCATATATACTCAAAGGTGAAGTCATACTAATGTGTGCGAGCGCAGCACTGTCACACTAATTGCTGGGCTCATATACGTGATAGGGTTACAAGCAGCGTGGAGCCAATTTTTTTTCCTCAGTTAAATAAAAGCTGCAGCCTATCTGCGTCCTTCCTCTGAGGGGCGCTGCTTATTGTTTAAACATCTGTCTTCCTATTGCCCCCGAGTATTCAGCAATTTGGCAGCAAGGCTGTGTGTGAGTATGCATGTGTATACAGGCAAACTAGACGTGTGTAAATGTGGTTTGAGCAACTAAGTTTCTGAGGAAAAGAGGTTCTTGATATAACTGTTTCAAAAAGTGAAATATAGTTGCGCCTGTGCATGTGCACGAGTTGCCAAACATACATTATGCAATATGAAAGAGAAGAATTTAAGTATATCTATAAAGTGAGCTATTGGTTTTCTATCTTAATCGGAAATTTAATGACTTGACCCTTTTCTAAAAGAAAAAAACTACTTCCACATGTACACACGATTACAGTAAGCTTGCATACAACCAGTAAGTAGATGCACAATGTACGTGCTCACTCATGTTTCCTTTTTGCCTTTGTTTAAAATGCTAAAACACATCCTGGGTAGAAGCATGCTCTCCTCTGCAAAGGCTAATCATTCACAAGCCTAATTTTGCCTGATCAGTGAAGCAAAAAGGAACCCATCACTATTTTCTCCAGTAGTACCTTCTTGACAAGACATACTGCCACATGTAGGATCATAGAGATATGATGCGCTGTTTTCCCATTGTCTACTTGGTAGAAATGAAGACTTAAAAAAAAAATAATAATAATAACTGCTTTAATTTGTTTGGTTTACAAAGCTAAGAAATCTCAGTTTGTAACAGAGTTCCTCAAACTTTTCCAGAAATAGTGACCTCTAAGAACAAAAAAGTTTCTGGCTTTGGAAGTAAACAGTGACAATTATTTTTCCTGTAATGCTTTGCTTAACATAGTTACAACAGCACTGGCAATCCATGGTTTTCACATGAACTCAAAGCTACTGAACATGCCTACCTATTGATGAACAACATATACATAAATGTTTGGTGGTCAGATTCTGATGGCTCATCCCAGCTGTGAAGGGGATTAGAGCAGGACCCCCGGAGCCTAGACACTGGTGGTGGAGATGAAGCTCACTTGAATAGAGCTTGAGTGATGAGAGGTGTAGATGGGGAGGAAGTGGGTCGCACAAAGGCGTCTGCGAAGGAGAAAGACAGATGTGCAGTGAGATTTAAAGTAATGCTGATTGGCCTGGAGAAGGCCGGAAGCAGGTGATTGGACTAGACCAGTAATGACACAAACAGTTTGACAGCGTGGGAAAGTGGACGTGAAAGCTTTGATTCAGCCGACAGCATCTGGGAGCAGACAGATGTTACGCCATAGATCTTCCTTATTGAACCCATTAGATCAATTTTGTTGTTTTTCACCTCACTATTTTCCCCGTCATTCTGTCCTGTCTCTCTCCATCCTCACTAGAATTGTATTCTCTGGAAAATAACAAAAATATAATCTTATGATAATTATTATAAGAGCAGATCGGGGGATCCACAATTGATATCAGTACAGCACACTGGTTAGTTATGTGAAATTTGGACTACATCTCCACTCTTATTGTTTTGGGGTTTTTTTTGCTCTCTCCCTCTCTGCTTTTGACTTGCTGTCACTTGGATCTTGAACAAGTACAAATAAGCAGAAACTTTATAAGTCACACCAATGTCTCTGCATTATCAGAACAGTTTGAACTTTTGCTATACTTCAGTTAAAGTGTGTTTTAAATCTGCATCATCATCGTTGTGTCATGAAATTACCTCTTTATCATGTTTCTGCTGCAGCCTTATTGAAATAAGCCACACTGTTGAAGCAGCAAGACCTCTGCTAGTATACTGTAACCTGTTTTCATTCTGTCCTGTACTGTTGGCATAGACAAGTTAGGAAAATACAACATTTGAATACGATAAGCAGAAAATAATAATAAAATGCGTTATTATTACTGCTATTAATATTGTTATTTTTAGGGGTGCTCTGATGAAATTTGCTTAAACACTACCAAAAAGGGTCCAAACTCACATATGGCGTAGATTATGAGACTTACATGTGAGCACACACCTGCTAATCCAGGCTATCTGTGGCAGTTCATTTAAACTGAAAGAATGATTTACTTGACACATATACTTGGTCAATTTTACTATGACACAACATTAATGTGACAAATTAATGCTGCCTGAACTTTTTTGGTCCTGCACTGTACAGTTTTTGTCCAATTCAACAAAACGTAAGATCATTTACTTTTATTTGAACTATGAACACCTCCCACACAGCAGCATCATTCACTCATTTCGATTGAAAATACATGTAGCTGTCCTCACTAGCTTTCAGGGATTTACATAAAGCTCTGGGGCAAAATATGGATCACAAGTCCCCAAAATGTGTCGTTTCTCTTCTATCTTTATTTTTCCAGCATGGATAGATGTCCAAGTAGTCTTTGCTCGAGACAGGTGAAAAAATGTATCCTGCAATACTACCGGCTGTCTGCTATTGGCCATCATAATGGATTAATGTTTTTCCCACTGGGATCATACAGTTCATTTCTTGCGTACATTTGTAGGGTTGTATACTGATGAAACTATTTGTCTCACACTGGTGCCACAGTTTCTGACATGGGGGCTGGCTGGAGGGAAATTAAGAAATTACGGTGGCTAAGCTGATACTTTAAGGAGGTGGTGCACTTGACTGACCTAATGATGTGCTGATTACTTGAGTCTGATAAATGAAAGGCCAAGGCAAACTTTCCTTTTTTTTTAGCCAGTCTTATCTGGACGCTTTTGCAATCACAACTGTGATCTGAATGTGATGTAGTGCACCACATTTGCTTTCCAAGATGAGCTTTATAAATTCTGTCCGTCCACACTTTAGAGGGTGGGGTAATTTTGGACGGATGTGTGTCTCTGTGCAGTTTCTGTCTGTGTGTTTTTCCTTTATAAATGAACTGAGTTAGCTGGAACTACACTTCTATTTGAAGCTGTGGTTTTTAATATATTTTTTCTCTTATGAACCACTTTTTGTTGAGTTGTTTTTTTCCTTATTGCATGTTATTTAATAATCTGTCGAAAAACTCAGGGGCCATGTGACTAAGTTATGCATGAATCTATTGCAGGAGTTGATCTGAGTGTCTAACGTGATTTCTAAAGATAGGTCAAACCACTACAAGGTGTTGTATGTCATTTGAGTGTGCTTTGTTACAGGCGCAGCAGTTAAAGACCCAGCATTTTTGTTTTTTTCATCCTCGACTTCCCCCCACCCCCATTCTTTTCGCTCTCTTTTTCTATTCCTCCACTTTCTTCTTCCATCCTTTGCCTTAACACCCTGTCCACTCCAGCGCAATATTCACACAGACAGTAATGTGAATAATAAAATAAAATAAATAAATAAAATAAAACCATTAACAAGACAAGCCTACAGAGAGTCTATGGTGATCCTCTTGGAAATCAAATATGTTTGGCACAACGAAGCATTCAGACCATTATTCTGCTTACTACAACTGCTGAACAGGGCCCTATTTCAGGAAGCCGGTTTAGTGCAAACTCTGAGTAAGTATACCCTGAGTTAACGAAAACTCTGGGTTTTCGGTTTCACAAAGCGAGTTTAGATTAATTCTGAGTGAGTTACTATGACGACACACTCCGTGAAGCTAACCTGCCCCCTAGCAGGTTTACTTCAACTAACCCTAACTTTCTCCGCCTCTTTGTCGGAAACCTGACTGTAGGAAGTGTCAGACATGGCGTGCCCCTTCCTTGAAGAGCCAGTAGATGTTGAAGCCCAAATTCTCCGCAGAGCTCTCCGCCGGGAGAGAGTGATTAGAGCGCGTTTGGACATTTTATCATTTCCTGATGATTTCCTGTGTGAACGTTACCGTTTTTCAGCACAATCTACAATTTATTTGAATAACATCCTCAGGCCTAATATTGCTCATGTGACACATCGCGGACATGCTCTCAGTTCATTACATATTATTTGTATCGCACTTCGGTTTTTTGCAAACGGGAGCTTTCTGTATAATATTGGTGACGCTGAGCACGTTTCCAAGGCTACCGTCTGTCGGGCAGTCAGGAATGTTACAGTTGCACTGAAACGTCTCCTGCACTCGTCTGTGGTGTTCCCCGGTCATAGACCCACAAGATTTATCAAAGAGGGATGCCACAAAATTGCAGGTAGCAGGATGAACAAAACTTAATTCATGATGTGGTGATACTTGGACTACTACTTAAATTTTACATTTATTTTCACGGTTCCCAGGCGTGATTGGCTGTATAGATGGCACTCACATTCCAATCATTGCTCCTTCAGTAAATGAAGGAGACTATGTGAACAGGAAGTCTTTCCACAGCATTAATGTACAGGTACATAGTTCCCTGTAGCATTTCAAACTAACAAATTATTTCATTATAGTAATGGATGCTAATTTGTGTTCTCTGCACTGTGAAGATCATATGTGATGCTGCCAACATTATCACAAATGTGGAAGCCAACTGCTCAGCCTCTGTGAGTGGTGGTGGTGGACGACCTCCACCTGTTTTTCGGGCCTCCGCTTTTTTTTCTGTTGGCTATAACGGGTCACATTTGAGCATACAGAGTAAGCAAATATGTACTTGTAATGTGCTCAGATAATTTCAATAAGTGCTTACAGAGGGGAAATTAATGTAGCCTCTAACTGCAATTGATTTACATCGGACAAACAGACCAAGCACTATGGCTCATAATACAATTACACCTTACCTGTTTGGACTATATTTTTATATTTCATTTTTACTTGCTGCCAGGAACGTTTGGGGCCTGTTGGGTTGCACCTGTGCTCACATCACATCACAAAATAAAATGTATGAAATAAAAAATAAAATAAAATATAATAAAATAACGTGTTAAATGGGTGGAAATCCCTAGATCAATGTTTAAATTAACACTCACGCATTGACTCTGTCGGCTATGTTTTGCCATGCATGCTCCCTTTCTTTTGCAGCTGAGGCTGTGTTACTTTTTTTCTGCAAAATTTGCATGTTATCGGCATATACTGCCATCAGAATTTTGGCCTCAAGCGCTGTAAAATACATTGACCGCGCCTTCTTTCCCTCCGTCTCCATGGTGACTCGCTTAATCTGTGCTCCACTAATCAGGGCTTTGTGTATCCTCGTGCGTGCGCTTAACTTGGGGTTAAAGCAACTCCGCGTTGATTGAACTAATTGTTATCAGCCTTTCTGAAACCGAATATTCCGAGTTGGACAGTTCGGGGTTACTCAACCCTGAGTATCGTTTTTCACTCTGAGTTTTCTAAACCGGCTTCCTGAAATAGGGCCCAGGACAGGTAAAAAAAAAAGACAACAAAAACAAATAAAACTAAATAGAAACTCACAATGGATCACAAACAGCTGCATTTGTAAGAAAAAAAAACATAACCATACAACACCTGGAACACAAAAAAATAATGAAAAAGCATACACCAATCAACAATCTTGTGTTTTGTGCAAGTATGCGTGTGTATTTGTGTATGTGTCTGTGAAGCCCCAGATGCAGCGCCCGTGGCCAGATGGTGAGATCGCACGGTGGCAAAATCCAAGAACTGGGCGTCAGGTGCCCAAGAACTGCCCGGCATCCGGCAGAGAGGGTGAGAGCAGGCGCACTCGCAATTCAAAATATTTCTTTTCATCGTGCACTTTCACTTTATTTCTAAAGCACTGCATAACAGCTGGCCCAAGTACTGTACCAAAATAAAAAAATAAGAGAACAAAAGAATAAATCAGTACAAGTACATACAAAGGGTAATAAGTTAAACACATATGACAACTCACACTGGGTTAGCCAAGGAGAAAAGGTGTGTTTGTGAACTAGTTTTAAAAACAGCGAGGGATGGAGCCTGCCTGACCTCCAGAGGCAGCTTATTCCACATTTTGGGAGCCAAAGGTGAAAAGGCTCAGTCCCCTCGGGATTTATAACATGTCAAAAGCACCTGGTTAGCTGATGTAAGAGCATGTGACAGCATGTAAGGGTGATGCAGCAGCAGTTAATGTTTGGCAGTTACCTCAACAGAAAGAAGGACTTAACAACAGTATTGACATGTTGGTCAAGTTTTAGGCTGGGATCCATTTTCACACCTAAATTAGTAAAGCTAATGTTAGTCCCACACATCATTTGGGAGGGAAATAAGCAGATGGACACAGTCTCAGACCAATAGACCAATTGTTTGAATGGACTTCAGTATCAATGAAGGAAATCCTTCAGCGATGCAAGGTTTTGTTCCCAATCTGAAAAAAATTCCTACAATGAGGCTCCTGGGCTGCAGGCTGCTTAATCATGACACCACGACACGGCTGCACTGAGTTAAGTGATCTATAGCTACAGTAACGCCTGTTTCTTATTTTCTCCTTTCACTCTCATTTTCCACTAATCTAACATACTTCTATACATAGAACAACTAATGTTGTTTAACCCTTTAAGACCTACCATAGAACCAAGTCCGCCGGAGCTTATATTATATTTTTACATGGTGTGGTGCCATTTTTGGGGGCATTTCAAGTTGCTATACATCAATACAACAATTATAGCCCAGATTTTAATAATATGTATTCATTAAGTGCATAGTAATTACATAAATTGCAAAAAAGTGCAATAAACTACAAAAAAATTGAAAATCGTTTTTGCTTTTTTAACATATATTTCTAGTTAGAGAAATTTAAGAGGCTTATCCCTCAAAACTGTAAATACAAAAAAGTTGCACAAAATAGTTTCCTACCACAGGAAATTTATTTTGAGTGTCTTCATAGTTTTATTTTTGAAATACACCAATTTTTATATACTGCAGGAAAAACAAAAATAAATATTATACTGCAAATTTGCAAAAAAGCAGCATATGCATCAAAATAAACTATTTCCAGCAGTGCAATATGAGTCCTAAGCATCCCAGAAAAGACACAGAAAGTCATAAAGTCAAAAATAACTTTTAAAAACACCAGTATAGGCCCTGAGGCCCTGATGGTAAAAAAAAACTACATTTCCGGGAAAATGACGTCACTTCAAATCAAATCAAATCAAATCACTTTTATTGTCACATCACATGTGCAGGCACACTGGCACAGCACATGCGAGTGAAATTCTTGTGTGCGAGCCCCACAAGCAACAGAGATGTGCAAACACAACAACACAAACGAGCAAAATACAAGAATGGCCAACCTGAAACTAATAAATATATGTACAATATATAATAGTGTATGCATTTCTGGATGTGTATACTAAATATTTTCCTACGTGTGTGTGTGTGTGTGTGTGTGTGTGTGTGTGTGTGTGTGTGTGTGTGTGTGTGTGTGTGTGTATACACATTTTTACAGATTAAATAGTAAAAAATAAAAATAATAATAATAATAATAATAATAATAAAATATATAAAATATACAGAGTTGAATATGTGCAAAACAAGTGGCATTTATATACAGTGTGGAGTGCATAATGTTGAAACTTCCAGTTTCGGGCAGGTAATGGCGGACATGCAAAAGTTCGTGCTGACGTCTATTCCAACGTAGGAAGTGTTATGAACAGCTGATCGGATCGGCAAAGCGTGTTTCTGGAATATTATGTTTTTGTTGCTGCAAGTGCTTTTTATGCAGTTTTTGCAAAGCTATATGTGGAAGGAAACTGTGACCTAAGACAAGCTGATGGCATAAGATGTAAGTACAATTCCTCCGGTTTCATATGCAAAAAAAATTATTGCGCTAGCTTACGTGGTTGCAGAGCTACCGGGATTTAAAAATAGTTACGCAAAACAGAGCGTGCCTGCTCCGACCGGCTCTAAAGGGTTAATCTGTTTTTTCCTGTTGATTTTAGGTCACTTCGAAATGGTTCTTGGTCACTGTCTTATTTCCCTTGTCACAATTCTGTTTACATTATACAGAATTGTACATTATACATTATATACCCGGTTACTGCGTTTACCAGATATCAACACGATTCCGATCCACTCCTCACGTGTTAACCTCATCGACATGTCAATGGCTGTGAACAAAGAGGAACTTGTAAATAACTCATGAAAGAATAAAGTTACGTTGAAACCAAGCACACCATTGTTTTTCTTGTGACATTACCAATAAGTTTGATGTGTCACATGGCCCTCTTCCTATTGAAAAAAACCAAAGTTGTATCCAAGATGGCCGACTTCTAAATGGCCACCATGGTCACCACCCATCTTGAGGAGTTTGCCCCCTCACATATACTAATGTGCCACAAACAGGACTTTAATATCACCAACCATTCCCATGTTATTACTGTGTATCCATATAAATGGCCCACCCTGTACATGCTTCCCTTAGGCAGTATCATACGATCCGGCCCCTAGACGGATCCTAGGCCCCTAGTGGACATGAGTGAAGCTCTCGCTCCCCCCCAAGACCCAAGCTGTGACAGGAAACAAATCAGTTCGTTACAATGTCATTTATTTACAATGTGATAAAAAAGGGAGTATCAACACTTCAGGGTGAACGAATCTACACACCCCTTACCAAAACAAAAGTCAAAAATAAAGACATAGTCTGACCTCCTTAACTTACTCAAAACAGGGGAAAATGGGTGATCAAAATAAACGGTAGCTCACCCCTACCCGCTCCACTTCCTCAACTGTCACAAAGTGACGGCAGCCAGTGGCTGTCACAGGCATACTGCTCGGACATGGGGAGAAACGCGAGAACCTCTCTCGCCACGGCACTCCAGCCTCCATTTAACAGGCAGGTCCTTCAGATGGAACCAGTCCCTCCGGAGCTGTGCACCAATCACACTAGGGCCCCGGCACAGCTGTATTAACATAACTAGATGTGTTGATTGCACAAAACAAACACATACAATGCAGAGTCGTAACAGCATAGCATACATTTTCACTGCTATGCAGATGACACCCAACTCTATCTACCCATGAAGTCAGATAACACACACCAAGTTAAACTGCAGGAATGTCTTAAAGACTGTCACGGCTGGGGCAGCAGTCGTGTGGTGAAGTAAAGGAGGACCCAAGTTGCAGACAGTGGCGGTGATGCAAGTGAGTTTATTTACAGTAAACGACAAATAACAAAGGCGAGGGCAGAACTAAACAAACCTAAACTGGGGGAAACTAATAATAAACAAGATCCAAAACCATAACTCACAAAGTCACATACAGGGAAAAACATAAGGAGGTTACGCAGGGGATGAAGAGCTGGGAATGGAGAGCAGAATGTGGAGCAGAGAGACGCGGAGATGAGCAAATAACACAGATGAACCAACCATGAGCACAGGTAGACACGCACTATAAATACACACGGAAGGGAATAAGGAATTGCCCAAACAGGAGGGAGACACAGCTGATGCTAATTGACATCATGAGACACGAGCCTCAGACGTTCAAAGTAAAACAGGAAATTCACAAACTGTTCTACACACTAACTTAGGGACACGAACAGAGCACAGAAGGGAGAACACTAAAACACTAAACACAAGAACCAAACCCTAAGAACTAATACAAAATAAGAATTAACACAAAACACAAGGTGATACCAAAATGAAACACAAAACGCTGGGTCAAACGAACCAGGACCATGACAAAGACATAAGGACCTGGATGGCCTCTAACTTTCTGCTTCTTCATTCAGATCAAACTGAGGTTATTGTACTCTTAGAAAATCTTAGAAATATGGTATCTAACCAGATTCTTACTCTGGATGGCATTATCTTGGCCTCCAGTAACACTGTGAGGAACCTTGGAGTGATTTTTGAACAGGATATACTCAGTGCAGTGACCCACAAGCTAGGCAAGTGTCTCCAGCAGATCTGAGGAACAACATCCAATATCTCTGTCCAGAAGAGTCCAGTCCTGGGAACAACAAAGATACTGGGCAGGACCCATAAGCTCCCAGACCTCTGGTAGAGGATCCAAGCTTGAAGGATAGACCGGCCGCAGGGGCGAGAGGGGAATTTTATGCAGCTTTTTATTGTGGAAAAAAGTTATGAGAAATAACATTTCTGGTTGCACACTGGCACAAAGTTTTACTAATAGCTACACTGTACTTTCACATAATATCTGGACATTTACTTGCAGTATCTTCTTGTGACAATTTAAAAGGAGGTTTGTCCCCTTTGGAAAACCTGTATTAGAAGACGTAGATGGGGGAGTCGCGCTGGTGCGCTGGTGAAACTACGTCGGCGAGGAGTCCGCACGGCACTCCCCTCCATTCACCTCGCGAATCTCCGCTCTCTTCCAAATAAAGTTGACGAATTACTGCTCTTAAACCGGACTAACAAGGACTTTGCACGCTCTGCTGCCCTCTGCTTCACTGAAACTTGGCTCAGTGAGCGAGTCCCAGACGCTGTCTTAAATCTGCCGGGCTTCCAACTTCACCGTGCGGACCGCGAAACAGAGCTCTCAGGGAAAACAAAGGGTGGTGGAGTCTGCTTCTACATTAATGAAGGTTGGTGTACTGATGTCACAGTGTTACAGAAACACTGCAGCCCACACTCGGAAAGTTTTTTCATCAACTGTAAACGTTTTTATTCACCGCGGGAGTTTTCTTCCTTCATGCTAGTCGGAGTTTACATCCCTCCACAGGCCAACGCGAACAACGCACTGTGCGAGCTGGCTGACCAGATTACTACCCTGGAGAGGAAATTCCCGGATTCCTTTACAATTATTCTTGGGGATTTTAACAGAGCAAACCTAAACTACGAACTCCCTAGATACAGACAGCATATAGACTGCCCCACCAGGGACAACATCATACTGGATCACTGCTACACTCTAAAAGATGCCTATCACTCTGTGCCCCGGGCAGCTTTGGGACATTCTGATCAATGCATGGTCCATCTTATTCCAGTTTATAGGCAAAAACTCAAACGTGCCAAGCCTGTAGTCAAAACTGTGAAGAAGTGGACTAACGCAGCAAAGCAGGAACTGCAGGACTGTTTTGACTCCACTGATTGGACTGTTTTTTAAAGCTGCATCTGAGAACCTAGATGAGCTCACGGACACTGTGACATCATACATCAGTTTCTGTGAAGACGTGTGTGTGCCAACAAAGACCTTTTGCACATACAACAACAATAAACCATGGTTCACTCCTAAACTCCAACATCTTCGTAAGGCCAAGGAGGACGCCTACAGAAGTGGTGACAGGGCCCTGTACAAGCAAGCCAGGAACACACTGACCAAGGAGATCAAAGCAGCTAAAAGCATCTACTCCCAGAAGCTGGAAGAACGGCTCTCAGCCAACGACCCTGCGTCAATGTGGAGGGGCCTGCAGGAAATCACCAGCTACAGACGCCCCCCACCCACTATTGAAGCAAACAAAGACCTGGCCAACGAGTTAAACACTTTCTATTGCAGGTTTGAGACGGACAGACTCCCACGCCCCACCCTCCCCTCCCCAGGGACATTGCTTCAGACATTGACCCCCAACACAGCTTCCACCTCTCCTCCCTTCACCCTCCCCCTCCCCAATCCAGTCTCAACGACCACCCCCACCCTCCCCAATCCAGACCTAACGACCACCACCACCCTCCCCAATCAAGACTCAACGACCACCCCCACCCTCCCCAATCCAGACTCAACGACCACCACCACCCTCTCCAATCCAGACTCAACGACCTCCACCACACCTCTCACCCCCCTTTCCTCCTCCCTGAAACTCAAAATACACACTCAGGATGTGAGCCGACTATTCCAGAAACAGAAGCCCAGGAAAGCCCCCGGACCAGACGGCGTCTCACCCTCCTGCCTCAAAACCTGTGCTGAACAGCTGGCTCCCATCTTTACTCGCATCTTCAACAGATTCCTGGAGCTGTGTGAAGTTCCCTCCTGCTTCAAACGCTCCACCATCATCCCTGTTCCCAAGAAACCCACCATCACATGACTGAATGACTACAGACCTGTCGCCTTGACGTCTGTGGTCATGAAATCCTTCGAACGACTGGTGTTAACCCATCTGAAAGACATTACAGGCCACCAGCTGGACCCTCTGCAGTTTGCCTACCGGGCAAACAGGTCGGTGGATGATGCAGTGAACATGGGGCTGCATTACATCCTGCAACACGGGGAACTTATGCCAGGGTCCTGTTTGTGGACTTTAGTTCGGCTTTTAACACCATTGTGCCTGAACTTCTTTCCTCCAAACTCTCCCAGCTCAGCGTGTCACCAGCTACCTGTCAGTGGATCACCAGCTTCCTGACAGACAGAAAGCAACAAGTGAGGCTGGGGGAGATCACCTCTGAAACTCGGTCCCTCAGTATTGGTGCCCCTCAAGGATGTGTCCTCTCACCACTACTGTTCTCCCTCTACACTAACGACTGCACCTCCAAGAACTCGGCTGTCAAACTCCTAAAGTTTGCAGATGACACCACTGTCATTGGCCTTATTCAAGATGGTGATGAGTCTACATACCGGCAGGAAGTTGAGCGGCTGGTACTCTGGTGCAGTCAGCACAATCTGGAGCTGAACACTCTTAAAACTGTAGAGATGACAGTGGACTTCAGGAGACATCCCTCAACTCTGCTCCCCCTCACCATATCAGACAGCCCTGTGTCAACTGTGAAGACCTTCAAGTTCCTGGGTACAACCATCTCCCAGGACCTGAAGTGGGAGACCAACATAAACGCCATCCTCAAAAAGACCCAGCAGAGAATGTACTTCCTGAGACAACTGGGGAAGTACAGTCTTCCACAGGAGCTGCTGATCCAGTTCTACACTGCGGTCATTGAGTCTGTCCTGTGCTCCTCCATCACAGTCTGGTATGGAGCAGCCACTAAACAGGACGCGCAGACTGCAGCGGACTGTACGGGCAGCAGAAAGGATCATCCCCCTGCCCTCCATCCAGGATCTGTACCTCTCAAGAACCAGGAAACGGGCAGGGAAAATCAACACAGACCCCTCACACCCTGGACACAGACTTTTTGATCTGCTGCCCTCTGGCAGACGGTACAGAAGCCTGCAGACCAGGACCACCCGACACAGGAACAGTTTCTTTCCCCTCGCCATCTCCCTTCTTAACAGTTGACCTGTCACACTGCTCCCACTGCCAGACTGCAGCTGCACCTTATGTACATTTTGTAGTATTCATTCCACCTCATTCATTTCTGTATTTTATGTATATAAGTTTAGATTCGTTATTTATAGTTGATTTACACAGCTTTGTGTATGTATGTGTAATGTGTATATATAGACACGTGTGTGTGTGTGTGTGTGTGTGTGTGTGTGTGTGTGTGTGTGTGTGTGTGTGTGTGTGTGTGTGTGTGTGTGTGTGATTTACATTGCTGTGCTTGAGAGCCACCATCTACCGGAACCAAATTCCCTGTATGTGTCTGCACATATACTTGGCCAATAAACACGATTCTGATTCTGATTCTGATTCCAATCAGAACCACAGTGGAAATTGATAGCATATCGTGATTAAATACATAGTACTTAATATCCTGTGAACAGTATGTCAGAGAATCTGAAAATGAAGTGCAATGGATAATAGCAAAAAGATAAAGATGCTGGGAAAGTGGATTAACTCAGTTTGTCCTTTTGAAGACAGCCTCTTGTTGAGCATTAAAGAAAAACCTTGGTTTGAGATCCTGAATGCTCTCATACATGCTGGGTCTCTGCATAGGAAACAACCGTGGTGTTATATTTTCATGTGACACTGTCAGCTGCCCAGATAAAAGACTAAACTTGTTAAGCGTTACTGTGGGGAATTTCACAAGTCTGATTGACTGTGTGTCACTGCAGAAAACTTAACATGAGCTTCAAATGACTGTCTGTTAACTGGCTTTCTGCTTCTAAACTGCTTTTTTTTTTTTTTTTTTTTTTACTCCTTTAAGATCTTATTAGACATCACATCAGAGACTCCAGACTTACTCAGCTGTGTCACTCCCACCAGGATAGCCACTTATCCTGTCAACCCCCCCTGCCCACTGGACATGGCAGGACCCTTATTAACAGGCAAAGCTCCAGTGGGTCATACCAAAACCCCCAAGGGGGGGTGGTGGTCATCAACACTGTGCTGCTGTGCTGGTGAGTGACAACTAAACGGCTTAAAATGTCACTTTGAATACAAAGCAGGCCACACACAAGGGCTCACATGTAGTGCACACAGGAATGCACACACACACACACACACACACACACACACACACACACACACACACACACACACACACACACACACAATTTGTTTTGTCTGTCTGCTGTGCGTGGTTCCTGCGGGGTGTGCACTTGTCTTTGTTCAGCCATGGAGTTCATTATTAAGTATGTAAGCAAACCACAAAGTCAATGTAAAACTAAACAGCTCCGATAAAAGTTTAAATCTCACACATAAGAAGCAGCATTTTGCTGCTTCCATTCACATGTTTTGGTTCCATGCGCTTGAGCTCTACTCACCGAACTCCATGAAGTGAGACTTCCTCTGCTGCACATTCTAAAAAGTATCCTTACTTCTCCTTGTGTTATGGCACGGTTAACCAAAAACTGGTCTTCGTTTGTTTAGTGAGTCTTTTTTTTTTTTTTCCTTTTTATGCCTTTTTTTCTCCCAGTATGAGTTCAAAAAGAAAAAGGAATATGAATGTTCCTTTTATTAGACAAAGAAACTGGAATGACAAGCAGATTTGACTGCAGAAGGAGAGGTTGAGGAGAGTAATTCAGGGAGCAGGGACGATTGGTACAGGTTATATGCATTCACTTTTCTGCGTAGTAGCTCTGGATTTTGTATGTATAAGAACAATTTATCAACAACAACACCTCTCTCAGCATGTTTATATTGTTTTAATTTAAGTAATGCAAAATAAAGCAGAAAAATATTTATAAACATGAACATTTATTATCACAAGCAGGATGCTAAATGATGTAAAATGTATTGTAAACAAGTTGCTAAAGTAGAAAAATAAATGCTTCACGGGTATAATTACTTCAATTTAAAAAAGTTGTGTTTGTTAGGATGCCTGGGTCGTTGACCCAGGGTTTTGAGTTTATTGTATTATTTATCATTTCTATTCTTTGGTTTCTTCATTAGAGTTATGTCTTATGGTTTGTCTCTGTGTAATCCTTAGTTGCTGTCTCCCCTGTCTGCTATATCCCCGTGTCCAGTCAGTGTCTGTGTCTGCCCTGGTCCCACGTCTCTGTTCCCTCTGTTGCAGTGCGTGCATGTTAGTCTGTGTCTTTAGTTCAGTCTGTGTCATGTTTCCTGTTTTATTTTGAAGGTCCTTGTCTGATGTTAATGTATCTGGTTTCGCTTCCCCTTGCCTGATTTGCCCCAGCTGTGTTTCCCTCCTGTTACCCATTCCCTGATTGCTCCGTCTGTGTATTTAAGCCCTGTGTTTCTCTGTGTCCGTGTCGTGATCTACTGTTTATCTAGCTGTGTGTTCTGTCAGTCTTCCGGTGTAAGTTTGTTTTGATATATCCAATTATGTTACATTTGAGTTTAGCATTAAAGCTGTTTTGAGTTCAAGTTTTGCCTCCGAGTGTCTGCACCTTGGGTCCTATTCCTGCCTGCACACAGCCGTCCCATAACAGAAGATCGCGACCAGAACATGGACCCAGCAGACGTTGAACTGCACGAGCGCCGGCAGGTAGCTCTCTCCCAGCTAGAGGAGGAGCTCCGGTGGAGGCCATGGCTCACCCCCGACTATGGGCACATTTTTCATGGGACTCGTTTAGCTCTGGGGGGTCCCCGGAGATGCCATGCGGCTTCACCTGCTGCTTCGCCTGCACTTGTGCTACCTACACTACAAGTGGGAGGTCTTCGTTTAACTTCGGACACGCATTCCTTGCTGGAGCCACAGTGTTATGATGATTTCTGATATGAGGTTCAGTTCTACGGTGGTGATCGCAGGGTGTGCACAGGTCAAGTGCCATTATGACCCTCCAGAAAATAACGAGGACAGGGGATGATCGTTCAGCTCTTTAATGGCAGATTTAGCGTGGGTGTGGATATGTGTGTATGTGTGTGGTTCTACAAACAGAATGGAAAAACAGAACACAAATTACAATCAAATTATAGACAACAATAATCACCATATAACATATTACAGCCACATACTTGTCTTATAGGCCCTACTACTAAGCTGGCAAACTTTACTTATAGCCTGAACCATATTTGGCAACAAAGAAAATAAACATCTTTCCATCACTTAACTCTTGTGCCCCACTCACTTATGATGCCAACTAAAGAAGGCAAATACACATAACAAATCACCAACTCAAACCGAACTCAGTATGGCCTAGGTGAACTTAGCTTAGCTTAGCCCGCTTATCTTAGCGATAACTTAGCTTATAGAAAATGTACAAACAGAGGATGTCCAGAGCGATAAAACATACAGGCTATCCTTCTTACACAAGAAATATCCTGTAACTCACCAGTCTTATGGACGCACACTCTCATTGAACCCACATAAACTGCTCCCGAGCATAACTTGTGATTCACACTGCCTTCATGAACACCATTTTCCATCCCAGTCAAAATATTACTCACAAAACGCCCGCGCCCTCTAGTGGCGAGGCAGAAAACTGCATCACAGGCTTGCCTTCAGAACACACAGCGTTGCTCCTCCTGAGGAAAGCGGCGCCAACGCCGCCGTCATATGGACAATTCTGAGCAACTTGTAGTGGTGAGTCGAAATGACAACATTTCCCACACTCCTGAGCCAATACACAGAAAGGTCTATAATCTCACCTCAGACACCTTCGGGATCTCTTTTCTCGATGATGATTTGGATTGGGAGGCCAGTTTTGGTTTAGCTCCTAACAAGCTAGGTAATGACAATATACATTCCTCTGAGATTTTTAGTCCTAATACTGTTCATCGTGGTGGAAATAAGCTAAAACCCACTTTTGCCAAGTCTGTTTTTTCTAAACCTGGCCATGTAAAGTCTGAGACTGTGAAAACTGTTAAATCAAAGACTGTTGAGACTGTTGAGACTGTTAGACGTGGTGGTGGTGGTAGGAAGCTAACAAACATTTTAGATGAGTCTGTGTTTGCTGAGCCTGCTCTTTCGCCCCGTTGTGTTCCTGCTCCCAGGGCAGCTCGGGCCCAGCATTACCATGCACCTGTTTCAGTGCTTCCGGTGAGGGAGGCTGAGGTCCAGCTCGTCCCTGCTCCGGTGTCCAGGCCGACTGAGGCTCTGCCTGTCGCTGCACCCGTACTAGCTCCTCGGGTGGGGACAGCAGCGGCCCAGCCGTTGACGGTGCCTTTCCCGGCTCCCAAGGTGAGGATGACCGGGAACCAGTTAGCTCCACCACCCATACCTGCACCTGTTTCTGACCTCGCTGGAGGCTCAGGTGAGCCCGTCCAGCAGTTTTCTTCAGGTTCTGGAGGCTCAGGGGAACTAGCTCAGCTTACTGCTAATCCACCACCTTACCCACCATTACTACCATCTTTACAACAGTCAATACATCTTAAACTTCTCTCCATAGCTCAGACTTTAGCTCACCTATCAGCTCAGTCACCTGCTCAGTTCTCACCTCAGTTGTTTACTCAGCCGCCTGTTCCGGCTGGGGGGTCCGAGGGGCCCGTCCAGCAACCTGCCTCCACTGGGGGGTCCGAGGGGCCCGTCCAGCAACCTGCGGCTCCCACGCCATCGCCGGCAGTGCCACCACCTGCGGCTCCCACGCCGTCGCCGGCAGCACCACCACCTGCAGCTCCCACACCGTCGCCGGCAGCACCACCACCCTCGTCTGGTCCAGCCTCCGAGTCTTTACCCTCATCTGGTCCAGCCTCCGAGTCTTCACCCTCGTCTGGTCCAGCCTCCGTGTCTTCAGCTTCGCCTGGTCCAGCTTCAGCCTCTGCGTCGCCTGGTCCAGTCTCCGTGTCTTCACCTTCAGCGTCGCCTGGTCCTGCCTCACTCCGTCTAGCTTCGTCTGCACCTGAGGTCTCCATGCCGTCTCATCCTGCCCGTTCTGTCCAGCCTGCTCGTCCTGTCCGGCCTGCTCATCCTGCACGTCCTGTCCAGCCACTTTCCAGGCCGATGACTGGACGTCATTGCCGTCATGGACGGCCCCCTGAACTACGTCGCCGCCGGTGCCTCCCGCTCGGCCGGCCTCCTGACCTGCTCCGTTGCCGCCGGTTGCTCCCGCCTGCCCGGCCCCCTGAACTGTTTTCTGGGCTCTTGGGCCATCAGCCTCCGGGCCGGCCCCCTGAACCTTGGGTGAACTGTTTTTCCTGGCCGCCTGCGCCTGTCGTGAGCCTGTTTTTGTTCTGTTGCTTTCCGGGCTCCAGTGTTTGCAACTTTTTTTTGTTTCTGGCTCCTTGTGTTTGGTTTGTTTTGGTTTCGGCACAGATGTTCCTGTACACTATGTCGGCCACTTGGTTATGGCGTTCCATGTATGCCTTGCCTGCTAGCATCTTGCACCCTGCTGTTATGTGCTGGATTGTCTCTGGGGCATCTTTACACAGCCTGCACCTGGGGTCTTGCCTGGTGTGATAGACCCCAGCCTCTATGGATCTTGTACTCAGAGCTTGTTCTTGTGCTGCCATGATTAGTGCCTCTGTGCTGTCTTTCAGTCCGGCTTTGTCCAGCCACTGGTAGGATTTCTGGATATCAGCCACCTCCGCTATCTGCTGGTGGTACACACCGCCTCCTAGGGTGGTGGAGAATGACCGAGCTAAGATCCTGTGAGACTTCCAGATACAGACGGACAAAATGGTGGTGGCTAACCAAGCAGATATAGTAGATAGATAGATAGATAGATAGATAGATAGATAGATAGATAGATAGATAGATAGATAGATAGACAAACTGAAGAAGACAGCCATAGTGATAGATGTAGCGGTTCCGAATGACGGTATATCATGAAGAAGGAACATGAGAAGCTCGAGAAATACCAAGGGCTCAGAGAAGAGCTTGAGAAGATGTGGAGGGTGAAGGTAACAGTGGTCCCAGTGGTAATAGGAGCATTCGGTGCGGTGACTCCTGTTAAGATTCAAAATTGAGGAAGGAGAGTACACACCACCCATGGTCCAGTAGGTCTTTGGTCAAACAATGATTTTAATGAACACACGTGTGGGAAGACACTCTGTACGCAGACAGCCAGTAGTCCTCGACTTAATCAAAGCATGAACAGATATTTTATAGCATCAGGGTTTGTTTACTGACGCCCCTTCATGCGTCACCGGTACATTTTATACATAGATCAGATCAACATCATCATGACTTTTCACCCAGAAAATCATCTTCTATTTTCATGGCTTGGTACTTTCCGTTCTTATCTTAAAATGAATTGTTCCTCTTTCTTGCCGAGACAACAAGGACGGTTCCTCTAAATAAATTTAACTCTATGTGTGTGTGTGTCACGACCTCACATGCTCTTTCTCAATTCACCTGTTGCACTTCTGACCTTTTACCAGACCAGAAGCTCACTGAGACTATGTGTATGTCTTCTACTAAATAAATGTTTTAACCAAGAACCTCTACTAAAACCTTAATATAAAATGATCTGATATATAAGTGTTTTGTAAGCATGTATTGCAATTCCTTCTATGGCTCCAAGTCACTTGCACAATAGATTGTCCGAACATCGCGCCGAACAAAGCTTCCGACCCCCAATTAATTGACCGAGCTCCAACTCTTTAATAAGCACAGATATGCATTGTGTATAAAATAGTCATAACTGCTTAAGGCCTTCTTAAAGCTATCTGTTACATTGTTAAAGCCTCGTCTTAGCCTGCGGCTCAAAATAACTATCTGCTTTCACTTCTGCATACAACTTCCTGTCAGCCTGCAACTCAGTCTTTCTGAAAGAGACACTGTTTAACCCCTGAATGCAATATAAACTCCAGATTTTATTATTAATGCAATGGTAATGATGACAATTATTTAACAATAGCAGTAAAATAATTTCCCTGCTCCACACTCCCAAGCTAGGCAAGTGGCTCCAGCAGATCCCAGGAACAACATCGGAGATCTCTGTCCAGAAGAGCGCAGTCCTAGAAACAGCTAAGATACTGCACAGGACCCTCAAGCTCGAGCTTGAAGGATTGACCACCAGCAGGGGAGAGCAGGGAATTTATAGACCTTGAATAAAATCACACATTTCAACAAAGCTTTAACAGAGGTATGCATTTTTAAGTAAATGATGAATTATTTTCATTACTATTTTTAAAAATCTTGGTTAATGGATGTTAAAACAGCTATGCATACACAAGGCTTTAAATAGCAGACCAAAAATAGTATTTACAAATTTAGCTCACAAGCCAAATCTCACTTTGTTAATCTTCTCTTGATGTATTGGATTGATGTATAAAAAAGGCCTATACCAACCATAGACTGTTTAATGACAAACATATATTAGCTAATACTTTATTGATGATAATAACAATAATGATAACAATATTAATAATAAAATCGGAAAGTAAGTTGACATTTACAATTTAAAAAGGTGAAGTGAAAAAAAACATTTATGATAACATCATATGACCCCCTATGAGCAAGCACTTTGGCGACAGTGGGAAGGAAAAACTCCCTTTTAACAGGAAGAAACCTCCGGCAGAACCAGGCTCAGGGAGGGGCGGCCATCTGCTGCGACTGGTTGGGGTGAGAGAAGGAAGAAGAAGTGAGTGAGAAAGGTGACTGAAGAAGAAATACTCAATCCATCATGGGAATCCCCCGGCAGCCTACATCTATTGCAGCATAACTAAGGGAGGATTCAGGGTCACCTGGTCCAGCCTTAACTATATGCTTTAGCAAAAAGGAAAGTTTTAAGCCTAATCTTAAAAGTAGAGATAGTGTCTGTCTCCTGAATCCAAACTGGAAGCTGGTTCTGCAGAAGGTTCTTTAAAAAAACATTTTAAAGAACCTTTTCTGAGTGGTTCTTTAAAGAACCATTTTAAATCTTTCAAAAGAAAATGTATCAGAAATTGAATTTGAGTAGGGTAAAATAAATACGAGCACAGCATAGACATATATTAATGGTTATTGCCATTTCGTAATATACCAAAAGACAAAAAGGCATTTTAACCCTCAGCACAAATCACTACTAATACATGTCACATATTAGTCATTTAAACAATAATAATTAAATATTTTTACTACACTATAAATAAATATATATATATATATAAATTCTATATCTATAGATAACACAACAATTAATATATGTATTGTTAATTAATAAAACATCAGAAAGTGATAAAAACACATTAGAAGTATCAATAGCTTCATAACAGACCAATAAATCAACACATTTTCATCTGCAGAGGTTTGCATGTTCAGTAAAAATATTGAACTTCAGCCTTACATTATGTAAGATAAGTTTCATGTTGGACTCATGGTCCTTTGTTTGTCCAGTTTAGGACAATGTCTCTGACATATGTATCATATCAAATATATGTCATATCAAAACAACCCCACACCTGCCATTGTTTCAGTTTTTCACAGGTGTTTCCTGTCAGCTGGTCAACCTCACTCAGGTGGACATCCATATCAGCCAACCAAACGACAAGCTCCTCCATTTGTGCTTCAAACCCCTCCCACTCTGAGACAAGGAGCTGAGAGAGAGAAAAAAAGAATCAATTATGAAGAAGAGAGAAAACTGAAACCCTCCTCACAGGGTCTGACTCGCATACCTGCAGTTGACCTGTGATGGACTCCGGTTTGGCGTTTACGTCATCCCAGCGGCGGTTGCACTCCCTCGCCAATGCCAGCAGCCGAGTCTGCAGGGTGCCCTGGAAGAGCCGAGTTAATGTTCGACTCCTCCTGGTCAGGCTCTCCAGCTGGTTGAGCCGAGGTCTCCCCTCTTGCCGCAACCTCTAAACACACAAACACAAATTGCATCTGAAGCAGGAGGTGCAGATTTTTTTTGCTATTCTTTTCTAAATCCAAGCTTGATCATGAAAAAGAAAACTTTTTTTTGGCCAGCGGCCAACTGTTGTCTTGCAGAAAGTCAAATCAAATACATATGATACACCATCAATTCACAAGAACACATAAAGAAAGTTCCGTTTTTGCCTCATTTCAAGTGAATTCTGCATCAAAACAGGGTGACAGAATTAAAAAGAGTATTTGCAGGGGAGTCCTGTGACGTAGGCGGTCAAGATGGCAGCTTGAATGGGGAAGCTCCGTCGCAGCGGCAGCTAATTTGCATTGGACTTAGAGCATTACGCTACACAGCACTTACAAAATATAACCTCAGGACAGTGGGAAGCTTGAAGACTCTTTGTGAAAGCTCAGAAATGCCGAGTCACCAACAAAAACTTATGCTTCGACGGCAAGAAGGTGCTAGCAAGGAAACCTCGGTGAAAGCTAATGTGCACCCGCCCTCACCTCCAATGTCGGATACTATTCAGACTGCTACAACTGAACAAATGGCCAAAGACATTGCAAGTATTTACGTGCTACTTAAGGAAACCTCCGAGACACAAGAGAGCAAGCTGAACGCTATCCAAACTGCTACGAGGGCAGGGGAGGCTAAGCTAGCGGATATGGCTACTCGAATAAGCAACACTGAGTCTCGTTTAGATTTCCTTGAGGATGCTAGCAGAGCGCTAAAGGAAAATCCTCCTGCTACTAGTGACGAGGTGAACGCTCTACGACAGAAATTAGACGACATCGAAAACAGAGGACGGAGGAACAACCTGCGCTTCGCCGGCTTTCCAGAAGGCTGCGAGGGATCGGACGCTCTAGCATTCGTGCGCAACGCGATCCCACAACTCCTGAAGGTCGACTTCCCGGGCGGGCTGGAGATTGACCGCGCACACCGCAGCCTGGTGAGACGCAAACCTGACGGTCATCCCCCGAGGGTCATCATCGCCCGATTTCTGCGGTTCCAGGACAGGGAAGAGATCATGGAAGCTGCGCGGAGGCTGGGACAGCTGAACTGGAACGGCCACCGCATTATGATCTTCCCTGACTACTCCAAACTTGTCACGGACAAACGAGTGGCATTTAATCCCTGTAACCGGCTGCTGCACGAAAGGAAGATAAAGTTCTCCCTACTGTTCCCAGCAGTGCTGGTGCTGAAAATGACGGAGGGCAGACGTGAGTTTACTGACCCCAAAAAAGCCCAGGACTACATTCTGTCTTTACCTTGAATTATTTACAGTCAGGGCTTGGATTTAAACACTACCCTTTTTTTTTTCTATTTCTTTTCGCCCTAGCGTTAATTAACACGCTATACACGCTATACTTTGCACCTCTTAACTGTTTAGTTTCAATATTATAGAGCTTCACAGCTTTATTTGATTTATTCAGTTGTGCTACTTTTGAGAGTACAACACAATCTGCTTGGTAGAGAAGCTCACTAAGACTGTTAAATTCCTCTTTTAGTAATTCAGTTGTCATAAAGCCCTTTTCAGTTTGTCAGGGGACAGTTCTAACCAACCTGCATAGAGGTCTGTTCAGTTAGCTAAGTCCCAGAATGACTGTTTTCCTCATATTACGATGACTTAATATGCTGCTGCTGCTGGTGACGGGTCCTGTTTATGACTGTTCGACTGGTTAGAGTCACGGACCATAAAGTTTATGTTTTGCTTTCTGGGGCTCATAGCCCACCTGAGGGTGACTAGTGTTCTCGGTTGCCCCAGACGTATCTGTTTAAATGTTTATCAGTTGTTATTTTTATTTACTTCCAAACCCCCCCAATTTTTTTACAGCCAGCCTTCCAAATATTGTCCACTCGGTACTGAACTCCTGGTTCTAATAATAAGTTTCCCCACTGCTATGCGTCTGATACGTATTGCATGATGGCGAATAAGCAACAAAGGGCCCTTACTTTGATGACCTGGAATGTAAAGGGCCTTAACCATCCAATCAAAAAAAAGAAGATGATGACATTTATCAAATCAAAAAAAGTTGAAATTGTCTTTCTTCAAGAGACTCACTTGTCTCCCCAAGAGTCAGATAAACTTTGCCGTGATTGGGTGGGTCAGGTATTTTTTTCGTGTGGCAGCAGTCAGAGTAGGGGTGTCGCAATTTTAATTCATAAGCAGTTACAGTTTAAATGCTCCCGGATGGTTAAGGATGAAGATGGGCGGACATTGCTACTCTTGGCTGAGATTCAAGGCCATAGGATGATTTTAAGCAATGTCTATGCACCAAGACTACCCAATCCTGATAGCAGGGGACTTCAATTTGGTCATGGATGATATACTGGATCGAAGCACTCCCTCACAGCGACACTCTAGATCAGCTTCGGTCGCTATAAAAATGTGTAGGACCTTGGGTTTGGTGGACGTATGGAGAGTATTCAACCCATCCGCAAGAGATTACACCTTTTATTCTGCCCCCCACAACAGTCTGTCAAGAATAGATTATTTTCTTGTGTCAAATTCTATCATGCCCTCAGCAATGTCCTGCTCTATTGGTAGTATACACGTTTTTGACCACGCCCCGGTGCTCCTACATCTGAGCTCATTTGGTACCCCCCCCCCCCCCAAGTCTCCCAGATGGAGGCTAAACTCAAGCCTTTTACATGATCCCAACTTTTTCCACTCCTTGAGAGAGCAGATCAATTCTTATATAGAAATGAACCTCTCTACAGCTCCCAGTGCGGGTGTAGCATGGGAAGCTTTGAAAGCTTTTATTAGAGGTTTCATCATCCAGCATGCCTCATATAAGAAAAGAACTGCTCTGTCCAAGCAGATAGACCTGGAGAGGAAGATTGCTATAGCTGAAGCCGCTTTTAAGGCAGACATGAGCTCGGCAAATCTGACCCACCTAACTAGACTTAAATATGAGTTTAACTCAATTTTGACTCAGAAAATTGAGTTTTGTCTATTTCGGGCTAGGCAGAAATACTTCGAAGATGGAGATAAACCTGGCAAACTGCTTGCAAGATATATTAAACAAAAAGAAGCTCAGACTATCATAGCAGCAATTAGAGCACAGGATGGCACTATGGTGTCAAAACCCTCTGAAGTGAATGAAGCCTTCAGAGATTTCTATATGCAACTCTACTCCTCAGAAATACAAGCAAACTCTCAGGAAATTAACAGTTTTCTCTCCCCCCTCAACCTCCCAACTCTCTCTAGGACACAGGTGGACTCCCTGGACGCCCCAATTTCAAAGGATGAGATCTTAAGGGTAATCAAAAATCTCCCAATTGACAAGGCCCCTGGGTTGGATGGGTTTACAGCAGAGTTTTACAGGAACTTTGCAGAGGAGCTCTCCCCTTTACTCCTGCAAATGTTTGAGGAGGCCCTGGATAAGGGCAGCCTGCCACCAACACTGTCAGAGGCACTTATTTCCCTTGTCTTAAAGAAAAACAAAGACCCGCTTGACTGTAAGAGTTACAGGCCAATAAGCTTGATCAATTGTGATTGCAAAATTTTAGCCAAGTTACTAGCAACCAGATTAGATAAGGTCATGACTTACTTAATACACCCCGACCAAGTTGGTTTTATTCGGACTCGCTGCTCTGCCGATAATATTAGACGCCTAATTGATATTATGTGGGCAACCCAGAATAAATCCCCTACGGGGGACTTTTCTCCAGCTATAGCCCTCTCCCTAGATGCAGAGAAAGCATTCGACAGGGTAGAGTGGTGTTTTCTATTTTGTGTAATGGAAGCATTTGGCTTTGGCCCAAAATTCACAAGGTGGGTCAAACTTCTCTACAACAATCCAAGAGCATCAATACTTACAAACCGTATTATATCACAGTCCTTCGACCTCCACAGGGGTACAAGACAGGGCTGCCCACTGAGTCCTCTGCTTTTTGCTTTAGCTTTAGAGCCTCTGGCAGCGACAATACGTAGAGACCCTGATTTTCCAGGTATCCAGGTCCACAATAATAATCACAAATTGATGCTCTATGCTGATGACGCCCTGGTCCTAATATCACAGCCAGAACGATCTCTACCTGCTCTCTTAAGAATTATTAACCGGTTCTCTAATATATCAGGATATAGAGTAAATTGGTCAAAGTCTGAAGCGCTCCCTCTGACAGCCTTCTGCCCCAAAACCCTGTTTCAGCCAGGGGATTTCAGCTGGCCTCAGACTGGTATTAAATACTTGGGCATTACATTCCCCCGTTTGTTACACAACATAGTCCAGGCTAATTTTGAACCTCTATTGGACAAGTTCAGAACCGACATAATTAGATGGTCCCCTTTGTTCCTCACCCTTTGGGGTAAAGTTAACATCATCAAAATGAATTGTGCTCCAAAATTTAATTACCTACTACAAACACTCCCGCTAAAAATCCCATTAAAATATTTCCATCAATTTGACAGATTATGCAACCAATTCATATGGAATAACAGACGCCCTAGAATAAAGCTTAAAAAGCTACAGCAACCAGTGGAGTCGGGTGGCCTGGGGGTCCCAAATCTACTATTTTACCATTATGCTTTCAGTCTGAGACACATGGTTCACTGGGCTCTCCCTCCAGAATGAGCCCCCCCATGGCTTAGTCTGGAGAGTACTTTGTGCTCACCACTCCCTCCGATGCACACTTTAACCACCAAGCTCCCACCAGATATACAAACCCACCCCATTCTTTCTTTCCTGCAGACGGTCTGGAAGAAGGTGGCCTTGCTACTAAATTTTGACTCCCACCTTCATACTGAGGCTTCCATATGGCTCAATCCCAAACTCTGCATTAATAAGTCGCCGTTTTTCTGGAGACTGTGGGTCCAGAGAGGGATACTTGTTCTCGGAGACCTGTATCAGGGGAGGATTCTCAAGTCCTTCAACGACCTTAAAGCACAGTTTCAGTTGCCACAAAGTCAGTTTTGGAGGTACTTGCAGCTCCGGCACTTTTTGCTCAAAACCTTTGGATCCTCCTTCACACCACCTCCAAATATTGAATATCTCAGCTACATCAAAAAAATCTTTGGGGGGGGGGGGTCATGAAGTCTCTAAATATTACTCAATGCTTGTTACGGGCACGAGTAAAGGACTACCCGCCCTCCGGTTAGCTTGGGAATCTGACCTTGGTGTGGCTTTTACAGATCAGGAATGGACTGCAATTTTGCAGAATAGTAAAAAGGTGTCCAGGGAACTTAGAACGAGACTAATCCAATTCAAATTACTACACCGAATTTACTGGTCGCCACACAGACTGTATAGGGCGAACCTCATTCGGTCCCCTGAATGCTGGAGATGTCAGACTGGGGTAGGCACATTGACCCATATGATTTGGAGCTGTCCTAAAACCCAAATCTTTTGGACTGAGATACATGACTTTATCAAATCAACCATACGATGGGATATTCCTTTTTCACCAAGACTATTTGTTTTGGGAGACCCATCACTCCTTAACTATGCTCCACCTAAGGCTGCTGAGTGGGTACAGACTGCATTGATGCTGGGGCGTAAACTCATTATTTCCCAGTGGAAGGCCCCTTCCACCCCACCTGTCTCTGTATAGCATATTCAACTAGGGAGACTTGCTGCACTAGAACAACTCTCATACAGGCTCCTGAATAAAGTGGAGAGTTTCCATCTGAAGTGGGATCCATATCTGTCCAGAATAAAACGAACAGACTAGACCTTAGAGTGGGATAGTCATTGGAATTCTGATGAAGCACTCTCAGGGATGTCAGAGTGTGGCATGCAGTAAGACCCACATAGTCAAAGGCTGGCTGTTTTTGTTTCTTTCGTGTGTTTTTTTTTGTTTGTTTTTTTTTGTTTGTTTTTTTTGTTTGTTGTTGTTATTGTTGTGGTTGGTTTTTTTCCATGCTTTTGTTTATCTCTTGTTTTTTTGCCCCCCCCCCCTCATTTTGGTTTGGTATTCTCTACTGTTCTGCTGCTATGCTGATGTTTTTTTATGTGATGTAATCTGTCTCCGCAGTGGACTGTAGTGTTCTAAAAGTACAATAAAATATTAATCACAAAAAAAAAGAGTATTTGCAGCAAATGTGAGCACAAAGCCTCACTTTGTAGAAGCCTGCTATTAAAGTTCTCCTCTATGCAGACGACTTTCCTGTTGTCAAGGCACAACTTGGCTCTATTGTACAAATCTTATGGATACACACTAAACGAAACAATAGTGTGCACAACTCCAGATTCTGATCCCTCATCCTACCAACATAGCAATAGCAATAAAGCAAATGTTGAGGCTTAAAAATACAAAGTCCATAAAGCAATGGCTGGCATGGGTTTTATCATAAGGGTGATAAATGTACAACATATGGTCTTAAGACTAAAAGTATAATACAGATTTTAGTCTAAGAGATTTTATGTTCATTTACCTGCAAATGCACTATACGTGCCTGCTCTGTGATCTTGCACAACATTTTGCAAATCGCTATTTAATACAAGAAGTAGGTGAACTAAAACATGGTCATCTTTCTTTGTGAGAGGACAATATTAATTAAACAAATCTCAGTGACATCATAGAGATTCCTACAGATTGTCCTGAGGAGGGGTATTAGGCCCCTTATTTCAAACAGAGTGATTTGTGGCCCCAATAACTTATTCGCCCCGCTGCCAATCACATAACAAGTGGGCGGCTCCCCTCGCACCCCGGCTAGCCAATCAGATACAGGTCCGATTTTTATGATCTCCCGCTGAGGTTAAGACTGGCACGGCGCTCCCACAAGACGTCTGACTTCAGCCACATCAACAACTGGCGCCGCTTAGGCTGCTTGTGAGCTCGCATAAGGACCAGCCGGTTTCAACAGCAACTGGCGCCTCTTGCCTCATGTGCATATCAATCGGTAAGTGTTAATCTTCCTTTCTAACTACATTTTGCACTTTCCTTTTTAACCATTCTCTCAAGCCTTTCATCTTAAAAAACCATGTAAATAGGGTTTTTGTCACACTTCGAATACACTTTTTAAAATATATATAAGCTCGAGTTTAACACTCGGAGTTAAAAGTGCTTTAGTATACTATACTGTAGCAGCAAATCATGGCCTCGTCAGGTACCTCATTTCTTACTCTTTGTTCATTTTAATGCTTTTATTTTTTACTGTTTTTCCATGTCTTTAAATACTCGTTAATTCTTTTTTCGACTCTGAAATAAGCGTGCTCAACTCTATTATCGGTGATTCTCTTTTGGCTCTCAGCGAAGGCGGTCGCACTTTTCTCCTCTCCTGCCCTTATCTTCCCTGCTTAGCTTCTTATGTCCTTGTCTTGTCTTGTGTTTTTACTTACTTTTCCCTGGAACACTCTCTCACAGTCTGTTCTCTAAAACCTAAAAGAGGAATTATGGATTTGAACAAATGGTCTCTGAATGCAATTGACACCCCTTCTCAACGAGAAGTCTGGGCTCGGGTGAGCCTGAGTGCTGAAGATATCTACCTATTCGGAACCATGATAACAGGGTTCTTGCTGATTGGAGCTGGCTTGGCCCTGGCTTATCGAAGAATTAAGGAAGCGGAACCGGCTGTTCAAACCCCCACAAGGCTGTCCGCTGGGATTGAAATGATGGGATGAGGCGTGAGTTTCTCAAAATGGGCTCATTGAGTGCAGCACGGAGAAGATCTTGGAGAACGCACGGCTGCCATGAATACTCAGAACAAGACCTCTGAGTGAAAAACTGGATTACAGTGGGGCAAAAAAGTATTTAGTCAGCCACCAATTGTGCAAGTTCCCCCACCTAAAATGATGACAGAGGTCAGTAATTTGCACCAGAGGTACACTTCAACTGTGAGAGACAGAATGTGAAAAAAAAAAATCCATGAATTCACATGGTAGGATTTGTAAAGAATTTATTCGTAAATCAGGGTGGAAAATAAGTATTTGGTCAATAACAAAAATACAACTCAATACTTTGTAACATAACCTTTGTTGGCAATAACAGAGGTCAAACGTTTACTATAGGTCTTTACCAGGTTTGCACACACAGTAGCTGGTATTTTGGCCCATTCCTCCATGCAGATCTTCTCGAGAGCAGTGATGTTTTGGGGCTGTCGCCGAGCAACACGGACTTTCAACTCCCGCCACAGATTTTCTATGGGGTTGAGGTCTGGAGACTGTCTAGGCCACTCCAGGACTTTCAAATGCTTCTTACGGAGCCACTCCTTTGTTGCCCGGGCGGTGTGTTTTGGATCATTGTCATGTTGGAAGACCCAGCCTCGTTTCATCTTCAAAGTTCTCACTGATGGAAGGAGGTTTTGGCTCAAAATCTCACGATACATGGCCCCATTCATTCTGTCCTTAACACGGATCAGTCGTCCTGTCCCCTTGGCAGAAAAACAGCCCCATAGCATGATGTTTCCACCCCCATGCTTCACAGTAGGTATGGTGTTCTTGGGATGCAACTCAGTATTCTTCTTCCTCCAAACACGACGAGTTGAGTTTATACCAAAAAGTTCTACTTTGGTTTCATCTGACCACATGACATTCTCCCAATCCTCTGCTGTATCATCCATGTGCTCTCTGGCAAACTTCAGACGGGCCTGGACTGGCTTCAGCAGCGGAACACGTCTGGCACTGCGGGATTTGATTCCCTGCCGTTGTAGTGTGTTACTGATGGTGACCTTTGTTACTTTGGTCCCAGCTCTCTGCAGGTCATTCACCAGGTCCCCCTGTGTGGTTCTGGGATCTTTGCTCACCGTTCTCATGATCATTTTGACCCCACGGGATGAGATCTTGCGTGGAGCCCCAGATCGAGGGAGATTATCAGTGGTCTTGTATGTCTTCCATTTTCTGATGATTGCTCCCACAGTTGATTTTTTCACACCAAGCTGCTTGCCTATTGTAGATTCACTCTTCCCAGTCTGGTGCAGGTCTACAATACTTTTCCTGGTGTCCTTCGAAAGCTCTTTGGTCTTGGCCATGGCGGAGTTTGGAGTCTGACTGTTTGAGGCTGTGGACAGGTGTCTTTTATACAGATGATGAGTTCAAACAGGTGCCATTCATACAGGTAACGAGTGGGGGACAGAAAAGCTTCTTACAGAAGACGTTACAGGTCTGTGAGAGCCAGAGATTTTCCTTGTTTGAGGTGACCAAATACTTATTTTCCACCCTAATTTACGAATAAATCCTTTACAAATCCTACTGTCGCGGGGTCCTCTTTTAACCCTCTCCCGGACAACAAACACAGGCGTAGTCGGTAAGGTCTTTTAGTGTGGATAATTTATTTAGCCGGCCTCCCCAGTGCACAGAAAATTATTTACAGCAAATAGAATTGACTTGGGTCAGTGTCAACAATCATTTCTTTATTATTACTTTAATCCTCACTGTCCCCCCTCAGCTTCTTTCCCACTGTAGTCTCACAACACACATGTATATACAGACTCTTAGGCAACTTCCAATCAGCCTACAATGTTTCACAAAACATTAAAACAATCCAAACAAAGGACCCCGGAACACCATACCATCGGCTTGCATCATCCCGCATCATTGGAGATCACAGCGCGTCTCCTCGACCGACTTTATTAACAAGGTAAGGGGAAATAAGTTGGCCACCCTCTATGCTGCTCCAAATCCCCCCCCCCCCCCCTTCACCCCTTTTTGTTTATTGGTGTCTGTTAGAACTAATGATGGCGGTGCGTATATGCGCCCCGATCAGCTGTCTGCGGCTGGGCGATGTAACTCCGTCACATCATCCCCTTCCACCCGGAGGTGGCCGATGTGCGGCAACCTGGAAAGATAACCTGCCACCACATTGAGCTTGCCTGGTCTATGACGGATGGTGAATCTGAAAGGCTGCAGTGACAGGTACCAGCGGGTGAGTCGACTGTTATGATCCACAGGAGCTACTGGTGCATGTTATGGCTTTTGCTAGACAGGTACAACCTGTCTATATAAGGATATTTTTTATTTGTTTTTACCCAGTTGGTCATGTTGGAAGGAAATGGGTTAAAAATGTCCATCTGCCGTGTGTCGGTATCACAGCGAGTGATCCCGATTATTGTCCCCAGTCTTTCTTAATGACAGCAGATGGCTGACAGAGAAATGCAGTGAAGTGCAGAACTGTCTGGGCACTTTGTAACCCTTTATAAGAAGAAATATTTTTAGGCAATAACACAGAATTAAAAACAAAAACTGCACATTTCAACGATGGCAGATTTTCCTTGTTGGGCACTTCTTTTTCATTCTACACGCGTCAATAACAATACACAAGCCTACACAATGGATTGAGGGCAAATTTAAAGGCAACATCAATCAGTTTCTACTACTGTAGGATAATATAGAAAATGAGAATTAAAATGAAAAATAGTTCGGTATGCGACAAAAAAAAAGTGGTTTCAAGACACTGACCTATGAAATCAGGGTGTCACACGTCACATGGAATTAACCACTGGTTGGTTGGTTGGAATCATAATAAATAAGATGGTATGTTTGGTTCGCAGCCATCCCTTCTTCATGTGAATAGTGTTTACACTCCATCATTAAAGAGGCTGTTTGCTTTCAACATAATTCAGTGGCTTCGCCAAGCAGCCGACCTTACACGCAGACAAAGAACTCAAAGATGGAAGAATAGTCTGTGCTAGAGGGGCTCTGAGGGGAAGTGAGATGAAAAACAAAGCACAACAGTAACACATTGATATGTCTTTGAGTTTCATGTCACTGCATTTGACTAGGCCTATGATCCTCTATCCAGCAGGTGCCCCTGTGTTAATCGGTTTTCTTCTCTTCAGGATCCTTCTCTCCAACGTCCTCATCCTCTTCTTCTGGGCCCTCCAGCGCCGCAGCACGTTGCCTCTCCTCCTCCTCCTCTTCCTCCTCCTCGTCAGTCAGGCCCTCTCTCTTCGGCGCATCTATGTCATCCGAACCGTCATCAGACTCAGCTGTGCAGATGCCATAGCACATCAGGCTAATTACGCCCAGCGGTAGGCCAAACAGGAAGCAGCCCAGCAGTGGAGAGACATGTGAATTCATGGATTTTTTCTTCACATTCTGTCTCTCACAGTTGAAGTGTACCTCTGGTGCAAATTACTGACCTCTGTCATCATTTTAAGTGGGGGAACTTGCACAATCGGTGGCTGACTAAATACTTTTTTGCCCCACTGTAGGAATCGTGCGAGCCAGCAGTATCTTTGTAAAACAGACCTGCACTAAATTGAGTTTTCAGACTTTCTTCTGAGTAATTTAAATATGTCTCTATTATAGCCCTATAGGGGTGAGTTGAGCTGGCTTGTGAAATCAGTCTGTCGCCCAATGTGACGTCACATTGCGAGAAAATGGTGTTTAAAGGGTAATTTATAATTCCAACATTAGCGTCCGCTTCAATGTCGCTACCATCTGGGTTTGTTATTTTCAACCTTAAACTCAGCAGTGTGTCATTTAAATCCAGGTAATGCAACCCATTTCCAGGCACATAAAATTCCAGAGGTCCCCGATCTGTGAGCGCTGTTACTGGTAAAATTTCTGAATAACATTTGTCCTCGATCGAAAACTGCGTGAGCGGTGCTGTAAACAGATCCAATTCGCTTAAGGTGCATTCGCTTGATCTCTCGTGAAGTAAAGACATTGCTGTTTGTTTCATAGTTGTTGTTTTTTAGAATATATCAGCTTTAGACTTGTGTCCTGTCCGTCTGACGGTTTTCCCACTCTGTCTCTTTTTGACCGCTTTCCTCTGCTTTTTAAACTCTGTCAGCCTCCGACCCGGAGGCCATTTTAAGGGTCTACGTGAAATTATGCTCAGCCCCGAGCCCTCTTGCTGTTCTGGTGTGTTCGAACGAGTCAAATTTGAGAGTGAGGAGGTGACAACATCTGAAGCAAAGCCTTTGACAGCCGCTTTCAAGTGAGGTTTTGCGATGCTCACACCCCACTTTATGAACGGGGTTACAAATCTAAACAATTTTGAGAAAATAGATGCTATTCCTTGTCCGTAAATTACAGGCGCACCTAAAAATCAGCCTGGGTTTCGTAATACCGTATAAATCTATTATTATCCATTTTTTTATGAGTTATGCCAGATCCTTGACAAGCCAGAAATGTAGCTTGACTATTGTTTTACCGTAGGTAAAGTTTACAGGCTCCTTCTAATCGGTTTTGATTTCAATATGGATATTTTCTATGTGTTTGCGAGCCACAGAAATATAGTCTGGTTTGTTACAGCTCTGTGTGATAATATCTCCGTAATTACCCTCTATTTTGACAGTACGCAGCAGGGGCGAGTAGCTATCACCCACGAGCTGTAAGGCAGCTATATCCGAATAACAGAATAGATGATAACACCCCGCCTTTATATCTGCAGGATATGGGGCTAATTTGCGCTCGAATCGCTGCCAGACACCTGCTGGTACACCAAGCATATATGCAAGAGGCGGAAAAAACCTGAGTTGATAAATTCCCCCAGCTGTGAATTCAAACTTTTTAACAATTGGGTGATATTTTAGATAAATATCCAAGTCGATACGCCTGAGGCAGGCTTCAATCTCTGCTCTCAACGTGTTAGCGTCCTCATAAAAGCCAGCGCGTATTTTCGTTTTAACCACGTCATCAGGCCTCTGCTCAGCATCACCCTTTTTCCTCCATTCAAAATAAGCCTTATCATTCGGGAGATTAAGCCATTTATAGGGATGTGAAATTTCAGTGAGAGTCACCTCCCACGCCCCATCGAGACTGAGATGCTGGGCGAGATCCACACGGAAGCAGCTACTGGTGTTATTTTTAAATACATTCAAACTTGCGTTTGATGGAAGCGTGATGTAAAACCCCTGCGACCTGACAGTCATGCTGACCCGTTACCAAGGTTACCAAGGTGTGTGTGAGGTCCGGCGTTTGTTATGCAATGTTTTTAAGCTCACTGGCTTTACCCAGCTATTAAACTTTTCAGGCCAGTTCCTCCATTTGACCAGGAAATAAACCTGTCCCCTCTGTTTACGTTTTGAGAGAATTTTGTCTATGTGATAGAGCTTATCCTTGACAAGAGCGATTTTCTGCAGCTCATGCTCGTAAAAACTACCGATAGTTTCTTCCCCATCGTAATCTTTGATTTTATAAACAGGAGGGTCTCTAGGTATGCATTGGTCAATAGTAAATGCCTCGTTTGTGAATGTTTGCTCATACCGCTTATCAAACACACCTCTAACGTGATCTCCCTTTTTAAATTTCATGGGCTTTTTTTTACAACGAGAAGAAGTGCCATATAGGTTTTGAAATACTAATGCTGCGTTGTCTGAATTTACTTGATTCGGGGCCATTTTTATGGAACGATTATATCTACGCGTATTTGCAGCAGTGAAATATCTATACAGGGAGTGCAGAATTATTAGGCAAGTTGTATTTTTGAGGAATAATTTTATTATTGAACAACAACCATGTTCTCAATGAACCCAAAAAACTCATTAATATCAAAGCTGAATGTTTTTGGAAGTAGTTTTTAGTTTGTTTTTAGTTTTAGCTATTTTAGGGGGATATCTGTGTTTGCAGGTGACTATTACTGTGCATAATTATTAGGCAACTTAACAAAAGACAAATATATACCCATTTCAATTATTTATTTTTACCAGTGAAACCAATATAACATCTCCACATTCACAAATATACATTTCTGACATTCCAAAACAAAACAAAAACAAATCAGCGACCAATATAGCCACCTTTCTTTGCAAGGACACTCAAAAGCCTGCCATCCATGGATTCTGTCAGTGTTTGGATCTGTTCACCATCAACATTGCGTGCAGCAACAACCACAGCCTCCCAGACACTGTTCAGAGAGGTGTACTGTTTTCCCTCCTTGTAAATCTCACATTTGATGATGGACCACAGGTTCTCAATGGGGTTCAGATCAGGTGAACAAGGAGGCCATGTCATTAGTTTTTCTTCTTTTATACCCTTTCTTGCCAGCCACGCTGTGGAGTACTTGGACGCGTGTGATGGAGCATTGTCCTGCATGAAAATCATGTTTTTCTTGAAGGATGCAGACTTCTTCCTGTACCACTGCTTGAAGAAGGTGTCTTCCAGAAACTGGCAGTAGGACTGGGAGTTGAGCTTGACTCCATCCTCAACCCGAAAAGGCCCCACAAGCTCATCTTTGATGATACCAGCCCAAACCAGTACTCCACCTCCACCTTGCTGGCGTCTGAGTGGGACTGGAGCTCTCTGCCCTTTACCAATCCAGCCACGGGCCCATCCATCTGGCCCATCAAGACTCACTCTCATTTCATCAGTCCATAAAACCTTAGAAAAACCAGTCTTGAGATATTTCTTGGCCCAGTCTTGACGTTTCAGCTTGTGTGTCTTGTTCAGTGGTGGTCGTCTTTCAGCCTTTCCTACCTTGGCCATGTCTCTGAGTATTACACACCTTGTGCTTTTGGACACTCCAGTGATGTTGCAGCTCTGAAATATGGCCAAACTGGTGGCAAGTGGCATCTTGGCAGCTGCACGCTTGACTTTTCTCAGTTCATGGGCAGTTATTTTGCACCTTGGTTTTTCCACACGCTTCTTGCGACCCTGTTGACTATTTTGAATGAAACGCTTGATTGTTCGATGATCATGCTTCAGAAGCTTTGCAATTTTGAGACTGCTGCATCCCTCTGCAAGAAATCTCACTATTTTTGACTTTTCTGTGCCTGTCAAGTCCTTCTTTTGACCCATTTTGCCAAAGGAAAGGACGTTGCCTAATAATTATGCACACCTGATATAGGGTGTTGATGTCATTAGACCACACCCCTTCTCATTACAGAGATGCACATCACCTAATATGCTTAATTGGTAGTAGGCTTTCGAGCCTATACAGCTTGGAGTAAGACAACATGCATGAAGAGGATGATGTGAACAAAATACTAATTTGCCTAATAATTCTGCACTCCCTGTACATTTTACTTTTAAGAGTTTTATTAAACCTTTCACAGACTGAGGCTTTTAGATCGCTCCCTGTAGCAAAATAATTTATACCATGCTTTTTCATTAAAGATTGAAAACTGGAATTAAAAAATTCCTTACCACTATCTGTTTGTAGCTTTTGAGGGATTTGGCTATCTTTTAAGACAGCCTCAAAAGCCTTAGTGACTTGAACGCCTGTTTTGTTTTTCAAGACTCTTGCATAAGCTTTTTTAGAGAAAACATCTATAACTGTAAGTAAATATTGATAGCCATCATTATGCTCGGATAACGCTCTCATATATCACAAAGGTCTGCTTGGTATTGATTAAGAGGTCTGGGGACAAACACGCGATTTCTCGGAAAGCGCAGGTGTGCAACTCAGTGTAAGGTGTAAGCATCCTGTTCAGAGAGGAGTTTCTGAGCTGTTTGCGCATTAATCTTTGTACCAGTTTCATCCTGTACGCTTTTAATCAATTTTTGCACACCGCAAAAACTACGAGGGTGAGATGGGTCATAATATGCACGTTTCAATAGATTCTGCTCTGCCATGTGTGATCTTTGAAGTTATGTTTAACTATGGTTTTATTTCATGATCGAGCGGTTAGTTATGTCATGTAACAAGTTTACAAAAATATTTTTATTTGATGTAATTAATAACATTACACTTTGATTCTAGTAAAACAAAAATAATGAGTTTGATTCTTGCAATGCTTTTCCAAAAAGGTTTTATTTCAAGTAACGGTTTTCCCTAAACAGTTTTATTTGATGTAATGAAAACAATACATTTTGAATGGGTAAAAAAACAAATAATGCGATTGATTCTTGCAATGCTTTTCGAAACAGGTTTTATTTGATGTAACGGTTTTCCACAAACAATTTATTTGATGTAATGAAAAACAATACACATGAACGAGTAAAAAACAAAAGACTGGAAAGTAAGAAAAACAACAAAGCTAAAAACAAGAAAAATAAAATATGTTAAGAAAAATGGTAATAGGGGAGAGAAGAAAAAAAACGATTACTAGGACAGCCAAAGGGAGTAATTCTCATCTAGTACTTTATCAATTATGGTCCGGGTAACTTCTGTAACGCTTGCGTCAATTTCTTACAGTGTGGTCTCTATATCGTGGGCATCTCTGACTTTAAAGAGATACGCTTGGGCCACACCTCTGACTTGAGCCGCTGGTGGTGAAAAACCCTCTAACCGTAAAATTTGTAATATTGTGTTGGTGAAATGTCCATTCCATAATCTTTTGCAGAGTTCATCATAGTACTTGAAAAGTAAATGGCCTGTATTTATATAGCGCTTTACTAGTCCCTAAGGACCCCAAAGCACTTTACATATCCAGTCATCCACACACACATTCACACACTGGTGATGGCAAGCTACATTGTAGCCGCAGCCACCCTGGGGCGCACTGACAGAGGCGAGGCTGCCGGACACTGGCGCCACCGGGCCCTCTGACCACCACCAGTAGGCAATGGGTGAAGTGTCTTGCCCAAGGACACAACGACCGAGACTGTCCAAGCCGGGGCTCGAACCGGCAACCTTCCGATTACAAGGCGAACTCCCAACTCTTGAGCCACGATCACTGGAAGTAATATTTTTCCAGCGGGAAAAGGCAAGAATGTCATTTCTGTGAGGGGTGGGAGACCTCACATCCTTGACAGACATCCTGTCTATGTTTCTGGAGCAGCGAGTTAATAAGGTACTTGAGAGTTAATTTTCTAAGTTCAAAAACAGCGGTGGGGAGTAGAGTCGCAGCCTCGTCGTTGTCCACGGGCAAAGGCTGTCAGCGGCTCTCGCGGGGGTGGGGATCGATGTCTTCGGGCTCTCGGAAAAGGGCCAGGCATACAGGGTCGCCCAAAGCCCATAGCGATGCACCAGAGACTGCGGTGTTTGAGGGGGTCTGCTCCGGTGATTGCCAACCGAGTTGAGGGTGGCTTGGCGAGTTCCATCCTTGAGGTGATGAGGCCGGAGACGCTGAGGCCTGATGTGGGCTCTCCATCAGCGGACTCGGTGGTGGAGTAGCAAGATCCATCGGAGGGCTTGAGGGTGGCGTAGAAGCAGCTGATGGTCGGAGGGATGATGGAGATAGAGCACAGGGGGTTCCGAAGCTGTGGTGAGTCATGGTTGTTTTTAGACGATGTGGAGGAGAGAGTGGTTGCGGTTTTTAAAAGGACAGGGTGAGGAGGAGGTGGGGGTATGTAGAGCGTTGTGTGTTATTTCCAACCAGGACCAACTCAAATGTACTTTTACTTAGCTTAAAAAGCTCTAATATTCTTGCATTCTTCTCACCCACCATCTTCAGCCAGTCCTGAGTGGGAATCCGAAGCAATGTGTTGAAAACACCGGACTGGGTGTTTGTAAGGTCCAACACAAAATCATCTGTGTGAGCATCGTCGGTTGTTTGACGACTAGTTCTACAGATCCACCTGCAAAGCGGAGTGGTCTTGGTCTCCCACTGGGTGTATGTCACAGTTTTTCTCACCATGTTTAAAGGCCGGTGTCGATGGGGTTGTTGGTTGAATGGTGGAAACGCGTGGGCCTCTTTGAAAACCAGATGTGTCTGCGTCTGCTGGTCCCTAGTTCACGGTTGCGAGCTCGTTTCCCGCAGGCTCTTCTGGATTTCAGGCATTGTGATGAGGGTCAAAACAGCCCAGTCAGAGCAAGTAAAAGCGATCCGCCGTGTGAGCGGACCAAAACTTTCACCTGCTTTTAGCTGGTAGAAATAGATTTCGCTCTCTGGGAGGCTGAAAGCATAACCCCAAAACCCTCCAGTGCTGAGACGGAATCTTTCCTCCAAGGGGGTAGCCGATGTTGACTGCACTCTGCAAAGATGCAATCGTCTGAGTTCTGCCAGCGTGGCGGAGGCTCTGTAGCTAATTACTGGGGTCTGAGAGACCACAGTGAGGTTGGTAGGTCTGGCGGCCATGTTGTTTGTGAAAAAAAGAAAAAAAGTGCTTGTTTTTTCTGAGAGAAAAAAAACAGTTAAATTTAAGCTGAAATGTTAGATTATTTATCCTGAATGCCAGCAAGAGAATAAACCTATCGCTGAGAAGGTAAATCGGACCTGTATCCGATTGGCTAACCGGGGTGCGAGGGGAGCCGCCCACTTGTTATGTGATTGGCAGCGGGGCGAAGTTAGGCGGAGTTGGCCTCCGGCGCAAATTTTCAACCTGGGTAAGCCAATTTTCGGGAGCTGAGCCGGGGAACGAACAAGAAGGAAAAATTGTGTGCTGGCTGCGGTCCGGTTCGAGTGAGAGTGAAAGGAGAACTTAGGCTTTGCTGAATTTGAGACGGAGCTAGTAGAGGGCTGGTTTGAAGAAAAAAAATTAATGTAACCCATATCAACTATTCCCTGTCACATGACCCACGTCAGCTGATTTGAGGTCCCTCTTCTGATTGGCTCTGCAATTCACCACTGTCCACAATCTGCCAGAACCGTCACCCGCCGTTCCAGCCACTGAACCTTTACCATCTGATACGCCAGTCTGTGAACCTGCTACGCTCCCTTTGCCTCCTCTTGAGCCAGCAGAGAGCGAAACCCCTGACTCAGAAACCCCTGTCAAGGAGGAAGCTCCTGATACTGTGGAATCAGAGGACAGTCTGTCCTCTGCTGCTGATCTACCATCTAACTCTGACACCTCCAGCTCTGAACTAGAACCTCTGAGAACATCAACTCGGACCAGGAAACCACCAGACCGGTTACAATACTCTAAGCTTGGTCAGCCCATCTTGAAGAGTATTCAGGCACTAGTCCATGGCTTAACCACTGCCTTTACTCAAGCACTGGAGGATGAAGAGGACCATCTACTTACTGCCACTGAACAACCTGTCATCCGGAACCAACCACCATGTACAGGGACGTACATGAGATCGAGGGGGGAAACTGTAACCCATATCAACTACTCCCTGTCACATGACCCACGTCAGCTGATTTGAGGTCCCTCTTCTGATTGGTTCCTTCGACGTCGCGGCAACTCTGAAAACCGGCTGTGGAGGGATACTTCCGGGTTCGACTCCTGCTGTGGCTGTTAGCTTATGGCATTTAGAACGGTGTTGGAAAACAAAGCGTTTTCTCCCCTCAATTCATCTATAAACTCATTTCACCTCAGCGGTAAGTGTCCTTAATATCTTTCAACCTTTGGTTGTCAGTAACCAGCCGATCGTTTTCGCGATTAAAAAATGACTTTGTGCGGCGGCGTTCCCACCACGAGCAGAACTCCAGTTCAAAAACCGCTGTTTTTGAACACCTTTATTTACTTATTTATTTACCGGTAAACTGAATCGAACTTGATGTTCTAATGGACATTTTTCTGACCTACAGGTCAGGTTTTTTTCCCCCCTTTCAATTGATCTTCTTCATAGTGAAGTGGCGAGCCGGTAGGACCATTCTTTGTTTTCCCTTCTTTTCCCCCACTTAGCCGTCTTTGGATTACGGACATATTTCCCCATTGCATGAAGCTGGACCCTAAGGAGGAATACCTTGAAAGTGAACTTTAAAAAGAAAAGGACCAAAAAGGACTCTTAGCAAAAGGACTCTTGCACAGAAAAATCATAGCATTGATTTATTATTTAATTGTGGGCATTTATGTGGTGAGTGGTATTAATTATTTTGTTCCATTTCCCCTGTCCCCTATTTATTCAATATATTTTCTCATCATTCACACCATCTAGGCTCTATAAAGGACTATTTCTTCTGCGCGTCAGTCAGTAAACTCATCCATTGAAATAAACTAGTCCTTAAATAACTTAGTGTTACACTAAGGGTTTTTTCAGGAGTTTTTCCCCTGTTTTCGAATATAAGGTTTTGGGTATATTCCCCAAGTTATTCTAGGGGTTTTTTTGTTGTGCGTTTTTGGAGAAAAGACGGAGGGTTTTTCAGAAGTTTTTTGCTGGGAGCCGCGGTGGGATCGCGAGAGTCTTTTGCGACTCGGACTTTGATTCTAAATCTCCTTGTTCGTATTAAACAAATGCATGTAAATTGAAATAAAATTTTGCCCCGAGGCATGCAACCTGTATGTCTCACCATACTGAACGTTACAAAAGCACAAGTTTAACTAAGCACTTTTACTATGGTTTAACACATTTTCACACACACAAGCACGGACCTCCGAGACACAGGCGCGTGCCCTGAGCGGGCACAGACACGCGGGCGCGCGCCCGTGCGCACTCACACGCTGACCCACCACCGGATGGCGTTTTTTAAGCATAAAAAGTAAAAGCTTTTTTAATGGCTTAAAAATAAAATAATGCTATTTGATATATAAAAAACTTTCTAAATAATCAATTAGTTCTTTTTTTGGGGGGGGGGGAGCAATGAGCTATGAACTAGGATATTTTGGATGACTATCATATTTTTTGATGAATATCATAATTTTATTAATATCATATTTTTTATGAATATCATATTTTTGTTACTGTGGTGGACCACTAGAGGGCTCCACTCACACCTAGTGTATAGGAAGTGTGTTCCTGTGTTTTGTGGCGCGATATGCGCAGTTGATGTTGGAGACAAATAAAGAAGGAGTGAGAACTGAGAGCTCTGTGTCGTTGATGCTTACCTCCACATTGGTGACCCCTGACTCGAGCATGCAACGGGCCGCAGATAACGCAGATTCCGCTATGGATGCATCAGCGGCCGCCGGACCTCCGCCTTCTGTTGCAGCTACGTTCGCTGTGGCGCTGAAACTGCTGGACTTTTGGCTCCATGACCCCCCGTCATGGTTTGTACACGTGGAGGCTCAGTTCGCCCTTCGTGGCATCTCGGCTGACGACACGAAGTATCACCATGTGGTGGCCTTGCTCGACCCGCTGGCCACCCGTCGCGTGATGGTGCTCCTCCAGGACCCACCCGCCCAAGGGAAATACGCCGCCCTCAAAGAGCTGCTTCTTCTGCGCTATGCCCTCTCCGACGCTGAACGAGCCGAAAAGCTCCTCAACCTGTCAGGCTTGGGTGGCGGTACCGCGCTCGAGCTCATGGAGAACATGCTATCGTTGCTCGGGCCGGATGACGGTGGTTTCCTCTTCGCCCACCTCTTCCTCCGCCAACTACCGGCCGCCGTGAGAGCTGTCCTCGCAAACTCCCCGCTTCTGCCTGCGAAGGATTATCGCTCCCTGGCTGAAGAAGCGGATCGCATTCTCCTGGCTAGCCGCACTTTCGACGTTCACGCCCTGGCTACGGACTCGCCGGCGAAACTGTCTGTCGCTCGGCAAGACTTTGCAGCCATGGAGCGCCTTGGCATTGTACAGCATTCGAACAGTGCATGGGCCTCTCTGCTTCACATGGTGCCCAAATCGGACGGTCGGTGGCGGCCATGCGGAGATTTCCGCCGTTTAAATAATGCCACGGAGAATGACCGTTACCCCATCCCCCACATTCAGGATTTTTCTGCCAATCTCGCCGGAACGTCGATTTTTTTCTAAAATTGACTTGGTGCGGGTGTATCACCAGGTTCCCGTGTGCGCCGAAAACGTTCCTAAAACCACTGTCATTTCCCCCTTCGGCTTGTTCGAGTTTTTGCGCATGCCATTTGGCCTGAAAGGTGCCGCCCAGACCTTTCAGGGGCTGATGGACTCCGTTTTGCGTGGGCTGCCGTTCGTTTTTGTTTATCTGGACGATATATTGGTGGCCAGCTGCTCAGCGAGCCAGAACGAGTCCCATCTGCGCCAGGTTTTCCAGCGTTTGGCAGCACACGGCCTGCTCATCAACCCTTCCAAGTGCCAGTTTGGGTTGCCTGTTCTGGATTTCCTCGGGCACCGCATTTCCGCTGAAGGTGTGGTTCCGTTGCTCGAAAGAGTCCAGGCTGTTTCGGCTTTTCCGCGTCCCACATCGGTTAAAGCGTTGCAGGAGTTCTTGGGGATGATAAATTTTTACAACCGCTTTCTCCCCAGAGCTGCCCACCTGCTACAGCCACTCTATGCTGCCTTAAAAGGTAAAACTGCCAAAGATCCGGTTGACTGGCTGCCGGAACGCGTCCATGCGTTTTCAGCAGCCAAGTCTGCGCTGGCTGACGCCGCCCTGCTGGCCCACCTGCTTCCATCGGCGGAGATCGCGTTGACCACCAACGTGTCCGATGTGGCAGTGGGTGGGATGTTGGAACAGCGGGTTTCAGGTCTCTGGCAACCGCTCGCCTTTTTCAGTTGTACGCTCCGGGATGCTGAACGCAAGTACAGTGTTTTTGACAGGGAGTTGCTGGCCCTGCACCTCGCGAAACGACATTTTAGTTTTTTCCTCGAGGGTCGCAACTTTACTGCGTACGCTGACCACAAACCTTTGACGTTTGCGATGTCCAAGGTCTCTGACCCATGGAGCGCACACCAGCAGCACCAGTTGGCGGCCATTTCAGAGTTTACCACAGACATTCAGCATGTGGCTGGTAAGTCCAATCACGTCGCTGACTGTCTCTCACGTGTGTTGGTTTCTCCGGTGTATGTCGGCGTCGACTATGCTGCCATGGCCGCTGAGCAACGTCCTTGCCCTTCAGTCAACAAAAACAGGCCTCGTGCTGGAGGACACCCCGGTGTGGGACGGCGGTCCGCACCTTCTTTGCGACGTTTCCACTGGCCGCCCCCACCCAGTGGTTCCCCTTTCGTGGCGTCGTCGTGTTTTTGACTCGGTGCATGCCCTCTCTCATCCTACCGTCCGGGCCTCGGTCAAGCTGGTCAGTGCCAGGTTTGTTTGGCCGGGCCTTCGGAAGACGGTGAAAGAATGGGCGGCAGTTTGTATCCCATGCCAACGCTCGAAAATCCACCGGCACACACAGGCACCCCTCGAACCTTTCCGTGTCGGGTAGGCGTTTTCGATCACGTTCATGTGGACCTGGTTGGTCCCTTGCCGCAGTCACAGGGTTTCAAGCACCTTTTGACTGTGGTGGACCGCACGACCAGGTGGCCGGAGGCAGTACCCCTGGCGTCCACGACAGCGGTGACGGTGGCCAGGGCATTTTTGTCAACGTTTCACGTTTCAGCCCCCTTGCTGACATTACCTCGGACAGGGGCCCCCAGTTTGTTTCTGAGCTTTGGTCTGCTATGGCTGACGGCCTGGGAGTCAAGGTCCACCGCACCACAGCATACCCGCAAGCTAACGGGATGTGCGAACGGTTTCACCGGTCACTTAAGGCCGCGCTCCAGGCTTCCTTAACAAGTGGCGACTGGGTCGACCGTCTTCCGTGGTTTTTGCTGGGATTGCGTAGCACGGTTAAAGAAGACCTCGGGGTTTCCCCGGCTGAACTGGTCCTCGGCCAGCCTCTCCGGGTCCCCAGGGAATTCGTACCTGAGAGCCCTCCCCCATGTTTCGATACCTCTTTGTTGCCTTTTCGCCCCCCAAGAGACTCATTTCCTGTTCCTGGTCCTGTGCACCACTGCCTGCCTGACACATTTGTTCCGAGTTCGTTGGACTCTGCTCGTTTCGTTTTCGTCACGCACAATGTCCATAGGACTCCGCTGCGTCCACCATATGACAGGCCATACAGGGTTCTTAAACCAGGCAACAAACATTTCATTTTGGACTTTGGCGGTCGGCAGGAGGTTGTCTCTGTTGACAGACCTAAGCCTGCACATGTTATGCAAGAGGATCAGGTGGTCCCGCCCACCTGCCACCGGGCTGATGGATTCTGTTTTTTCCCCCAGGAGCGACCCAAAATCAACGGAATCCGAGTTGTCTGCAGCTTTTTCTGACCGCCAGTGCCAGCCTCGCTCCCGGGCTGGGTTGCCCTCTGTCAGTTCCCCACCCCCCCAGTTCAGCTGTTCCGGCCGTTTGCTTAAGCCCCGGGTCCTGGACTAGTTCTGCTGGGTGTTCGGGGGGGGCATGTGTGGTGGACCACTAGAGGGCTCCACTCACACCCAGTGTATAGGAAGTGTGTCCTTGTGTTTTGTGGCGCGATATGCGCAGTTGATGTTGGAGACAAATAAAGGAGTGAGAACTGAGAGCTCTGTGTCGTTGATGCTTACCTCCACATTTCTTCCTTTATTACTTCCTTTACTTCCTGAGCTCATGAATAAGTTAACAAATCACTCTGTTTGACATAAGGGGCTTAATATCTCTCCTGTCCTGCTGCTTCTCTTCCTCCTCATCCTAAGCTTCCTTCTCATCCTCAACTTCCATCCAATTGTAATTCAATCTAATTGTATCTCTCCCTCTCCTCTTCCTTATTTTGTTGGAGCTGTGAACAGAATTAGTGTGAATCTGAATTAATTTGTGCAAACAAGAAAAATCTACAGCTTTTCGGTCAGAGATGGTCTTGTGATTTCAGCTGGGTAGAGTAGATTTATGTGTTGATACCGCCTGCTTCAGCTCTACGACCGGCTGCTTTAACCACGTGCTGAACTTTGGCCCAGCATTGAATGAATGAATGAATGAATGAATGAATCAAGGCTTTATTGGCCACATGCAGGTTGCCCCGCAGTGGAATAGAAACCCAGAACCCCCCCCCCCCGACTTACACACACAACATAGACATCACATGGGAATACAGGTCGGAGAACGGCAGCGTTACAGAAAAACACTGAAAAAGTAAAAAGTACACAACAATGGGAATGTAGAAGAGGAAAACGAGACCTCTACTCATGCTGGGCTCCTATGGGAGGACAGCATGGGGACAGGAAACAAAAAAACTCCTCTGCACAGAGAGCACATAAATGTCCACAACACAACATTATAGAACATGTGACAAGCCACAGGTACGGTGTACATTTTAGGACATCGTCAGATCTCAGGAAAAAAGTTGTCAGGTCTCAGACTCACACGAAAAAATGTCAGGTCTCAGAATCACACGAAAAAATGTCAGGTCTCAGTCTCACACGAAAAAATGTCAGGTCTCAGACTCACATGAAAAAATGTCAGGTCTCAGACTCACATGAAAAAATGTCAGATCTCAGAATCACATGAAAAAATGTCAGGTCTCAGACTCACATGAAAAAAATGTCAGGTCTCAGAATCACATGAAAAAATGTCAGGTCTCAGACTCACATGAAAAAATGTCAGATCTCAGAATCACATGAAAAAATGTCAGGTCTCAGACTCACATGAAAAAATGTCAGGTCTCAGAATCACATGAAAAAATGTCAGGTCTCAGTCTCACACGAAAAAATGTCAGGTCTCAGAATCACATGAAAAAGATGTCAGGTCTCAGTCACACACGAAAAAATGTCAGGTCTCAGAATCACATGAAAAAATATCAGGTCTCAGAACACGAGTAGTGTGTGTGAGAGGTAAAAGTTCAGTAGTGTTTGAGAGCGTTTCAGTAGTATGTGTGAGAGGTAAAATTTCAGTAGTGTGTGTGAGAGCGTTTCAGTAGTGTGTGTGAGAGCTAAAATTTCAGTAGTGTGTGTGAGAGCATTTCAGTAATAATGTCCCTTACGGCACCTCATAGTGTTTAAATGAGACACAGAGACAAGAATGTAACTCAAAAGAACCAGCCAACTTTAGTGAAATAAACCATAAGGTTGACAAGCACAGGTTAAAGACACTTTACAATGGTAGAAAGGAAACTTACAAAAATTAAAAGAAAAGTAACACACATAAACTACTAAAGCAATGACTTGGCCAAGTGTTACTTTTGGTTTTCAATGTTCGGGTTTCAATGTTTGGGTGCACCCTAGTAACTTGACTCCTTAACTCTTATAGAAACAGATTACACAAATCCAATGTACATTCAAATGAAAATCTCACACTCTTTTCACATGTGAAGAATGTTCTACACAACAGCTCATTATTTAAAGTCCCAAATAAAAAATGTCCAAGTGGTAAAGTCCAAAAAATTCCCAGGGTGTGAAAGAAAATAGGGGTGAGAGAATGTCAGTCAGTGGTCTTATGTATAACCAGCTGTGCGTGAAAGTGTAAGTGATACAGTCCTACCACACCGCAAGGTGCAGCAGATCATCAAGTGGAAAAGAAGCGACTCTCAGTCTCTCTAAGTCCAGGTGGGAAGGCTCGCCATCTATTTCACCGGAGGAATCCACCTCAGGAACAATTCAGCATACAAAAAAAACCTGACCTGTCAACAGACAGGGTCAGAAGAGCAATTCAAATATGAATTATGTTGTTCTAGCTATAATTCACAACTTGGGATTTTGTTGAAATCACATTCAACATCAATTTGCAATAAAAATACTCAAATTTGCAAAAATAAAACATTTCTCTTACACAAACTATGCATTAAACCAAGTAAAGTCAGTGCATATGCATATATGTCGCATAAGCGACAATTATTAATCAAACAATTGAGATTAATTCAGTTTGAAACAGTGTGAAACAGACGTGAACTAACTGAGACATACAACATGTGCTCACCGATCTCAGTGCATCACGGCCGAAGACAATGGCATGGTGTCTCTCGGTCGGAAAATGAGGGGCTCTAAATAACGTAGCAGGAAGTGTTGTTTTTCTCTTTAATAACCGTAATACAACGTGAAGGAAAATAAACATAAGTTGCGCTTCAAGTGTTACCTTACTTCTGGAAGCAGATTGAGATGAACTTTCAGGCAGTTGATAGCAACCAGAGCTAACAAAGGCTAACAGTTTAGCTCCACGCGGTACTTTCTAAAGTCACCAGAAAACTGCAGCATTTGCCTGTCTACTCACTGCGGCTACTTTTAACATGAAAGGTAGCTGATAACCAGTGAACTTATGTGCAGCACAGTTGGTTGCAACTTATATCTATATACTTTATACTTTTTCCAGCTCAAAAGCTTCAGTCTCTCTTTTCTCCTACCAGCACGTGACTACCTCCACACATAGCAGCGAACACAGAGCACGTGGGTGAGACATACAGCGGCAGGCTGCTCTCCCATTGGTCAAAGCATACTGGGACCTGTGCATTTTAATTGGTTGGGCAGGCTGTCCATCTCTCCTCATATCAGTCCTTAAAGTGGTACCCTCATTGTATGCAGTGTTGCCAACTTAGCGATTTTGTCGCTATATTTAGCGAGTTTTCAGACCCCCTTAGCGACTTTTTTTCTAAAAAGCGACTAGCGACAAACCTGGCGACTTTTTCTGGTGTTATTGGAGACTTATTTATGACGACTTTTTGACGTGAAAGGGCGTGTTGCTCTTACTCTCAACAAGCAGCGGTTGCTGCCGTGAGCACCTCACCCGTGCTAAAGCGCTCATAGTCCTCCCCCAGCTGCAATCAGGGCAGGAGACGTTCACACCTGTGCGTCCAAACTGCAAATGAATCGCGCATGAGCGAAGCTGCTGCTCCCGCACTGACTGTAACGCAGTCAGTTCTTCTTTTACTGTTATGCTGTTTTGTGGATCACAAGGTTTAAAACTACTTATAAACACACACACACTCACACACAAAGTAACTCCACCGGAGTGCCTATTTCGGGCCACTTTTGCCGTTCGAAGCCCGGATAAAGGAGCAGGGTTGGAATTGTGACATTAAAAAACAATAATTGCTAAGAGAAATTAAATTTGTAGTTCTAAATAAATTCTAAATGTATTTAGGATGTTTTTTGCTGACTTTATGTCTCTTCCACGATGTTATTTCTCTCTCCAACAGCATAGGTTACAATTATATTAGCATGACCAATTATGCAAATTAGGTGATGATGTCATTTAGCGACTTCTAGCGACTTTTAGGACAGCCAATAGCGATTTTGCTTACTGAGGAGTTGGCAACACTGATTGTATGTGGGTTACATTTGTGTCTTGTAGCATCTCATATGCTCCTGCTCAAAATCATGTTCATGTCATTCCTGGTTATTCCCAGTTCAGGTTTTAGTTTTAGTTCTCACCCCCTGTTCACGTTGCTTTGTTTTTGTTTTCATGTTTTTCAGCCAAATAAATGGCTCGCTTTTTGTTAACCTTAGTTTGTTTTCCCCCATGTCTGCTTTTGGTTCCATTCCTTAAACACCGGCTGCGCAGCCGTGACACCCCGAGACTTGGGGCCAATCTGCATGCTCTAAATAACCCTTTACGGTGGGGACAGTGGGGGCTGACCTTGAGCACTTTGGTTCCCCAGGGTTTTGTCACTGGGTGGGTTGTAGGAAATGAAGGTCCTTATTGAGAATGTTGGTTAGCTGGCTCAGTAAAAGGAGAAGAGAACTTCTTGGTCTTCTTCATAGGGCAATTCACGTGGCTTTGCTCATGTTGCATGTTGACTCACCTCTCCTTTTTAATTACACTAGTTATTGCAGGTTTTGGGGAGGAGGTGTGGATGAGCACTGTTGAACAGCAGTCTCACCTCACATCTGTTCCTCAGTTATAAAAGGAATCATGATTCACATAGTGATACTCATCAATTTGACCCCTCTGGCTACCTATTTGGTGTGTCCCAGAGATCCCATGGGTTATGTTGTCAGGGTCCTTTTGGCCTCGTGGTAGGGTCTCCCATAACAAATTGGTCCTGGGTCAGAGACCAGACAAAGAGCGATTAAGAAGACCCCTATGGGTACAACATCAAGGGAACAGTTTACCCTGCCCAGGATAGAGTTGTGGGGGCTAAGCATGCTGGAGCCAGGCCTGGGGAGGTTGCAAGTAGGGCAAGTGCCTGGTGGTCAGGCACAGCCCAAAAAAGGGACATGAGACCATCTTCCTGTAGACCCACTATCCGCAGGGGGTGCCATAGGGGTCGGGTGCAGTGTGTGCCGGGCAGGAGCCAAGGTAGACACCATGGTGGACCGATCCCTGGCTACCAAGGCTTACAATAGGGACATAGAACGTCACCTATCTGGTGGGGAAAGAGCTTGAGTTGGCGTGTGAGGTTGAGCAGTACGAGCTATATATATTTTGGGTGGGTATCCTGGTATCCCCCCAGCTTGCTGTGTGTTTTTAGCATTTTTCATGGTGGACAAAAGAGTTTGTTCCCTGCACCTTCAGGTCAGGGAATGGCTCATGACTAGAGTTGGGTATCAATTTTGATTTCTATAACTGATTCGATTCCATTTCACAAGGTCCTCACAAAATTCGATCCAAAATATAATTTAATTTATTTTAAACACTAACAAGAGGAGCCTATAGAGACATGTTAACTCAGAAAGCGGATACAAGAAGAGAATGAAAATGCTCTGTTTCCTGAGGAAGATGAAATCTTTCAACATCTGCAGTAAAATATTTGCTCTGCTACACACTGGATATTTTTGAAAGTGTAATAGAGACAAGTTCACTAAATAAACTGTTGTCTCATTATCTTTTTCTTATTTAGCTGGTCCTTTAGAGGTCACCACAGTAGATAATCTGCTTCTATCTCACCCTATCCCTAGCATCCTCTGTCACACCAAGCCTCTGCATGTCCTCTTTCACCACATCCATGAAATTTCTTTGGGATCTTCCTTTTGTCCTACTGCCTGGGAGCTCCATATTCAACAATCTTTACTCCGTATATTCACTATCCCTTCTCTGCACATCTCCAAACAATTTCAACTTTGCATCTCTAATTTTGTTTCCAAAATGCACAAGCTGAGCTGTCCTTTTGATATGCTCATGTCTAATCCTGTCCATTCTGGTAACTTCCAATGAAATTCTGTGAACATCATAGTCCATGAGACTTCCACCTGACTTCATTTGTCAACCTGTCCATCACCATTGCAAACAAGAAAGGCTCAGAGCTGATGCTAGGTATTATCCCACCCTCCCTTGAACTAATGTGTCACTCTTACTGCACACCGCACCACTGTCCTGCTCTCCTCATTCCTGCATTACTGCCACATACTTCTCTTCCACTCCTGACTCCCTAAGACACACACACAGTTCTTCTTGGCAGCGTATCATCTGCTTTCTCTAGATCCACAAACACAGGGTGCAGGTCCTTCTGACCATTTCTATAGTACTCCATCAAACTGACCAAACTGTTATCAATCATGAATAATTCTGACCACTGTCTGAATGCAGGCAGCAGCACCTTCTCTAAGAGCATGATTCAGCTCCACTGCTCAAGGACAGAAGCAGTAAATATATCATAATACTTTTAATAATTGTCTATAATACAATTTATCTGTCTGGCAGAGCATCATCTGTCAGACAATAATTTATTTGTACTTTGAAAGTAAATATATATAAGCACAGTATACAAAGAAAAAGAAGAAGAAGAAACAGCTGAAGAAACAATAGAGAAATAATACATCATAAATAATCAATAATATTACATTATCATATTTATCCTTTCTTAAAGGTAGGACCTTATCAGGCATCCACAAGATAATCAATTACTAATGGCTTGAAAACACAGAAGTCCTCCTTTCTTTGTTTCTCCTTCTACTGCTTCCTGATAATACTAGTATTTTAGAAATGGTTGAGCTAAGTCCTTTGGCTAAGTGGATTGAATTTAACATCCTTGTCAGATGTGCTCTTTTTGTTTATTCAGGCACAGTCTTAGCTTTTCCATGGATATTTCCATGGTGATGAAATTAGAAAAAGCAGAAGAAAAAACTACTTGTGTTCCTGTCAAAAACCTCAAAGATTTACCACATGAGAAAAGAAAGAGACAAGGAGAGAGAGCGAAAAACAGGGCAGATAACTGTGAGCTTGAATGTCTGTGCAAAGAAGTGTGTCTTTGGGTGATTGGTAATGTAGGGGAACTAAATATTCTTGTGGTTATTCTCCCGTAGGAAAAAAGCAAGTCTGTGGAGTGTGTAAATGCTCAGTCTATGTGTGTGTGTGTGCGTGTGGTGTTGTGATTGACAGGCCATGACGAGGTGCCTCTCATTCCTATCTGCAAACTGAACCTTGTATCCGACAGTTATTTGGATCAATCAAAAACTTCCAGGATGGGAATGTTGAAGAAGCAGGCAAACATGACTTGCTTCCCTGGTTTTACACAAATCGAGACAGACAGATTGAGCCAATCTTCTCCCCTCTTCTCCACAACATTAGACAACTGTTATGCCATGCTACCAAATTCTTTTTGCAGACATTCTTCTTGAAGCCCTTCCGAACACGTCATACATATTCAGTCTTTTACTAAATGTACTCTCATGATCCCTATAGAAGCAGTAAGGGTATAGTTAGTTTTACTGTAAAAGAAAGTTATTTTCACATGACTATCATCTTAAATTAAATTAGGCACCAAGTGTGGCAGCGTGTGTGGAGTTTTGGAGCGAGTGCGGCTGAAGAGGAGTGCGTGTGTGCGGAGGAGCTGTGGCGGTGACTGTGTGGAAGAGGAAGCGTGTGTGTGGATTCTCCCCCCCCCCCCTTTCTCTCCCTGGAGCCCTGGACCCCCCCTCCCAACTCACTGTACATATAGGGCTTTGGAGCGTGATGTCACGGGGGTGGGCGTGGAAAGGATTTTGGCCCGATCCGCCATTTTGGGGGTCTAAGTAAGGAGCGAAAGCATAGACATGGTTCGTACTTGCTGTGTGGTCGGTCGGCTGCAATGTTCGATCTTACGACCGGCACGGGAATAAGTTTCGATTGTCTTTTTATGCTTTCCCAACCTGGAAGCAACATGAAGGAGCTCATGTATCGGATATTACCAAACGAAGGCGTCTAGCCTGGATAGCAGCCGTGAGACGAGCTGATATCAAGTTCTGTTACGTCTCCAGATATCAGTTGGTGCTCAAGACATTTTCATTGCGGTAAGTTCTAAATATGTTCACATCACACTTTATAGCTGAATAATATCATCGTTGGTGGTCTCGGAAGTTATAGAAATTGCGATCAAACATAGAATGGAGTGACTTGATTGGTTGATGTAAGGACAATAAATGAAATGAGACAGGAAGGACACAAATTGGCGTTAATAATTTACCCGATTATCAATGTGTTAATTTGCATGTACTTTACAATTATGGGCATATAATATGATAACGATATTTTAGCAGTTCAATGATAAATGTGTAACATTAATTATGGTGGGGGGTGGAAAATGGCTATTTCACTCGATGCACTCCAGCACTCCAGACCCTGCTTGTGTTTATGTTTTCTGTATGTGTGTTTGCTTCTCCCTCCCTGGCCCTCGGGGTTGTTTACGGAAGTGCGCGCCGTGGGAGAGGCGTGTCCTAGCGACTGTCGTCATTGGGAGTCCCTCTTCGCTGTTGCCGGCCCACCTGCAGCTGATTACCTGACCAGTGGTTGGTAATCATTCCTCCAGGCTAGAAAGGGGTATTTAACCTGGACTCGCGGCGACAGTCGACGTGGGATTATTACTCCGAACTGGTATAGTCTGTGCGAGCAGTGTGAGTGTGTTATTCGGCTAGCGTGTGGCTAACGCTGGATTTTCCTTCTTCCTCCAGGAGGGGCGAGCGGAGAAGCGAGTTGGGGAGCACACACACTAAGGGAGTTACTACACGGAACGCACTGGGAGCAAGGGACGAGCACGATTGGAAAATTGCACTTTTGAATGGATTGTTGGACTTGTCTGTTTCACTGTAAAAAAACGCACTGTGTTTCTGTGAGCAAGAACCGCACCTGGGTCCCTCTTTTCCGTGACAGAAACTCAGAAACCAGTCTTACTTGTTATCATCGATTATCCACCTGGGCCTTACACTGAGTTTCTGTCTGATTTCTCAGACTTTTTATCTGATTTAGTTCTCAGCTCAGATAAAATAATTATTGTGGGTGATTTTAACATTCATGTAGATGCTAAAAATGACACCCTCCACATGTTATTAGACTCAATTGGCTTCTCTCAAACTGTAAAAGAACCCACCCACCACTTTAATCACACTCTAGACCTTGTTTTAACATATGGCATAGAAACTGAACATTTAACAGTGTTTCCTGAAAACCCTCTCCTGTCTGATCATTTCCTGATAACATTTACATTTACAATAATTGATTACACAGCAGTGGGGAGTAGACTTCATCACAGTAGATTTCTTTCTGAAAGCGCTGTAACTAAGTTTAAGAATATAATCCACCCACTATTATCATCTTCAATGCCCTGTACCAACATAGAGCAGAGCAGCTACCTGAACGCTACTCAACAGAGGTCGATTATCTTGTTAATAATTTTACCTCCTCACTACGTACGACTCTGGATAATGTAGCTCCTGTGAAAACTAAGGCCCCAAATCAGAAGTACCTGACTCCGTGGTATAATTCCCAAACACGCAGCCTAAAGCAGATGACTCGTAAGCTGGAGAGGAAATTGCGTCTCACAAAGTTAGAGGATCATCATTTAACCTGGAGAAATAGTTTGTTGCTTTATAAGAAAGCCCTCCGCAAAGCCAGAACATCTTACTATTCATCACTGATTGAAGAAAATAAGAACAACCCCAGGTTTCTCTTCAGCACAATAGAGCTCTGACAAAAAGTCAGAGCTCTATTGAGCCAATCATCCCTTTAACATTAACTAGTAATGACTTAATGAACGTCTTCACAAATAAAATTGTATTCATTAGAGAAACAATTACCAGTAATCATCCCACAGATGTAATATTATCTACAGCTACTCTTAGTACCATTGATGTTAAGTTTGACTCTTTTTCTCCAATTGATCTTTCTGAGTTAACTTCAATAATTACTTCCTCCAAACCATCAACGTGTCTTTTAGACCCCATTCCTACAAAACTGCTCAAAGAGGTCCTGCCATTAATTAATACTTCAATCTTAAATATGATCAACCTATCTCTAATGATTGGCTATGTACCACAGACCTTCAAGCTGGCTGTAGTTAAACCTTTACTCAAAAAGCATCTCTAGACCCAGCAGTCTTAGCTAATTATAGGCCAATCTCCAACCTTCCTTTCATATCAGACATCCTTGAAAGAGTAGTTGTCAAACAGCTAACAGATCATCTGCAGAGGAATGGTTTATTTGAAGAGTTTCAGTCAGGTTTCAGAGCTCATCACAGCACAGAAACAGCTTTAGTGAAGGTTACAAATGATCTTCTTATGGCCTCTGAAAGTGGACTCATCTCTGTGCTTGTCCTGCTAGACCTTAGTGCAGTGTTTGATACTGTTGACCATAATATTCTATTAGCGCAATTAGAGCACCCTGTAGGTATTACAGGTACTGTGCTGCAGTGGTTTGTATCATATCTATCTAATAGACAACAATTTGTGCATGTAAATGTAGAGTCCTCTTCACACACTAAGGTCAATTATGGTGTTCCACAGGGTTCAGTGTTAGGACCTATTCTATTCTTCCCTTAGGCAGCATCATTAGAAGACATAGCATACATTTTCACTGCTATGCAGATGACACCCAGCTCTATCTATCCATGAAGCCAGATAACACACACCAATTAGTTAAACTGCAGGAATGTCTTAAAGACATAAAGACCCTGATGGCCGCTAACATACATTTTCTCTTTGTGTGTGTTTCTCATTTTGTGATCCTGACTCAATTTTCCCACTTAAAGCAGTCATTTTCCTTTTTCCCAGGATTGCTAACCCAATTTTGATTTCCCACACTAAATAACAGCCATCCTCTGTGTTCTCACCTGCTCCTCTCACTCTGTTCTCCTCTCCGACTTTACAGTCCAATGGCAGTTGGTTCACTTTAGCTTTGTCCTGTGTTTTCCACTGTTACCATTTTACTCCAAACGTGGCACATGTCACTCAGACACTACCCTCAAAAGTCCTCTTCACACACAGTGAAGTTGCAGCTTGCTGGAAACGCATCTCCATTCATTCAATCAAGATGATGGATCTTCTCTTTGTCTTTCTGATGCCGTTTGCCCATAGCGTTGCTGGACCTGTCTGCTCAGGACTCTGCTGTTGTCTCTTGACCTGCTGTCGACAGTTGATGTTCATGCCTGTGCTTCTGGAACTGCACTTCAAGGATAGGTTAGCTTCCTTGGAGCTTGCTTTTTTAGGATGAGGAACACAGTGAAGCTGTAAACACAATTCAGCCAAAAACTCGGCCTGAGTGCTTCATAATGATGTTTAACCTATAATTTTCCTCCAACTGCTGCATGTGGAAAATTGATCCAGGTCTGCTCTTCACCTGCAAGTGACACACTGAGACATTTTCATCATTCTCATCACTACTGACACAACACACATCTCCCCTCTCTGGTTTTTGAACTCTCCTTTCTTAAAAACAGAAAGTGAGATTGTAGTTGTTTTAGGCTGAGAAACACCAAACACTCTTCATATTATTGTTACTTCTTTCATCAACAACACAACTATTTTATTTCTTTTGTGTCCACTGGGGTAGTTGGTGACCTGCAGAATCATCACTGCCCCAGCTGGAGACTGCTTCACACACACACCGTGACGTCAGACACATTCACACTCACTGTTCGATCTGCTTTGTGCACAAATTCTTCAACAATTCACATACTACGTGCTGCCCGGTGAATACTTTTCAGTGTATTCCATCCCCTTTCAATGCAGTCTTACTCAGTTTATTCCCCATTACAAGACAACAATCAGCCACACACAAACCACATCTGGTCCACACTCACTCACACGCTCGTTCACACACAAAATAGGCCTATGATCTCCCTTAAAGCGGAGTCACCAACGAGAGCTCTATCCTCCTTACATATTGGTGGAGAAAACAAACACTCAACGCCCTCAGCGGCAGAGAAAAAACCGCCTTTCGGTAGCGAAACCATCCTTAATAATCCTTTAAAAAACTGGCGGAGAAACCAGGTAGCTTGCGTCTGCACGCACAGTCATGGTGATGCATAAGACCTTTTCTACTTACTGTTCGTGTTGCTTCTCGTTCACAGGAAGAGTCTCTGGATTCCGTCAATCGCCATCCAACTCGAGGGGAGTTCAGATGCTGTATAACTGGCTCGGCCACAAAATTAAGTACCGGGGCTTTCATCAGGCGTCCCGGACGTCCTGGCTGCTAGGAGACTTCGGTGTCTCGTCTCCCCCTCCTCAGTGGACGCGATGTGTTGGGCTCTGGCTCGGAGGGACAAAATAAATGTTGGGTCTGCACTTCCACAGGCCCTGCTGGTTTAGAAACTTATTCCCGTTAACAAAGCAAGGAAGCAAGACGAACAGCTTTAACCGGTTTTTCCTTGCTAGCAAGGGAGGCTGGTCGGAACCAGGCTCTTGGAGCTGAACGCTCCTCACCTGTCTCCTAGCCAACTTCAAATAAACAGCCTTCCTTGAAGCCTTTTTATTGAATACAGTGAATACAAGCACCACCCTTTGTAAAAAAAAAACAACCCCTATGGTCACACAGGGTTAAAAAACTGCGTGTGTGTGTGTGTGTGCATGTATGCATGTGCGAGAATGTGTGTGTGTATGCATGTGAGTGTGTGTGTTTGTGTTTGGGGGTGCGTTTGTGTGACCTCCTGCCCACAAAAGGGTCATCTCCCCCACCCTGTATATGGCTTAACTTCTCTAACGGTCTCACCAAACACGAACACAGGTGAGATCATAAAGGCGGGAAGTAAAACATCCTCACTAAATAAGAAAACAGAACCCTCACATAGCATGTGCCTATAATAAAACACTGCAGCCTCCCCCACCAACAGGCTGGGGAGGTCAACAGAAACAGAAGAATGTCTTTGATCCTATAGTTTGAACCAAGACTTACAAATTTAAGTAACACAATAACAACATTTAACAATTTGACTCCAACAATAACACATATTTCGAATTATTAAAAAATTTATTTGATGTCTTCAGTTTGTATCTACAATGTAGAAAATAGTAAAAATAAAGAAGACACATTAAATGAGAAGGTGTGTCTAAAACTTTGACTGGTAGTGTATGACAGAAACAGAGAGAGACATAGAATTATGTCTCTCTCTGTTTCTGTCTGGAGAGTTTATTTTATACTTCCAGCAACAAGTTATGTGAATGCTGGGAGGTGTTCAAGGTTGGAGGCCCTGGTGGTTTGATCCTGGGTTGAGGCTGGCTGTTGACTGCACATTAGGACATGGAATGCAAGTAAAGAGAGATACTGACTAAATATATCGATGCATGGCTTAATTGGTGGTTCGGTGTATACTTAGTTTTTCACCGGAGGGATGGCTCCAGTTATTGGGGGAATCACACTAGTCTCCCTGGGAAAAGACTGGGGAGTCTGTTCATTAGTTGAACCTGGATAGATTAAGTCTCTTGGCTGGCCAGGGTAGGCCTCACTGAAGGGGTGAAGGAGGCGGTTGTGGAGAGGGAGATCTGTGCTTCTTTAATTAGGCTCCTCCTCCTGTAACCCAGCCCTGAATCAGTGGCAAGAAATGGATGAATGGCTGATCATTTTAAAGACCAGAACAGAAAAAGGAATTAAGACAGTTAGGAACATGTCATAAATGTTTGTTGAATGGAAATGAAACTGAAGTGATGTGCGTTATTTGCTGATGCTGATTACATGTGACTGTTTCCATCACCGAACCACGAGAGCATCATAGACTCACCCTGCTGAAATGAGCCTACAGCAGCCACAAAAATAGCATAAAGCATAAATGAAAAGTTAATGCAGTACTTTTGTACATTAAAGCTGAATGTTAGCACTCGAATCGCTTGTTTGATTTAGAATAGACTGAGACTGTGTACTGAGACAGAATTACTACACTTGTGATATTGTCCAAGTGTTTATATAACTATCTGTATGTATAGTCAGTGTTTAATGGCAAGTTTAAAGAATCAAACTATAAGCAGGGTCCAGAGGTGGGAAATAATGAAGTACAAATACTTTATTACTGCACTTAGTAGATTTTTAGAGGGTAGAATTAATAAGTAGAATTTTCAGGTATCTGTACTTGAGGAGTTTTTTCTGACAACTTTTTACTTTTACTCCCTACATTTTTAAACAAATATCTATGCGTTCCTCCTCCTCCTTGTTACTTTCGGTTTAATGCATTTGAGGGGCGTTATTATTTCACGTCACTGCGAGCCTTCACACATCAAACTGATTTAAACCGAAACAGTAACACATGAAAGGCATATTAATCCACAGGAGAGACGAATCACCAAAAAGACATCCTTAAGTTGTGATTTTCATACAAGATGAGCAACCATAAAGGTGTAACATCTTGTGGCAGATAATTTTAAATGCAACCTTTCTATCAAGTTGACAAACATCACTGTTCGTGTGCAGTTTGTTGCACAGTGTGCTGCAGCTAAAGGTCCAGCTGCTGTATTTCACAGGGAGAGAAAAGAAAGAGCTAACTTCACTCAGAGATGGAAAGAGATAAGAAAGACAAGACAGGAAAGGAAGAAGAGAGCTTAGCTTTAAAGGGAAGGACTGCTCAGTGGGATTTGACTAACTGTGACTAACTGACTAACTGTGTTATTTAAAGTTATCAGCTGATGTAGATCAGCTGACCACAGCCTGTAAATTAAGAAAATCTATAGGAGCTCTCATTAGAAGTGATTGTGCATTATGATTCTTTTCTGCACGCTGAGCCACTTCATCTGATTTAAGGCGTCCTACAAGTGCTGAATAGCACTTTAACCTCTTGTGTACTCATTTTCTGTTTAAAGGCAAAGTCCCCCTCTACAGCAACAGAAAATAGAGATTTTTTTATTTTCCTTCTTTTTTCTCCTTGTGTTCTGCTTACCTGATTTAAGCTGAGAGTATCTGTTAGAATTAAAATTTAGACTAAAATAATTTTTGCATTCCCATCTGATAGGTGTGTGTGTATGTGTGTGTGTGTGATCTGTGTGAGGTCAAGATGTGACCCTGTGAAGAGTCTAGCGGGTCCATCTGAACAAAAGGCTCTTATACTTAAACAGATATACGTGTGTTTGCTATGCCATATATCAACAAGAGAAGATACGGATCTATGCCAGAACACTCTGTAGAGGAGTGAACGCACTCCCCTCTTCATGCTGCACAGAGTTGTTACAGACCTCCTAGGATGAGACATTCTTTCAATCTACAAATGATTATACACCTCTAAGCATATATGGTTAAATATTTCTAAGCATAAATGACAATGAACAATACAAAACCTAACACCATCTATTAATATTAATTTATTTTTACATTAATATAGGAAGGTTCCGTTTGCTTTCCATAAAAATAGGAGGTTGAAACATCCCCCAAAGAGCTGTTTCTTACTTTCTTACTTTGAGTATTTCTTTGAATTTCACAGCAGGTACCTTTTCACTTTTACTTAATGATAAAGAAGTTGAATCAGTACTTCAACTTTTACTTGAATATTTTTAGCATTAGTATCTGTACTTCAAACTGAATGTCTGAAAAGCAGTCTCTTAGAACTAACAGGGCATGCCTCACAGAAACATGCAGATGTTCAAATAGACTTTTGTGTAGTGAATCGTTCCACAATATGCCAGCTACCTTCTCTTCAAAAAACTCATTTGAGAGGATTGTTGAAGGTGGTTAAGACGACAGAAATGACTCTGACCTCTTAACACTCGATTAGACTGTGTGGAAATGAGAAAAGACATCAGCAATCAGTGATCTGTCAATATAGGAAGTGTTCTATGGTTATTTCCAACAATTCCAACAACTGAAGTACTGAATCTATTTACTTTTGCCACCTCTGGCAGGTCTATGTGTTTTTGTGCTGGTATTTAAAGGTAAAAAAAAAAAAAATCAAATAAAGTTTCCTCCAGTCTGGTAAATTAATTGTATTGTCTTCTAGATGAACAGCTAGCCTTGCCATAATAATGCTTATTATCACTCTTTATCTTCTCTCTGCAAAACACTCAGTAGCATCCTCAGAATTAAAGCTTAAGGGATGTTCTGTTGCCGTTTTTCTAGGGCCGCACAGGATGGTGTCTAGTAACTTAGATGAAAATTAGAGCTGCTTTTCAGACTAGAAAATGTTTGACTGTTACTTTATTGTACTTGTGTGTCTGCTAATGTAGCCAATATTAAAGGAATTTAGCTGATTCAATGATCCCCTCTCATGTGCCACTCACTCCCCATAGCTTAAAACAAACAGCAACAAATTTGACGCTACTAATTAACCCAGCAGGTCAGATAAAAAACTGCTAGTACAAACATAAAAACTGAGATACCACCTGCTGTTTAACAGAAAATACAGTCGCAGACATCCAGGTTCCCTTGCAGTGTATTAACTTTCATCAGTCAACCATAGAAGAGGTTAATGCTACCAAACAATGGTCTGAATCTAAAAAGCTCTTAGTCAGAAGACTCAGCCTTACAGAGCAGATATGGGCTGAAGGTTTTCCAAAATATTGTTATGACCATTTCTCAAATGTTGTTTTTTTCCTGAACAGCGCACTTTGTTATGGCAACTGTCTTAGCTCTGCATGTTATGGTAATTCAACGGTGCAGGGGCCCAGCTGCAATTGGTGCCCGGATGTACGGGCACCACCGGGAGGGCCCAGTGGCGCCAGTGTCCGGCAGCCTCGCCTCTGTCAGTGCGCCCCAGGGTGGCTGTGGCTACAATGTAGCTTGCCATCACCAGTGTGTGAATGTGTGAGTGAATGGGTGGATGACTGGATATGTAAAGCGCTTTGGGGTCCTTAGGGACTAGTAAAGCGCTATATAAATACAGGCCATTTACCATTTACGGCTCCTGCATGACTGGTTCAAGCCTGAGGACATGCCTTATATATAAAGCTTGGAAGGCTGCCTGCCAGAGAGGTTCATGTGCTTCCTGTAACGCCTGATCACCCAAGCCTGGAGTAGGTAGGGGGGAGCTGCCATTACCTTTAACACATCCTTTTCTCCTGTTTTTGATTAGGACAAGGAGGTCAGACTCTGTCTTTGTTTTGGTTCTTTTCTCCATGAGGTCATTCGTATGGGCATCGGAGCTTAGCTTTGTTTTGTTTATTATTTTGGCCTCGGCTCACCCTGAAGTGTTAACACTCCTGTTCTGTTGATTTTTCCTCACTGCTTTATAATAAACCACATGTAATGACCAGTGATTGTTTCCTGTGGCTGCTTGGGTCTTGGGGGGGAGCAAGTGCGTCATCCATGCTATGACCTGGCCCGTAGATGGGTTATAACAACATATTTAGCCCACAGCTTCCATGACATTATTACAAACTATAAAGAGTTGCTTCCCAATTTTCATTTAACTCATATAGATATCATATTAAACATGAACGCCTTCAGTGTTAAAGCCAGTAAGAATCCTTTTTTTAAAATTAATATTTAAATGAATAAAACTGATGCTAAAAGTCTATGTTGCACTGAGTTTGATGATGACCACAAGCATGATCCTATCATTTTGTCATTTTTTATTCAGACCACGAGATGGCAGCATTGAGTTTTCCTTACTCAGTAGTTGCTGCACAACTGCTGGGAACAGTGCATCACAATAAAAACCACTGGTGCTCTGTGACAATTCAATTTGTTTCAGCATAAACATATGATATATAAATAAATATATAATATATTTTTGTTTAGCTCTGGCAAGTACTTCTTAACATCAGTAAATAGTAGTGTTAGGCTGGTAGGTGTACGCAATATTGAATGCAAATCAACTAATGTAATATTTGACCTTCAAGTATTAGAGTTAAATGACAGCATTTAGTTGTTTTTATTTTTGACTCCTTAGCTATTCATTTGACAGTGAAACCTGTCTTTCTTTTGGAAAGCCAGTCATCTCTGTTGGCCACAGTTTTGTTTGAGTAAGAGTTGTGATATTGAAGTATCTGGAAGTATTTTAGGCTTTGAGTTGTTCAGCCTTTGTTTTCTTGAGCGACAGTGTGTTGCTAAGCACCCTAAGCTGGGGCAGTTAGTTGTGATTTGGAACCTTTAAGTTATCAAACTCAGGAAATGTAGGGGCCCCACTGAGGGCTGACCAGACATGGAGGAGGTAAACACTGGTCATGAAAACAAAGAATATTGTAATATGATCAGTTTTTATAGAACGTTTTTCTTTTTGCAGTACTGTATACTTACATTTTGTGAATCATGGGATTTCTTCAGAATGAAAAACAGTCTTGTAAAAAACAAAAAAGTTAGACAGTGGTGAGATAAATGCAGCCTCAACAGAACAACATATTACATATTACATACATATTAATTTTTTAACAAAAACTAAGTTATACAACTGCCAATGAAGGGGACAGTCCAGGAAATATAGCCCATGGTCAGAGAATGCAATGCAAAAAACAAAACAAAAAACCTACAGTCCTCGCCAAGTGTTAAAGTTCATGACAATATAATTAGAAAAAGACTAATTGACCTTTAAGTATTAGACTTAAATGATAGCTTGTTTGGAAGGATTTCCAATGAAGAGCTTCTTTTCTCTTAGAAACACATGGCAGCACAGTTTAGCTTTGCAAAGATGCATCTAAACAAAGTACAAGACTTTTGGCCAAGCCCTCTAGACAGAAAAAAACAAAGCTGACATTGTGGCCTTGACACACAGCACTATATTTGGAGGAAAATAAACACCAGGAATTTCGGATTTGACTTCTTTTATAGCCAGAGGATCTGAACATTTTGCAGCCATTGAGTCAACTGAGTGAACTCCTCTGCATATCAAAGTACTCTGGAGTCAAATATCAAGATAGCTGGAGTTTGGCCAAAACTGGGTTATATAAGTGGAAAATGATCCCTGGCACACCAGCAAATCTACAACAGAATGGCTGAAAAAGAAAAGAAAGTGTCAAGATAGTCCAGTCAAAGACCAGACCTCAACCCAATCGAAATACTATGGTGAGAGAGCTGTTCATCGAGCTGTTCAAACCTATTCAAACCTCACTGTAAAGAAGAGTGGATCAACTGGTACAACGTAAAGAAATTTCACAAATTTCACCACAGAGACTAATGAAGTCAAAGAGAAAATGATTACTTCAAGTTATTGCTTCTAAAGGTGGTTCGACAAGCTACTGAATCATGGGGTATGCATGTTTCTTAACAAGTTGCTTTTGAATTTTGGCGATTATTTTAATTTTGGCAGTTATTGAAAAGTATTATGTCATGTGTTCTTTGTTAAATTGAGGTTAAAAGGTATTTCTTTTTTTCTTGCGTGTCCCATTAGCAACTGTAGCAATCAGAATTTGTTAGGTGTCTCTAATAGGTTGATATAGTAGTATGAGGTGCCGTAAGGGACATTATTACTGAAACGCTCTCACACACACTACTGAAAAACCAAGGCATTTCAGTTGAACAGGAAGGCGTTTCAGTTAAACAGGAAGGCGTTTCAGTTGAACAGGAAGGCGTTTCAGTTGAACAGGAAGGCGTTTCAGTTGAACAGGAAGGCGTTTCAGTTAAACAGGAAGGCATTTCAGTTGAACAGGAAGTTAATTCTTGACAAGGAAACTGAAGGAAAAAGTGGTAGATTTCAAACAAACCACTACACAGATGTCTACTCAGCAACCTGCTAGTAGCCTAAGTGAAACAGCTGCATTACTTAACAATATGTTAGCCTCAGCATAAGTCGAAATTTAGAATAGCAGGAGACGGGCATTATCCTGTTGTTGTTGTTTTGTTTTTTTGCATATGTGCTTTATGTCTTTTTTAGCAAAGAAAAAAATATCTTAAAATCATCAATAAAACCAGGGAGAGAAGGCTCAGAGTTCCTCCATTTAGCACAATGGATATGATATTTACTCAAAAGTATGATAATGTTAATAATGTCTGAGACACCCAATGCTAGATGATCCATATAAAAAAATATATATATGATGTAATTCAAATAGTGGCACATCATTAATATTTAGGGAAATCCATTTTTTTAAGTTGCACCAAATGCATTGTGTGATAGGGCATAGAAAAAAAAAGATGTTCTAGGGTTTCATTTTCATCAGTACAAAAAGAACACCGATCCACCTCAAAGCCAAATCTCTTTTTTTAGAAATTCTAATTTTTATTTTTTCTATTTTTTAGATATTATCAGCCCTATATATTTAACTTTAGATTCAACTCTAACCAAAGCTATTGAGGAGTCAGAGCTTGTATGAATCGGGAGAAGTTCACATTTTTTGATACTGAGAGATAAATGAGAAGCTTTAGAGAAAATTTAGTTTTCTCTGCCACGTATTTATCTTTCAAAAAAATAGATGTATCATCTGTGAATTGACTTATTTTGAAGTCCATCCATCCATCCATCCATCCATTCGCTTCCGCTTATCCTTCTTTTTTCAGGGTCGCGGGGGGCACTGGAGCATATCCCAGCTGTCATAGGGCGAGAGGCGGGGTACACCCTGGATAGGTCGCCAGTCTGTCGCAGGGCCAACACACAGGGACAGACAACCATTCGCACTCACATTCACTCGCACATTCACACCTAGTGGCAATTTGGATTATCCAATTAGCCTATCCCCACATTATTTTGAAGTCTTTATTAAAAATTGATATTCCTTGTATGTCGTTAGAATTTTTGATTAGCACTGTTAACAACTGAGTTGCCAATATAAAAAGCTTAGGGGAAACAGGACATACTTGCCGAATTCCCTGTTGTACCTTGAATCAATTCCTTGATTCAAGGAAGCTAAAATATTGTTAAGTAATGCGGCTGTTTCACTTAGGCTACAAGCACAGCCGTCCCCAACCCCCAGGTGAGTCTGTGGTACCGGGTCGCAAGAGTTGAGGCTTGAGTTTGAAATTAATGGATTTCAGGGTATTTATCTTTTCTTTTCTTTTTATATCGTTTACGTGGTGTAAAAAAGGTTGGTGACCGCTGTACTAGCAGGTTGCTGAGTAGACATCCTTGTAGTGTTTTGAAATATACCACTTTTTCCATCAGTTTCCTTGTCAGGAAACGCCTTCCTGTTCAGCGGAAATGCCTCTGTTTTCAGTGGAGTGCGTGAGTGCATTTCAGTAGTGTGTGTGAGAGCGTTTCAGTAGTGTGTGTGAGAGCGTTTCAGTATTAATGTCCCTTATGGCACCTCATACTCACGTGCTCGTGCACATAGACACAGAGTTTGCAGCACACCATGGGGGGTTTATGATGGGGTCACTTCTATAAAGCTGGCTGTAACTAACAAAGAGGTGAAGATTTTGCAGAGGGGCACCGGCCTGGCAAGTCTTCCCTTCTAGAAGAATGCATGCTTAAATGAGGATAAATAAAGATGAGTAAAGATGAATAAAGACGAATAAAGTTTTTGTGAAAATGACCACTGTCTCTGGATGCTCGAGGAATAAAAAAGAACCGGGGTAAAACTGATTTTCCAACAAAACACACACGGGCTCGGGATTGCGGTGACTGCTGTTTTATTTACAGTGATATTTACAAGGTACGGGGCTATGTACAGTGATTGGGTAAACGTGCGAGGAGACGGAGCTTAGGGGATGGAACAGAGCCGAGATATGCGGGGGGATAGGTGGGCCCCGGTGCGACCTGAGGATGAGGGACAAACAGAGTTAGGGGATAGCGCCTAAAGTTGAGAGTTACATTTAGGTAAACGGGGAGAGTTGAAAAGCTTACTTGAAACACAGAAAATACAGGTGTGGGCAGTGTCACAGGCAGGCGCGAGGTAAATCTCTGTCACCGATCCGAAAAGACCAAGTCCAAACAAACAGGCAGGCGAGCAGGCGGTGAGACAGGCTAATGCAGAGGAAAAGCAGGCAGGGAGACGGATCTTGATCATAAAGCTCAGTAGCATTAATCTGGAGACTTGTTCTGCAAATCACGTTACCACTTGTGGAAGCGACAATACTCTGACACCAGACGTCCATCGCACAGCTCTTTAAATGCTCCCTCTGATGATGTCTGATGCACCGCAGGTGTGCCGGAACGCCATCAACCACTGCCCCGCCTACCTGTGCCGAAAAGGGGACACAAAACCCAAGAGCACAACACACGTGCCCACCAGCTCCTAATAGTATCACTCTCCAATGAGGGCTACCAAAAGGAGCGTCTCAACAGGGAAACCGTATGACACACACCAGGGTGACAGGCGAAGCAAGACGTGTGCACCCAGTGCAGGACGTGTGCGCACATGGCAGACGGGGCAAACAGCCTGCCAGGTGGACCGGAACCAGGGTCTGGTTCATTCCATTATGCACGGCACACCAGGCTCTCGATTTCAAATAGACTGTTGACTATCAATTATGATTCAATGCAGAGAGGTCTATTAACCAGAGTTGGGACTAACGTGTTATTAGGTAATGCGTTACAGTAACTACGTTATTATTGTGGTAATGAGCACGGTAACTAGTTATTATGCCAAAAACAGGAACGCGTTAATCGTTACTGGGATTTAGATAGGCTCCTTATTCATTACTTGGTGTGGTGGCTATCGCGGAGCTTTCACAGATTCAGTAACATTAGCAGGCGGTTTCATTCAAAGGCTTGGTCAGTCAAAACGCCTGGGCCGTTTTTTATTTTCCCAGTCCAGCCCTGTATGCAGCTCATCTGCAGTCTGGTGTTACCTACATCTTCCTATTCAGAAGGCAGAATTTCCGAGTTCTGAGTACAATCGAAAGCACCACGACTGCAGTTTTTGTGTTGAATGTAATAAGCGCACATGACGCTGTGACGTAGGTAGACTAGAATCATGGCGGTGGTCAACGACGGTCCAGGCGTGGGATTTCTCTCGTGGAAATGTGCACATTATCTTTTCCTTTCTATTGGTAGGTGGCACAGTGCACTTGTGGCAAGTAAGCAAGCTAGAAGACTGGCAATCTTGCTGGGTATCCAGTTACGGAAGCAACACATTACAAAGAGAATTCAGAGTAAAAGCAAAGTTACTTTCCCCTAGTAACCAGTTACTTTGAAAGTAACGAGTAACTTGAAGTAACGGAGTTACTTTTGATAGAAGTAACTAGTAATGTAACTAAGTTACTATTTTAAAGTAACTTACCCAACACTACTATTAACACATAGTGAGTGAGAAAGGTGACTGGAAAGGAAAAACTCAGTGCATCATGGGAATCCCCCGGCAGCCTACGTCTATTGCAGCATAACTAAGGGAGGATTCAGGGTCACCTGGTCCAGCCCAACTATATGCTTTAGCAAAAAGGAAAGTTTTAAGCCTAATCTTGAAAGTAGAGATAGTCCAGTCCGCGAGATCTTCAACGCACACCTCCGGCAGAGCTTCAACAGCATTCCGAGGGAGACTGGGGACATCGAGTCCGAATGGACCATGTTCAGCGTCTCCATTGCCGAAGCTGCTGCATTGAGCTGCGGCCGCAAGGTGGTTGGTGCCTGCCGTGGTGGTAATCCCCGAACCAAATGGTGGACACCAGAGGTGAAGGGAGCCACCAGGCTGAAGAAGGAGTGGTTAGCCTGTGGGACTCCGGAGGCAGCCAACAGGTATCGACAGGCCAAGCAGAATGCGGCTCGGGCAGTGGCTAAAGCAAAAACTCGGGTGTGGGAGGAGTTCAGAGAGGCCATGGAAAAAGACTTTCGGACTGCCTCGAAGAGATTCTGGCAAACAGTCAGGTGTCTCAGGAGGGGAAAGCGGTGCTCTACCTGCACTGTGTATAGTGCTGGCAGAGCGCTGCTGACGTCGACTGAGAAAATTGTCAGGCGGTGGAAGGAATACTTTGAGGACCTCCTTAATCCCACTGACGCGTCTTCCGAGGAGGAAGCAGAGTCTGGGAATGAGGGGAATGACCCGCCAATTTCCGGGGGCGAGGTCACTGAGGCAGTTAAACAACTCCTTGGTGGCAGAGCCCCTGGTGTTGATGAGGTCCGCCCTGAGTTCCTGAAGGCTCTGGACGTTGTAGGGCTGTCCTGGTTGACACGCCTCTGCAATGTTGCGTGGAGATCAGGGGCAGTACCTGTGGACTGGCAGACCAGGGTGGTGGTCCCCATCTTTAAGAAGGGGGACCGGAGGGTGTGTTCCAACTACAGGGGGATCACACTCCTCAGCCTCCCTGGGAAAGTCTATGCCAGGGTGCTGGAAAGGAGAGTTCGTCCGCTAGTCGAACCTCGGATACAGGAGGAACAATGCGGTTTTTGTCCTGGTCGCGGAACACTGGACCAGCTCTTTATACTCTCGAGGATACTTGAGGGTGCATTGGAGTTTGCCCAACCAGTCTACATGTGTTTTGTGGACTTGGAGAAGGCATTCGACCGTGTCCCTCGGGGTGTCCTGTGGGAGGTGTTGCGGGAGTATGGGGTGTCTGGCCCATTGCTACGGGCCATTCGATCCCTATACAACCGTGCAAGAGCTTGGTTCGCATTACCGGCAATAAGTCGGACTCGTTCCTGGTGGGTGATGGGCTCCGCCAGGGCTGCCCTTTGTCTCCGGTTCTGTTCATAATTTTTATGGACAGGATTTCTAGGCGCAGCCAAGTGGCGGAGGGTTTTCGCTTTGGTGGCCTCAGAATCTCATCTCTGATTTTTGCAGATGATGTGGTTCTGTTGGCTTCATCGGGTGAGGGCCTCCAGCTCGCACTGGAACGGTTCGCAGCCGAGTGTGAAGCAGCAGGAATGAGGATCAGCACCTCCAAATCTGAGGCCATGGTTCTCAGCCGGAAAAGGGTGGAGTGCCCACTCCAGGTCGGGGATGAGTTCCTGCCCCAAGTGGAGGAGTTCAAGTATCTCGGGGTCTTGTTCGCGAGTGATGGGAGAAGGGAGCCGGAGATCGACAGACGGATTGAGGGTGCAGCTGCAGTAATGCAGACGCTGCACCGGTCCGTCGTGGTGAAGAGGGAGCTGAGTGTAAAAGCGAAGCTCTCAATTTACCGGTCGATCTACGTCCCTACCCTCACCTATGGCCACGAGCTGTGGGTAGTGACCGAAAGAACGAGATCGCGGATACAAGCGGCAGAAATGAGCTTCCTCCGAAGGGTGGCTGGCCTCTCCCTTAGACATAGGGTGAGAGGTTCGGCCATCCGGGAGGGGCTCAGAGTAGAGCCGCTGCTGCTCCACATCGAAAGGAGCCAGTTGAGGTGGTTCAGGCATCTGACAAGGATGCCCCCTGGGCGCCTCCTGGGTGAGGTATGTGGTTCCTCACAGTGTTACTGAAGGCCAAGGTAATGCCACCCAGAGTAAGAATCTGGTTAGATACCATATTTCTAAGATTTTCAGGGCCGAGTACAATAACCTCAGTTTGATCTGAATTAAGAAGCAGAAAGTTAGCGGCCATCCAGGTCTTTATGTCTTTAAGACATTCCTGCAGTTTAACTAATTGGTGTGTGTTATCTGGCTTCATGGACAGATAGAGCTGGGTGTCATCAACATAGCAGTGAAAATGTATGCTATGTCTTCTAATGATGCTGCCTAAAGGAAGAATAGAATAGATCCTAACACTGAACCCTGTGGAACACCATAATTGACCTTAGTGTGTGAAGAGGACTCTCCATTTACATGAACAAATTGGAGTCTACTAGATAGATATGATACAAACCACTGCAGCGCAGTACCTGTAATACCTACAACGTGCTCTAATAGAATATTATGGTCAACAGTATCGAACGCTGCACTAAGGTCTAGCAGGACAAGCACAGAGATGAGTCCACTGTCAGAGGCCATAAGAAGATCATTTGTAACCTTCATTAAAGCTGTTTCTGTGTTGTGATGAGCTCTGAAACCTGACTGAAACTCTTCAAATAAACCATTCCTCTGCAGATGATCTGTTAGCTGTTTGACAACTACTCTTTCAAGGATTTTTGATATGAAAGGAAGGTTGGAGATTGGCCTATAATTAGCTACGACTGCTGAGTCTAGAGATGCTTTTGAGTAAAGGTTTAACTACAGCCAGCTTGAAGGCCTGTGGTACATAGCCAATTATTAGAGATAAGTTGATCATAGACCAAAGAACTCATAATTGACTACAGAAGACACAAGACAGAAATCCAACCACTAATCATCAGCGACGACTGTGTGGAGAGGGTGGCAGACTTCCGCTTCTTGGGAGTCAGCATAGAGGGAAACCTATCCTGGAGTGTGAATACCTCTGAGCTACTGAAAAAGACACAACAGAGACTGTACTTTCTGAGAGTGCTTAGGAAGAACAACATCACACAGAGACTGCTGGTGTCTTTCTACAGAGCCTCCATCGAAAGCATACTAACGTACTGCATAGGCATATGGTACGCTAGCTGCACAGTGGCTCAGAGGAAAGCACTCCAGGGAGTAATCAACGCTGCCCAAAGGACAATCGGCTGCCCTCTCCTCAAACTGAAAGACCTACACAGTTCCCGCTGCCTCAAAAGAGCCCATAACATCATAAAGGACACCTCACACCCTGGACACTCCATGTTCGAACTGCTGCCTTCAGGTAAACGGTATAGAACAACATACACAAGGACTAACAGACTCAAACACAGTTTCTACCCAATTGTAATATCATGTCTCAATGCTACTAAAAGCAGATGACTTTCATTGCCCCTGTTGTCATTTGTGCCCTTGATGTTGGAATGCTTTCAGACATGTTTTGTTGGATGCGCTAACAAATTGACTGAGTGATTGATTGTTTGAGTGATATATCAACTAGGTCGTATGTTGAGTGTCTGTATGGGGCCTTAGGCCTGGATTGCTTGGGTGTATCTACGGTATGAGTATACTGTATTTTATATGTATTTCTATCTTTTATATCCTATCATTATAGTTTTTAAGTATTTAATTATAGTTTTTAAGTATTTATCTTTTGTGATGTTGCACTGACCAGAGACATCTTTCAATTTCATTGTACCTGTGACAATGACAATAAAGAATATTCATTCATATTCATCATATTTAAGATTGAAGCATTAATTAATGGCAGGACTTCTTTGAGCAGTTTTGTAGGAATGGGGTCTAAAAGACACGTTGATGGTTTGGAGGAAGTAATTATTGAAGTTAACTCAGAAAGATCAATTGGAGAAAAAGAGTCTAAATGAATATCAATGGTACTAAAAGTAGCTGTAGATAATATTACATCTGTGGGATGATTATTGGTAATTGTTTCTCTAATGAATACAATTTTATTTGTGAAGACGTTCATGAAGTCATTACTAGTTAACGTTAAAGGGATTGTTGGCTCAAAAGAGCTCTGACTTTTTGTCAGCCTGGCTACAGAGCTGAAGAGAAACCTGGGGTTGTTCTTAATTTCTTCAGTCAGTGATGAATAGCAAGATGTTCTGGCTTTGCGGAGGGCTTTCTTATAAAGCAACAAACTATTTCTCCAGGCTAAATGATGATCGTCTAAATTTGTGACACACCATTTCCTCTCCAGCTTACGAGTCATCTGCTTTAGGCTGTGTGTTTGAGAATTATACTACGGAGTCAGGTACTTCTGATTAGAGACCTTAGTTTTCACAGGAGCTACAGTATCCAGAGTCGTACGTAATGAGGAGGTAAAATTATTAACAAGATAATCAACCTCTGTTGGAGTAGCGTTCAGATAGCTGCTCTGCTCTACGTTGGTACAGGGCATTGAAGATGATAACAGTGGGTGGATTATATTCTTAAACTTAGTTACAGCGCTTTCAGAAAGAAATCTACTGTGATGAAGTCTACTCTCCACCGCTGTGTAATCAATTATTGTAAATGTAAATGTTATCAGAAAATGATCAGACAGGAGAAGGTTTTCAGGAAACACTGTTAAATGTTCAGTTTCTATGCCATATGTTAAAACAAGATCTAGAGTGTGATTAAAGTGGTGGGTGGGTTCTTTTACAGTTTGAGAGAAGCCAATTGAGTGCCATGTTAAATGCCATGTTGAGGCTGTCATTTTTAGCATCTACATGGATGTTAAAATCACCCACAATAATTATTTTATCTGAGCTGAGCACTAAATCAGATAAAAAGTCTGAGAAATCAGACAGAAACTCTGTGTAAGGCCCAGGTGGACGATAGATGATAACAAGTAAGACTGGTTTCTGATTTTCACAGCTGGGGTGGACAAGGCTAAGCATCAGGCTTTCTTTTTTTTTTTTTTTTGTTTTTTTTGTTTGTTTTTTTTGCGTGTCCCATTTGGCTCTTTTGCCATCAGAATTGTCATCTAAAGGCAAAGAAAGATGCCCAACGGATTTACTTTACCAAATTGACCATCCCAGCCTTGCCGTAATGGTCCATTTGATTCACCTTTTATTGTTTATTTTATTTTCACTTACTGAATACGGGACAGACTTGACTGGGGGAAAGAAGGGGAGAAAGAAAGAGGGAAAGAGAAACAGCTGAGAAGAGGGACGGGGGAGAAGGGCAAAAGACAAAAACCAACAGAACGGGCAGAAAAAAAAAAGAAAAAAAATGCATATATCAATCACCTGGATCACCTGCTGAGAAAGAAAAAAGAAAACAAGCAGAAGAGAACAAGAGTAATAGAATAAACAACATCACAATGATATATGGGAATATGACAGTAAATACTAAATATTAAACATTATTGTGCAGCACATAAGATCAACAGAACACAGTGTGCTTTGAGGTAGGAGCCAAAAAGGGTGTAGTTTGTGGGTGTGATCACCCGTGTGTACACCTGTGAGCATGGACGCGCTTGTTTTTTTTTTAAAAGGTTCCTTCATGTAATGATCTGCTAGAGGGTGTGGGGGGGCCACAGCCCCGTCCTCCAGGGCATGAAGCAGGTATGGAGGAGATCAAAACTCCAGACATCCAGAGGCATCAGGCTTTCAAATGAATTAAAAGTCTGTCTGGGTCTTTGGTTGAGTAATAGGCTGGTGTGAAAAATTGCTGCCACATCCCCCCCTTGGCCTATGCTTCGAGATTTCTGGTAGTTAGAATGACTCGGGGGTTTTGATTCATTTAAAGTAACATAATCATCCTGCTGTAACCAGGTTTCTGTAAGGCAGAGTAAATTGATATGTTGATCAATTATTAAGTCATGTACTAACAGAGACTTGGAGGAGAGAGACCTAATATTTAATAATCCACATTTCACTGTTTTACTCTTTGGTTCAGATGTGGATACTGTATTGTTCTTTCTTTGTGATTTTTTTATATTTAAGTTGTTTATTGCTGGTTTTTAGTTTGTTTTTTGTCTGTTTGGGAGCTAACACAGTCTCTATGGAGATGGGTTTTTTGGGGGGTAACCGGAGGGGAGAAGCTGCAGAGAGGCGTGTAATGAGACTGGCTACCTCTCTCTCTTTCTCCCACTCGTGAAGGCGATTGTCGATATGAATGGCCAGGTTAACAAGGGCCTCAAAACTCTTGGGTTCGTCACGAGTGGCAAGCTCATATTTCATGCGCTCATTTAACCTGCTGATGAAAGCTCTGTGCAGTCACTTGGATGAGTGACAAAACGTTTCTCCGACAAATCGTTACGTCCAGATGAATAGAATCAACTTTTGGAGATTTACTTACCTGGATGATTAAGCATGTATCAAGACAACAAGTGACCTGCATTGAGGGGAGCAAGTTGTGGAGCCCACATTTGAAACCTTCGGTGAAGTTTAGTCACGAAACGGTAAGTTCAAACCTACATTGGTTGCATGTCCACTGATAGGTGAAGTAACTAATTTAATTATTGATAAGTTAGCAAGTTAACCAGCTAACATCGCCCGATGCTTTCATAGCTAATGTTAGCTATAAATTCACTGGAAATGTTAGCCAGCTAATTTAGGGCCACAAGTTTTTTGTTTTAAATCCGATTTCACCAGAGCAGCTCTGTAGTACACATGAAAATTGCATTAAAGAGTAATAATACAGTCTGGGATAATGCATAAAAAGATCAAACTATAGTCAGCTTATCTGAACCTGAACATGTTTTGCTTTTACATGTTTTAGGTGTGCCTGAAGTTCAGCAGTGTGGTTGGCAAGACCCTGACACAGAGGTTCTACGAGGCCCTTGACCATCACAGTCCTAGGCTCATGGAAAGGCAAAGAGGGATTTCACTGGGCCAGTGTTGGCTGACCTGATGCAAAAAACAAAGGTGAGTTTATTTTCAATTCTATATTATATGACCCTGTTTGAAATGTGTGATCTTCTCTCTCCTCCTTCATTCCACCAGACTTCGGATGTGACCGAGGTCAGAAGCCTTGTCTTCAGGGGGGCTTCTTGTCATTCTCATCAACTTTGATTTTTCTTTACCTCATCTCATCCCCCCATTCCCTTCTTCCACCTGTTTACTGCCTCTCAACTTTTCCCTCGACCTCCCTTCCCCTCTCTCTACCATGCATATTATTTTTAGGTTTGGACATGTTAATAGTTACTTTTTTAATGTTATTGTTGTCATTGACTGTTCTGAGTGATTTTCTGTAGCGTTTGCCGCCCTGGGCAGTGGGTGGACACCGGACAGGGAAGACAGTTCAGCTGTGTAAATATAGAGCCTGTTTGTACCACTGTGTTGTCATGTTGATGTGATCATCCTGTGTTCCTTTTTCAGGACATTGATGATGAGGAACATTTGTACAATGATGTGCCAGTGGGGATCCTCTGCCCCGAACAAGAAAACATTTCTTCATGATCGAAAATAAATGAGGCGTCTCTGCTTCGTTATTTGATTCGAGCTGTTGAAAAGATGTGGGAATTTGTTTTTTGCGTGAAGTGGATCTGAGGTGGTTATCACCAGCTTGCACGAAAATTTTAAGCACAATATGGAGCCACCAAAAAAGTAAAAAATATCAGCAGTTGGGGAGCATTTTCACATGCTATTGCTCAATAATATCACAAGTCTTAAATCAATCTGAGAGCAAACGGATAATTAGGTGTGTGTGTGTGTGTGTGTGTGTGTGTGTGTGTGTGTGTGTGTGTGTGTGTGTGTGTGTGTGTGTGTGTGTGTGTGTGTGTGTGTGTGTGTGTTTACATTACACAGGACCTCATATGGATATTCTGCAACTGATATTTCATTAACTTTACATATCCATTGGGCATGCAGCCCACATGTATTATCAGAGCAGGGCTGCTCTACATCAGACCAGCAGATGTCAGTACTTCCTAATGAGCTGTTAAACGGGGCTGCATGTAATCTGCCTTTTGGAGAAGCAATCGGACAGAAAGATTCGACACATTCACAGAGCTTCATCACATCATCACTATTTAATACTAAATATGCAGAAAACAGGTAAAGTGAACTAGGCAGACTTTTGGAAGCACTACTACAGGAAGATTCTAAGCAGACAAGACACAAACCTAGAAGGAGCTTGCAACACTGAACAGAAGGAGACATAGACATTATATACACAAGAGGGAATCAGGGCAGAGAGGAAACACCAGGAAACACGGCTGGACATAATCTAACTGACGAGACAGGGAAGCAAAACTGAGCATGATGCACATAGGATGAGAGACAGTCAGAACAAAACAAGAAAGACGAAAAACTTTCTCTGTATGTAGACCGACTACATACAGAGAATGGCGGAGGTAGCGAGGGACACCGAGAGAGGGAGAGAACAGAGGAACCAGATAGACACACAGAGACATGACTGGGAAACAGAAAGGCAAATAAGCATGGAGATGGAGGAACTGAGTCCAGACAGAAAACAAGGAGCAGAATAATCCAGAGGAAACCATTTATAGGTCAGTGGCAGAGACAGAGCCGTTCTGAAGGGCATCTTAGCAGGTGGCCAACGCAGGTGGTGACAGAGACGGAGACCCTCAGACAGGTTGGGCGCAGTCTCAGGCTGCAGTTCAAGACCGGGTGCTAGACGAGGCAGTGGAGCAGTGACCTCTGGCAAAAGGTAAATGAAACTATAAAACCAAGAATCAACATAGAATTTTCAAACAGTATAAAGTCCAGAAATGTAAAACTCCTGGGTCAACAACCCAGGACCATGACAGATCTTAAACAGCTAACTGAAACATAGCAAAGTCTACTCTTTAAATGAAAGTCAATTAAGAACCTGCCCTGTTGTACAAACTGAATCATGAAGCCTTTGAAATAAAATGTCACAAACAACATTTTATTTTATTTGTGTTGTATCAAAAACAGCAATAAGATGAAAGTTAACTGATGACTTCTGTAAGAACTAATTCTGTGCTGTGATTGGATCTGGACCCTGATTTGTACTTGTGAAAACTGTAAGTTGAGAAGTATTCATTCAGTTACTTGTAAAGATTATTTTTCAAATATGTTCCCGAGGAATAAAAGATCACAAATAGGTCTGAAATTATTAATTTATACTGTATCTGTCGTGGTCTCTGAGAGTGTCTGGGAGGTTTTGTTGTTGTTCCTAGAGTATTTAAAAGTAGTATGGGAGGGAGAGCATTCATTTTTCAGGCCCCTCTTCTGTGGAACCAGCTTGGATTCGGGAGACAGACACTATCTCTACTTTCAAGATTAGGCTTAAAACTTTCCTTTTTGCTAAAGCATATAGTTAGGGCTGGACCAGGTGACCCTGAATCTGTCAGGGCTCTGTGTGCGGGCAGGCGGAGAGGAGGATCCAAGCCCACACAGAATTGTAAATCAAAACCTCAGCTTTATTGCTGACATGAAAACCAAACATGAAGTGCCGTGAATACAGAACCCAAAAAACACACAGGCATAATCTGAGGGTACGACGCGACACTGGGTTGAGGACAACACAGGACTAATATACACAGGGTGGTAATCAGGGAATGGGTAACAGAAGGGAGACACAGCTGGGGGAGATCAGGGCTAACGAGACGGGGGAGTTAAGCTGCACACACTAACATAAGACAAAGACTTTCACAATAAGACAGGAAACAAGAAACCACTAAACAAAGATGCAGACACGACACAGAGACAGACTAGACACTGAACAGAAACTGCAATACACATGAGAACCCAAAACCTAAGAACTGATACCTCACCAAGAATAACAGAAACAGATCTATAATGATAATAATAATAATAATAAACAAAGCACCAGAACATCAGAAAATAATCCATAATGCAAAAATAGACCAAAATATAAGAAACTCAAAATGCTGGGTCAACACTGACCCAGAACAGTGACAGAATCCTCCCTTAGTTATGCTGCAATAGGATGCTGGGGATTCCCATGATGCATTGAGTTTTTCCTTTCCAGTCACCTTTCTCGCTCACTATGTGTTAATAGACCTCTCTGCATTGAATCATATCTGTTATTAATCTCTGTCTCTCTTCCACAGCATGTCTTTCATCCTGTCTTCCTTCTCTCACCTAAACCAATCACAGCAGATGGCCCCGCCCATCCCTGAGGCTGGTTCTGCCGGAGGTTTCTTCCTGTTAAAAGGGAATTTTTCCTTCAAACTGTCGCCAAAGTGCTGCTCATAGGGGGTCATATGATTGTTGGGTTTTTCTCTGTACCTATGAAGCGCCTTGAGGCGACTTTTGTTGTGATTTGGCGCTATATAAATAAAGTTGAATTGAATTGAATTTTCCACCAGTGGCAGCTGGCCCTCGCCTTTTTGGGTGGAACCTCCAGCACATCACCTGCACTTCATCTGCAAGCAATCAGCAGGAGAGCTTTTAGACTCTCTGGAAATTCCCACAGACCTCCCCTCCTCAGAGCTTGCAAACCCAGACCTGCAAAGTAAGAAAATCACTCACCAGCAAACGTCTCTCAGGTTGCCTTTTACCCATGCAATAACTCCCTCTCCGTATGTTACAAAATCTCTCCCACACCGTGACCACTTCGGTGACCCAGTTTGCTAGGGTAATCCTTCCCTGCTCCAGTCGTCAATTCCCTGTGGCCCTTGCTATCCTGTATCTCAACCTGCTAAGCATTTTCTGTCACCAAAATAAACTTTCTTATAAATAGTCATTTTACGTGTGTTGGTGTCTTCATTTGGGTCCATTGCTTGGGTGAACCTTCAGTTCATGACAGTATCTGGGTTTTTTGGGGTTTTTTTTTCTTGAGTAGTGTCTATTGAATCTCTGTCGAATGCATTACCCTCTGGGGTCTAAGGTATAATCGTCTGTTTTTGACACTTTTGATTTGATTTCTATATTTCACCTTTAAAAACTGTTTATCTCGCCTTGTTTGGTATCATTATTGTCATCACAACCTCAATTGGAGTTATTTTTTCATTATGACATGTTGTTTTTTTGGAGCAACTGTGACATTTACTAGTATTACTAACACACAAAACAATGACTACACTACACACTAACTATAGCCTCCAAACATACTAAACATCAGTAATCTCTCACATGTGAAAACTTGCTCTCTCTCTTTCTTTCGCTCGCCCACCTTCTCTCACTTGCGTCACTCCTAAAACCTCCCCCTCTTCCCAAACAACCAAATGCCACATGTTGCAATATCATTTTTTGATTGGTTGACATGGCACAATTTAACACAAATAGGGAAGGGGTGTTTTTTCATTTTCTTTTTTCCCTTGCAGCAGAGAGTGTTTGCTAGTGCTGTCCTTAGAAAGTGCTGTTTTTACCATTTCTTCCCGCTGTAAACATCACTGTTTTATTCAGAAAAAAAAATGCATGTATATTACAACACACAGTGGAGTATTTGTGTAGTGTCTGTATAGCCAGCTTCATTTAAAACATATAAACAATGTGTTATTTCATATTGTAATCTCCACCAATGTTCATGTGTCTAATTGTTTTTCCCCACTCAGATGTTTAGTTACTCTTCAGTCTTCTTTAGCAATAACACTACTTGTAATAAATGTAGCATGTTTGCAGCTCTTTAGGCCAGGATCACTGAACTGGAGACCCGGCTTTGCATCCTTACCTAGCCATGCCCCTGTAGCCAGTGTAGTCGAAGGTAACATTGGCCCTGTTAACTCTCCCCAGCAGCTTGTCCTGAGCAGCCAGGATGACTGGGTGATGATGAGGAGGAAGCGTAGTCCTAAACAGAAGCAGCCAGTACACCAACAAACCCGTTCATGTGTCTAATCGTTTTTCCCTATTCAGCAAGACACTCACCCGGAGGAGAAAAAAAAAAGCTTGTAAATGGTAATTCTGTTTTGAGATATGTGATGCTAGAGACACTGGCAACCCTAGTCAATTGTCTTCCAATGGCGAGAGCAGGCGACATTGAGGGAAATTTAAAACTGCTAGACTGTCACGGTTCTGGGTCATTTTGACCCAGCATTTTGAGTTTCTTATGTTTTGGTTTATTTTTGAATTATGGATTATTTTCTGATTCTCTTGTTGTGTGTTGTTGATTATTATTATTAATCTATGTTTCAGTTATTCTTGTTAAGAGATTAGTTCTTAGGTTTTGTGTCTCATGTTTAGTGTAGATTTAGTTCAGTGTCTTGTCTGTGTCTTGTGAATTGTCTTTTGTTTCCTGTTTTACTTTGAAGGGTCACGTCTGATGTCAGGGTATTCTGTTTTGCTTCCCCTGTCTCGTCTTGTCTATTACTCCCAGCTGTGTTCCCCACCTGTTTGTAATCTCCCTGTGTTCTTCTGTGTATATTTAAATCGTGTGTACCTGTGTACTAGTTGCTGGTCTGTCTGTGAATCTACCGTGTTTCATCCATGTGTTCTCCCTGCTGTCTATGCCTCAGCTCACCCTTCATCATGTCCGTGTTCATGTTTAGTGGTTTAGTTGTTCCCAGTTTAGATTGTCTTAAGTTCCGTTTGCCGTTTTCACCTTGTCTTTTATTTTTCAATAAACCACCTTTGCATCTCAGCGAGTGCCTGCGCGTGGATCCTCATTTATTTCCTCCTCACGGCAAATGGAGTGAGCCGTGACATAGGCTATCAGCAAACGGAAATTCCGTAAAATTATAATTCACGTCAGCAGTAACACAGCAGTGACATCCAGTGACAACTGTTGACGTCAGTCGGAGGTCACTAAAATAAATACTGCCTCAGTGTGTAACTTTGCCAAAACAATGTTGGACTTTTAGTTTTCGACTGGACCAGAAAAAAAGAAAAGGAACCCAGTCAGACCAGAAGTGACACATTTAGCCGCATATTGTCCTTCATCGGGTGATTGCCTCCGGCTGCTTGGCGGGGCCTGGCACCCGTGGTTGGGCCCCTTCCAGGGGGCAGGGTGCCCTCAGACCTCAGGCCTCTGGGACCGGGGCTCGGTCCACTCTGGCGTGACTGGCTGCCAGCAGGGCCTGCGGGCTCATCACCGCAGCCCCCTGTGGCTTCTGCACTGTGGTTGCTGGGTGACCCCACGTCTGGGGGTTTCCTCAGGTCTTTCTGGGAAGGTGTCGTGGTTGCCTCTCTGGTGGTCCTCCTTGGGCTTTTGCACTCTAGGGGGGCTGTGAATGTCTCGGCCTGGGTCTCCTCCGTGTCTGCTTCATGCTCTGGGTGGCTCCCCACATCCTCTAGCAGATTGTTACATGGATAAACCTTTTGAATCCTCTTGTTGTTTGTTTTCTTTTTTTTTCTTTTAACAGGTGATCCAACGGATTGTCCCAGTGTCTTCTCTTACTGTCCCCCCTTCCCCTTTCTTTTTCTTTCTCCCTTTCTGTCTAATTGTCTGTCCAATTTGTAATAACTTAAAATAAAACAAATAAATAAGCAATACGAGCTGTGGGTAGTGACCGAAAGCACAAGATTGCGGATACAAGCGGCAGAAATTAGCTTCCTCTAAAAGGCGGCTGGCCTCTCCCTATAGAGACAGGGTAAGACAATGAGGACCTAATGCACTTACGCATCAGGAGCTGACATGCTAGAGAAGCAGTCTAGCTACTCTACAAAATATACACAAGTAATTATTAGTTAAGTTGCTGTAAAACTTGCATGCTATAACTACTCCAGTCACTTCCACTCAGGCTCAGGACTCGTGTGACGGTGTGACGTTAAAATGATTATTAATGTCACACCAACGACCTCCTTAACTTAAAAGCATACTAAGCTTTCCAGGGATACTGATTGGCTGTTTAAGCAGGTGTTATCTGCATTCATTCACTGATCCCTCTTAGATGACACAGAGTCTGCTCTGCAATCGCTGCGTTGGAGCTTGGCACACTCTTGTTGGAGGAGGGCGCTCTTTTCACCCCTCACTCTCTCGTTCCAACGCAGCTTTATGGTTATTGCTGTGGTTCTGGAATCTTCTCATGATGACTAGTAGGGCTCCAAAACACACGGCCTTTGACCTCAACCACTGCCTAGGCTGTCAGCTATGCCAGGAATGATCCCTACTTCTTGCTGGGTCTCTGAAGACTTCTGATCAGCACCCAGTCTCAATCTCAGTCTGGAGATTCCACCCTTGGGATGATTTCTTCCAGCAATACTCTGGCTGCTGCACCCGTATCTCCTTACTAGAAGGAAAAACTTCTAACTATTTGGAAAACATGTCAACCATCATCAAACCACATTTTCCTTTCAGTTCAGTGAAGTTTACTTATAGGTCATCAGAACCTTATCTGAACATGGATTTACTCCCTGTAGAGGTTTAATACCTGTACATGAACTGTTAATCCCACAAATCACAGTAATAAGCCATGGAAAAAATCATCATGAAAAAACTCATGGAAAACATAGAAAGCATTGTTTCATGTTAAACCTGGAATCCCTCCTTTTGACACATGGTCTCGTCCATGAGTCAACTCAGAACTGGGAGAATAACAAAAGAAAAGGGTAGTTAGATCATTTCTCAGACAACATCAGGGCTTCTCCTCTGGAGTAATTTCGCTGTGTTAGAGAATAAAATCAGCATTAATGTCATGTTAAGTGGGTCTAACTCTTGGCTCTTCCTGGAGCCTGCATCCACACCACAATTACCTAGAAACCAAAATCAGTGAATAAATACACACTTCACATTTGCAAACAACTGTAGGGTCATAGGAGTAATAAGGTGTCAAAAGAAAATTGTACATAGTGTGATCAGCTACATGAAATGTGTCTTTTTATGGATCACTAAGCAATCCACATGTCTACGTGACTTTTCAAATAAACTCTTGTGTGATAAACTTATTTAGCAACTAATAGCTTCCTGTTTTCTAAGAACATACAGATTTAGAAAAGGGGAACCTCAGCTCTAAGTTCTTGGAATAACTTTGTTACCTTTGTACACACACAAGCTTGTATAAATAAAGAACGCAGACCGTGACAGAGCACGAGTCCGTGAGTGTCTCCTGCAAGTATGAGCGCTCTGTGACCGTCCTCGCGAGTAAAGACAACTGCAGTGTTTGTGTTTTCTAACTCAGGTGTCTCAGCTGAAGAATTGTGGGGAAATTCTTAGAAATCCCCTGTCATAAGGCATCCAACACCACAGACACAAGTGTGCCATGCACAGTTTATTTCCCCAAATCATGGATCATCCCATGTGTTTAATCAAAACTACTGTAACCAGTGACTTTTCTTAGGTAATGTCACTCACTTGTTTTCACACTATGAGGTCAACAGTGATGTGATAATGAGCCCAACACTAAGTTATTCTGTGTTCACTGCACATCCTGCTTCATCTTCACTCATGTCTGTATGTCACTGTGCCGAATCCTCCGCAAAGACCCTCAGAGAAAAAAAAAACATTAGTAGTGGAATGTCTGGAAGTCAGGTCTGGATAAACAGATTCCAGAGGTGCTTCTGTAAATCATGTGGTCAAACCTCCTCTGTAAAAGGAGTGATACTGATTTTAACACAGTATGTGTTTCACATTGAATACACATTTCCCCACAGTAACATTTAACATTTTCCCAACAACACAGTGTGTTACTATAACCAACAAGCAGCCAGTAAACAGTTTCCTTCACACAAAATCAGTAACACAGAAAAGTAGCAGCTAAAGGGTCAAGTCTGCAAGGCCCGCCCAGACTCATGTGAACCTGCAGTCGTCTCCCCTCCTCTGATCTCTGTCATCCTCCTGCTCCTGCAAAAACAAGCAAACAAAAAACACATACATAAACTCAAATACAAAACTCCCCCCAAATCAAAAACAGCTCTCCATTGCAGATTCTTTTTCCATTTCTTTCCTCATAGTTCGTTAATTTCCTGCATGTGTGAGTCCCTGAAGGCTTCTCGCGGTTCCCCCTTTTGTGAAAACAAAAGAACGGTGTGACTGGGGCATTTTTCCCCCAGGATCGCCAGTCACCGCGTACCTACGATTCAGTGAAACTCACCTGAGGAATCCTGTTTGTTGTGCCAAATTGTTGTGTAAATTTTACCAATAACCCAGTGAGCTTGATTTGAAGTGGGTTTAATAAACACATTGCAACGTGGAGTGAAACATCAGGATCATCTCTGAATTGTGGCCACCGCCCTTACATATTATTTACAGAGACACAGAGAAAGAACCTTCCCTCTCATTGGGGGGGGGGCTATACCTCCTCCCTCACAGAGAAAATTATGACCTTGTTTTCTGCTTAGCCATCACCTAAGGATTTACATCCCTGATAAGCAGAAGGAGTCCCACTATCTGTTTAACGTCTCCCATTACAATGGCCTCACTGTGTTAACATTCCACATGCATGCAAACTGGTGACAGGAGTGCTCTTACTATAGTAAAGTGAGAAAGTGATATTACTATAACTAATGTGATATGATTACATATGTGATTAATACATGAGAAAATAAATCTGCCTCCACACTCACTACAAACTTTAAGCCTGATTCTGCTAGAGGAAACATGGCTATACATTTTCTGGAAGTACAGGAGAGGTCTTCTCCAAGCACGATATCCCAATGTACTTCAGACCCAGCCACACACTCAGACAAAAACTTTATGGGCTCAAAACGTGGTCATAAATATTTTGTACTTGTAAATCAGTTTTGTATGTGTAAAAAGAATTTGTGTGTGTGTAAAAAAGATTTGTATGTGTAAAAAAGATTTGTGTGTGCGTAAAAAAGATTTGTATGTGTAAAAAAGATTTGTGTGTTCAAATCAGTTCAAAAAAGCACCCCTCCGACAGCCAAACCCATCTGTTCTCTGATTGGATTGTTACATTTGTGATTGACATGACATTGACCAATCAGATGAAAGGAAGAAAAATACGGTCAAAATTCGTACTTGTAACTTGCAGGGTTTGTTTTGGCTAAGTCCACACACAAATCTTTTTTACGCACACACAAATCTTTTTTACGCACACGCAAATCTTTTTTACACATACAAATCTTTTTTGTGCACACACAAATTCTTTTTACACATACGAAACTGATTTACAAGTACAAAATATTTATGACCACATTTTGAGCCCATAAAACTTGTTCATCCCAAAGACAAAACTCTTAAACACAAACTTAACAACCTAGTATATGCTGTAGAGTGTAGCGAGGAATGCTCAGACCTCTACATTGGAGAGACCAAACAGGCACTTCATAAGCACATGGCACAGCATAGAGGAGCCACCTCCATGGGACAAGAGTCAGTGGTCCATCCTGTATGTAAAGGACAAAGGTCACTCTTTCGAGGATGCCAATGTTCACATTTTGGACAGAGAAGACAGATGGTTTGAAAGAGCAAAAGAAGCCATTTATGTCGACTGTGAATGACCATCTTTGAACAGAGGCGGTGGCTCAGAACACCAACTATCTGCCATCTATAATCCAGTTCTGTGATCCCTTGCCAGACGCCTTAATCAGAGGTGGGTAGTAACAAGTTACATTTACTCCATTACATTTACTTAAGTAAGTTTTTGAAAAAAATGTACTTTTAAAGTACCTTTTTTGCACAATACTTTTTACTTTTACTTGAGTACATTTGTGAAGAAGAAACGGTACTTTTACTCAGCTACATTTGCAAAATTCGACTCATCACTTTAAAAAAAAATAAAAATTAGCTTAACACATAGATAACATGCCGCCAGTGGAGTTTCCTGTAACTTTTTTACCAATGAGATGTGGCCATGCAGTCACATGACCAGTTTGAAACTGTGGCGGACAGAGCGGCCCAAGCGTTTCAAAGTAGCGGACACAGGGAAAGAAGAAACACGTGAAAACATGGCAGAGCCAGTCATCTACGCTAGAGCTGAAGAGGATGAACACCCTTGGCCTCACATACAAAGAATGTTTTGCTTAAAAGCAGTACAAAAGAGCAGCTATGTCTTCAGTGAGAGCCAAAACAAACCAACTTTTCAGTGTGAAACAACTCAACTTGTGTAACCTGAGGAAACGGTAAGTTTTCTGTAAATATCTTTTTAGCTGTGGTTAGCTGGATGTCAGTCTTATGTTACAGCAGCTGTGTCAAGCTCGAGCTGCGAGTCATATTTTCGACGCTACGCTAAGTTTGTGGGTGTTTTGTGCAGCTTCAGCTGTCCTTTTAACTGTTCGCTAGTTAGCTAGTGTGAGCTATAAGCTAACACCTAGCCTGGTTAATGACACTAGAGTTCCACGCACATGCAAACAGCTCGTCTCTACTGCTTTAACTGTTAAAACAGAACACAATACTGCGGGTGACAGGGTTTAATATGTGAAACAGCACCTTGTTCAGTTTAAACAGTCTGCATTAAGCTGGGCAAACACTATGCAATTTTTTTCAGTCACGTTATTCAGCTCCTGCTCAAACTGTACAATTAAATTGCAGAGGTTAGAAGTTCATAGGTCACGATGCAGGGTCTCACACTATACGGCCTGATGCTCTGATGCGACCTGAGTGCTCAAACTGTGCGTTCATAACATGAAGCTTATCATACAAAATCTGTCTCTCGCTCTCCCTCTTTGTGTCTTTCACTCACTCACACAGACACACACAGACCATCAACTTCGCTAAATTACTAATGAAAAACATTGACCAGGCAGCTGCAATTGAGCAGCAATGTCCATCCAACTCTTTTCATGGTTGTTGTAGTCATGATAACTTTGTGAGGCCACATTGAAAAGCCTCGGAAGCCACACTGTCATAACACATGTCTTGGGGGTGGGCACGCTACACGGACTCCAAATTACCATCAGGGTGTACACCTCACCCCTGGCATCATTGCCCACCTCTCAATTTTAAATACATGTAGACATTGAGGGCTATCAGGAGGGGCTATGCACTTACCTGCTGCTCTCTGGCAGGTAGCTCCATGTCCTCCTGGGTTTTAAATGCACCTTAGAACACACATGCATCAACACTACAATGAGCGGGCGGCGGGAGGTTTGGAGTCTTCTCACACCCCCGTTCTCTGCGGCCTGCTGGAGCGGGGGGGCTAGGAGGAGGAGTTGGCCGTCCGACTGGGGTCTGGAATGTGGGGCCTCCCTGCTGCTACGGAGTCTGGGTGGTCTGCATCTCCCCACCGCAGGGAAAAGGGTAACACCACCTGGGTCTGGGTGCAGTTTCCCCCTCCAGGGGCAAGGGTACCTAGACCCGGGGCTTAGAGTACGCTTGGGGAGTGTGATTGTGTGTACAGTGTCTCTTTATGTCTGTCTCCACGTTGGGTGAGTGTTGAGTAATTGCATATGAGAGCATGAGGGTGGGAATATGTCAGGTCGGGTATCAGACGCCACCTCTCTGGGGACATCTCAGGCCCTCCAAGGTATGGAGGCCTATCTCCCCCCACTACTTCCCCTGCCAGTAGCAGACGCCCTCAGACACCGGTGCGTTGGTGGTTCTTTGTGTCCGGGGATGGGCGTCCAGGTACACACCGGCTCACTCCTTGGTGGCTGCTTATCGGGGCCTGGAGCCTGGGGCTCGCTCGGGCCACTTCGGGGGTGGGGTGCCCTCGGCCTCTCGGCCTGGGGCTCGGTCACTCTGGCGCAGCTGGCTGCCGGCGGAGCTCCCGGGCACGTCACTGCAACTCCCCCTGCCTTATGCTCCGCTACTGCTGAGTGACCCCTCATCTTGGACTCTCTTCAGCTCTTTCTGGGATAGTGGCGCGGCTGCCCCTCTGTTGGTCTTCCTTGGTCTCTTGTGTTCTGAGGGCCTCTGGATGTCTGGAGTTTTGATCTCCTCCATACCTGCTTCATGCCCTGGTGGACGGGGCTGTGGCCCCCCACACCCTCTAACAGATCATTACATGTAGGAACCTTTTAAAAACAAGCGCGTCCATGCTCACAGGTGTACACACGGGTGCTCACACAAGAATTCTGATTGCTACAGTGCCAGACAGGACACAAAAAAAAAAGAAAAGCCTCGGATATGGAAGCGTAGTACAGAAGCATAGAGCTGCCACCCAGGCAAAAGACAAATAGAGCTATATCACGTTATAACATGAAAAGTATATTATTGTTGTTCTAACAATATACTTTTCATGTTTGTACAATATACTATCATGTTCGTACAATATAACTTTCATGTTTGAACAATATAATATCACGTTATTACAATATACATAATTATCACATTCATACAATATAAATATTATATTGTACGAACGTGATATTATATTGTTCAAATGTGAAAGTTATATTGTACTAACATGATAGTATATTGCACGAACATGAAAAGTATATTGTTATGACAATAAACTTTTCACGTTCTAACATGTTATAGCTCTATTTTTCTTTTGCCTGGGTGGCAGCTCTACGCTTATGTACTCGGATGAGCTTGCCTCATCCTACAAGTTGTGCCTCCATCTCTTGTGTCCTGATCACACGCTGCACTGTCGTGCTGCTCCACCTTTTCACTTTCATTTCTGTGTTTGTGCCTGCGCAGTGTGAGAGGCTGCATTGAGGGGCGACAGGATTTCAAACAGGTTTGATTATCTTGCGACAATACGATTGATGATTGGAAGCTGGTCGTGAGGTGTTAACTGCTTTTCGTTTCCCCATGTATACTACACGACACACAAAACACGGACCGATCCCCAAAACGGTTGCACGACTGAAAAATCGGCTCAAAATGGGCCAAAAATTGCACAGTGTATGCCCAGCTTTTGGAGGCTAGCTCCAAACAAATATCCGCAGCTTGGCAGTGTATACAGCACTATAATAACCAGACCTAATTCTTTTGTAAACCATACATCTTTCCACAGGTCTCAACTTCATCAGACATCACCTAGACACAGAGCTGGATGAAGCCAGCACAAACAGCGGCCTAACCAACTAAGATGATGGATCCATGGGGTCAGGAAAGCCAGAAGCAGGGGAGCTGGAGAGATACCTTTCATGTCCATTCACTGGAGGTGTGGATCTATTGCATGGCGTTCCTCACATCAACAAGCTGTCAATCAAAATCAATACTGCTCTTCCTGCATCTGGAGCTTGTGAAGGACTTCTCAGTCATGCAGGACTCCTGTTCACTGCTGAACAGTTACAGCTTCTGTTGAGAATAGATTCCTTAATGTACATCAAAGTTAAAGAGAATATAGTTTGTGATTGCTTGCAACATTATAATATTGCGGTTAATGAGTGTAAGAATACAAAATAGAAAAAAAGGCCTGGGATGGGAACAAAGAACTGAGGTACAGGGCAGGAGGACAATCAACCCCCACCCCCAGGACAGTAGCAAGAGTTACTGAGGGCGAGGAGCAGACAAAGGGCAAACGGGCACTACCATAAAAGGAGATGGGGGTCAGGGTGTCAGCACCCTTGGACACTGTACTAGTGTATTTCCATTGTGGGGGTGTTTACTGTAGGGGGGAGGAGACCAGAGGTTATAACTGTAACTGTTGTGTGGAGTTCTTTAGATCAGCCTTTAGCATAGGACTGCATAGGAATGCAGTGTGCTGATCTCCAGATGCTTCTTTAAGAATAATGGGTAATAAAAGGATTGTGTAAAACATGGAAACATCTCAGCGTGATCTCTACCAGGACCAAAAGAATTGCAGAGACCGGCGTTCTCTCAACAATTTGGTGCCGTGACCCGGATCTTGGTAGTTGATCTCCATTTGGACCTTGGCTGAAGTTAAATGGGCACTGAGGGTATTGCCGGCAAAAAAAACAAGGTAAGCAGAACCTGTTTAATCGAATCTGCATATTGGAAATTAAGCTAAATTTCACCCAAAAGTGTCCTGAACGCAGAAGTCCGTAAATTTGGATAAGAGATATGTGTAGAAGAGAGCAGCTTTCTCTAAAAGTGAGGGGTTGGAGTCCCGGAAAGCAGGACTTTCTAAATTCCATTGTCCTTGGATGTGGCTGCCGCTCCTATGAGTTGACGAATTCATAGGCCCAGACGGTGTTTCTGGAGCTAGGTTTGAGGCCTGGGAAATTCAGATTGGTTAAATATTCCTCCCTAAATTCTACTTTGTTGTGAGTTTGTGTTGCAAGAAAACTTAGGTTTGCAAAGTGTGATTGTGGACATGTGCAGAGAGTAGCGTGTGGCTGAATCTGAAGAACAAAAGGTGTGTGTGTGGGTGGTGCTCCTTTGAGGACAAAGGAAAGGTCTGTAGGTGTGTGTACACTACCTGATGACCAAAATGGAGGAGGTGTGTGTGTGTGTTTTCTTTTGAGGGGCAAAAGGGGAGACAGAGCGGATTACAGGGGATTGTTGGTGAAACAATAATAGTAATAAAATAAGAGAAGATGAACTAAAATAAATAAATAAATAAAATAAACAGTGGATTAGTGATAAGTTAATGATAAATAAATAAATAAAATTAACTGAGATTTAAAGGTGATCAAATATGGATGGAGAATTTGATCAAGAACTACAGGGTGGGCCATTTATATGGATACACAGTAATAAAATGGGAATGGTTGGTGATATTAAAGTCCTGTTTGTGGCACATTAGTATAGGTGAGGGGGCAAACTCCTCAAGATGGATGGTGACCATGGTGGCCATTTAGAAGTCGGCCATCTTGGATACAACTTTTGTTTTTTCAATAGGAAGAGGGCCATGTGACACATCAAACTTATTGGTAATGTCACAAGAAAAACAGTGGTGTGCTTGGTTTCAACGTAACTTTATTCTTTCATGAGTTATTTACAAGTTTCTTTTTTCACAGCCATTGACATGTCGAAGAGGTTAACGCGTGAGGAGCGGATCAAAATTGTGTTGATATCTAGTGAACGCAGTAACCGGGTCATTGCAGCAGATTTCAATGCAAGACACCCTACGAGACCTCCCATCTCCCATGCTGCAGTTAGCAAACTACTTGCTAAGTTTCGTGATATTAGCTACTCACAAATGGCACCCTTACAAACTCCAGCTACTGCAGCATCTCAACAAGGATGACCCAGATCGGCGCACAGAATTTGCAGAATAGGCAAAACAAAATTTGGTCTGACACTAACCCACAATGGATGGATCCCTCCAAGACTGTTGGAACAACAAAAGTGATGGTTTGGTGTGGTATATGGGGTACAACGATAGTGGGTCCATTCTTCATTATGGAAACCTCAAGGCCACTGGATATTCGAAATTACTACATGATGTGTTTCCCTCTTTATGCACTGAAGCTGGCACGTTCCCTGGGTTCTTCCAGCAAGATGGTGCACCACCACATTATGGGTGCCAGGTCCAAGCATTCCTAGATGAACAGTTTCCTGGAAAGTGGATTGGTTGTCGTGGGCCAGTTGAATGGCCCCCAAGGTCTCCCGATCTGACCCCTTTAGACTTTCATCTTTGGGGTAATCTGAAGGCAATTGTCTATGGTGTGAAGATACGAGATGTGCAGCACCTGAAACTACGGATACTGGATGCCTGTGCTGGCATTTCTCCTGCGGTGTTGCTATAAGTGTGTGAAGAGTGGGAGAAGAGGTTTGCATTGACAATCCAACACAATGGGCAGCACATTGAACACATTTTATAAGTGGTCAGAAACTTGTAAATAACTCATGAAAGAATAAAGTTACGTTGAAACCAACAGGAACACACAGGGTGGGAACACAGACGACGCGACACAGACTAAATGAAACACAGAGGCTGTGTCCCAATTCAGGGTCTGCACGCTTTGAAGTACGCATTTTAAGTGCGATTACGTCACCGCCACGCGACGACGGCTGTCCCAATTCGAAGTGTACTTCAAATGCATACTCCAAATGCGCCGTCGAGTCCTCCAAATATCAAGCGTGGTCCAGTGCACGCTTCGTGGTCCAAAATATCCCACAATTCATAGCGCGGCGGTGGGTGTGGATAATTTTCCCGCAAAATACAGCAGAAGGGAGCGGCCGAAGACTGAACTGTCAAAAGTAAGTACTGAATATGATGTCAGTCATTTATGTCCGAATGTTTAATAATGAAGAACATTAAAACATTGCTGTTGGCCACATGTCGGCAAAGTTATGTGACATTAGTGATGTTTGTACTTTCAGCGTTAACTTGGTTTTAAAGCGTCTACTTCTAAATATATATATAGTCGACCTTAATCTTACAGAGAATGTGATGATTTTATGGATAATTAAAGTCAGTCATATATCCACAAACACAACAGGCTGAAAGTCAGTGATGCTGCTCGGTTTGCAGTCCTGAATATCACAGCACAAGCAGGATTCACTGCACTGTTAATGTTAATGTTAGCTATGTTATATTGCTGCCTCTGTTCGGTGGTGTCGAGCTGTCCTGCACTCTCTCTCTGTTTCTTTCTCTCTGATTGTGGAATAAAAGTATGAACATGTATTTATAAGTTACACTTGTGTTTGAATCCTGCAGCTGATCACACATTTGATTTCCATGTGTGACAACTGCAAGTGTCCAGAGTGAGGACAGACTGAGGGACCCACTGCTGCACATCATCTGTGAGGCTTTGCACCCCTGATGATCCACCAGGACAAACACAGCAGTGTGTGAGGAAGAGGAGGAGGAAGAGCCAGCAGCAGCTGACAGATGGAGAGAATAGACAGACTGTTCCCTGTTTGTGAAGGACTGCTAGAAAAGTTTAACATAACTAATTGTTTGTCCTGAATCAGTCTTATTAGGTAATGTTCAAATAATTTGATCATTCCAGTATTTTCAGTGTGGGAGAAAGTACTCTGGGCCTTCAAGTTACCAGAGGTGGGACCAAGTCATTGTTTTGCAAGTCTCAAGTAAGTCTCAAGTCTTTATCCTCAAGTCTCAAGTCAAGTCTCAAGTAATGTCAGGCAAGTCAGAGTCGAGTCTCAAGTCACTGGTGTAAAAGTCCGAGTCAAGTCACAAGTCTGAAACTTTGAATTTCAAGTCCTTTCGAGTCTTTAAAAAAAAACAAACGAAAAAATAATGTTGCAGTTATATGCTAAATGTAAATATTAGACCATGTAATTTTTAAATCTGTGTTTTTCTCAACACATGACAAAATAGTGAACTTAGAAAATATACACAAATTGTGAAATTGCACCTCTTTAAAATGCAGCTCAATTAAACCTAGCTCCAAGAATAATTTTCACCGACAGTTCTGAGATAAGCTGCATGTTATTCTTGGATGCGGTTGTAGGACCAGCTTTAAAATCGCATGACAAAAATATCATACACATTAAAAAAAACTGTATCACCAACGTAGCCTGGACAACATTTGCTAGTTAGATGAAGTCAGCTATCTCATCTTAGCATATTTATATGCATATTTATAATTATACGGTTCTTGGAGTGAGTGCATACACTCATGAAGTTTAGTAACTTCAGGTCACTGCAACAAGCCCAGGTACAGTTTACCGACGGATGGGTACAGGACCTTGAAATGCACCGTGTAGAACGAAAGACCATCGTACGTATCATAAGTTTACCAGTCTCACAAATTGTCGTCATAAATACACATTCCTTAACCGTTTATTAATAGGACCTTTGAGCTCAACGGTAATTAATTAGTAGTGGAAATAATTTCTGGTACCCATCACAGAAATGTAGCAGTGACAATAATATTGTATGCTGTAATCGTACTGGGCAATTAGTGATACAAAAAACCTGTTTTAAACTGTGAATAAAAGTATATGTTTTTGTCAATGTACCATAATAACAGAAGCGAAACGCAATATTGTGTCAGGACAATTCACTATTTATGCACAATAAATAAAGGAGCATAGCGCGACAATTTCTGTTCTTGCTTGTAACCTATATCACCAATTATGTTATGAAAATGACGTATTAACTACTAAAAAACACTGACCTTCGTGTAAATGCTTGGAGCAGACTAACCTGTGAGCTGGAGTGTTCTGGGACGTTATATTTGATCTTTGAATGGCTGCAATCCAGGCCATCCGTCGCGTCTTTGTTACTTCGGAAACATGAACAATTTCTCTTCAACGACGTAATCCGATAACAACCGATCTCTTTACCCGTCGGCTTCCCGTGGCTGTCATGCGACCGGCTATTGCAGTTAATAATACAACAGCTTCTTGACATTTTTGTGTTTCTTTTTATCGCTGTATAACTGATTTTAATTGAAAGCCTGCGTGCGCTAGTACCGCTTGCCACGAGTTCCCAGAATCATTTGCGGTTCTACCCGTGAATGACGTCACATTTTCAATCTCTATATAATATGCATGTTAAATTTTATATTTGGGGTAAAATATCAAGTCTTTTCAAGTAAACCGGTTCAAGTCCAATTCAAGTCCCAAGTCATTGGTGTAAAAGTCCAAGTCAAGTCACAAGTCTTAGAACATTTTTTCAAGTCAAGTCTAAAGTCATAAAATTAATGACTCGAGTCTGACTCGAGTCCAAGTCATGTGACTTGAGTCCACACCTCTGCAAGTTACACACTATGAAAGGCAGCAACAAGATTAATATTCAGAAACCTAAAGTATGTATCAGCAGCAGAATGGAGCTAAAAATAAATGTTTGTTCCAGTTCTATGAAGCTTTGAGTATTTTGGATTAGTAGCACTGCTGTGTTTGTTGCATCATATTGCTGTAATTGTTTATATGCTTTATATATTCTGAGCTAAGTTGATCTATAGTGTTACATCATATTCTATAAGGATGTTATGTGTTTGTATACTTTCTGCCCAGTTTGACCCATTTAGCAGAAGTCAGCCTGTTTAAGGCTCTGATATCTATTCTGTATGACTTAAAGCAGTTATGACATGGTCTGATTTTCACACCCAATAAAGAAATATTTCATATATCAATCTACTCTTCATTCTATCAGAAACAGTTTTCACAGGTCGTACATTTTGTTTTTACACACATATGTAAGCATTGAGCCAAATGTAATAATGCCAACATATTAAACGAACAAAATTTGTCTCTTCTGTATAATACATATATATACACTTTTGAGTGAAGATTTAAGGTGATAGGAATAATAAATAACTGCAACTTGAATCTTTGACCCAGAGTTCAAGCTCACTGCTGTAATATATATATATATATATATATATATATATATATATATATATATATATATATATATATATATATATATATATATATATATATATATCATGATAATCTGACAATACTATAATATTGTATTGTGTGTATTATATTTACATTACCACAGTGAGATGATTTTAGTCTCATGAACAACATTAGCTAATTGTTATTTACTAACTACTCTTGAAATGACTGTTCAGCACAGAAGTGAAGCCCAACAATCATGTTTTACAGTTCCGTGGTCTCAGCCTCAGATACTCAACTAATCAAAGTGATGTCATGACAAAAAAATTTTCTCCTTCATTTCTATCACACAAAGCTGCATGTAACGTTTCTCGCGGTTAGTATCATGGTTGCTAATCAACCTGAACAGCACGACGAAGGCTAGACCGTCCCATTTCACAAGCATCTCACTTCCGCGCTTCTCGTACTTATAGTACGCACCGTATGTAGTACGCGTAGTGTGCGTACTTCAAGCGTGCAGACCCTGAATTGGGACACAGCCAACGACTAAATACACATAAGGGATGATCAAGGGAAGTGGAAACACATGAGGGGAACAGCTAATACACATGAACCTAATGACAGGACAGGGAAAGTGAAACTACATACACTGACATTAGACACAGACTTTCAAAGTAAAACAGGAAACATGGGGATTAGACGTGACCTGAACTGAACATAACTACACAGAACATAACTACACACTGCACAGTGTTGGGGAGTAACGGAATACATGTACCGCCGTTACATATTTAAAATACAAAATATGAGTAACTGTATTCCGTTACAGTTACCATTTAAAAAGGTGGTATTTAGAATACAGTTACTTTGTTGAAATAAATGGATTACACGGCAGTATTTTCCTGTTTCATATGGCGGGTAAGGACTGTTTGGGTTTTGTTTGATAGTTATGTTCTGTTGTTCCAGGCAGCAGCGTTACGGTTGCCATGGTGACGCGCTCTCTCTGCGACTGTGTGTTTCCTGGGTGAGAGAGCGCCTTTTTGTTGTTGTTGTTGTTGTGCTAAGCTGAATGCTACAGGCATAGCCCTAAAGAATGTAGCCTCATGGGCAGTGTAGTCCGTGCTGCAGGGAGAATGGACTGCCCCGCTATGTGTCTGTGAGTGCAAGGAGGGAGAAAAATGAGAGTGGAAAAGTACGAGTTGTCACCAAGCAGAAACGGGAGCTGGAAGCATGTAAATATAATAATAACCACTGCAGCCAAGAAGAGTGCCTGACGAGCCCAGTTGTAAGTACGCTATTAAGACTCGACTGTACACTGTGTTCGTGTTTTCCTCCGAAACAATAAGTTTCGTTGCAGCAGCCTTTCAATGCCTCTCTCCGTCTCTCGCTAGCAAAGTTGACCCAGACAACAAAGTAAAGCTAGTTTTCGACTACGAGCCCAACACGGAACCCGACGTATTAGCCAGAGGTCCCTTTACTATGGTTCGGAGCCGCTGACCTTCAGTAATAGTAATAAATCATACAGAAATAGTACATTCATGTAGTTGTAAAAAGCATGATAATATATTAAGTAATCCAAAGTATTCAGAATACGTTACTCTCGATGCAGGAGGAGACGGTAAGTGACGGACGTGACGGGTAAGGTAAGCGACCCATGTTGTAGGTGACGTCAGACGCCGGAGATTTGGCGGAAAAAAAGTGAATGGTAGCATAGAGTTTAACAAAGTTTTTTCAAGCTTCAGTATTACTAAATATACTAATCAATTGTCATATAACTAACAACATCTGTCCTATCATCTCTAACACCCTGGAGGACAACGGGGAGAGTTTAGACGCTCTCCAAGATTACATCGACCGCTGTTTTAGTAATGAAGAAGGCCCAGAGTGCATCTTCCCCGGCCAAAATTGAGACGCCGACATCGAAGAGATGTCGCCCGGCAGACTCCCCCGGTACAACATCGCCTGCCGGCAAAGACATCGCAGACATCCTGGAGTCAATCGACAAGCGATTGTCCAGTTTCGATGCGAGGCTGTCCCTGGTGGAGATTTTACACCGGGAATTTAAATCTCTGAGAGAATCCCTGGAATTCAGCCAGCAGCAGGTGGAAACGCTTGCCGCTGAAAATACCACGCTACGGGAGTCGGTCAAATCTCTCACCGATAACGTGACCCAGCTAAACATTGAAAATAAAAAATAAAAAAGAGTCCGTTATCGATCCACAAGCCCGTAGCATGAGAGATAATCTTGTGTTTTCTGGTATTCCAGAATCTGCCGGAGAGGACGCGGAGGCAACGGTGAAAAGCTTCATTAAAATCCACCTGAAGCTGCCGGAGGACACCGTAGAGAACATTGACTTCGATAGAGTGCATCGCTTGGGGGGCGTGAGGTCGCGGACCGGGAGACCACGGCCTTTTGTGGCCAAATTCGGTCAATTCAAACAGAAGGAACAGGTGAAGAGTCGCGGCAGAGAACGGACTTCAGCGTGAACGACCAGTTCCCCAAAGAGACCCTGGAACGACGCAAGGTCCTGTTCCCAGTTCGACGTAGCTTCATCCAGAAAGGCTCCCGTGCTGTCATCGCCGTGGACCGGCTCTACGTGGACGGACAGCTCTACCGCAACCCCGGCACCACACCGTGGTTATATTGACTGCACTCCAGATAAGAACTCGCTACACTCTTTTCTTATTCATTCACACTTTCTCCTTTAACATGGGTTTAACCTGGTAATATCAATATGATGTCATAGCAGATATAACCGTCACCCTCTGTCATTACTTTAAGTGGAATGTTTCCGTTTCGTTTCTTTTTTTTTTTTTTGTCGCTCACAGTTCATGTGGTTTCTTTCTTTCTCTTGTCTTTCACTGCTGTGATCACCTACTTCCCCACTCACCTACAAACAACACCCTCTATTTCTCCATATTTTCACACCACAATCACGCAAACACATCCGCTCAACGGCAGCACATTCACAACAGCCTCACAGCACGCACAGACTTGCAGGACACATAAGCAAGCCGGCTTGTTCATATTAGTGAATATTCACACACATAATCAGACTTATGGAGCCTCTCACCACACTTTTTTTTCTCTTTCTATTTACAAACAAGTAATGTTTCCACATTCTCTCCACCTGTCTAAACGAAACACCCAGCGTACATCATTAGACATACACACGCAATTATGAGCATGCTGAGGTTTGTCACATGGAATGTAAATGGAGCTGGCTCCAGAGGAAAGAGGTTAAAGATATTTAACCAGCTTAAAAAACTACAGGCAGATGTTGTTTTATTACATGAAACTCACAGACCTGTCACAGGTTTAAATGAACTTAAAACACCTGAGTTTCCTAACGTGTTTGCAGCCTGTTGTAATTCTAGACAAAGGGGAGTAGCAATTTTAATACATAAAAATGTACATTTTACAGTATATGCCGGCTTGTACACATACACGAGAGACACGAGAGTTCTTCTTTACTGATGTTTACTGTGCTTCTCTTAACGTATAGGTACACCGTAGAACACTTTGGCCTGCAAGTAGACAAACCGGTGTAACTGGAACTTAGGGCTTATTTCTTCTTTCTTAGCTTGACTTTTACACGGCTAGACCGTCACCATGCGCAGCTTCTCTGACCTTACTTCCCAAAACAGGAAGTGACCTCTGCCCTTACCTTATACTCACAAAATTAACTAGTTACTTTCCATGTATCAAATTAACTGTACACCAATCCAGTAGGCAAAAAAGGAAAATGTTAACATGCTCAACACAAAAATAAAATGCGTTAGTTACATTATTATTACAAGAGCTCTGCCTAGTGGTCAAATACTAACATTTCACCAACTGTTACACTCCCACCATCACACTATCGCACCAGCATGTGTGATCCTAAAGGAATTTGACCTAACAATGAACTTAGCAAAGGTTAACCAATAAACATTATGTTGAGTCTTTACTCTGCTTCAAGTAAAAGTACAGTCTTATGTATGGGTCTCTCTAAAATCGTCTTAGTTGTGTGCTTCCCCATATTGTCTCTAGTAGAGTCACCGATGAGAAGCTTAACTTTTCTGACTCTGCCGTCAGCTCCTGGAGTGACTTCCACAACTTTGGCGAGTTTCCATTGATTTCTTGGAAGACATTCTTCTTGTAATAACACAATGTCATTTATTTTTGCATTTCTTCTGTTTTTATTCCATTTGCTTCTCTGTTGCAAGTTTAACAGATATTCCTTTCTCCACCTTGTCCAAAATACATTCGCCAAATATTGTACTCGTTTTCATCTTTTCTGGAGGTAGAGATCTTCTTTAGCGAATTCTCCAGGTGGTGGTGAGATCACTGCTGACTTCATCGTCAAAATATGGTTGGGTGTCAATGGCTCCAGTTCTATAGGGTCGTTGATAGACTCTACAGTTAGTGGTCGACTGTTTACTATTGCCATAGCTTCATACATGAACGTTCTCAATGATGAAGTGTCTAATCTTGAAGCTGACTGGTCAAGAATGGATTTCAGAACATTTCTTATTGTCCGAATCTGCCTTTCCCAGACTCCTCCCATGTGGCTAGAAGCAGGTGGGTTGAAAACGAAAGTTATTCCCAGCTCTTTGACTTTCTCTTGAGTTGCTTGCGTAAGAAGCTCGTTTCTTGCACCGATAAAATTGGTGCCTTGATCACAATGCAGCTGACCTACGTTGCCACGTATTGCTATGAAACAACGGAGTGCATTGAGAAAACAGTCTGCACTGAGATCATCTACAGTGGGGCAAAAAAGTATTTAGTAAGCCACCGATTGTGCAAGTTCCCCCACTTAAAATGATGACAGAGGTCAGTAATTTGCACCAGAGGTACACTTCAACTGTGAGAGACAGAATGTGAAAAAAAAATCCATGAATTCACATGGTAGGATTTGTAAAGAATTTATTCGTAAATTAGGGTGGAAAATAAGTATTTGGTCACCTCAAACAAGGAAAATCTCTGGCTCTCACAGACCTGTAACGTCGTCTGTAAGAAACTTTTCTGTCCCCCACTCGTTACCTGTATGAATGGCACCTGTTTGAACTCATCATCTGTATAAAAGACACCTGTCCACAGCCTCAAACAGTCAGACTCCAAACTCCGCCATGGCCAAGACCAAAGAGCTTTCGAAGGACACCAGGAAAAGTATTGTAGACCTGCACCAGACTGGGAAGAGTGAATCTACAACAGGCAAACAGCTTGGTGTGAAAAAATCAACTGTGGGAGTAATCATCAGAAAATGGAAGACATACAAGACCACTGATAATCTCCCTCGATCTGGGGCTCCACGCAAGATCTCATCCCGTGGGGTCAAAATGATCATGAGAACGGTGAGCAAAGATCCCAGAACCACACGGGGGGACCTGGTGAATGACCTGCAGAGAGCTGGGACCAAAGTAACAAAGGTCACCATCAGTAACACACTACAACGGCAGGGAATCAAATCCCGCAGTGCTAGACGTGTTCCGCTGCTGAAGCCAGTGCATGTCCAGGCCCGTCTGAAGTTTGCCAGAGAGCACCGTAAGAAGCATTTGAAAGTCCTGGAGTGGCCTAGCCAGTCTCCAGACCTCAACCCCATAGAAAATCTGTGGCGGGAGTTGAAAGTCCGTGTTGCTCGGCGACAGCCCCAGAACATCACTGCTCTCGAGAAGATCTGCATGGAGGAATGGGCCAAAATACCAGCTATTGTGTGTGCAAACCTGGTAAAGACCTATAGTAAACGTTTGACCTCTGTTATTGCCAACAAAGGTTATGTTACAAAGTATTGAGTTGTATTTTTGTTATTGACCAAATACTTATTTTCCACCCTGATTTACGAATAAATTCTTTACAAATCCTACCATGTGGATTCATGGATTTTTTTTTCACATTCTGTCTCTCACAGTTGAAGTGTACCTCTGGTGCAAATTACTGACCTCTGTCATCATTTTAGGTGGGGGAACTTGCACAATCGGTGGCTGACTAAATATTTTTTTGCCCCACTGTAGAACTTCTATATGTATAGCTCTCGAGCACATACATGTAAACAAGAGTCCATATCTCTTCAAGTCTTTCCTCCCTTCTTTTACACAGAATGGTCCAAAGCAGTCCATACCGCTGTATACAAATGGAGGGGTAGCTTCCAGTCTTTCTGGTGGCAGGTCGCCCATCCTTTGTTCTTGATTGCCTTACCTGTACTTTCTACATTTGACACATTTGTATATAAGTGACGATACTTCAGTACTGGATGGATTGACACTTTTGTAAGTCTTCCTCCTACCCTCAAGATATTGTGTTGATCAAGGAATGGACTTAACTGAAGTAGCTTTGAGTGAGATGGTCTGACTTCCTCCTTATCCTTTATGATCTTAATTTCCTTTCCAAATGCTTCTTGTTGAACTGTCCGTATGATGAACTCCTCGGCTTCTTTCCTTTCTTCCAATGTAGTACTTTCATTGGACATTTCCTTTGAGTTCTTTGCATACTTTACACGTCGTCTTAATCTTGCAATTGCTTTCACAACTCTCGTCCAATCTGAGAATTTTTCCAGTCGTTCTAAAATGGATTTCTCTTCTTTTGCCTTAACTGCGAATACTGTTGTGACTTTGAGTTCTGGATCTTCGATACTGATCTCTTTCACTTTAGCATCTTCTTGTGGTAGTTCCTTTTGCCATAAAAAACTTGGTCCTGTGAACCAGTTGGACTGTACTAGTTCTTTTGTCATGACTCCACGTGACGCGTGATCTGCAGGATTTTGTTCAGAGGCAACATATCGCCATTGACTTGGTTCTGTACTTGATCTGATTCTCTGTATTCTTTTAGCAACGAATACATGAAAGTGCCTTGCGTCGTTGTTAATATAACCAAGGACAACTTTGTAATCAGTCCAGTAGTACTCCTGAATATTTTGGATCTCCAATTCTCTCTTTAGAAAGTCAGCTGCTCTCGTAGCTACTACAGCCGCAGAACGCTCCAATCTTGGGATGGTTGTCACTTTAGTAGGAGCGACTCTTGCTTTACCCATCACAAGAGTGCACTGTACTTCTCCAAACTTGGTCACTGTTCTCAAGTATGAGTACACACCATAACCGGTTACACTGGCATCAGAAAAGCTGTGTAACTCATACTGCTTCACTTGGTCAGATGTTGATGGGACATAACAACGTGATATCTTTATGGAGGACATGTTCTGGAAGTCTCTGAGCCAAGCTTCCCATTGAGGCTTGAGATCTTCTGGAAGCAGCTCGTCCCAGTCCAGCTTTTCCTGACACATTCTTTGGAGGAGTTTCTTACCAACTAAAATGAACGGAGCGACGAATCCAATGGGTCGAATATTGAGGCCACTGTCAAGAGCACTCCTCTTCTAGTGAAGGGGTTATTCTTTACAATCACTCTGAATTGAAAGGTGTCTGAGCTTACACACCATTGGACCCCTAAGGCTCTTTCTATCTTTGGCTCTCCTAGTGCCAGATCCAGATCAGTTGCTCCTGCTACACAGTCTTCCTTTGGGATAGCAGCAATCACTTCCTTGCTATTGCTAATGAACTTGTGCAGGTGCAGCTTACCCATGGCACACAGTTCTCTAGCTTCCTTTACAAGTTGAATAGCTTCTTGCACTGAATCCACACTCACCAAACCGTCGTCCACGTAGAAGTTGCGTTGCATGAACTTCACCGTGGCTTCACTGAACTTATTTTCACCTTGCGCAGCGACATGCTTGAATCCAAAGTTTGCGCATCCTGGTGAAGATGCTGCACCAAACAAGTGGACTCTCATGCGAAACACTGATGTGGACCTTTCCATGTTACCATCCTCCCACCATAGGAATCAGAGGTAATCTTGATCTTTTGGGGCAACATGAAACTGGTGAAACATGCGCTCCATGTCACACATGACAGCTAATATTATCTCTAGATGCAGAAAAAGCATTTGACAGAGTTAACTGGAAATGTTTATTCGCAACTTTACACAAATTTGGTTTTGGAAACTTTTTCATAAACTGGATAAGAATATTATACAATTCCCCAACAGCTCGTATCAGAACAAATGACCAGACATCCTCCAGCTTCTGTCTCCTGAGGGGCACAAGACAGGGATGCCCACTCTCCCTTTCACTTTTTGCAATTTTTATCGAACCTCTAGCAGCAGCATTTAGACAGGCTACAACAATTAAGGGCATAAAATGTAAGAACATAGAACATAAAATCAGTCTCTATGCGGATGATGTGTTACTTTTTCTGCAAAACACACAAACCAACCTCTCTGAGGTAATTACTCTAATAAACTGGTTTTCAAGAGTTTCAGATTATTCAATCAACTGGCCAAAATCTACAGTTCTTCCCATTAACTGCTCCTTCCATAATTCTTCCTCTGCCCCACTACAATCTGGAAATATTAAATATTTAGGTATTAATGTTTCTCCTAAGCTTTCAGACTTAACTAAATTAAACCACATCCCACTTCTAAAGAAAGTAGAAGGCAATCTGACTAGATGGAAATCTTTACCCATATCACTCATGGGAAGGGTCGCCACTATAAAAATGATGATCTTGCCAAAAATGAATTACTTATTTTTGATGATCCCTAACAAACCATCACAAGATTGGTTCAGATCTCTGGATTCATATATTTCCAAATTCCTTTGGAAAGATAAACCCCCGCGTATCAGCTTAAAAACGCTACAAAGAACCAAGGATAGAGGAGGATTAGATCTGCTTAATTTTCACCAATACTTCTAAGCCAACAGGCTTCAGTTCATCTCAGAATGGTTAAAACATACCTTCTTAGATGAGCCCTGGCTAGATATTGAACAGGCACTATGCAAGGATCTAGAGATTTCAGACCTACCATTTATTAGCTCAAACATCAAAAGACATGAATGCTTTAAAAGTATCAACATCAGCTTTTCTCTGACAGCATGGTGGGAGTTTCTAAAAATAACGGAGTCTTCATTAATCCCATGCAAACGTACACCTATCTGGAATAACCCTGACATATTACAAAACAATAATATGATTAATTTCCATACATAGAGTGCACTATACAGGTCATTGGATGTTCAAGATGGGCTTTACATCTTCCAACAACTGCTCACACTGTCAAGGCAATACACCAGACAATTACATTCACGCTCTTTGGTTCTGTCCACCAGTGCAGCAGTTTTGGCACGAGATATGTGAAGACTTATCAAAGTGTCTGAAATGTGAAATTCCAACCTCCCCTTTAGTATGCTTGTTGGGAAAATTCGATGAGGTCACTACAGAAACTACTACAGTCCACATGGTTTTTACTGCCCTATGCATCGCCAAGAAAACGGTCCTCATGAACTGGAAAAATAAAAATAATCTTAATTCTAGCCAATATAGAAACCTTCTAATAGATCACATTAGTCTCGATATAGCCTCTGCCACCACATTAAATCAATCCCTCTGGGCTCCTTTGATCGGCTCCATCACCTAGCGGGGGTAGGGGGTCGTGGTTTGGTCCCGCCTTAGCTACTGTGGTTGATATGGAGTTGGGACGGGCTCAGGGCGCCTGGAGGACCCCTAGAGACGTTATCCCTGGAGGGCTTAACCCGGGGGTTGTGTTCATAACCTGGTTAGTGGCTCTGGTCGCGCTTAGAGGTTGTTCTCCTCGTGGCTGCGTGCATCGGGGCTGGAGGATGGTCTGTACTGGTGGACGTAGGTTACTGGCCTGGTGGCCTGGCTGCCCCTGAGTGGATCCGGGGCAGGCATGGGGGTTTGGGGTTCGGGGGTGCTTCGCCTCCGTGCTGGGGCTCTGGCTGGGCCTTGGGGGCTTCGGTCCTCGTCGGTGTGTCACCGAGGTTGTGAGCGGGTGGGTGCACGGGGGCTCAGCCCTGGCGCAGGGGGCCTCTTGTGCATCGGCCTAACTGGGGGGCTCTTCAACTGGTGGGGAGGTTGTTCCATCCTTGCAGGAGTCCACTCTGCAGGTGGGGGAGAGACATAAGAGAGGTGGAGAATAAACTTAACCTGGGTGTCTGTTGTCTTGTGTAGTCTGGGAGACAATTGAATGTTGGGGTGGGTACAGTTACCTCTGCGGTGGGGTAGGGTGGGCTGCCCCGGGTCCTGTGGTGCTTGGCAGTGCTACCGTAGGCCCCGGTCTGGATGGACCTGGGCTCCCTTGCCTTGGTGGGTACCAGAGGACGGGGGTGCCTACTGGGGTCAGCGGGGGAGCTGGCCCTAGGGAGGGGCATCCTCCCCTCCCTCCTTTTCCTCCCCATCCCCGGCTACCTCCCTCTTCCCGCTCCACCACACTCACCCACACAGGTAGGACCTTGGGGTGCGGGTGTGTCACAAGGGTGCAGGGGAGACATTCCCCCCCCCCTCTGTCCCCTTCTGGCCACCTGTGCCTCAATTTTATCTCACAACTTAGACATCCACATTACTTACACTCTCATAACACACACATATATATAGGGCCTTGAGGGTGGGCACGTTAACGGCGTCCAGTGGACGGTCTGTGTACTCAAACCTACCTCTGGTGCTGGTGCCCACCTCTCAATTTTAAATCCATGTAGACATTGAGGGTTCTCGGGAGGGGCCGTGCTAACACCTGCTGCTCTCTGGCAGCAGCACCATGCTCTCCCTTGTTTTAAATGCACTTTAGAACAACACGCAGCAACACTACACATGAGCGGGAGGAGGGAGGTATGGGGTCTTCACACACCCCCGTTCTCTGCTAGCCATTGGGGCGGGGGGGCTGGGAGGAGATGTTAGCTGTCCGATTGGCCTCCCTGCTGCTGCGGAGCCTGGGACGGTCTGCTTGCCTCCACCCCGGGGAAGAAGGGTAACATCTCTTGGGTCTGGGTTCTGTTTCCCCCTCTGGGGGCGAGGGTACCTGGACCCGGGGTATAGAGTATGTTTGGGGAGTGTGATTGTGTGTACATGTCCATTTATGTCAATCCTTACATTGGGTTAGTGCTGAGTGATTGTATATGTGTGCATGAGGGTGGGAATGCATGCTTGTGTCTGTGTGTGCCTGTTTGTCTGTGTCTATATGTCAGGTCGGGTCTTAGACTCCACCTCTCTGGGAACTCCCAGGCCCTCCAAGGCCTATCTCCCCTCACCACACTCCCTGCCGGTGACTGATGCCCTCAGGGGTCGGTGCATTGGTGGTTCTTGGTGTCCGGGACTGGGCACTCAGGTATGTACCGGCTCACTCCCGGTGGCTACCTGGCGGGGCCTGGCGCCTGTTGCTCGGTCAGGCCTCCTCCGGGGTGCGGGGGGCCCTCGGGCCTCCGGCCTCTGGGCCTGCAGCTCGGTTCACTCTGGCACAGCTGGCTGCCGGCAGAGCCGGTGGGCGCGCCGGTGCAGCCCCCTCTAGCTTCTGCTCGGTGGCTACTGGGTGACACCTCGTCTGGGGATCCTCAGCCCTTCCCATGAGGGTGGCACGGATGCCCCTCCGGTGGTCCTCCTTGGGCTCTCGCACTCTGAGGCCTCTGGATGTCTGGGGCCTGGATCTCCTCCATGCCTGCTCCATGCCCTGGGGGACGGGGCTATGGCTCGCTACATCCTCTTGCCACATGTGGAAACCATTTGAATACAAGCGCGCTGATCCACACAGGTATGCACACGGGTGTTCACTGCTCGTAGACTTAAATTACACCTTTCTTGGCTGCTACTTCAAAGCACATTGTGCGCTGTCTGTCCTGCGTGCTGCACAACAACATTGAATATTTAGTATTTACTGCTGCTTACACTTAGCTAGATTAATGCGATGGTGTTGTGTTTAGTATGTTGCTTTGGGGTTTTTTTTTGCTTGTTTTCTATTCTTCTTCTCTCAACAGGTGATTCAGGAGATTTTTTTTCCTCCCCCCCTTTCTCACTGTCCCTCTCCCCTTCTGTTTTTCTTTTCCTTCCTCTTTCTTTCTCCCTTTCCTATCCCTCACTCATGTCTGTCCCGTCTGTAACATCTGAAAATAAAATATAATAAATAATAAAAACAAAGGTCGATCAAATGGACCAATACGGCAATGCCACGATGATCCATTTGGCAAAGTAAATACATTGGGTATCCTTGTTGGTCTTCAGACAACAATTCTGATGGCTAAAGAACCAAATGGGACAGGCAAAAAAAAAAAAGAAAAAAAAAAAGAATACGTTACTCTCATTGAGTAACGTAACGGAATACGTTACAAAATACATTTTGGGGCATGTATTCTGTATTCTGTAGTGGAATACATTTTAAAAGTAACCTTCCCAACACTGATGACGCATGACAGGAAGACGCACGGACCAGGGAGACTGAATACAGGAGGAGATGACATAAACAACTAAGAAACAAAGGACTAAACAGCAACCTCGAAATTAACTAGATGAACTAAACTAGGGCACAAATGAATACCAAAATATATATGAACTCAAACACTGGGTCACAGACCCAGCCCATGACACAAAAGGCATTTCCAGTGGAAATTGGCCGACATACAGTGGGGCAAAAAAGTATTTAGTCAGCCACCGATTGTGCAAGTTCCCCCACTTAAAATGATGACAGAGGTCAGTAATTTGCACCAGAGGTACACTTCAACTGTGAGAGACAGAATGTGAAAAAAAAATCCATGAATTCACATGGTAGGATTTGTAAAGAATTTATTCGTAAATCAGGGTGGAAAATAAGTATTTGGTCACCTCAAACAAGGAAAATCTCTGGCTCTCACAGACCTGTAACGTCTTCTGTAAGAAGCTTTTCTGTCCCCCACTCGTTACCTGTATGAATGGCACCTGTTTGAACTCATCATCTGTATAAAAGACACCTGTCCACAGCCTCAAACAGTCAGACTCCAAACTCCGCCATGGCCAAGACCAAAGAGCTTTCGAAGGACACCAGGAAAAGTATTGTAGACCTGCACCAGACTGGGAAGAGTGAATCTACAATAGGCAAGCAGCTTGGTGTGAAAAAATCAACTGTGGGAGCAATCATCAGAAAATGGAAGACATACAAGACCACTGATAATCTCCCTCGATCTGGGGCTCCACGCAAGATCTCATCCCGTGGGGTCAAAATGATCATGAGAACGGTGAGCAAAGATCCCAGAACCACACAGGGGGACCTGGTGAATGACCTGCAGAGAGCTGGGACCAAAGTAACAAAGGTCACCATCAGTAACACACTACAACGGCAGGGAATCAAATCCCGCAGTGCCAGACGTGTTCCGCTGCTGAAGCCAGTGCATGTCCAGGCCCGTCTGAAGTTTGCCAGAGAGCACATGGATGATACAGCAGAGGATTGGGAGAATGTCATGTGGTCAGATGAAACCAAAGTAGAACTTTTTGGTATAAACTCAACTCGTCGTGTTTGGAGGAAGAAGAATACTGAGTTGCATCCCAAGAACACCATACCTACTGTGAAGCATGGGGGTGGAAACATCATGCTATGGGGCTGTTTTTCTGCCAAGGGGACAGGACGACTGATCCGTGTTAAGGACAGAATGAATGGGGCCATGTATCGTGAGATTTTGAGCCAAAACCTCCTTCCATCAGTGAGAACTTTGAAGATGAAACGAGGCTGGGTCTTCCAACATGACAATGATCCAAAACACACCGCCCGGGCAACAAAGGAGTGGCTCCGTAAGAAGCATTTGAAAGTCCTGGAGTGGCCTAGCCAGTCTCCAGACCTCAACCCCATAGAAAATCTGTGGCGGGAGTTGAAAGTCCGTGTTGCTCAGCGACAGCCCCAGAACATCACTGCTCTCGAGAAGATCTGCATGGAGGAATGGGCCAAAATACCAGCTATTGTGTGTGCAAACCTGGTAAAAACCTATAGTAAACGTTTGACCTCTGTTATTGCCAACAAAGGTTATGTTACAAAGTATTGAGTTGTATTTTTGTTATTGACCAAATACTTATTTTCCACCCTGATTTACGAATAAATTCTTTACAAATCCTACCATGTGGATTCATGGATTTTTTTTTCACATTCTCTCACAGTTGAAGTGTACCTCTGGTGCAAATTACTGACCTCTGTCATCATTTTAGGTGGGGGAACTTGCACAATCGGTGGCTGACTAAATACTTTTTTGCCCCACTGTATCCTCAGCGTAGCCATGTAGAATATCCACAAAACTTAAAAAGAGGTTATACACACACAATACGGTAATATTATGTTGAACCACAGTACGTATCTGTTAGGGAAAATATTCTAAAACACTTCTTCAGTAAAGACTCAGAGAAGAGAAACACACAGAGTTCTTGCTAGCAAGGGCAGCTCCCTACTGAGAGACTCGCACTAAGAAACTGCCCCGGTCTTTATTTATACTTCAGTGTGTGTGTGTGTGTGTGTGTGTGTGTGTGTGTGTGTGTGTGTGTGTGTGTGTGTGTGTGTGTGTGTGTGTGTGTGTGTGTGTTACTGCTGATCAAAGGGTCAAACATCCTTGGTCAGGAAGAGGGTAGCCTCCCCCTCACCCTAGATGGTTCACCCTAGATAACACGGTGAGGAAGTCCTGCAGTTCATCTAAACAAAGAGCACTTAGACTAAAACAAACGTAACTACGTTAATCCTGCCATAAAACAATAAAAACAGGTACAAGCTCTCTCGTGCTCCCAGGACGTGGGGGTGCATTCCTGGGGTGCACCCCAAGTCTGCAGCCTGTTAGTGATCACACACAATTAATTATATGCCTCTAAGTATACATGGTTGAATATTTCCTAATACAAATAACTACATGCAGTATTCTACCATATGCAAACTTATATCACTAAAAGATTATACTGACTACTAAATACAATTTTCCATTGACAGTATCACTCCGCGAGGCTCCACCTACGATAGCCGTAATGCTCCAACAATCCATCAAGCGGTGCGGCTTCGTAGGCGTACTGAAACATCTGACAGATTTTCGAGCGCCGTGTACATAAAATCGTTTCGAGGTCAGTAAACACAACCAGAATTCATACATAAGGCACACGGGATTTAAAGGGGCTCTGTCAACTTTCAGAAAAATCAAAGGATTGATTAGTGCTTTGTTGTGTATCTGACGGACGAAAAGCTAAACCAGTTCCACACCACTGAAGTCGCAGCATTTTTACAAACCAATTCTGATTCAACGATCCACTTTCGCCCTTCTCGTTCTCCTGCTTTTTCCGCCATGCGCGTATGAAAACAAAGGCACTGCGCATGTGTGTTTTACCCATATTCTATCGCGATATTTCATTTTCTTATCGTTGCCCAACATTATACCAGTATTACTGTGAATGGTATGATATGGCCCAGCCCTACTTGTCGCCCTTACAGGGTGAAGAGAAATCTGCCAAAATCTGGAGGTTGCGTCTAGTAATGAAAACATTATGGCCCACTCAGTTTTGCAGTAATTTCCTCTGCAGTCAGGAGAATGTATCTCTCTTTCTTTACTGCTTTGTTTAAATTCTTCAAATCCACACAGATGCAAATCATTTTTCCGAGGAACCGGCACCATTAGTGCGCACCAGTCTGAAGGATCAATCACAAATTCAATAATACAATTCTCTTCCATTAGCTTTAATTCCTCTTTTACTTTTTGCAAAAGAGGCAAGGGGAACACATGAGCAGTGTGCACTCTGCATGGCTGAGCATTTTTTTTTTTACTAGATTTTAACAGGTTCTGTTTTAAGTGTTCACCAGCCCTGTCTTCATTGTTGTGTTTCTTCTGAGCACATTGTTTGTATTTTGGCCACTTCTGACATATACTAGAAATAACAACTTTTCTTTATATTTTATAAATATAAAGAAAGCCTGAAACTTACCTAAATAGACCAAATGACCACCCGGGCTGCACATTGTAACATTAGGCTTTATTTCCATCTTGGGAGTTAATTTATTAAGTGTCTCTTGTCCCATTATGTTTGCATCGACACCTGTGTCTATTTTGAATTTCACTTGTATTGCTCCAATTGTAAACTGTATTGCCCATTGTTCATCAAGCCCTATTTCTTTTTGTGGCTGCACCCAGGAAATAAGGTGTCTGTGCAGCAGTCTCCCTTGTCACTTCTGTAAATATTTTGCTGTGACGTTTCCGTTCTCAATTACCCACCTTTTAACACTTGTTGCATTTTGAATTCTTAGTGGGGCACTTTTCTGTGCCTTTGTGCTGTATTTTTTCACATCCTCCACATTTTGAATCTCCATGCTCTTCTCTTTCTTTCCTTTTGGGTTTCCACTTGGCCTTGCCCCTGTCTGTTCTTTTCCTTGTACCCCTTGCACTGCGGTGTATGTCTCCCCCTGCTGGCACACATTGAGCATAACTTCACAGAGTTCACTATAGCTTATTATAAATTATAAATATCCAGAATATTATGATGAAACATATATATATATATATATATATATATATATATATATATATATATATATATATATATATGGCTTTTTACTCTAAACTGTGAACTTGTGAACTGTAAAGCTTTATTTATGGTAAGAAGATGTGAAAAAGGATGTATAAATCTGAATGTGCTCCTGTGACTGGCCAGCACGTCATGGAGTGGGTGGGAGATATTGTCCAACATTGGCCTTATCTTGGACAACATCTCTCCAACACCACCTCTCTGGCACCACCTTGAGAGAGTGCAGCTCCATCCCCATAACATTACTGGCCTTGCGGATCAGTTAATTGAGTCTGTTGGCATCTGCAACCCTCAACCTGCTGCCCCAGGATGCATGGGTAGGTAGATGATGGTGTCCTCAGCTCCAAGGTGGGGCTGGTAACCTAACTGAAGGGGATCCTGATGTGGCCTTGCAATAGCTCGGAGATAGTCAAGCATGACTTTTTAAGCAGACTTGCCTGAGTGGAGTCTTCTAGTTTGTCTCTGAACCTGGTCATGACTGAGAGTGGTAGGTGGGGGAAGGATGTTAGGACTTTCATAGGTGCAATGTGGAGACAGAGGGAGAGCAGGCTGACTACAGGTGAGAGGTGAGAATTAACTGCAGTGCCAAATCTTTTGAAAATAAAAAAATCAACTCATTGACTCCTCTACTGTTGGATGGCCTGTATCCAGTCTGTATCCAGCACATTCTCTTTTGAGATTGGTGAGTAGTGTTTTAATTGTTCATTGTTTATCTGCACTTTTCATGAGTCCATTGTAGGCAAAGTGTTCTAGTGTTTATTGGGAAATTGTTTACAAACACTTTGTGGAAAACTTTATTCAATCTATTGGGGGGAAAAGCATTTGAAGCTGATGCACAGATTATTGTGTGTTTTACTGTTAATTTTCAATTTGTAACATGGGTAACGTTGCAAATAATACATTTTAGGTGATAGTGAACTGTGATTATATGAGAACTTAATATGTCCTATGACACTGTCGTTGACAGGTCAGGTTTTTTTTGTTTCCCTTTGTGTCTTCCTTTTGATGCATTGCAACAAATCCTGTAATCAATGGCGAGCCAACCCCGTTGACGGACCAATTGACTTTGTTCTGTGCTGCACAGCAGAGTGTGGTAGGCCAGCTGCAACAAAAAAAACAAACTTGCTGTTCCCCTTCTTCACACACACCCCCCTGGACTTGCGGACAGTTTATTTTAAGGACTTTTTATGGACTCTACACATCCCACAAACAGGAAGGGAAGTGGGTGTGAGCGGTTGAATCTATTTTTCCAGCTCAATGGTTGTTGCAATTTGTTAACAAAGTCTATAAAGTTGCAAATGAATGTTGCCATTTGGATTTTGGTAATTGAGATTGTGGTTCATTTTGAACGTGAACTTTGTACATTTAGAAGGGTGCACCCAGGTAAGGTTTTTTTTAAAGTGATTACTGTGATTGAACCACAGAGTTGTCACTGAGGAAAATACTGGTACCAAAAAGAGATACTTTTATTTTATCGGGGCGACCATGGCTCAGGGGGTTGGGAAGCATATCTGTAACCGGAACGTCGCCGGTTCGATCCCCAGGCTCTCTGTCCTGGTCGTTGTGTCCTTGGGCAAGACACTTTACCCTACTGCCTACTGGTGTTGGCCAGAGGGGCCGATGGCGCGATATGGCAACCTCGCTTCTGTCAGTCTGCCCCAGGGCAGCTGTGGCTACAACTGTATCTGCCTCCACCAGTGTGTGAATGTGAGAGTGAATGCATAGTGGCATTGTAAAGCGCTTTGGGTGCCTTGAAAAGCGCTATATAAATCCAATCCATTATTATTTGTAAAGTTTTTGTATGTTTGTCATTTTCTTTCTTTTGCTTTCTGGGTGAGTAAAATACAAAAGCCGGCATTTTCAAAAGTCACAGTTGCCTGAGTCTCATTCAGTTTGCCTCTCCTGTACGTAGTCAAACCTACTGGTCCAAAGCAGTAAGCTCTTTCACATCAAAATTGGGTGTAGTGCATTTTTTGCTCACTCAGTTTTAATTGTTGTATCAAATCACTTTCATCAGTGCTATTTGTAGATGACTACTATTACAGCTTTCTAATGGGCAGACAAAGACGGCATATTTCTTTATATTGCCTTATTTGGAAAATGACAAACATCTAGGGAGTTAGCCTTCTTTTTTTGTCTTTGCTGTGTCCCTTACACCTTTTCAGACCTTTTATTTAATCTTTCAGAATATCAGAATAAATAGGTGCACCATGCATCTCTTCATTATGATGTTTAGCATACATTTGGAAATGGTGCTGAAAGCTATATCACTCTATTACACACACAGTACTTTAATAAAGTGAATCAAGATGTCAGATATTTGATATGAAGACCTTTCTGAACCGAGACATTCTCCTGGGCTCCAATAGACCCATCTGAAAACATTCAATGATGTGAGAGGTGATCTGCCATAAATAAAGACCAGTTTTTATTAAATATTTCATGCTCCATGTGATTGACTGTTTCATTTCCATGTTTGGAAGTCAGATTAAATGACCTTATATAGAATAGTGTGGTTTTTTTTGTTTTTTTTTTAAGGATTTAATATTAGCTGGGCCAAGGATCTGCCAGTGCTGGCGGTTACTGTGTTTTTATAACCAGAAGATTGGACTAGCAGTGCTGCCTCTTTGTTTTTGTCTCTCTGTCATATACACTCACTATACCCAGGAGGGCTTCAAATGTGTTACATAAAAAACATTTTGGCTGATAGGCACCCCATGTGATAAAAGCATGTTCAGGGTTAGTGGAAGGCCAGGTGGTGCAGAGGTTTCAGCGGTGTAACAGATTTAGATACACTTTATACTGAATTTTTACTGAAACTCCAACTGACCAAGCACATACCATACCTCACCTCCCTTTAACTTTGTACAAAAAATTGACTTGAAACGTTCCTTTTAAATATACTGTGGTTATGACTAGGGCTGCCACAAACGATTATTTTGATAGTCGACTAGTCACCGATTATTTTTGCGATTAGTCGACTAATCAGATCATCATCCATTAGACGTAAAACTACAGCTTATTGCACCAGCAGCATCTGCTCTTATATAACTATCATTAGCTTACAGCTTTAAGTGTTTAAGGTATGTGCTCACTAAAAGTAAAGACAAGATGATAGTTTGTTAAATTTTTATGAAATTTGCAGATTGTTTCGGTGAAGTTTAATAAACTCCTTGCTATCTAAAATATAACAGGACACCGGAGTAAATTCTGGAGCATCTCACACTTCTGATAATCAGCTGTCTGCTTGACGTTTATTCAGCTGTGTAAAAACTATAACTTTAATCTCAGACTGATTTACTCAGGAACAAATAAAATACTAAAAAAAAAAAAAAGCCAAACAATAACATTTTAAGTTATCTAAGTGACTCATATATATTTAACCTGAGTAGCGAAAGACAGCGGTGGGTTTGAAAACGATTTGTGGGGAGTCCGGTGTTCTCACGGCGCTAGTGAGCCTAGCCCCCGGCTCGCTAACGAGCTAGTGGGTAACAGATGTCTCCGAAAACGTCGGAGCGCTTTTGAAAATATGTGGTGTCCTGATAAACTGAGCAGATATTTGAGGTTTACACAGCTACATTCTCGCCTGAAAATATGTTAAACGTTTATTTTGTGACCCAGAAAGAAGAATAAGAGTAACATTAAAACTAACTAGCTGCCGCCATTGTTGGAAACTGCGCTGGGCCGCGCTATGAATTCTGGGACACAGCTGCTTCTTCTTCTTCTTCTTCAGGGTTTAACGGTAGCTGACATCCTTGTACATGCAATGCTGCCATCTTCTGTTTCAGTCCGTTATTACACTCTTAAATCCTGCCACTTATTCCTGCGTCTTTTGTGATCTTACAAAGTTTCAAACGACGCGTCGACTATTAAATCAGTCGTCGACGATTTTGATAGTCGACGTAATCGTGACTAGTCGACAAATCGTGGCAGCCCTAGTTATGACTAGATCAGGCTGGATCTTGTTGAGAGGGTGTTTTTACTCCCCACTGTCACCAAGTGCTTGGTGAAAGGGCAAATCTAGTTGTTGGGCGTTTTCTCTGTGTTATTGTAGGATCTGTTAGGCCACATCAGCTACTTGCAGTTACCGGACTAAATCTCTTCACTGTAGAAACATTACATTTCTTATCTTATCTCATCTTATCTTATCTTATTTCCTGCATATTTAGTGTAAGTAATGTCATGGCTTGTTGTATGGTGCAGACCATTTAAGAAGTTTCTGCTTCTGTATTTGTGAGTTAAATTCTCCATTTCACCGATTCTCCGTCAGCAGTTTGTGCTCTACTTTTTGAAGATCACTAACACTCAGTGGTTAGTTAACAAGTGTTTGTGGACATTTATTCCAACTATGGGCAACTGCAGCAATCTGCTAGCAACCAAAGCAATCATCAGGAGGTTTTTTTGCAAGCAAGCAAAATGTTTAAATATGACAACAGTCATATAGATGGAAACTCCACAACAGTAACTATATTTTTCTTTTCCAGCTACCTAGGTCCGGATCAAATGATAGTAATTCATTTAGAATAGTAATTGTTCACACTTACTTCAAATCCGCTGAGTTATAATGTGTTATTGACTGTTTAAGTTGTAAAATGTGAAGCGCTATAATATGATTGAGGGGTGTATGGTACTCATTTGGTTCAGTCGGGGAAATATAAGGGATATAAACTGAATTTATTTTATTTGGATTGTGCTATGACATTTGGTCATGCAGAAAATTGCTAAAGAATGTAGTTTGTTTCACTATTTGTGACATGTTGAATGTTAGACACGAATGTAAAGATTTTACAGAGTGACAGTACTTGTGGTAATTGTGGGTAATGCAACACTGACCGGTTGGGAAGGGGGACATAAGAGCTGTGTCCCACAACGTAGGCTGCATCCTTCGGAGGACCAGGCCTTCGTGGTCTACGTGGGCCGGGTCCTTCGAAGACCGAGAAGGCGGGAAGTGCGAGGCTGTGAAATGGGACGGTCTAGTCTTCAGATTTGCGTCACCGCTGTCTCGTGGAGTTAAAAAACTCAGCCGTCTGCTCCTTGCTATCTAAAATATAACAGGACACTGGCGTAAATTCTCGACCGTCTCACACTTCTGTTTAATCAGGGTTTTTTTGGGGTTTTTTTTTTTTACGTTTATTCAGCTGTGTAAAAATCCTGGAGGAACCCACCCAATGGATTAATAAAGCTTTATTTAATCTAATCTAAACTAATAACTTTGATCTCAGCCAAACCGATTTACTCCGGAACAAATAAAACACCGAAAAAGCCAAACAATTACATTTTTAAGTTATCTGAGTGACTTATATATCATGTTTAACCTGAGTAGCGAAAGACAGCAGGATTCTGAAAACAATGAAGCCGGGAGTCCGCTGCTCTCGGTGGGTCGAGTGACCATTGAAACCCCCAGCTAGCTATCAAGCTGGTGGGTAACAGACGTCTCCGAAAACGTCGTAGCACTTTTGCAAATATGTGATGTCTTAATAAACTAAGGAGATATTTAAAGTTTTCACGGCTACTTTCTCGCCTGAAAATATGTTAAAAGTTTATTTTGTGACCCAGAAAGTTTAATAAGAGTAATATTAAAACTTAGTAGCAGCCGCCATTGTTGGAAACTGGAATTGGCTGGGCCGCGCTATGAATCCTGGGATATGGTGGGCCACGAAGGAAACACCCGACCCATCCTTCAAATTCGGGGAAATGAAGGACGCATTTGTCGGCTGCATTTGAAGGAGTCGATGAATTGGGACAGCCTTCGTCGCCTGGCTGTGACATAATTGGCCTTCAAATGTGCATGGGTGGATGACTGGATATGTAAAGCGCTTTGGGGTCCTTAGGGACTAGTAAAGCGCTATATAAATACAGGCCATTTACCAGGCCATTTACCAAATGTGGCCTCCGGAGGATGAAGCCTACGTTTTGGGACACAGCTTATGATAGTTAATAGTAAATAAGCTACCCACAGGGGGTGCTCAGGAATGAATAAGAATATGGAAGAAGACAGGAGGTCAAGAAAACAAATAGCTAGCACAAGGAGCAATTCTTGATGTTTTATCGTTTGATGAATAAGAACATTACAGTTACTCCATGCGCATCACACCAAAAACATAACAGTTTCTTACTGACGATGACTGGAAATCCTAACATCCATCAGCATGTCAGTAGGAAACAAAAAAAAAATCTTGTTACAGTCTCCTTTACTTTACATTTGCTTTTCCTCACTTCTAACATGAAGTAATCCAGTCAGTGAGATGATGTGAGGAAAAAACAAAAGAAAAGAGCCTTCGCACACATTGACCTACTTTCCCTGCAGATGTGCTGATGGGGTTCCCGTTTGTGCTTTGGTAAGAAACATAGTTATATTTGTTGTGTGATGTGCATCTAGTGGTTTGTTATGTTGTAAACTGTTTGGATTTGCTTGAGAATAATCATTGAATAAAATAGCACTGATTGCATCAACTCATTTCGCCGCTCAGTGCACTCAGCCAGAGGAGGAGAATCTGTTTCTGTCGGTCCAATGAACCACCTGTCACCTAGTTCAAACAGGCTCTCCTCCACACATTCCTCATTTATAAAGTGCCTTGCAAACATGAACATTTTGGCTAACGACTGGACTTTGAGTGCAGCTAGCTAAACAGTGACGAGCCACTTACTGCTAAAGGGACAGACAGTGAAAGTGGGCAGTATATCCTCGGTTCCTTAACATAAAGGTCATTGTTGCAGCACTAAAGTGATCCCATTAAACTGATTTTAAGTGTCGTTATTTTCCTCTGAGTTATCCATTATGTCACTAGTTAGCTGACATAAACTAATGTAAGTTTGTTAGCCACAACCAACCAAGCAAATGATGCCACATTCTGTACTGACAGAAGATGGCTCTAAACATGTTTTTAAAGCTTTAATTTTAAGCACTAATTTCTTAAATCCGGCCTCACAGTCAGTTACATCTCAAATTCAAATTCAAATTTTATTTGTCACACACACAATCATACACAGTACAACATGTAGTAAAATGCTTATTGCTGTGCAATGTCCAAACATTATACTACAGTAAAGAAATTTACAGACTTTACAAATTTTTAATTTTAGAAGTTTACAATAAAAAATAAATTACAGTTCGAAAAATTAAAGAGAAAGAGGTAATAGTGGGTGGCTGTAGCTCAGGTGGCAGAGCAGGTCAGCCACTAATCAGAAGGTCTGTGGTTCGATCCCAGGCTGCATGCTAAATATCCTTGGGCAAGATACTAACCCCATGTTGCCTACTGGTGGTGGTCAGAGGGCCCGGTGGCGCCAGTGTCCGGCAGCCTCGCCTCTGTCAGTGCACCCCAGGGCAGCTGTGGCTACAATGTAGCTTGCCATTGCCTGTGTGTGAATGGGTGAATGACTGAATGTAGTGTTTGGGGGACCGCTTTGGGGTCCTTAGGGACTGAGTAAAGCGCTATACAAATGCAGGCCATTTACCATTAATAAGAGTTGCTTAATAGAAAAAAAAAAGTCTAACAGATGTAAAGAATAAATAAAGAATTTAACCTAACAAGTAAAGACTAAACTAAGAGTTACAGGTAAATTATAAGATAAGAAAGTAGAATGTGCAAATAGAAAATTTAAGAAAGAAATCGTAAGAAGTGTGCAAATAAACAGTGTGCATGCGGTGAAGTGATGTATAAGAGTCCAGACTGCCCCTGGTTCAGGGCCCGAATAGCCTGGGGGAAGAAGCTCCTCCTCATTCTCTCTGTTTTTGCCTTAAGGGAGCGGAAGCACTTCCCAGACCTCAACAGTGAGAAGAGTCCATTGCTGGAATGGGAGAAGTCTATCATGATCTTCCTGGCTTCGGTCTTGCACTTTTTAGTGATGATTCAACAGCAGGTCAGGAAGCTCAGAGTGAATGACGCGTTCGGTGGAGTGCACCACTCTTTGAAGAGCTCGTCTGTCCTGCTTGGTGTTGTTCCCAAACCAGGTGCAGATGTCTCCCATTAGGAAGCTCTTGAGGGTGCAGCAGTAGAAGTTCTTAAGCACCCTCAGCGGCAGATGGATGCCCCTAAGTCTTCTGAGGAAGAAGAGACGCTGGCGGGCTTTCTTGACCAGGGTGTTGATGTGACAAGACCATGACAGGTCCTGAGTGATGTGGACACCCAGGTACTGGAAGCTGTCCACTCTCCACTGGTGCATCGCTGATGCTTTGTACTTAAGTCCACGACCAGCTCCTTCGTCTTGCTGACGTTTAGGAAGAGGTTGTTCTTCTGGCACCAGTTCTCCAGGGAGGCCTTCTCGATATTGTCGGCGATTGGGCCCAGAACAACAGTGTCATCGGCAAACTTGACAATGGAGGTGGTGTCTGTTGTGGCTACACAGTCATAAGTGTGAGTACAGCAGGGGGCTTAAGTGAGATGGAGGTACTGAGTGAGATGGAGGGAGAGACACGTTTTCCCACCCTCACTGATTGTAGTCTGTCTGTGAGGAAGTTGAGGATCCACTGGCATAGTGATGAGCTGAGTCCTAGATCCTACAACTTGGTGAAAAGCTTTGAAGGAATTATTGTGTTGAATACTGAACTGTAGTCCATGAACAGCATCCTAACATAATTGCCAGTGTCCAGGTGAACCATCGTCTGTGGAACGATTAGTCCGGTATGCAAACTGAAGTGGGTCAATGGTGGCAGGAAGTGAAGAAGTGATGTGGTCTCTCACCGGTCTCTCAAAACACTTCATCACTGTTGAAGTCAGTGCTACTGGGCGGTAATCACTGTCGCAAGCGGGTTGTTGTTTCTTAGGAACAAGAACAATGATGGACTGTTTGAAGCATGTGGGAACTGCTGCTTGGGCCAGGGAGAGGTTGAAGATCTCCGTGAACACTGGTGCTATCTGGTCAGCGCAGGCTCTCAGGACCCAACCAGGGATTGCATCTGTGTCATTTTTTTGAGAGCAGGGCTCAGTGGTTTAAATTAGCCTTTGTATGTGTAGCATTTCATGGCCCCTTTAAGTACATTCTCATGATTACCTACAGCAATCATGATTTAATTAAAGACTTGTGCACTTCAGTTGAGTTTGAGAGCTTACTACTCATGTGATACATAGCTAATAAGGAGAAAATTATTTTTGTTAAATGAATTTGTCACTAAATCACTCAATCACAACAGATGTGATCATGTCAAAGTTAGCATTAACTGCAAGTGGACAGGGTCTCCTCCTACATCACCTTCTTTGAGGAAAACATGATCCCCTCTAAAACTGTCACCATCTTCCCTAATAACAAACCCTGGGTAACAAAGGAGTTAAAGGGGAAAATAAATAATAATAAGAAGCATCTTCTTCTCTGACTCTGAGCTTTAAAAGGAGGTCAACAGAGATTCCAAGAGAGCCATTAAGCTCGCCAAGCTTAACTACAGAAACACCCAGTGGAACCACCAATCAGCTTGACCTCATTACATGCATCACTCCAGCATTTCTTCACCAGGTTTGAGACCAACATATTTACTTAAATAGCCAATCAAGCTTGGCTATTCTCCAATCAGATTCCAAACCAACGTCGTGGTGAGGGCCCTCAAGAGGACCAAAGCTAATAGTGCACCTGGTGCAGACAACATTAGTGGCCAGGTCCTCAGACACTGCACTGACCCAAGACCCTGAAAAAAAACTTCACCCTGTGGTCCTCACTTCCCTTGTGATGAAAGCCATAGAGAGAATCATGAAAGAACACATCTTCTCTTTTGCCAACTCACAGCTCAGCTGGCTCCAATTTGCATGTCGGACAGGTAGAGGTATCAATTATGTCAAAGCCTTCATCATCGACACCTTTACCCTGGATGACTAGCTCATTCTCTGGAGCCTTGACTTTCTTACAGGCATCATAAAGAGAGTCTGGGTCAAAAAATAGACTCTACTTAAAGGAGTTCAAGTACATGGAGACCATCTTCAACACCCACCTGGGGTTCTCCTCCAACGCTGAGGTGATCCTGAGAAAGTGCACCCAGGGGTTGTACCTCCTTAGAAAACTGCTTTCTCTGTCAGTAATAAAATTCTACTGACCTTCCACTACACTTTCATTGACAGTGTCATCACATTTTCTACTGTCTACTGGTGGATAAAAAAAAAAAAACTTACACAAGAATGTAAAGCTGTGTTCTAAGATTACTGGACTTCCTCCCCGATTCCTGGCATCTATTTAAGAGCAGCAGGTTTGCGGCCTGGCTGTCCCAATTCTCAAGGACTCCTCCCATGCTCCTTTTCCTTCATTTGAGCAGCTGCCATCTGGTTACAGAGTCCACTGTCCAGCCTCCTGGACCAAGAGGAGAAGAGTGACCTTTGTTCCTCTTTCTGAGAACAGAATGAGTTAAAGCTGTTCACAAGGGTCAATAACAATAAATGGGTGGTTTTAGTGTTGTAGCTGGACAAAGTGTGTGACTTTTTTATTACTTGCCACATCTGTCTCTACTTTATGATTTAAAGTTACTTTTGCAGTTTAATTTTGGATTAAATTTCTGTTTAAATGTGTTTGAATCTAGTTGGTATTTTGTAATGTCAAATATGTATTTGTTTCCATGAACTTATAAATCCATTTAAGTGAATGTTGTAAAAGATCAATAGTATAATCTTGTGGTTTTATTTTATGTTTGATCTGCTTTTCGAAATGGAACAACAGCAAAGAGTCCAGGCTCCATTGAAATTTTTGGTATATATGTTATGTAAGCATAAACTATAAGAGGTCATTCACTTTTAAAAGCGCATGTATATCATGGACATACATACTTGAAGTGTTTCATTCTATTGTTTATCTAAGCAACTGACACACCCAGTACCCCCATTTCCCTCTTACATGGTAGCACTCTCTCTCCCTGTCATTAACACACACTGACAAACACACAAATGTCATAAGTCAAAGAGGATTTTCAATGGCAGGAAGGGAGTGGGATTGTTAATACTGGACTTTACAGTAATATATGGTGTGAACAACTTTCTCTTCCACCAAGTACAGAAAGTCTAACTCCCCTCTACACACACACACAATCACAAATGCGCGCACACAAGCACACACACAGACATACACAATCACAAATGCTGTGTGCCAACATCTTATCGCTTCATCAGCAGACCTGGGTAGTTCCATTAGCTTCCTTCCCTATTATGCTATTATGGAGAGTCATGTTTACGTTTGTGTATGAGTTGTGTGCACTGCGCTGTTTGCTGGAGCCTCTACAATTGTCCCACCTTTACTTCCTGGAAACTACAACAAAAGCAAATTTATAAAACAAAAATACCAGAATCTAATCCCTAAGATATCCAAAAGAAAAACATAACATATAGACCACTTTTCACGTTTTCATTTATTATTTAATTTATTCATTGCTCAGAAGGCACTTTGAGACCTGTTCATAGTTTGGTGGGACAAACGCACACACCTTTTTCACACCAAAATTAGTGGATCTGTGCAGGTGTTTTGAGCACTGGTTACTGCTTTATTTGCTGTTTGATTTGTGATCACTTTAGCTAAGGGCAGGTCATTTACTAATCGGAAGGTTGGTGGTTTAATCCCTGGATGCTCCAGTGTCCAGTCTGGATGCCTAAGTGTCTAAGTGATAGTGACTTCCAAGTTGCTCTCTGATGCTTTCATTAGAGTATAAATGCGTGTGAATGTTAGAAAAACCTTAGGTGTAGAAAAAAGTGCTTATATGAATGGGTGTGGATAAGGTACGTTGTATAAAGCACTTTGGGTACTCAAGTAGAAAAGTGCTATATAAGAAGCAGTCCATTTACCTTTTGATTTCACAAATTATCTGAAAAACAGGGTCTATCAATGAAAAAAATAGCAGTGAGACCAGAACAATAGTAGTCATTAAGAGATATTTTCAAAATGTATTTTATTTAAATCTTTTCTAACTTGTGATGATGGAAGTAAGTATAATATACATAAACTCCTAATAATATTTGGGTTCTCTGTTTATGTCTGTTTTTTGACTAAGATTTGGCTGTAAAGAGTTTTTTTTTTTTTTTAATGTATCTAATGTTTTAGTTGCATACAACAATTCTTGTTTGTGCAAGAAATACATCATTAGTACAAATACTTCACTATTGTACTTAAATAGAACTTTCAGGTATCTGTACTTTCCTTTAGTCTTTTTTTGTCTGACAACTTTTTACTTTTACTCCCTACATTTTTAAACAGTGTGTGCCATAGTCAGGGGTTAAAGTGGGCCGGTATTTTTGTTTTGTTTTTGTTTTTTTCTTTGGCACAACACCGGCACTGGACTCCAGGTTAAAGTTGCAGTTGCGGTACTTCAGCCTCTAGCCAGCCATATAGAAGATGAGCAAGCATAAAGGTGTAACATGTTGTGGCAGATGATTTCAAATTTAAGGTTTTTATCAGGTCAACAAACATCAGCAAACACACAAACTGTGTGCAGTTTGATATACATTTTATTTAGATTTTATACATTGATTAATGACCTGCAGAATCTCATCATATTAAGTGATTCATAATTGTCACTTTATGCTTTCTCCATCTCTAAAGTGATGACATCCTTGCATTACATACTTTAGGTTCATTTTCTGCAGGCAGGTTTCTGACAGAGAACAGGCAGATTTACACTATAACATGCAGCGTTCTATAGATGGACACATAAAGAAATGAAAAATTACATGTATGTGCTAACTTTCTAAACACTTTGTTACATTTATGATAAAGTAGATTAAACACATTTATGTCGGCCTTGGCTCATAGTTCTTGTCTGTAAATTAACTTTGTCTGTGTGTGTTTCAGGTCCTGCACTCTCAAAGACTGAATGAACCAGCATTGCAGCCTTGGGTCATGGTGAGCATCACAGGGAAGGTCGAAGCCGCCCACTGCACCTGTAAGGCCGGAGTCGCGGAGACCTGCATCCATGTCACTGCTCTTCTGTTTAATGTAGAAGCCGTGTAAATAATTTGCATTTACTGAATATGTACTGACTGAGTCCCACTGTTCAAAAGTTGAATAAAGAAACAAACAAATGTGTGCCTCTTTTTTTTTTTTTTTTTTTATTAAAACAATTTTATAGAACATCACATCAGTTACAGTGTAGAATCCATGTCATTTATAGTTTACAAATGACAAAATGTTTACACAAAATCATGACAGTGTTTACATGATATCACCCACTACTAACATTTCATTGGCTGGTTTGCTGCAATAATGCCAAATAATTAGCAACTCTATAAATAGGAGGTAGTTCTGCAAAATCACTCAGTTTGTTCTAATTTGCTATGAGCTCAGAGCGCATCACAAATAAAACTAATAGGCTATAAACAGTGATATGAACATATTTAGAACTTACCGGAATGAAAATGTCTGGAGCACCAACAGATATTTGGAGATGGAAGAGAACTGCACGTCAGCTCGTCTCACAGCTGCTATCCAGGCTAGACGCCTTCGTTTGGTAACATCGATACACGAGCTGCGTCATGTTGCTTCCAGGTTGGGAAAGAATGAAAAGACAAACCCTTTTCAAGCTTATTCTCTTGCTGGTCGTGCGATCGAACATTGCAGCCGACCACACAGCAAATACAAACCATGGCTGTTGCGTGTCTTCACTCCTTTTTCGCTTGCGCTTTGTTTAGACCCCCAAAATGGCGGATCGGGCCAAAATCCTTTCCACGCCCACCCCCGTGACATCACGCTCCAAAGCCCTATAATGTATGCAAATAGACCCTGTGCACGAGAAAATGCTAACTTCCTGGTTTGAGACCGGATGTGGGGTTGTACATTTTCGGTAGCTTTACTTTGCGGTCAATCACTACTGCGAAGATATCCTCCAAAATCATGTCCAAAACTCGAAAACGGAAAGATCGCGTTAAGTTGCAAAGAGCAGAAGGTGGGAACACTCACCACTGTTGTGTCAAAAAATCTAATGATCAGTTTTGACGTTTAAAGCGTTTAGATCGATCAGTTGTTTACATCACTCAACACAAGCAGAACTGCATCACTGCAGCAGAAGACACATCGTCCACATTCAGAAGCACATCTCTGTGTAGTGACTGGTCTCATGATTTAAACAGGCAAATGTTCAGCATTCAAACTACAGGTGAAGAATAGTCAAACCAGATGTTTCCCCCGTTATGTCGAGATCAGCTCGTCAAGTACACACCTACACAGCATGTTAACAAACCCTGAAAAAAAGCCACACAAAAAAATGAATGATTGCTGGTAACGGTTTCTATACGTTAGTATTTACGAAGGCTATGTTGTGACTTACCTTCAAAATTACAGCGGTTCACCTTTCACCTCGCTGTTTCGCAGATTTTTTAGTGCAAGTTTGCATGCTTATTTTTTTTTACATCACATTGCGTCCTGCGTCCTGATCGCTGCAGACGATCTCCTCCGTGACGTCTCTCCTGTACAGTACAGAATCGCTGCATCGATCTCTGGCAGTGTGACTCTGAAGTGCAGTACTGTATGTCCACGATGTCCATGAAACGTTTTGCACCGTCAAAAAATAAAATTGGCTACTTGATTTCACCTATCACTGGTTGTTTTTAGGACATAACACCCGCGATACACGAGGGACAGCTGAGAAATATAACATTTGAATCCCTTTTCTCTTTTGCTCTGAGGCGCGGGGGAAAAAATATCGACAAGTCGATGAACATCATTTACAGAGATATTGGATAAATGCCCGAGACATCTATAGAAATGTAAATCACTGCTTGATTCATTCATTTGCTTAATTTGTTTTGGACCGTAAACAGGGCGCGAATAGGACACCGGAAACAAAGCTCCCCACAGGAGTTTCCGCACCGGAAGTAGCATATGCTAACGTGCACATAGTCTATACATGCGGGTCGAAATTCTCTCTCTCGCCATTACCATCAGATAGCTATCTGATGGTAATGGCATCCTCCACCGATTTGCTCTGTAAGCAAACTGTTGTGGGTTAGGGGAGGAGGGTAGACAGTCTCTGATGGTGCTGACACACTATCTGCTCAAGGTACTTCATGACTAAAGACATGAGGGCTATAGGTCTGTAGTCATCAAGGCTGTCTATGCCAGTCTTTTTGGGAATGATGGTGAAGGCCTTCAGAGAGGTGGAGACCGTCTTCTTCCCTGCCAGTTGGTTGCGAGTTTGAGGCTGCTGTTGGGGTTTGGGGGGTTCTGTCCTTTGTAGTTAGTGAAAGTTTGGATACCTCTCCACACCTGTTTGATGCTCTTACTCAGATTGGCTTTGGCAAAATGTTGTGCAGAGAACTTTTCCTCAGCCTGAAGGCTGAGTTGCGAGTTCTGATCACTGTCTGGACTTCACTCGTCATCCAAGGTTTTCGGTTAGGAAAAACCCAGATGGTTTTTGTCAGTGTTACATTTTCTACACAACACTTAATGTAGAAAAGGACAGACTGAGTGAATGTCTGCAGGTCCTGCTGTTCACAGACGGACCATTCTGTCAGATCGAAACAGTCCTGTAGTTGGAGGAGAGCATCATCTGGCCATCTTTTAATGACCCTGTTTCTTGGAGGATTTTGTTTCCTGAGGGAGATGTAGGCAGGGATGAGGAGCAGTGAGAGGTGGTAAGGTTGTCCCAGGTTGGGGAGGAGTGTCTCTCTGAAGCGACCAACATGTCACTTAACATGTTGGTGGAATTTGGGGAGTACAGGTTTTAACCATACCTTAATATATCCCCTGGAACAATATGGATGCCCTCTGGGTGCTCTCTTTGCTGTTTGCTGATGATAAGTTGGAGGTGATTGAGTCAGGTGAGCTTAAGTCAGGTGAGCAGTGACTGTCTATATTTCTTCTATTATGGCACCAGTCCTGAAGCACATAAGCACAGAGCCTACCACCCCTTCCCTTACTGGTTTCTTTGTTGCAGTCCTGGCAGTGTAATGTCCAGCCCAGTAACTCCATTAATGGCCTGCGGATGTTTGGATGGATTTTGAATTTAGTTACAATCAGTAGACTTCGAGACAAAGCACAAAGCGGTTGTACTAAATCTCTAATTGTAGCTCCTCGTTTTGTTTGCGAGGGTTCTGGCGTCGGTGAGGAAGATGGAGGCAGGGATTTGTGCTGTTATTTTTGCAGCTGGATGCAATAGCCAGCTCTGCATCCTCACTTTTGTTTCCTCTTCCTGCACCATCTGCGCTGCTTGCTGTTCCCGACAATAACCCACAGAGCATTAGTTAAGAGTGCTGTGCAGCTGCATACATCCATACAGAACCAAAATATGTGTGCCAAGAGAGCTGAAATCGGGATACTGACAAGATGATGGGACAATATGAAGCATTGCCCTGGTTATTGAAAAGCAGATTGTCCTGGATGATGTCTGTGACTTTCAAACTGTATTTGCCCTTTTGTTTGGACTCATCTATGCACTTAATGTGGACTATCCAGAGGACTTTTGAAGTAATTCAAAGGGTGTTCATTGGTCTTGGTACCCATTGCTCTGCCTGGGTTAAGACGTTAAAGAATCATTTGCTGAAATAGCCTGTCAGCAAAGTGCTCATGATAACAAAGCCTGTTCTCATGCTGGATTTTTTTCTTTTCTTTTTGTTTTACTGACCAAGTGATATGATTTGACTGTGACTTGGTCAATAAAGTAATGATGAAATCTTAGTGCATACACTGCAGTTATTTATTCTATGTTCATTCTAGAATGGAAAAAAAGCAATATCTGACTAATATTTCAGAAATGTCCCATTTTGATATTGTAAAGATAAAACATATTGGTAATGGCATTTTTATTTGGTATCTTAGCAGTTCTTGTTGAGGTAATATCTTTTTAACTTTGTTGCAGAGCTTTTCATGTGCACTACACTGAAGGGTAAAATATTAAAGTTTTATTCAGGAATGGTCAGTCACGCTACCTGTGGTCTTTGAGCAACTTCGTTTTGTTGTCAGATCATCCAGGGTTAGGATACAGTTAGATGCGATAATATATACGACATACGATACCATTTCAATGGAATGTAGTTACTAGAGAACGAGTGTGAAATAAATCAGGAAGTCCAAAATAGTTACTGGGCCTGAATTATTATGTAATAAGTTGTTCATAATTGTCTCTTTCTTCTTAAATGTAATTCCAACACAGAAAAATACAGAAAAGTAACTGTTGACTTTGAAGTTATTATTGAAGTACTTATGAAAGATCCAACAACTAGGAGGAGGTTCCTAATTCATACCCCTTCTTTAGTAGATGTGTATTTGCTTATTGTAACATGCTAGCCGATATGTCTGGTTCTGCGTTCAGGATGTATTAGAATTTAATGTTGGGTTTTTTGTTGTTGTTTTGCTTTCATGTACTATCAAATAGGTGTTCTTAGGTTGTTGGGGTTTTTTTTATTCACTTTACATGGCAGAACTTTAGGGGTGACACAGGACTTTGTATTGCTAGAAAAACTCATTTTAAGGATGTATGTAGACCTAATAGAAATGGTATTTTTGGTTTACAGAAAAGTTTGCAAATTTTGATATTTAAAAGCCCATTGTGGAAAACTTTTCATGGTCCTTTTGTTTCAGCTTGTCCACAGCAAAACTGTACAGTTTCTAACTAAAAAATAAGGGCAACACAGCAAAAGATTTTTGAATATACTTAACTATCGAGCAGTGAAGCTAAACTAACAAAATACTTTAAGTTAAAAGTAATGTTCTCTTAACTAAAAATATGCAGTGCTGTTGTCGCATGTTGTCAATTTCTATACTATATATATATATATATATATATATATATATATATATATATATATATATATATATACTATATATATATAGTTCAGTCATAATGTTATGCCACATTTTTTATTTTTTAAACTTAAGTCGACACAACATTATAGCCCTTACTGGAGTGAACTCAAAAATCCTTTGTTGCTTTGCTTTTTTAACTTTATTCAAACTTTCTTCTACAGTGTTGTACAGTGTTGCTACAAAAGAATGGATCAGTGTTTAGGTTCGAGAGGTAGGCATTAAAGGTGTGAGATTACAAGGAAATCACTGGAGGCTTTGACAGTGTTTGTAACACTCACTATATTTTGCAATGCAGGAGCACAATAAACAACTTAAAAGACTACATTTACTGGGTAAAAATGAACGGTGATTCCAAACCAAATCAAATGTAAAAATTTTTTTAAATGCCACTACAAAGTAGGTATGGGTAGGATTTATACAAATAAAAACGTAATAACACAAGTTCTTTAAGTCTGTTCTCTCAAGTTCAAATTCGCTTCTTTACACTCAACTCCGGTCCAGTCAATACTTAGTCTGGCAACTTAGAAGAGGCCAGCATTGCGTTATTATCTTCTCCAAGATGCAGAGTATTCAGTATACCCAATGGTATTCGTCGTCAATGATGTGTAGGCTTCGTTTGCGTGGCCGGGGAGAGGGAGGTCTGGGCTTCTCTGCTTAGGGTGCTCCCGGAACCTAGCCCCGGATAAGGGGAAGAAGATGGATGGATGGATGGATGGATAAATAAAATTGAATTGACTTCAACATTTAATATGCTAACTGAGGTCTGCGTTTTTTTTTTAATGTAACTCTTGGGTTTTTGGAAGTTCCTTTGCTAATAGTAAATAATTTATACTTTATTTTTAATCAAAGATAAAATAAAAGTTAAATGAAAAATGAACTGAGTAATGAAAAGTATTCTTTCTGGATTTCGTGTGCATAGACATGATCCAGCTTTGACCTAGGTAGATTAGTGTATGTGTAATGCTGCAAGAATATGAAAGATAAGACAAGAGAAATGGTATTAAGTGTCGCAATTGTTGAACATAGAACAATACTTCAAATGTGATTTTGCTCATAGTTAATTGATGCTTAGTTGCTTAATCTAGATCAGAGAATAACCAGGTATAGATTTAACAGATATAACAAAAAAGAGAAATACAGTAATGACTCTAGGATAGGCCTCACACTGAGTCTGTGTGAAGACGGCCTTGGAAGGATGGGCGGGGTGATTGAGCGACACCAAAGAGCCACTAATCTAAAACAATGTATGACTTTTTAAATGTATGTATTTTAATAAAAGAAATTGTATTGAGCATATTGTGATCAACAAACTCAGTTTCAAAGACAAGTAAAAGAAAGTATTGTTATATAACTAGATTAAAAGGAGATTATGTAGAAATCGATTTTCATGTGAGAATGAACTGAGGATAGATCTAATTGAAGATAAATTGTATGAGCTTAATGAAACATGAAGTAAAATATAATATTATGTGACTAAATGTTCGGATAACAGAATTTTCTATGTTAAGAAAAACATAGAAAAGAAGAAAATGTGATTATGTGATTTTAAAATGTAAACTTTGTTTTAAATTATGCATGCGGAAAAGTCAGATAGTCAGATTATAAGGTGTGGCTGGAAATCAGGTGATTAGATGTGATTGGATGTCATCATAGGTGAGGTGTCAACTCAGAGGATGTGACATCCAGTTAGAAAGCAGGGAGAAAAGATGACCAGGTATAAAACTTTGTGCAGAAGAGATAAGTGGTTCTTCCCTTCATTTTCTGTAAAATGAGCATTTCAGACGATTGGACCTAATATGTTGACAGTTTGAAATGAAAGCCGAGCCCCAGAGGCAATCCCTGCCCAAACTGTGAACCTGCAAATTGGCTTTTTCTCTGCTCATTTTTTATAGAATCAAGAGGATTTGGATTTCTAAATAACAGAAAAGACAGAGATAAGTGTGATCCTCCTCACAAGATCTACTCAGAGTACGTTGATTAGATACAGGCAGAATAAATGCCATTGCCAGAGTATACAGTTTACATTTCATTTCTGTGTAAACGGCTCAAACAACTGCTCTGTAAAATATCTACATAATATCTATCAAACATGCCTTGCATCCTCAGAGTCACTAGCTGCAGCTATTGTAATTGGAAAAACATGGTTCTTGATCATAATGTCTGTGTTTAGACATTGTAACAATAACACAGCGCTGCCACTATGGTTTGCCAGAGAGCTTATTTGTGGAGTTTGAGTGTTCTCACTGGAACAGTGTGGACTTCTTCCGGGTATCCTCCCATAGGACATTCATGCTATGTAATTTAAAATTACCAGTTACTATGAACATTTAAGGCTGTCTGTCTGTTTGTGTTAGCCCAGCAATAAACTGGTGATCTGTTCTGCTGTGAAAGCTGAGATAACAGACTGGATAACAACCTAAATTAACAATATATAACATTCAGTATACTTTATTTCACATATATATTTTATATGATACAAAAATACTGATCGGTGTATTTTTATGAAAAATACAGAAATTGCAAGAAAGTTGAAAAATAACCTTTAATAAATTATATAATCAATATCTGACATAAGAATACTGCGACATAATTGATACAAAAACCCCTCAAATATTTTAAGAGAAATTACTTAGACAGTATCTTAGAAAAAGTGTCTTTCCTTCCAATGTTCATCTCAGATCAGTCTCCCATAAAAATATCTTTATATCAAAATCAGTGCATTTATCACCTTCAACTCATCAGTTTCCCATATCTTCATCCTAATCACTAAGGTTTCGCCACATTTTTTAGGGCCCACACACGTAGCTGCCCCCACATCTAATAGGGATACTTATGACCAGTAGATCTGAGGAGAATGGGTGATAAATAGTTTTTTTGTTTTTTAAGTTTAATATAATCTTGTTAATGTCCCATAGCATGGAGGTTAGTCTATCCTTCTCCAGTGGGATGGAACGCAGCGACATATTTCATCGCTGAAGAAGAAATCTGGTTCACACCTTCGCCTTCTTACTTCACAGGAAGGCCTGACGCAACTGCAATGAAAAAAAAAAAAAGACAGGACAGGATTAGCTTCAAAACCACTAACAGTCCAGTGTAGGTCAGGATATGTATTGTACAGTTTTAGTTAGCTGTTTACATACACTCATAGGCATATATCATGCCTATATATACAGATACATATATATATATCTATATATATATATATATAGATATATATATAGATATATGTATATATACACATATATACAACAGGGCTCGCAAAATCGCTAGCCCGACGTCCCGGGGCTAGCGATTTTTCCAGTCAGGCTACCAAAATCTATCTCTGCCCTGCCCGTCGGCCTATCATAGGAAGGAAAAATATATGTCAATGCTTTTGCATTCTTTCGGAAATGTAGCTGGGTAATTATGTCATTGGCATCGGTGAGCCACTGTCAATATGTGACATATTGAAATCGCGTTTGAATTTGCGCTTGTTTTTTGCTTTCACTTTGCAATCGCGCGAACTGTGTATAGAGAGCGACAGCACTGATCTGTGAGTGATGATAATTTGCGCACCAATTCCTCTGACATCGTCTTATCAATCGTTAGCTTACTATGCAAACATGACAAGTGAAATCTCCCGCAGCTTAAACATGTGAGAGGTTGATTGCGCAGAGAATCGCTGAGCATTATGTGAGTGCGTGTGTGTAAAAGCAGCAGCATATATATTTTAGTTCTGCTGAGCCAAATAAGACAGGTCAGGGTGAAGAAGTGACAGCCAAAGAAAAGCTTACCACAAAACGGAGAAGTTATGACAAATCAGACTATAAGGCAAAAAGAAAGTGCAGCTTTATGGTTTCATGGACAAAAGAATTTCTGTGGCTGCGATATGACAAGCTAAATAACCAGGGCTGCACATAAGTGGTCCACAGGTGCGCATTCGCTGTCAAAATAAAAAACGCGCACAAGATAAGAAGTTGCAACGCGTGTTTGCATACATAGGATTTTCTGGAGGAGGACAGACATTTGTTTAGAACTCTTAAAGATGTCGAAGAAGCTCCTTTAAGCAATTACTGTGATGTTCCTCCACCTCCAAAGAAATGTCAGGAGTCCGAACCACAAAAGAAGCGCGTATTCTCGGAAAAGTGGTTGCAGGAGGTGAGCTGGCTTCAAACAAATGATGAACGCACAGAGATTTGGTGCAGAATGTGCCCTGAAAATCCCACTCTAGCGGACAAAAACAGTGCTTTTTATATGGACGCAAACTCGCGTTGCAACTTCTTATCTGGTGCGCGTCTTTTATTTTGACAGCAAATGCGCACACGCGGACCACTTATGTGCACCCGTGTAAATAACATAATGTTCTGCCGAGTGTGTTGTTGGTTTTCCCCCGATTTCTCGATATTTCATTTTCTTATCGTTGCACAAAATTATACCGGTATTACCGTGAACTGTATGATATAGCCCAGCCCTACTGACTACGGATACTGACTACAGAATGGAGCAGTTGTCAGCCAGCTCCTCTACATGAATGACATCGAGCTGTATACCAAGAGTGAACATCGATTCAGTGATATAACCTACTAGGATCTACAGCAATAAAATTGGAATGTCGGACTGAAGAATTGTAGTCAGATGGTAACGAAGAGAGGGAACATAGTCTGAGGGGATTGCACTACCAGACTGAAGGATTGGAAACATCGAGGACAGCTACAAGTACCTGGGAATACCACAGGCAAATGGGAACCACAAAGAGGCTACTAAGAAAGCCACAACCACCAAGTACCTGCAGAGGGTTAGGCAAGTCCTGAGGAGTCAGTTGAATGGGAAGAAAAAGATCTGGGCAATCAACACCTGCGTCCTGCTGGTGATCAGGTACCCTGCTGGGATGATAGCCTGGCCGAAGGAGGAGATAGAAGCCACTGACATCAAGAGAAGGAAGTTCCTTACCACCCATGGAGAGTGTCACCCCATAAGAAATGGAAGGACTAGTGAGTCTCAGAACCACTGTTCAGGATGAGACAACAAACATCCATAATCCACAATCGGCTGTGTGCTTAGTAAATACCTCAGGCAGCAGAAACCTGAGAAATAAGAGAAGCAAGGAGAAGAACCATCATAGAAGGACAGGCCCTTGCACGGTATGTACCACCAGCTGATATAGGAAATAACTGACATCCAGAAATCCTACCAGTGGCTGAACAAAGCTGGACTGAAAGATAGCGCGTAGGGACTAACTATGGTAGAACAGGAACAAGCTCTGAGCACAAGATCCATCGACACTGGGATCCACCCAGCAGGGCGCAAGATGCTTGCAGGCAGGAAATACATGGAATGCCATAACCAAGTGGCTGGCATAACATCTGTGCCGAATACGGCCTGAAAGTCCCGAGGTCAAAATGGGAGACACCCCAACGGGTGGTTGAGAATGACCGTGCTAAGATCCTATGGGACTTCCAGATACAGATGGACAAAATGGTGATGGTTAACCAATCAGATGGGGAGATATGTGACACACATAGTGGGTAAAATTAAATAACTGTATGGCATGCTCAAAGTAACTAAATGAGCATGTCAACTTTTTTCTATTGACATGACATTTTTTCCTAATGTCAATAACAACCCATCCAATCCGCACATAACAAAATCAAACCATAGATGTCCATAAATTATGTGTAATAATTAGAAATGACATAGGGAAAAGGTACTGAACACACAAAGAAAGGGAGGTGCAAAAAAGCACAGAAAATCATGGCACCGGCTGAAATTTATTATCAGAACTAAAATCAGCTGGTTCTGTCTAATGGCCTCCAAATAATGGCCTATAAAAAGTGCCTCTTTACCAAGACACAAGAAACAGCTCATGATGGGTAAAATCAAGGCCATCTCTCAAGACCTTTTCAACCTTAGTTTTGCATACTGATGGCAATGTTTACACAAGAATTTCTCTTTCCATAAAACTATTAAAAGAGCCATAATTCAGAAGTGGTAAGAACATCATTTTACTATAAACCGGCAACAACCAGGTACTCACTGCAAGATTTCAGACAAAGGGTTTAAAAGGAATTATCAGAAGAGTTGTCCAAGAACTAAGGATCACTTGTGGTGAGCAACATAAAATCCTGGAATCAGCAGGTACAATTGTTTCAAAGAAAACAATAAGTAATATGCTAGTTGCTATGGCCTGTATGCACGCTCACTATGCAAGGCTCCATTGCTAAAGAACAAAAGGGATGTGGAAGGGGGTTTAAATTTAGCTGAACAACATTTAGATAGGCCTGTGAAATACTGGGAGAATACAGTCTGGTAGGATGTGACCAAAGCTAAACTCTTTGGATGCCATAATACTCACCATGTTTGGAGTTCACAATATACTGCATATCTACAAATATACTTGGGCTCATACAGTCCCAATCAAAAGTTTAAGACCACTTGAAAAATGGCAAAAAAAAATATCATATTTTGCATGGTTGCATCTTAACAGTGTTTTAAGTAGAGCTTCTACATGCAACAAGAAGAAATGGGAGTGAGACAAAACATTTTTAACAACCCCCCCAAAACAGAAATCAAAGTTCCAAACATGACCTCAGTAATGAGTAGCTCCACCGTTATTGTTGATCTCTTCAAAAATTTGTTGCAGCATGCTTGATGCAAGCGTTTCCATGAGGTGAGTGGGGACATTTCTCCAAGTGGTGAAGACAGTCGCGTGAAGGGCATTTACTGTCTGGAACTGTTGTCTATTTTTGCAAACTTCCATTGTCATCCATCCCCTAAGGTTCTCAATTGGATTTACATCAGGGGAACATGCAGAATGGTCCAAAGGAGTGATTATTCTCCTGGAAGAAGTCCCTTGTCCTGCAGGCATTGTGTACTGTAGCGTTGTCTTGTTTAAAAACCCAGTTGTTACCACACAGTCATGACGGATGCTCTCTGCAACATCTGCAACATCAGCAGCTGTTTGATGCTCCTGCACCTCCTGAAGCTCTATTGTTCCACTGAAAGAGAAAACACCTCCACTGTGGTGTGTGGAAAACATCTCAGGTGGGATCTGCATGTCATGCCAGTAACACTGGAAACCATCAGTACCATCAAGGTTACATTTTTTTCTCATCAGAGAATAAAACTTTCTTTCACCTTTCAGTGTCCCATCTTTGGTGCTCTCTTGCAAAGTCCAAACGGTCAGTTCAGTGGCACATTTTTGCACAGATTTGACATTTTAAAGGTATGTGGTCCTAAACTTTTGATCAGCTGTTAATCAGCCTGTTTCAGTTTAAGCGTTGTTTTCAATAAATTGCATGCTCAAAAAAATGTTTTGTCGCACTCCCATTTCTTCTTGTTGCAGGTTAAGATCCAACCATACGATTTTTTTTTTTGCCTTTTTTCAAGTGGTCTTAAACTTTTGATTGGGACTGTATATATCCCTGTACATATGTGTAATAAATGTTCTGTGTTCTGTGTCCCAGAAGCCTGCAAGTTCTCACTTCAGCCAACACGGCTTTAAGACAAACACTTTCCTGTATGTTAAAAAGGTCAAAGGTTACAAATAGTAGCCCAAACTACTCCCTTTAGAGTTACCAAATGATTTATAGCCAATGCCAGATTTACCAGAGCTTTCAACACAACAGAACAATGTGAATGTTTAAATTTCTTACTTTCCATCTTGATGCAATTAATCTTCTTTGAAATTATCTGGAGTTTTTTTTAGCCTAATAAGAAAAAAGTCAAATAACTGACTACTTAGCTATTTTGGAAATAAAAAAAATGTTCATTTCTCAGTCATAATTGGCAACAGAAAAAGAGCTTACATATCTTAAAATGATATGTCCTAGCTCATGTTTGGTTGACTATAACCTAAAACGTAGGCCTCATTGTCCAAACAGACAGACAAGCCTTGTAGCCAAGGAAGTTTAAGGAACAAACAATGATTTAATCCTTTATTATACATACTTTATCATTATAAATTCTGCAATCGCCCATGCTTTTTCAGCTGCACAGGGTCTCACGTGGTGAATGACAGAATATTTAGTTGCTGTTACTTAATACGACCAATAAAGCCCCTTTGAAATACACAGATGAGTTCAAATGGACAAGCATAATTTCTTTTAGACGCATGTTCATAGTTACATATGCATAATGATCAGATCCCAGACACTAGATTCCTACTGTTATGTTCTACTCATAAATCACACTCAGACAGGGTCACAGTGGGTTGAAAGTGGACCAGATGGAAGGATATGTGTGTATGTGTGCACGTTTCCTCCTGTGCCATAGAGGAAATGGTTAACTGACAGCTAGGAGAAGTCATTAGCACACTAGGGTCTTGTGTTACACACCGTTGTACTGCAACAAACCCCTACATACTGGTGTGGGATCAGTGCCTTACACAGTGCCACTAACATCCTGAAGGTTTGAGTGTGTGCATTTATGTGTAGCTGTAGAGATCTTTTCCATGAAAGTGAAAAAAATGAATTGCAAAGTACATCATTAGTTAAAAAATACTTGGTACATACAGTAAATTTGCTAAAATGTTTATACTAGCATGCTTCACCTACCAAGTCAGTAAGGTAAGGAGTGAGGAGTCACAAAACACTGACCAGAAAATAGAAAAGAAAGCTTTTATTATTGCATGTAGAGGGCTGGCCATACACTGTACAGCATACACTACATTGTTAAGTTTCTAAACACAAACTTAACAATGTAGACATAGAAGAGCCACCTCCACAGGACAAGACTCAGTCCATCTTCATCTAAAGGACAAAGGTCACTCTTTCGAGGATGCCAATATTCACATTTTGGACAGAGAGGACAGATGAGTTTGAAAGAGGAGTGAAAGAAGCCATTTACGTCCACTGTGAACGACCATCTTCTCACCACATTCCCAAACCAGAAACCGTGGATGGACAGATCGATCCGCACTGCAGTAAACGCCAGGACCGCCTCCTACAACGCGGGTCTCGCCACTGGCGATATGAGCGCCTACAAAGCGGCCTCATACGGCGCGCGGCGCGCGGTGAGAGATGCCAAACGCCGGTACCGGGAACGTGTGGAGTCCCACTTCCACCAGGGCGACACACGGAGTATGTGGCATGGACTACGCACCATTACGGACTACAAAGCCAGGGACACTGCGCTGATCAACGCGGACTCTGCATTCACCAACGAGCTGAATCAGTTCTACGCCCGTTTCGAGGTTAGCCAGGCAGCTAATGCTATCTACCGCCTGACTACCGAGGACAGTGACGTCATCAGCGAGAGACCGGTGACCAGCATCGCGGAGCATGACGTCCGAGCGGCACTGAGGAGAGTGAACACAAGGAAAGCGGCGGGGCCAGACGGCATCACCGGCCGTCTGCTGCGCTGCTGTGCTGACCAGCTAGCAGGTGTGTTCACTTACATCTTCAACGAGTCCCTGGCGAAGTCTGTGGTCCCCACATGCTTCAAGAGATCCACCATCATCCCTGTGCCCAAGAACAGCAAACCCTCATCCCTGAACGATTACCGGCCAGTTGCACTGACCTCGGTAGTAATGAAGGTGTTTGAGAGGCTGCTGAAGAACATCATCTCCTCCTCCATCCCAGACACCACAGATCCGCTGCAGTTCGCCTACAGATCCAACAGATCCACAGAGGATGCCATCGCCCACGTCCTACACACCACTCTCAGCCATGTGGACAAGAAACAGGGTAACTATGTGCGAATGCTGTTTGTTGACTACAGTTCAGCGTTTAACACAATAGTGCCCTGCAGACTGTTCACAAAGCTCAGGGATCTGGGACTTAACAGCCGTCTGTGTGCATGGGTGTTGGACTTCCTCACTGGCAGAACTCAGGTGGTGAGGGTGGGCAGGTGCTTCTCCAACAGCATCACCATCAACACAGGAGCACCTCAGGGATGTGTCCTCTCGCCACTGCTCTACTCCCTCTACACTTCAGACTGTGTGGCCACCCATGGCTCCAACACCATTGTGAAGTTTGCTGACGACACAGTGGTGTTGGGTGCCATCTCCAACAACGATGAGACGGCCTACATGGATGAAGTGAAGAATCTGGCATCGTGGTGCCAGGACAACCACCTCCAGCTGAACGTCAGCAAGACCAAGGAGCTGGTGGTGGACTTCAGAAGGGGTCAGCACAGAGACTACAAGCCCATTATCATCAATGGAGCTCCAGTGGAGAGGGTGCAGTCCTTCAAGTATCTTGGTGTCCACATCTCCTCAGACCTGACATGGGCTGCCCACATTCAGGTCCAGACCAAAAAGGCTAGGCAGCGCCTGTATCACCTACGACAACTGAGGAAGTTCAGGGTCTCTCCAAAGATCCTCAGGATTTTCTATACAGGCGCTGTGGAGAGCATCCTCACACAGAACATGACATCGTGGTTTGGGAACAGCTGTGTGAAGGACCAAAAAGCTCTCCAGAGAGTGATCCGTACAGCAGAACGCTGCTGCAGGATTGCTCTCCCCCCGTTTCAGGACACCTACACCAGGAGATGCCGGACTAGAGCAGCGCAGATACTGAAGGACCCGTCCCATCCTGGCAACAAACTGTTCCAACTTCTGCAATCTGGTAGAAGGCTCCGCATCTTCCGGGCAAGGACAGAGAGACTCCTATCCCCAAGCCATCCGTGCCCTAAACACACACACCCGCCCTCTCACATCATCTATAATTGACTGAGTCAGGACTCTTCCAGACACTAAACCAAGGCACAATGTACATTTCAATTCCTTTAATTTTAAAATAGGATCATGGCCAAGCTTGAAACCTGGATCCCCCGTAGCCGGTTACCAAGATTACGTGAAGTACCCTCAGAAGGTCTGCTAGATGATGTTAATGCAGCACTACGGGCAATACCTACAACCACGATTACCGACACTAACAAGCTGATCTACAATACGGCAGCAGTGATCAGTGAGATGCTTGGCTACAAGTTGAACAGCGACAAGGGGCAGTACCCTCCATGGAGAAGGAGGCTAGAGGGCAAGATCAAAGTAGCACGGAGGGAGGTTAGCCAACTAACGGAGTTGCAGAAAGGTAAGACAAATAAGGTGCCTAAGAAATACAGCAAGCTGTCCATACCTGAGGCCTTGGAAACTGCCAAGCAAAGACTCACAGCCTTGGCCAGCCGCTAGAGAGATAGAAGGCAGGAGAATAAACCAGCTGTTCTACACAGAACCAGCAAAGGTGTACTCTCAGTGGCAAGGGAACAATAAGAGAACAGCACCACCAAGGCTGGAGACGGAGCAATACTGGAAGAGCATATGGGAGAAGGATGCAACCCATAACGGCAATGCTCAGTGGCTAGAGGATCTGAGGGCAGACCACAGCGACCTCCCCGAACAGGGTCCAGTAACCATCACAGTGGCAGACATCCAAGAAAGGGTCTCCAGTATGAAGAGTTGGACAGCACCAGGGCCCGACATGGTTCACACCTACTGGCTGAAGAAGCTGACTGCACTCCACGAGCGTCTGGCAGCACAAATGAACCAGCTGCTAGTTAACGAGAGACACCCGGAATGGCTAACTGAAGGCCGGACGGTCCTGATCCCCAAGGACCCCAAGAAGGGACCGGTCCCCTCCAACTACCGACCAATAACCTGCCTCAGTACTACATGGAAGCTCCTGTCAGGCATCATATCAGCTAAGATGAACAGGCACATGGGTCAATACATGAGCGGGACACAGAAAGGAATTGGCAAGAATACCAGAGGCGCAAAACACCAGCTACTGGTAGACAGAACAATCAGCCGAGACTGCAAGACCAGACTGACCAACCTGTGCACTGCCTGGATTGATTACAAGAAGGCCTATGACTCAATGCCCCACAGCTGGATACTGGAATGCCTAGAATTGTACAAGATCAATGGGACCCTAAGAGCCTTCATCAGGAACTCAATGGGGATGTGGCGTACAACACTAGAGGCCAACTCCAAGCCCATAGCACAAGTCACCATCAAGTGCGGGATCTACCAAGGAGATGCTCTGTCCCCACTGCTGTTCTGCATAGGCCTGATCCCCCTCAGTGAGATCAAAGAGAGGGAAGGTAGTCAGAACTGAGGGGATTGAACTACCAGAAGGCAACATTGCAGACATAGAGGACAGTTACAAGTACTTGGGGATCCTGCAGGCGAATGGGAACCATGAAGAGGCCGCTAGAAAAGCTGCAACCACCAAGTACCTGCAGAGGGTCAGGCAAGTCCTGAGGAGTCAGCTGAATGGTAAGAACAAGATCCGGGCCATCAACACGTACGCCCTACCCGTGATCAGGTACCCTGCTGGGGTAATAGGCTGGCCAAAGGAGGAGATAGAAGCCACTGACATAAAGACAAGAAAGCTCCTTACCATGCATGGAGGGTTTCACCCCAAGTCCAGCACCCTGAGGCTGTACGCTAAGCGGAAGGAAGGGGGCCGGGGACTGGTGAGTGTCAGCACCACAGTCCAGGATGAGACAATGAACATCCAAGAATACATTGGGAAGATGGCCCCAACTGACCGAGTGCTCAGTGAATACCTCAGGCAGCAGAAACCCAAGAAAGAGGAGGGAGACGAGGAACCATCATGGAAGGACAGGCCCCTGCACGGTATGTACCACCGGCAGATAGAGGAGGTGGCTGATATCCAGAAATCCTACCAGTGGCTGGACAAAGCTGGACTGAAAGACAGCACAGAGGCACTAATCATGGCAGCACAAGAACAAGCTCTGAGCACAAGATCCATAGAGGCTGGGGTCTACCACACCAGGCAAGACCCCAGGTGCAGGCTGTGTAAAGATGCCCCAGAGACAATCCAGCACATAACAGCAGGGTGCAAGATGCTAGCAGGCAAGGCATACATGGAACGCCATAACCAAGTGGCCGGCATAGTGTACAGGAACATCTGTGCCGAGTATAACCTGGAAGTCCCGAGGTCAAAATGGGAGATGCCCCCAAGGGTGGTGGAGAATGACCGAGCTAAGATCCTGTGGGACTTCCAGATACAGACGGACAAAATGGTGGTGGCTAACCAACCGGACATAGTGGTGGTAGACAAACAGAAGAAGACGGCCGTAGTGATCGATGTAGTGGTTCCGAATGACAGCAACATCAGGAAGAAGGAACACGAGAAGCTGGAGAAATACCAAGGGCTCAGAGAAGAGCTCGAGAGGATGTGGAGGGTGAAGGTAACGGTGGTCCCCATGGTAATCGGAGCACTAGGTGCGGTGACTCCCAAGCTAGGCGAGTGGCTCCAGCAGATCCCGGGAACAACATCGGAGATCTCTGTCCAGAAGAGCGCAGTCCTGGGAACAGCTAAGATACTGCGCAGGACCCTCAAGCTCCCAGGCCTCTGGTAGAGGACCCGAGCTTGAAGGATAAACCGCCCGCAGGGGCGTGCTGGGTGTTTTTTTTTTTTTTATATATATATATATATATATATATAATGTTTTTCCTCTACACCCCCCCCCCCCCCCCCCCCCAATTTTTTTGCACATGTCGAGGAGCGTGTCAGGCTACATTTCACTGTGTGTTATACTTGTATAACTATGCATGTGACAAATAAAGAACCTTGACCTTGACCTTTGGTGGTTTACAACACCAGCTTTCTGCCATCTATCCAGTTTTGAGATCCTTCCCAGATGCCTTAACGCCCACTCACATCCTGGGCCATCTGACCTCAGGAAATCACATGATAGGGTGGGGCTAGGTTTCACAATGAGCTCACCTGAAACCTTGGCTGACTGTGACCTACACCCGTTTTCACACCTTGGCTCATGTGATTAGGTAGAGGATCATTAGGGGGTCCTTTTGTCCCTCTCAGGGGGATTATCCCACAGGGCTTAAATCTGGGACTCCCCATCATTTGACCCTAGAACTGAAGAAGCTTCTCGGATGAGAGGTGAAACGTCTTCAAGCAACTTAAAGAAGTCCAGACGGTTTTCTTTCCAAGCTCCTCAGACAACAGGGTAACACAGCTGGGCCTAATCTGACATAACAAGACAGGGAAGAAGCAATACACTAACACAGGACACAGCTCTATCAAAATAAAACAGGAAACATGAGACAGAGGGTAAGACGCAAACTTTACACTGTGATCAGTGAAGAACAGACATGAGAACACAACTAACTTGACATGACACATGGAACACAGGGGAGGCACAGTAACAAAACTAACAAATATAACCGGGGCATAACTAAGGAACCTCGAAATACAAATGACCGTACCAAAAATGATACCAAATCAAAGATAATTCAAAATCAGAAACTGTCATAAACACTGGGTCCCCAGACTCAGGACCATGACACAGCCACTATAAAACTTATGATTTTATAAAATATGATGCAATGCTGTCGATTAAATCAAGTATTAAGTGCTTAAAATAAACTCAATCTAAACATCTGCAACAGTAATATTAATCCATATAACACTGATGGTAACACCTTGCTGCAAAATAATAAAGATAGAAAATAAGTACTTTTACTTTTGATCATTTATGGAAAATAAATTTATTGTAGCCATTATCTAACTCTCTGTGAATAGTACTCATGGTCATTGATCAATGGTCATATTAATAATAATGAAAGTGAGCTTGAAACTCATTGTTAGCTAGTGATCTGATCCTAGTTTTAGTCATTGTGCATCTGGACCATGTATAAATCCAGGCATTTTTCCTACTGAAAATGCAAATGATTTTTTGTGATTTGGCACTATATAAATAAAACTGAATCAAATTGAACTGAAAACACTGCATCCAGAACAACAAAAACAACTTTCTAGGAAACCCTTCCCTAGTTTATTGACCATGAATCAAAACTAATAAACTGATGTTTTCTTTGAAGTTATTTTGGTCCCTGTTGGTTTCTTCTTCAGTGTGCATCACCCGTCCCTGAAGCAATAAATCATTCCAACTTATACTGCTACCTCAAGCCTCGACCATAGGTACAATATCCTATTTTTGGACATCTGTGTTTGGTTTATGCCTCATGTAAAAGAGCTTTCTGTCATACTGTTAGGTTGTCTGAACATAAATCTTGTCCAAATGTATATAAAGTCTCTGAATGTTGATCTAGGAAAACCTGTAGGCTTATATTAACTTTACAAACCTTTCCAAAATGATCTATTTTCTATCTATTTTTGAATATTTTGCATCTGGTGATCTCTTTTAGTCAAATCTGTCATGATCCTGGGTCTTTTGACCCAGCATTTTGAGTTTTAGTTTATGTTTAAGCCCTTCAGGTTTTCTAAGTTCATTTTTCATCATGCCTAGGTTGTTATAGTTCTTTGTTATTAGATTCCCCTTGTGTCTTCCACCCATGTTAAGTCTCCCTTGCCCTTCATGTGTTTCATGTCTGTGTCTTACGTTGTCTAGTTCAGGTTGTCATGTCAGCGTCTTATGTTTCCTGTTTTATTTTGAAGAGGTCTGGTGTTCCTGTGTTCCACTGTGACGTCGTTATGTTCATGTGTGTCAGCCATGTGTTCCCACTTCTCTCATTAGCCTCCTGTGTGTATTTAGTCTGTGCGTTCTCATTCAGTCTTTGTCGGATCGTCTGTGTTGTTCCCATGCCAAGTCCTGCGTTCAGGTTTTCATATATATATGCCCGCCCAGCAGTCCTCCCTGTGTTCCAGAGGCTCAGGAGAGTTCAGTCCACAACCATCATCTCCACCATTACTACTGCATGCATTTCAGTCTATAGCTCAGTCATTAGCTCTGTTAGCAGCCCAGTCCATAGTTCATTTTCCTGTGTTTCCGTTAGCTCAGCCATCTCCCCAGTGTTCAGCTCCGTCATTTGTTCCACCACCCGCTCAGCCTTCTGTTCAGCCAGTGGTCTCTGCCCCTACTGGTCCTGCATCTGCGTCAGCTGGAGGGCCCGAGGAGCCTGTCTAGCCACCTGCAAGGCCCGAGGAGCCCGTCCAGCTACCTGCCACGCCACCTGCGGCTCCGTCGCCTGGTCCAGCTTCTGCACCGCCTGGTCCAGCTTCTGCACCTCGGAATCGCCAACCACTTTCCGGGCCACCAGCTGGACGTCGCTGCCGTCCGCACGGTCGGCTGCCAGAACTGTTTCCACACCGCTGCCATCCGCACGGTCGGCTGCCAGAACTGTTTAGACTCTGGTGCTGCTGTTCTCCGGGTTGGCCCACTGAACTGAGCTTTGGACTGTCCCCTGTGCTTCTGGTGGACATTTTGTTTTGGACTTTGTTTGGACTTTAGTCTGTGCGTTCTCATTCAGTCTTTGTCGGGTCGTCTGTGTTGTTCCCATGCCAAGTCCTGCGTTCAGGTTTTCATATATATATGCTCATCATCATTGCCATGTTTAGAGTTTTGTTTGTTTTTCTGTTTGCCAGGGTTTTTCATAGTTCGTGCTTCCTTTCTAGTTTACCCAGTTTAGGTTATTGCTTAGTTTGCATTGTTTTTGCCCTTTTATTTTGTACTGTTCTGTCTGCCTTAATAAACAGCTAATCATCAGTTAAGTTTGAGTTTTAGAATGTCTGTACCTGGGTCCACTCTTCACACTCCACGCAGTTTGCCTCGGCAAACTGTGACAAAATCTATGCGTCTAAAACTTTAAAAGACGTTGATTTAACGTGGCTGATAACAGTCTTTGGTGTATCTAATCGGTTATGTATAAGCTTAGATTTAATATTCACGCTGTTGATTGAAGACAAGGTTCTATCTATTCCAATCCCATTATTCTTGCCAACAATGTTATTTTAAATGAGTAAACGGCAGATGGAAGGTAGTGAACTTCTGACATCTTTCCTTACCTGCATGTGGCTTGGTGGAACCTCCTTCCTTTCAGGAAGCACTTATTTGGCGACTCATTGCATTCACAGGAGCACTTTGTCTTGTTGAGAGGCTGATGTCTTGGGCATGTCTTGCTGCATGTGCACTGACAGGTCTCCTTGTTGAATACATGGCAGGATAGGCTAGGTGGCAAGTTGCAAACACACTGGCAGGTATTGCGATTCAAGTGATGGTTAGGACCACAGTCTTGAGTTTGGTGGCACACACACTGACAACTTTCCACGTCCAGTTTCTTATTGGGGCCACATAAATCTGCTGAGAATATGTCTGTAGAGTTGGAAGAAAGAGAGACACTGATGAAGTTGGTTACTTAAACTTAGCATGAACTACATAGATCAGCACAAACTGATGGCCAAACATTCTACTTCAGGATTTTCTGGTACAGAGCAGAATTACTTTCTCACACAGATCCAGGTAGAATAGAATAGATTGAATAGAATTTTTTTTCCATTAATAGATTTCCATTAAATACACTGCAGGGTCCTGGCCTGACGAGGTAGCTCTTCTGTGTTGTGCCATCCGCTTCGCCAGAGGTTGTTTGGTTTCCCCGCTGTATAAATCCTGGCAATCCTCCTGGCAATTAACAGTGTACACTATATTACTCTGTTTGTGTCGGGGGACCCGATCCTTGGGGTGGACCAATTTTTGGCGCAGCGTGCTTTGGGGTTTAAAAGCCACAGAGACCTGGTGTTTAGAAAAAATGCGTCTCAACTGTTCCGATACTCCTGACACATACGGGATCACTACAGATTTTCTCTTAGGCAACGGTTGTCCATTTTTACAAGAAAAGGGAAAAGCCATCTCTGAATCGAGGAGGGGGCTTAAGGGTACATCTTTCTAGTGATGGGATTTCCGGCTCTTTTTAGAGAACCAGCTCTTTCGGCTCCGAACCGGCTCTTGAGGTTGTTTTGTTGCTTTAATTAATTTATTATTAACAATAATATAAAAATATGGAAAAGGAATTACTGATGTAAAAAAAAGTGGTTTTATTTATATATGCTTAAATATAAATATATGCAGTGGCCCGTAGAGACAAAGCACGTACAAACTCCAAAACACATTTCTAGCGTTAACTGAACTTCCAAAACAGAGCTACTATACAATTGAAAGCATATGTATATTGTTTGTGTATTTATACACAAGCACTCATATATATATTCAAATGATTTTAAAAAAAAATGTTAATTTACCTGTTACTACCACACACCAAATCCGGTCGTTGGTAGGTCCTGGCTTGTGTAGCCACTAGGTAACAAAAGCTCAACACTGCGCTCTAGCATCCTGGAGCACTTCTGTTGTCTTTTGTACATGTTTTGGAGTTTTTACGTGTTTTGACTCTAGGGTACCGTAAATATACTTTTATTTATTCACTCCACATAAAATGTAATAAAGAAATCATATAATACAAAAACCAACTATTCACATTTCAGCTTTTAAATATTTAAATTTTCAGCTTTTTCCTTTTACAAATTTAAAGTGAAACAACACAAAACACTGCAAACCACAACACAATTAAATAGAAATTACAATATGAAAACAAAAAGAAGATGCACATTCTCTGTCATATGGGCCTGCATGAATAAACTTTCTGAATCCTTTATCATCTGCAACTGAAAATAGTTGTGGATGATTACTATACCTTTATAATGTGACGTTGTTGTCCCTGGCTCTCTTTCTCTCTCTCTCTCCCTCCCGCTCTGTTCCTGTGCTACTGCCAGTGTAACTACTGCCCCTCCCCCCTTTTCCCACCGACACATCACTATTCCTCACCCATACAAATCATTGAATTCAGATGTTCTAATCACTTACATGGCCACAGGTGCATAAAATCAAGCACCTAGGCATGTAGACTGCTTCTACAAACATCTTTGAAAGAATGGATCGCTCTCAGGAGCTCAGTGAATTCATGAGTTGTTTCGTGATAAGATGCCACCAGCAACATAAGTCCAGTCGTAAAACTTCTTTGCTACAAAACATTTCAGTCAATTGTTAGTGGTATTATAGCAAAGTGGAAGCAACTGCCAACAACAGCAACTCAGCCATGATGTGATAGGTTCGTTAAAATCACAGAGCGGGATGCTAAGGTGCTGGCCAATTTTCTTACACCAAATCATAACAGACCTCCAAACTTCATATGGCCTTCAAATTAGTTATAGAACAGTGCACTGAAAACTTCATGGAATGGGTTTCCATGGCCATGAAGCTGCATCTAACTCTTACCCAATGCAATGCAAAGCATCGGCTGCATGGCATGAAGCATGGCGACACCGTACTCTAGAGCAGTGTAGTGATGGATCACGCTTCCTTGTCTGGTTATCCAATGGATGAGTCTGGGTGTGGTAGTTGTTAGGTTTAATGTATGTGTTGTAGGTTTCCATTTAAAAAGCTAGAATGCTTCTGTTTGCTCTCTATGTAACCCACGCATATGAGTACGTGGATTATTATACCTTTCTAATGTGACGTTGTTGTCCCTGGCTCTCTTTCTCTCTCTCCCTCCCGCTCTGTTCCTGTGCTACTGCGAGTTTAACTACCGCCCCTCCCCCCTCTTCCCAGCGCAAAGCACAAGGCTCGCATGCAGAGTGAAGCGGAAAAAAAGTGCGAGAGGGAGGGTGAGAGAAAGAAAGAAAAAAAAACAACAACCCACGGCTCGCAATGAGGAGCTGGCTTGCGTCGTTCACGTCAAAGGTCCCGCTCTAAGAGCCATTCCGTTCGCGACCAACACATCACTACATCTTTCGCCATCTTACAATGCTGTGATTGCAGCCATTCTCCAACTCTCTGTGAATGGTACTCATGGCCATTGATCAGTGGTCTTTGATCAATGGTCATGAGAATTTGCATAATGATGAAGGAACTGACTTCCCAGCCCATTGTTCCTTCAGTGGTGCTAGTTTCAGTCATAATGCAAATGCACTGTTTACAAGGTTGGATGAAACCTGCAGTCAGCTGAGACTGAAGAAGTCACTTGGATGAGTGACGAAACGTTTCTCCCACTGAAAACGCTACGTTCAGATGAACAGAATCAACTTTTGGAGATTTACTTACCTGGATGATTGAGCATGCATCAAATAATAAATTGTGTTTAATGATGACTTAAATGTGATATATATGCAAAAAAAAAAAAAAGAAGAAAGAAGACAAAAACTATCAAATCAGAAATGGGACAGAAGCTTTTACATCACATGGGACAACACAGTGAAGAGCAACTACCTGAACTGTGCTCCCATCGAGGTCGATTATTTTGTTAATAGTATTACATGTCATTGCGTATGACTCTGAATACTGTGACACCTCTTAAAAAAATCAAAAGTACTTGACTCTCTAGTATAACTCTCAAACATGCCCCTTAAAGCAGATGAACTATAAGCTAGAGAGGAAAGGGTGTCTCACTAATTTAGAAAATCTTCATTTAACCTGGAAAATGAGTTTGCTACTCCACAAGAAAAAAAGCTGCAGTAATTAAACCATTGCTTAAAAACCATCTAAGCTAATTATAGGTCAACATATAGACTCTAAAACAGCTAACTCATTATCTGCAGAAAAGTGGTTAATTTGCAGTTTCAGTAAGGTTTCAGTACTCATCACAGTACAGAGACAGCATTAGTGAAAGTTACAAATGATCTGTTTATGGCCTCTATGAACTCATCTCTGTGCTTCACCTGACCTCAGTGCAGTGTTCTATACTGCTGACCATAATATTTTATTACAAAGATTAGAGCATACACTAGGAATTAAAGGTACTGAGCTGCAGTGGTTTGAATCACATCTATCCTAATAGACTCCAATTTGTTCATGTAAATGATGAGTCCTCCTCACAGACTGAAGTTAATTATTTAACAAATTTAACATTCTGCTCCTCACATACAAGGTCTTAAAACAATCAGGCCCTTAACCTTGTACCATACCATCCTATTAGAGCACTTTACTATACAGTATAAAGCACCTTGAGATGACTGTTGTTGTGATTTAGCACCAGAGATGGGCAGTAATGCGTTACTGTAATCTGATTACTTTTTTCAAGTAACTCGTAAAGTAAGGGATTACTATTGCAAAAACGGTAATTAGATTACCGTTACTTTCCCGTAGGAACGCTGCGTTACTGCGTTACTAAAACCGTGATTTTTTTGCAAGAATGTCTCATGACAGTGACGTAAGCGAGTGCGACGTTGGTGACAACAGCTGTGTGCAGATCAACAATGGATCACATATCGATTTTGGGAGAGAGTATGAGCGTGCAGCGTTTAAAGCGCGGAAGTACTGACCTTACTTTGAGTTTGATTCCATAAAAAGTGACAAAAAATATTAGCGTCTGCTGTGCGTGGGAAGAAAACTTCTTTTTACAGCGAAAAAAAGCCCTAAACAAGAACAAAGTGCGCAACGACGTAATGGGAAATGCGGATTCTTCAACTGACCGCTGCGCACACCTGCACCAGGGCAAACCACTCTGCACACATACATAAAAAAAGACATCCTCATTATTATGAGTGAATAGTGTTATCATGTAAGGTTACTCTGAATTTCCTCTAATAGTTTTATCTAATCTAATTGAATCTCTCTACTCTAACCTTAAATACCAACAATAATATTTCACAGCCCAAAGGCTTCATTATAGTCATTAGATTTCTAAACAAGGCTACAATACAGTCAACTCACAATAACTTACATGACATGAAAGAGGTTGTATAGGAATTTTGGTGTTGTAGTTTACCTGCACTATAAAGCCTAGCTTTCTGCCATGAACCTGGCTGCAGATGAAAATGAAACTTGTCTTTTCGATTCTAGAACTTTGCAACTGGTCTCATAGAAACTGCTAATTTGTCCTTTTTTCAGTTTATTGACTTTGTTGAATTTTTTGGTCTCAGTTGAATTTGCTTGTGTTGTTGTACATGTAGTGTTTTGTCAGTGACACCACTTTTGTAATTTTGCTCCGTACCCTGTGTCCAATTATTATGTGATTAAAATACATGCTTTCAATAGGTATTTTCAAAAGTACTGCATGAACTGTTTAGATATTACAGCTGTATTTACATATTGTTCCCATTTTTAAAGGTTCAACAGTCACTGCACAACATATTGTTCAATGTAAGGATTGTTATTGATGCTTGGATGAAAATCTATTTCACTTATTGTTTGGCTGAAGTCTACAACCCTGTGCCATCACAAATGCAGTATCTCCTCCATTGAGACACTGCCAGGCCTTTGCAGTCTGCCATAGTGTCAAGTACTACCCAGTGGGGTCCAAACCCTTTTCTAGGTCTCCGCAAAATAAACTGGACAAGCTGAGAGCCAGGATTACAACACAATGAGAAATAAGAGAGCTCTAATTTTCACTGAGACCTGGCTTTCAGAAAAAGTTCCAAGACTGCCGTTCAGATACAAATTCACTCCGTAACTTAAGTACATGCCACACAGAAACAACTATTGTCACGGCTGTGGCAGCAGTCGTGTGGTGTAGTGAAGGAAGGACCCAAACTGCTGGCACTGGCTGTGATGCGAGTAAGCTTTATTGCAGAAGGTGAACACAACAAAAGCAAGGGCAAAACTAAAACATAACCTAAACTGGGAACAGCTAAAGAACAAACCTAAAATCATACAAACACGGGATGAAGAGCAGAAATGGCACAGAGGATGTTGGGCAGAGAGACACAGAAATTACACTAGGCTACACAGACGACTTGGCTGAGGTGTCCTGTGGGAGCAACACCAGAGCTGGTGATACCACAAAGTAAACAAACTGATCAGGAAGACTTTATTGTTGGCTGCAAACTGGAAACCTTTGGAGATGTTTCCAAAGGTTCTGGCTCTGTTTCCTCAAGGACAGATTCTTTTAGATCATGTTCAATAGTTTTTTACAATATATTTATCATATCTTCATCATATATATATCGTACATATATCATATATATATGTTATATATCATATAACACTTTTGTTATTGTGATGAAAGAATTTCCCAAATATTTGATAAATGAATTATTTTCTATCTCATCTTAAAGTCCTGGCAGAGTATCTCAACGGGGGAGATACGCATTTATGATAGCACAGGGTTGTAGACTTCAGTCAAACAATGAATGAAAAAGATTTTCATCCAAGAATCGTGGCTCAGGGGGTTGGGAAGCGTATCTGTAACCGGAAGGTCGCCGGTTCGATCCCTGGGCTTTCTGTCCTGGTCGTTGTGTCCTTGGGCAAGACACTTTACTCTACTGGTGTTGGCCAGAGGGGCCGATGGCGCAATATGGCAGCCTCGCCTCTGTCAGTCTGTCCCAGGGCAGCTGTGGCTACAACTGTAGCTGCCTCCACCAGTGTATGAATGCGAGAGTGAATGAATAGTGGCATTGTAAAGTGCTTTGGGTGCCTTGAAAAGCGCTATATAAATCCATTATTATTATTAAAAACCTTTAAAATGGGAACAATGTGTAAATAACTGTAATTCCTAAACAGTTCATGCTGTACTTTTGAAAATACCCTTAAGCCACTGTGGGCATGTAGCTCTTGTAGCCTTTTGAAAAAGGCTACATCAAGGCTAACAAGGCTTTATCTATCCATGATGCCAGATGACTCACAACAATTAGTTTTACTGTAGGTACATGTTAAAGACATAATGATAGGTTTGTAGCTTGAACCTATTCGCTGGAACGTTGAAGGCAATATAATTACACATCAAAAGAGGGTAGTCTCACCCTAGATAACACGGTGAGGAAGTCCAGCAGTTAAAGCACTTAGACTAGAACAGACGTAGCTACGTTAATCCTACCATAAAACAATAAGACAAGGTACGACCTCTCTCGTGCTCCCAGAGTGCTCTCTAATACACACAAAGTTTGCAGACTATCACTACACAATTGATTATACACCTCTAAGCATATATGGTTAAATATTTCTAAGCATAAATGACAATCAACAATACAAAACCTAACACATAAATTCTAAATTCAGATAAAAATTAGGTTATTGTACTTGGTACTAAACATTTTAAAAACATGGTATCTAACTAGATTCTTACTCTGGATGGCATTACGGTCTTTTTTGACCAGCATATGTCCTTCAATGTACACAACAAATATGCATATCTCTAAAATTAGAAACATTTTCTTCAGAGCCATAATGAAAAACTAGTTTATGCATTTATTACTTCTAGGCTGGACTGTTGAACAGTAGCTGATTTAATTAGAGTACTTTAATTTCACATGAATTCGGTGATGAGGTTTGATTTTAAGTAGTGCAACTACATGCAAAATTAAGAACCCCACAGTACCATTAACACTGCTTAGTACTGCAGATTTAACTTTGTGGAAGCAGATGATAATCTTATGCCTACTGCATGCCTGTCACCAGCTATAATTGTTGTTTTTCTTACTCTCTCTTTTTTTTTTTTTTTCAAAATTGCTTGGGTAAAATAACCAACTGTAACTTTGCAGTATTTTCTTAAAAAATGAAAAAAAAAAGATACACTCACCAGTGTGCTGCTGGGAGGGCTTTGTAGGGAACACTAGTGGAGGAAGAGGATTGACATGCATACTGGCAGTGATACTGATGCACCTACATTGCCTGTTGCTCCAGGTTTGACCAAGAGGACACGTCCTGTTGGCTAATGGACACCTTCAATAGACGGAGACAAAAAAGATTGATAGTACTTAGTTAATCCACATGTTCTGACATTTTGTTTCCTTTTTTCTGTGTTAGGCAATATAGATGTGCTCACTGGTTCACTCAGAATGCAGCAAAATGCAGCATCAAAAGAAAAGCCCATCACACAAACCATTGTGCAAGGTCTTTCTGCACCTTTGTGCTAGCAATATGCAAGAAAATCCTGAATTTAATTTTCTTGAATATATTAAATGACTTAATTCAACCTTATGTATTTTATATGATCATCAGTGATGAGCAGTCCTAAAACATTTTTAATGAGAGTGCCTTTGTTTATTTGTTCTCCCAAGTCTGGGTAATTGGTCAAGAGGAAAATAATAATTTGGACACGCATTATGTGTATATATGGACAGAGAAGAGACAGATTATGATGGAAACGTCATGGATTTAATTATTATAACAAATACATTCCTCCTAATAGATGGTTTATGCTTTTTCAGTGCTGGGGAAAAGTATTTGTATATTTATCACTCTAATAAATGTGTAAGATCACCAAAAACATCTTACTATTAGATTGAGATAACCCAAGTAAATATGAAATACAGTTTGTAAATGATGAAATACACCTTGACTTGGTCCCTAATGCTCAATGTAGCTCCTCTGTTGTAATTCCACCCCCTTCTCACTTCCTCTCTGTTTTTCAACTTCTGTCTTTAATTGATATGCTGATCTCATCCACAAATCAAAGCCTTCTACCTGCCAGTTTGATCCTATCCCCACTGTCCTTGTCAAAGCCTGTTTACCCTCTCTCCTTCCCCTCATATCTGCTATTATTCACTCTTCACTCACCACTGGAACTGTTCCTGCTTCTTTCAAAGTTGCCGCCATTACCCCAATCCTGAAAAAAACAGGTCTAGATCCCAACAACTTTAACAATTTTTGTCCTATCTCCAATCTACCATTCCTCTCAAAATTCTTGAAAAAATAGTTGCTTCACAAGTCCATCTACACCTAACTGATAATAACCTTTACAAACAGTTCCAGTCTGGTTTCCGTCCTCTGCATAGCACCGAAACTGCTCTTATAAAAATAACAAATGATCTTCTTATGGCAGCTGATTCTGGTCTCCTCTCCATCCTTATTCTCCTTGATCTGAGTGAAGCCTTTGACACCATCTGTCATCCCATTCTTCTTAGCAGATTAGCTTCTATTGGTCTCTGTCATACTTCATTAGCCTGCTTTAAATCATACTTGTCTGACCGCACTCAGTTCATTCAATTAAAATCCTTCACTTCTCAGCCTTCTCCTCTATTTACTAGGGTGCCCCAGGGATCTGTCCTCGGGCCCCTCCTTTTCATCCTTTACCTTCTTCCACTCGGACACATTTTTCATAAGTATAACATTCAGTTCCACTGCTATGCCGATGACACCCAGATTTACCTCTCTAAGTTTCGCATCCATTTTAAAATAATCCTTTATACATTTAAGGCTATTCATTCTCTCTCTCCACCATACCTCTCTGATTTAGTACAGATGAACTTCACATCTGTGAAGTTCATCTGTACTAAAGAAGAGAAGATGAAGATGTGAGGCACCGGCCTCACATCTTCATCTTCTCTTTCTCTATCTGTTCCTTCCGCTCATCTGATTACAATGGGGAGCAGGGCTTTTAGTTGCTCTGCCCCTCGACTTTGGAATTCCTTACCCCCTGACCTCAGAAATATTAGTTCATTCCCTCTTTTTAAGTCCACCCTCAAAACTCATCTGTTTTAAATTGCTTATGTTTAAACCTCTGTATGCTCTTAACTTTTATCTGTTATTCTTATTATTGTGTATATTTCCAGTTTTTGTGTTTTTATTTGTTGTACAGTGTCCTTGGGTGCTTTGAAAGGTGCTATTTTTAAATAAAATGTATTATTATTATTATTATTATTATTATTATTGTTGTTGTTGTTGTTGTTGTTGTTGTTGTTGTTGTCGTTGTTGTGTGGATGCTTTAAGGCATCCACACTATTGAGTTCCTGTTTCTCTTTATTCTTTATCCTTTATTGTTCAAGTTGCTGCTTTCTTTGCCGCTTAACTACTCCCTCAGTTTTCAGCCGTTTTTCACCGTTCAAACTCTCAACTGTTCTGCTCTTTCTGCTAATGCTTGCTATGACTTTTGGTACTTATTACTATTATACTTTTTTAACTTTTTAACTTCCAAAATTCTGCTAAAACTTGCTTGATTTTGAAACTTAACTACATCCTCATACTTTCACGTAGAAACGCCATTCAAACTTTAAAACGTTCTCAAATTATTGGGCTATCCATGTACGATTCAGCTTTTTCATATCTGTTACCGTTTTAATTTAATGCCTCTTCAAGTTTTCAGTTGCAGCTTTGTGATTTTTCAGAAAATACATGCGTCGTTATGGTTGCTATGCAATTAACTTAGAGTGGACACTTGAGCTTTTTGAATTTTCTCTTCATGTCCGAACAACTTCTTGCTACTCGCTCAATTTCTACTCAAACCCCACAAATTATACATCAAAACGTAGGTATTTTTGCTGGCTTTCAGAAAATGTCACTATCATTGTTGTGGGAGTTACAGGTTTTTGCAAATCTCCTCAGAGCAACACAAAGTCTGAATACTCTCCATAGACAGTCAATGGAGAGCTTGTTCAAAATCAGCGCTGGAATTCTCTAATGAGACGCATTTTCAAATCGTCATATCTCCTTAATGAAGCAAAGTTAAGACATGAAGCTTGTCTTGTGCCAATATATCTTCAGACACTCCTGAAGACACTCACAATTCAAGAATTTTTCATTAACCTTTTATCATTTGGCCATGAACTCTCTCTGTGCCTGTGTGTGTGTGTAAAGGGCTGCACCAGGTGCAGCTGTTTAGGGGGGTAACAGGCAGCCTCTCTGATCAGTGGATTCAAATTGAGCAGCTCCAGGCTGTTTGACTGACCTGGAAACGTAGGTTGTGTCCAAATTCATGGGCTGCATCCTCCTGAGGACCCGGCCTTCGCGGTCTATGTGGGCCGGGTCCTCAGAAGGTCGGGTAGGCCGGAAGTAAATGGCTGGCGAAATTGGACGGTCTAGCCTTCTGATTAGCGTCACCGCTGTCTCGGCGGAGTTTAATAAACTCGGTCGTCTGCTCCTTGCTATCTAAAATATAACAGGACACTGGCGTAAATTCTCGACCGTCTCATACTTCTGTTTAATCAGTTTTCTGTTTGACGTTTAGTCAGCTGTGTAAAAACCAAGGAGGAACCCACCTAAAGTTTTATTTTATCTAATCTAATCTAATAACTTTAATCGCAGCCAAACCGATTTACTCACAAACAAACAAAACACTGAAAAAAGCCCAACAATAAATTTTTTAGGTTGTCTAAGTGACTTATATATTACGTTTAACCCGAGTAGCGAAAGTCTGCAGTGATCTGAAAATGATGTGCTGGGAGTTGTGCCGTTCTCGGCGGCTTCAGTGACTCTCGGGCTCCCGGCTAGCTATCGAGCTGGTGGGTAGCAGACATCTCCGAAAACGTCGAAGCACTTTTGCTAATATGCAATATCTTGATAAACCGAGCAGATATTTGATGTTTACACAGCTACTTTCTACCCTGAAAATATGTTAAAAGTTTATTTTGTGACCCAGAAATAGTAGTATGAGTAATTTTAAAACTTAGTAGTGACCACCATTGTTGGAAACTGGAGTTTGGCTCGGCCGCGCTATGAATTCTGGGATATGGTAGGCCACAAAGGACACACCCGACCATCCTTCAAATTCGGGGAAAAGGAGGACGCATTTGTCGGCTGCATTCGGAGGAGTCTACGAATTTGGACAGCCTTTGGCGCGTCGCTGTGACGTTGGTTTACAAATGCGGCCTCAGGAGGATGCAGCCCATGAATTTGGACACGACATTAGAAGAAACACTATTAACAACCCCTATTCACATCCTCTCTATCTCTCTGTGTTTGCGTGTGTGTGTGTGAGTATGAGAGTGAGAGAGAGAGAGACCGTTTTTAGGCCGCATCTCATTAGTGGATTCAAATTAAATATATTCAGACTGGTTGACTGGCATAGATCCTGTATGTGTGTGTGTCTCTCTGTACATGTATTTCCATATGTGCCCATAGCTCTAATTTTGCGTATCTGCTGGCTGTTTTTCTAAAGTTTGTGAAAATTTGTTTTAGTTAAACAATAAGTAGTTTTGAGGAAAATCCACCTTGTTAAGCTGGTAATATTTGTTTTCCAATATTTCTATTTAAGTTATTAATATTCTGCTAACTCATAGTATTTCTGCTATCACATAGTATTTCGGGTATTTTTTAGTATTTATGGTAAATCATAGTGTTTTTTCTAAATCATAGTATTTCTGCTAAATATAGTATTTCTAATAAATATAATATTTCTGCCAAATCATAGTATTTCTGCCAAATTATAGTTTTTCTGTTAAAATATCATGTCTTTGTTAAGTCACAATATTTTTGCTAAGATGTTATGTTTGGGGGGTTTTTTGGGGGGTTTTTTTGGGGTTTTTTTCTTGCCTGTCCCGTTTGGCTCTTTTGCCATCAGAATTATTGTCTAAAGGCAAAGAAAGATGCCCAACAGATTTACTTTACCAAATTGACCATCCCAGCCTTACTGTAATTGTCCATTTGATTCACCTTTTATTGTTTATTTTATTTTCACTTACTGAATACAGGACAGACTTGACTGGGGGAAAGAAGGGGAGAAAGAAAGAGGGAAAGAGAAACAGCTGAGAAGAGGGACGGGGGAGAAGGGCAAAAGAACTAAGATGTTATGTTAATGCTCCATGTCAGAAATATTTTGCAGAAAGCCCATGTCTCTGTCTATGTTAGGAAGGGGTGCAGCTGTATTGACAGGAACAACTACACAGCCTGACAAAGCAGACAGAAGCAGCATCTCTGATTGGTGGATTCAAATTGGGCAGATCCAAGCTGTCATAGATACAGTTGAAAATATAAAGCTGAAAAAAGCTGATGTCAGTATTTGAAAAAGGTTTTGAACTTGTAATAACTTCACAGAAGCACTGTGTTTGTGTGTGTGTGTCAAAGTCAAAGTCAACTTTATTGTCAATTCTGCCACATGTACAGGACATACAGAGAATAGAAACTTCGTTACTCTCAATCCCTAGATAAAATAGAAAATGAACATTTAAATATACAATATAAGGGTAAATGACATTGAGTGCAAACCAGGCAGAGTAGTGCAAATAGGCAAATAGTGCAAATGGAGATTTGGTAATGTACGGTATGAGATAGTGTAACACAAAGTTAATGTGTGTGTGTGTGTGTGTGTGTGTGTGTGTGTGTGTGTGTGTGTGTGTGTGTGTGTGTGTGTGTGTGTGAGAGAGAGAGCGAGAGAGAGAGAGAGAGAGACCCTTTCTTGGCAAAATCTCATTGTAGGATTCAAATTGAATATATTCAGACTGGGTGACTGGCAGAGATCCTGTGTGTGTGTGTGTGTGTGTGTGTGTGTGTGTGTGTGTGTGTGTGTGTGTGTGTCTGTGCACTTGCTTTTCCATATGTGTCCATATTTGTAATTGTGTGTATTTGTTGGCTGTTCTTTCTTGTTTTTGTTTTTTTGTTTTTTTTTTATTTCTGCTCATTTGTCACAGGTGAACAACAATTAGTTTTGAGGGAACTTAACCATGTTCAGCTTTTTTCAGCTGGTCATTTTGCTTTTCCAGTATTTCCAAGTGAGTTATTACTTTCTGCTAAATCATAGTATTTGTTCTAAATCATATTAATTCAGCTATATCATAGTATTTCTGCCAAATCATAGTGTTTCTACTAAATTATAGTTGTTGTTTTTTTTTTACTAAATATAGTATTTCTGCTAAATCATGGTATGTTATAATATTTGTGCCAAATCATAGTTTGTCTGCCAAATTGCAGCATTTCGGCTAAATCACAGTATTTCTGCTGAATCAGAGTATTTCAGCTATATTGTAGTATTTTCCTAAATCATAGTATTTCTGTAATGTTTAAGTATTTTTGCTAAATATAGTATTTCTGTTATCTTATAGTATTTCTCCTAAATTCTTGTATTTCTGAGAAGTTACCATGTTCCTGCTAAGTTACAATATTTACAATATAACTTCTGCTCTTTTATTGAATATCTGCCAAGAATCATGTTTCTTTTAAGTTATTGCAGTTCTGCTAAGTAATTACATTTTTTGCAAAGTTCTTATGCTTCTGCAAAGTTTTTACACTTTTTGCAACTTTTCAGCTTTTTCAGCTAGTTTTAGCAAACAGCTTCAGCTTTACAGCATCTACACAGCATTTTCACAGGAAATGCCAATTTTTCTATTTTTTATTTCAATATTCTACACAGAATACTCCATAATGACAATGTGGAAAAAGCTTGCTTGAATTTCTTTCAAAGTTATTACAAATAAAAACAAAATATATCATAAATATTAGGGATAGTTGAGTTGGGACATGTGCAAAACAGTGGCATTACTGTACAGTATGTAGTGCATAATGTTGAAGTTCCAGTAGTGAAGGTGAGGTGTCTATGACGTGTTCAGCAGTCTGATGGCCTGGTGGAAGAAGCTGTCTCTCAGTCTGCTGGTTCGGGACCGGATGCTGCAGAACCTGCTTCCCGAGGGAAGTAGTCTGAACAGTTTATGGCTGGGGTGACTGGAGTCCTTGATGATCCTCCCCGCTTTCCTCAGGCAGCGCTTCCTGTAGATGTCTTGGAGGGAGGGAAGCTCACCTCCAATTATCCGTTCAGAGCACCGCACTACTCGCTGGAGAGCTTTGCAGTTGTAGGTGGTGCTGTTGCCATACCAGGTGGTGATGCATCCAGTGAGGATGCTCTCAATGGCACAGTGATAGAAGGTCCTGAGGATGCGGGGGCTCATGCCAAATCTTTTCAGTCTCCTGAGAAAGAAGAGGCGCTACTGCGCCTTCTTCACTGTTTTGTTTATATGTACTGACCACGTAAGATCCTCAGCCAGATGTACACCAAGGAACCGGAAGCTGCTCACTCTCTCCACAGCAGCGCCGTTGATGGTGATGGGGGTGTGTACTTCTCTGCACCTCCGGAAGTCCACTATCAACTCCTTTGTCTTTGCGACATTGAGGGTGAGATGGTTGTCTTGACACCAGTGGGTCAGGGTGCTGACCTCCTCCCTGTAGGCCGTCTCATCACCATTGATGATAAGACCCACCACTGTAGTGTCGTCCGCAAACTTCACAATGATGTTGGAGTTGTTAGTGGCTGTGCAGTCGTAGGTGTAGAGTGAGTATAGGAGAGGGCTCAGTACACACCCCTGTGGAGCACCAGTGTTCAGTGTGACGGGGGATGAGGTGATGCTGCCCAGTCTGACCACTTGGCGTCTGTCAGACAGGAAGTTAAGGATCCAGCTGCAGAGGGAGCTGCTCAGTCCTAGATCCTGCAGTTTCCTGTCCAGCTTCGAGGGAACGATGGTATTGAATGCTGAGCTGTAATCTACGAACAGCATTCTCACATACGTGTCTCTCTTCTCCAGGTGTGACAGGGCAGTATGTAGTGTCAGGGCTATGGCATCATCAGTGGACCTGTTGTGGCGGTATGCAAACTGTAGAGGGTCCAGTGAGTCGGGTAGTGCAGAGCAGATGAAGTCCCTGACCAGCTTCTCGAAGCATTTGCTTACGATGGGGGTCAGGGCTACAGGTCGCCAGTCGTTCAATGAGGAGATGGTGGAGGATTTGGGTACAGGGAGGACGGTGGCTATTTTGAAGCAGGCTGGGACTACAGGCAGAGAGAGGGAAAGGTTGAAGATGTGCGTGAACACTCCAGCCAGCTGAGCCGCGCATGACTTGAGGACGCGGCCGGGAATCCCGTCCGGACCAGTAGCTTTGCGCGCGTTCACCTTCCTGAAGCACTTCCGCACATCCTCCTCAGACACAGTGTGCGCACTGACGTCATCCGCGGTGCGCACACTGTCCGGTCTCATGGTGTTCGCTGTGTCGAATCTAGCGTAGAATACGTTTAGATCCTCACACAGAGAGGCCGTGGTCTGCGGTGTGCTGGTTTCCCCTCTAAAGTCTGCGATCGTGTTTAGTCCCTGCCACATCCTCCGAGGGTTGTCAAACTGTTGCTCCACCCTGTCCCTGTACTCACGTTTGGCTGCTTTGATCGTCTTCCGGAGTTGGTAATGTGCGTGTTTGTAGTCCGATGTGTTCGCGGAGGCAAAGGCGGTGCTCTGTGCCGCGCGAACATCTCCGTTAATCCAGGGTTTTTGATTTGGGAAGGATTTAACTGTTCTGGATGGGACGACATCTTCCACGCATTTCCTGATAAATCCGCAGACTCAGTCTGTGTACTCATCAATGTCCCTAGCAGCCACGTGAAACATTTCCCAGTCCGCGTGATCAAAACAGTCCTGCAGCGCAGACTCCGATTGGTCCGTCCAACGGTGCACCGCCCTACGTGTTGGAGCCTCCCGTTTCAGCTTCTGCCTGTAGGCGGGCAGGAGCAGGATGGAGCGGTGATCTGATTGGCCGAATGGGGCGCGGGGGAGGGCTTTGTACGCATCCCGGAAAGAGGTGTAGCAGTGGTCAAGTAGCCGGTCTCCACGAGTGTTGAAATGGATGTGTTGGTGGAGTTTTGGTGAGACTTTCTTCAGGTTTCCCTTATTAAAGTCCCCGGCTGTGATAAACGCCGCCTCTGGGTGTGCGGTTTCCTCACTGCTGATCGCGCTGTACAGTTCCCTGAGTGCTCGGTCAGTGTCGGCTTCTGGGGGAATGTAAACAGCCGTAATAATCACTGCTGTAAATTCCCTCGGTAGCCAGAATGGCCGGCACTTAATCATCAGGTACTCCAGGTCCGGTGAGCAGAAGGATTTGACCGGGTGCACGTTCGCATAATCACACCAGCTGTTCTTGATCATGAAACATACACCACCGCCTCTGCTTTTCCCAGTAAGATCCTGTGACCTGTCCGCGCGGTGCACAGAGAACCCCGGTAGTTGTATTGCGGAGTCCGGTACCTTGTCCGATAGCCAGGTTTCTGTGAGGCAGATCACGCAGCAGTCCCGCATCTCTCACTGGAATGAGATCCGTGCCCGAAGCTCGCACAGCTTGTTCTCCAGAGACTGCACATTAGCCAGTAATAAACTGGGTAACGGTGGTCTGTTAGTGCGCCGTCTCAGTCGAACCAGAACGCCAGATCTTCTCCCTCTGCGTCGGCGTTTGCGGCCTCCAGGGACAGAGAACAAAGGCGTCTCAGGTGAGATGAATGGGGGGTCTGAAAATGGAGCGTCCGTGTTGCAAACCTTGAACTCCGGAAAGTTATAAGAAAGACCGTCTTTTATGTCCAGTAAGGTTTGTCGGTCGTACACAAGGAGACATGTGCTACTCGCGAAAAAATGAAGGAAAAGTAAAATTAAACACAGAAAAAAGCTGTTGCTTGGGGGAGCTCGTGACGAGGCTGCCATACTCGGCGCCATCTTAGATCCCCATTTTATTTTATTTTATTTTATTGTTTACTCTATTTAATTAGTAAAATATGTGTACACACACACACACACACACACACACACACACACGTAGAAACATATTTAGTATACACATCCAGAAATGCATATACTATTATATATTGTACATATATTTATTAGTTTCAGATGTAGCCATTCTTGTATTTTGCTTGTTTACGTTATTGTATTTTGCACAACTCTGTTGCTTGTGAAGCTTGCACACAAGAATTTCACTCACATGTACTGTACCAATGTACCTGCACATGTGATGTGACAATAAAAGTGATTTGATTTGATTTAAATAGGTAACAGTCTTTGCCATGACTCTCAAAATTGAGCATTATGTTTCCGCAGATCATCTACAACTTGATTTCAGTCTACCTGTGCTAAATTCAGTTAATTACACATGATTTGGAAAGGCACACACCTGTCTTTAAAAGGTCCCATAGTTGACAGTGGATGTCAGAGCATAACCCAAACCATCAAGCTCAAAGACTTGTCAAAATACAATCTGAGATAACATTTTATAAAGCTCTTCTTTCAGCCCTTGGTACTTCTCGAGCTTCTTACTTTCCTTTTTTCTCATGTTGCTTTCACTTGGTATAGCTACATCTATTACTGTGGCTATCTTCTTCTGCTTATCCAACACTAGGTTAGCCATCACCACTTTGCCCATGTGTATCTGGAAGTCCCACAGGATCTTAGCTCAGTCATTCTACACCACTCTGGGGGGCATGTCCCACCTTGGCCTTGGGACTTCCAGGCCATACTTGACATAAATGTTCCTGTATACTATGGTGGCCACTTGATTATGGCATTCCATGTATGCCCTGGTTGCTTGCACCTTACTGTTATCTGCTGGATTGTCTCAGAGGCATCTTTACACAATCTGCACCTTCATCTTATTATCCCATCTGATCACTGGGAGGGCGTAGGTGTTGATTGCCCAGATCTCGTTCTTCCCGTTCAGCTGACTCTTCAGGACTTGCCTTACTCTTTGCAAGTATTTGGTGGTTGCAGCTTTCCTATCAGCCTTGCCATGGTTCTCATTTTCCTGTGGGATTCCCAGGTACTTGTAGCTGTCCCCGAAGTCGTACAATCCCCTAAGTTCTACTTTCCCTCTCTTTGTTACCAGTCGACTACACTTCAACAGTCTGAATGACATTCCAATGTCATTGCTATAGATCCTAGTGGTTTGAATCAGTGAATCAATGTCTCATCCACGACTGGCATAAAGTTTGAGGTCATCCATGTACAGGAGGTGGCTGACGCATGCTCAATTCCATAGTCGGTATCTGTAGCCAGTCTTGTCAATGATCTCACTTAAGGGGGTTCATCCCTATGCAGAACAGCAGTACGGACAGAACACCTCCTTGGTAAATCCAGCACTTGATGGTGACTTGTGCAGTTGGCTTGAAGTTGGCCTTGAGTGTTGTTCGCCACATACCTATTGAGTTCTTGAGTAAGGTTCTTAACGTCCTGTTGATCTTGTGTAGTTCTAGGCATTCCAGGATCCATGGGTGGGGCATTGAGCCATAGGCCTTCTTCTAGTCAATGCAGGTGATGCACAGGTTGGTGAGCCTGGTCTTGCAGTCTTAGGCGACTGCTCTGTCTACCGGGAGCTGGTGGCCCCTTCTGGTGTTCCTGCCAGTTCCTTTCTGTGGCCTGCTCATGTATTGAGCCATGTCCCTGTTCATCTTAGCTGCTATGATGCCTGATCATGTGGTACTGAGGCAGGTTATTGGCTGCTAGTGGGATGGGATCCTTGGGTATTAGGACTGTCTGGCCTTCAGTTAGCTATTCCAGGTGTGTCTCATCTACTAGCAGCTGTTCCATTTGGCACAGTCTGCCACTGTGATGGTTACTGAATCCTGTTCAGGGAGGTTGCTGTAGTCAGCTCTCAGAACCACTAGCCACTGAACACTGTTGTTATGGATTGCATCCTTGTCCCATATGCTCTTCCAGTATTGCTCTGTCTCCAGTCTTGCTAGGACTGATCTCACATTATTCCCCTGCCAATCCAGACTCCACCAGATTATCAGCTCACCTTGTGTGGTAAACAGGCCAGTTTGTTTGCTCTTTCCTTGCTACTTGTTCCCGTGTGATACCATACCTTTTTTTGTCTCCAGTGTTAACCCTGCCTGCCTCAGAAACTATTTCCATGTGCATTCACCAACCTCTGCTGGATGCCATTTATCTCCTGTTGCCTGGCATCCCAACTAAACTGTATGTTTAGTTAGGAGCCACTCCACACAGCCTTCCTGCTCTCACAGGAAGCCTGTGGAAAATGTTGCTAAACTCACCTCCCTCTCCTCCCTCCCAGATCTTGCCCAGCTTCTCACTGCCAGTTTCCATTTTCTCTCGTTCTAGTTAATGTAATCCTTGTGTTAAGTCAATCTCTGACTCTTGCCTAAGTAAAGGCTCATTCATGAGTTTTTGTTTGTTTGTTCATCTCTGTAAACATTTGTATCATTGTTTGTAAACATATCATGATTGAATAAAGTCTTTAACTGATTCGTGTGCCTAATTTTTTTGCCTGGGTTCTGCATTTGTTTGCAATACCACAGTAATAAACATTACCCTGTATCACAGTATTTCATCAAATTCAAAATAATAATTAAAATAAATTGTACTTCTTCTCAGTTTGACTGTTGGATATGTTTTCTGTGTTCTATTGTGAATAAAACATTTGTTCGTGACATTCAGAACTCTATGCATTCTGTTTTTATTTACATTTTAACACAGCATCCCAATTTCTTTGGGATTGGGGTTGTAAATTATTGTATAATAAGAGACTAAATGGCAAACAGATGCAGAGGCGTTAAGACTGGTGGCAAAACCCTTTTCTGGCTGTAAGGGAAGGTATCAATTTATAATGATGCTACTCCTACATATAATGTAGAACACTTGTAAGCCATTATGTTATAAGTAACTAAATATTGTTATTAATCTTTTAATATTTATGTAACTGAAAATAAACTGAACTGTGAATTACTCTGGAAATCAGATACCTAGTTTGGATTTTTAGAAAATGCCAACAAAAAAATATATTACCCTTGAAAACATTGTACATAGAAACACACATGATCAATTATAAACCACCTGAATGTAAAAATTGTTGATCTGAAATGCCATATTTAGGGGAACCATTGACTTAGACACAGAGATGGATAACAGTGTGTTTGCAGACAGGGAAATTGTTTGAAGTCGTGAAAGCGTCTGGCAGTGAAAAAAGACCCAACATGGTTTCAATTAGAGCTGCAGTGGTTTGGATGCACAAGCACACATACAAAGTATTAGAGGATGAAGTGGAAAGGGAAAGGAAAAGTTTAAGAGAGTGATAGAAAGAGAGAGATAGCTTTCTGGCGTGAGCAGAGGGGACTTCACCTAATGTGAAACATATCTGTGTGCTTCATGTTGATGCATGAGTTTTTGCAGCTATAACCTGTTTAACTTCACTGTCTGCGTTTGTGCACATATATGTGTCTCCATATTTGTACAGAAGAGTTACAACAACCTCCAGACATGAAAACAAATTCACCATCTACTGTTCAAATATTTATGGACTAAATGTAAAAAGTTGGTTAATGGGTTTGAAGTCTAAATATACGTGATTTATATTTTGTTAGTAGATCTTTGGGCAGATCATCATATTATACACTTACTACTTTTTACCTACAAACATAATCTTAACTGTCTTACTTTCCCGAATTTAAATCTAGTCTTGAGGTATAGGAGACATATAACTTCGCCTTCCATATCTGAGCAAGTCATTACTCTCCAATTTGTAGTGTATTAGTGTATTTCAAGCAGACACACACCTGAAGAGGGCTTCTTCCATTTCCTATTTCGATTTCATTCTCACAAGTCCCAGGAAAACTGTTGGCCATCACAAAATGTGTACGCAAGCCAGTTCTGTTCCTATGACCTCATAAATATAAGTGAATAAGTGACAATAAACTGGACTGGGCTAAAAACACCACAGCACTTTACAGGAAGGGCCAGAGTCGTCTCTATTTTTTGAGGCGACTGAGGTCCTTCAACATCTGCCAGAAAATGCTGAGGATTTTCTATGAGTCTGTGGTGGCCAGTGCGATCCTCTATGCTGTTGCATGCTGGGGGAGCAGGCTGAGGGTCGCAGATGCCAACAGACTTAATAAACTGATCCGTAAGGCCAGCAATGTTGTGGGGATGGAGCTGGACTCCCTCAAGGTGGTGTCGGAGAGGCGGATGCTGTCCAAGATAAAGACAATGTTGGATAACACCTCCCACCCACTCCATGACATGTTGGTCAGTCACAGGAGCTCGTTCAGTGAGAGACTGAGATTACCGAAAAGCACCACTGAACGACACAGGAAATCATTCCTGCCTGTGGCCATCTCCCTGTACAACGCATCCACTTAACACACTGTTTGCTGCTACAGCTACACATGTTTCTTTTCCAAATATTTATTTATAAGTGACTTATGTATGTATGTATGTATATATATGTATATATTGTACTATTCTTAGTTAGCGTATTGTCTGTCTTGTCTTAATGTTGGTTTAAAATGGAGCACTGTAACAAAAAATAATTTCCCCCAGGGATCAATAAAGTATTCTGATTCTGATTCTGATTCTGATTCTGAACAATAATCATTCTAATTCAAAAAATTGAAGGAAAAAAGAAAGAAAAAGAAACATTAAAGTTAAAGTGAAAGAAGAACAAGTTTTCAGACCATTAGAGCAAATATTAGAAAAACTGTGCCATCCATTCATCTATCCATCCACCCAATCCAGGCTTGGGTTGGGATAGAGGTACCTAGACCTTTGCCACGCCTGCAGTTGTTCTGGAGGGATACTGAGGCACTCCCAAGCCAGCCAAGAGATTTAATCCCTCTTTCCTGGGTCTCCTCCTCCTCCAGAGCATATCTGAAACACTTCACCTACTAGGTGCTCAGGAGTAGTGATATGCGAATCATATCATTCAATACTCGAGAATCACTTTACTGACTCGTGAATCATGATTCACAAGCCCAAATGACTCATTCACTGACTCATCCCTGTTGCTGTTAGCAAACTAATTTCAATAGTAGAAATATATCTAGCTTGTAATTAAAATTGTGCGGAAAAAAACAACAGCCAGTTTCTTAACAGAAACATTTCTGCTCTGAACTGGAAGAAAAAACCCTGAGTAGAAAGTTCACATCAAGACAATAGCAGGATAGACGAGATCTGCAAAGGGTGGTGCGCTCGGCAGAACGCATCATTCAATCAGAGCTCCCTGACCTGCTGTCCATCTACACCAAGCGGTGCAAGTCCAAAGCTAGGAAGATTATGATGGACCTCTCCCATCCCAACAATGGACTCTTCTTACTGTTGAGGTCTGGGAAGCGCTTCCGCTCCCTTAAGGCCAAAACAGAGAGAATGAAGAGGAGCTTCTTCCCCCAGGCTATTCGGGGCCTGAACCAGGTGTAGGACTGGACTCTCCCAAACACGTCACTATAAGACTGGACTCTCACACACGTCACCACACGCACCACCACACATTTCCTATAATCCTATAATTCCTATAATTTATAATCCTTATCTTTATAATCTCTTCTGCTATTTGCACATTCTTTACTGTAAATTCCTAAGTTAATTTGTAAATTTTTGTAGTAAATTGTAAATATTGTAGAACTTTTCTTCTGTCATTTAATGGTCGGGCATTGTACAGCTACAAGCATTTCACCCCCATGTCATACTGTGTATGGTTGTGTGTGTGTGACAAATAAAATTTGAATTTGAATTTGAATTAGCTCCTCAGTTCACAGTAGCATCGCTCTGCTAACAGCACATTTGAGTTACTCACCCCCTCCTTTCCTGTGCTGAATCGTAGCATAAGCGAATCCCTCACTCACTCACCCCCTTCCCTTGCTGTGCTGAATCGTAGCATGAAAGAATCACTCAGTCACTCACTCACTCACCCCTCCCCCTTTCCTGTGCTGAATCGTAGAATGAACGAATCACTCACTCACTCACTCACCCACCCCCTCCTTTCCTGTGCTGAATCGTAGCATAAGCAAATCTCTCACTCACTCCCCCCCCACCCCCCTCCTTTGCTCACAGCTTCTTCTTCTTGGTTGTTAAGGTGCATTACCACCCCCTGGCTCACAGCTCAGTGGACATTTAGATGACAAAATATATATTTGACACATTTGAGGAAAATACTAATAAAATAAAAATAAAAATAAATAAAATACATTTTCCCTGTAGAAATCTAAATTTTTTTGCTCTTTTTTGCTCTATAAAAATAGTTGTTTTTCTTTTTCAATCATCTTAGCAGTAGGATATACATGAAAAGAGAACCAAATTAAGTTTGAGTGAAAATGTAAATTTTTTGCACTCTCTGGGCAACTGACTCAGTGACTCAAGTGACTCAAAAAACACGATTCATTTTGGTGAGTGACTTATTCAAACTTGTTTCAGTAAAAAGAATCGAATTTATCATCACTACTCAGGAGGTCTCCAGGAGGTCTCAAATGCCTAAACCACCTCTACTGGCTCCTGTTTGACATTGAGGAGTAGCGGCTTTACTGAGTGTCTTTTCTTTTTTTTTTTTCAACAAAAATAAGCACATTATAACAAGAATCAGGCAAGACAAAGAAACAGTCAAGATAGTCATTTACCAGCTCATATTTTAAAAAGCCTCGTAAGGCTATGTTAATGCAATTGGGTGATTTTCTCTCATTTCTGCATTGTAATTTGGAATCAAATGGATTTAAGGAAATGGCATTTCTTTATTTCTAAGCCAGAGCTGCTGAAAGTTCATCAAATTTTTTTACGCCAATGGACCATTGTTTTTACAGCAATGGTGGATCATGGAGCTTAGCAATATTTTTTATAAGCCAAGCTTTCCGGTTGGCTGTCTTGAGCCAATCTCTCTTTCGGCTTTGTCATGTGACAAAGTAAAAATACAGATTCAAACGGATGAAGAAAGACACAGGTGAAATGACCATGGAATGTACCAAAAACTGATCCTACACTATCTTTTGGTCTTTAGATAGAGATAAACAATGGCTTAGGTTTTGTCTGAAAATATACCCCTAATTTCCTTCGGGATTAATAAAGTATTCTGATTCTGATTCTTTCTCCTGATTATGAGAGTGATCTTGTTTTTATGGGGTTGTAAAAGAAACAGTCCACCAATCTCCACTGTTTGGGCTGTTTGAATGGGTGCAAATACATTGAGATTTTTGCACATTACATGTAGCACATTAGAGCCTCTGTTGTGGTGGTTCATTGTCTTAGATTCTGGCATTAACACAATTACTATTTATTCCTTCTAAATAAACAAATTTGTAAGTATTGTTTTAGCACAGGAAATGTGGTTGCAGGATATGGAATTCAAGAGGCTAGAGTTCATATTTTGAGGCAGGAGGTAGTCAGTGGGGCAAACTTTTGTCCAAAGGCTTCCTAGCAGGTAAATTGTCATGCTGGTTTCTGTCATCTAGTCACTTCTATGACTAGAAGTGACTGTCTTTTAAAAAACATACACATGACAATCATAGATACATTTTTCTGTTACCGTAGCATGATAAAGAATAAAAATGGTACAGTGTACAATAAATAAACGCCACATTCCAAGTGCTATAGGCCTTATACTATGACAATTTTTTCCTGAGTGATGAGTAAAAGGTAGGAGTGCAACCGAGCAGTGCAAATTGCATTAACACATAATATGTATACCATAAAGAAGAAACAACTGCAAAAGGGTATAATGCAGAAATACATGGGGGCAGGGATACCTCAGTAGGTAGAGTGGTCGCCCCATGATTGGAAAGTCGGGGGTTCGAATCCACTGAACGGCTACCCTGAGGGACCCCTGAGCAAGGTACCGTCCCTACATACTGCACCCTGGGTTCCTGCTTAGTGGCTGCCCACTGCTTCACTGAGTGAATGGGTCAAATGCAGAGAAAAACAAGTAATTTCCCCATGGGGATTAATAAAGTATACATTATTATTATTATTATTACATGTATGAAAAAGTATGTGTGAAAACATTTGCCTAACAGGTGTGTTCTGTCGGGCATACGTTTCTGTGGCATGCCTGTCACAGAAAGAAGAATTATGTTACAGCTTTACAGAGAATGGTGGGAATGATTTCCTGAGGTGTTCTTTTTAGTAGCAGGGTTAAATCACAAGTGGGAAGGATTTCTGATGGCTCAGTAGTGTTGAATGGAGTGGTTGAGATGAATTGTCCATGAGGGAGAGCAGTTTGTTCAGTGAACAATGATAGTTTGCATGTGACTGGACATATGCAGACTGCACAAGTAACTTACCCCACCTTTTAGTGGTCATAATTTTGGCTTATATGTGTGCATTTAGCCAATTTATTATATAATATAATATGTAAACAAATAACAACATGTAATGAACATTAAATAAAAAATTCTGATATAATGTTCTCTAGGAGAACTTTAAAATGATTTTGAGGGAGGCTGGGGACATTGAGTCCAAATGAACTATGTTCTGCACCTCTGTTTGAGGCTGCTGCGAAGGAGTTGGGGCTACAAGGTGGTTGGTGCCTGTCGTGGTGGTAATTCCTAAATGAGATGTGGACCAGCAGGCCAAGCGGAATGCAGCTAAAGTAATAGTTTAACCAAACCCCAGGTGAGGGAGGAGTTTGGTGAGACAAGGAAAAAGACTTTCAGCCTGCCTCAAAACAATTTTGGGCAAACCATCAGGAGACTCAGGATGGGAAAGAAGTGTTCTACTCACATGGTGTATAGTGTAGGTGGGATGTTGCTGACTTCAACTGACAAGACAGTCGGGCGGTGGAAGGGAGTATGGGGATGAGGGGGAAGACTTGCCCATCACTAGGGCAAAATCATTGAGGCAGTTAAACAACTCATTGGTGTTTCTGAAGGCCCAGAATGTTGCAGGGTTGTCTTGGTTGACGCAACTCTACTCCATCATGTGGCACTCTGGAGTGGTTCCTCTGGATTATCAGACTGCTGTGGTGGTCACCATCTTTAGGATGGGGTATCGGAGGGTTAACTACAGGGAAATTATACTCTTCAGCCTCCCTGGGACGGTCTATGGCAGGGTACTGTAGAGGAATGTTAATCCATCTTTCGAACCTCAAATAAAGGGGGAACAATGCGATTTTTGTTCTCTGGTTGCTGAACATTTGATTAGTTCTTTATCCTCTCAAGGATATATAAGACTGTGTGTGAATTTGCCCAACCACTCTACATGTGTTTTGTTGATTTGGAGAAGGCACTCAATTTGGTCCCATGGAGTATCCTGTGGGAGGAGCATGGGAAGCATGGGGTGTCTGGCCTGTTGCTATTAGCCATTTGAGCTCTGTAATTGTTGCAGGAGCTTGGTCCACATTGTCAGCAATAACTCATTTCTGGTGGGTGTTGGACCGAGTGAGGGCTGCGCTTTGACACCAGTTCTGTTCATAGAGAATTTCTAGGCATATCCAGGTAGATGGCCAAGTGGCTTCAGAATATTGTCTTTAATTTTGCAGATAATGTGGTTCTGCTGGGTTCATCAGCTGGTGGCCTCCAGCTCGCACTGATTAAGGGGAGAAAGGAAGAGGAGATTGACAGGTGAATTGGGGCTACGGCTGCAGTGATGAGGACATTGCATCAGGTTATTGTAATTAAGGGAAGAGATGAGTGTAAAAAAGCAAAACCCTACCCTAGCCTAGCTTATTATCACAAGATCTGAGTACTGAGATCTGGTGAACACAATAAATGAGATCCTGGATACAAGCGGTGGTAAATAAGCTATCTCCGAAGGGTGGCTCTCCCTTAAAGAAGGTGAGGAATTCAGCCATCCAAGAGTGGTTTAGAGCAAATTCACAACTCCTACACATGGAAAGGTGCCAGTCAAGGTGGTTCAGGGATCTGACTAGAATCCCTCCTGGATGAGGTGCTTCAGGCATGCCCCACCAAAGGAGGCCATGGGACAGACCCACGACACGCTGAAGAGATTACCTTTCTCAGCTGGCCTGGGAATGCCTGGAGGTGTCTGGGGAGAGGGAGGTCCTTGCTTAGGCTGCTGCCCCCACGACCCAGCCCTGGATAAGCAGCAGAAAATAGATGGATGGATTGATGGAAGAAATCTTAGTTCTCACCGTCAATCGTTTCCAATATGAAAAGTACACCTCTGTTTCAGGTAATGCTCCACAGCGTAAGCCACTTTGTCTGCACCTAAGTAGATCACACTTGGCTGAACAAAGTAAAAAACATTTGTCACTGTAAATATGCGGATTTGTGTTAAATTATTTGCCATTTTATTCCATTCTATAACAGCAGTGTTTTCAGAGGACACAAACTGGCAAGAAGAACTTGCTAAGAGAATTCCAAGGGTCAGCTGGTCATAAATCCCAGCATGTATCATGCAGGTATAAGCACAGGAACATACAAATGCCATAGTTAACCTAGAAAAGGTTAAAGGTCTTAAATAATCAGGCCCCATCTTATCTTAATGACCTTGTAGTACCATATCACCCTATTAGAGCACTTCGCTCTCGCTCTGCAGGCCTACTTGTTGTTCCTAGAGTATTTAAAAGTAGAATGGGAGGCAGAGCCTTCAGTTTTCAGGCCCCTCTTCTGTGGAACCAGCTTCCAGTTTGGATTCGGGAGACAGACACTATCTCTACTTTCAAGATTAGGCTTAAAACTTTCCTTTTTGCTAAAGCATATAGCACTTTATATAGCCTCTGTAGAAATTATCCACATATCTCACTTATCTTAACTGCACTACTGTATAGCTCTGTAAATAATCATTCTGTACATACGATAATTTTTAACCCTACAACTGTTTACAACTTGCATAGTTCCCATTTCTGTATAAGTGTATATCTCAGATTTCTGTAAAGTTATTTATTTCATATTCTGTATAGTTTTTCATATTTATATCCTGTTCATAGCTTGTACTCACTACAGCCTGTACATACCTATAGTTATAGAATATTCACAACATACTTCATACCGTGTACATTATAACATACCATAATAGACCCATTCTGTAATATACTTACATATCTATACTATTGCTAATATATATTGTAATATATCTATATCACTAAAGCACTTCTGGATGGATGCAAACTGCATTTCGTTGCCCTGTACCTGTGCATGTGCAATGACAATAAAGTTGAATTCTATTCTAATTCTATTCTATATAGTTAGGGCTGGACCAGGTGACCCTGAATCCTCCCTTAGTTATGCTGCAATAGACGTAGGCTGCCGGAGATTCCCATGATGCATTGAGTTTTTCCTTTCCCGTCACCTTTCTCACTCAGTATGTGTTAATAGACCTCTCTGCATTGAATCATATCTGTTATTAACCTCTGTTTCTCTTCCACAGCATGTCTTTCATCCTGTTTTCCTTCTCTCACCCCAACCGGTCGCAGCAGATGGCCCCGCCCCTCCCTGAGCCTGGTTCTGCCGGAGGTTTCTTCCTGTTATATAGGAGTTTTTCCTTCCCACTGTCGCCAAAGTGCTTGCTCATAAGGGGTCATATGATTGTTGAGTTTTTCTCTGTACCTATGAAGCTCCTTGAGGCGCCTTTTGTTGTGATTTGGCGCTATATAAATAAAGTTGAATTGAATTGAATTGAAAAATTTGCAATGTGTTGAATTGCAACACCTGCTGTAGATACACACAGTCCAGGAACCAACCATCGTCATAATAGAATGAAACCACCACTGGAAAAGCAAAGGCTGTTTTATTCCTTTTCACACACAAACACACACACACACACATATGCGCGTGCGCCGGGTTATTAAGTCAGATCTTGTGATAATTAGCACATACAGCTAATCTGTGTATGTACATTGACAGAGACTTACTCAGGCAATGCTCTTCTGATGATGCTGTGAACTTGCTTGTAGATATCCAGTTTGGACAGACAGCTGCACTGGGTGTGGTTGGCTACACTGATGGTCACTGGTTTCGTCCCTTGGGTGATTGGCACTCTGATCTCAAACAGCTGCAAAGAGTTGTAAAGAAGCAACGTGAATTAAAAGAATGTATATTGATATGCACTGTAAAAATAGCAATGCACATCCTATCAATTTGTCAAGGAGAGTATCTCAAAAAAGTCAATACAATGGTACATTACAATGTGAAATAGCTACTATGGTAATGGTCTATACTCACTGAGAAGATAAGGGCCTTCTCTAAACAACTATTCAGGAATGGAAACATAGTCTAAGGCCTAAAACCTATTAGCTTTATTTTTCTTTTACTAGTTTGGGGATCACAATATAATTAGAGAATAACTAGCCCGTGTTACATATGGTTTATGTGTTTTGAAAATGAATTAAAAGAAAGAGAAAAAGTCTAAAGCCCCATACACTTATAAAATAATTTGCTTGCCAGACATCACTTGGTAGCTAGTGAACATTCAAGGCTCCAGTGGCGTAGGTAACCCTCAAATGGATTTACCACCCAGTCAAATGTCAATCAGTGTCATCCTTCACTCCCAAATATAGTCTGTTCAGCTGCTCCATCACACTTAAACTTGCACATCAAAGGTTCAGTGTGTAAAATATCACAGCTAGATCCTAGTAGGTTGCAGATAACAGTTAACTGAATTCTTTTTTCATACACCTCAGATTTCAAGTGCATTAATGCTGAGCACATTGGGCACTGTAAGACAAACACATTTCAGTCAGCCAAGAGAGATCAAGAACATTACATTTAGACTGTAACACCTGCGGTTGGCCACTTTGGATTTCCCTATAGCAGTGCTTCTACTGCTTCTACAAAGATCACCAAAAAAAATTTGGCTTCAATTCATTACCAGTACTTTGGTTTGGATCACTTTTTTCTCAGTATATAGTAGTATATCATATATATCATGTATCAAATCACAGAGTACAAATGAGTAGAACTGTCCAAACTTTGACTGGTACTGCATTTGCATCACCTTATCCCCAATCTCCTCTAAACTTCCTTTCATTGTGGCATTGTGTGATTCTGAGTGAGGCAGTTTAGCCAGCTTTACTTTGCTAAACAGTCAATCTGGTGAGCATTCTGGTACAGCATACCCAGTTACCAGTAAGTACTTTTCTACACTGCCAGTTGTAGTGTTGTAAAAAAATTTTTTAAAAAAATATGATTCAGTGAATACAGTGAAGTATCTGTATAACATCTTTTGCCTGGTCAATGCACAAAGTTGCAATTTGACCGAGAGAAGACAACAGCAATAAGATGTTAGTTTTCACTGGCTGAAAGAGGGGCCAAGTGCAAATTATACTGGCATTTTAAAATAAGATTTGCTCTGATTATGCAGTATGAAAGCTCAATGTGTGGAGAAGGGCGTAGTGGACAATTTTAAGATACCAATTCCACAGCCACAATTTGTACAGCGGGAATGGCTTCTTAATTTTTTACAAGAGAGCAAAAAAGAGCAAAAAAATGTTTTCTGTAAAGGAAACATTTTGTTCTCTCAGCTTTTGAACAATGACATTTTTTATTAAATTGTGCCTTTTGTATCAAAACAGTGGATTTTAATCCAATCAAAGATGTGCAGATTCTGCAAACAAGTGCAGAATTTCAGCTTTAGTTCAAAGGTTTAACAAAGCATTTGCATTATTATAGAATTTTTTATACATCTTTAATCACAAAAAAAGTATTTTTGATTGCAGACTCTGACAATGTAAGCAAGGAATCTGAATTTGTGTTATTTCAGTTATTACATTATATATAGTATAATGTATATATATATATATCTGATGATGTCTAAGGCAGGAGAAGGAGGGGAAAAGAGGGGTAGGGGTACAATAAAATGATAGAGTGCAAATAGAAATACACAATATATTGCCAACTGGTCCTGTAAGAAAAGAAAGCAAAGAAAGATAGAGCACCAGGACCACAGAAATTAGAAAATACACAGATACATAAATCAAGAGTCTTGTTGTAGTGTGAGTGGGAGAGAGTTTGTGTTAGAATGCCTGTCTTTGTCACAAATGTACTTAATAACAAGGGTGGGAAGCCTCAACAATGCCCCCCGGAAGCCAGAGGCAGACAGACATGGAACCAGGACAACTGCACCATCCGCAGCCTCCAAGAGTACTGAAGACTCAAGGCCACACATCTTGGTGACAACCGCACACCCGTTCCAGCAGAAGAAGGAGGGAGGCCCCGATGGGCTTCCCACTGCCAAAGGGCGAGAATCCCAGAGAGTCAGGGGCAATGGGCAGTCAACCCTGCTAGAGCCTAGCCACCCTGGTACGAGTTGGAAAGGACCACCCAGCACCCGGCAGCGTCAGAAGGTGATTTTTTTCAGGGGCTCCTCCATTGCGTTTCCCTGTGTAGACCTGCAAGTTACATGCATAAGATGAACCTGCATCACAGGCGCCCAAATCTTTATACCATGCTTGGCAGGCTTAGATGGTATATACTGGGCAGCAGCCCTGAAATGGCATCAGCTGCTCATCAATGATGACATTGGGGCCAGGGTTGTAAAACAGTTGAGACCGGCCGCTCATTTGCCCCACACCATCCTGATGGCAGCTAGCTTGTCTCTCTGCCGTCAAGCTGGTCTATGATCATGGTCATCAAAACGGATGGTCCTGGAAATTATTTTGAAAGTTTTCAGAGACATCCTGGTCCAAAAAAGATCTCTGCCAGTTTCTTCATCCTGCAGGGATTCTGTGGTCTCCCATTTGGACCTGAAAACACCAGCAAGGATAAGAACCCCAAAGTGAGCATCCAAATCGGTTTTGTCCAAGACTTTCCATGTCTTTCCAAAAACTCTGCTTCCTTTAAATTGGTGCAATCCAGGATGATTTTCTTGATAGGGTATTGCATGCAAAGGTCAAAAGAAGACTTGATGTTTTTTGCATGACTGCCCAGCGTGTAGGTTCTGGTATTATTCGAATCACATTGGTTCACATTGGTTCATTTCGTAAGCAGGAAGACCATTCAATTTTGCCATCTTTTACCATCCATACGGTGTTATTTGCAAGCTGCTAACAGTCTGCTCACTGGTCTTGGGGCTGGCTGCTCCCTGCTGGTCTTGGGGCTGGCTGCTTGCAGGCTGGTCCTGAGGTTTGAAGCTTGCTAAACTTTAGAGCTGGCCGATGCTCATCGTCCTCTTCAATCCTCACATTCTTAAACTTTTTCCTCTGCATCGCCATCAAAACCCTCTGTCTCTTCCAATAGCAACTGTAAGGCAGTCTGAACAGAGAATCGCTTTGCCATCTTGATCAGGTGTGGAACCACAATGAGATATTTATAGTGTCAGGTCCCCAATATTCATTCCTGCAAGACAAAGGGTGAAACGTGTGGGAATGTGTGTGCAGACAGTGTTGGGTGCTCCAATTTTGCAACCTTGTGCGGGAACAGCACTGCTGGGTCACACCTGGGTCAATTCACAATGCTTTACTTTCTCCTTCTCTCTCTCTCTCTCTCTTTCTCTCTCACACACACACACACACACACACACACACACACACACACACACACACACACACACACACACACACACAAGCCCAGAGAGGAGGAAGGAGAAATGAGGGTACACAGGACCTATGATTTCCACACTTCCACTAGCCACGGGTCCAGTGGACCTGACTCATTCATGGCCAATTTACAGTACCATGCATCAGCTGCACATGCTCGCAGGTGCTGGAGCTCAAGCAGATATCAAAGACGTTTAACAGGAACGACTACTCGGTCACTGAATCCCCAGGTGTCCGTGTCCATGTCTGAGTATAATCTAGGGTTAAGTGTTTTAAAGTATGTGTGCTCATATCTGATGCATCAGAAACTACAACACAGTTTCTCTATATGGTTAGTGGTAATGTCTTGAATGAGTTTTAAAAACCTGCCAGTGTAGATTCTGTGTCACATTTTAAATCAAATTATGTTTACAGGTTCTGAAAAAACAAGTCTTATTTGAAGCATAGGGATTCTTTGAAATATCTTCTAGTGATTTATGACAGCATTAAATTTAGCACACTGGCAGCACCGTGGCACGGTGGTTAGCACCGTTGCCTCAGAGCAACAAGGTCCTGACTTTGACTCCACCATCTGGCTGTGGCATTTCTGCGTGGAGTTTGCATGTTTTCCTCGTGTTTTTGTGGGTTCTCTTTGGGTACTCTAGCTTTCTCCCACAGTCCAAAGACATGCAATTCAATCCATCAATCAGTCTTTATTAACAGACCTTATGTCCATAGTTAAAGCCATAATATACATAAAATTAATTTTGGTTTAATCAATTTAACCAAAAATCTATTTCAATATAACCTAACCCCAATTTTTTTAAAAAATGGGGTTAGGTTAAATGATGATTCTAAATTGCCCATAGATGTGAATGTGAGTGCAAACTGTTATTTGTTTCTATGTGCTAGACCTGTTCAGGGTGTACCCCCCTCCCTCTCGCCCTATGACAGCTGGGATAGGCTCCACCCCACTCCACCTCTCAGACCCTGATAAGTAAAAGCGGAAGAGAATGAATAAATGATTTATGTCAACATGAAATTTATCATACTTGCAGTGATAACAGAGAAGCAATTTACTTTCATATTTATGACAACTATTCATTCATCTGGGCTTAAAATAAACTAATGAAAAGTTGCATGAAAAAATGGCATACAATATACACCCAAATACAGTGAGCAACAGTTACATTCACATTCTTCTGTGGCATAGTTAACTTAGTTAACATAGTTAACTTAAATAGTTAACTTCCTGTGCTGAGTGAATCCACTAAAACAGTTCATCTGACTCAGAATGCTACCCCCCGTTCATTCAAGCAGTAATGAATAGGAAATGAATAACACAGCTGACTTAAAACTTAAAACTTAAAACAATAAGCCATCCTACAATTCATAACTGAGTCCATAAAAACAGCTATGTGACAATTAGAAGGTGAGGGAATATACTCTTTGTTTCAAGGTAAGTGAAAATCCAATGAACCACTTGGTGCCTCTGCTTTAACACAAACTGTGTGACTTTTGATCAGCTGCAAGCCCTCTGTTTTATTTGGGGTTTTTTGCCCTTCCATGTCTGCATACAAACCCACTGCACCCACTTTGCTATGGTTAAGGAGAAACAAGTTCAGGTAAACTTTTGCAATTCTGGCACATTTTTTAAATATAAAACTCTTCTTGACTTTTCAGAATCTTAGAATCTGAAGGAAGGAACGCCTCAAAATTACAACATCAGAAACATATTTATGCTATGCTTTTTTCAGTTTGCAAAGTGCAATTAATCAATGGACATTTAAGTATCATACAAAAGTCCAATTTTTGTTGTGATTAATTCAGTCCCAACGGAGGAACAACAGAAGTCCTAAATAAGTTGATTGAATACATCAGTTCGAATGATAAATACCATAAGTACCATTGTTTTTCTTGTGACATTACCAATAAGTGTGATGTGTCACATGGCCCTCTTCCTATTGAAAAAACAAAAGTTGTATCCAAGATGGCCGACTTCTAAATGGCCACCATGGTCACCACCCATCTTGAGGAGTTTGCCACTCACATATACTAATGTGCCACAAACAGGACTTTAATATCACCAACCATTCCCATGTTATTACGGTGTATCCATATAAATGGCCCACCCTGTACAGTCTCATCATGTACTTAGCTGTGCATGTCCTCATGGTGTTCTAATGTTTTGCACTCTGCTCCTTGTCGAGCTGCTAGAGAACTACATACTGCATGATCTGCCTCTTCAGGAAATGTTTAAAGACAACATAATCTAATCTGTACAACTTCCACATTTTTGAAACACTGGCCTGGATCAGCAGCAAGCAGTAACATTTACTTTACTCCAAATGAAACATTATCATGTTATATGAGACATCAGCCTCGAACGACTGCTTGCATGCCTCGGCTCCTTGTGTGCATTCTCCATGCGAAACATCATTGTTATCTGTCACAGCTGTCTGTGTTCTGAGCAGTGTCGGTCAAGTTACTTGAAAATAGTAATTAGTTACTAATTGCTGATTTCTTATTTTCAAAAGTAACTAGTTACTTAGTTAGTTTTAAAAAGCATGATACAAAACCTGAATAGGTAATAAAGTAATAGACCTTTCAACCCAGTTCTATTTTTTCTGCATATTTGAGTATATAAAACTGAATCAAATGAAAAAGCCTCTTTAAAAAAAAAATGTTAATTTGAATCTTTTAACTTTATGCACATTGCATCAAGCAAAAAATAATTCATATGCAACAGTCTCTGACTTGAAGAAATGTGTTTAACATTTAAACCTATGTTCTGCATATTCCAGCATATAAAATAAAATAATGTTTTTTTGTTTACACTCACTCTTTCAAATAGATGCAAGTAAAACACAGCAAAAAAATAAATAAAATCAAAGACTCAGCGGCACTGAGTCCTGTCACTCTTAAATCTATTGTCACCTGTTTAGCAGGAGTGGGGCCGGTGGGTGGAGGTTTGCCCTTTGCGGTCATGTCAGTGGGGGATCCGGGGGTTTCTCTGTGAACGTCACATTCCCGTGGCAGCGTGCAGGGTGCTCGCTCAGATTTGAAGTTTAATTTTTCACTTTGGAAACAAGTTTTATTCCCACGCAGAGTGTACAGCAGACACTAATGTTTTGTCACTTTTTACAGACTAAAACTCAGTAACCCGTTGCTGCCCATATCTGGTCCTGAGTGTCTTTTAATTTCAAATTCAAATTCAAATTCAAATTTCAAATTCAAATTTTATTTGTCACGTACACAGTCATACACAGTACGATATGTAGTGAAATGCTTGGACAACTGCTCGTGACCTAAAGAAAACAAAAAAGGAAAAGGCTATGAATAAGATAAGAAATAAATATGAAAGATTAAAAAGGGTAAATTTAACTAGGAAGGAATAAAATATAAATTAAGGTTAAAAATGAAATGTACAACTGTACAACACAAATTAGAATGAAGGGTAAATTTAACTGGGAGAATAAGATAAAATATATAAATTAAAGTTGAAAATAAAAAAACTGTACAACAAAATACACAATATAGAACTATATAAGAATGTATGAATAAATATAAATAAATATATACACAATAACAGCAGCATATACACAATAACAGCAGCGTGATTTAAGTAATGAAGTGAAAACAATGTCCAGAAAGTCCAGTGTGTGTGTAAGAACTATATGTGTGGGTCAGGACTGTGTGGTGGTGTGATTGAGAGACCGTATCGCCTGCGGGAAGAAGCTCCTCCTCAGTCTCTCTGTGTTGGTCTTCAGGGAGCGGAATCGCTTTCCTGACCTCAACAGAGAGAACAGTCTGTTGTTGGGATGGCTGAGGTCCTTCACGATCTTCCTGGCCTTGGTCCAGCACCGCCTGCTGTAGATTGAGTGCAGGTCAGGGAGCTCGGAGCGGATGGTGCGCTCAGCTGACCGCACAACCCTCTGTAGAGCTCGTCTGTCCTGCATGGTGCTGTTCCCGAACCAGGTTAAGATGTTTCCCGCCAGGATGCTCTCTATGGTGCACGAGTAAAAGTTCCTGAGCACCTTGGAGGGCAGTTGGAAGTCTCTCAAGCGTCTGAGGTGGTAGAGACGCTGTCGGGCCTTTTTCACCACGGTGTTGATGTGACAGGACCATGACAGGTCCTGCGTGATGTGAACTCCGAGGTATTTGAAGCTGTCCACTCTCTCCACTGGGCACTCGTTGATGACGGGGGTCTGGTAGTTCCTCTCCTGCTTAGTGCTGAAGTCCACTATCAGCTCCTTTGTCTTACTGACGTTTAGAAGGAGGTTGTTCCTCTGGCACCAGTTCTCCAGATTCCTAATCTCCTTCAGGTAGGCCGTCTCGTTGTTATCAGAGATCAGGCCCACCACGACGGTGTCGTCAGCAAACTTGATGATGGTGGTGGAGCTGGTAGTGGCCACACAGTCATATGTGTACAAAGAGTACAGCAGGGGGCTCAGGACACACCCCTGGGGGGCTCCAGTGCTGAGAGTGGTGGAGGCTGAGACATGTCCGCCCATCCTTACTGCCTGTGGTCTGCCAGTTAGGAAGTTGGAGATCCACTGACACATAGATGAGCTGAGTCCCAGATGCTCCAGCTTGGTGGTGAGTGTGGAGGGAATTATGGTGTTAAATGCAGAGCTGTAGTCTATGAAGAGCATTTTAACATAATTCCCCCTTCTAGTGTCCAAGTGAGTGAGTGATGTGTGGAGGAGATGAGAGATGGCATCGTCTGTGGAACGATTTGGACGGTAAGCGAACTGTAGTGGGTCCAGTGTGTCTGGTAGTGAAGAAATGATGAAGTCTCTGACCAGGCGTTCAAAGCACTTCATCACTACTGAGCTGAGGGCTACAGGGCGATAGTCATTGAGAGAAGCAGGGTGGGGTTTCTTCGGGACAGGAACAATGATGGACTCCTTGAAGCATGTGGGGATCACCGACTGAGATAAAGAGATGTTGAATATCTCAGTGAACACAGGAGCTAGCTGGTATGCGCAGTCTCTTAGGATACGACCTGGGATGCCGTCTGGTCCTGCTGCTTTCCTGGTGTTCACTCTCTTGAAGGCTCTCCTTACTTCATGCTCGGAGATGACGAGCACGTTTCCGGTGCTGGCAGTATCTTCTTGTCTGCAGCCGTTAGCGCCGCTAGCACTAGCATTGTTGGAGTCCTTAGCTGCAGCCTCGAAGCGAGCATAGAAAGTGTTCAGCTCGTCTGCCAGAGTCACGGCCGCGTTCGTCATACCGGTTGTTGGTGCTTTATAGTCCGTTATTGTCCTTAGTCCCCGCCACAGGCTCCTAGAGTCACGCTGTTGGAGTTGTGACTCTAGTTTCCTCCCGTAGCGCTGCTTCGCCTCTTTCACCGCCCTCCGCACGTTATATGACGTGGCTTTGTACGGGTCCATGTCCCCCGTCGTGAGTCCCGTGTTGTAGGCAGCGGTGCGGGATCTCAGAGCGTCGCGGATGGTTTTATCCACCCACGGCTTCTGGTTGGGAAACGTTGTGATAGTCTTTGTCTCCACGGTATCATCCGCTAGTTTCCCGATGAATCCCACAACCGCTTCCGTAAACACGTTGACATCATCATCGGAGCTGTTTCTGAACATGTCCAGTCTGCGTCATCGAGTGCGTCCTGTAACGCGGCCACCGATTGATCAGTCCAGCGCGCGACCTTCCTCTGAACTGGAACTTCCGGAATTTAACAGTGGTACTGAATAATTAAGCAAGTCACTTTGTAAATGTCCCAAAAGGCTGGTTGACATCTTCCACCTACCCTACCATAATCAATGCATAATCGATTTCTATAATAATCAATAAGAACAGGTTAATCTGAGAAAATATCTTATGCTGACCCAAGCCACTCTGGATGTCATTCTAAGAAGATGGAAGAAATGAGATCCACAGGTTTAGTGCCCTCGATGGGGAAATGCAGAATAGAAAACATTTGTCTGCTACGCACAAGAGATAGAGAGAGAGATGCAACAGCTGGCTATGAAAGCTTGTTTCCTACGCGCTCCTGGCATATGCAATGAAAACAGTTCTCCAGTCTTTTTGAGGGACATTTGAAAGCTCTTCTTTGGATGTTGGCTGACTTTTGGTTTCGATCCCTGTCAGGATGATCCTGCACTGCTTAAATAACGTTAAGGTCCATCAATATGCTTTTAATGTATTGGCAGTATGTTTGGGATCACTGTCACGTTACAAAAGAACAAAAAAAACAAATCACACACTTTCCAGATGGAAGTGGATCCAAATATGACAATACTCAATTTTGACAAGATCCCCAACACTGCTGGCTGAAATGCAGCCCTAAACCACAAGTGAGTGGCTGGAATATTTTTCAGTCATTACTCCATACAACCTGCTGCCACTGATTTTAAGTCCAGTTCTTCTTTGGCATACCTCAGTTTCTTCTCCCTGTTGTTTTCCTGTAAATATGAGATTCTCGGTTTCAGATTCCCAGATTTCTCCGTTCCTATGTAAGGTTTTTGCTGGAATTTTTCCTTTTTACTAAGACCATGACTTTCAGATACTATTCATCTACTTTAGATATTTTTTAGGCCTACCACGTTTTTGCATTTTTTTCAATTTCCTCACTATTTTTAAATTCACACCTTATACTATGCTGGCAAGGTTTGGGGTAACAGCGCTTTGAATATGACTATTTTATGCCTATCAAGCTGTGTTATGTTTTGCATTTTTCCTAGATTCAATTAAAGAAATGGGAACAAATGTGTTTTAGTGAGAGGCCTGTTAGGTTTTGTATTGTTGATTGTCATTTATGCTTATAAATATCTACTTATACATGCTTAGAGTTTTATAATTAGTTGTAGATTGGTAGAGGTTTGATCCTTGATAGTCTGCAAACTTTGTGTGCATTAGAGAGCACTCTGGGAGCATGGGAGAGGTCGTACCTTCTCTTATTGTTTTATGGTAGGATAAACGTAGCTATATCTGTTTTAGTCTAAGTGCTTTTCTTTAGATGAACTGCTGGACTTCCAGACCAGCAGGTTTAGGGAAGTCTTTATGGGGTCACACTCTGACCACACACACACACACACACACACACACACACACACACACACACACACACACACACACACACACTAGTATTGTTCACATGTATACCTATGTAAGATGTTATATGTTAATGACCCTATGCATATTCATGTAACCACAATAAAAGGAGCGCTATGGGGAACCTGGCTGAGAGTCTGACGGAGGTCAAGTGGTGGAACGACACTTGGCTCCAGGCAGGTCTCCCTCATGCACGAGTAACACGAAGAACTTTGCCTACTTGGTGTTCAATGCTTTTGCTGCGTTTTTAAATTGTCTCGTTCCAGCGGTGGGCCTGTGCTAGACAGACCCAACATTAATTGGTCCTTCAAAGCCGGATCCCTAGAATTGACATTCACCGAGGGGAAAAGGAGACATGCCGAAAGACGTCAGCCAAGACGTATAGAAGTTCCTGTAGTAAAGTCCCGAGACATGAGAATTTGTCATCGGGCCGGTGGATTAGCTGTCTGTTTTTTCTCCTCGCTGGATGGTGATTGACGGGATTCGAGATTAATGCAAGAACAGCACCAAGTAAGTACTGTTCAAAGAAGAGCGCTGTAGCTGCGCGGGTTCACGCGGACCTGAGCCGTGCGGTTAATCGCAGGCTTATAAACAAAAGAGAGCAACGCCTATGCTGTGCGGTTTCACGCAGGCAGGTGCAGCTCAGTGACTGCGCGGGTACACGCGAGTCCAGGAGCTCAACGGCCATGCGGATTCACGCAGGCTGGGGAAAGTTATAGGCCTATTTGTGTTGTTTGTGTACGTCTGTGTCAGTTGTTAAAAGTAATCTGCATTAAGCTTAGGGTTGCTCAAATTCAGTACAATGACATATGAGGTGAAGTGATAGATGAAAAAATTGTGAATGTGTCTGACGTCACAGTGTCTTTGTGCACTGTGTAAAAGTAATTGCCTCCGATTGTGAGAGCGGTGATGTCTTAGTTTGTCACTTTCAGATGAAAAGCAGACCTGAATCAATTTTCCACATGCAGCGGTCGGAAGAAAGTTATAGTTTAACATCACTGGAAACGTTCAGGCCAAGTTTATTATTTACAGCTCCATGTGTCCCTCAACCTCACAAGCGAGCTCTCACTCCTCCCTGAAGACAAGGAATGCAGCTCCAAAGAGCAATAACATGGCAGATAAAGAGACAGCAGCAAAGTCCTGAGCAAAGAGACCCAGCAAGCAGCAGCAGTGTGGACAAACAGCATCAGAGAAGAAGGGCAAACCCACCATCCTGCCTGACTGGATGAATGGCACTGTGTTTCCAACAAGCTGCACCTTCACTGTGCATGTGACAAGAACATTTGAGGAGAACTGAGGAGACTGTTGGAGTTTGACATTTGCCACCTTTGGAGTAAAATGGCAAGAAGAGACAGTGGAGGGACTCATACCAGGTTCCCCCCCTCGATCTACACACAGCTTGGAGTGATCACACACCTGTTCCTGATAACCTTGCCTGGCTGCCACTACTTAAGGGATTCCACCATCTTTGGAGAATCATTGGAGAACTAACAGTTAGTGAGGCCCCCGTTCTGTCATCTGTGATCACTCTGGTCGTCTTTTTCTCTAGAATAAATACCCCTGTCTACCTGTGCACAGATTCCTGTGGCAAAAACTGTTAGTGAGAGTGGTGAGTGGATCTGTTTTTGTGAGAGAGATTCTGTGGAGAGACTGGACCCTTGGAGAACCTTGCCCTGTGGAATCAGGACCATCCCTGATATTGTTCTTGTGTTTTGGATTGTGCTTTACCTTCACCTTGTAAATAAACATTCTGCAATTGAGTCCTGTTGACCTAGTGGTCCGTTGATAGAACAAATCAGCAATTAACATCAGAATCTGAATCAGAATCAGAAAGGGTTTTATTGCCAAATGTTGAGCAGGTTTACAACATTAGGAAATTGCTGCGGTGCTTCAGTGCAAACATACTGTCATAAATTACGCTTAAATAGACATGAAAATAAAAATAAGAATAAGAATTAAAAGTGCTACGTAGATAGATAGATATATACATGATATATACATGAGTGCAGGTGGTGATCAGTGCCAAACATGGAATGATGCAGTGAACACAGCGTAGGGTCATGTGTTAGTGGTGGGAACAGTCATACGGTTATTGTTCATGTGTCCAACAGCAGAGGGGAAGAAACTGTTCTTATGGCGAGAGGTTCTGGTGCGAATGGACCGGAGCCTCCTGCCTGAGGGGAGCAGGTCAAACAGACTGTGTCCAGGGTGAGAAGGGTCAGCTGAGATCCGAGCTGCACGCCCCAGTGTCCTGGAGGTGTACAGGTCCTGCAGAGATGGAAGTCTGCAGCCAATCACCTTCTCAGCAGAGCGCACAACACGCTGCAGTCTGTTTGTCCCTGATAGTGGCTCCAGCGTACCACACGGTGATGGAGGAGGTGAGGATGGACTCGATGATTGCAGTGTAGAATTGCATCATCGTCCGTGTTGGCAGGTTGAATTTCTTCAGCTGCCTCAGGAAGTACATCCTCTGCTGGGCTTTCTTAATGACGGAGGTGATGGTGGGCTCCCACTTCAGGTCCTGGGTGATGGTGGTACCCAGGAAGCGGAATGAGTCCACAGAGGTGATGGGGGTGTCAGTCAGGATGATGGGGGGGAGTGGAGCTGTGTGTTTCCTGAAGTCCACAATAATCTCCACTGTCTTCTGGGCATTCAGCACCAGGTTGTTGTGGCTGCACCAGGACACCAGACGTTCAACCTCCCTCCTGTAGGCAGACTCATCCCCGTCCGAGATGAGTCAAATAACGGTGGTGTCATCTGCAAACTTGATTAGCTTGACAGACTGGTGGGTGGAGGTGCAGCATTTGGTGTACAGGGAGAAGAGCAGAGGAGAAAGAACACAGCCCTGAGGGGAGCCGGTGCTGATGGTCCGGGAGTCCGAGACATTCTTTCCCAGCCTCACATGCTGTTTCCTGTCGGTCAGGAAGTCAGTGATCCACCGGCAGATGGGATCAGGCACATTCATATGGGAAAGCTTGCCTCGGAGCTGGTCTGGAAGGATGGTGTTGAAGGCAGAGCTGAAGTCCACAAACAGGATCCTGGCGTAGGTTCCTGGGGAGTCCAGATGCTGCAGGATGAAGTGTAGGGCCATGTTGATGGCGTCATCTACAGACCTGTTGGCTCTGTATGCAAACTGCAGGGGGTCCAGGAGGGGGGCCGTGAGGGTCTTGAGATAGGAGAGAACCAGGCACTCAAATGACTTCATGACCACAGATGTCAGAGCCACGGGTCTGTAGTCATTTAGTCCAGTGATCCTTGGTTTCTTGGGGACAGGGATTATGGTAGAGGACTTGAAGCAGGCAGGCACATGACATGCCTGCAGTGAGGAGTTGAAAATGCCAGAAAACACTGGGGCCAGCTCGTTTGCACAGTGTCTGAGGGTGGCAGGAGACACACCGTCTGGGCCGGGAGCTTTTCGAGCATTCAGACTCTTAAACTGCTTCCTCACACCTGCTTCATGAATATGAAGAGTTGTGGTGGGAGGAGGTGGTGTGAAATCCTCTTTTGTGTGGGGTGAGGAGGGGGGTGTTGTAGGTGAACAGTTTGAAGGTGGTGATGGCTCTATGGAGGGGGGAGAGGTGGGGGAATGAGTGTCCAAAGTGTCTCTATTGTTGGGGCCGTTGGAGGTGTGAAGGCTGCCTGATGGCTCGTCAAAACGGCAGTAAAAGTCGTTAAGGGTGTTGGCCAAGAGCAAGTCATCAGTGGAGTGGGGGGTTTTAGGCTTGTAGTTGGTGATATTCCTAAAACTTTTCCACACAGAGGCAGAGTCATTCTCTGAGATCTGCTGCTGCATCTTCTCAGAGTGCTGATGTTTAGCAATGTCCACTTCTTTAGTGAACCTGTACTTGGCCTCTCTGTAGCAGTCCCTGTCTCCGCTTCTGAACGCCTTTCTCTTTTCCAGCCACAGCTTTTTGAGTTTAGGAGTAAACCAGGGTTTGTCATTATTATAACTCACCCTGGTGCGTGATGGCACAATGCTGTCCTCACAGAAGTGGATATAGGAGGTGACGGTGTCCGTAAACTCGTCCAAGCTTTTAGAAGCAGCCTTCATTGTGTCCCAGTCTGTAGACTCCAAACACGTGCGAAGCTCCTCCTCAGCCTCGTTGCTCCACAGTTTTTTGGTCCTCACAACAGGTTTGGAGAGCTTCAGCCTCTGTCTGTACGCGGGGATTAGGTGGATCATGACGTGGTCAGAAAGTCCGAGTGAAGCGCGGGGCACCGCACGATAGGCCCCGCTGATCGTGCTGTAACAGTGGTCTAATGTCCTCTCCTCTCTGGTCGGGCATTTAATATACTGCTTGTATTTGGGAAGCTCATGGCTCAGATTGGCTTTGTTAAAGTCCCCAAGAGCAATAATGAGAGAGTCCGGGAATGTCCGCTCCATGTGCAGTATCTGCTCCGCGAGTGCGCACTGAGCTGCCTGCACATCCGCATCTGGCGGGATGTAAACAGCGGCCAAGATGAATGAAGCAAACTAGCGCGGAGAGTAAAACGGTTTGCAGTGAATAAAAAGGTATTCCAGAGAGGAAGAGCAACATGGAATCAGAGTTAGTTTGTAGGATCCTCTCAATTCACAAAGCTTAGCTCAGAAAACATGAAAATGCTCTGGAGAGCAGGGCACAATTGTTCAAAAGCTTGCCAAATTAAAAGATATGATGAAACCTCCAAATTTTGAACCAAATGTTAACCCTACTCCATCTTTGAGTTCCACACAGGTACTGCATTTGGAGCTTCCACAGAAGCCACTTTTTCTGGCGAGCTAGAAAATAGTGGTGGATATCTCACACAGTGTTTTTTAGCTTTTCGGGAACGCAGTAGAACTTTTTCCTCAGGCTGTGTAAAATTGCCTGCATGGTTGAGCTATTGCCTGCAAGTGTTTTGAGAGCTCAGGCAGAGTATAAATGCACTATATAAGAACCAGTTTATTTACCATTTACAAGCCCTGAGATGGGCTCAAGCTGTCCTCAAGTCTAATCGAAAACTCTTTTTTGAGCACTTCATCGCAGAGTATAAAATTTCTGACAAGGGATTGAACCCTGATCAAGGAGTCGAGGAGTGTGGTAAAAGGCAAATTAGCTACAAAGGATCTTAATGACTCACTTGATGCCTTACTTTCTGTGTAAATGTATCAGAATGGATGACCATATATGGGAGCATAGGAGAAGACACTGCAACTGCCATGGATCATCGGCCGAGCCATTTCTGGAACTGAAGGGGTTGCCCTGCAAAAGCTTGGCCGTACAAGAAATGAGTCAGAGGAATTCTGTAACATTTCATTGATGCCTGACCTGTGCCACCAAAAAAGCAGAGCCTGTCAGTAACTGTAGGGATATTGGTGGGTAAAATAAACAAAGCTAACTGTCAACTCTCAGACCCACTCACTTGAAGCATTAGTTGACTCAGACACCGAACAGACTTTTATTGATCAGACTCTGGGTAATGATTCAGTCATTCCCCTGATCACACTTCCCAAAGGATTACAAATTTCTGCAATAAATGGCACGTGGCTCCCACAAATAACCCGTAAAACTCAACCTGTTTCTCTCTCTCTCTGTCTGGCAATCACCCAACACTGAGGCAGGCAACACTGCCCTGGTTCTCAGACACCCTTGGCTCAGCACACATAACCTGAACATTGATGGAACACAAACGGTATCTCCAGTTGGAGTCTCAGGTGTCATCAGTCCATTTAAGTAACTGGTATTGCCGTTTGGGACAATACCAGTTGTCTTTCAGACCCTAGTCAGTGATGTCCTGTGTGACTTCATCAATCACTTCTTTGTGTACCATAATAACGTTCTGATTTTTTTCTAAGTCAGTTACAGAACATGAATGTGATGTCTGCCTTCAGCAGCTTCTGGAGAGCCGCCTGTATGTAAAAGGTGAGAAATGTGAAATTCATGTCGAATCAGTGTCATTCCTTGGGTTTCATTGTTGAAAAATGCCAGTTAAAAGTAGATGCCGTGAAGGTGCAAGCAGTGATTGTGTGGCTAGTTCTCTTGAACAGGAAACGGTTTGGTTTTGCAAACTTTTAGCGCTGTTTCATTGGTGATTTCAGTAAAGTCACATTACCATTGAATCAGGTGAGCTCTATTTTTTACCAGATTCAACCTTATCTTAACCTATAGACCCAGTTCCCGTCATGTCAAGCACAAAGTCCTGTCCCGGAAATTCGACACCTTTGACAACTCCTGACAATGTTGCCATCCTCCTGTATCACTGGTTTGTTCACTTGGCAGACTGATCACTAATCTGAGCTAACACAAACGTAAAATTTACATGTCACCCTGAGAAAAACCGCACCATCTTTTTTCTGCAACATCTATTTGGAGGCCATTTCTTGCTAAACATGTCCAAGAATATATTTCTGCCTCTGTGTGTGCAGAAATAAATCCTCCAGCTCTCTTCCTGCAGGGCTGCTAAGACCCTTTCTCATGCATGATTGCCTGTGGTCATACATTATCCTGGACTTTGTTACCGGCGTTCCTCCATTTTCAACAACCCTAATACTGTTGTACTTACATAACTGATTGCTTTTTTTTTTTTTTTTTTTTTTTTTTTTTGTGTCCCGTTTGGATCTTTAGCCATCAGAATTGTTGTCTTAAGGCCAAGAAAGATGCCAAGCGGACGGTGAGAAGGGGGGGAAGAAAGAAAAAAAACAAAAACAAAACAAAACAAAACAAACAACACACCTGGGTCACCTGTATGGAGAAAAAAAACAGAAGAGAAAGCAAACAACAAAGAGCAACATAATAAAAAAAAAACAGCACCATCACAATAAACTAGCTAGCAGTAGATATCAGTAGATACTAAATAATAAACGATATTGTGCAGCACGCAAGATAGAAAGTGCACAATGTGCTTTGAGGCAGCAGCCAAGAAAGCTGTAGTCCGCGTCTGTGAATACCCGTGCGTACACCTGTGTGCATACAGTACCTGTGTGGATCAGCATGCTTGCATTCCAAAGGTTTCTCCATGTAAAGATCTGCTAGGGAGTGTGGGGAGCCACAGCCCCGTCCTCCAGGGCATGAAGCAGGTATGGAGGAGATCAAAACTCCAGACATCCAGAGGCCCCCAGAACACAAGAGACCAAGGAAGACCAACAGAGGGGCAGCCGCTCAGCAGCCACCGAGCAGAAGCCAGGGGGAGTTGCAGTGACGCGCCCGTGAGCTCCGCCGGCAGCCAGCTGTGCCTGAGTGACCGAGCCCCAGGCCGAGAGGCCGGGGGCACCCCACCTCCGAAGTGGCCGGAGCGAGCCCCAGGCTCCAGGCCCCGATAAGCGGCCGCCAAGGAATGAGCCGGTGTGTACCCGGACGCCCACCCCCAGACACAAAGAACCACCAACGCACCGATGTCTGAGGGAGTCCGCCACCGGCAGGGGAAGTGGTGGTGGGTGGAGATAGGCCTCCAAACCGTGGAGGGCCTGAAATGTCCCCAGAGAGGTGGCGTCTGATACCCAACCTGACATATAGACACAGACATACAGGCACACACAGACACAAACATCCATTCCCACCCTCATGCTCTCATATGCACTTACTCCACACTCAACCAACGTGGAGACAGACATAAAGAGACGCTGTACACACGATCACACTCCCCAAGCGTACTCTACGAACCGGGTCTAGGTACCCTTGCCCCTGGAGGGGGGAACTGCACCCAGACCCAGGTAGTGTTACCCTTTTCCCTGCGGTGGGGAGAGGCAGACTGCCCCAACCCCGTAGCAGCAGGGAGGCCCCACACTCCAGACCGCAGTCGGACGGCCAACTCCTCCTAGCCCCCCCCCCCCGCTCCAGCAGGCCACAGAGAACGGGGGTGAGAGAAGACTCCAAACCTCCCTCCACCCGCTCATTGTAGTGTTGATGCATGTGTGTTCTAAGGTGCATTTAAAACCCAGGAGGACATGGAGCTACCTGCCAGAGAGCATCAGGTAAGCGCATAGTCCCTCCTGCTAGCCCTCAATGTCTACGTGTATTCAAAATTGAGAGGTGGGCAACGACGCCAGGGGTGAGGTGTACACCCTGATGGTAATTTGGACTCCGTGTATCGTGCCCACCCCCAAGATCCTATATGTATGTGTAATAAGAGTGTGAGTAATGTGAATGTCTAAGTTGTGGGATAAAATTGAGGCAGAGGCAGCCAGAAGGGGACAGAGGGGGGGGTAGCCTCCTCTGCACCCTGGTGACATACCCCTACTCCAAGGCCCTGCATGTGTGGGTGGTTGTGGTGGAGCGGGAAGAGGGAGGCAGCTGGAGATGGGGAGGGAAGGAAGGGAGGGGCAGGTGACCCCTCCCTGAGGCCAACTCCCCCGCTGACCCCAGTAGGCACTCCCATACTCCGCGACCCGCCAGGGAAAGGGGGCCCAGGCCCATCCACACCGGGGCCCAGTGTAGCAGCGCCCCCCGGCCCCACAGAGCCCGGGACAGTCCACCCAACCCCACCACAGAGAAAACTGCACCCACCCCACCATCCACTCATCTTCCAGACTACATGAGACAATAGACGCCCAGGCTGAGATCTTCCTCCACCTCTCCTGTATCTCCCCCTCCTGCAGAGAGTTCCTGAGGAGACGAAAGCTCCTGCAAGATGTGACAATCTCCCCCACTAGTTGAAGAGCCCCCCAGGTGGCTCGACGCACCGGCGGCACCCTGCGCCAGGGATGGGCTCCCATGCACCCACCCGCCCACAACCCCGGCAACACACCAACCAGGACCCAAGGCCCCGAGGCCCGGCCAGGGCCCCAGCCCAGAGACGGAGCGCCCCCAGAACCTCACGCCCATCCCGGACCCACCCAGGGGCAGCCAGGCTACCAGGTCAGTAACCCACGTCCGTCAGCACAGACCCTCCCCTAGCCCCGCTGCACGCAGCCACAAGGAAACAGTCACCCGAGAGCCAACAGAGCCCCCAACCGGACATGACCGCTACCCCGGGTTGAGCCCCCCAAGGAAAATGCCTCCGGGGAACCCCCCGACGCCCTAAGCCTGTCCCTACCCCCACACCAATCACAACAATGAAGGCGGGACCAAACTATGACCCCCCACCCCCACTAGGTGATGGAGCTGATCAAAGGAGCCCAGACCAATTGATCTGATGTGGTGGTAGAGGCTGTATCAAGACTAATGTAATCTAATAGATAATTTCTATATTGGTTAGAATTAAGATTGTTTTTATTTTTCCAGTTCATGAGGACAGTTTTCTTGGCTATGCATAGGGCAGTGAAAACCATATGGGCTATATTATTTTCTGAAGTGACACACTAAGGGGGAAGTTGGAATGTTACATTTCAGACACTTTGATAAGTCTTCACATATCTCGCGCCAAAACTTCTGCACTGGTGGACAGAACCAAAGAGCGTGAATGTAATTGTCTGGTGTATTGCCTTGACAGTGTGAGCAGTTGTTGGAAGATGTAAAGCCCATCTTGAACATCCAATGACCTGTATAGTGCACTCTATGTATGGAAATTAATCATATTATTGTTTTGTAATATGTCAGGGTTATTCCAGATAGGTGTACGTTTGCATGGGATTAATGAAGACTCCGTTATTTTTAGAAACTCCCACCATGCTGTCAGAGAAAAGCTGATGTTGATACTTTTAAAGCATTCATGTCTTTTGATGTTTGAGCTAATAAATGGTAGGTCTGAAATCTCTAGATCCTTGCATAGTGCCTGTTCAACATCTAGCCAGGGCTCATCTAAGAAGGTATGTTTTAACCATTCTGAGATGAACTGAAGCCTGTTGGCTAAGAAGTATTGGTGAAAATTAAGCAGATCTAATCCTCCTCTATCCTTGGTTCTTTGTAGCATTTTTAAGCTGATACGCGGGGGTTTATCTTTCCAAAGGAATTTGGAAATATATGAATCCAGAGATCTGAACCAATCTTGTGATGGTTTGTTAGGGATAATCAAAAATAAGTAATTTATTTTTGGCAAGATCATCATTTTTATAGTGGCGACCCTTTCCATGAGTGATATGGGTAAAGATTTCCATCTAGTCAGATCGCCTTCTACTTTCTTTAGAAGTGGGATGTGGTTTAATTTAGTTAAGTCTGAAAGCTTAGGAGAAACATTAATACCTAAATATTTAATATTTCCGGATTGCAGTGGGGCAGAGGAAGAATTATGGAAGGAGCAGTTAATGGGGAGAACTGTAGATTTTGGCCAGTTAATTGAATAATCTGAAACTCTTGAAAACCAGTTTATTAGAGTAATTACCTCAGAGAGGTTGGTTTGTGTGTTTTGCAGAAAAAGCAACACATCATCCGCATAGAGACTAATTTTATGTTCTATGTTCTTACATTTTATGCCCTTAATTGTTGTAGCCTGTCTAAATGCTGCTGCTAGAGGTTCGATAAAAATTGCAAAAAGTGAAGGGGAGAGTGGGCATCCCTGTCTGGTGCCCCTCAGGAGACAAGCTGGAGGATGTCTGGTCATTTGTTCTGATACGAGCTGTTGGGGAATTGTATAATATTCTTATCCAGTTTATGAAAGAGTTTCCAAAACCAAATTTGTGTAAAGTTGCGAACAAAAATTTCCAGTTAACTCTGTCAAATGCTTTTTCTGCATCTAGATATAATATTATGGTTTCGATGTTTTTATTGTATGAGTAGTCTATTAAATTAAGTAATCTACGAGTGTTTGTTGAGGAGTGCCGACCTTTTATGAAACCAGTTTGGTCAGGATGAATTAAGAGGGGGGTTATTTTCTCTAATCTCTTTGAGAGAGCTTTGCAGATTATTTTAAGGTCTACATTTAAAAGAGAAATTGGACGATAGCTTGAGGGAAATAAAGGGTCTTTGCCTGGTTTTAGCAGGAGACTAATGTTGGCAGAATTCATATTTGGTGGTAGTCTGCCATTTTCCTCGATTTCCTGCAACATGCCGTGGAATACTGGTGCCAAAATTGTCCAGAATTCTTTGTAGAATTCTGCAGGGAAGCCGTCTGGACCTGGAGCCTTATTATTGGGCATACTTATCAGGGCTTCCTGGAGTTCACTTGGCGTCAGTGGCGAATCCAGTTCCATTGCTTGACTCTCTAGTAATTTTGGAAGAGTTACGTTGTCAAGAAACAGATCAATTTCATTTTTAGATGGGTTTATTTGTGGTGAGTATAAAGTTTCATAGAAATCCCTAAAAATGTTGTTTATTCTTCCAGGGTTATATATTGTGTTCCCCGATAAATCTTTAGCAGCACATATAGTTGTTTTTTCTTTCTTTATTTTTAACTGGTTAGCTAGAAATCGACCTGATTTGTTACTGTGTTCAAAATTCTGCAAGCGAAGTCTTTGTATAAGGAATTGTGTTTTTTTTATTAATAGTTTCATTTAATTCTAGTTTTGTCTTGCGTATTTTGTTCAATGTTTCCTGATCTTGGTCGCACGCGTAGGCTTCTTCTAGTGATTTGGTGTTTTTTTCTAATTCCTGAATATTTTTGTTTTCTTCTTTCTTTTTGTGTGATGAGAAAGAAATTATTTTACCTCTCATCATTATCCTGGACTTTGTTACCGGCGTTCCTCCATTTTCAACAACCCTAATACTGTTGTACTTACATAACTGATTGCTTTTTGAAGGCTGCTCATTTTATTGCTCTTCCAAATCTTCTTTCTACTTTCAAGACTGTAAATAAGTAAGTAAAGTTTATTTATTGAGTGCTTTTCACAGAAAGGCAGTCACAAAGCGCTGTACACAAAGATTAAAATAAAAAGTACAATCAATAGACATTATGCACAATGTAAAAGGTCAAATATAAGTTAAATAATGTGAAGAATATAAAATACGTAGATCAACAAAAGGCTTGTTTGAATAGAAAAGTTTTTAACTGCTTTTTAAAAGAATCCACAGAGTCAACCAAACGTAACTGGTGGTAGACTGTTCCACAGCCTTGGTGCAACAGACTGAAAGGTTCTATCCCCTTTTGTCTTCAGTCGTGTTCGGGGAACAACCAACAGACTCTGAGTCTGTGAGCGGGGACGACGAGCAGCAGTGTATTTTGTAAGAAGCTTGGATAAATAATCTGGGGCCGTTTAATGCTCTGTATGATAAAACAACGCTTGCTAGAACGGGTTAGTAGTCTGGCTGCTGCGTTTTGTATTGCCTGGAGGAGAGAGAGAGAGATGATTTATCCAAGCTGGTAAACAGGGAATTACAGTAATCTAAACGCGATGACACAAATGCATGAATGAGTTTTTCCAGTTCAGCTGACGAGACCATATGTCGCAGTTTAGAGATGTTTGTTAAGTGAAAGAAACACTGCCCACTTGCTCACTGATCATGTACTCTGGCTATACGACATCCCCTTGGACATAATCTTTGACTGTTGGCCCTGGTTCACCTCGCAGGTATAGAAACAACACTGTTCAGCAATTGCAGCCAGGTCAGTCTTTCATCCTCAGAGTAAGTGTCAAACTGAGTGAGTAAATCAGGAGCTGGAAGCCAGCTTTTGCTGTGTCACTTCGGCTACTGGACGGTCCCCATTTGAATCATCACTTGGGCATTATCTTCCACTATTCCCCACTACAAAAGGTGAGCTCTCTGTCCCTTCCATGCAGCACCACCTTCACCACAGTCGCACCTTCATATCCTCCAGGTCAGAAATTGGTTTTCTACCAAAAAATGTTTCATTGCATACTGAGTCAAAGAAATGATCTCTCAACTTCGTTGGATCTTTTGAAATTAAATCCATGACCAACCCAGTGTCTGCTCACCTGAAACTGCCTTGTAACTTGACGATTCATACATTTCTCCATGCCTCTCAGTAAAAACCACTCTGTTATGTCTAGGCCCCCCACGAGCCCAGTTCAATGACAGCCAGCCAGCCTTCCCTGTAACACGAATCCCAGACACTATGGGAGAGGCTTCCAATATGTGGTTGACTGGGAAGGTTATGGTCCAAAAGAACACTCCTGGGTGTCACAGATAGTCAGGGAATTCCACCGTAGGCATCCCAACAAGGTTGGAGTGTCGCCATGAGGCCCTGTGGAATCAGGACTTTTTCTATATTATTATTGTGTTTGAATTATTGGTTTATCTTCACTCTGTCCTCAGTAAACCTTTCGATTGAGTGCCTCCTGCCTAGTTACCCCTTGACAATACACAAACATAGAACATAGAAGCAGGTTAAGATGTACCTGATGTTAACACAGAAATGCCACCAAATAATGAACCAGTTAAAATTGGATTCACCAGGCTTTATTTCTTCATTATGAAAGCAGGTTTAAAGTAAAAAACCAAAAATGCAGCGACAAACTACAATACGGGATAATCTGTGATTTATTATAAAATTAGTATAATAAAACCTTAACTTTCAGTTATTTTTGTATCAAAGAAAACTGTCATTACACAAGCAGTTCAAAGGATTTGGGTTTTGTTTTTGTCTATTTCCACACTTGTACTTCCATATCTTTTTTGTTCTCCGCAGGCAGAGTCATGGCTGAAGCTGTCATCTCAGCCTGCCCTGTGACCGCACTGATGACTTTTGCACTTCTGCTGAATCTGAGTACAGTACTTTACTGGGTAGATGGCAGAATTCCATCAGATCATTTAACCTCCTTTGGCACTATGTGGATCCCAATGAAAACCTGTTATCACTTCACAGCTTTCCTTAACTCCTTGTTTCAGTCTGTTCCACAGCTCCTCGTTTCCTGAAATCAAGCTCATCTGCTGTTCTGATTTACCTGCTTGTCGGAAGAGCTCAGTAGCCATCATCAACCTCCCTCACCTGACTGCCCACTCTCTGGCACTACATGCTTTGCCATTCATCCATTCTCTTCTGCTTATCCTTGGGGGTGCTCTAGTCTATCACAGGGTGAGAGGCAGAGTAATCCACCAGCCAACCAGACTCCCCCATTGACTCAAACCTGGACCCCCCCGAGGATAACTCCATTCCTTGTCCTCTGACAACATTTTCATTCCAACGTTGACCTTGAGTAATCTTGCCTCTTTTCTCTCACAGATAGCACTTCCATGCTGCCCACCGGTTCCCAAGGCCATTAACTTAGTGCTCAATAAAGCTTTTAAATCACTATCAGTGTCCTGAATCTGTCTATTGTGTCCAAACATTGTAGGTAAATGGCCTGTATTTGTATAGCACTTTACTTGGTCCATAAGGACCCCAAAGCGCTTTACACATTCAGTCATCCACCCATTCACACACACATTCACACACTGGTGATGGCAAGCTACATTGTAGCCACAGCTGCCCTGGGGCGGACTGACAAAGTGGTCTTAAGGTGTGCTGACTGGGGACTACTAATGCTTATCAATAATAATAATAGAAGGAAACATTTTAAAAGATATAAAACAATGTGCTTACATTTTTGCTGAGGTAACCAGTGGAGATATTCCTGCATTGTTTGTCCTCAGAGTGGCAGCATCCTCCACATCTGTAGACGGACACACATGGTGGCTTATAGAAGACGTTGGTAGGAGCACCAAACTCTCTCCCCACATCAATACACACTTCTCTGGGAGAACACTGAGTCTTCCTCCATTCTGACTCTATACCTGCACACAGAGAGACAGTCAGACCACTGTTACGGTGACTTGTTGTTCTTCCTAATGTAGTATTTATCATGTATATTGTGGAGAGAAAAGCAGACCTAATAACAATCATTTGAATAGATACATTTTGTTTTATTACAGTGGCTATGATTTCTGTGCAAGATGTCAAATCCTAGTTGACTCATTCAATCTCAAATGAGCATGGGCCTTGGATTAGATTTAGAACTGGATACATTCACTAAAGCTTAATTATAGTAATTCTAGATGATCCAAAATCAAAGAAGACTCACTCTCCTCTTTATGAAACTGAAAGAATTAAGAAGTAGAATTTGAAGAAAGAACATAATAAACAAAACATAAACATACTTTTCAGGATATCCAAGTTGAGGTAGACAGCAGCAAATGTTGGCTCTTCTGTATCACCCAGTGGCCTAAGCTGACGGACCTGTGACTGCTGGGAGAGTTTGGAGGATGAAGATGCAGCAGCAGAAAGTTTGGATTTACACTTCACAGCAGCCCAGTATGAAGGATAGATGAGACTCATCAGCTCATCTACACTGGAGGCTGAACGCAAACTCTGTTCCAAGTCTGGCGTTGGTGAAGTGTCCTAAAAGTGAAAACAGACACCTTTACTCAGAACACTGCTTTCACTGAGAATTATTACATATTTTATAATAGTCAAATGAAGAGGGCTAGAAACACTTTTCTACCTAAATGAATGATCGTAAAATTGTATTTTTGCAAGCTAGAAATTTCAATGAGGTAACAGTCAAGGCCAAAGACTGGTTTCAAGTTTGGATCAACACAATTCAAATCAATATTGGAGTTAAGGCAAACATCCCAAACTAATTCATTTCAAATTGTCCAAAGCATGCCCTAAAACTTAAAGGTTATTTTCTTAAACGCAAATAAAATTTTCCTACTTTTTAATGTCAATGTTAAATACCCCTAAATTCTTCACAACAAAATCTTTAATCAGAGTCTCAGAAATATGACTCTGACAAGACTATCAGCCTAATGACTCAAAGCCTTTTCCTATGTAACCTATGTATACTGGGGACCTTTATTCATTTTGTATATCACCTGTTTTTGTGGGAGCACTTTAAATGGCTTTGACTTTATGACTTTTATGAATATAGAAAAGGATTCTTCAGCATTCTTCAGCACTGCAGCTTTCTTACTGCTGCCAGTTGGAAGACTCGAGGGTGAAACCACAGGAACACTGGGAAAAAACACTTTTCTTTTCTACTACAAAAGTATCTGAAGTAACAAGACATTTTTGTTGCATCAACAACAAATAAAGTTTGTGCAAGATCAGTGAGGCAGTTCATCTTATTGGTTTACCATGAGCAAACACTTGCTTTGGATATCACAAATGAAGAACACGTGCAAGTGGTTACTCACTGCCAAATGTCTGTCAGTATGACGAGGATCTTAACCAAAGGGCAGGAGGGTGGGAAGAATTACAGTATGCATCACTTATAAGGTTTCCAGTCTGATGGAGTTATTGAATAGATAAAGCAATTTACTGCTGTGAACGTAGGCAGCCATACAACATATTTAAAACAACTTAAAAAAGCCCACTGAAAAAAGAAACAATACAAAACAAAATGCAAAAAAATAATAATAATAATAATTAACGGAGAACTGGAACATCAATTCTACCTCAAATAACACTGGAGCTGCTAGTCCATTACTCCGTCAGTCAGTTTGTGCGTTTTGGGTGACTTTGACATATCAATGCATTAGTCCACAGGTGAGCCCATTTTAAATGGCTAAACTCCATTTAGCTTTTCAGAAGTGTTTGGTTAACTCATTCTTTTGGCTGCTTCTCCAAGCTTGGGTGTCTGTGCAGATCCCATCTTCTACTGCAGATAATATGCTGTTTATGGATGACATATTTTGATTTTTCATTTACTCTGTGGGGTACTAAAGACTTCCAGTCTATTGGTGGAAACAGACTGGAAACAGTCTTTAGTCTTTTTTTCTTTTTTTTTTTTGCCTGTCCCGTTTCGTTCTTTTGCCATCAGAATTGTTGTCTAAAGGCAAAGAAAGATGCCCAACGGATTTACTTTACCAAAATGGACCATCCCAGCCTTGCCGTATTGGTCTATTTGATTCACCTTTGCTTTTATTGTTTATTTTATTTTCATTTGCTGAACATGGGACAGACTTGACTGGGGAAAAGAAAAGGGAGAAAGAAAGAGGGAAAGAAAAAGAGAGGGGAAGAGGGACGGTGATAAAGGGCAAAAACCAAAGACCAACAAAACAAACAGACAAAAAATACAAATATCAATCACCTGGATCACCTGTTGAAAAAGAAAAAAGAGAAAACAAGCAAAAAAAGAGAGCAATATAAAAAATAACATCATCGCAATGATCTATGTGAATATAACAGTAAATACTAAATATTAAACATTATTGTGCAGCACGTAAGATCGACAGCGCACAGTGTGCATTGAGGTAGAAGCCAAAAAGGGTGTACTTTGTGTCTGTGAGAACCCGTCTGTACACCTGTGAGCGTGAGCGAGCTTATATTTAAAAGGTTCCTTCATGTAATGATCTGCTAGAGGGTGTGGGGAGCCATAGCCCCGTCCTTCTGGGCATGAAGCAGTTATGGAGGAGATCAAGGCCATCAGAGGCCCCAAGAGCAAAGGAGACCAAGGAAGACCAACAGAGGGGCAACCGCGCCACTATCCCGGAAAGAGCTGAGGAGAGCCCCAGATGAGGGGTTGCTCAGCAGCTGCGGAGCAGAAGCCAGGGGGGTTGCAGTGACGTGCCCGTGAGCTCCGCCGGCAGCCAGCTGTGCCAGAGTGACCGAGCCCCAGGCCGAGAGGCCGAGGGTACCCCACACCCGAAGGAGCCCGAGCGAGCCCCAGGCTCCAGGCCCCGACAAGCAGCCACCAGGAGTGAGACGGTGGGTACCTGGACGCCCGTACCCGGACACAAAGAACCACCAATGCACCGATGTCTGAGGGAGTCCGCCACTGGCAGGGGGAGTGGTGGGGGGAGATAGGCCTCCATACCATTGAGGGTCTGAGATGTCCCCAGAGAGGTGGCGTCTGATACCCAACCTGACATATAGACACAGGCATACAGGCACACACAGATACAAACATCGATTCCCACCATGCTCTCATATGCAATTACTCAGCACTCACCCAACGTGGAGACAGAAATAAATAGACACTGTACACTCAATCACACTCCCCAAGCGTACTCTATACCCCAGGTCTAGGTACCCTTGCCCCTGGAGGGGGAAACTGCACCAGACCCAGGTAGTGTTACCCTCTTCCCTGGGGTGGAGAGAAGCAGACGGCCCCGACTCCGCAGCAGCAGGGAGGCACCACACTCCAGACCCCAATTGGATGACCAACTCCTCCTCCCAGCCCCCCCACCCCAACAGGCAACAGAGAACGGGGGTCTGTGAAGACTCCAAACCTCCCTGTAGTGTTGATGCATGTGTGTCCTAAGGTGCATTTAAAAGCCAGGGGGGCATGGAGCTACCTGCCAGAGAGCAGCAGGTAAGCGCATAGCCCCTCCTGATAGCCCTCAATGTCTACATGTATTTAAAATTGAGAGGTGGGCAACGACGCCAGGGGTGAGGTTGTACACCCTGATGGTCTTCTGGACGACGTGTAGCATGCCCACCCCCAAGGTCCGATATGTATGTGTTATGAGAGTGTGAGTAATGTGAATGTCTAAGTTGTGGGATAAAATTAAGGCACAGGCAGCCAGAAGGGGACAGAGGGGGACATCCCCCCCAGATGTCCCCCTGCACCCTGGTGACACACCTTTGCCCTAAGGTCCTGCATGTGTGGGTGATTGTGGTGGAGCGGGAGAGGGAGGCAGGTGACCCCTCCCTGGGGCCAGCTCCCCCGCTGTCCCCAGTAGGGAAAGGGGGCCCAGGCCCATCCGGACCGGGGCCCAGTTCAGCAGCGCCGCCCGGCCCCACAGAGCCCAGGACAGCCCACCCGACCCCACCACAGAGAAAACTGCACCCACCCCATCATCCACTTATCTTCCAGACTACACAAGACCATAGACACCCAGGCTGAGTTCTTCCTCCACCTCTCCTATATCTCTCTCCACCTGCAGAGTCAGTTCTTGGAGAGAGGAGACCTCCTGCAAGATGTAACAGCCTCCCCCACTAGTTGAAGGGCCCACCAGGTGGCTCGATGCACCGGTGGCATCCTGCACCAGGGCTGAGCCCCCATACACCCACCCGCCCACAACCCCGGTGACACACCAACCAGGATCCAAGCTCCCAAGCCCCCGAGGCCCAGCCAGGGCCCCAGCCCGGAGACGGAGCATCCCCAGAACCCCCCACCTGCCCCGGACCCACCCAGGGACAGCCAGGCTCCCAGGTCAGTAACCCACGTCCGTCAGCACAGACCATCCCCTAGCCCCGCTGCACGCAGCCACGAGGAAACCATCACCTAAGAGCCAACAGAGCCCTTAACAGGCCATGACCACAACCCCGGGTTGAGCCCTCCAAGGAAGACGCCTCTGGGGAATCCCCCGACACCCCAAGCCTGTCCTCACCCTCACACCAATCACAACAGTGAAGGTGGGACCAAACTATGACCCCCTACCCCAATAGGTGATGGAGCTGATCAAAGGAGCCCAGAGCAATTGATCTGATGTGGTGGTAGAGGCTGTATCAAGACTAATGTAATCTATTAGATAATTTCTATATTGGTTAGAATTAAGATTATTTTTATTTTTCCAGTTCACGAGGACTGTTTTCTTGGCTATGCATAGGGCACTGAAAACCATATGGGCTATATTTTTTTCTGTAGTGACATAATCTAAGCTGCCCAACAAACACACTAAAGGGGAAGTTGGAACGTTACACTTCAGACACTTTGATAAGTCTTCACATATCTCGCGCCAAAACTTCTGAACTGGTGGACAGAACCAAAGAGCGTGGATATAATTGTCCGGTGTATTGGTTTGACAGTGTGAGCAGTTGTTGGTAGACGTAAAGCCCATCTTGAACATCCGATGACCTGTATAGTGTACTCTATGTAGTATTTTGTATTGAATTATTTTAAGACTGGGATTTCTAAATAAATGAAAGGTTTTTAAGCGTATCTGAGACCAGAAGTTTTGGTCTAAGTTAACTGATAAATCCGCTTCCCATTTTGCAATAGGAAGTGATACAGGGAGTGCAGAATTATTAGGCAAGTTGTATTTTTGAGGAATAATTTTATTATTGAACAACAACCATGTTCTCAATGAACCCAAAAAAACTCATTAATATCAAAGCTGAATGTTTTTGGAAGTAGTTCTTAGTTTGTTTTTAGTTTTAGCTATTTTAGGGGGATATCTGTGTGTGCAGGTGACTATTACTGTGCATAATTATTAGGCAACTTAACAAAAAACAAATATATACCCATTTCAATTATTTATTTTTACCAGTGAAACCAATATAACATCTCCACATTCACAAATATACATTTCTGACATTCAAAAACAAAACAAAAACAAATCAGCGACCAATATAGCCACCTTTCTTTGCAAGGACACTCAAAAGCCTGCCATCCATGGATTCTGTCAGTGTTTTGATCTGTTCACCATCAACATTGCGTGCAGCAGCAACCACAGCCTCCCAGACACTGTTCAGAGAGGTGTACTGTTTTCCCTCCTTGTAAATCTCACAGTTGATGATGGACCACAGGTTCTCAATGGGGTTCAGATCAGGTGAACAAGGAGGCCATGTCATTAGTTTTTCTTCTTTTATACCCTTTCTTGCCAGCCACGCTGTGGAGTACTTGGACGCGTGTGATGGAGCATTGTCCTGCATGAAAATCATGTTTTTCTTGAAGGATGCAGACTTCTTCCTGTACCACTGCTTGAAGAAGGTGTCTTCCAGAAACTGGCAGTAGGACTGGGAGTTGAGCTTGACTCCATCCTCAACCCGAAAAGGCCCCACAAGCTCATCTTTGATGATACCAGCCCAAACCAGTACTCCACCTCCACCTTGCTGGCGTCTGAGTCGGACTGGAGCTCTCTGCCCTTTACCAATCCAGCCATGGGCCCATCCATCTGGCCCATCAAGACTCACTCTCATTTCATCAGTCCATGAAACCTTAGAAAAACCAGTCTTGAGATATTTCTTGGCCCAGTCTTGACGTTTCAGCTTGTGTGTCTTGTTCAGTGGTGGTCGTCTTTCAGCCTTTCTTACCTTGGCCATGTCTCTGAGTATTGCACACCTTGTGCTTTTGGGCACTCCAGTGATGTTGCAGCTCTGAAATATGGCCAAACTGGTGGCAAGTGGCATCTTGGCAGCTGCACGCTTGACTTTTCTCAGTTCATGGGCAGTTATTTTGCGTCTTGGTTTTTCCACATGCTTCTTGCGACCCTGTTGACTATTTTGAATGAAACGCTTGATTGTTCGATGATCATGCTTCAGAAGCTTTGCAATTTTGAGACTGCTGCATCCCTCTGCAAGATATCTCACTATTTTTGACTTTTCTGAGCCTGTCAAGTCCTTCTTTTGACCCATTTTGCCAAAGGAAAAGACGTTACCTAATAATTATGCACACCTGATATAGGGTGTTGATGTCATTAGACCACACCCCTTCTCATTACAGAGATGCACATCACCTAATATGCTTAATTGTTAGTAGGCTTTCGAGCCCATCATTTTTATAGTGGCAACCCTTCACATGAGTGATATGGGTAGACATTTCCATCTAGCCAGATCACCTTCTACTTTCTTTAAAAGCGGGATATGGTTTAATTTAGTTAGATCTGCAAGCTTGGGAGAAACATTAATACCTAAATATTTTATATTTCCCGATTGCAGTGGTGTAGAAGAAGAATGTCACGGCGGGGTGCGCCGATGTGTGCGGAAGCAGGACCCAAAAGCAGATGATGACGAGGGATAGTAATGATTAACAGAAAAGTGAACCTTTATTGCGATGACGGCAGGAAATAAACCAAGAGACCAAAGCAAACAGGCAAAACACTAAGAAACAAAACACTGAACTGACAAAACACTAAGAAACAAAACACTAAAGGTACTAAGACCAAAAACTATAACTATGACCGAGGTGGAAAATAAACAGGCTATGACTATGACCATGATTCTGGTGAGAATAAACAGACGAACTGACAATGGCATGAAGAAAACAAAAGGCTTAAATACAGACATGAGGTGATCAGGGGAAGTGGCGACACATGGGGGAAAACAGCTGACAGACATAAACCTAATGACAGGACCAGGAGAGGAAAGCTAAATACAATGAACAAAGAACACATGACATTGTCAGAATAAAACAGGAAATGACAACACAACTTAACAGACCTAATACGTGATGAAATAAATAGAAAACCCCAAAACATAGAAAACCCAGGAACAATAACTGCCTAAACTAAAGGCAAATAGGAAATAACACAAAACTAACAACATCTCAAAAAATGAGAACAATACAAAGAAAGCTCAAAGTGCTGGGTCGGAGACCCAGCCTGTGACAGAGCCCCCCCCTTAAGGGCGGATTCCAGACGCCCCAAAACCTCGAAAAACAAAACCAAAAACAACCCACCAAGGGCGGGCGGCGGGGGTCCAGGTCGGAGGGCCAGAAACAAGGCCAAAAAAACAAAAAGTCCATCAAAATCACAGGAGCGCAGGGAACAGTTCATGACTCCTCAGGGGGCCGACCCGGAGGGTGACGGTCCAGAAAGTCATAGTTCATGCGATCAGGGGGCCGTCCGTGCGGACGGCAACGGCGGCGACACGGAAACGGTTCAGGGGGCCGACCGTGCGGACGGCAACGGCGGCGACACGGAAACCGTTCAGGGGGCCGACCGTGCGGACGGCAACGGCGTAGAGACAGTTCAGGCGGCCGACCGTGCGGAAGGCGGCGGCGGCGCCCAAGTGTCAGGCGTACCGGCCGAGGCTTGGAGGGCACAGGACCAGGCGACGCTAAAGCAGAGGCTGAGGCCGGACCAGGCGACGCTGAAGCACAGGCAGAGGCCGGACCAGGCGACGCTGAAGCACAGGCAGAGGCCGGACCAGGCGAGGCTGAAGCACAGGCAGAGGCCGGACCAGGCGAGGCTGAAGACTCTGACGAGGACGGACCAGGCGAGGCTGAAGACTCTGACGAGGACGGACCAGGCGAGGCTGAAGACTGACGAGGACGGACCAGGCGAGGCTGAAGACTCTGAGGCCGGACCAGGCGAGGCTGAAGACTCTGAGGCCGAAGCCGAGGCCGGACCAGGCGAGGCTGAAGACTCTGAGGCCGAAGCCGAGGCCGGACCAGGCGAGGACGAAGACTCTGAGGCCGAAGCCGAGGCCGGACCAGGCGTAGCAGAAGACTCTGACGAGGCCGAAGCCGAGGCACAGGCCGGACCAGGCGTAGCAGAAGACTCTGACGAGGCCGAAGCAGAGGCACAGGCCGGACCAGGCGTAGCTGAAGACTCTGACGAGGCCGGAGCTGAAGACTCTGACGAGGCCGGAGCTGGACCGGGCGTAGCAGAGGCAGAACCAGGTGACAGTGAGGCAGCCACAGGTGGTGAAGCAGAAGGTGGCTGGACGGGCTCCTCAGGCCCTCCAGCTGACGAAGCATGAGGCTGAACGGGCTCCTCGGGCCCGCCAGCTGACGTGGCGTGAGGCTGGACGGGCTCCTCGGGCCCCCCAGCAGACGTGGCTTGAGGCTGGATGGGCTCCTTGGGCCCTCCAGCTGACGAGGCTTGAGGCTGGATGGGCTCCTCGGGCCCTCCAGCTGACGAGGCATGAGGCTGGATGGGCTCCCCGGGCCCTCCAGCTGACGAGGCATGAGGCTGGATGGGCTCCTCGGGCCCTCCAGCTGACAAGGCATGAGGCTGGTGTGGTTCTCCTGAACCTTCAGCAGACGAAGCATGAAGCTGGCTGGGTTCTCCTGAACCTCCGGCAAACGAAACATGAGGCTGGCTGGGTTCTCCTGAACCTCCAGCAGATGAAGCATGAAGCTGGCTGGGTTCTCCTGAACCTCCAGCAGACGAAACATGAGGCCGGACGGGCTCCCCGGGCCCTCCGGCTGACACTGAAATTGGCTGCACCAGCTGTACCTCCGTCTCCGGCTCCAAACCGGCCTGGATAGCAGTACCACAGCAGCTTGGCTGAGCCTGATGGCTAGCTTTTCCAGGGCAAACAGTCTCTGTATAGCCGGGCTCATTAACCGGAAAAGTAGTGTCAATTTCAACAACTTCCTGAGAGAAAACATGAGGAGCCAAAATGTAATCACTCACTTGCGTTTGTGATACGGAGCGTCGGTGGCGCGCACGCCGCTTTTTCTTAGGAGTGGAAGACGGCGGAGCGATGGGTGGAAGTCCTTGGTAACTCCGAGGTCCCCCGAGAGCCAGTCGAGTTCCCCGGAAAGAGTGCTCGTGCTCCGGAATGAGCCACGGCTTCCACCGGAGCTCCTCCTCCAAGAGAGCGCAGAATATAGACTGGCGCTCGTCGTCGTCCAAGTCTATGGTGTGCGGCGCTTCCTCGCGCTGAACTGTGACAGGAGTATGGCGAGACTGTGATGAGGGCGTGGAAACTGGTGAGCTGAGAGGTGGTGACGCTGCGGCGAATCTCAGCGAACCGACACGAACACACTCAGGTTCCGGAGGCAGCAATGGAGATGACTGATTGTGGGGTTGTTGTGACTGGTGGGTGCTGGAAGCCATTTCCTGACTCGACAGTCCCTGGGCCTGCAGCATCTCCTTTATCCTCGTAAAGGCATCAACGATGGCAGGTGAGTCCGGGAGCTGGAGAAGGCGGGGATCCCTCTCCATAATAGCTTCAGCAGTGTTAATCATTACCAGCTTGCTCTTCAAATCGGGCGCTGTGAGGACGCGGTTGAGGATCGCTTGGATCTGAGCCATCTCCTCCAGACACTCGGTGAGAGCAGAGTCTGCTGGGTCCATGACTGGTCAGTTCGTTCTGTCACGGCGGGGTGCGCCGATGTGTGCGGAAGCAGGACCCAAAAGCAGATGATGACGAGGGATAGTAATGATTAACAGAAAAGTGAACCTTTATTGCGATGACGGCAGGAAATAAACCAAGAGACCAAAGCAAACAGGCAAAACACTAAGAAACAAAACACTGAACTGACAAAACACTAAGAAACAAAACACTAAAGGTACTAAGACCAAAAACTATAACTATGACCGAGGTGGAAAATAAACAGGCTATGACTATGACCATGATTCTGGTGAGAATAAACAGACGAACTGACAATGGCATGAAGAAAACAAAAGGCTTAAATACAGACATGAGGTGATCAGGGGAAGTGGCGACACATGGGGGAAAACAGCTGACAGACATAAACCTAATGACAGGACCAGGAGAGGAAAGCTAAATACAATGAACAAAGAACACATGACATTGTCAGAATAAAACAGGAAATGACAACACAACTTAACAGACCTAATACGTGATGAAATAAATAGAAAACCCCAAAACATAGAAAACCCAGGAACAATAACTGCCTAAACTAAAGGCAAATAGGAAATAACACAAAACTAACAACATCTCAAAAAATGAGAACAATACAAAGAAAGCTCAAAGTGCTGGGTCGGAGACCCAGCCTGTGACAAAGAATTATGGAAGGAGCAATTAATCGGAAGGACTGTAGATTTTGACCAGTTAATTGAGTAATCTGATATTCTTGCAAAAGAGTTTATCAATGCAATTACCCCAGAGATATTGGTTTGTGAGTTTTGGAGAAAAAGTAACACATCATCCGCATAAAGGCTGATTTTATGTTCCACATTCTTGCATTTTATGCCCTTAATTACTGTATTCTGTCTAATTGCTGCTTCTAGTGGCTCAATAAAAATTGCAAACAGTGAAGGGGAGAGTGGGCATCCCTGCCTGGTGCCCCTCAGGAGACAGAAGCTGGAGGATGTCTGGTCATTTGTTTTGACACAAGCTGTTGGGGAATTATATAATATTTTTAACCAGTTTATGAAAGAGGATCCAAAACCAAATTTGTGTAAAGTTGCAAATAGAAATGTCCAGTAACTCTGTCAAACGCTTTTTCTGCATCTAAAGAAAATATTGTAGTTTCGATGTTTTTACTGTATGAGTAGTCTATCAAATTAAGTAGTCTACGTGTATTTGTTGATGAGTGCCTACCTTTTATGAAACCAGTTTGGTCAGGATGAATTAAGAGGGGGGTTATTTTCTCCAGTCTCTTTGAGAGAGCTTTGCAGATTATTTTAAGGTCTACATTTATAAGGGATATTGGACGATAGCTTGAGGGTCTTTGCCTGGTTTTAGCAGTAGATTAATGTTTGCAGAAAGCATATTTGATGGAAGTCTGCCCTTTTCTTTGATTTCCAACAACGTTCTGTAAGAAATTGGGGCTAGAATCGTCCAGAATTCTTTGTAGAATTCTGCAGGAAAGCCATCTGGACCTCGAGCCTTATTATTGGGCATACTTATCAGGGCTTCCAGGAGTTTTATTCCTAATTTTAATAGTTTGCTGATGCGATGACAACAAATATGTAAAATCAGGCTCATATTTGACGGGAATCATAGGAATCAGAAAACATGAGGGTTCACAAATTCACTTCTACAATGTCTTAGACACATTGTACTGCATACATATTTCATTCAATTCAATTTCATTTATATAGCTTTAAATTACAACAGCAAGCTCTTTATATTATAAGGTAGAGATCATGCAATCACAGTACATATGTATGCATATATATGCAGTACATATGTATACATATGCATACATATGTATTAGTTGTGCAACAGATCAAAAATCTCACGGTTCAGATCAGATCACGGTTTTAAGTCACTGATTGGATCAATTTTTGGATCAGCAAAAATAGAAAAAAAAGACAAAAATTCGACTCGCCATTTCCTTATTTAAATATTTTTTGCCTATTAAAAAACATTCAACTGAAGACTCATTCCAGGCACTTATATAAAAACAAATTAAGGTGCAATATGGACATTATGGACCATGCTGGGCATCCTCTGCATCCTCTGCACACAGCCATAAACAACCAGAGGAGTCTGTTCAGTGAAAGGTTGCTTCTCCCAAAGTCAAGGACCAGTAGACTTAAAAAGTCCTTTGTCCCACATGCCAGCCATCTAACTGTTTAACTCCTCGCTGGAGGGGAAACAGGGACAAAGGAGGGGGGAACAAGTAAGCTGTAGTGCCTTTTCACTGTGCAATAGTTTTTGTTCATATCCAACAGTTTCAATACTTGAAATGTGCCATTCCCTTGTATTCTTATTCCTATTTATTCTATTTATCCCTTTTGTATTCTCTGTATTTATATTTGTGTATATATGGTATATTTCTGCTCACATTCTGCAACTTCTGTCGGTGCTGTGCTACTGGAAACTGAATTTCCCGGAGGAACCCACCCGAGGGATAAATAAAGTTTTATCTAATCTAATGTAATCTATAGGGCAGTACAGGGCTTTGTATCTACCACTACTTGTGAGTATTTATTATTTAATCTGCTCTTTCACGTGATTCAGTTTATTTTGAAAAGTCTCAACAGGATCTTGAGCTTTATTGTGAAAGGTTTATGTGGAACATAAACAAGCGGACACGCGATGGTGTTACCGTCATTGTTGCTAACGACAACGCATAAAAGCAGGCGCTTGTCCGTCTGTAGTGTGGTTATATTAAATATAAGAGAAAGAGAGAACTTTAAGAAATTAATATAGCCACTACAGTGACCATCAAAACGATGAAAAAATATTGCCATAAACAGTTTATTTTGCGGCACCACAAAACAAACGATAGCATAAAATGAAACGATAGACTTTTTTATATTGTCAGCCGATATATATCATTATATTGAACAGCCCTACACCACTCTACATTTAATTATTAATTATTATGAATCTCCAGCTCTCTTCCACAACGTGTAGCTCCCCTGTTGCTCCAGGTGGGACACGGTAGGTGTCTGGTGATTCCCACCTATAATATACAGATATAATAGAGTCTCAGGTAGAGGACCTGAGCTTAAAGGATAGACTGCCCACAGGAGCAAGAGGGGTATTTTTCTGATGTGTGTGTGTGTGTGTGTGTGTGTTTAGAATAATATTTATGAATGATCACAATGTAAAGAATCAGACTGACAGTAACAATACAACTGTTTTGTGCAAGCAACACTGTACACACAGACATGCATGCATTTATACATGTTGTCATTTAATAATTAGAAGGAACACACAGCAGAAAGTGGAGCACACACTTTCCTACTAGAAAAATGTAGTAATGTTATCTTACATGTCTCTATATACTTACTGGAGTTTCTCCGTACAGATTTTTTTTCCTTTCTCCTAATGTTTATGTCTCCATATGTCTGACTATTGTTTTGTTTTTGTCTAAATCCCCAAACCACCCACCCTCTCCACACACACACAAACAGACACACACACACACTCTGACCCTTTACGTGGGAAAAACTTTTCCCAGCTGTCGCATGAATTCCATCCATCCATCTATTTTCCTACTTTTACCCAGTTCAGGGTTGCAGGACTGGAAGCCAAAACAATTGAGAACAAAATACTCCTAAATAAGACTTGTTTGTCACCTGATAAAGGGCACAGTTTCCTGCTCTGACTTCAGAGCAGGAATCACAAAGCTGACTGGGAACTCAATAGAACTGACATCAAATCAGCCACCATTTTGGCCTTTCCTGCTATTTACTTTTTTTAGAAGATTTAAACATTTGATGGTTAGCAACTACTTTGGAAAATTAACACAGACACTGCCATATTCAGCCAAACATTTTAATATGGTTGGCATTATATTAAAGCACCCTATTGATCATTTTACTTGTGTTAGCCTATTAACTTCTAAATGTGCATGTAGTAAACTGCTGTAATTTTCCCGAGTGTGGAATACATTCTTAGACAGATATCAAAACACAATCATTCATATCTGACTGGATCCTTGAGGTTAATTATCCAGCAAAGTGAACAGCTCACAGCACGGATTTTTGTTACAGATAGGGGCTCTTTAGCTTTTACCAGCAAGCTTTTTCAAATTTTCTAAAAGTTCCAAATTTCTGTTACACCAGATGTCCTTGAAGTATCACACTCCACTTTGTTGACCTAAAGCTGAACCAAGAGTTCAATGCAGTTTCCAAGATTTTAAGCAAACCAACTACCCTGGGAAAAATAAGTAAAAGAACTTGTGTGATTGACTGTGTTTAGTACGCACATGTCTTATGAATAAGCTGTAGTTTTTCAAATTAATGACCTCGAAATGCATTTCAGTGTAGTTTATTCACAACAAGAGTTCATTCACAAGATCCAATTTATGGCAAAAGTCATCCCAAGGCAGAACAAGGAGACAATGTAGAAGAGAGCCAAAGACTAATAATACCTAACGATAATAACTGATAATAACTAGTAGAGAGTGTCTCTGTCTTCTGAATCCAAACTATTCGAGACTTGTTTGTGATGAGAATGATTTTAAATTCAATTTTGGTTCTCAACAAGGAGTCAATGGAGCCAATACAGGAGAAATACGCCCTTGCTAGTCTCTGTGAGTATTCTAAGGTAATGCCATCCAGAGTAAGAATCTGCTTAGATACCATATTTCTAAGATTTTCAGGGCCTTGTTCAATAACCTCAGTTTGATCTGAATTAAGAAGTTAGCGGCCATCCAGGTCTTTATGTCTTCAAGATATTCCTGCAGTTTAACTAATTGGTGTGTGTTATCTGGCTTCATGGATAGATAGAGCTGGGTGTCATCTGCATAGCAGTGAAAATGAATACTATGTCTTCTGATGATACTGCCTAAGGGAAGCATGTACAATGTAAACAGAATTGGTCCTAGCACCGAACCCTGTGGAACAGAAACAGAAGACAGCAGGAGTTTTGATACGAATAGAAACACAGAAGAATCAGTTGAGAAGCCAGAGGCCTGCATGCGTGTCAGAGACCTGAGGTAATATTTGTAATTATGAGACTTAGAGAAGTCAGAGAATTGAAAACTGTACAATTAGAAATCCCAAATGAAATAACAAAATTTCTTTTTGTATATGCATTTAGTTGTGTCAAATATTCCAACTCAACAATCCCAAATAGACTTGAGTACATGTGCATGTAGTAAAACAAAGGACAGCAAGCTATGGAAACTAATTGATGATTTACTTAAACAAAAAAGTGCAAAGTTCACTTAAAATAAAGAAAGTCAGTTTATATTTTCTCATCCTCTGGTAAATATCATCATTTTATGGCCTTTCTTGGCCTCCTGTAACACTTTGAGTCATTTTTGATGAGAACATGTCCTAAAATGTGATTATTTAACAAATATGTAGGACTGCTTTCTTTCTTTCACACGGTGATTTGCATATGCACAATTTACCCAAAGAGAATACCTTTGGGTAAATTGTGCCATTGATTATGAAAGTAAAACTGTAGATTTTGATCTCAGAAACTGTCTAGCTATATAAAAGTTAGACAAAATCAACACAAAATTACTTAAGGTTTATTTAAAGTTATTTTACAACATCAAAGGCCAACTGTGTCACGTGAGCACATCAAAAGTCAATTTTCTTAAACAAGGCCTAGCACCACATGAACACATGTTCAGAACAAAATGAAATTCAAATGAAGACAAAATTAACTGGAATTCTCTTCACACATCTGGCCAGCTCCATAGCATCCCACTTGTTGATGCTACCCACTGCTCCCTTCTGGGTGTACTGCAAAGTTTTTGTGGTGTGGTTATTTTTTGTTTGTAAATGGTAAATGGACCGATTCTTATATAGCGCTTTTCCACTCTCCCAGAGTACTCAAAGCGCTGTATACAACATGCCACACTCACCCATTCACACCCACTTCTAAACACAAGTGCAAACTAATCTGCATTCACACTACGATGAACGTATCGGAGGGCAACTTGGGGTTAGTATCTTGCTCAAGGATATTTGACATGCAGAACGGGGAAGCCAACGATTGAACCACCAACCTTCCAATCAGTAGCTGATCTGCTCTACCACCTGAGCCACAGCCACCTATGTTTGTTTATTTTTTGTTTTGTTTTTTTTATGCACATCTTCTCTTGGGATGACTCCATCACTTTCTTTGAAAGTGAAAATGGGCTTTCCATTCACAAACCTATTACTACTTCACCTTAAAAACTTTGCACCAGTGTCGGCACCATCAACCTTCTCAACTAATCCAACGCGGTTGTAGGATTTGGTTTTGCCTGCAAAGTTCACAATGATAATCACAATTACTTTCAGATTTAGAAAAGTTGAAGCTCTACGCTCCAAGTACCCAATTTTGCTTCTCTGTGAACTATCTGCATTTTGATAACTGATAATGAGCATTTCCTGGGTAAATAATTATTAATGTTCTCTACTACTTTTTCTTAAATGCACACTTAACCCAACCTGATTTTGCCTCTGATATCTCTGCCAGCTGGATCAAAATATCATTTCTTTGTGCATACTCAAATACTGTGAACTGGCTTTTGAGAATGCACAAAGTAAAGAACACATAAAAGCTGCTAGTGCTTTTAAATGATCTGCCAGCGCTTTCTTCATATTTTTGTCAAAGACTTGATTGGCAAGTCCAGTTCTTTTAGTTCTGCTAGTTGGAAAAGAAATGAGGCTATATTCTTTTTAGTCTTATTTCTTTTCCAACTAGCTTTTTCTTCTCCATGTATCGTTTTAATGTCATCCTGAATATGTTCATTTTCCTTGCCACCTGATGAATGGACTTCCCCTTCTCCACCTCATTCACTGCTCTCCATGTGCTCTAAAGGAGTGGAAGCCCTGCCTGTCCTCCCAATTAAAACTCTGATCTATTTTTAGTTTCATTATTTTTCTTTTCATATTATTACATTAAAATGTGTTTAAAATATTCATAAGTTGGGGTGAGTTGTGCCACTGCCACACTGAAAGGCAAAAATCAGTTTTTGAACTTAAGTATGCTTAATTCTCAAAGAGGCTCTCTTCTTTGCAGGATGAGTAAAGTGGCTGACTCTTCAAAAATGAGCGGTCACATGACCAATTTCTTCTTTGGTTCCCTAGAAATGGTGGGTGGCACCCCACTTTCCCCTACTGTCTTATGGATTACTGACTACGTAAGTCAGGTAGTACGTGAGACTTGGCAGTGCTCTGATTTGCTCTTGTGCAGTGTGTGGACTGTGCTGTCTCCATTCCTGTTCACCTTATAAGCCACAGACTTTTAGTATAACTCTGGGTCATGCCACTTACAAAAATGCTCTGATTCTGTAGGGCTTGGATGCATCAGTCACAGACAGGAGGAGGGGTACAGAGCATTGAGTGTATGATTTTTGTTGAGTGGATTGGGAAGGGAAAATTCTCAATATAAATAAGACCAGAGAGATGGTGATTGACTTCAGCCTGCGTCTATTCTGAGAAAGGATTCTCATGTGGTATGGGAATACGAGTAACTTGGCATCCTCAATGACAACAGGAGGACAAACACAGGGGATAAGCAGGCTTTATTTCTCTAGGAAGCCAGTATCCTTCAATTTGTGCAGCAAAAAGATGAAGATCTTTTCTCAGTCACTAATCCTGAGCACAAAGTACTTTGCTGTGGTGTGCCAGGGAGCAGCTTGGGAGCTGGTAACATCAACAGACTAAATAAATTGGGTAGGAAAGCTGGCTCACAGAAGGAGGCCACAGAACAAATTTCTGTCCAACATGGACAATCCTGACCACACACAACACTGAAATCTTAATAGTTTTTTCCCCACCCTGCACACTAAGACATGTTATTGCACTTTTTTGATATTCAGCAGGGGATCACTTCAAGTTAGACTTAAATTTACACACTTAAGTTTGTTCACTTTAATTTAGTAAGCCATTTTAAATTGTGTTTTTATACATTTAAGCTTTTATTTACACTATTTGTCTATTTATTCTTAAGTGTGCTTAATTCTCAAATTTATTCTTTGTGTTTAATTTAATTATTTAATTGTTTAATTTATCTTGAACAGCTGTAACAGAACAGTTTCCCTAATCTGGGATAAAGTACATCTCACTTTAACAATCATGTAATTTCTCTTCCCAAACGTAAAAAATATGTCACATTTAAAAGTCTGTCACACTATTTAAAAAAAATAAAAAATAAAAAAGATAAATCAGATAACATCTGCTTTCCAAAACTCATCAACCCACACAGTGGCTACAGATTGAGTATGCTGCTTTTCTGCTCAAGATTTTCTAGCTGAAAAAAGAAAAGAGAGAATACAACACAGCAGCCACAGTTTTAGTAAAGTATAGGTTAAATCTGAATATATCACAGACAGTCAAAAAGAGCTCATCAGTGTTACTTTTAACTACATTTGCATTTGAATGTCATTAAAGTAGGGAGCGTGGGCTTTATGTGAACCTTCCAGTGACTGTAGAAATAAAGCAGGTGAGTGGCAGTTTATGTGGTGCTTTCTTAGCGGGTAGTAGCTGTGAAACAGCAGCAACAATGTGTGACACATGTAATGCTGAGCTGCTGAAAGCTGTACTCACAGGCAGACAAAGGCCTGTCTTAGTTTTTATGTGTATCAGAATGGATGACAACGTGCGGAAGCATAGAAGACGAAGAGACTGTAACTACCATGGATCATCAGGTCAAACCATTTTAAGAACTGAATGGGTTGCCCCCAGAGAACATGGCCTTAGAGGAAGTGAGTCAGAGGAATGCAACAAGCGGCTTATGCAGCACCAGCCTATCAACCTGTACTTGGAGGAAAAAGCTGCTGCCGGTGTGTTTTCTATAAAATTGCCTTACCATTGACCAACTTGTTTTTCATTGGAACAACTCTGCCTCCAAAAGCGTTTGACAGCTGCAAACTGTGTTTTGCCTCATTCAACTTGAACTGACGACGCTGTTCATAGGGGAGGTGGATGTCTCCGACTCCAGTTTGTTAAGATCTCTTGTGATGCCTAATCTTCGAAGTCCAGTAGCATTGTGTCTGCTGCCATTGCTTTATGTCTATCTGCCATTGCTTTATTAATTACTAATTTGCAGTCTCAAGAAACCTTGAAGCTGGAACTTTTACTGACAGAACAAGTTCCAGATACTTTTCAGGGAAAATCACCTAAGAATAATAATATTTATAATGCAGAGATCACAGAGAAGTTACTCTGGTATTCGGTTAGTAAAGACTTCTGTTGTTCCAGACAGTTATTCACAGTTATTCACTAAACCATGTCCAGCACACAATTCTGATATTGTTCAAGTTGTGTCAGATGTCATACACTCGTACACTTTCTGTACTATGAAACTCAAATAGCCACAGAGAGTTGCACGCAGCATGTTATATAGTACTAGAAAATGCCCTGACTGCATTCTTTAAGATAAGGCTGTTTTTTGGGTTGTTTTTTTTTTTTTCTTAATGTCACCAAATCCCATTGAAACACCAAAAGCAGTATCTAACAAATATTTTGTATAACTAACACCTGTTAACTTTCATCTGAAGGATCAACATTGTTATTGAGCACACATTTACTCTGGATAGTTTGTTGGTATGAAGAATATGAGCAATTTAATTCGATAATAATTATCTTCATGTCTACAATGATTGTCTAGTGACATTATGTTTTTTATGTTGTGTTAATGGGATTTTTCAGATGTTTAATTAATATGTGCTAAAAGTAAATACTAAAGAAAAGGGTTACAATCAAAACTTGCTTGCTTGATAGAAGTGTGTATACCTAAATATTCAGTGTTGGGAAGGTTACTTTTAAAATGTATTCCATTACAGAATACAGAATACATGCCCCAAAATTTATTCTGTGACGTATTCCGTTACGTTACTCAATGACAGTAACGTATTCTGAATACTTTGGATTACTTAATATATTATCGTGGTTTTTACAACAACGTGAATGTACTATTGCTGTGTGATTTATTACTATTACTGAAGGTCCGTGACTCCGAACTGTAGTAAAGGGACCTCTGACTAATATGGCGGGGTGCCTGTCAGCTCGTAGCCGAAAAATAGCTTTACTTTGTTGTGTGGGTCAACTTTTCTTGCGAAAGACAGAGGCAGGCGTTGAAAGGCTGCTCCAACAGAGCTTATTGTTTTCGGAGGAAAACACGAACACAGTGTACAGTCGAGTCTTAATAGCTTACTTACAACTGGGCTCGTCAGGCACTCTTCTTGGCTGCAGTGGTTATTATTATATTTACATGCTTCCAGCTCCCGTTTTTCCTCGATGACAACTCGTACCTTTCCACTCCCCTTTTTCTCCCTCCTCGCGCTCACAGACCCATAACGTGTATGGCAGTCCATTCTCCCTGCAGCACGGACTACACTGCCCATGATGCTACATTCTTTAGAGCTATGCTTGTAGCATTCTGCCTGTTAGCTTAGCACAACAACAACAACAACAAAAAAGCGCTCTCTCACCCAGGAAACACACAGTCGCAGAGAGAGAGAGAGTGTCGCCCTGTAACCATGGCAACCATAACGCTGCCGCCTGGAACAACAGAACGTAGCTGTCAAACAAAACCCAAACAGTCCTGACCCGCGACAAAATGAAACGGGAAAGTACCGCAGTGTAATCCATTTATTTCAACAAAGTAACTGTATTCTGAATACCACCTTTTTAAACTGTAACTGTAACGGAATACAGTTACTCATATTTTGTATTTTAAATACGTAACGGCGGTACATGTATTCCGTTACTCCCCAACACTGTAAATATTAGCCACGATTACGTCGACTATCAAAATCGTCGATGACTGATTTAATAGTCGACGCGTCATTTGAAGCTTTGTAAGATCCCAAAAGACGCAGGACTAAGTAAGCTCGTGCACACCGCACACCTCTGCCTAGCATCCTGCTCGCCAACGTCCAGTCACTGGAGAACAAGCTTGACGACCTCAGGGCCAGGATAAAGTTCCAGAGAGACATTCGGGACTGCAATCTCCTCTGCTTCACCGAGACATGGCTGAACCCAGCGGTGCCGGACCACGCCATCCAGCCGGCCGAGTTCTTCTCGGTTCACCGCATGGACAGGACACGGGACTCGGGGAAGTCAAGGGGAGGCGGCGTGTGTTTAATGGTGAACAACAACTGGTGCAACAGTGCGAACGTTGTTCCTCTCACACGCTCCTGCACACCAAATCTGGAACTACTGTCCATCATGTGTCGTCCTTTTTATCTACCTCGGGAATTTACATCGGTCATTGTAAGTGCCGTTTATATTCCACCACAAGCGGACACGGTCACTGCCTTATGCGAGCTGCATGAGTCACTCACACAGCACCAGACACAACACCGGGACGCTGCGCTTATTGTGACGGGGGACTTTAATAGCGCCAACCTCAAACGCGCAGCGCCGAACTTTTATCAACACATCACCTGCCCCACCAGGGGTGAAAGGACACTGGACCACTGCTACACTACGGTCAAGGACGGCTACAAGGCACAATCCCGCCCCCCGTTTGGCAAATCTGATCACGCCGCCATCTTCCTCATGCCAAAATACAAACAAAGGCTGAAACAGGAAGTTCCGGTTCAGAGGAAGGTCGCGCGCTGGACGGATCAATCGGTGGCCGCGTTACAGGATGCACTCGATGACGCAGACTGGGGCATGTTCAGAAACAGCTCCGACGATGACGTCAACGTGTTTACGGAAGCGGTTGTGGGATTCATCGGGAAACTAGCGGATGATACCGTGGAGACAAAGACTATCACAACGTTTCCCAACCAGAAGCCGTGGGTGGATAAAACCATCCGCGACGCTCTGAGATCCCGCACCGCTGCCTACAACACGGGACTCATGACGGGGGACATGGACCCGTACAAAGCCGCGTCATATAACGTGCGGAGGGCGGTGAAAGAGGCGAAGCAGCGCTACGGGAGGAAACTAGAGTCACAACTCCAACAGACTGACTCTAGGAGCCTGTGGCGGGGACTAAGGACAATAACGGACTATAAAGCACCAACAACCGGTATGACGAACACGGCCGTGACTCTGGCAGACGAGCTGAACACTTTCTATGCTCGCTTCGAGGCTGCAGCTAAGGTCTCCAACAATGCTAGTGTTAGCGGCGCTAACGGCTGCAGACAGGAAGATACTGCCAGCACCGGAAACGTGCTCGTCATCTCCGAGCATGAAGTAAGGAGAGCCTTCAAGAGAGTGAACACCAGGAAAGCAGCAGGACCAGACGGCATCCCAGGTCGTATCCTAAGAGACTGCGCATACCAGCTAGCTCCTGTGTTCACTGAGATATTCAACATCTCTTTATCTCAGTCGGTGATCCCCACATGCTTCAAGGAGTCCATCATTGTTCCTGTCCCGAAGAAACCCCACCCTGCTTCTCTCAATGACTATCGCCCTGTAGCCCTCACCTCAGTAGTGATGAAGTGCTTTGAACGCCTGGTCAGAGACTTCATCATTTCTTCACTACCAGACACACTGGACCCACTACAGTTCGCTTACCGTCCAAATCGTTCCACAGACGATGCCATCTCTCATCTCCTCCACACATCACTCACTCACTTGGACACTAGAAGGGGGAATTATGTTAAAATGCTCTTCATAGACTACAGCTCTGCATTTAACACCATAATTCCCTCCACACTCACCACCAAGCTGGAGCATCTGGGACTCAGCTCATCTATGTGTCAGTGGATCTCCAACTTCCTAACTGGCAGACCACAGGCAGTAAGGATGGGCGGACATGTCTCAGCCTCCACCACTCTCAGCACTGGAGCCCCCCAGGGGTGTGTTCTGAGCCCCCTGCTGTACTCTTTGTACACATATGACTGTGTGGCCACTACCAGCTCCACCACCATCATCAAGTTTGCTGACGACACCGTCGTGGTGGGCCTGATCTCTGATAACAACGAGACGGCCTACCTGAAGGAGATTAGGAATCTGGAGAACTGGTGCCAGAGGAACAACCTCCTTCTAAACGTCAGTAAGACAAAGGAGCTGATAGTGGACTTCAGCACTAAGCAGGAGAGGAACTACCAGACCCCCGTCATCAACGAGTGCCCAGTGGAGAGAGTGGACAGCTTCAAATACCTCGGAGTTCACATCACGCAGGACCTGTCATGGTCCTGTCACATCAACACCGTGGTGAAAAAGGCCCGACAGCGTCTCTACCACCTCAGACGCTTGAGAGACTTCCAACTGCCCTCCAAGGTGCTCAGGAACTTTTACTCGTGCACCATAGAGAGCATCCTGGCGGGAAACATCTTAACCTGGTTCGGGAACAGCACCATGCAGGACAGACGAGCTCTACAGAGGGTTGTGCGGTCAGCTGAGCGCACCATCCGCTCCGAGCTCCCTGACCTGCACTCAATCTACAGCAGGCGGTGCTGGACCAAGGCCAGGAAGATCGTGAAGGACCTCAGCCATCCCAACAACAGACTGTTCTCTCTGTTGAGGTCAGGAAAGCGATTCCGCTCCCTGAAGACCAACACAGAGAGACTGAGGAGGAGCTTCTTCCCGCAGGCGATACGGTCTCTCAATCACACCACCACACAGTACTGACCCACACATATGGTTCTTACACACACACTGGACTTTCTGGACATTGTTTTTGCACAACACTGGTCACTATATTCTTCATTTCCGGTTAATACTTGTACAGCTGCTGTTATTGTGTATATATTTATTTATATTTAGATTCCTTCATACATTCTTATATAGTTCTATATTGTGTATTGTGTATTTTGTTGTACAGTTATTTTATTTTCAACTTTAATTTATATATTTATCTTATTCTTCCCAGTTAAATTTACCCTTCATTCTAATTTGTGTTGTACAGTTATTTCATTTTTAACCTTAATTTATATTTTATTCCTTCCTAGTTAAATTTACCCTTTTTAATTTTTCATATTTATTTCCTATCTTATTCATAGCCTTTTCCTTTTTTGTTCTCTTTAGGTCACGAGCAGTTGTCCAAGCATTTCACTACATATCGTACTGTGTATGACTGTGTACGTGACAAATAAAATTTGAAATTTGAATTTGATTTGAAGTAGCAAGATTTAAGAGTGTAATAATGGACTGAAACAGAAGATGGCAGCACCGCATATACAAGGATGCCAGCTGCCGTTAAACCCCGAAGAAGAAGTAGCTCTGTCCCAGAATTCATAGCGCAGCCCTGCTTAGTTTCCAACAATGGCGGCAGCTAGTTAGTTTTAATATTACTCTTATTTGTCACGGTTCTGGGTCCGTTGGACCCAGTATTTTGAGTTTATTATGTTTTGGTTTATTTCTGCTTCATGGATTGTTTTCTTCTCGTAGTGATGATGATGATTATTATTGTTTCTGTTTATCTGTGCTTAAGGATATGTTCTCAGTTATATCTCACGTTTAGTTTAGTTCAGATTCCATGTGTCATTCTTTCTGTCTCTCAGTGTAAAGTCTGCATGCTTGTTTTGTAATTCATGTTTCCTGTTTTATTGTGAAAGTCTTTGTCTTATGTTAGTGTGTGCAGCTTAGCTCCCCCGTCTCGTTAGCCCTGATCTCTCCCAGCTGTGTCTCCCTCCTGTTGCCGATTCCCCCGTTACTACCCTGTGTATATAAGCCCTGTGTTTTCCCATGCTCAGTGTCGCGTCGTACCCTCAGAATTATGCCTGTGTGTCCTTGGTCTCAGTGTTCCATCCTCACTCCATGTTTGTTTTTCTGCCAGCAATAAAGCTGAGGTTTTTTGAGTTTCAATTCTGTGTTTGAGTCCTGCATTTGGATCCTCATCTCTGCCTGCCCGCACACAGAGCCCTGACATTATTATTCTTTCTGGGTCACAAAATAAACGTTTAACATATTTTCAAGCGAGAATGTAGCTGTGTAAGCCTCAAATATCTGCTCAGTTTATCAAGACACCACATATTTTCAAAAGCGCTCCGATGTTTTTGGAGACGTCTGTTACCCACTAGCTCGACAGCTAGCCGGGGGCAAGGCTCACTAGAGCCGTGAGAACACCGGACTCCCGGCAAATCGTTTTTAAACCCACCGCCGTCTTTCGCTACTCAGGTTAAACATGATATATAAGTCACGTAGATAACTTAAAAATGTTACTGTTTGGCTTTTTGTAGTATTTTATTTGTTCCTGAGTAAATCTGCTTGGCTGAGATTAAAGTTATAGTTTTTACACAGCTGAATAAACATCAAGCAGACAGCTGATTATCAGAAGTGTGAGATGCTCGAGAATATACTCCGGTGTCCTGTTATATTTTAGATAGCAAGGAGTTTATTAAACTTCACCAAAACAATCTGCAAATTTTATTAAAATGTAATAAACTATCATCTTGTCTTTATTTTTAGTTAGCACATACCTTAAACACTTAAAATTGTAAGCTAATGATAGTTATATAAGAGCAGATGCAACTTTGTTAAGAGTTGACAGAAATCTCTTGTCATGTTTTAACTCAAGGATACTCCTTGGCCACACTGGCATACCCTCCCCCTTTTAGCATTGATTTCTAACATGATGAACAACATAGGCTTACAGAGATCCACATTATGAGGCAGTCTCACAACCTTGATATGAATTTGCATGCTATCTAGGACCCCTTTTTTTTTCTTTTTTCACTGCCTATCTTAGCTGGCATGGGTTAAGAAATGGTAAATGGTAAATGGCCTGCATTTGTATAGCGCTTTTCTAGTCCATAGGACCCCAAAGCGCTTTACACTACATTCAGTCATCCACCCATTCACACACACATTCACACACTGGCGATAGCAAGCTACATTGTAGCCACAGCTGCCCTGGGGCGCACTGACAGAGGCAAACTGTGCTTGGGGTAACTAGCTCAGTGTACTATGTAGTATAATGAAAGATGGACCCAGTGTGTCATAGCATGTGATAGTGTGACGTCCCTGAATGCTGCCTAGAGTCACTATGTGATATGGCGGGACAGAATGGGTGTCTTAAGAGTATTTGGTTTAGCATAATGCCTACTTCTTTTACACCATTGTTCTATGTGACATAGGACTGACATTTCAGCTGTTGTGATTTGGTGCTATATAAATTTTAAAAAAATGTATTCCCTCCATGAATCAAAACCTTGGTGGAGGGGTTTGTGTGCCCCAGGGTTCCCAGGAGCTATGTTGTCGGGGGGCTTTTGCACCCTGGTAGGGTCACCCATGGCAAACTGATCCTGGGTGAGGGACCAGACAAAGACTAATTCAAAATACCCCTATGAGTATGCATTGACGGAACTGTTCACGCTGCCAGGATAGAGTTATCAGGGCCTCGCCCTGGAGCCAGGACAGGAGAGGGTGCCAAAGGGTAAGCGTGTGGTGCTGGTGGGCACAGCCCTAAAGGGACATGGGTCCCATCCTGAAGGCCCACCACCCACAGGGGGTCAGGTGCAATGTTTGTTGAGCAGAGGCCCTGGCGAACATCCCTGACTACCAAAACTAGTGATTGGGACATGGTGAGTTGGATCAGGTGGTGTGGGAGGATGCTGGACAGACCTGGCACACCTAAGTATATAGTGACACTACTCTAGGAATGCCTGGCAGAGGCCCCAGTCCCCAAGATCTTTTCTAGGTGTAGAATTGGAAAGGAGGTTTACCCTAATTGGAGAAGTTTAAGTATCTCAAAGTATTGTTTATGACTACATCTGACTACAATGTCTTCTGGGTGTTTTTTTAAATCGACCACAGTCATTTTATTTTTTCACAGTGGTAAGGTTATGTATATTTTCAGCAGGCAGTACGTGGAACCAAAGGGTACATATCTCTGTACTGAGGCAGAGTAGTAAGCCTAAGCTGGATAAATCACAAAACATTCCTTCAAAATGGATGTTAATTACACACTACATTCTTCTGCAGACTCCAGGGGTTTGTGAAATATGAGTGAGAGATACAGACAGACAGCAGTAGGGGGGAGATTGGTAGAGGCTAGACAGAAACTAAGAGATGAAAGAGAAACTTTGTGGTAACTGGTTCAAGATAAAAGCTTAAAATCTATCCTTAGTCCTATAAGATGAAGTAAGTGATGGACCAACATAAACCCACATACAGGATGATACTGAGACAGATTCAGTGAGAGAGTGAGGGAAATACACTGTTAATTCACCACATCTATTTCAGAATTTAGGGTCATTTACAGTTTCTATGTTACAGATCAGTGTAAACCATAAACTCATTTAAAAGATAACAGAAACAGCAATATTTGACTTGCTTTTTCATCCCTACTTCTATTCTCAATTTGTCAAGATTTCCTGGAGTGAAAATTAATACCAGAAACACAACTTGCACTGTTTCTGTTCAGTCAGATGGAAAATCTAGTGCTCAGCATGAACAAGTGTAGTAATATAAGCATGAGATGTTGTGTAATGACCTCTGCAGGAAACATACTCTAAAGACACTCCTGAGTAAGACCACTTTGTTATGTAAAAAACTGGCATGTTAACACAGCTTTAGACTTTGGTTGGAAAATTTAAATTTCAAAACCTCCACTCATCAGTCTATTGGTGAAGAAAATACTAATGAAAATAGCAGGATGTGCATTAGTGTTCATTTCAAGTTTTATACTTCTACCTAATTAACAGAAATGTTCACGTTTCATTATACAAACCAATTTTTAAACCATGTGTCAACTTTAATAATTCTTTTTCACTTACTGCAACCGATAAGTTACCACTTATTACCTCTAGTATAGACATCAAACAATTGGTCAACTGTCCACACAGAAGGTCAAAAATACATAATTAAAGAAAATGTTTCTTGAGCACATGAGGAGACAGAAGATAAACATTATTAATTGAAGACATCAGATTTAAAAACAGGCGTTATTGTGATGTGGACTTTTCAAAGCTCCACCATGCCAACATCTGAGGTCTAAAGAGGCAAAAACAGGCCAAGAAACGGAAAAATAAAGTAGTTCAAAGAGGAAAGATAAGAACAGCATGGAAAAATTTGACAGCATATGCCAAAAATGCTCTGGCAAACATGTGCAAACATGTGCCAGTAGCAAATATAAGGCCAAATGCGGGGTGGTAGCTAAAATATGTTTTTTTTGAATAAAACCCACACAGAATTCCCATTCTCAATCTCCTTTTCAGCTCAGCTCTACAGTGTTTCAGCATCTTTCAGCTCACTCCTTTTCACTTTTAACACAAACTAGAGATGGGACGATGCCACTTTTTTTATGTCCGATACCAATACCGATATCATAAATTTGGATATCTGCCGATACTGACATGAATCCGATATAGTGTATTTTTTAATCAATAAAAGTGTTTTTTTTTATATCTTGCTGCATTTTGTATAAGTTCATACTCAAGTTTAAAAAAAAACAAAAAAGCAAACAAACACTAAAGCTATTCTGTTAAACCTGTATGCAAAAAATACACTGCACCCAAAATATTTCATAGTTCAGCAAGCAAGCTAGTTTGCATCTCTTTCGTCCACTTTTGTCTGTACGCAACGTTACTCTCCACCTCGCCTCTCTCTTGCACTGAACACAACTCCCCCTCCCCCATCGCTTCACCTGCAGGCAACGACAAGATGGACACGGCAGCTATCAAAGATTAGCTGGTCGGTAAAAAGAAAACATTTGGAGGTTACCATTTTAGTGCTGTTAGCATTAATCTTGTTAAAATGACGTTAATGCCATAATGCGGCGAATCACCGTTAACGAGTTACCACGGATCGCCCCGTGCCTGGGGCTGGATGGCGTCACTCGAGGCTGTCAGTTTCACAGTAGTCTTTGTTATTATGCTCAGCGTCTTTAGTTTACATTTCGACTGCACAATTGTGAGCTTTTTGTTATGGACAAAAACAACATTTTTTTTTATTTATGGATCATTATTTTAATAAATGCTGATAATTTATTTCTGAGTAATCTTTCATGTACATCTACACTGTATGTTACTACAGAGATGTGTGAGATCTGGGACACAGCTTTGATAAGAACTCTCTTTTTGTTCTTACTTTATGGCTAAAAAAAAAAATCGAGATATATATCGTATATCACCATCCAGCTAAAGAATATTGAGATATGAATCTTGGGCCATATCGCCCAGCCCTAATACGGAGCTAATAAACTTAAACCCTACACCTTCCACCCTATTCTGGTATTTTAAAGAGTAAAGAAATATTAAACAACCTAACTAATAGGGTTGCCAACTCCCAGCAAAAAAAAAAAATAGGGAACCACCCCCCGCCTCGTGATGCTTAATCGACGTAGTCAACTTTAATTTAATGCACGTGTAAAAAAAATTTAATAAATAAATAAATAAATAAAAATGCACAGAAATCAATTATTTTTCTACAATAATTACATAGATTCAACATCTTTCTTCAACAGAATTGCAGACTGCACAGATGGTTCCCAAAGGAAAAAGTACTATAGCTGACTAGGGTATATTAGACTTAATAGTTACTATATACAGTAACGGACACACATTTTACATCAGATTAAAACTTTGGGTGTAAGATTCAGATAATTATTTATTAAAAGCTAGACATTTTAAATGAGAATAAGAAAGAAAAGTATTTCTTTGTGCCCCCCTTTTGCCCCCCTGGCAAAACTTTGCTAGATCCGCCCCTGCACAGTTACCAGCTATCAGCTACGTAGAAAAGGATCCTGGTGTAGAATTTATTTAATATTACTTTCTAACAACAGCGTATCAAGCTTAAACGTGCTGCTGTTGTTTAGCCGCTGGCTTCCTCTTTCAGGCACAAAGTGGGCAATAAACAAACAAAAGAGACGGAGTCATGAAAAGCCGATCAGCTGATCAGTGATCAGTTTCATGATTGAAGTAGCAACAGGAGAGGGAGAGAGAGAGAGGCAGTCGCTCCATATATCAGTTGTTAAGCTTAACGCTGGAATGCTTTACAAACATTCAGAGATGAACTTACACACTTGCTTTACTTCTCTCTGGGATAATGGGATAACTTTCTCTGAGATGAAATGCCAGTTTGGTAGCGAGGCTCCAAAATGCTCAATTAGACACGTCTCACACGCCACAGCCGCTCTATCACTAACGCATACTGCTCCGACATGCTAAGGTTATGAGCTGAGTTACACCATGTCGCAAGTTTTCTAAGGTGCTTTAGTGATATTTAATGGATCGGATTAATTTTTTTATTTCTCTCCTATATCAGATCCAGTAATTTAGGTCAGTATCGGACAGATACCAATACGTAATATCGGATCGGCCCATCTCTAACACAAACATATGACTTTGACACCCACAATGCCATTGTCTGGGCTCATCCTGTGGTTACTTTTTCAATATTTAACAAAAAAATCTTTTTATTTATTGATATATTAGCCAAACTTGTCAGCATTCATAGTGGCAGTATGAATAGCCATTCATGTAAACTTACAACTACATTACTACAACATCTATGAAAACACTGATCTTTCCAACTTCAAGAGTTACGCACAATCTGTGGCCCTGCTCATAATAGTCAGCTCTTCGATGATGACTGACTTATACCTTAGCAATGCTGCCAAACCAGCGGTCTTTCACCTTCTTTCAAAACACAGAAATAAAGGAGAGGATCTTCAGACACCCACCAGATTTAGATTTAATGTGAATTCAAAAAAGGCAAACAAGCATGAGTGTGCCCACATGTCAAAGCCTTTTCAGTTAGAATGATTTGAATTACAAATCTCTTCACAAATGTAGCTCAACTTCTAACGACGTGATTAATTGTACATATGAATACAAAGCATTTTACTGTATCTTAAAAATCTCCGCATCTTAGTTTGGCTCTGATTTTTTGCTTACCTGTATTATTAAATCTTCACTGGAAGTTAACCTATGGCTCTGACTGTCACACATGTCTGGGGTTGTCCCGTATTGTTGCTATAACAATGATATCACAATGACACTTAAAATAGTTTATCAGTATTATCGTGGACAATATGCTATAGTACAGCTCTAGCCTCTACCAGGCAGAGCAGCAACTATTCTAAGATGTTGGAACAGAGGTGGCAACTGACTGAAACTCTGTCTGATTTATGGTAACAATACCTAAACCTCAAGACAATCGAAGAGCTTTTGCCAGTTCCTCTGGTAGGATCCACTGAGTCTTTGAATGTGCCACTGTCTACTTGAGTGGTTAAAGTTGTAACAGTCTCTGGCCTGCCTCCTCTTATCAGAGGGCCTTTGAAGTCCACTGTGGCAGGGGTGGAGCAGTGGGTTCAGGGTGTGGTGTCAGGGGAGGCTAATACACATAGTTGACCTTTATCATCTGATCACATCTCCCCATTTGAGCATCTGCAACAGGTTTCCAGCTGTCTTCTCAGCTGCTGCAGAAACTGTTCAAAAATAAAAAAAATAAAAAAAACCTCCACATGTAATAAAGGACCCATGTGTGCATGGGTAATTTATTGACACATTGGTGCCAAAACCCAAGCTGCAGTGTGGTGGACCTGCAATCAGCCAGCTGAGGCGCAGGCCCAGATGGTGGCCGAGCTGACATGCAGCAGGAGCAGGCTGCAGTGGTTTGCCACCAGTTTGAACAGCTGCAGGAGTATGAGCCCTGAACAAAGGTGTTGGACAGTCTGGTTGCTTAGGCTGGTCGCTGGCGTCACTGCAGTTCACACCGGGCCCACGAGTATGCCTCGGCGGAAGGAGATGACCTCCAAAAAATGAAAGTCAACACGTTCCGGACCTAATCACCGCCTCACTGACCAGTCAGAAAAATAATTGACAGATTAGTTGACTACCAAGTTAAACTTTAATTGCACCCTTACTTAATATAAAAGCAACTGAATGCCTTCTAGCCAGAACCACACAGTGAGAGTAGTTCCACTGAAAGTCTCAGTAAAAACTCATTTCAATGTGCTAACATTTAGCACGCTGTAAATTAATGCCCAGTATGCTGCCAGTAACAACAAATTTGGCCTTTAATGTGTTTGTTAAAAGTCCCTAGCACATGCAGTATTTCAATTTGTGGTTAAAAAAAAACAAACGAAAAACAAACGTTCATCTGTTATTCCAGGAGTGGGTTTGTGTAATGTGTTATTATTACCCTGCAACACTATTTATATTCTGAAATTGTTTTTGTGATCAGTAGGTTGATAGGGTTTAACTAAAAATATACATATAAAGCTATCAAGCAAAAAAAAATAAAGTTAAAATCTTGTGGGCCAATGAAAACGTGGAGGAGAGGTAAAAACAAAGAGGAGCTAACAGGAAACTGGTAAAGATAAATGACAACAAGATTCACTGGAGAGGCTGACTGGGAATCCTTCCTTCAAGACCAAGCCAAATGTAGTAAGTCAAATGAATCAGGGAAGGATGATACACAAGTGTGCATTATAATGTCTCACACAAACACACACACACATGCACACGCACACGCGCACATTCCTTGCAAGGAGTTAAACATGTTTTTTCTTCTAGATCACATATTAGAACACGTGTCAAACTTAAGGCCCACCAGCAAAATGTGGCCCGTCATGTTATTTTATGTGGCCCATGAGAGCATGTGCATGATTGTCTTAAAATAAGTTTACTATATGGTGTTTAAAAGCGCACACTGACTATAAACTACATCTCCCAAAATGCATTTGGATTGTTTGAACCCTAATGCCCCCGGTAGCAGGGGCAAGAGGGAGAACTTCTAGTTTGACGTGATGTACCGCCAGATCTGATTTTTAAAATACAGATGTGTATGGTATCCACAGAAACATCAGAATCTCAGCTAAAAGCTCATAAAGCCATTTCAACGACCACCAAACAGCAAAAACAGCAAACAATTAAAGAGCAGGTAAACAGATTCTGCAAAAAGATCTTACTTTGGCTGTCTTGCTGCCACCACGATAAAATTGCACTTCCTTCACGGCTCTACCTCTCAGGAAAGTTTATGTTTTTCACTTTCTACAACAGAAATCTGTTTGTTTTATGACTACAGCTAAAAAAGAACAATATCAACAAAAAAATTGAAAGTTTGAGCAATGACCTACCAGAATTTTAAGAGCTTTTTCTTTAACATGTAGAAAAACAGTTAAATAGGCCATTTGTTTACACTCACATAAGAGGAGTTTCACTTGTCTGGTCTGCTTAAGATCAAATCGGGCTGTATGTGGCCCACAGTGTACAATGAGTTTGACACCCCTGTCTTAGAAGAAAAGATACCTAGTAGGGAGCGCTCCAATAGAGGCTCCAATATTCATTACGCTTCATAGCTTAATATATAAATCCCATGGATGAGCTCCAAAGCAATGTGTAAAACTGTAGGAAACAACAGCAGTCCTTCTTCTATAGGCTCAGTGGGCACTGCAAAGTTGCACGTGAACATGAACTAGTTCTCCATCTGGTGAAGGTTCAACTTAAAGTAACCCATGGCAAGTTTCCAGAAAATAATAAGAAATAGCAGTGCCAGCTGCAGTCCAGCACTGTGGAGTTGGAGTTTGCCTCACTGACAACAGCTGAATGACTTTAAGGACTGCCACCCGAGCAGCATTGTCAGCCTCAAGGAAACAGAAGAAAGGAAGAGCTTGGGGTAATTTACTTGGACAACATTGCTCAGTTAAAGTCTGAGCAATCAAAAATCTGATTATGTTAAATTTGGTGCTTAGCAGCAACTAGCAAGGGAAAGAAAACGCAAGAAGCCAGTCTGTCTTGAAAAGGTTGACAGCAGGGATGACTTGGTGAAACTTCTCAGAGTAACAGCCAGAGCTACAAGAGAAACTCATCATTGCAGCTTACAATACCCTGAGATCACATGACTTCATGCCACTGCTCAGCATTTATCTCTGCCACCTCACCCTCATCAGACACAGTGAAAGGCCCCCCACCCAGACCCACACACACAAACACCCTTGACCCCTGTGACACCTGCCTCCATTGGCTCTTTTCTGTGGCTAATTTGAAAATACCTCTTCCTAATCCCTACTGCTACCCACCCCTGCTGCCCTGAAAAATGTTCCCTTCCTCTCCTCCAGTTCCTCTGTTCATTCAGTTCAATCTGTGTTGCTGGCAGCTTTTTGGTGGTGTATTAGTCCAACTATTGCTGTAACACTCAACAGGTATGTATGCATGATCAAGGGCGATCGTGGCTCAAGAGTTGGCAGTTCGTCTTATAATCGGAAAGTTGCCGGTTCGAGCCCCGGCTTGGACAGTTTCGATCGTTGTGTCCTTGGACAAGACACTTCACCTGCCGCCTAGTGGTGATGGTCAGAGGGGCCGATGGCGCGATATGGCAGCCTCGCTTCTGTCAGTCTGCCCCAGGGCAGCTGTGGCTACACCTGTAGCTGCCTCCACCAGTGTGTGAATGTGAGAGTGAATGAATAGTGGAATTGTAAATGCAATCCATTATTATTATAATAGAAATTTAACACAAGCCAGTTAAGATCCTCTATGTAAAAAAAAAAAGATGCTGGTTCATGAACCAATGCTTGAAATCAAGTGTTTCTGTGTTCCTTGACCTGAGATGCGGGGAAAAAGTGTTGAATCAAGATGAAATGAACTATATACACTGATCACGCACATTATGACCACCTGCCTAATACTGTGTTGGTCCCCGTTTTGCTGGCAAAATCTCTCTGACCCATTAAGGTATGGACTCCACAAGACGTCTGAAGGTGTGCTGCGGTACCTGGGACCAAGATGTTAGCAACAGATCATTGAACTCCTGCCAGGTGGGGCCCCCATTGATCGGACTTGTTTCTCCAGCACATCCCACGGATGCTCAATTAAATGTCTATGGGATCCAATCGATATCTGTGGAATCTGGGGAATTTTTGGTTTGTGGCAGGACACGCTATCCTGATGAAAGAGGCCATAGCCATCGGAAAATACTGTTTACATGAAAGGGTGTCCATGGTGTGGAACAATGTTTAGGTAGGTGGTACATTTCAAAGTAACAGCCACAAAACCCAAGATTTCTCAGCTGAACGTAGCCCAAAACATCACACTGCCTCCACTGTTGCTTTCGGTTGTGGACAGAGGTCAGCATGGGACCGGTCTGCCACTGTGCGGTCCCATGCGCAACAAACTACAATGCACTGGGTATTCTGACACCTTTCTATCAGAACCAGCATGAAGTTTGTCAAATCAATTGGACTGGCCCACGCAAGCCAGCCTTCACCCCCACATGAAATCAATGAGCCTTGTCCCTGTCGCTGGTTCACTACTGTTTGCCACTGTCCCGGGGCAGGGATAGCTCAGTAGGTAAAGTGGTCGCCCCATGATCGGAAGGTTGGCGGTTCGAATCCACTTAACGGCTACCCTGAGGTACCCCTGAGCAAGGTACCGTCCCTACACACTGCTCCCCGGGCGCCTGCTTAGTGGGCTGCCCACTGCTTCACTGAGTGAATGGGTCAAATGCAGAGAAAAACAAGTAATTTCCCCATGAGGATCAATAAAGTATCCATTATTATTATTATTATTAACATAGCCCACCCACAAATAGATGAAGAGATCATTTGTGTTTCAAAAAAACTTGAATATTCTTGTCCATTCAGTTACTTGTGCAAATAAATTCTCTGCAATATGCAAAGACTTCAACTTGATTTAAAAATAAAAGTGAACTTTTAGGCTAACAAACAATATCCCACATACCGTAGAAGAGAAGAAGCTACTTCTGGCTGCTCACAAGAGGTCACCACAGTGGGTTGCTCCCTGAGTTTGGGATTTGGCAGAAGTTTATGTTGGATATAGATAGTTGTCAACAGAAAAACAGCTGTACCAGCGTGAACAGCTGGGATAGTTAGTATTGGTGTTAACTCTTATGATGAGCAGTTATTTCCTTTAAGAGACCAGTAAATAAAGTTACATGTGAGACTTACATTATTGACTCCTCTAAGCTTTCACTTTATTCTAGGTCTCTTAAATACTAATACTAAACTAGTCAAAGTCTGAATGGCTGCAAATCATAAACTTGCTTTTCTCCTGATTTTTGGTCCCAGAATCTTTAAGAAAACAGGGGCAAGAGAAGACAGAGAGAGATCACCAGTCCATCTTTCATCCATACTAACTTTCAGTTGGACAACAGCGGGATTATTTCATAGTCTTTAGAAGTCCACTCCCACCCTAGCTTAAAACACAGTTAAAGAATGCAACAACAAGGTTTTCTTTCTATATTCACTCTCGATTTTACTTTTTAGATATTGCTGTATTGTTCGGATACACATCTTCATGCATGAGTGACACTTGTGTAGAGTTCTGTCTATTCTAAACTAACAAAATGTCAGTGAAGACAACTGTCTGCATTCTTAAGCAACAGGAACCAGAGTCACATAGGGAACCCTGCACCTCATTCCTGATCCCTTCATGAACGCAAAATGAATGAGATATTCAGCTGATCACGTTAATCCCTAAATATCCACAGCGTGAACAAAGTTGATAATATACTGTGATTCAGTGGGAACGCCATCTCTGAGTCACTGGACGTCCTCAGTGACTGCATCAGCTGAAACTTTACTGTAAGCAGAGACGTGCGCTCCTTTCAAACAGCTTCACACTCACCGGCTCATCCAGCTGCTCCTGCTCGTAGTATTCATAATAGTCGTTGAGACTCAATGCGCTGCCGAGCGTGGTGTTGAGAAGGTATGCCAGTAAAAGAGAAAATCCTCGTAAGTGCATGTTTATATGAGCAACTCCTGAAGTGTTTATGATCCGAGAATCGTAAAAAATGTGGAATTAAAAAAAAAAGAAAGCTCCCCAGTATCTGCGCTCCCCTCTTTCTGTCGCTGAAAACACACGCTCGCTCTCTCTCGCTCTCCTTTGTCTTCTTGGCAAGGTCCAGTACTTTCTCCTTGGAGGGCCTGTGTGTGTGTGTGTGTGTGTGTGTGTGTGTGTGTGTGTGTGTGTGTGTGTGTGTGTGTGTGGATGAAAGCCCGGTCACATGGAAACTGATAAATCCGGAGGGTCAACAGAGGCTGTCCCGGCAATTAAGAACGCCAAGGCGCACAATTACAGGAAAATAGGCTGCCTTCAAAATAAGAGCATACCAGTAACCACGTCTCTGAAAATACAGCTCAGAGGATGGCAACAGTAATCGATCATTTCTACTGACCTCTGTCACCAGGGCCCTATTTCAGGAAGCCGGTTTAGAGCAAAATCTGAGTAAGTATACCGTGAGTTAACGAAAACTCTGGGTTTTCGGTTTCACAAAGCGAGTTCAGCTGCAGCCTGAGTGAGTCACTATGACGACACACGCCGTGAAGCTAACCTGCCCCCTAGCAGGTTTACTACAACTAACCCTGACTGTCTCCGCCCCTTTGTCGGAAACCTGACAGTAGGAAGTGTCGGACATGGCGTGCCCCGTCCTTGAAGAGCCAGTAGATCGTGAAGCCCAAATTCTCCGCAGAGCTCTCCGCCGGGAGAGTGTGATCAGAGCGCGTGTGGACATTTTATCATTACCTGATGATTTTCTGTGCGAACGTTACCGTTTCTCAGCACAATCTATAAGTTATTTGGATAACATCCTCAGGCCATATATTACGCATGTGACACATCGCGGACATGCTCTCAGTTCTGTACATATTATTTGTATTGCACTTCGGTTTTTTGCAAACGGGAGCTTTCTGTATAATATTGGTGACGCTGAGCACGTTTCCAAGGCTACCGTCTGTCGGGCAGTCAGGAATGTTACAGTTGCACTGAAACGTCTCCTGTACTCGTCTGTGGTGTTCCCCGGTCATAGACCCACAAGATTTATCAAAGAGGGATGCCACAAAATTGCAGGTATCAGGATGACCAAAACTTAATTTATGATGTGGTGATGCTTGGACTACTACTTAAATTTTACATTTATTTTCAGGGTTCCCAGGCGTGATTGGCTGTACAGATGGCACTCACATTCCAATCATTGCTCCTTCAGTAAATGAAGGAGACTATGTGAACAGGAAGTCTTTCCACAGCATTAATGTACAGGTACATAGTTCCCTGTAGCATTTCAAACTAACAAATTATTTCATTATAGTAATGGATGCTAATTTGTGTTTTCTGCACTGTGAAGATCATATATGATGCTGCCAACATTATCACAAATGTGGAAGCCAAGTGGCCAGGCTCTGTCCATGACTCACAAATATTCCGTGAATGTACACTGAGCATAAAATTTGGACATGGTGAGTTGAGAATACTTTAAAATATATAAAGACCAATTGCTTCAGGGACATTTGAACTGAAGTGTATCCTTCTGTCTTAGGAGAGTTCACTGGCTACTTGCTTGGTGATAGGGGGTATCCATGTTTACCCTATTTGCTTACCCCTTACCCTGACCCTGAACCGGGCCCACAGCAGCGATATAATCTGGCTAATTGCAGGACAAGAGCCAGAATTGAAATGACTATCGGAATGCTTAAGGCCCGGTTACAGTGCCTGCAAAGACTCAGGGTCACCCCAGAAAGGGCATGTGACATTATTGTGGCATGTGTGATTCTTCACAACATTGCCACAATTAGAGGAGAACACTGTCCTTCTGAACCAGACATCAGCAGTGATCCAAACCATGAACATCCTGACCCTCCCACGGACATACAAGATGGAAGCGCAGTCAGAGACACCATATGTCACAATCATTTCTTTTGACCCATCACCTCAACATGTTGAAAGAAGAATAAACAGATGTTTTGTTCAACTGGCTTTATTGGTCGCCTGTGTTTCCTGTACACAAAGTATTAAAAGATGTAAACCTCATAAAGTGTCTCTGTTGCTTCCTCCTCTGTAACAGCTGTCAATGTTTCTTCATTATTTTCCTGCAGTAAAGAAATTAACAACATTGCTGTTCTACTGTAAACTCATATAATCTGTGGAGTATTACTCACAACTGCATGTTGGTCTGGCTCAACAGGAGGCTGCACCAGATGCAGTACACCATCACCATCAACTGATAGAATATGAGGTTTATACAGGTCACTTATAACTTACAAGGGACCAAATGGCAATTAACAAACATATACCAATCACCTTACACTTCATTGTCATTATGCTCTCAAAGACAACCAAGACTGAGGGAAGGCAAAATCAATAGGAAAATAACTTCACTACAAAATAATCCATTATGGTAAAGAGTTTATCAAATGAATGAGCAGCACTGCAAAGGTGACTGTGAAGAAAGGATGTATGCACATCATGTATTATTTTGAATTTACCCCCTATGTAGGCACTTGTGTCTTGCGGGGTTATTGACTCAGAGGATGTCCCCGCAGAGATGCCTTCAGCCACAGGGCGCCCACTGTTTTGGCTGAGGGCCAACTGCTCAGCCTCTGTGAGTGGTGGTGGTGGAGGACCCCCACCTGATTTTCGGGCCTCCGCTTTTTTTCTGTTGGCTATAACGGGTCACATTTGAGCATACAGAGTAAGCAAATATGTACTTGTAATGTGCTCAGATAATTTCAATAAGTGCTTACAGAAAGAAAATTAATGTAGCCTCTAACTGCAATTGATTTACATCGGACAAACAGACCAAGCACTATGGCTCATAATACAATTACACCTTACCTGTTTGGACTATATTTTTATATTTCATTTGTACTTGCTGCCAGGAACATTTGGGGCCTGTTGGGTTGCACCTGTGCTCACATCACGTCACAAAATAAAATGTATAAAATAAAAAATAAAATAAAATATAATAAAATAACGTGTTAAATGGGTGGAAATCCCCAGATCAATGTTTAAATTAACACTCACGCACTGACTCTGTCGGCTATGTTTTGCCATGCATGCTCCCTTTCTTTTGCAGCTGAGGCTGTGTTACTTTTTTTCCGCGGAATTTGCATGTTATCGGCATATACTGCCATCAGTATTTCGGCGTCAAGCGCTGTAAAATACATTGACCGCGCCTTCTTTCCCTCCGTCTCCATGGTGACTCGCTTAATCTGTGCTCCACTAATCAGGGCTTTATGTGTCCTCGTCCGCGCGCTTAACTTGGGGTTAAAGCAACTCCGCGTTGACTGAACTAATTGTTATCAGCCTTTCTGAAACCGAATATTCCAAGTTGGACAGTTCGGGGTTACTCAACCCTGAGTATCGTTTTTCACTCTGAGTTTTCTAAACCGGCTTCCTGAAATAGGGCCCAGGGGCCCGTTCTTCGTACGTCGCTCACTACATCCAAGATCAAATGACACATCCAAGACCAAACCATCGCGCTAACCGTGAGCTCGCTAATCCGGTTCCCCGAACACACCTGTTGTTGACGATTAGTACAGCTGGACGCAGTAATGTGACATCACTGGGTGTCGTAAAAGGGGCTACGCATCGATAGTAGAAACATTGATCGGCAACCCGCTGATTGGTCGGCGAAAATGTCGAAGGGGCGCGCTCGGTATTTTCCGGCAGCAGAGCAAGAACTCTTGATTGAGGGATTTCAGGAGTTTCAGAGTTTAATCAAAACGCAAGGGAACACTGCAAAGGCTGCAAAAGCAAGGAGAGAGGGCTGGCAGGAAGTTGCTGACAAATTAAACTCGTAAGTAATTCAATAATAACAATAATAATGGAGTGGATTTATATAGCGCTTTTCAAGGCACCCAAAGCGCATGACAATACCACTATTCAGTCACTTTATTATTTATTCATAGATTTATTATATTACACTATATTATCCAATATTATATTACATTATATTATATTGTTATATTATATCCCCTTTCACATTAGAGCCACAACAGGACCCACTAGAACATGGGAACAAGTAAAAGTGGAATATAAGAATATTCTACAGAATGGTAATATTTATCACTTATATTGCTTTTCGTCTCTTGGAAAGAGACCCTGGAATAATCTGTTTGTTTGTTTATAACAGCAACCAAGAAAAGGGCAGAGCAAAAAAAGACAGGTGGTGGTCCTGCACCCCCTCGTCAACAAGTTGGTTAAGTAAATAATACCCTCACGGGAATATCGATATCTCTCAATGAGCACACTGTCGCGCTGAGCTAAAGGATCCTGTCTGTCCCGCAATATACGCTGAATTCTGAAAACTCTCCTTATCAATCTTGCACCTTCCGCAATGGGCTGCTCGCGTAAACGGACAGGACATGGCTGCGACAGACTTCCCAAATCCACCTTCGCTTTTATAGCCGTGGTCTCTCATCTTGATTACACGAAGTGATTTGCAATTACTACTCTGAAATATGAATTACATCTGTAATAATCACATACATGTAATAGAATGTTAATAGTACATTTCCCTTTTTTAGGAAATGACCTGTATGTATCTGTGTGACATCAATAAAAGGATCAAGTGCTGCATTATCTTTAGTTACATTGATGTTATTTATTTATGGTGAAACAGTGGTGGAATATCGCTGTTGCTTTCGTATAAATGAAGCGGACATACCTGCGTGGCCGCGATCTAATCCTGTTTACATAAAGTAAACCTGCTCCCGAGCAGGTTTACGCTTACGGCTCTGTTGCTATGACAGCAAGTCCCGGATGAGTTTCGGGGAACCGAACGATCCAAGATCACGCGAAATCGTCAACAATCTAATCCAGCTAACTTACTTAGCGAGGTACGAAGAACGGGCCCCAGGTGACAGAAACTGCATCAACAGTTTGTTTTTGTTTTTGTTTGGTTTTTAGTTCTTTTGTAGAATGCTATATAATACAAATAAGTTATATGTGTAGAATAGTACTGAAGAACGGAAGAACAGCCCTTTATTGTTATTGTACGTGTACGACGAAATTATGGACAGAGTCACAGCTGAAACTCTTACTCCAAAAATAAAACATTAGCATATTCATTCTTTCATGGTTGTTGTGGTGCTATCACGGTTAAACTCAATTATGATTTGATGGGAAAAAGTTGTTTTGCAAGCTTTTGATAACTAATTTAGTCTCAAGATTTGACAATATTTTCTATAATTTAAGCATGGGTTTCTGCAGTAATGCAGTATTTTGCAGTTGTTCGTGGGAAAATCAAAATGACACCAAAAAAGTAAGTTGCATTTATGGTAATTTCACTGCATTCAATAACAGTGAGATAGCACAGGTTTGAATGTATTTTACAAGTTGGGTTTTGAATAACCTAACTTCAGCAATCAGGTATGTGGTCAACACAAAGTGGGAATGTTTCTATGGTATGTTTCTATCCCCAGTGGGGATATAAATAATTTAGCAGAGGCAGGGATCTAATTTTTTAATGTTTCATTTTCAGGGCTATTCATTTTTAATGCTCTTAACTTGTACTTTCTGCCTTGACCAAAAAATTTCCCACTTTCCAGGAGTTAATAAAGGTTTATCTTATCTCTTATTAACCATTTTGCCCTTAGATTGAAAGAAAACAAAGGAAAAATATCTGCCATAACTTATTAATGCTACAACACATTTTGATGAGGAACTGAAACTGAAGGTCACATAAACATTATATACTGTTGGACTGCAGGTCATTGACCCTGGTGGCCTGTCAAACTAACCAGCTACCTTTTAAACTGGCTCATTCATCATCACACTTTTTTCTTATTTTTTTCTAAATGACATATTACATTAATATGTCATTTATGCCATCAATTATGTTGATGCAATATATGTCTTCAATCCTACATCACCCACATCTGAACAAAACAGAGTATCATTGTTCCGGGCATTCTAGAGTGAATTCATGCATGCGTTGCATTTAATGAAGCCATTTACAATTGTACACCTCAGCATTCTGTTGGTACTTATGAAGATGCAATTATTATTCCTTGTGTGTGTTGAGCTTGGCAGAGCCTCAGTGCTATCACAGCTGCATGCAAAACCTACAAAATCATTCATCTGCAAACTTTTTAATAGTCTGTAGGTCCATGGTAAGACTACTGCCACAAAAACCTAGCAGGACAAAGACTTCTCTGCTTATTGTCAATGATGGACACCAAATGATTTAGGAAGCAAGTCGATATATCGTATATCATTTAATATTGTATAATGACTTCAAAAATGTGCCTTGAGTGGTCAACAGTCCCATTATATTAAACTAGTTGCTGGTGTTTATGCTGGTCTGTGGTCTCCTTTGCTGCTGTTGTGGTGTGGCTGGTGGCCCTTGAAGACTGGTTTTCTGTGTATCTTTAACTGTGTCTCTTTAACAATGCACTGGCCCCACCCCTGAGTGGGATCTTCTGTGGGTGTCATCCTTCCTACACCTGCTTCATATTTTCCTGCTTCCAGTCATTCAGTCAAGACTGTAAATGTTTGACTGAATCCAAACTTTGCACGCTCTCAAAGTAAGCACTCACCTGTTCCCTGACCTGCCCACTCTTACTCTGGATCATTCATAGATTTGTGTTCAGTCAAAAGCTGCACAAGCACTCTCTCCATGCCTTTGTAAGCCAGCTATTTAAGAAAGACCAACTCAGTAAATTCCCCCCGCCTCTGTTTGCACCTTATCACCGCTGGATATTTGCTAACTCTCTGTGTCTTTTGGCAGAGCTCCTGTGCATCATTCTTTGGAGCTGTGGAATATCCCCTGTATCAGCCCACTAACTTTCAGCCAGCGCACAGTAAATAAACATTTAAAATCTATCCACTGCTTTCTGAGTCTGGTCACTGGGTGTGTAATTAGCTTCATTATAATAGATGCAGATCTACCTTTTAATAGATTGGTGCATTATCAATTTAGTGGTTGATATTTTTTCCTCATTTATGGCCACAAGCGGCGAGTAGCTATTTTCAAAGCGTTGATAATAAGATTCTCCTGAACGGTTTCTGGATTAAGGCTTAAAAAAAGCTCATAACAGAACCACTGCTCCTCAGCATCAAAAAGACCTAGCTGTGGTGGGTCAGGTGTCTGAATAGGGTGCCTCTTAGGTGAGTAGGTATTTAAAGTTTATGAGGCAAATAGAGCCAGGCATTGTAGTTTTGATGTACTGTTTTTCAAAAAGCACTTATCAACCAACTCAAACTCTTAAGGTGGCTGGGTCATTATGGAAAAAATAATTTATAACCCTAGTTGTTAGTTATGTTAAAAGTAATGCAATGAATTACTTGATTTAAAAAATAATTGATTATATCTGCAGAAGTGTAGAGTCCACAGTGAACAAAATGAGCTGCTTCAAATTTGGCGAATAGCATTGACAGATAGAGTGACACTTATTATACAGGCCTCAGGCTCTAGGCCCAAAAATGACATATACACAGAGACACAGAAGCACATATACACACATACTTAAAACTCTGGTGAAGGGTAAAGGCAGTACTGTGCAGGAGGTCTGTCTCCATGTTGAAGTCTAGCCAAGATTCTTTTATAGTGTGTGTGTGTGTGTGTGTGTGTGTGTGTGTGTGTGTGTGTGTGTGTGTGTGTGTGTGTGTGTGTGTGTGCGTGCGTGCGTGTGCGTGTGTGTGTGTGTGAGAGAGAGAGAGAGAGGCCACTCTACAGACATTTAGGGGATATGAAATACTTCAGCATGGCCAGCATTCCAAAGTATTGCGAGACACACCGCAGACTAGAGTCATACGAAGCAACAGTTAGCTGGGGTCAAGACTGAGACAGAAATACAGACTCCTGCATATGCATATTTATAAGTACGCTTTGTTTTAGATCAATGCATGCAAAACTTTCTCCACCGAGGTCCAGGGTCATGTTCCTTCTCACCAGGTGGACGTCTCACAGATACCGGGGTAAGCGAGGTGGGTGGGTAGTGAAACTAAAGGCCTGGTTGTCCCACTCTCCCAAAGATTCCCTGTCCCAAAAGGAATTGGTTTCTCACATCTGTCTCTGTGGACTCCTGGTTGGTACCTGTCATTGGCTTGGATAAAGGCCCACTACATGTGCGCCAGCAAGGAGCAAATCTCCCAAACCTGCAGCCTTTGACATTGTGACAGTGTGTGGTTTGTATCTCCCCATTTAAGTTGGATGCTGGAGCCTGATGGGAGAGCCGTGTGTTGTGAGGGGTTGATGAGGGCAGCTGAAAAGCTGGGCAAACTCGAAGTCCAAGCAACACTGTGAATAAAAAAACACGGCTTGCAACACTGTGCTTCTCTGGCTATTCCATTCTACATGCCAAATATTCTTGAGCAAGATGGTAACCCCAAATTGCTCTCTGCTGCATTCATTAGAGTATGAATGTGTGTGAATGTTAGATAGAGAGCACTTGCCAAGAAAAAAAAAAGCTTGTATGACCGAGTGTGAATGGGTGAATGAAGCATGTGTGCTTAGGTAGCGTAGAAAGCACTATATACAGGGAGTGCAGAATTATTAGGCAAATGAGTATTTTGTCCACATCATCATCCTCGAAAGCCTACTACCAATTAAGCATATTAGGTGATGTGCATCTCTGTAATGAGAAGGGGTGTGGTCTAATGACATCAACACCCTATATCAGGTGTGCATAATTATTAGGCAACGTCCTTTCCTTTGGCAAAATGGGTCAAAAGAAGGACTTGACAGGCTCAGAAAAGTCAAAAATAGTGAGATATCTTGCAGAGGGATGCAGCAGTCTCAAAATTGCAAAGCTTCTGAAGCATGATCATCGAACAATCAAGCGTTTCATTCAAAATAGTCAACAGGGTCGCAAGAAGCATGTGGAAAAACCAAGACGCAAAATAACTGCCCGTGAACTGAGAAAAGTCAAGCGTGCAGCTGCCAAGATGCCACTTGCCACCAGTTTGGCCATATTTCAGAGCTGCAACATCACTGGAGTGCCCAAAAGCACAAGGTGTGCAATACTCAGAGACATGGCCAAGGTAAGAAAGGCTGAAAGACGACCACCACTGAACAAGACACACAAGCTGAAACGTCAAGACTGGGCCAAGAAATATCTCAAGACTGGTTTTTCTAAGGTTTCATGGACTGATGAAATGAGAGTGAGTCTTGATGGGCCAGATGGATGGGCCCATGGCTGGATTGGTAAAGGGCAGAGAGCTCCAGTCCGACTCAGACGCCAGCAAGGTGGAGGTGGAGTACTGGTTTGGGCTGGTATCATCAAAGATGAGCTTGTGGGGCCTTTTCGGGTTGAGGATGGAGTCAAGCTCAACTCCCAGTCCTACTGCCAGTTTCTGGAAGACACCTTCTTCAAGCAGTGGTACAGGAAGAAGTCTGCATCCTTCAAGAAAAACATGATTTTCATGCAGGACAATGTTCCATCACACGCATCCAAGTACTCCACAGCGTGGCTGGCAAGAAAGGGTATAAAAGAAGAAAAACTAATGACATGGCCACCTTGTTCACCTGATCTGAACCCCATTGAGAACCTGTAGTCCATCATCAACTGTGAGATTTACAAGGAGGGAAAACAGTACACCTCTCTGAACAGTGTCTGGGAGGCTGTGGTTGCTGCTGCACGCAATGTTGATGGTGAACAGATCAAAACACTGACAGAATCCATGGATGGCAGGCTTTTGAGTGTCCTTGCAAAGAAAGGTGGCTATATTGGTCGCTGATTTGTTGTTGTTTTGTTTTTGAATGTCAGAAATGTATATTTGTGAATGTGGAGATGTTATATTGGTTTCACTGGTAAAAATAAATAATTGAAATGGGTATATATTTGTTTTTTGTTAAGTTGCCTAATAATTATGCACAGTAATAGTCACCTGCACACACAGATATCCCCCTAAAATAGCTAAAACTAAAAACAAACTAAAAACTACTTCCAAAAACATTCAGCTTTGATATCAATTAGTTTTTTGGGTTCATTGAGAACATGGTTGTTGTTCAATAATAAAATTATTCCTCAAAAATACAACTTGCCTAATAATTCTGCACTCCCTATACACTGAACAAAATTATAAACACAACACTTTTGTTTTTGCTCCCATTTTTCATGAGCTGAACTTAAAGATCTGAAACATTATCTACATATACAAAGGACCCATTACTATCAAATATTGTTCACAAATCTGTCTAAATCTGTGTTAGTGAGAACTTCTCGTTTGCCGAGATAATCCATCCCACCTCACAGGTGTGGCATGTCAAGGTGCTGATTAGACAGCATGAATATTGCACAGGTGTGCCTTAGACTACCACAATAAAAGGCCACTCTGAAATATGTAGTTTGATCACACAGCACAATGCTATAGATGTCGCAGTTTTTGAGGGAGCGTGCAATTTGCTGTCTACCAGAGCTGTTGCCTGTGAAATGAATGTTCATTTCTCTGCCATAAGCCATCTTCAAAGGCGTTTCAGAGAATTTGGCAGTACATCCAACTGGCCTCACAATCGCAGACCACATGTAACCACACCAGCCCAAGACCGCCCACATCCAGCATGTTCACCTCCAGGATGGTCGACCAGGTGGAGACCAGCCACCTGGACAACTGCAGCAACAATCAATTTGCATGGTAAATGGAATGGCCTGTACTAGTCCCTCCTAGGGACCCCAAAGCGCTTTACACACCCAGTCATCCACCCATTCACACACACATTCACACACTGGTGGAGGCAAGCTACAGTTGTAGCCACAGCTGTCCTGGGGCAGACTGACAGAAGTGAGGCTGCAATATTGTGCCATCGGCCCTTCTGGCCATCACCAGTAGGCGGTAGATGAAGTGTCTTGTCCAAGGACACAACAACCTAGACTGTCCGAGCCGGGGCTTGAACCGGCAACCTTCCGATTGCACATTGCACACCATTTGCCTCACAAGGTGCAACACATCTCCATCCTGGGTCACCACACTGAAAAAAATATGTTGTTGGATTTACTTAATTCAATGGTGGACATTTGTTGCACACAGATGTTTTGCTTTGGCAGCAACTTAAACAATTGAGTTAAATTAACACAATTTATTCATGTTCAATAAATCTGTGCAATTTGTGTTGATAAAATGTGACTTAAACATGTTTTGATGAAGTAATTTGAGCTCTTGAAATATTTTAATCCTTCACAATTTTCTCACTTTATCCCAACACCATTCAATAACTTTTACCCAATACTACTTGGTCACTTAAATACTACATGTTATCTTCAAATTACATTTTGCTATTATATTCTAGTATCAAATACACAATTTTCAAATGGAGGCCTTATAACAGATTGTATTGTTCTCTTCCAAGATGGTTGCTGGCATCCACCAGTAACCTTTCAAAACAACATGTCTAATTTCACTGCAGTAGGTAAAGAATTAAACTGACATTACTCCTCTACTGAATCTATATAAATCAACAGTTAAATAATGTCAGTTCTTCCGTGTTCTCTGGAATCAATCGCAGCAAAGAAATTAGACTGTTTCTTTTGAAAAATGTTGGGAAAGAACAATACAAAACATTCTATTTAAGGCCTCTGACGTCAAGATTCAGTTAAACAACAATTATAACTAAACAATTTGAGGTAATGTTAGTTTCCATTAGCATTAAATTAGGTTACTGAATTGGCAAACACCTTCCTATTAACACTACCCATTTTACCCCAATAACTAAAGAAATTAGCACTTGCAGGTCAAAACCTTTATTCAAGAGACGCAAAAATAACATTGATACAGTGACTGTCAAAAAATACAGCACTGATCATACTGTGACATCTTGGTTCAAAACAGCACACTTAGAAATATTCAACGTTCTTTACTTCAACTGAATGAAACTGAAAATACCATTTCACACGACCCATATGGGATATTTAGACTGTATAACTGTTCACGCTACATCTCTTCACTAGTAAAAGAAAGAAAAAATACAAAGAGAAATTTAAAAATGCTGCCAAACAGACAAACAGAACTTGTACAGAGCAAAAGGAAAAACAAACAACAACAAAAAACAGCTCGTCCTCATGGCAGTTGCAGAGTATATAAAAATGAACCCTGCGATCCGTTCCTGGAATTGAGCTTCAAAAATGCAGCAGAACAAGTGTGAGATTTAAATGTCCTCTCACCTAGAGCTGGTCACCTCACATACATAACAGTGAGCTTCGTTGCAGGAGCAGTTTTGTCTTAGTTGTGAGCTTTTCTTGAGAGCTGAGTTGCATCCAACTCCATTACCACCCTTTGAATCACCTCAAAAGTGTAGCAGAGTTGTGATGGGTAACTCATGTTGAAGGAATAAAAAAGGTCCAAACAGCATGGCTACTGCAAAGGTCACGTTATCCAGATCTTGAAGAACAACATCAGAAAAGTCATTGCCTGGCGCATCTCTGGAGACAGATGTTCATTGTGGTTTTCTCAATCTGTGCAGTGGCCTCAGGCAAGTCCTGGTTAAACACAAAACATTTCTTTAAGATTCCTTTTTAAGCTCATCTCTTTTGAATCTACCAGTTCTAATGTTAGAGTAATTTAAACCAATGCAAGCAACATAGTAAATAGCTATAGCCAAAGAGTGGCCTGCCATGCTGCCATTCATGGTCTAACAGAGTTTCTAAGAGAGGGTGAAAAACATAATAATTTCAAATGCTTTACATTAGTTTTTGTTAGAAAGACACCGGCCCATCAGAAATCCAGGTTATGTCACTCAGAAGATGTTAGAATTTAGACTTTCAGCCCCACAATTTGGTTAGCTGTTGGTCAGTTGGTCTTTTTTTTTTTTTTTTCAAACAAAAGCTAATGTAAATACTGGTGGGATTTTCCTTTGTTCATTAGAATGACAAATTTAAAGTTTTTTTCACACTGATGTGACCCCTAATACAGGGGTGGGGGTGGGGCCTCAAGGGCCGGCGGCCGAGTTCACTACCAGGCCTCATGTGAACTTCAAATTATTAAAGAGGACTACTGGTCCTAACCAGTCCAATGAGGATCAAGTGGATAACTAAATGCATTTTTAAATGTTGCAAATCCACAATCTACTCATAAAACACTCACCATGAACTCCTGCACCAAGATGTTGCAATTGTCTTTCACACAGATGCGGAGCACTTTGATGAGGGACTTCAAGCATTAATGTCATCCTTGAGTATTATAACAAAGAAAACAAAGATTTGTGAACTTTTCAGTAGCACAGAAGAAAATGATCCCAGACAAAAACTCTTGACTTTTTAAACCAGTCAACATGCAACACCAGCATCTACAAAGCAATATCAAAAGTTCCTGTTTGACATCAACTTTATGGATATATAGTTTCCAGAACATTTATTTTTAAAAAAAGATAATTTTTTCTCAGTGGGCCAGTAAATGCATGACGAAAATTATGGCATCCTTTTAGTGGAATCATTACTCACAGGTAATAGTTGACTGTTTCAATGGATGTAGCATAAAAATCTTTTACTGACCTAATGCAATACATATACACTTTGTAGTTAAAGAATTTTAAAGTTCTTACTGTCATAATGGCAGCTACATCCTTTAGCTTTGTGCCCTGTTCCCCCGATCACTTTGCAAACACTTTCAGCAGACTGTCAGAGAGAAACTCAGCTCCGTCAGAAACCTTGACTGTAAAGGCATGGTTGGGATGCACTGGAATGCTGCATTTTATCTGAAATGACATAAAATTATTTTGAAATAACAGCAGGCACTGTGCTTGGTTAATCAGTAATGTTTTGTTGAATAAAAACTGTGTTTCCAGATCTTATGGGATTAAAAATATCCAAAGATGTTTGTTTCTGATTTGCAACCCAACAACCCACAAGTTACAACCTCATTTCAGTTCAAGTGTGCATTAATGCGAGTCCAGTAATCACCTTTCTGGCAATACATACAGGTATAAGTTAAACCTATGGCAGATTTTGGATTTCTCAGTTGTATTAATAGGGTGAGTATGCATGCACCTAATAATTATAAAAAACCTATTATAATTAAGTTACAGAAACGAAAATAGAATATACTTTCTTACCATAACACCTTGAACCCACAATCCATCAGCTGACTCCTGGTGAAATGCAGAATAGAGGTCGTCTCTCAATGTGCAGCAAAAAAAACAAAAACAAAAACAAAAGGACAGCAGGTGAGGGCAGGAGGGGTAGGGATGTAAGCTAGCATAATGCCGCTGATGATATTAGCTAAAGCTGTTCAATGTCCAAAATCTCACTAACACCACGGTGCAGTAAATACACAATGTAACTGAAGAGTCAGTTGGCAAATCTATTCACACAGAAAACCAAATTATGTTATGAGTGCCTCGTAATTAGGTTTAATGTGATATTACGGCTCTTGTGCCAAAGACAAATTCAAATGAAAAAGCGCCAATTCTTTGACAACAGATAAAACAGCAAATAAGCTAACGGCTCTTTTTTAGCATGTTACATGGCGACACTCTAGACGTTTAACTACATTTGGCTGAAATATGGTAAATATTAATTCAAAAAATCAAGACATACCAAAAACGTAGAGTTGGCTGCTCGACTTGACTGAGATGGATGCCTTTTTTAAACCACGATCCAAAGCCCGCGAGATGAAATCACGCGTGGTTTCACGAGATTTAACGTTGCTATCTTATTGACTTACTTCACCTGAACATGATATGAACAATTTAATACACCCTTTCTGCATATCATGTAGTTTTTACACTATATAGTTACATTTAACTTTAAAACATGAGGCAATTGTGTTAAATACATGCAAGATGCTTACATAAATCCAAGAGATGGCCAGTCCCTTTTTTTCAGTGCAGGAGGCTCATGTTGAAGGGGGGGTACTGTCATGGTCCCCATGTCTCTCCAGCTGGCTCACGTTAGGCCACAGTGTTGTTTTTGTTGTTTCTCCATACCTCTCTCTCCTCCTCTCTTTCCTTCACTCTTCTCTGTCTGCCTGGGCAGAACTCAGGTGATCTGCACCTGCCGTTAATTAGTTCCTGTTTTCCCTGGCCGCTATTTAAGGTCCTCTCCTACCTTATCGTGGTGGAGGGGTTTGTGTGTCCCAGGGATCCCAGGGGCTATGTTGTCAGGGGGCTTTTGCCCCCTGGTAGGGTCTCCAATGGCAAATTGGTCCTGGGTAAGGGACCAGACAAAGAGCGATTCAGAAGACCCTTATGAGGAAAACATCAAGGTAATAGTTTACCCTGCCTGGAATAGGGTTACCGGGGCCCTGCCCTGGAGACAGGCCCGTCGAGGGTGCCCGAGGGTGAGCGTCTGTTGGCCGGGCCTTAGTCCATGGGGCCCGGCCGGGCACAGCCCGAAAAGGGGACATCGGCCCATCCTCCCACAGGCCCACCACGCGCAGGAGGCGCTGTAGGGGTCGAGTGCATTGTGTGCTGGGCAGCGGCCAGGAGCGGAGGCCCTGGCGGACTGATCCCCGGCTACCAAGACTGGCAACTGCAACATGGAATGTCACCTCTCTCGTCGGGAAGGAGACCTGAGTTAGTGCGTGAGGTTGAGAGTGAGGTTGAGAGGTACCGGTTAGATATAGTCAGGTTCACCTCTACGTATGGCTTGGGCTCTGGAACCAGTCTCCTGGAGAGGGGCTGGACTTTTTCTCAGTCTGGAGTTGCCCCTGGTGACAGGCGGCGGGCTGGGGTGGGTATTCAAATATCCCCTCGGCTTGCTGCCTGTACTTTGGGGTTCTTCCTGGTGGATGAGAGGTGTTTTGTTATTGGACTTCTGTGCAAAATCACAGTTTGGCCATAACGTGCCACAGAGTGTCCATAAGTGCAGGTGGCACCAGGATGCTCTAGGCCGCAGGCCGATGATCGATTTTGTAATCATATCACCGGACCTGCGACCATATGTTCTCGACACTCGGGTAAAGAGAGGGGCTGAGCTGTCAACTGATCACCACCTGGTGGTGAGTTGGATCAGGTGGCGGGGGAGGACGCTGGACAGACCCGGTGCACCTAAACGCGTAGTGAGGGTGTGCTGGGAATGCCTAGCAGAGGCCCCAGTCCATGAGATCTTCAATGCACACCTCCGGCAGAGCTTCAACAGCATTCCGAGGGAATGGACCATGTTCAGCATCTCCATTGCCGAAGCTGCTGCATTGAGCTGTGGCCGCAAGGTGGTTGGTGTCTGTCGTGGTGGTAATCCCCGAACCAAATGGTGGACACCAGAGGTGAAGGGAGCCACCAGGCTGAAGAAGGAATCCTATTGAGTTTGGTTAGCCTGTGGGACTTCGGAGGCAGCTGACAGGTACCAACAGGCCAAGCGGAATGCAGCTCGGGCAGTGGCTGAAGCGAAAACTCGGGTGTGGGAGGAGTTTGGAGAGGCCATGGAAAAAGACTTTTGGACTGCCTCGAAGAGATTCTGGTAAAGCGTCAGGCGTCTCAGGAGGGGAAAGCGGTGCTCCGCCTGCACTGTGTATAGTGCTGGCGGAGCACTGCTGACTTTGACTGAGAAAATTGTCGGGTGGTGGAAGGAATACTTCGAGGACCTCCTTAATCCCACTGACACGTTTTCTGAGGAGGAAGCAGAGTCTGGGGATGAGGGGAATGACCAGCCAATTTCCGGGGGCGAGGTCACTGAGGCAGTTAAACAACTCCTTGGTGGCAGAGCCCTTGGTATGAATGAGGTCCACCCTGAGTTCCTGAAGGTTCTGGACGTTGTAGGGCTGTCCTGGTTGACACGCCGGCGGTACCCCTGGTCTGGCAGACCGGGGTGGTGGTCCCTATCTTTAAGAAGGGGGAGCGGAGGGTGTGTTCCAACTACAGGGGGATTACACTCCTCAGCCTCCCTGGGAAAGTCTATGCCAGCGTGCTGGAAAGGAGAGTTCATCCGCTAGTCAAACCTCAGATACAGGAGGAACAATGCGGTTTTCGTCCTGGTTGCAGAACACTGGACCAGCTCTTTATCCTCTCAAGGATACTTGAGGGTGCATGGGAGTTTGCCCAACCAGTCTACATGTGTTTTGTGGACTTGGAGAAGGCATTCAACTGTGACACTCGGGGTGTCCTGTGGGAGGTGCTACGGGAGTATGGGGTGTCTGGCCCATTGCTATGGGCCATTCGATCCCTATACAGTGGGGCAAAAAAGTATTTAGTCAGCCACCGATGGTGCAAGTTCCCCCACTTAAAATGATGACAGAGGTCAGTAATTTGCACCAGAGGTACACTTCAACTGTGAGAGACAGAATGTGAAAAAAAATCCATGAATCCACATGGTAGGATTTGTAAAGAATTTATTCGTAAATCAGGGTGGAAAATAAGTATTTGGTCACCTCAAACAAGGAAAATCTCTGGCTCTCACAGACCTGTAACGTCTTCTGTAAGAAGCTTTTCTGTCCCCCACTCGTTACCTGTATGAATGGCACCTGTTTGAACTCATCATCTGTATAAAAGACACCTGTCCACAGCCTCAAACAGTCAGACTCCAAACTCCGCCATGGCCAAGACCAAAGAGCTTTCGAAGGACACCAGGAAAAGTATTGTAGACCTGCACCAGACTGGGAAGAGTGAATCTACAATAGGCAAGCAGCTTGGTGTGAAGAAATCAACTGTAGGAGCAATCATCAGAAAATGGAAGACATACAAGACCACTGATAATCTCCCTCGATCTGGGGCTCCACGCAAGATCTCATCCCGTGGGGTCAAAATGATCATGAGAACGGTGAGCAAAGATCCCAGAACCACACGGGGGGACCTGGTGAATGACCTGCAGAGAGCTGGGACCAAAGTAACAAAGGTCACCATCAGTAACACACTACAACGGCAGGGAATCAAATCCCGCAGTGCCAGACGTGTTCCGCTGCTGAAGCCAGTGCATGTCCAGGCCCGTCTGAAGTTTGCCAGAGAGCACATGGATGATACAGCAGAGGATTGGGAGAATGTCATGTGGTCAGATGAAACCAAAGTAGAACTTTTTGGTATAAACTCAACTCGTCGTGTTTGGAGGAAGAAGAATACTGAGTTGCATCCCAAGAACACCATACCTACTGTGAAGCATGGGGGTGGAAACATCATGCTATGGGGCTGTTTTTCTGCCAAGGGGACAGGACGACTGATCCGTGTTAAGGACAGAATGAATGGGGCCATGTATCGTGAGATTTTGAGCCAAAACCTCCTTCCATCAGTGAGAACTTTGAAGATGAAACGAGGCTGGGTCTTCCAACATGACAATGATCCAAAACACACCGCCCGGGCAACAAAGGAGTGGCTCCGTAAGAAGCATTTGAAAGTCCTGGAGTGGCCTAGCCAGTCTCCAGACCTCAACCCCATAGAAAATCTGTGGCGGGAGTTGAAAGTCCGTGTTGCTCGGCGACAGCCCCAAAACATCACTGCTCTCGAGAAGATCTGCATGGAGGAATGGGCCAAAATACCAGCTACTGTGTGTGCAAACCTGGTAAAGACCTATAGTAAACGTTTGACCTCTGTTATTGCCAACAAAGGTTATGTTACAAAGTATTGAGTTGTATTTTTGTTATTGACCAAATACTTATTTTCCACCCTGATTTACCAATAAATTCTTTACAAATCCTACCATGTGGATTCATGGATTTTTTTTCCACATTCTGTCTCTCACAGTTGAAGTGTACCTCTGGTGCAAATTACTGACCTCTGTCATCATTTTAAGTGGGGGAACTTGCACAATCGGTGGCTGACTAAATACTTTTTTGCCCCACTGTACAACCGTTGCATTGCCGGCAATAAGTCGGACTCATTCCCGGTGGGTGATGTGCTCCGCAAGGTCCGGTCCGTCGTGGTGAAGAGAGAGCTAAGTGTAAAAGCGAAGCTCTCAATTTACCGGTCGATCTACGTCCCTACCCTCACCTATGGCCACGAGATATGGGTAGTGACCGAAAGAACGAGATCACGGATACAAGCGGCAGAAATGAGCTTCCTCCGAAGGGTGGCTGGCCTCTCCCTTAGAGATAGGGTGAGAAGTTCGGCCATCCGGGAGGGGCTCAGAGTAGAGCCACTGCTGCTCCACATCGAAAGGAGCCAGTTGAGGTGGTTCGGGCATCAGATAAGGATGCCTCCTGTGCGCCTCCTGGGTGAGGTGTCCCGGGCATGTCCCACCGCGAGAAGGCCTCGGGGCAGACCCAGGACATGCTGGAGAGATTATATCTCTCAGCTGGCCTGGGAATGCCTTGGTGTTCCCCCGGATAGGCTAGAGGAGGTGGCTGGGGAGAGGGAGGTCTGGGCTTCTCTGCTTAGGCTGCTGCCCCCGCGACCCGGCCCCGGATAAATCAGAAGAAAATGGATGGATGGATGGCTATCTAAGGTTACAGCTTGGAGCAGCTCATCAATGGAATGTTGAACCCCCTGAGTTCGTAAAGCCCGGCTAAGTGTAAGTTTCCTTTTGCGATTGCTTGGTGTAGTGTTAACACTCGCTTCTGTGCGTAGATTCCCTGGACCTGTTCGTGTTTCCTTCCCTGGACCCCTTGTGCAGTAATGTGGACTGGAGTGTGAGAGCTGAAAGGTGTGAGTGGCAGAAGAGGAGTGCTGTCTGAGGAGAGAGTTACGGAGCATGTCTGAGCGGAGAAGAGATTAGATCAGCAACTACTGAAGATTTGTGTGTGTGGATTTCCTTCCCCATTCCTCCCCGGAGCCCTGGAACCCCACTTGTAAATATTCTTGCACCCGGATGATTGTGTAAATAAATTGTGAACTTTTGTTTTCCAAGCTGTGTCTGCACCTGAGTCCGTTCAGTCCTGTGTGACATAATATTTAGTAATTCAGACTGGACAGTTTTACTCTTTGGTGAAGCTGAGAATGCTTTACTGCTTTTTTTGTGAACTTTTGTTCCCTAATTATTTTTTGCAAATTTTTGGTTTCTTTGTTGGTGATTTGGGAGCAGACACAGTTCCTGAGGGCATGAGGTTTTAGGGGGGGAAATAAAAATAAAAAATAAGCTGGAAAATAAAAATAAAGTTGATATCAAGCAATGATGAGATGGTCCTGCTGTTCTGTTTAAACAAGAAAGGAAGAAACTGTGAGTCTGAGTTCATCTGAATCTCAGGAGAAGGCAGCAGCTGGTGGTTTGAGACAAGCTGTATCACCACCACTTTCATACATATTTTACGATGTCAGAGGGCACTTTGAACTCTTCTTGGAAGTGTTGGGACCACATCTGAGGACACAGAGAAATAATTTCAGAGCCCCACTGACCCAGAGCTGTGTCTAGCTGTGCATCTGAGGTATGTGTATTGAGTACTGGAGTGTGTTTTGAGCTACAAGTGCAAATGTTGCCAAATACAGCCGTCTGTGTAGTCAGATCTGTTTACACAGATCTGAAAAATCAGGCTAGGTTAAAAAATAAATAAATAAATGCCACATATTCATCCAGTGAAATCAAAGCTGCATTAAAAACAGTTGACTCTGAAAAATTTTTTTTAACACATGAAATATTTGCACAGATTTTAGGCTCCTGGTGTGCAAAGAATGGAAGCCTCCTTCCTGGTTCATCCATCCATCCAATCTCTTCCACTTATCATTGTCACATACTGGGGGATTTAATAAATTTGGCCAGATTTCTAGAAATGAATGCTGCTCTAGCTAAAAGTCAAGGTCAAGGTCAAGGTCAAATTTATTTATATAGCACATTTCAAACAGCCGATGCTGCACAAAGTGCTTAACAATATAAAAATGGTATTAAAAAGCAATAATGTAATACAATAATAACAATAAAAAACAATAAAAGGACAATAAAAGAATTAAAACAATAACTAAACTAATTCAAATAAGACCAAAATGCTTGGGTCATAGTGTGTTAAAAGTCAGGGCATAGAAATGTGTCTTTAGTAATGATTTAAATTGCTCAAGTGTTTGTGCAAATCTAATATTTAAGGGGAGACTATTCCAAAGTCTGGGACCTGCCACAGAGAAGGATCTATCACCACAAGATTTGAGATTAGTCCGTGGGATGCACAGCATTAGTCTTGAGCTAGACCTCGTGGTTTTTCCAAGAGCATAGGCAGAGAGGAGCTCAGACAGGTAAGGAGGGGCTCGAAGGGCATTAAGTGACTTAAAAACAAAAAGTAAAAGTTTAAATTGGATCCTGTAGGAAACAGGAAGCCAGTGTAAAGAAGCTAAAACTGGGGTTATATGCTCTCTCCATTTGGTACCAGTTAGCAGGCGAGCAGCTGCATTTTGAACCATCTGAAGACGATGGATGGTGGCCTGATCTAGACCATAATACAATGATTTGCAGTAGTCTAATCTGCAAGTAAGAAAAAGAGGTATGGCTTTACCTTGGCTAGCTGTCTTAACTGAAAAAACAGGACTGAACTACTGCACTCACCTGCTTATTCAATTTAAAAGAACCATCAATGTAGACACTGAGGTTTTTTACATGTGTTTTACAATACGAGGAAAGGGCGCCCAGAGTTGTGTCAATATGATTAAAGTTGCCAAAAATGACAACCTCAGTTTTATTTTCATTTAGCTTTAAAAAATTTAATGACAACAACTGTTTGACATCATCAAGGCAGCGTAATAGGAGCTGCGGATGGTCTGACCCTGCTTTTAAAGGTAGATAAATCTGCAAATCATCAGCAAAACAGTGAAATGAAATGCTGTACCGCGAGAAGATGGAGCCCAATGGCAACAAATAAAGTGCGAACAGGGCAGGACCCAAAATAGAGCCTTGAGGTACACCGTATTTAAGAGGGGCTATTTTGGAGTTGTGGGGGCCCATATTGACATGAAAAAACCTTTCTGACAAATAGGACCGAAACCACTGTAGGGCAGATCCTTTTAGGCCAGCATGAAATTCTAGCCGTGATAACAGGATGTCATGGTCAACCGTGTCAAAAGCTGCTCACAAGTCCAGCAATAAAAGGGCAGCAGGGCTGCCAGAGTCCAGAGTTAAAAGAATATCGTTAAAAATCCTTAAAAGTGCCGTCTCAGTGCTATGTAGTGATTTAAAACCAGATTGAAATTTTTCAGAGATCATATTAAAATCAAGGTGGGCCTGCAACTGTAGGTAGACCACTTTCTCCAAGACTTTAGATAGAAAAGGAAGCTTTGAGATAGGCCTGTAGTTGGACAGATTAGTTGGGTCCAGGTTTTGTTTTTTAAGAAGAGCTAAACTATTGCTTGTTTAAAGCATGATGGGACGCAGCCTGTAGCATTAATTAATCTCAGGATGAAAGGCCCAACAGTATTAAAAGTGCTTTTAAGCTTCACTTCAAAAAAAAAAAAAAAAAAAAAAAAGTGCTTTTAAGCAAGCTCGGGGGGGAGACAATCAGAGGGGCAGTGTGATGATCTTAGGTTACTAACTACCCCGGTCAAGTCATTAAGTGAGACTGGATCAAACTGCTCTAAGACAGCTGAGCACACAGGAGAAAGACTCGGATCTGAGGCAGCAGACAATGAGACAAGGGCCCTAATCGATAGGATCTTGTCATTAAAAAATGCTAAAAAATCATCGCACATACTTGGTGAAGAAATGACTCCAGCATTATCACGTGAACTAAGAAAGCGATTAAGAACGTTAAAAAGTACCTGAGGCCTGTGACTGTTTACTGACACTAAGTTTGAGACAAACTGTGTCTTTGCAGTTTTTAAAGCTTCTTGGTAAGCAGAAAGACGAGTCCTTAAAATCTGTAGGGAAACGTGCAATCTGTCCTTTTTCCATCTCCTTTCAGCACGTCTGTAGTCACGTCTGAGGGAGCACGTATGTTCATTCAACCACGGCTCTGATAAATGCTTAGCGCACACAGTCCTGAGCAGAGCAATAGAGTCCAAGATATCAGTGCAGGTAGAATGAAGAATGTCCGAAAGGTCCTCAACACTTTTACAGTTGGAGATCATTATTCCAGAATCCATAAAGGCAGCAGAAAAAGCGGGCACTGTTAGAGTATTAAGCGCTCGCTTTTTGCGCGCTGGGATGTACGGCTTATCTACCGAGCAGCGCAGCGTTAGAGTGAACAACACAGGAAGATGATCGGAGATGCGCAACTCAGATATTTCCGTGATGCACACATCCAGCCTGGGGGAGAGCACCAAGTCCAGTGTGTGACCTTTTTCATGCGTGGGACCGGTAACCCACTGGGTCAAGTTAAAAGAGTCAATAATATTTAAAAAGTCCTTGACCAAAAGTTAAGAGTCACAGCAGACATGGATGTTAGAATCACCAAGGATTAAAAAACTGTTGAATTTAAGAACGATTCCAGCCATAAAACCTGAAAACTCTTTGATAAAATCCTTATTAAACTTGGGAGGGCGGTATATGAGGGCACACAGCAAAGGCGCAGCAGAGTTCAGGTGTAACTCAAACAGCTGGAGTTCAAAACTAGAAAATGAGTCGTGCTGTAATGTTTGATGGCAATGAAATCGAGCATTGAACACGGTGGCTAAGCCTCCCCCCCTACCAGAGGACCGAGGGAGGCTGAAGAATGAGAAATTAGGAGGAACCAGTTCTAACAAAGCTACAGACTCACCGGGTTGAAGCCATGTTTCTGTCAGAAACAGAAAATCCAACTGTTGTGACTTTAGGAAGTCATTTAATACAAACATCTTGTTTGCTAATGATCTTACATTTAGTAGAGCCATTTGATGTGTGTAGATCCTAACATCAGATGTTCCAGCTCGGTTAAGTGTGCGAAGATTTCTGTGGTCCACACTGCATCCACGGGTCCGGGGCCGCTTAGGGAAATAGAATGCTGAGAGCGGGAGATCAAGTGTCGTGGGAGCTCCAGGGACAACAGGCAGGATCCATCTAAAGATGCACTCTGCTGGTCCAGTAGTTCCACGAGAAGCACGGAGAAGAGCTCGGACTTTAATGAGTGTACCAGCCCGCTTTCCTCGTTTCCTCGGGCGCTTCTTCCAGGAAGTGGTGTAGGAGTGTTGGCACAGATAAACCGGGATACAGGGCTCAAAAAGTGGTGGAGGAGGCCCATAATCATCTCCTGTCTCCGTTTGTTTAAGAGCCAGGTCATACGATGCTTTGATTTCTAAGAGTACAGTAACTGGCGATAGTACACACGCAGAGCGAGGGCATTTAATATAAAATAGAAAAGGATAAGGCTAGCAAAAGCCAAAGCAAAGCTAGTAGAGTTGACAGACGTGTCGCCGTGCATACTGCTGGCGCCATCTTCAGTGCCTGTTTTAAAGTGCGATGGATGCCATCTCTCCTAACATGACCACAATTTTGGTAGAAATTTTCTGAATTATCTGTAAAACACATATTTCCTTGGATACTACTGGTATAGCCAGCAATGTAAGGAGAACATGCAGCGATACATTTCACTATGAGTTAGGAGTGGGTTTCAATATTGATTTATTGATTAAAATAGATTTTAGCTTTAATAAGGTGATATCGATTCATTAAAATCCTGAATTGATTTTTAAATATACATGTATTTTCCCAGAAACACCAGAATCTCAATTTAAACGTCTCAAAAATATTTAAACAACCACCAACCACCAAACAGGTGGCTTAGAAACCACTACTTTAGAAGCCTCAGCTAATAGCTAAGGTTATAGCTATGCTAGCGAAGCACAGTGGAAGACATATCTTGTTCAAAAAATGCTCCAAGTGACTCACACTATTACTAAAGCTAAGGTAATTGTAGCCCGGGTATATTTTATGGGGCTAAGTTTTATTTCCAGTTGGATATATCTTTTTTTTTTCTTTTTTTTTTTGCCTGTCCCGTTTGGCTCTTTTACCATCAGAATTGTTGTCTAAAGGCAAACAAAGATGCCCAACGGATTTACTTTACCAAATTGACCATCCCAGCCTTGCCGTAATGGTCCATTTGATTCACCTTTTATTGTTTATTTTATTTTCACTTACTGAATACGGGACAGACTTGACTGGGGGAAAGAAGGGGAGAAAGAAAGAGGGAAAGAGAAACAGCTGAGAAGAGGGACGGGGGAGAAGGGCAAAAAACAAAAACCAACAGAATGAGCAGAAGGAAAAAAAATGCATATATCAATCACCTGGATCACCTGCTGAGAAAGAAAAAAGAAAACAAGCAGAAGAGAACAAGAGTAATAGAATAAACAACATCACAATGATATATGGGAATATGACAGTAAATACTAAATATTAAACATTATTGTGCAAGCACATAAGATCAACAGAACACAGTGTGCTTTGAGTTAGGAGCCAAAAAGGGTATCGTTTGTGGGTGTGATCACCCGTGTGTACACCTGTGAGCATGGACGCGCTTGTTTCTTTTTTAAAAGGTTCCTTCATGTAATGATCTGCTAGAGGGTGTGGGGGGGCCACAGCCCCGTCCTCCAGAGCATGAAGCAGGTATGGAGGAGATCAAAACTCCAGACATCCAGAGGCCCCCAGAACACAAGAGACCAAGGAAGACCAACAGAGGGGCAGCCGCGCCACTGTCCCAGAAAGAGCTGAGGAGAGTCCCAGATGAGGGCTCACTCAGCAGCCGCGGAGCAGAAGCCAGGGGGAGTTGCAGTGACGCGCCCGTGAGCTCCGCCGGCAGCCAGCTGTGCCTGAGTGACCGAGCCCCAGGCCGAGAGGCCGGGGGCACCCCACCTCCGAAGTGGCCCGAGCGAGCCCCAGGCTCCAGGCCCCGATAAGCGGCCGCCAAGGAGTGAGCCGGTGTGTACCTGGACGCCCGTCCCCGGATACAAAGAACCACCAACGCACCGATGTCTGAGGGAGTCCGCCACTGGCAGGGGAAGTGGTGGTAGGGGGAGATAGGCCTCCAAACCTTGGAGGGCCTGAGATGTCCCCAGAGAGGTGGCACCTGACACCCAACCTGACATATAGACACAGACATACAGGCACACACATATACAAACATCCATTCCCACCCTCATGCTCTCATATGCACTTACTCCACACTCAACCAACGTGGAGACAGACATAAAGAGACGCTGTACACACGATCACACTCCCCAAGTGTACTCTAAGCCCCGGGTCTAGGTACCCTTGCCCCTGGAGGGGGGAACTGCAGACCCAGGTGGTGTTACCCTTTTCCCTGCGGTGGGGGGAGGCAGACCGCCCCGACTCCGCAGCAGCAGGAAGGCCCCACACTCCAGACCGCAGTCAGACGGCCAACTCCTCCTCCTAGCCCCCCCGCTCCAGCAGGTCGCAGAGAATGGGGGTGAGAGAAGACTCCAAACCTCCCTCCACCCGCTCATTGTAGTGTTGATGCATGTGTGTTCTAAGGTGCATTTAAAACCCAGGAGGGCATGGAGCTACCTGCCAGAGAGCAGCAGGTAAGCGCATGGTCCCTCCTGCTAGCCCTCAATGTCTACGTGTATTTAAAATTGAGAGGTGGGCAACGACGCCAGGGGTGGGGTGTACACCCTGATGGTACTTTGGATTCCGTGTATCGTGCCCACCCCCAAGATCCTATATGTATGTGTAATGAGAGTGTGAGCTGGATATATCTGAATAGTTCTGTTGTTCGTTCTACTGTGTTGTAGTAGTAATAAGGAAGTGTGTTTAGGTGCTTTTACTTTGAAAGGGAGCGGGCGGAAGGAGAGAGGAGAGAGCGGAGCCAGCCACGAGAGAAGAGAGGAGAGAGAAAAGCGTGCGCGAGATGCGGCTAGGGTCTACAGAGACTTTTTTCCAATGGACAGTGAGGATAAATCATCCCACGCCCACGGCTGAGTAACAGAGCGTGACTGTGAGGTGGTGCAGCCCGGACTGGTTTGCACTGTTGCCTCGAAATATCCCTAGTTAGCGGCGTGCTAACTTGGCTAATCGGAGTTAGCCATGAAGGCGGACTTCGCTGGATGTCACCTGACCTGCACAGAGTGGGAGGCTACTGACTGCCAAGGCGGGCCGATCAGGTTTGCTGCCTAAAAGGAGTAAGCGTGCAGCTCGGCGACCTAAGGGCGTGCCGTGAGTGTATTGTGGACAAAAGACTAAGGTTTCCAGGTAGGAGCACCATTTTGTTTTCTTTTAGGACCGTTGGTTCCTACGCACCCTAGCATCGATCCAGGCCTGCACCGAGGGGACTTGGGAAACTGGGTGGTGTGAGAGTGTGTGTGTGTGTGGGGCCCATTACAGTAAAGAACTGTGTAACTGTTATTATTGTTATATTTTGTCATTGCAAGAGACTTCTTACCTTATTGATTTATTGGGTGTTTACCAGTTCCTTCAGTAAACCTGCTTGGTTTAAACATAAGAGCTTGTGTCTAGTACTGTTTCTTATCTATATTTCAAAGTAAGGTAAAAGTGTATCTGTGTGTTATACGTGTGTAAATCAGGGGAACTTGCACTGAGGGCAACTAAGTAAGTTTAAGATAACTAGAACTCAGGGCGTACCCGGCTATAGTGGAGTAGACAGTCAGGGGCGCTACATAAAATGGAGGCACCGCTGGGATATTTTGTTGTTTCAGTCTGAAGTTCCCAAGCACGTGTATTTTGAGATAAAAGCAGTAACTTTGATATTGTTTGGTCATGGATGTTCAATCTATGCACTCTGAGTTGTTCGAGGAGCTTCAGGAATGGAGTTGTGGAGAGACCTTAGATGAGGCTCACACACTGATGGTGCTTACTCCCGAAGGAGTGGAGATAGACCAAATAGAGCACACTCTGGAGAGTGTTAAAGCTTTGGGTCGAGTGCGGGTGAGAGGCCGGAGATACAACAAAGCGCTTGATAGGCTAATTGTCCTGTGTGAGACCAAAGAGAAAGTAGATGCCACAAGAATCCCACCTGAAGTATATCCTACGGGGGCTGGTGAGCCGTGGTCCATCATAGTGACAGCTGAAGCTTCGCCTCGTGAGGATTTTTCCCAGAGTAAATCGAAACGTGGGGCAGAGGCACAGGAGAATGGTAACTCTGCAGAGTCGATAATCCATGCTGTGGGCGATTTGTTGGCAAAGATGGAGAGACACTCCAGTGAAGGCAGTAGTTATCGTAGACTCAGAATGTTCTCAGGCACAGTACCAACACCGGTTGGAGAAGAGACATTCGAACAGTGGGTTGAACAAGCACACCTAATGGTGGAGGAGAGTGACAGTTCTGCTAAAGAAAAGAGGCGCAGAATCATTGAGAGTCTTAAAGGTCCAGTACTAGCGGTGGTGAAAGCTGTGAGGACAGCTGATCCTGATATTAGCCCAGAACAATGTCTAGAAGCTGTTACAAAAGCTTTTGGCAGTGCTGAGACGGGTGAGGATTTGTACTTTGCTTTTCGGTTACTACAACAGCAACCGCAGGAAAAACTATCCGACTTTCTGAGGCGATTAGAGCAGTCGCTGAGCAGGGTAGTGAGTTGTGGTGGAATTGAAGCCCACCGTGTTGATAGGACCAGAGTAGAACAGCTCCTTAGGGGTGCCATGTACTCGGACATGATGTTAGTGCAACCCCACCCAGTTTTGTAGAGCTCTTAAATGAGATCAGAAGTGAGGAGGAGTATGAAGCCTCCCGGGCTAAATTGCATCTGGTAGCACACAAAGTCCAAGCACAATCAGAACAGGATAACAGACAGATTGAAATTCAGAATCTGAAAACTGAGATTCGAGAACTGAAGTCTATGGTTTCATCCGTGGTATACCAGTCATGCCCCGCACCAAGAGAAGTTGCAGAGCCTGTTCCAACAAGCAAGACTGACGGTGTAGAGAGTTCAGCAGATGGCGAAGTGGTTGCGCTGAGAAAACGGGTTAAAAGGTTGCAGCAGAAGCTGGACGCCAGAGAGCAAAGGTCTGTTGTGTCCTCTCCAGTTTTGAGAGTGGAGCCGTCCAGGTCTGGTCTGAACTCTGCACGGACAGGTAGCACCAGTGATAAAGAAAGCAACTTTTGTTACCGCTGCGGAGAAAATGGGCATTTTGCTAGTAAGTGTGGAAATGCCGCAAACAAGGCCAAGGTTATCCAGAGGTTCATTCAGTCACGGAAAAAGCCCAAACGACGGGAATCATATCCCAAACCCCCTGATGCAGGTGATACCGTGTGTTCAGTTAAGAGGAGTGAAGTAGTCATGCTAGAGGACAGAGCGATCCCTAAAGGTTTGATAGGTCCATCTAATGTAAAGCAAGTCAGAGTGAATGGTGAACCGTGCAATGCTTTGTTAGACAGTGGGTCAAGAGTAACCATCATTTTTGAGAACTGGTATAAGGAGCACTTGTCAGGTGTCCCAATTTACCCAGTTTCAGGTCTGGCCATCTGGGGTTTGAGTGATTCTAGTTACCCTTATCTCAGCTATGTCGTTGTGGATGTGGAATTTCCCGAGCAAGTCAAAGGACGTCACGAGACCATTTCGGTCTTAGCTTTGATCTGTCCCAACTCCAGAGGTCCGGACCAGACCCCCATGATCATAGGCAGCAATGCCTCCCTTTTCCAGAGATTGGCCACCTTGTGCCAGGACACCGTAGGCGTGAGTAGCGTGCAGACTGTAAGCCAAACAGCTGGAGTTTTAACCCCACCAGCTCCTGTGGAGACCCCTGTAGAGGATGAGGGTGGAGTAGGCTGGGTGAAGTGGGTTGGGCCCAGCTCCCTGTCACTCCCAGCTCCCTGTCACTCCCAGCTGGTCAAAGCTGTCATGCTATATGCCGGGTGGAGCTAGAAGAACCACTCAGCAAAGGCATATTAATGGTGGAAGCATCCCCAACCATTCCGTTGCCAGCTGGCGTGCTGCTGCAGCCCATGGTGTTGCCTAGCTCTGCGTTGGAGGTAGACCATTTTGTTGTGGCAGTGCAGAACCAGTCCTCCCGGGATATCGTTCTCCCAGAAGGGACCGTTATGGGTCAGTTGTGTACGGTTGATACTGTAACTGCAGCAGTTGAAGTCTGTTCAAAAAAGGGGAAAGATCAGAGAGAGCTAGATCCCCTTCTCATAAATTTTGGCAACTCACCTTTGCCAAATGAATGGAAAGAGTGGCTCCGACAGAAGTTGTCCAAGAGGGCTAATGTGTTTTCCCTCAGTGAGTGGGATGTCGGTCTGGCAAAGGGGGTAGAGCATCACATTCGGATGTCAGACTCCAGACCATTCCGTGAACGGTCACGGCGTCTTGCACCAGCTGACATTGACGATGTGCGTAGACACATACAAGACCTATTACAAGCTGGCATTATCAAGGAATCTCGCAGTCCTTATGCCTCTCCCATTGTCATTGCCAGAAAGAAAAATGGCAGTATCAGGATGTGCATTGACTATCAAACACTAAACCGCCGAACCATTCCTGATCAGTACACCACTCCCCGCATCGATGATGCACTTGATTGTTTTTCAGGGAGTAAGTGGTTCTCTGTCCTGGACCTTCGCAGTGGCTATTACCAGATACCCATGGCGGAGGAGGACAAAGAAAAGACCGCGTTCATTTGTCCGTTGGGTTTCTATCAGTTTGAGAGAATGCCCCAAGGTATCACAGGGGCACCCGCCACTTTCCAGAGGTTGATTGAGAAGGCAGTAGGGGACATGAACCTCCTGCAGGTAATAGTGTACCTCGATGACCTAATAGTCTTTGGCAGGTCATTGGAGGAACATGAGGAGCGACTTTTGAAGGTGCTAGACAGACTGGAAGAAGTGGGATTAAAACTCTCATTGGATAAGTGCCAGTTCTGTCAGCCGAAAGTGAAGTATGTGGGACACACTGTGTCTGCAGAGGGTGTTGCCCCCGATCCGAGTAAAGTAGAAGCGGTTACTAAATGGCTGGTGCCCACAGATTTGAAATCCCTGCGATCTTTCCTGGGGTTCTGCGGCTACTATCGCCGCTTCATAGCTCACTATGCTTCCATTGTAAGGCCACTCACAGAACTCACTAAAGGCTATGCCCCTACGCAGCGCAGTAAGAAAGGCCAGGCAGGACAAGGAAAGACCTACTTGAAGGAATCAGAGCCCTTTGGGAGTAGATGGGATCAGTCGTGTGTTGATGCTTTTCACCACATCATTCAGTGTCTGACCACTGCCCCTGTGCTAGCCTTTGCCGATGTAAACAAGCCATACACCCTTCATGTGGATGCCAGTCTGAAAGGTCTTGGGGCTGTGTTGTACCAAGAGCACCCCCAGGGGCTGCGGCCCGTGGCTTTTGCCAGCCGGAAATTGAGCTGTCCCGAACAGCAGTACCCCGTGCACCAGTTAGAGTCCCTGGCTTTGAAATGGGCCGTCGTGGACAAATTCCATGACTATTTGTATGGTGCAAAGTTTACTGTGCGCACTGATAACAATCCGCTGACGTATGTCCTTACCACTGCAAAGCTAAATGCAACAGGGCACCGATGGCTCGCGGCTCTAGCTAGTTATGACTTTAATCTTCAGTATTGTTCTGGCAAGACTAATATAGATGCTGATTTGTTATCAAGAAACACTTGATGACTTGAAGGAGACAGAATGGGATCAGGTCTCTCAAAGTGTTGTAAAGTCTATTTGTAAGAGAATATGCCTGGATGATGCAACTGAGACCAATGTGAGATACATTGATCAGCTGGGGGCACCTCCCGAGTGTGTTCCAGCTGTGTATGCTACTCAGTTAAGTCTGTCAGCAGTAGGGCAGGTGTCAAGGCCAGAGTTGCGACAAGCTCAAAGAACAGACCATGCCCTACGCAGAGTGATCGATGTGCTGAACACTGGTACTTGGCCAAAAGGTATCCATTCTGACCCAGAGTTTGTGTCAATGAGGCGGGAGGCCAGCAAACTTGTCATGAGAGATGGGTTACTTTACAGGACAACCCGAAAGCAGTCCAGGGATGAGCTGTACCAGCTTGTGTTGCCTTCTCAATACAGAGAACAGGTATTGCGGTCTACTCATGATGACATGGGACATTTAGGAATAGAAAGAGCCACTGACCTTCTGAGAGATCGGTTTTATTGGCCAAAAATGGCAAATGACGTGGAGCAGTATGTCAAAAACTGTGGGGTATGTGTCACCCATAAAACACCCTACAAGAGAGCAGCCTTTTTGCACCAGATGAGCAGCAAGGGTCCCATGGACTTGGTTTGCATGGATTTTCTGTCTATGGAGCCAGACTCCAAGGGGATAGGTAATGTCTTGGTGGTAACTGACCATTTTACCCGGTACGCACAGGCTTTCCCCACCAAAAACCAAAAAGCCACCACGGTTGCCAAAGTGTTGGTGGACAAATATTTTGTGCACTATGGATTGCCTGCCAGAATACATTCTGACCAAGGACGAGACTTCGAGAGCCGGTTAATCCGTGAGCTCTTGCGGTCATTGGGTATACGGAAGTCTCGGACAACTCCCTATCACCCCCAGGGGGATCCACAACCCGAGAGATTCAATCGAACCTTGTTGTCAATGTTAGCGACACTAGGGGATGAGAAGAAGCGAACTTGGAGTCAGCATGTAGGGTCGCTAGTTCATGCCTATAATAGCACAAAGAGCGATGCCACAGGGTATTCTCCCTATTTTTTGATGTTTGGGAGGGAGGCTAGGCTTCCCGTGGATGTTTGCTTTGGAGCATCTCCTGATGGAGCTGAGGAGAAGACTCATTCACAGTATGTGACGAACTTGAAACAGGATTTGCAGAGAGCTTATCACTTAGCCAATGAAGCTGCTGATAAGGTACACAAGAGAAACAAAAGAGCTTTTGATCGACGAGTCAGTTTCCAAGCCTTGGAAGTGGGAGACAGGGTACTCCTTAAGAATCTGGGGTTGAAGGGGAAACATAAGTTGGAAAGCAAATGGAACGCTGTACCACATGTGATTGTGGGAAAACTGCCCAACCTACTGGTGTATAGGGTGAAGCCACAAACGGGTCAAGCATTCAGCATTCAATACCATCGTTCCCTCGAAGCTGGACAGGAAACTGCAGGATCTAGGACTGAGCAGCTCCCTCTGCAGCTGGATCCTTAGCTTCCTGTCTGACAGACGCCAAGTGGTCAGACTGGGCAGCATCACCTCATCCCCCGTCACACTGAACACTGGTGCTCCACAGGGGTGTGTACTGAGCCCTCTCCTGTACTCACTCTACACCTATGACTGCACAGCCACTAACAACTCCAACATCATTGTGAAGTTTGCGGACGACACTACAGTGGTGGGTCTTATCACCAACAGTGATGAGACAGCTTACAGGGAGGAGGTCAGCGCCCTGACCCACTGGTGTCAGGACGACCATCTCACCCTCAATGTCGCAAAGACAAAGGAGTTGATAGTGGACTTCCGGAGGTGCAGAGAAGTACACACCCCCATCACCATCAACGGCGCTGCTGTGGAGAGAGTGAGCAGCTTCCGGTTCCTTGGAGTACATCTGGCTGAGGATCTTACGTGGCCAGTACACACAAACAAAACAGTGAAGAAGGCGCAACAGCGCCTCTTCTTTCTCAGGAGACTGAAAAGATTCGGCATGAGCCCCCGCATCCTCAGGACCTTCTATCACTGTGCCATTGAGAGCATCCTCACTGGATGCATCACCACCTGGTATGGCAACAGCACCGCCTACAACTGCAAAGCTCTCCAGCGAATAGTGCGGTGCTCTGAACGGATAATTGGAGGTGAGCTTCCCTCCCTCCAAGACATCTACAGGAAGCGGTGCCTGAGGAAAGCGGGGAAGATCATCAAGGACTCCAGTCACCCCAGCCATAAACTGTTCAGACTACTTCCATCAGGAAGGAGGTTCTGCAGCATCCGGTCCCGTACCAGCAGACTGAGAGACAGCTTTTTCCATCAGGCCATCAGACTGCTGAACACTTCATAGACACCTCAGCTTCACTACTGGAACTTTAACATTATGCACTCCATACTGTACAGTAACGCCACTGTTTTGCACATGTCTCACTCTGTATATTTTATTTTATATATTTTATTTATTGTTTACTCTATTTAATTTGTAAAATATGTGTACACACACACACACACACGTAGAAAAATATTTAGTATACACATCCAGAAATGCATATACAGTGGGGCAAAAAAGTATTTAGTCAGCCACCGATTGTGCAAGTTCCCCCACCTAAAATGATGACAGAGGTCAGTAATTTGCACCAGAGGTACACTTCAACTGTGAGAGACAGAATGTGAAAAAAAAAATCCATGAATTCACATGGTAGGATTTGTAAAGAATTTATTGGTAAATCAGGGTGGAAAATAAGTATTTGGTCAATAACAAAAATACAACTCAATACTTTGTAACATAACCTTTGTTGGCAATAACAGAGGTCAAACGTTTACTATAGGTCTTTACCAGGTTTGCACACACAGTAGCTGGTATTTTGGCCCATTCCTCCATGCAGATCTTCTCGAGAGCAGTGATGTTTTGGGGCTGTCGCCGAGCAACACGGACTTTCAACTCCCGCCACAAATTTTCTATGGGGTTGAGGTCTGGAGACTGGCTAGGCCACTCCAGGACTTTCAAATGCTTCTTACGGAGCCACTCCTTTGTTGCCCGGGCGGTGTGTTTTGGATCATTGTCATGTTGGAAGACCCAGCCTCGTCTCATCTTCAAAGTTCTCACTGATGGAAGGAGGTTTTGGCTCAAAATCTCACGATACATGGCCCCATTCATTCTGTCCTTAACACGGATCAGTCGTCCTGTCCCCTTGGCAGAAAAACAGCCCCATAGCATGATGTTTCCACCCCCATGCTTCACAGTAGGTATGGTGTTCTTGGGATGCAACTCAGTATTCTTCTTCCTCCAAACACGACGAGTTGAGTTTATACCAAAAAGTTCTACTTTGGTTTCATCTGACCACATGACATTCTCCCAATCCTCTGCTGTATCATCCATGTGCTCTCTGGCAAACTTCAGACGGGCCTGGACATGCACTGGCTTCAGCAGCGGAACACGTCTGGCACTGCGGGATTTGATTCCCTGCCGTTGTAGTGTGTTACTGATGGTGACCTTTGTTACTTTGGTCCCAGCTCTCTGCAGGTCATTCACCAGGTCCCCCCGTGTGGTTCTGGGATCTTTGCTCACCGTTCTCATGATCATTTTGACCCCGCGGGATGAGATCTTGCGTGGAGCCCCAGATCGAGGGAGATTATCAGTGGTCTTGTATGTCTTCCATTTTCTGATGATTGCTCCCACAGTTGATTTTTTTCACACCAAGCTGCTTGCCTATTGTAGATTCACTCTTCCCAGTCTGGTGCAGGTCTACAATACTTTTCCTGGTGTCCTTCGAAAGCTCTTTGGTCTTGGCCATGGCGGAGTTTGGAGTCTGACTGTTTGAGGCTGTGGACAGGTGTCTTTTATACAGATGATGAGTTCAAACAGGTGCCATTCATACAGGTAACGAGTGGGGGACAGAAAAGCTTCTTACAGAAGACGTTACAGGTCTGTGAGAGCCAGAGATTTTCCATGTTTGAGGTGACCAAATACTTATTTTCCACCCTAATTTACGAATAAATCCTTTACAAATCCTACCATGTGAATTCATGGATTTTTTCTTCACATTCTGTCTCTCACAGTTGAAGTGTACCTCTGGTGCAAATTACTGACCTCTGTCATCATTTTAAGTGGGGGAACTTGCACAATCGGTGGCTGACTAAATACTTTTTTGCCCCACTGTACTATTATATATTGTACATATATTTATTAGTTTCAGATGTAGCCATTCTTGTATTTTGCTTGTTTACATTATTGTATTTTGCACAACTCTGTTGCTTGTGAAGCTCGCACACAAGAATTTCACTCACATGTGCTGTACCAATGTACCTGCACATGTGATGTGACAATAAAAGTGATTTGATTTGATTTGAAGGTAGTGTGAGAACCCTACACAGAGATCATTTGTTACCGATTGGGACAGAAGTAAGACTGCCAGAAGGCATGGCCAGAGATGAAGTGCCAGCGAGACCACAGACTCGCAGGATGGGAAAAGGAAAAGAGAGGGTAGAAAGCAGAGACGTGAGTCAAGACACTGGGGAGTCGACTGGATCGTCAGATGTAGAATACGAGAGGCCACATGCCTGGTACAGAGACTGTGTGGAGAAAGTGTTGAGGGAGGAGTCGTTTAGTGACAATTCTCCATTGGCATCGGAGGATGACGCTCAAGCTATGTTTCTATCTGAGGGCAATGCCGAAGAGTCTCAGGAGGAAGCAGATGACATTGGTGATGTAAAGAACACCGATACAGAGTCAGAAGAGGAGAAGGAAAGACCTCTCTCAAAGAGGTCTAGGGGAAGATGGAGTATTGGGAAAGAGGTCAGCAAATGCCTTAGGTCAGGGACGACTGGGAAGAGAAGAATAAAACCAGTTTTGAGACTGTCCTACGATGAACTAGGGAAGGCTAGTGACCAACCTATTACTATTGTTCACAGAGGGGTTGTGATAAAGTTGGGGAATGTGTAAACGAGAAAAAAAAAAGTGAAGTTCTAACAGTGTCTGTTATACATTCAAGATGTGTGGAGTTTTATTTGTTTATTTGTTTTCAGTCGCCTTGGGAGATGTCTGATGAGGACATCCAGACGATTAGAAGGGGGAGGATGTAGCCCGGGTATATTTTATGAGGCTAAGTTTTATTTCCAGTTGGATATATCTGAATAGTTCTGTTGTTCGTTCTACTGTGTTGTAGTAGTAATAAGGAAGTGTGTTTAGGTGCTTTTACTTTGAAAGGGAGCGGGCGGAAGGAGAGAGGAGAGAGCGGAGCCAACCACGAGAGAAGAGAGGAGAGAGAAAAGCGTGCGCGAGATGCGGCTAGGGTCTACAGAGACTTTTTTCCAATGGACAGTGAGGATAAATCATCCCACGCCCACGGCTGAGTAACAGAGCGTGACTGTGAGGTGGTGCAGCCGGGACTGGTTTGCACTGTTGCCTCGAAATATCCCTAGTTAGCGGCGTGCTAACTTGGCTAATCGGAGTTAGCCATGAAGGCGGACTTCGCAGGATGTCACCTGACCTGCACAGAGTGGGAGGCTACTGACTGCCAAGGCGGGCCGATCAGGTTTGCTTCCTAAAAGGAGTAAGCGTGCAGCTCGGCGACCTAAGGGACGGACCTCTCGGCGTGCCGTGAGTGTATTGTGGACAAAAGACTAAGGTTTCCAGGTAGGAGCACCATTTTGTTTTCTTTTAGGACCGTTGGTTCCTACGCACCCTAGCATCGATCCAGGCCTGCACCGAGGGGACTTGGGAAACTGGGTGGTGTGAGAGTGTGTGTGTGTGTGGGGCCCATTACAGTAAAGAACTGTGTAACTGTTATTATTGTTATATTTTGTCATTGCAAGAGACTTCTTACTTTATTGATTTATTGGGTGTTTACCAGTTCCTTCAGTAAACCTGCTTGGTTTAAACATAAGAGCTTGTGTCTAGTACTGTTTCTTATCTATATTTCAAAGTAAGGTAAAAGTGTATCTGTGTGTTATACGTGTGTAAATCAGGGGAACTTGCACTGAGGGCAACTAAGTACGTTTAAGATAACTAGAACTCAGGGCGTACCCGGCTATAGTGGAGTAGACAGTCAGGGGCGCTACATAATGCTGTGTGAAGTAAGCATCTGGTTAGATATACTGCTTCTAAGATTTTTAGAGCTGAGTACTTCAACCTTGTTTTTATCTAAATTTAGAAACAGGAAAATAGAGGTCATTCCTGCAGTTTAAGTAACTGGTGTGAGTCCTCATGGGTATCATCTGCAAGTATCATTGAACGATACTTACTAAAGAAACTATGTATAAGCATGTATATAATGGTCCCAGCACAGAACTACTTAGAACGCCAGTATTAACTTTTATGTGTGAAGAAGACTACATATTTACATGAAAAAGTTGGAGTCTGTTAGACAAATGACATCACAACATACTCTGATCTCTGAAATAAAATATTATGATAAAAAGTACTGAACATTGCACTTGGGTCATGCAGGACAAGCACAGAGTTGAGTACACTGTCCACCATTTGTAAGCTTCACTAACACTGTACTATGATGAATTCTGAAACACAACTTAAATTCCTTTTTTTTTTTTTTTTTGTTTCTCCATGTAACGATCTGCTAGGGAGTGTGGGGAGCCATAGCCCCGTCCCCCAGGGCATGAAGCAGGTATGGAGGAGATCCAGGCCCCAGACATCCAGTGGCCCCAGAGTACGAGGACCCGAGGAGGACCACCAAAGGGGGGGGAACCGTGCCACCCTCCTGGGAAGAGCTGAGTAGAGCCTTAAACGAGAGGTCACCCAGCAACTACGGAGCAGAGGCCAGAGGGGGTTGCAGTGGCGTGCCCGCGTGCCCTGCCGGCAGCCAGCTGTGCCAGAGCTTCAGGCCCAGAGGCCAGAGGCCTGAGGGCATCCCACCCCCCGGAAGGAGCCCAGCCGGGCCACAGGCGCCAGGCCCTGCCAATCGGCCACCAGGAGTGAGCCGGTACATACATGAGCGCCCAGCCCCAGTCGACAAGAACCACCAACACACCAACGTCTGAGGGCATCAGCCACCGGCAGGGAGTGTGGTGAGGGGAGATAGGCCTCTGTACTTTGGAGGGCCTGAGATGTACCCAGAGAGGTTGAGTCTAAGACCCAACCTGACATATAGACACAGACGAACAGGCGCACGCGGACACAAACGTGCATTCCCACCCCCAAATACACAACCAAATACTCTGCACTCACCCAACGTGTAGACCAGGGGTCCCCAATTCCAGTCCACGACAGCCGGTGTCCCTGCAGGTTTTAGATCTCATCCTGGGTCAACACACCTGAATCACACGATTAGTTCATTACCAGGCTTCTGGAGAACTTCAAGACATGCTGAGAAGGTCATTTATCCATTTAAATCAGCTGTGATGGATCAAGGACACATCTAAAACCTGCAGGGACACCGGCCCTCGTGGACTGGGATTGGGGACCCCTGGTGTAGAAAGACACAAATAGACACTGCACAGACAGTCACACTCCCCAAACATACTCTATATCCCAGGTCCAGGTACCCCCGCCCCCAGAGGAGCAAGCCGCACCTAGACCCAGGAGATGTAACCCTTCTCTCTGGGGTGGAGGCAAGCGGACCACCTCCTTATCTGCAGTAGCAGGGAGGCCCCGCATCCCAGACCCCAATCTGATGGCCAGCACCTCCTCCCAGCCCCCCAGCCCTGACGGCTAACAGAACCGGGGTGACCCCAAACCTCCCTACGCCCGCTCATATGTAGTGTTGCTGTGTGCTGTTCTAAAGTGCATTTAAAACACAGGAGAGCATGGTTCCTGCTTCCTATCAGAGAGCAGCACGGCTCCTCCCGAAAACCCTTAGTGTCTATATGCATTTAAAATTGAGGGTAGGGCACCAGCGCCAGAGGTGGGTTGGAGTACACCGACCCTCCTCTGGATGCTGTAAAACGTGCCCAGCCCCAAGGCCGTATATGTATGTGTTATGTGAGAGTGTGAGTAATGTGGATGTCTAGGTTGCAGAATAAAATTGAGGCACAGGCGGCCAGAAGGGGACAGAGGGGGAGTGCCTCCCCTGCACCCTGGTCACATACCTGCACCCCAAGCCCTGCATGTGTGGGTGGGTGTGGTAGAGCGGGAATAGGGAGGCAGCTGAGGATGGGGAGGGAAGAAGGGAGGGGCAAGTGGCCCCTCCCTGGGGCCAGCTCCCCCGCTGACCCCAGTAGGCACCCCCACACTCTGGAACCAGACATAACTTTAATTCTTAAAATACACCATTCCATTGGCTCAGTTAGCTGTCTTACAACTACTTTTTCAAGAATAACTGAACTTAATTAAAGTTTGTAGATTTGCTTATAATTAGCTAAAACAACTGGGTCAAGTGATGTTTGCCTACTGGTGTTGGCCAGAAGGGCCGATGGCGCGATATGGCAGCCTCGCTTCTGTCAGTCTGCCCAGGGCAGCTGTGGCTACAACTGTAGCTTGCCTCCACCAGTGTGTGAATGTGTGTGTGAATGGGTGGATGACTGGGTGTGTAAAGCATTTTGGAGTCCCTAGGGGGGACTAGTAAAAGCGCTATACAAATACAGGCCATTTACCATTTAATGTTATTTTACCAATATGTTAATATAGGACAAGGTTCAGTTAGCTCTGCACAGAAACAGCTGGTAAAAAATGTCCTCCAAAGAGCTCATTTTTACTTTCGTACTTTGTGTACATTTCAGCACCTGTTGTCACGGTTTGGGGCAGCGGCCGTGTGAAGAGTGGAAGGAGGACTCAAATGCAGCACTTATTCAGATGTGAAGGGTGATTTATTAACAATACCAGACATAAAGTGGAGATGGCAAACAGAACTAAGGACGAACTAAACTGGGATAAACTACACAAAGGAGTGGCAAACCTGAACATGAAGGGAGAACAGCAGGGAGAGCACGCAGGGGATTTCACAGGGTATGAACACAGACGACGCGACGAGGAGCAGAGGAAATCACACACTATAAGTACACAAAGAGACACTGGGAAATCACACACAGGTGGGGGAAACAGCTGGACCTGATTAACCTGACGAGACAGGGGAACACTAACACCAGGGACCAACAGAGGGAGCACAAACCCAGAACCCAGTGTCTAAAATCCCAAACACAAACCATCCCAAAACAGCCATGAATAATAATGAAAGTAATAACAATAAAGAACATAAACATAAAGTCACTGAGTCATGGTCGCAGGACCATGACACCTGTACCTTTTTACTTTTACTTGAGTAAAGAAGTTGAATTAGTACTTCAACTTTTCCCAGTGTATCTGTACTTTCTAAAAGAACCCAACATTAATATTGATAGTAGGGTTAGTAGTCAAGAGCATTTGAGTTAAGGTGCACAAGTGTGAGCAGTTTCAGGTCTGACTAGATGAGTAACTTTTATACGAGCAGCATTGTATAAGAAGCAGAAGGACCTCCATTACTTCTTTTTCCATCATATTTCCCACAAGTAACTATACAGAAATTCCCCTTATATGGACCCAAAGATGAGTGCAAAAGAAATAAACAAACCCTGATTTGTTTCTCATAGAGTAAGTCCAACTAACTTTGTCAAATGGGACAAGTAACGCAGTTTCTCTTTCTCTCTCTCACATGCACAGACATATACAGTGGGGCAAAAAAGTATTTAGTCAGCCACCGATTGTGCAAGTTCCCCCACCTAAAATGATGACAGAGGTCAGTAATTTGCACCAGAGGTACACTTCAACTGTGAGAGACAGAATGTGAAAAAAAAATCCATGAATCCACATGGTAGGATTTGTAAAGAATTTATTGGTAAATCAGGGTGGAAAATAAGTATTTGGTCAATAACAAAAATACAACTCAATACTTTGTAACATAACCTTTGTTGGCAATAACAGAGGTCAAACGTTTACTATAGGTCTTTACCAGGTTTGCACACACAGTAGCTGGTATTTTGGCCCATTCCTCCATGCAGATCTTCTCGAGAGCAGTGATGTTTTGGGGCTGTCGCCGAGCAACATGGACTTCCAACTCCCGCCACAGATTTTCTATGGGGTTGAGGTCTGGAGACTGGCTAGGCCACTCCAGGACTTTCAAATGCTTCTTACGGAGCCACTCCTTTGTTGCCCGGGCGGTGTGTTTTGGATCATTGTCATGTTGGAAGACCCAGCCTCGTTTCATCTTCAAAGTTCTCACTGATGGAAGGAGGTTTTGGCTCAAAATCTCACGATACATGGCCCCATTCATTCTGTCCTTAACACGGATCAGTCGTCCTGTCCCCTTGGCAGAAAAACAGCCCCATAGCATGATGTTTCCACCCCCATGCTTCACAGTAGGTATGGTGTTCTTGGGATGCAACTCAGTATTCTTCTTCCTCCAAACACGACGAGTTGAGTTTATACCAAAAAGTTCTACTTTGGTTTCATCTGACCACATGACATTCTCCCAATCCTCTGCTGTATCATCCATGTGCTCTCTGGCAAACTTCAGACGGGCCTGGACATGCACTGGCTTCAGCAGCGGAACACGTCTGGCACTGCGGGATTTGATTCCCTGCCGTTGTAGTGTGTTACTGATGATGACCTTTGTTACTTTGGTCCCAGCTCTCTGCAGGTCATTCACCAGGTCCCCCCGTGTGGTTCTGGGATCTTTGCTCACCGTTCTCATGCTCATTTTGACCCCACGGGATGAGATCTTGCGTGGAGCCCCAGATCGAGGGAGATTATCAGTGGTCTTGTATGTCTTCCATTTTCTGATGATTGCTCCCACAGTTGATTTTTTCACACCAAGCTGCTTGCCTATTGTAGATTCACTCTTCCCAGTCTGGTGCAGGTCTACAATACTTTTCCTGGTGTCCTTCGAAAGCTCTTTGGTCTTGGCCATGGCGGAGTTTGGAGTCTGACTGTTTGAGGCTGTGGACAGGTGTCTTTTATACAGATGATGAGTTCAAACAGGTGCCATTCATACAGGTAACGAGTGGGGGACAGAAAAGCTTCTTACAGAAGACGTTACAGGTCTGTGAGAGCCAGAGATTTTCCTTGTTTGAGGTGACCAAATACTTATTTTCCACCCTGATTTACGAATAAATTCTTTACAAATCCTACCATGTGAATTCATGGATTCTTTTTTCACATTCTGTCTCTCACAGTTGAAGTGTACCTCTGGTGCAAATTACTGACCTCTGTCATCATTTTAAGTGGGGGAACTTGCACAATCGGTGGCTGACTAAATACTTTTTTGCCCCACTGTACACACAGTGACCAGATGGAAGGCATAGGAAAGCATGTTAGCCATGAGATAAGCCTCCCTTGTTAGCTGATTGACACTTAGACGCCATTAATTAGACTGGGCCCAAGGAAAAAGGCCATTGACTTAACTAATAGCTGGTTCTTTTGTATCTCTCTGTGTGTTTGTGTGGTACAATCTCCTATTTCTCTAAATAACTCCAACTTGTAATTTTACTTTAGACATGGCATTCCAGCTCGCACTGGAACGGTTCACAGCCGAGTGTGAAGCAGCGGGAATGAGGATCAGCACCTCCAAATCTGAGGCCATGGTTCTCAGCCGGAAAAGGGTGGAGTGCCCACTCCAGGTCGGGGATGAGTTCCTGCCCCAAGTGGAGGAGTTCAAGTATCTCGGGGTCTTGTGATGGGAGAAGGGAGCCGGAGATCGACAGACGGATTGGGGCTGCAGCTGCAGTAATGCGGACGCTGCACTGGTCCGTCGTGGTGAAGAGGGAGCTGAGTGTAAAAGCGAAGCTCTCAATGTACCGGTCGATCTACGTCCCTACCCTCACCTATGGCCACGAGCTGTGGGTAGTGACCGAAAGAACGAGATCGCGGATACAAGCGGCAGAAATGAGCTTCCTCCGAAGGGTGGCTGGCCTTTCCCTTAGAGATAGGGTGAGAAGTTCGGCCATCCGGGAGGGGCTCAGAGTAGAGGCGCCTCCCGGGGTGAGGTGTTCCGGGCATGTCCCACCGGGAGGAGGCCCCGGGGCAGACCCAGGACACGCTGGAGAGATTATATCTCTCGGCTGGCCTGGGAACGCCTTGGTGTTCCCCCGGATAAGCTGGAGGAGGTGGCTGGGGAGAGGGAGGTCTGGGCCTCTCTGCTTAGGCTGCTGCCCCCGCAACCCGGTCTCGGATAAAGCGGATGAAGATGGATGGATGGACATGGCATTGTCTTCTTATCAGCTCTATCATCTATATATTTAACAGATATAGTGCTTTATTCCTTAAAATACATTAACAATTGGCACGTTACACTAATCAAACTTCATCCTTTAAGCTAGTTTTTTCCCACTGGAAAAACCTCCCAGTTCAGTCAATAACAATTTCAAACCTATAAAACCAAAATTAACAAGACTGTGTGTAAAACATGTTAGTAAATGTAGTAACATACACTACCGGTCAAAAGTTTTAGAACAATTATTGCATTTATTTATTGTAATTCAAGTCATTCAGATCCAATGAGTAGCCTGAAATGGTACAAAGGTAAGTGGTGAACTGCCACAGGTTAAAAAAAAAGGTAAGGTTACCCAAAACTGAAAAATCATTAAAAAAGGTCTTTTTCAGGGAACACAACATAGGTTAGACTAAGGAGCTTGGAAAGAAAAGCGTCTGGACTTCTTTGAGTTGCTTGAAGACGTTTCACCTCTCCTCCGAGAAGCTTCTTCAGTTCTAAGGGTCAATTAGTGGGGAGTCCCAGATTTAAACCCAGTGGGAGTTTCCCCCCAAGGAGGGACAAAGGACCCCCTGATGATCCTCTACCTAATCACATGAGCCAAGGAGTGAAAGCGGGTGGGGGTCCTAATCAGCCAGGGTTTTGGGTGAGCTCATTGTGAAACCTGGCCCCACCCTATCATGTGATTTCCTGAGGTCGGATGGCCCAGGATGTGAGTGGGCGTTAAGGCGTCTGGGAAGGGATCTCAAAACTGGATTATAGATGGCAGACAGTTGGTGTCGTAAACCACCGCCTCTGTTCAAAGATGGTCGCTCACAGTGGACGTAAATGGCTTCTTTCACTCCTCTTTCAAACCATCTGTCCTCTCTTTCCAAAATGTGAACGTTGGCATCCTCAAAAGAGTGACCTTTGTCCTTTAGATGCAGATGAACTGCTGAGTCTTGTCCTGTGGAGGTGGCTCTTCTGTGTTGTGCCATGCGCTTGTGAAGTGGCTGTTTGGTCTCTCCGATGTAGAGGTCTGGGCATTCCTCGCTGCACTGTACAGCATACACCACATTGTTAAGTCTGTGTTTAGGAGTTTTGTCTTTCGGGTGAACCAGTTTCTGTCTGAGTGTGTTACTGGGTCTGAAGTACACTCACTCACCCATGTCTTTGTGAACTTTGCTCTGTACATTGGTGTGCATCCATGATGGAACAGGAAGTGCCATCCCCAAAATGTTCCCACAAAGTTGGGAGCATAAAATTGTTCAAAATGTGTTGCTATGCTGAAGCATTTAGAGTTCATTTTACTGGACTTAAGGGACTGAGTCCAACTCCTGAAAAACAATCCCGCATCTTAATCCCCCCACCACCAAACATTACAATTTGCACAGTGCAATCAGACAGGTCCCATTCTCCTGACAACTACTGTCAGAGTTTTACCCCTGATACTGCTGGATAAACAGAAACTCACTCAGGAACGAGGTCACACAGAGCTCAAGTTTTCACTCGCAAGAGGGAAGCAGTTGTCTCCAACCCACTTCAACTTGCTTTCCCCCTGCAGGTTGTTATTATTGGTTACACACATGAATATTCATAAAGTTTGTTGCTGTATTACCTTTGAGAAATTGCTATATTTGGTTACAAAGGGTAATTGTGCAAGCATGGTTATACAACAGGATGTTGTAGGTATCTCGTCCCAGCCAGGTGGCTTCCTTCATTGAGTAGAATCTGTTCTTCTCAAGGCCGCTTGTTCCCCTTATCGAGGTCGTGCACGTACTCATATGTGTGGGTTACAAACAGAAGCATTCTAGCTTTTTAAATGGAAACCTACAACACATACATTAAACCTAACAACTACCACACCCAGACTCATCCATTGGATAACCAGACAAGGAAGCGTGATCCATCACTACACTGCTCTAGAGTACGGTGTCGCCATGCTTCACGCCATGCAGCCGATGCTTTGCATTGCATTGGGTAAGAGTTAGATGCAGCTTCATGGCCATGGAAACCCATTCCATGAAGTTTTCAGTGCACTGTTCTATAACTAATTTGAAGGCCATATTAAGTTTGGAGGTCTGTTATGATTTGCTGTAAGAAAATTGGCCAGCCCCTTGGCATCCCGCTCTGTGATTTTAACGAACCTACCACTTCATGGCTGAGTTGCTGTTGTTGGCAGTTGCTTCCACTTTGCTATAATACCACTAACAATTGACTGAAATGTTTTGTAGCAAAGAAGTTTTACGACTGGACTTATGTTGCTGGTGGCATCTTATCACGAAACAACTCATGAATTCACTGAGCTCCTGAGAGCGATCCATTCTTTCAAAGATGTTTGTAGAAGCAGTCTACATGCCTAGGTGCTTGATTTTATGCACCTGTGGCCATGTAAGTGATTAGAACATCTGAATTCAATGATTTGTATGGGTGAGGAATAGTGATGTGTCAGTCGCGAACGAAATGGCTCTTAGAGCCGGATCTTTGACGTGAACGGCGCGAGCCGTGGGGTGTTTTTTCTTTCTCTCACCCTCTCTCTCGGACTTTTTTTCCGCCTCACTCCACACGCAAGCCCTGTGCTTTGCGCTGGGAAAAGGGGGGAGGGGCGGTAGTTACACTGGCAGTAGCACAGGAACAGAGCAGGAGGGAGAGAGAAAGAGAGCCAGGGACAACAACGTCACATTAGAAAGGTATAGTAATCATCCACAACTATTTTCAGTTGCGGATGATAAAGGATTCAGAAAGTTTATTCATGCAGGCCCATATGACAGAGAATGTGCATCTTCTTTTTGTTTTCATATTGTAATTTCTATTTAATTGTGTTGTGGTTTGCAGTGTTTTGTGTTGTTTCACTTTAAATTTGTAAAAGGAAAAAGCTGAAAATTTAAATATTTAAAAGCTGAAATGTGAATAGTTGGTTTTTGTATTATATGATTTCTTTATTACATTTTATGTGGAGTGAATAAATAAAAGTATATTTATGGTGGCCCCTAGAGGCAGAGTACATACAAACTCCAAAACATGTACAAACTCCAAAACACGTACCAACTCCGAAGCACGTACAAACCCCGAAGCACGTACAAAACACAACAGAAGTGCTCCAGGATGCTAGGAGCAGTGTTGAGCGTTTGTTACCTGGTGGCTACACAAGCCAGGAAGCACCAACGACTGGATTTGGTGTGTGGTAGTAACAGGTAAATGAACATTTTTTTTAAATTATTTGAATATATATGAGTGCTTGTGTATAAATACACAAACAATAAACATATGCTTTCAATTGTGTAATTTAAGTGATTTAGGTAGCTCTGTTTTGGAAGTTCAGTTAACGCTAGGAATTTGTTTTGGAATTTGTACGTGCTTTGTCTCTAGGGGCCACCGCATATATTTATATATAAACATATATAAATAAAACCACTTTTTTTACATTAGTAATTCCTTTTGTGCATAATTTTATATTATTGTTAATAATAAATTAATTGAAGCAACAAAACAACCTGAAGAGCCGGTTCGGAGCCGAAGGAGCCGGCTCTTCGGTTCGGCTCACTAAAAAGAGCCGAAAATCCCATCACTAGTGAGGAAATACTTTTGGCAATATAGTGTACTTGCAGTCCTCCAAACGAGGCCCCATTTTCTCTCACATAATGGGCAGTTGACCCTTTCCTGCTCTTGGACATGAAGGTGCTAGTTCCCATCTCAGACACTTTGCACTCTGCTGCAAACCTCCCCGGTGCAAGCTGGAGGTCATAGCTCGGTGATGCCATTAGGACCGCATTATCTATGAAAACCAGACTTAAATGTGTGTATCTTTAGCAATATTATGTCTGGATAAACAAATGTAGTCAAGTCATCAGGGAAACATTTGCTATTATGATGCTGTTTTTTCCATTATGAGACTTGTAGGGCCCAGTGTTTTAATAACAATATATCGTGTTTTAATAGAGCACAACACTAAATCATACATTTTTAATATACAAAAAAATACACTTGTGGTAAATTCTAGTGACTGACTACAATCTTGTGGTAGACAAGAGAAACTTGTTTGAATAGCTCCAGGCACTCACAGATATTCTGGCTTTCTATTTTACAACCTTTACCACAGTTAGAGAAGAAGTTATCCATATGCTGTTTTCTCTCCCCGTGTCTTTCGAGCCCTCGGTAAAATAAACAGTAAATCCTTGGCTTACTATTGACCTCCTGGTTAAGCAGTTAGTAGTGCAGTGTTACACACATGCACACAGTACATCCAAACATTAAGAGCTCAGACCCCCCACATAGAATAGATCACGGTTGTATGCGCTGACAACCAATCTCTCTTTCCCTCTGAGTGTGTGTATTCATCCTCATCAGTGTTTGTGTGTGTTGCCTAATTGGAATGCTATGCTCTTTTTTCATGTAATCACAGACGCCTGTGGAATTTGAGCTGATATGAAAGTAATTGTTTCACTTTGGCTGGGTCAGAAATTGTAACAAACTGTTTTGTTTTTTTCCGCAGTCAGAAATGGAACATTATATGCTCCTGTGTTTTTACTGTGACTCTTAGAAGCTGCTGGAAGGAATAAGTTGTAAGAATCAGTTTTTTTCTGACCTAGATGCACTACACTTTAACTTGCAGCTAAAGTTTTTATTTGTGTCAGCCACAGTCTCTATTATTGCAGGACAAGTGTGTTATCTGTACATGGAACTGTTTATGTGTGTTTGTGGCTGGAGCCGTAAATCCTAATTGGCTCTTCAACGTAAACATCCTTCACTAACTCGTCAACAGATTAATACTAGGCAGAGCAGTCAAGGAGATTTTTATTTGTGCTATCTAAAACCTACTTTCAGTCTTGAAAACATCTTAAATCATAAACCATTGAAACTATATAATAAGTCTGAAATTTTCCTCTGAAAGGTCTTGTGCTTATCTGAAAAGATGTTTCCAACATTAATTCACAATAATGTGACAATAATTCACATTAATGTCATGTTCATATTATTGTGAATGTCACATTAATATAACATTCTTACACAAGAGACAGATGTTGAAATGTTGCAAATAAAAAAAAAAAAAGAATGTCTGCCTCATTAGTCTAATGTCTTTAAAGTCTGGAATGTAAATGTGGGGTAGGGTACGTTATTTCATTGTGACATTTACTCTACCCGGAATGGTTTTTTGTTTGTTTTTTTAAAACCTTAGAATACTTCGATATACTAGATTTTTACCTAACAAAAAAACAAACAAAATAAAATGTTTCAGTCCAGTCACCATCAACCTATACAAGTCTTTGTTACGTGCAGGCAGGAGTGGTAGTAGGAGGACCCAATGTGCAGACACTCGGAGGCGGAACGTGAACTCAAAACAGCTTTAATGCTGAACTCAAAAGGGCAACAAAACTAGGAATACAAAATACACTTACGCAGGCAGAACACACAGCTAGACAAGGGCAGAACACAACACCAACAAACTGAAACACAGGGCTTAAATACATACAATCAGGGAATGAGTAACAAGAGGGAAACACAGCTGGGGCAAATCAGGCCTAACGAAACAGGGGAAGAAAAACCAGATACATTAACATCAGACATGGACCTTCAAAATAAAACAGGAAACAACACAGACTGAACTAAAGACACAGATTCACACGCAGGCACTGCAACAGAGGGAACCGAGACGTAAACCATAAGACAGAACACAGGTAAAAACCAAAAACTAGAAATGATAAATAATATAATAAACTCACCCCCCCTCCCGCCAAAAGGGCTGGCCAAAACAAACTAAACATAAGGAGCCAGAAACAAAAAAAAGCGCAAACACTGGAGCCCGGAAAACAACAGAACAAAAACAGGCTCACGACAGGCACAGGCGGCCAGGAAAAACAGTTTCTACAAAGTTCAGGGGGCCGGCCCGGAGGTTGACAGCACAACAGTCCAAAACAGTTCAGGTCCGGAGGCCTGCCGCGTGGAAGGCAACGGCGGCGACAGGGCAGGTCCGGAGGCCAGCCGCAACAACGGCAACGATGTCCAGCCAATGGCCTGTAAGGTGGCCGGACAGGGCGAGGACGTGCAGGCCGGACAGGGCGAGGGGAGGCAGAACTAGATGGCATGGAGACCTCAGGCGCAGACGAAGCAAGACGGGGTGAGGCAGGACCAGGCGACGCTGAAGGCGAAGACACGGAGGCTGGACTAGGCGATGCAGAGGCTGAAGCAGAGGCTGCTGCAGGCGAGGATGACGAGGCTGAAGCTGGACCAGGCGAAGCTGAAGCTGTAGCTGAAGCTGGACCAGGCAAAGCTGAAGACTCGGAGGCAGGACCAGGCGAAGCTGAAGACTCGGAGGCGGGACCAAGCAAAGCTGAAGACTTGGAGGCGGACCAGGCGAGGATGAAGACTCGGAGGCGGGACCAGACGAGGATGAAGACTCAGAGGCGGGACCAAACAAGGATGAAGACTCGGAGGCGGAACCAGACAAGGATGAAGACTCGCAGGCTGGACTAGACGAGGATGAAGACTCAGAGGCTGGACCAGACGAGGATGGCGCTGCAGGCGACGGTGTGGGAGCCGCAAGTGGTGGCGCTGCAGGCGAGGCAGGTTGCTGGACGGGCCCCTCGGACCCTCCAGCGGAGACAGGCTGCTGGACGGGCCCCACGGACCCTTCAGCGGAGGAAGGAGGCTGGATGGGCCCCTCGGACCCTCCAGCGGAGGCGGAAGGCTGAAAGGGCCCCTCGGACCCTTCAGCGGAGACGAAAGGCTGTACAGGCTCCTCGGACCCTTCAGCGAGGACGGAGGATGGCTGGCGCGGTTCTCCAGAACCCCCCGCGGGAATAACAGACAGCAGGATGAGCCCGTCGGACTCTCCAGCGGGAACAGGCGGCTGAAGCGGTTCCTCGGACCCTCCAGCGTGAACAGGTGGCTGAAGCGGTTCCTCGGACCCTCCCGCGGAGACAGAAGACGGCTGGAGCGGTTCTCCAGAACCCCCAGCAGGAACAACAGGTGGCAGAACAGATAATTGAGGAGAGGAGTGACAATGGCGTTGTTTCCTTCTGGATGAGGGAACAGGAACCGGTGGAGAAATGGAGACCTCCTCCTGATCCTCCGACCACATAGCCCTGTTGTTAATAATTTTAACAACACTACGTACGACTCTGGATACTGTAGCTCCTGTGAAAACTAAGGTCTCTAAACAGAAGTACCTGACTCTGTGGTATAATTCTCAAACACGTAGCCTAAAGCAGATGACTCGTAATCTGGAGAGGAAATGGCGTGTCACAAATTTAGAGGATCATCATTTAGCCTGGAGAAATAGTTTGTTGCTTTATAAGAAAGCCCTCCGCAAAGCCGGAACATCTTACTATTCGTCACTGATTGAAGAAAATAAGAACAACTCCAGGTTTCTCTTCAGCACTGTAGCCAGGCTGACAAAAGGTCAGAGCTCTTTTGAGCCAACCATCCCTTTAACGTTAACTAGTAATGACTTCATGAACTTCTTCACAAATAAAATTTTTATCATTAGAGAAAGAATTACCAATAATCATCCCACAGATGTAATATTATCTACAGCTACTCTTAGTACCATCGATGTTAAGTTAGACTCTTTTTCTCCAATTGATCTTTCTGAGTTAACGTCAATAATTACTTCCTCCAAACCATCAACGTGTCTTTTAGACCTCATTCCTACAAAACTGCTCAAAGAAGTCCTGCCATTAATTAATTCTTCGATCTTAAATATGATCAACCTATCTTTAATAATCGGCTATGTACCACAGGCCTTCAAGGTGGCTGTAGTTAAACCTTTACTCAAAAAGCCATCTCTAGACCCAGCAGTCTTAGCTAATTATAGGCCAATCTCCAACCTTCCTTTCATATCAAAAATCCTTGAAAGAGTAGTTGTCAAACAGCTAACAGATCATCTGCAGAGGAATGGCTTATTTGAAGAGTTTCAGTCAGGTTTCAGAGCTCATCACAGCACAGAAACAGCTTTAGTAAAGGTTACAAATGATCTCCTTATGGCCTCTGACAGTGGACTCATCTCTGTGCTTGTCTTGCTAGACCTCAGTGCAGCGTTCGATACTGTCGACCATAATATCCTATTAGAGCGATTAGAACATGCTGTAGGTATTACAGGTACTGCGCTGCAGTGGTTTGTATCATATCTATCTAATAGACTCCAGTTTGTGCATGTAAATGGAGAGTCCTCTTCACACACTGAGGTTAATTATGGAGTTCCACAGGGTTCAGTGCTAGGACCAATTCTGTTTATATTATACATGCTTCCCTTAGGCAGTATCATTAGAAGACATACTATACATTTTCACTGCTATGCAGATGACACCAAGCTCTATCTATCCATGAAGCCAGATAACACACACCAATGAGTTAAACTGCAGGAATGTCTTAAAGACATAAAGACCTGGATTGGCGCTAACTTTCTTAATTCAGATAAAACTGAGGTTATTGTACTCGGCCCTGAAAAGCTTAGAAATATGGTATCTAAGCAGATTCTTACTCTGGATGGCATTACCTTGGCCTCCAGTAACACTGTGAGGAACCTTGGAGTCATTTTTGACCAGGACATGTCCTTCAACGCACATATTAAACAAATATGTAAGACTGCTTTCTTCCATTTGCGCAACATCTCTAAAATTAGAAATATCCTGTCTCAGAGTGACGCTGAAGAACTAATTCATGCATTTATTACTTCCAGGCTGGACGGCTGTAATTCATTATTATCAGGAAGTCCTAAAAACTCCCTGAAAAGCCTTCAGCTAATCCAAAATGCTGCAGCAAGAGTCCTGACAGGGACTAGAAAGAGAGAGCATATTTCTCCTGTTTTGGCTTCCCTTCATTGGCTTCCTGTTAAATCCAGAATTGAATTCAAAATCCTGCTCCTCACTACAAGGTCTTAAATAATCAGGCCCCATCTTATCTTAATGACCTTGTAGTACCATATCACCCTATTAGAGCGCTCCGCTCTCGCTCTGCAGGCCTACTTGTTGTTCCTAGAGTATTTAAAAGTAGAATGGGAGGCAGAGCCTTCAGTTTTCAGGCCTCTCTTCTGTGGAACCAGCTTCCAGTTTGGATTCAGGAGACAGACACCAGTGGCGTCGTTAGGCCTATTTTAGGGGTGCTGAAGCCTCCCTAAAATATTCTTAAGCCCCCCTAAATAATTTGGTGGGGTTTTTTTTTTTTAACTTATTCGATTTTTTTTTTTACAGAACTTGCAGACAAATTCAATATAAAGATGCAGGAATATGAGTTTAAAGAAATAATAATATAAACCTGTCGCTATTCACACAAATATGATCATAACTCGGTTGGTCCCTTTCGCTTTACATTGTTAAGGTAGCGTCAGTGCTTCGTTATCCAATCCCTTCCAGTTGTTCACAGGGGACATCCACATGACTGAAAATCCAGTCCTCGTTTTCACTGCTACTTTACACTCCGCTCGTATACACCTGCAGAAACACTAGCGTGCATGTGGCAAACGGCAAGAAATCATGGATATACGCAAGTTTTTCAAGAAAGTAAGTCTTCATCACTGGCTGGTAGTAACAATTAGTTAGCTCCAGCTAACAGCAGAGAGTCCCATGTAAATAATGAACCAGGTGCTCCCCATTTTGTAAATAAAAACCTGGCTAGCGCACTAAGTTAAATTGTTAGCATAATGTTAATTTCTGTCACTCGTTTTAGCTCTGAAAAGTCCAGCTGAGCTCATTCAGGTATGGTTATCATCAGTGGAAATAATAATAATCACTCCATCCCCATTAACCTGTAGGAGTCAGGGCAGAGGAGCACAGAGAGGCAGAGGGGAGAGACGTCTGCTGGAGAGGTGAGTCAAAGGATGGAGTCATTTGTGATGGAGACAGTCTGATTAGAATTTTATGGGACTCAATATGGATATGAAATATGAAACATTTCAGTCACGGTACAACATATAAGACCTGTTTAACTTGAGCTTTTATTTAGGAGAGTCAAGGTTAGAAAGTGGAGAGAGCAAAGAGAGAGATATGTATATAAGTCAAATTAGCCTGACTCACATATTTTTGAGGGTTCTATTTTAATATTACTTCAATTCAAGTAATTTAGTAATATTTTTCAGGGCTTTAAATTGCAACCATTTTAGTCACATGCGTGCTCAAAATATAATGTTTGTAACTTCAAAATATTTGGGAGCAACAAATTACTGTGGAGCGGGAGCAGAAGTCATGATATTAGCAATTTACATTACAATTCAGTATGTTTTAATGTATCTTGAAGGGTGAGGCAGAAGGAGTGGCTGAGGGAGAAAAAGGTCAACAGGCAAGTTCAAGTCAGAGAGAGCAAGGAGAGACAGAGGAGCTGCAGCAAATAGATCGAGAGGCAGAGGAAGATCAAGTTATTACAGAGAGAGGAGAGCAAACAGGCCAAGAGAGGGAAAATGATGAAGCAGCTGCAGCAACTCATTCTACTACAGGGTTTGATTTAGGTGACAAAGACACAGGGCCCAGACAGGTGAAGCTGAAGAGCTATCCACATGATACGTTTGGTACACAGAAGCGAGCATTTAACCACAGCTGGTTTGAAAAGCACAACTGGTTAGAATATTCAGTCAACCAGAATGCAGCTTTCTGCTTCCCATGTAGAGTGTTTGGCAAAAACATCAAACATGATAGTTTGGTCAGTAACGGTTGCAAGAACTGGAAGAAAGCTTTAGTCATCTTTGGCAAGCATGAGATGGCACAAACACATAAGGACAGTGTTGTTACATGGAAAAGCTACCAGGGAACTAGCAAACAGGGAAACGTTGCACAGATGATAGCAACTGCAAATGTGAGTGAGATAGTCGAAAAAAGAGAGTATCTCAGACGAATTGTTGCAGTCACCTCTATGTTAGGGAGACAGGGACTCCCTTTTCGTGGTCATGATGAAGGTGAAGACAGCCCAAACAGAGGGAATTTTCTTGCGTGCATGGAGCTTTTGAAGGAGTTTGATGCTTTTCTTCAAAAACATAATCCCCCATCAAATGCACAGTATATCTCACCAACATCCCAGAATGACATGATTGACTGTTGTGCCCAGGAAGTTACTAGTGTCATTGTATCTGAAATGACAAAGTCTAAAGTCTATTCCATCATGGTGGATGAGGCAAGGGATAAAAAGGCAGAGCAGTTAGCTGTTTGTGTCAGGTACGTGTCAGAGGGGGCAGTGAAGGAGCGTTTCCTTGCACTTGCAGAGATAAAATCATTTGATGCCCAGTCCATTGCAAATGAGATTCAGCAGCAGATCCAAAACTATGGTCTTGCAGAGCTTAAGTGTGTAGCACAAACATATGATGGTGCAGCCGTTATGAGTGGCTCCACTGGAGGTGTACAAGCACATTTTAGAAGGCTCCATCCTGAGGCTATCTATGTGCATTGTTATGCTCATCAACTCAACCTGGTTTTGTGCAATACTTGCAAGGCTGTCCCAGAGGCTGTGGAGCTTTTCAGCTTGTTGGAGTGTGTGTATTCTTTCTTCAGCACCTCCCTAGTCAATCATCATAAGTTCATGGAGACTCAGGCAAAGCTTGGATTGACAAAAACTGAGCTTGTGCAACTTTCAAACACTCGCTGGGCATGTCAGTTGCGATCAATCAGTGCAGTTCTTGAGACATTGCCTGCCATTTTGGAGTGCCTATCTGCAATTGGATCCCCCATAGCTGTTGGTCTCAGAGCAAAGCTCTACAAGTTCTCAGCAGTCTATGCACTACTGATGTTTCAGTCGATTCTGTCTGTAACCGAAGGACTCCACAAATTCCTGCAGAAAGAGACTTTAGACCTGGCAGAAGCTTTTATCTGCAAACAAGCTGTGTGTGACACACTTAAGGGCAAACACTCAGATGCATTTGCTACAGAGCTGTATGAGAAAACCAAGGCCCTGTGTAACACCCACAGTATCCCTGAACCAGGTGCCAAGACAAGGCACAAACAGAGGAAAATGGAGGATTTTGTCCTGGAGGCAACTGTGGGTTCACGCACTGAATTGAACAACTCAGACACATTGAAAAGAGAGTTACTTTTCCCTTGTGTGGATCGGATGGTTGGCGAGCTTGATCAAAGATTTTGCAGTGTAGATGCAGGGCTGCTAAAAGGCGTCCAGGCATGCAGTCCTAAATCTGAGAACTTCTTGAGTGAACCACACTTGAATGAACTTGCAAAGCACTACAGACTTGACCTGAAAAAAGAGGAGGTTCTGGTGGCCAGAAACTTTCTTACCCGGAAAACAGAGGCTGGATGTCCACCCAAAAATATGTTGTCTGTGTACAACCTCCTTGATTCAGACATGTTTCCCTCTCTGAAGGCAACCATCCAAGTTGCCCTAACAGTGCCTGTCAGCAGCTGCTCGTGCGAACGGTCCTTTAGTGCACTGCGTCGGCTGCACTCCTGGCTGCGTCAAACAATGGGTCAGAAAAGACTTCACAGTCTTGCAGTCATGTCTATTGAAAAAGACACGCTTCAGCATCTGAGTCACAACAGAGTGATTGACCGATTTGCCACTCTTAAAAACAGACGTCATTCTTTGATGCTTCCACCCACCAAGTAACTGGTGATTGCAGCCAGAAAAATGTACTTTTTTATTTTCAGTTTTTTTTCTTGTTATTGATGCGGCAAACACATTTCCTCTGTTTTTTTGTTGTACTGTATTATAAAGCAGACTGAAATAAAACAATAGATCTATTGGTGGCCTAGGATGTTTAATCTGTCCAAAAAAGTAGGAAAACAATTTCTCAGTCTTTGTTTTCTGTTTGTGAAATTTTGTGCTCATTCACTACGTTCGTTCATGTCGTGTGCATCTCTTGGGGGCTAAGCCCCCCCTGTCCTTAAAACCTAGTGACACCCCTGACAGACACTATCTCTACTTTTAAGATTAGGCTTAAAACTTTCCTTTTTGCTAAAGCATATAGTTAGGGCTGGACCAGGTGACCCTGAATCCTCCCTTAGTTATGCTGCAATAGACGTAGGCTGCCGGGGGATTCCCATGATGCATTGAGTTTTTCCTTTCCAGTCACCTTTCTCACTCACTATGTATTACAGTTTTTTACAGACGCTAGGACACATTTCTCAATACTTAGGTCACTTTTGCAAAACTCCTCACACAGTGAGCACAACAGAAGTCTATGTGGGCTAAACTGAGGATCAGTTATCATTGTTTTGGCACAAAATGCATTCAATGACTACATCTCTCAAATTTCATGAATTATCTTCTCACTCAGACACAACAACTGCCAAAAACCTTTGTACGTACAGGACACTTTGCATGTGCTTACATACTGTTTTCAAAACTGTTAAACTTATGGCCAAAACAATAACACAATGCAAAACTGAATAAGACAGCAAAATCCAACAGCAATATTTTATTGAAACATATTTTAAATCTAAAAATGCAGTTTAACCAGCCACAGCTGATTCTCATTGTAGATGAACATCTGCACAGGTGTTACTCCTTCAATTGTTCAACTCCTTCAATTCTGGCAGCCAGAAGATTCTTTCCTAGGTGTGTTGCCCTAGATGACATAAGATGTGATGTGGATGAGAACCTGTGGCCAAATGGAGGAGACCGAGTAGATTAGCATTACTATTGTATGTGTATCAGTGGATGGTGTGTGTATACAAATTCTTGTATTTTGGGATTACTTAGTGCAAAAACATAAAAATACATAAACAAATATTAACGAATTCTGCATGATGTCTGATCCATTCCAGTAACATATATTGAAATTATAAACAGAGATGTGTCCTTGTTTTACACAAGAAAACACTGTGTCATGCTACATGTTGTTAGTGTTTTTTAGGTCATTGTTTTGTGGGTGACAAAGTGTGTTTGTTGGCTGTCAACCTTTGCTAGTGTTCTGGAAGAATGAGTTTATTTGAGACCTGAATGAAGTGTTTTGGTAGTTGTAGTGCATTTTGAATGTGAAATGAACTGCTTTGCCAAGCTGACGGTCAGTTAGGAGAATTGTGTGAAGAGTTTTGCAAAAGTGACCTAAGTATTGAGACATGTGTCCTAGCGTCTGTAAAAAACTGTAATAGACCTCTCTGCATTGAATCATATTTGTTATTAATCTCTGTCTCTCTTCCACAGCATATCTTTATCCTGTCTTCCTTCTCTCACCCCAACCGGTCGCAGCAGATGGCCCCGCCCCTCCCTGAGCCTGGTTCTGCCGGAGGTTTCTTCCTGTTAAAAGAGAGTTTTTCCTTCCCACTGTCGCCAAAGTGCTTGCTCATAGGGGGTCATATGATTGTTGGGTTTTTCTCTGTATCTATGAAGCGCCTTGAGGCGACTTTTGTTGTGATTTGGCGCTATATAAATAAAATTGAATTGAATTGAATTGAATTGAATAGCTGCCAGGAAAAGGCAGGCGAACGGACAGGTGAACAAGGTCCTGGCTGGCGTGTGGAAGGAGAGGAAGTCCGTGGCAGCGTAGAGGCAGGTGGGGAGTGTGTGTCTTGCTGAAGCAGCGATGGGGAAGATTTAGTGAGTGAGAGAGTAAGCTCACCAGCCCTGACTTGCTCTCTCCAGGCAGTTATGGTGTTCTCCAACTTAGTGTCCTTAGCAAACTGAGAAAGCTGAGGGTTATGCCGAATGATGGCATCTACTGCACTTAGCCCTACTGTAATCATTTTTCAGAAACAAAAAATAAATGTGAAGGATTTTTGTGAAACTTTACAAAATTGCTGAAATAGAGAAAAGCCAAATACTAGTGAAATTACACGAATCAGGAAAAGACAAAGAAAATACATACAGTCTGAGAACATAGCACCAACTACTGTATAGTCCAGTAAAGTCACGCGGCATACCTTCAGCAACCACTTTATTAGGTACACTTGTTCCACTGCAATGCAATGCTGGACAGTATTCAAGAAAGTGAGCGATCTAGAGCTGTGCCTGACAAAAGTACAAACTGTTTGATGAGTTGTCAGTTTCAAGTGTGAAGTGCATCAATACAGTAACAAAATATCTTTAGTGGTGAAGCATGTGTAGAAACAGCAAAGGTGTGTGTGAAGACAATAAGAATCCTTGATGTGGGTGAGGAAATGTGTTATTGATTTGAGAACTGCATTAAGAGTCGTGAGAATGACTTTTCTGCTGTGAGCCAGTTGAGCCAAAGCGACATTACATGCTCAAAACAAAAGCACTGACTGAGGTGACAAGCTTCTCTGTGATGCTAATAATAAAGTATGACCTACAAGAGTTCTATTCCTATTTCTCTCAAACAATGTCTAAATGACCTTGATAGCCTGCATTCATTTTATTTTTGTACATTCCGGCTTTGTTGTGCAGTGTGCATGTAGAATTGACTGAGCAATTGTCATTTAGTGGGAACTGTGTTCAAGGTTTTCTTTGACTGCACAGATGAATTTTTATTTCAGTTATGATGTGTGCCAACTGTATTGTCCTGTGACACAATGGGAATAATTGTTTACACAGTGTTATTATAGGAAATATCATAGGACGCAGAGGTCGTATAAGACATATTGATGTTTCATTTGCCATCCACTTGGATTCAGACACAAGCACAATTCTGGTGAGGTGAGTCATGTATAGAGCCAACAATACCAGCTCAAGATGGTGGTTGTAGCTCAGGCGGTAGAGCAGGACATCTACTGATTGGAAGGTTGGCTTCCCCTACTGTGCATGCCAAATATCCTTGGGCAAGATACTAACCCCAAATTGCTCTTTGATGCATCCATCGGAGTATGAATGTGTGTGTGAATGTTAGTTAGAAAGCACTAAGAAAATGTGCTTGTGCGAATAGGGGTGAATGCACAAAGAGTGCTCAGAAGAGTAGAAAAGAACCAGTCCATTTCCCAAATATATTCATGTACACCTAGAAATGTGTGTCAAGTCAAAAGGTAGTCCTTTTTTGAGATATTTGAAACTTGGCATTCAGGAAGGTGCAAGGTTCTTTATTTGCCATTTGTGCATAAAACCAGCAGTCAAGGCACATTGGAATTCGTCTGCAGAGCTCCCTCAGTCATAGTAAGCATGTTAGAAAAATATAAAGAAATAAAGAAGACAAGACAATACTAATATAAATTGTAAATTATAAATTACACCCACCTTTACAAGAGGGGGCTCCGGAGGAGCTGGATGGAGTGAGTCCAGCAAACATCTCCCTATTTTATGCTGTATTTAAGTTTCCCTGCTGCCAAGGAATGCTTTGGAAAAGAACAAAAGCTTTTAACACAGTTCTTGGACCACGAGATTTGCTTAATCACAAAGTATCTTTTACTGACACTCTACACCTCATCAGTGAGTCATGTTGGCTCCCCTCCTTGTCAAATGATTTCAGAGTTTGACAGAAAGGTGTACCTGTAGTTGTAACATGTCAGTGTTTTTTTTAAATAAAGTAAATATGGAAAAACAAATATCATATATAAGTTAAAGCATTTAATTTTGGTAAGAGGCTTAAAGCCTCTCTTAAATGTAATGTATTTTGTTTTCATAGCTCAGTCACATTAAAGAGTGTTGTAGTGCCACCCAGTGGTCTTACCTGTACTTACACCCTGTGCCAACTTCCTTTGTGCAGCTTACTGTGTGTTCATCAAGAGATATTTTTTATATTCTCAGCTGATGTTTTAGTATTAAAAACATAATAATAGTTGCAAAAAAGAACAGAATTATCTCCTAACCTTATTTTACTAAACAAGCAAACAAACAATGATGACAAAAGCCACAAGAGCTACAGTTCTCAAAACAAAAACAAGTATCCATTAAAGTGATATACACATTAATATATCAACAATTATGATAGCCAGTTTAATAATTTACATGACTCTGCACTGTGAGTATTTGTGCTTCTGCATATTAGATTTTAAAGCTTTTATACTGTGAGACCATTTAGAGCCAACCTGACTTCTACTTTTTACTTTAGAATTTAAATTGTAGTTTAATACAAAACCCACAGCAAAATACAACCCCACGTGTTACACACGAACATGTGGCTGTAGCTGGTCAAATTCAAACATAACCAGCGGATGTAGCAATTCTAACCTTCAAAATAAAATAGAAGAATACTTTGGACCACTTTCTTAACTTATTTAAACCTAACTATACAGTACAAATAAGGATACAATTCATACCATATCCATTTTATGACGGCATTCTTAATGGAACTATTATTACAGCAATGGAACAATAAAATAGCATTTTATAAAATGCTATCCCAAAGCTAGGTTATCAAATGGGATAAAATGGGGAACACTTGAATTCCTTAAACCTAAATCGCTAAGAGCCCCACAAGACTTATTCAATACCCCTGCTTTTAGTATTTATCTTTGAGAAGTTTGCACTAATTTACGTCCGTATGACTTCTCATTGTGTTCCAGTTCGTCGCAATGCTTTTAAACTGAAGGTACGTAACGGATACAGTGTCGCTCATTTCCCTGAAGTTAGCTTGCGTGGTTCTCCGGGAGACTTTTTGCAACGTGGTTCTGGAGCTCCACAAGTAATCAGGTAGTAATATCATTAAACTACTCGGTCCACTTTTTATAATATTTGTGTCGAATTTGCTGTGGGAAGTTTTCGTTCTTCATACTGGTTTTTGACTGTAGTACCTCTGTGGGAGTTAAACGGGGCTAACGAATAGCACGTTAGCTATGTTTAGCTTCTGCATGTAAACAGTACACGTGTTTACATAAACAATACACTTATTTACGTGTGCAAACGTGTGTTTGGCTTGGTGTGGCCTGGAGGTTACTTTTGACCGTTGGTCACCTTTGTACTCATGAAACTGACCAGAAACTGACCTGGTGTCATGGTTAGCGCTGTTGACTTTGAATCCAGCGATCCGAGTTCACGTCTCCTGAGACCTCGGCCTCCATAATGCCGTTGTACACGTGCAATGACAATGAAGGGCTGTGTTATATAAGTGGACGTAGTTTTGCAGATAGTTGTTGTTATTATTATGTTTTTTTTTATAATTATCTGGGCAAACTAGTCACCTCATAGTGTGTCCGACTAGTTTTGCATTTGGCTAGGGTGTCAGTACTGGTAGCAGCAGGCAATACTTGGAACCTACACAGGTTTCACAGTCCAAATCCTCCATCATGGAACATCAATATGTGTCTTTGCTGTGTCCCCCGGTAAAGTCTCAAGAGCATGGAGGAAACTCCAGGAGACAGAGCTAGACAGGGCCGTAGAAGGTCCCTAACTAGTATCTGCTCCTTTGAGGAATGACGAATAATATGAGCACTGCCAGAGCAGTGACCTCCAGCAGGCCACTGGTGTGAATGTCTCTGACCAGATTGTCAGAAACCAGCCTCAAGAGGGTGGCCTCAGGGCCTGACATCCTCAAGTGGGTCCTGTGCTCAGTGTTTAGCACTGTGGAGCCCAGTTGGCATTTGCCATAGAATACAAAAAAAAGAATTTGCAGGTCCACTACTGGCACCCTGTGCTTTACCCCCAGCACACGTGACAGACATGAAAGGCTTTGGAGTAGTGATGTGCGATACCACTGATTTCCTTTCCGATCCGATACCAAGTAATATTCAGGGTGGTATCGACGATACTGATCCGATACGATACTTTGTACAAAAACGTATTTTATTTATTGTATCTCAAATTATAGCGTCATAATGATTACAGGACATAAGATTACTTGTTCTTATCACTTAATAATGCAGGGTTCATGATATAGAAATAAAAAAACTGAAGTTGTGGCTATTTGAACACCTTGCCTGCCTGCAGCACTAAAGGACTCTGTGAGAGACGTCTGTCTCGCCCTAGCAGCACCTGTCCCTCTCCTCCTCTTCAGTTCGTCTCAACATACGCGCCTCATATTCTGTGATATGATTTACTTTGAGGTGTTTGACAAGGTTAGTGATGTTGCCACAACCATACATGCCAACCCTCCCGATTTTTCCGGGAGAACCCCGGAGCCACCATTCTCCCGAATTTCCACCTGGACAACAAAATTAAAAAACCATATCGCAGAATTCCAGTTTCCACCAATGGCGGCAGCTACTTAGTTTTAATATTACTCTTATTTCTCTTTCTGGGTCGCAAAAAAAAACTTTTAACATATTTTCAGGTGAGAATGTAGCTGTGTAAACTTCAAATATCTGAGCTGACCGACACATCGTCTTCAAACCCCCGCGGTCTTTCACTACTCAGGTTAAACATGATATATAAGTGTAACCCAGGTCCCACGTAGCTATGGTAAAGCTAGAGTATATAGTACAATGAGACTGGGCCTGGGTTCGTAGTGCTACTAATAATAATACCTGATACCCTCTAATTGCTATAATAAGGACCACCACAACTGTATTTTACACAAATTTATCCCTCACCGGGTATTTATTTAGACAAAAGAAATGAATAAAATAAACAGTTACTTTAATAAAATGGATTGAATTCAAATAAACAAACAAAAATACTGTAAAAATGACTACATGGATTTTAAATAAAAGATTATCAACCCAAAATACCTCCTTTTTAGGTATTTCAACTGTTATTTCAGCTACAACAGCTCACACCTTTAACATGGATGAATTTCAACCTTTGACAATAACTTTGATCAACTACACACTTACTCAATTTAAACCGATTGTGTAACAGTGGGCCCACACACACACACACACACACACACTTTAACCTGTCCACACTACACCTGTAGCACGGTGCTTGATGCAGGCCTGATTCGAAGTTTGGGTGCGGTGAGGCCTAAAACTGATGGCCGCTTCACTCAAACTGAGCAATAAACAAAATATGTGCACTTTAGTTCCAGTTAGTACTCACGAGTCCAATGAGTTTGTTAGTGGGGCAATCAGAAACGGGCAGTTAGTTCACCAGTAGTGAAGACAGTCAGGGGTAAGAAAACAACAGTCAGGGGCGAGGAAACAACAGTCAGGGGCGAGGAAACAACAGTCAGGGGCGAGGAAACAGCAGGGTCCATCCGGGCAGAAACCTCTCTCTCCTTTCAGAGCGTCCCTCGGCTTCTAAACACATTAAAACACTTGAGCTACAATACCAAATGCTATCACATAACGATTTAGCATTAGCATGCTTTGCTGAAAATCACAGAGCTAAACATACAGCATGGTATCACAGCACATAACGCGGTAAGTTGCGCTAATTAGCAAGTCGCTAGTTAGCATCACATATCACGATATTATATCACTATAACGAATAGTTACAGTACAAATGTCAAGGCACACAGTCTCATTTACCTCTTGCAGATCACAAATAAGTACTATCAGGACCACGGGGAGTCGACCTCAATGACACACTTAGATGCAAAATCCACACCACGTTTGCCTTACGACATCTCTCTCTTCGGACTTAGCTTCTGTGTCCGCTCCCACAGATTCACACAAACCTTACCACTTGTCCCGCCCCCATAACAGAGAAGAGTGACATTGACTGGCTCGTCAGCACAACAACCAATGACAATACCATATTGAGATAACTGACACTAGATGGGTAAATAAACTTAGGTTACACCCCAACATATTTAGTGTGCACAGAAAATGAACTCTAAATCATGAAACCCTTTTACTTATTGGACTCTTAACTGTAAATGAAATACATTTGTACCAAAGCATATGATTTTTAAACGTTTTATCAACTATTTATAGTTTAACCATTTTTTTATTACAGTACACTTTTTCTTTATACTGCAAGCCCGAATAATTGCAGACAGGGCTACACCCTCCCCCTTCTAACCGTGTAGATGTCCTCATCACACCTCTGACTTCTCTTTAGCTTTACAGGGTGATGGTCATCCTCACTTCCTAAGAACTTCTTCGATGACTTAGAACGTCCCTTTGTTTCACTGACGTCTGGAGGGTTTAATTTTAGTTGAATGACCATACCATGGTGCATGATGGTAACAGGCTCACAAGATGGGTGACCTGGCTTTTCATAGGTCAATCTCAAGGGTGGTTTTGGTTTCCTGAGGGATTTTCGGGATGTGGAGAACTGTTCACTCTCATTTCTTGTACCTCTATGAGAATTGTCACTTCGGGTTCTGTTTGAAAAGGGTGAACTTGTTTCCCGTTCCTCCTCTTGCTCTCCCATAGACTCATTTGTCTCTTGAGCATCATATTCCAGCATAGTAGGTGTATCATCTCCAGATGAGTTTTCACTTTCTCTTACTGGTTGACTTTCTGCTTCTTCAAAATGTTCCTCCTCAGAAGTGTCATCCTCTTCCGAAGTCTGATGTGGCATTGCCAGTTGTCTCCTGACCTCTTGCACACCAAAACTTTGCGGATTATGGACAGCTTCAAACATTTCATCTGAGGATGCTGTGTCACTTTCTTCAACTGGATCAGGCGGTTTAACTGCTTGACTTTTCTGGGCACGATGTGCTCTGGTTACGGGTCTCCTAATGTGTCCTGTGTCATCCGATGGATTAGGCATCCTGACCATATAACCAATGGGCAGCAGGTGGTCTCGATGGAGAGTTTTGAGTACACCTGGACCATGTTCTGGTTTTACCTTATAAACAGGCAGGTTAGGCAACTTCTCCACTACAACATACGGTGTAGATTTCCAACGATCCTGCAGTTTATGCTTGCCTTTTATTCCAACATTCTGAATGAGAACCCTGTCTCCCTTCTCCAAAGGCAGATCTCTCACGCGTTGGTCATAATGTGCTTTGTTCTTCAGATGATTTTTTGTAGCTGCATTTGATGCAAGTTTGTATGCGTCCTGCAACTCTTTTCTCATCCGTGAAACATACTGTTGGTAGGAGGACTCACTTTCACCATTTGGCGAGATTCCAAAGCAGACGTCGATGGGCAGTCTAGCTTCTCTCCCGAACATGAGATAATAAGGTGAGTACCCCGTGGCATCACTCCTTGTACAATTGTACGCGTGTACCAGGTGGGTGATATGCTGGCTCCAACACTGTTTCTTTGCAGTGTCCATGGTACCGAGCATTGCTAGAAGGGTTCTGTTGAATCTTTCCGGTTGCGCATCACCTTGCGGGTGGTAGGGAGACGTTCGTGACTTCCGAATCCCCAACATGGACAACAGCTCCTTGATCAGTCGACTCTCAAAGTCTCTGCCCTGATCAGAGTGTATTCGTGCAGGTAGACCGTAGTGCATGAAGTACTTCTCCCACAGGACTTTTGCAACGGTAATGGCTCTTTGATCTTTGGTAGGAAACGCCTGTGCATAACGTGTATAGTGATCTGTCACAACTAACACATTTGCAACACCTTTAGAATCCGGCTCTATCTGTAAGAAATCAATGCAGACCAAGTCTAGAGGGCCATTGCTTGTTATCTGATTCAAGGGCGAGGCACGCTGAGGGAGCGTCTTCCTGGAGATGCACCTTCCACAAGTGCGAATATACTGCTCAATCTCAGCTGCCATACGAGGCCAGTAAAACCTCTCTTTAATCAGTTCTGTTGTTCGCTCTGCTCCCATGTGCCCACACTCATCATGCAGAGACCTTAACACCATAGACCTGTATCTTGCTGGCAAGACAAGCTGCCGGCTTTGTTTTCCAGCCATTTTTTCTTTTACTCTGTAGAGTATTCCATCACTCAACTCCAATTTGCGACTTTCACGGAGGAGCATCACAGTCTCTGGCGAGTCAGTTTTAGAGCGAGCAAACTCTTTATTGCTCTTGATGGCTTTCTTCAATGGCCCAATGGTAGGGTCCATATCTTGTGATGTTTGAATGTCTTTTGGGCTCAGCTGATCGAGGATGTTTACGCTGAGATTCACAGGAAATGCATAGGCTTCTGGTACTGCAGAGGCAGGAGCACCAAGTTGATCCACCAATCTGTCAGGTACAACTGCTCCTTCCCTGATGCAGGCTCGTTTACAGAGAGCTTTAATGCCAGCAGGCGGGATGGAAGTCCATTCTCCAACTTCCTCTTGGGCATACTGTCGGGACAGCAAGTCAGCATCAATGTTGTGGCGCCCAGGGCGGTACTGTATGGTGAAATCATACGTGGCGAGGGCAGCGAGCCAGCGATGCCCTACAGCACTGAGCTTAGCCGAGGTCAATACATACGTTAAGGGGTTATTGTCAGTCCTGACAATGAATTTGGCACCATACAGGTAGTCGTGAAATTTATCCACAACGGCCCACTTCAATGCCAAGAATTCCAGTTGATGAACTGGATAGTTACGTTCTGAGTCTTTGAGCTTTCGGCTTGCGAAAGCTACCGGCCTTAGGCCCTCGGGGTGTTCTTGGTTCAAGACAGCACCTAAACCATTCATGCTGGCGTCCACATGCAGGATGTATGTCTTGGTGGGGTCAGCAAATGCCAATACTGGAGCATTGATCAGACATTCACGGATCTGTTCAAAAGCAGCCTGGCAGGCTGGAGTCCATCGTTCCCCAAACGGCTCGGATGCTTTAAAATAGGTGTGGTTTGGGTCTACACTCTTCTTGGCTTTGGGGTCTTTCCAAGTGGGTGCATAACCCTTGGTGAGTTCTGACAAAGGACGGACAATGGCGGAGTAGTTGGCTATGAACCTCCGATAGTAACTACAAAATCCGAGGAAAGACTTGAGAGGTTTCAAGTGAGTGGGCACTTTCCAGTGTTTCACCACCTCAACCTTCTCTGGATCGGTGGCTATTCCATTGGTGGATACAATGTGACCCACATACTTAACTTGAGGACGACAGAATTGACATTTGTCAATGGAGACTTTCAAACCAATCTCCTCTAGTCTGTCCAACACCTTAAAGAGGCGTTGCTCATGCTCTTCAAGCGTTCTTCCAAAGACAATGATGTCATCCAAATACACAAGGGCTTCCAGAAGATGCATGTCCCCAACAGCCTTTTCCATTAAGCGTTGGAACGTTGCAGGAGCTCCAGTGATCCCTTGTGGCATGCGCTCAAATTGATAGAAGCCCAGGGGGCAAATAAATGCCGTCTTTTCCTTGTCCTCCTCAGCCATTTCTATCTGATAGTAGCCACTACGCAGATCTAGGACTGAGAACCATCGGCTGCCTGACAAGGAGTCCAAGGCATCATCAATGCGTGGCATTGTATACTGATCAGGTGTAGTGCGGTTGTTCAGTGTTCTGTAATCAATACAGATTCTTATGGCCCCATTCTTTTTCCGCACAACAACAATTGGGGAGGCATATGGGCTACGGGACTCTGTTATAATGCCAGCAGCCAACAGCTGCTGTATGTGTCGCCTCACATCATCAATGTCGGCTGGGGCTAGTCTCCTTGACCTCTCCCTGAAAGGTCTAGGGTCATGTAGACGAATGTGGTGTTCAACACCTTTAGCCAAGCCAACGTCCCACTCCTGCATTGAGAAGACATTTCTCCTCTCAGCTAACTTCTGCCGAAGTCTACTTTTCCACTCCTCGGGGATAGGGGAGTCCCCAAAGTCAAAGAGGTTTGGATCTATTTTCTCAGTGGCCAGGTCAGAGGGTTGGACTGGGGTGACTGTATCCACAGCAAACATTTCAGCAATGACAGATCCCACTGGTATGGAGACTGTCTTGGTGGACTCATTTTGGAGGAGCACATTCAAGCTATTGCTGTCTATACCAGCATCTGAGAGCACACCTGGCTGTACCAGCACGCCGGCGGGGAGTAACTGGGTAGAGGGTGCATCAATCAAGATAAGGTCTTTGGAGGGGGCACTGTGCCTGTCTACTTTGCAGGTGGCATAGCAATTTGCTCCTGGGGCGATAGAAAGAGGGCAGGGCCCTTTCCATTTTATCTGTCCCAGCACATCATTTTTTGGCAGTTGCTCCTGTGCCCTAATGGGGGCATACACAGACTGAATTCTCATGGAATGAGCTGTGTTCTGGTCACCTTTCATTTGCACCAAGTCCCATAAGCGGCGGAACAGAGACGTATTGGTGCCCACCAACACGGGGGTTTGTTGCTGGTTTTTCGGGTCAGGACAAATCAATGCGAGCACTTCTACTCGCCCGGAGACACCAGTGATCTCCTTGGTAAACTCCATCTCTACAACAACATAGCCTTTGTAGGGATACTCTGTGTCAGCAAGTCCCCAGAGTCCCAAGCGAGAGAGAGGTTTTATGGGGACATCTTCCAAGTGTTGGTTATACCAGCTTTCAAAGATAATAGTCACGTTAGACCCACTATCAATAAGAGCATCACAGGCCACATCATTGATTTTGACTGTGTGAATAAATGACGGGCCTACAAGACCCTCAGGCAGGCCTGTGTCAGTTTCTGGGACTTCGACCTTGTTGGTCCAAGCAACGCATTGCTCTTCTCCGGTAGGATTTGGGTCCTCCTTGTTAGGACCAGATACTCCTCGTACTAATCGTATGAGTTTTCTTATGACTTTCTGCGGGTTCTCGGGTGCAGTGCACCTTGTAGCTATGTGACCATTTTCTCCACACTTATAGCAGAAATATTCATCACTCTCTCTAGCAGATGATGCTTTAAAAGAAGCAGGCTTGGGGTAAGAAGCTGCTTTGTCTCTGCGAGACTGAGTTGAGTGTTCTTGTGGGGGCTCACTTGTAGACTTCACCGCCATCACACTCATTTTATTTTCTAGTGCTTTCACTTGCTTTCTGAGTGCCCGTATTTCGCTCTGCGAATCACTTTTCTGTTTTTGCTTCTCTGTTGGGGGTTTGATGGTGCAATCAGACAGCGGTTGAATTCCTGAGTGGTTTCTTTCCTCTAACTGTGCTCTCAACTCTTGAATCTGAGCTTGCAGTTCACTCTGAGTGACCGCTTCAGACTCTTTCTCCTTTTCCACCTTAACTGTGCGAACCCTTTGGTGACACTTAGATGTGGTCTGGCTTTGTTTGGCTGCTTGACGGCCTTCCTCTTCCATCACCTCTCTTAACAAGTTCAGGAATGAGGGAGGATTTTCCATTCGCTCCCTTATTTTCAACTGAAGCAACATAAGCTCAGAAGTGGATCCTTTAACTAACTGCTCTAACCGAGCTTTGTTAGCAGCACTAACTGGTAAACCACCTCCCTGGACTACTTTAACAAGAGACCTCTCTAATCTTCGCAGAAACTCAGACAGGTGCTCACCAGGCTGTTGGTGAAGGGCTCTGAATGACAGATAGAGCTCCTCTGCGGACTCTACTCTGCCAAAAATGGTCTCTATGGCCTCTATGTAGTCCTGGGAACTAGCATCAGGTTGAGTCAGACGCACGGCCTGAATGATCTCCAAGGCAGGCCCTTTGAGACTTTCCAGTATGCGTCTACGTTTTTCTTTATCGGAGCACTCGCCTTCATCTACTAGGAGTCTCGCTTGCTCCAACCAGGTATCCAAGACTTCTTCCCCAGCTGGGGTGGGAATGACCCCGGAAAATGTCCTTAGACGTCTATATGGATGGCTTTCAGGCTGTTTGTTTGTTCTGACCATTAACTCACCTACTGCACGGATGATGGCTTCAGAATTACCATCCACTTCCCCTCCGTGGGTGCGTAACCCTTGGATATCCTCTAAGGTTTTCCCTTCATTCTGCAGAAAAGTGAGTAACTTTCCCTCAAAGTCATCTGGCTGAGGTTCAATGTAGTACACTGCTTTCCAGCCACTTCCACCACTTATTGGCATTATCTCAGGGGGGATTGTCGTGGGGTTTATCTCCTCACGACACTCACACAACACCATTAATGATTTTAGTTGAGAGTTAAACATTTTTCCCTTAACTACTACTTTTCCCAAAGCTTTGATAGTCCCTGCTGTTTCTTCTATTTCATCTCTCGAAACACCTTCCGGTACCCCATACAATAGTAGAGCATGTTTCAAATCTATTGATTCCCCTTTGCACCAGTTGACCAACTCAAGTTGTGACGGTCTGCTCCTTTGTTGTGTCATCATTGCTATCTGGTTTATTTTTTTGTTGCACGTTTGACTACTTTAACAATTTGACAGTTGTGGGGTCGACCTGTTATCCTCTTGGTCCAAAAATAAATTTAGTTTACTTTAGTTAAATATCCCAGCGGTGCCTCCATTTATGTAACCCAGGTCCCACGTAGCTATGGTAAAGCTAGAGTATATAGTACAATGAGACTGGGCCTGGGTTCGTAGTGCTACTGATAATAATACCTGATACCCTCTAATTGCTATAATAAGGACCACCACAACTGTATTTTACACAAATTTATCCCTCACCGGGTATTTATTTAGACAAAAGAAATGAATAAAATAAACAGTTACTTTAATAAAATGGATTGAATTCAAATAAACAAACAAAAATACTGTAAAAATGACTACATGGATTTTAAATAAAAGATTATCAACCCAAAATACCTCCTTTTTAGGTATTTCAACTGTTATTTCAGCTACAACAGCTCACACCTTTAACATGGATGAATTTCAACCTTTGACAATAACTTTGATCAACTACACACTTACTCAATTTAAACCGATTGTGTAACAGTGGGCCCACACACACACACACACACACACACTTTAACCTGTCCACACTACACCTGTAGCACGGTGCTTGATGCAGGCCTGATTCGAAGTTTGGGTGCGGTGAGGCCTAAAACTGATGGCCGCTTCACTCAAACTGAGCAATAAACAAAATATGTGCACTTTAGTTCCAGTTAGTACTCACGAGTCCAATGAGTTTGTTAGTGGGGCAATCAGAAACGGGCAGTTAGTTCACCAGTAGTGAAGACAGTCAGGGGTAAGAAAACAACAGTCAGGGGTAAGAAAACAACAGTCAGGGGCGAGGAAACAACAGTCAGGGGCGAGGAAACAACAGTCAGGGGCGAGGAAACAGCAGGGTCCATCCGGGCAGAAACCTCTCTCTCCTTTCAGAGCGTCCCTCGGCTTCTAAACACATTAAAACACTTGAGCTACAATACCAAATGCTATCACATAACGATTTAGCATTAGCATGCTTTGCTGAAAATCACAGAGCTAAACATACAGCATGGTATCACAGCACATAACGCGGTAAGTTGCGCTAATTAGCAAGTCGCTAGTTAGCATCACATATCACGATATTATATCACTATAACGAATAGTTACAGTACAAATGTCAAGGCACACAGTCTCATTTACCTCTTGCAGATCACAAATAAGTACTATCAGGACCACGGGGAGTCGACCTCAATGACACACTTAGATGCAAAATCCACACCACGTTTGCCTTACGACATCTCTCTCTTCGGACTTAGCTTCTGTGTCCGCTCCCACAGATTCACACAAACCTTACCACTTGTCCCGCCCCCATAACAGAGAAGAGTGACATTGACTGGCTCGTCAGCACAACAACCAATGACAATACCATATTGAGATAACTGACACTAGATGGGTAAATAAACTTAGGTTACACCCCAACATATTTAGTGTGCACAGAAAATGAACTCTAAATCATGAAACCCTTTTACTTATTGGACTCTTAACTGTAAATGAAATACATTTGTACCAAAGCATATGATTTTTAAACGTTTTATCAACTATTTATAGTTTAACCATTTTTTTATTACAGTACACTTTTTCTTTATACTGCAAGCCCGAATAATTGCAGACAGGGCTACACAAGTCACTTTGATAACTTAAAAAATGTTATTGTTTGGCTTTTTCAGTGTTTTATTTGTTTGTGAGTAAATCGGTTTGGCTGAGATTAAAGTTATTAGATTAGATTAAATTAAATGTAACTTTATTAATCCCTTGGGTGGGTTCTTCTGGGGTTTTCACACAGCTGAATAAACGTCAAACAGAAAAAGTGTGAGACGGTCGAGAGTTTACGCCAGCGCCCGGGTTATATTTTAAATAGCAAGGAGCAGACGGCAGAGTTTCACTCCACCGAGGGAGCTCGTGACGTACTACCCGGCTTTCTTTAGACCGCGAAGGGCGGGTCCTCAGGTGGAAGCAGCCTCTGAATTTGGACACCCCCGCTGTTTCCGGGCCAGCAAATAATAACGGTGACATTTAACGTATTTTATCCGATAAATAAACCCTGTAAAATGTATTTATCACACCTGATTGAATAGTTTTCTTATCAGATAGAGAAATAAAATGAGTCGCAAAATGTAGAGGCAAAATTTCCCCACCTGGGCTGCCTTGCGCCTCCGTCTGTTTCAACGTGTGACCCCGCCCCTCCCTCGGACAGTCGGGGATGAGTGCGCTAACATACCTGTAGGTCGCTGTTTTAATGAGTGTTTGATGGAAAACAACAATGGCGGAGTTTGCGCTCTCCAGACGCATGATAGGTGAGTCCTAGTAAATAATTTTCCAGTACGTGTACTGTCAATAGAAAATTGTACTTAGTAGTCAGTATACCGTATTTTCACGACCATAAGACGCACTGTACTAAAAGGCGCAGTCTCAGTTATGTGTGCCATTACTGTATTTAACACACACATAAGGCGCACTGGATCATAGGGCGCATACAAGTACCGTATGCGTATTTAAAAATAAAGCGGGAGCAAACCTGAGTTCGGTACCTTACTCACATTTTTATTACCAGTAATCGTCATCATCAACAACACACAAGCATACAAGTGTGCGTATTTAAAAATAAAGCAGGAGCAAAACAAAGTTTGGTACTCACATTTTTATCATCAATCAAACCCATCGAAGTCCTCATCCTCTGTGTCTGAATTGAACAGCTGCGCTAAATCTCCATCAAACATGCCAGGTTCACTTTCTTCACTGTCAGAGTCACTTTCCGTGCCGTGCGGCTCCTCGGAAATGATGCCGGCCTTTGCGAAAGCTCGAACAACAGTGCCAGCAGACATGTTAGCCCAAGCATCTACAATCCATTCGCAAATTGTGGCGTAACTCGCCCGGCGCTGCCTTCCACTCTTGGTGAAACTGTGGTCCCCATCGGTCATCCATCGCTCCCAGGCCGCTCGCAGCCTTACTTTGAACGGGCGGTTCACACCGATGTCCAGCGGTTGGAGTTCCTTTGTCAGGCCTCCCGGAATGACAGCAAGCTCACAGTTCATTTGTTTCACTAGTTTTTTTTTCACATCGGCTGTGAGATGGGCACGCATAGAGTCACAGATTAAGAGCGATGGTGATGCGTGGAAAAAACCACCTGGTCTCCTTACATACACCTCCCTCAGCCACTCTTTCATCATTTCCTCATCCATCCAGCCCTTTTCATTTGCCTTAATGATGATTCCTGCTGGAAACTTCTCTTTAGGCAAAGTCTTTCGCTTAAAAATCACCATAGGCAGCAGTTTCTGTCCATTAGCATGGCAGCCAAGCACAACAGTAAAAGAAGACTTTTCGTGCCCCGTTGTGCGTATCGCTACCGTGCTGGTCCCCTTCTTCTCCACAGTGTGACTCACCGGGATGTCAAAAGTGAGCGGGACCTCGTCCATGTTTGTGATGTGGCTGGGCTGGATGTTTTTGTCGCCGATGTGTTTGCTGCAGTAGGAGCGGAAGATGGCCAGCTTTTCATTATAATCCGCTGGAAGTTGCTGCGCTACCGTAGTCCTGGTCCGGATGGAAAAATAGCACCGTTTCATAAAAAGTGAAAGTGAAACTGCTTTTAGCCGAATGGTGACCGTCGAAACGCTTCTCCCGCTCGTTCTTTGCTCGATGATCCACCGCTCGAGTCTTTCCTCCAACTCGGGCCACCTCGCCTTATGTCCGCGGAAACTCAGCTGCGTTTTCTTGACCTGCCGGAGCTTGTTTTCCAGCTTCCTCCATTTGCGAACCATCGATTCGTTAATCTTAAATTCTCTCGCCGCTGCTCGATTTCCATGTTCCTCCGCGTAGCTGATGGCCTTCAGTTTAAACTGTGCTTCATAAGCGTGTCTCTTTGCCATTTTCAGGGTTGCCCCCACACTTCACCCTTTAGCGTTCTCATGGTGTTCTCTACTACGTCCTCCTTACAACACACAGGGTGCACTGCGCTATAGGGCGCGCCGTACTTTTTGAAGAAAATCTAAGACTTTTAAGTGCGCCTTATGGTCGTGAAAATACGGTAATCTTTTAATAATATAAGTCTGCAAATGATAGAATACGGCATGATGACCTTTTTATGATTCAGACTGTTGTTATAGTTAACTGTGACCCGTTATGCAGGGAAGGAGCAGTACCTGCTAGATAAGAGCTTAACGAGCAGTTTCACTTCGTGCCAGGTAGAGAAGCATCTCCTGGCACACACACACATCCACATTCCAATGTAATAAACGAATGCACCTACTGTTGTATATAAATAAAGACCAGGGCAGTGGCAGAGCGCGAGTCCCGGAGCCCTCACTCCTGTGCGAGTGCTCTGTGACCGCCCTTGCATGCAATTAAAACTGTGTGTCTCCACTCTCTGACTCTCAGCTGAAGAATTGTTTAAGAATATATCTCTTGACATATACATTACACATGCTGTTTTTAAAAAATTATGATTATTATTTTGCTAGCTATCAAACTCGCTGGAGAAATGTTTGAAATGCACTGAGTGTGATGCAGTATGGCAGCGCTATTATGGAATATGCTGTGAACTTAGCTAACATTACTTAGCAGTGATATGAGTTACTTTGCTCAAGTGAAAGCTTTAAACATTAGCCTGATACATCACTAGCTAACTTAAGGCTTTCTGATTAACCCTCTGGGGTCGATGGACCCAGAGTCTCCATTTCAACTTGGGTCGAACGTGCAGACTTCAAACTATATGCCAGTGTTTAAATTGTGTTGATAGGCCAGGTAAAACCGATGTTTTTTGTTTTTAATAAAACAGTGGCATTTACTCCGGGAAGAAACTGTAAAAACTGCGTTTTCTAAGGAGAGTGCAAGCAAACACGCTTTGCTTGTGAGTGAAAGACAACAGTCATTGGTGAAAAAAGAAAAAAAACACTCCTTCCCTACTGGTGGAAAAATGTACCATGTCGACCAATCAAAAAAATGATATGGCAACATGTGGCATTTGGTTGTTTGAGGGGGGAGAGAGAGAGAGAGAGAGATATGCAAAAAAGCCACCAAAGGCAGATTACAGTGTAAACATGCCTGTGGTTTTTACAGTCAAAAATATCACTTTCTACTCGTATTTTAAATTTTGTCTGAATTTAGATAAATTGTGCTGATACAGTTTGTCAAAATGAGAAAATAACAGATTGGCAAGATAAACAGTTTTTAAAGGTGAAATATAGAGGCCAAATGAAAGTAGTCAAAAACGGCCAATTATATCCTGGACCCCCAGCTTTTTGGAGTATTTGAAATAATGGTAATATGAGTGATCCATATGGTCACAAAGAATAGCCACTTGTTTCTGTGCTACCAAAGTTCCCCGGCTTTCATTCAAAATGTGTTTATCTTCAGCACCTGCACATTAACCCTTGTGTGGTGTTCGTATTTTTGTTACTCAGCCAGTGTTCATGGGTCTGGTGGACCCGCTAGAGTTTTGGCTTTCCAAATTAACACTATCAAACAATTTTATGTTAAATTACTCAACAGATGTTTACTTCATCCCAATTACAAGCCATATGAACAGCAAACATGATTATTTTTTTCCCTTTACCTTTGTTAGATCACATTTATGAATTAATGTGCTTCTCGTTTTTTTTTTTTTTTTTTAATAAAATGTTATAAAAAAAATAAATCAGTTATAATCAAGTGGAGTGAGTGGAAAGACACAACACATTTACACGTGAAGCAATATGTTTCACAACTAAATGGGATCAGCCGCTCATCAATGGTGATATTAGGCCCAGGGTTGTAAAACAGGGGGAGGTGGTGCACACACTTATCCCACACTGTCTTGATGGCAGCTAGCTTGTCTCTCTGCCGTTGAGCTGGTCTGTTGTCTCGGTTATCAAAACGGATAATCCTGGAAATTTTGTGGAAGTTTTCCAGAGACATTGATGCATGGAAAGGTTCGTGCCGGTTTCTGCATCCCACAGGGATTCTGTGGATTCCCCTTTGGACCTGAAAACTCCTGCAAGGATGAGAACCCCAAAGTAGGCCTTTGGGGTTCTTAGATGAATTTGGTCCATCTCCTTCCACCTCTCTCCAAAAACACACCTTCCTTCTAGATTACTGCAATCCAGAATAATTTTCTGGATGGAATCTGGGATGAAAAGCTCAAATGAAGACTTGATGTCCTGCACATGAGTAACTGTCAGCCGTGTTGGCCCTGGCTTATCACAGTAACAGCTCTGCAGGGTGGCTCATTTCTTGGGCAAGAAGACCATTCAATGTCACCAGTTATTGACATCCATATTTCTTCACTTGCTGTCTGGTGGGCTTTTTTTGGTCCTGGAGCTGGCTGCTGATGGGGTATTCGTCTTCGTTTTGTTACTAAATGATGCTCAACCTCCTCTTCTTCAAAGTCACTGTCAGACTCTGAATTTTCAGAAATGTGAAATATTCTGAAACCTCTTTGTCAACATCATCATCCGAAGCCCCTCTCTCTTCCAAAATTGGACGGCCCTCGCAGCAGATAATCTTTTGCCATCTTGATCAGTTGTGATAAAGAACCACACTGGCAAAGTCTTATTTATAGTATTATGCCCCTAATTTGCAGGTGGGACAGGGTATGAGAAAATAAAATTTGGATCCCTCAAGAAAGAGGGTAAAATGTGCGGGAATGTAAGAGCAGACGGTGTTGGTAGTTGAATTTTCAACAATGTTGCAACTTTGTGCGGGAGCAGGAGGGGAAGAAAACACTATCAGCAGCACCAGAAAGGAGGAAGACAGAGTGTGGGAACACAGGACCTACACTTTCAACACTTTTATTAGACCTGGGTCCAGTGGACCCGAATACCTTGTATGTAATGTAAATGCGTGGGGGGAGGTACAGTATGAGGTCATTGAAAATTAGTTCGGATTTATGTTCTTCACAGAAAATAAGCCAAAGCCAATGAATTTCAGGTTGAAAAAATAATTAATTGTTTAATTTTTCTTTTGAAAAAAACTGAAAACGGGTCTCACAGACCCGAACACCATACAAGGGTTAAACTACTTAAAACTCATAAATGTCTTCAAGCTCACACTGAGGCCTGTGGGGCACAATCAGCCACTGAGACAGTACACACATTTATGTGTATTTGTATATGAATATTTCATACTTTAAGGCTGCTTGTTTATTTAAGGGAGATACAAAATACATTGGAATTGTACATAATGATTGATTTGTTCACATTGTCACATCTTAATTTTTAAGTGAAATGTGCATTTTGAGTTTATACACTGTGTATATAAGGCAACTGTTTCCTTTTGCAGTATTTTTGTGTGGTGCGTTTTTCTATTTCTTAACAAAAGGTGAACAAAGGTGTTTAAGTTCACCTAGGATGATTTGTTTTAATTTTCACATGGTCTTACTGAGGTGATGCGAATTGACAAATGCATTCTATTTTTTGAGGGGGTGGCATGTGCTGGAAAAGCTAGCTTGAAAAGGGACCTTGTAGGTGCCTAAAAAGTGCTTGAATTTGACCCTGAAAAAGGCGTATGAACCCTGGTATTAACAAAATATTTCTATATCAGTAAAGTTTTAGTAGCCAGTTATTATCCTAACCCCCAATTCGTTATTATCAGGTTGTATTTAAAACTTCCTGAAAAATTTTCAGCTGATCCAAAATGCTGCAGCTTACTGGCAGGGATTAGAAAGAGAGAGCGTACTGACTCCTCCTAATTATATCCCTGTTAAATCCAAAGTCAAATGTAAAATCCTGCTCCTCGCGTACATTGTCTTGAATGATCAGTCCCTGTCTTATTTTAAAGACCCTATAGTACCTTATCACCCCAATAGATAGTGATTTATCAAGTGTCTTGAGGCAGCAGTTGTTGTAGTTTGGGGCTGTATAAATAAAATGACATTTAAAGTAACAGATTTTGAAACACATTTCAAGATAATGTTACAGATGGATGAGAACCTAACAGAGGGAAATGGACCGGCAGAAGCTGTAAAAGACGAGGATATGGAGGTTACAGTAACATCTCAACTAGAAGATGTCCTGGTGACCTCTGACAATGCTGAGATGGTGTCAAACACACAAACACTTTTAGAAGAAGAAAGGGCAGATGCACAAAGGCACTCAATAGCAGCAACCGTGTCTTTAGACACGCATAAGAGCAGCGAGGATTCTGAGGACTCGGACAGGTATGAAAACGCACAGCTGTCAGCGTGGTAAAACAAAGACGGGTGTCGCTAATGCTCTTTTCCTGTCCTCAGTGACAGCTCTTCCTCATCATCTTCATCCTTCTCTTCTCCCTCTGCACCTGCGGCTGTGGAAGAAGTTGATGAAGGTTTCAGCCAACCAGCACCCATCAAAACGCGAGATGAGATTCTGCTCGAGGTCAGTCTGTAATTGTATGTATGTGTGTTCTTGTTAAAACAGCGGTCCCTCTTTTACCGCGGGAGTTACGTTCTAAAAATAACCCACAATAGGTGAAATCTGCGAAGTAGCCAACTTTATTTTTCACAATTATTATAGATGTTTTAAGGCTGTAAAACCCCACACTACACACTTTATACACTTTTCTCAGACAGGCATGAAATTTTTCACACTTCGCTCTCAAAGTTCAAACCTTCGTAGAAAAATAAGTTCAGTGTTATAGAATGAAACCAAAGGAACCGGCAGATGACGACGTTTCGTCGACATTCGTGTGTTTGATGGGGATAAAACTTAAAAAACGTACAGTACAGCACTTCAGAGTCACACTGCTAGCGATCAAAGATTTATGTAAATTTGGCAAGCTGCACACATTCTGTACTGTACAAGGAGACATGGCATGAGATTGATTGACAATGGTCTACAGCCAATCAGGATGCAGAACAAAATGTGCTGTTTTAAAAAAAAAAAAAAAAAAAGCATGCAAAATTGCACCAAAAAAAAATCTGCGAAAGGTGAACAGCATTATAGCGAGGGACCACTGTAGTCTAATATTAATTGTAACACTGAAGGGACGATAATGGTTTGTGTTAGGGCTGGGCAATGTGAAGAAAATCTAATAATAATAGCTTTGGCTATATACCAATATACCATATAGTGCCTACTGATTCAAATTAACCATTCAACATGTTTTTTTTTTTTTTGTTGTTGTTGTTGTTTTTTTTTTTTTTTTTTGAATGATATGGTTGAAAATAACATTTGTTTCTGGAGGTTATTTAAATATAGATAAATCAAAAGACTTAACCTTTAAGTTTTAAAATGTACCTCAACAAAGTACGAATTAAAGACAGCTAAGAGGGTACATTCGTTTGTACTTCACAGTGCAAATGGATAATGACCCAAAACACTTCGCAACAGCAGCTCAGGTCTGTTTTTCAGTGGCAGGACAGAGCATGTTTTTCAGTTATTAAATGCAAAACTGAATCCAGAGAGACCCTCAAACGACAGAAACTGAACATAGGTCAAGTCGAGGCAGTCAAGGGGCAAAACACAGCATTGGGTCATGCACATAAGATAAGATAAGATAAGATAACCTTTATTAGTCCCACACGTGGGAAATTTGTTTTGTCACAGCAGGAGTGGACAGTGCAAAAGTTATGAGGCAAAAATTAGAATACAATAAGAATAAATACAGTACACAACTGTACAGAATAGAATAAAATACTATATACAGTAGAATAAAATAAAATAAATATACAATAAGATAAAAATAGAATACAAATACAAATACTATATACAACTGAGTAAAAATACAACGATGACAGAAAGGATTATTGCACTTAGTATTATTGCATATGTATGGATGTGTGTGCTTGATCAGTTAAAGTCTTTATTATGGAGTCTGACAGCAGTGGGGAGGAAAGACCTGCGAAATCTCTCCGTCCCACACCGTGGGTGCCGCAGTCTCCCACTGAAGGAGCTGCTCAGTGCTGTCACAGTCTGCTGCATGGGGTGGGAGATGTTGTCCATCAGAGATGACAGCTTAGCCGCCGTTCTCCTGTCACTCACCACCTCCACTGGGTCCAGAGGGCATCCTAGAACAGAGCTGGCCCTTCGGATCACCCTGTTCAGTCTCTTCCTGTCCCCAGCAGAGATGCTGCCGCCCCAGCAGACCACGCCATAAAAGATAGCAGAAGCCACAACAGAGTCATAGAAGGTCTTCAGGAGTGGGCCCTCCACTCCAAACGACCTGAGTCTCCGCAGCAGGTACAGCCTGCTCTGCCCTTTCCTGTAGAGGGCGTCTGAGTTATGAGTCCAGTCCAGTCTATTGTTCAGATGAACACCAAGGTACCTGTAGCTGTCCACAGCCTCAATGTCCATACCTTGGATGTTCAGTGGTTGCAGTGGAGAATGCTTGTGCCTGCGGAAGTCTACCACCAGTTCCTTGGTTTTACTGGCGTTGATCTGGAGGTAGTTCAGCTGGCACCAGTCCACAAAGTCTTGGGTCAGACCTCTGTACTCCTTGTCGTCCCCATCAGTGATGAGGCCGACTATTGCAGAGTCATCAGAGAACTTCTGCAGGAAGCACTGGGTGGAATTGTGGGAGAAGTCTGCAGTGTAGATGGTGAAGAGGAACGGAGCCAGAACCGTTCCCTGTGGGGCCCCCGTACTGCAGACGACCCTGTCCGACACACAGCCCTGAGTCCTCACATACTGTGGTCGGTCGGTGAGGTAGTCCAGGATCCAGGTAGTGAGGTGATGGTCCACTCCAGAGTTCACCAGCTTGTCCTTTAGAACCGAGGGAAGAATGGTGTTGAAGGCACTGGAGAAATCAAAGAACATGATTCTCACAGTGCTTCCAGCGGTCTCCAGGTGAGCGAGGGAACGATGTAGGAGGTGAATGACGGCATCATCCGCTCCAATGCCAGGCTGGTAGGCAAACTGAAGTGGGTCCAGTGATGAGCTTATTAGGCGCCGAAGCTGAGCCAGGACCAACCGCTCCAGGGTCTTCATCAGGTGGGATGTCAGAGCCACCGGCCTGTAGCTGTTGAGGTCCTTGGGGCGTGAAGTCTTTGGCACTGGTACAACACAGGAGGTTTTCCAGAGCTGTGGGACTCTTCCCAACCTCAGGCTCAGGTTGAAGAGGTGCTCCATCACCCCACACAGTTGGTCCGCGCAGGACCTGACGACCCTCGAGCTGATGCCATCTGGACCCGCTGCCTTCTTGCCATTAATCCTCCTCAGTTCCCTCCTAACCTGGGTGGTTGAGAGAGACAGGCTGGAGCCTTGTGTTGAGTGTGTATTGGATGCTGTTGTTGGGGGTGGGGGGGAGTGAGCAGGGTGAATAGAGGAGGTGTGAAGTGTCTGAGGTGGAACAGCAGCAGTGGGGGTGGGTGAGTCTGCAGCCGATGTTGCAGACTGCCTCATGGTTGAATCAAATCTGTTGAAGAAATGATTCAGTTCATTTGCCCATCTCACATCCCTCCCAGGCAGAGAGTTCTGCTGTTTGTGGCCCGAGATGGTTCTGAGGCCTCTCCAGACTTCACCAACGTTGTTTTGTTGAAGCTGGTTCTCCATCTTCTGCCTGTAGCTCTCCTTCCCATTCCTTATCAGTCCCCTCAGCTCTCTCTGCACCCTTTTCAACTCCTCTTTGTCTCTGGATTTGAAGGCCCTCCTCTTCTGCTTGAGGACGGTTTTAATTTCTGGGGTAATCCAAGGTTTGTTGTTGGAGAAACACCGTACAGTCCTGGTAGGTACAGTGTTATCCACACAGAAGTTTATATAGTCAGTAATGCATGTAGTAAGGCTGTCGATGTCCTCACCGTGGTCATCACAAATCACCTCCCACACAGTCGACTCAAAACAATCCTTAAGAGCCTCCTCGCTCTCCTCTGACCATCTCTGTACTGTGCGGTTGGCTGGTGGCTCCCTGCGCACTAAGGGCTCATACACAGGGACAAGGTGCACCAGGTTGTGATCAGATCTGCCCAGGGGAGGGAGAGGTGATGAACTGTATGCCTCTTCTGCATTGGCATACAGTAAGTCCAGTGTTTTATTGACTCTGGTTGGGCAGGTCACATACTGGGTGAAGGTGGGCAGTGTGGAGTCCAGTGAGGCATGATTGAAGTCCCCTGATATTATGAGAAGGGCTCTCGGTGATTGTGTTTGCAGTCTGCTGACCACAGAGTGGAGAGAGTCACAGGCTGCATCCGCGTTGGCCGAGGGGGGGGACATACGCTGTTATCGCGATAACATGCGAGAACTCCCGGGGCAGGTAGTACGGACGCATGCTAACGGCTAACAGCTCAATGTCTCTGCTGCAGAGTTGCTCTTTTACAGTGATGTGCCCAGGGTTACACCATCTGTCGTTCACAAAAACTGCCAGTCCCCCTCCTTTCCTCTTACCGCTGTCTCTGGTCCTGTCCGCTCGCAGCAGCTGGAATCCCGGTAGTGTCACGCTTGTGTCCGGAGTTAGCGATGTTAGCCACGACTCCGTTAGCATCATGATGCTACATTGCCGGTACTCCCTCTGTGACCAGGTTAGCGACATGAGCTCATCCATCTTATTGGGCAAAGATCTTACGTTTCCAATAATTACAGAAGGAAGAGATGGTCGATAACGTCTCCTTCTTGGGCGACGGCGCTCCTTCCCAGCACGACACCCCCATCTTTTCCTCCTCAGCTCGCTGGGAATATCGGGTCTGTCCGCCGGCAGTACCGCTGCAGGACTCAGCGCTAACAGCTGATCCTTACTGTAAACAAAGGATCTCTGCTCTGGGTCCCCAGACACGGGTGAAAAAAGTAGAAATAAACTGAGAAAAACGACCAGGACTAGCACAAAACGGTAGAACATGGTTGCAGAGTCTAATTACTAATACGTTAGTTATAAAAAAATTACGAGAAAAAAGATAAGAAAGAAAGAAACTCAGAATGAGCAGAGCTGCTGTAACAGGCTGCCGCACACGGGGGGCGCCGGAAGTTGGGTTCTAGACTGACAAAGCACTTAAAAAGATTTTACTTGTTTGGATAAAATCCCTGCATTTATGATCAGTAATTACAATAAGAGGTAAATCTTTCATCATTTGCCTCACACAGTATACTTATCACGGGGAACTAGAGCTACATTAACCTCCCAAGCAGAGATGGCCTGCGTTATTGAAAATCTCAGAGGGAGCAACAGGATAATGAGTGACTCGTTACTAAGTCTGATACCAACATTTTGGCAGAAATGCTTAATAAGAATTAAATGAATAAAAATTACTCATGGGAAGTAATAAAATGTCTAGATTTTCTATGTGATTGTTCCTGTAATGATGTCATGTGATGTGAAGTAAAAATACCAACAGCATTAATGCCACATTGAGCATTGTTAGTTATTACATTCCAACCAACAAGAACCACTATTAGCGTCTTATTGTCCACACTTTGCCACCATGTGTTTTGTTTTTGGGGTTTTTTTTGGGGGGGGGGGTGTCCTGAATTCTGAACGCCCTTCAGCCTTATGTCTAAATGTCATGTTGTTTGTGTGCAGGAACTTCCGGCAGTGGAGGAAGTATGTATTACCTTACCAGAAGAAGCAGAATTGCAGCCACTGGGCACCGTGTCGAATATTATACAGCAGCTTGGTAAATATAGGCACAGATTGTTTTAAGGCTACATTAGTGTCTACCAGAGGAAGAGCAGGAACAGTTTTGGCTTGTGTTTCAACTTTGTCTTTTACCACTGCTTCTGTCACTGCAGTTATTATCCAGTCCCTGAAAGACACGCCCCCTCTTAATGATGGCAGCATTATCTTCAAGTCTGATCGGGAGGCTGCAGCCAAGGTAAGGATGCCAACAGAAGCTTCTCTTTTGTAGAATGCAATAAGTTGCCTGTGTGGTTTTAAGGCCTTTACACACTGGACGAGTAAAATGCGTGCAAACGTTTTGTGCATTTAAAAATATTTTTCAGACTCAACTATTCTTAATGCAGCCGTTCACACCAAACACATAATTACACATGAAAAATTTGCAGCATTTATTTTTACATCAGGTTTAATTTTTACGGCGCTTCAGGTGCATATAAACATATATGACCACTCACAACTTTTTCCAGTGCTGATGCAATCAAAGTGTTCAGTATGACGGAACATTTGATTGTTGTGTCGCAGAACAGCTCATAATCGGCTCTCGGCCTCCTCGGGTATGGTCCCCGTCTCTGCTAACGAGCTCAAACTGCCTCACTGACATCCTGAAATACGTACAAAAGAGGCCGTGATACAGCTTCAACTCCTTGATCAAACCGTGAAATTATCCCTGCTTGAAAATGGGTTGAACCCAGAAACCTTTTTTTTTTTTTTTTTTTTTTTTTTTTTAAATTTTGTAGAATTAATTTTCTGCAAAAGCTCTGTGTACGTACACTACCAGTTAAAACTTTTAGTACACCCCAATTTTTTCTTTCTTTCTTTCTTTTTTTTTCTTTTTTTTTTTTTTTAATTGAAAATTTGCAGATGATGTTAGCTTCATCAGGTGGTGACCCAGTTTGCATTGGAGCAGTTTGTGGTCAAGTATGAAGCAGCGGGAGTTGGAATTAGCACCTTCAAGTTTGAGACCATGGCTCTCAGCCGGAAAAGGATGGAATGCCTATTGCCCCAAGTGGAGGAGTTGATACATTACAGGTTGCATGTAGAAAACCTCAATTTTTCTTTTTTCTTTTTTTTTTTTTTAAATTGAAAATTATGCAGTTTAATGTCTCATTGCACTCTGAAATGAAAGCATAGTACAAATAAGAAGAAATCATGGAATCAATTCATAGACCAAAATGTATTCTAAACTTTTGACTCATCAAAGTAGTCCCCTTGGGCAGATAGAACAGCTGAACACACCCGTGGCATTCTTTCTACAATAGGAATCAAATATTCTTCAGAAAGTTGTTCCCATATCTGTTGCAGAAGTTCCCATAAATGTGGACCTTGTAGGTTGCTTTGCTTTCACTCTTCCGTCCAGTTCATCCCAAACCAGCTCGATGGGTTTAAGTCTGGAGACTGTGCTGCCACTCCATGTTTTCAAGCTTACCATCTTGTTCTTTTTTTCCTGAGGTAGTTCTGGTATAGTTTGGACTAGGGCTGTTCGATATAACGATATATATCGGATGACGATATAAAAACGTCTATCGTTTTATTTTACGCTATCGTTTGTTTCGTGGTGTCGCAAAATAAACTGTTTACAGCAATATATTTTCTCATCGTTTTGATGGTCACTGTAGTGGCTATATAAATTTCTTAAAGTTCTCTCTTTCGCTTATATTTAATATAACCACACTACGGACAGACAAGCGCCTATTTTTATGCGTTGTCGTTAGCAACAACGACGGTAAAACCATTGCGTGTCCGCTTGTTTATTTTCCACATAAACCTTTCACAATAAAGCTCAAGATCCTGTTGAGACTTTTCAAAATAAACTGAATCACGTGAAAGAGTATGCAGAGAGTTTATGGATGAGAAGCAAAAAAAGAGCCGCCAGGTGCTAAAAAATAAACCTTAGACTCAAACGTTAGAACAGGCTTTTTCCCCGCAGCACGCCGTGTAATAAATACTCACAAAGAAAACGGCGGCTGTTACAACTTATGACTAAAAATGTATCGTTTCATGCATCGTTAAAACACTCGACTCCAGCTACAGGACGCCCAGCTGGAAACACTTCACGCAAGTTGAGCTGCCCGAGATTCACAGAATTTACAGAAAATTTTAAATTTTTGTGATTTATATCGTTATCGGGACGATAGATGTCTTATATTGGGATATGAGATTTTGGTCATATCGCACAGCCCTAGCTTGGACTTATGTTTTGGGTGATTATCTTGCTGTAGGATGAACCCCTGACCAACTAGACGCATACCAGAGGGTACTGCATGATGCTGCAGAATGCTGTGGTAGCTGTTTTGGTTCCAGGTACCTCAATCTGGTCACCGAACCTGGATCCAGCAAAACAACCCCAGACCATCACACTTCCTCCTGCATGTCTGACAGTCGATGCCACACACTGTGGAACCATCCTTTCACCGACTCGACGGCGTACAAAGATCCTGCATGATGAACCGAAGATTTCAAATTTTGATTCATCAGTCCATAATGCCTTCCTCCAGTCTTCAGTAGTCCAGTGGTGGTGTGCCATGGCCCAGACAAGCCTCTTTGTCTTATTCTGATGCCTTCGCAATGGCTTTCTTGCTTCAACTCATCCTCCCTGCAGCTTGAAGTCTTGTCTTCACAGTTGAAACTGAGACTTGCTTACTACGACAGTTTCTCTGTAGGACAAACCAACATTGATAAGTGACATGATGGTGTGTCTCTCTTCCATTGTTAATTGTCTTTTTCTCACAATTTGTGTAACAACACACTACTTTCTGCAGTACAATACAGTTCAACTGATGCTCAGAGGGTATGGTACCACAGTGTGTTCCAGCACTGCTTTTATGCAGACAGAAGGGGTTGGAAGTAATCCAGAAAAATAGGAATAGCTGTAGAAGCTTGATCAACCTCCATTGCTGCAGAACAACAAAATTGTTAACTGATTTTGTGTTTCCTGACAAAGGCCTCTTTGTATAATCTGAAATGTACTTAATGTTTCAGTTTTGTAAAGGCCTTTACACCCAATGATATGACAGTGTTGCACTGTTTCTTTGTTTCAGGTGTTTGAGGTATTTGGCCCGGTGTCCAGCCCAATGTATGTTTTACGTTTTAATTCTGTGGATCAGATTATCAGTAAAGGGCTGAAAGAGGGTACTACCCTTTATTATGCACCAGCCATCAAGGAGTACACGGGATACATCCTCACACAGCAGCTAAGACTGTAAGTACACCATTAGCACCATAAGTATTGGTCTCAGTACACTACTGATGTGGTTCTGTTGGTTCATAATCATGTCTTCTAATATGCACTGGAGAGTATGAAACGGCTGGTATGAGAGTCAGCACCTGCAATATGGTTCTTGCCCTCTGTGTTTGACAAGAGAGGCTGTTGCTCACCTACAGTGTCTCACTTTGTGAACCAAAATGGTCACAATATCAGCAGATGAGGTGATGAATGATATAAATAAGTCATCAGGAGATGTAGCTCTGATGTTCATGAGCTCATCTCTGGTCTGAGAAGTTCTGGTTGTATGGCAGTTTATCAGAGTGCACTGAAACACAGAGCTGGCTGTCTCCGGCACCATCACGAAGGTCCAACTCTGCAATACAGTCACATTTGGATTCCTTTGCTTCCAATCCATTTCAGTGGTGTACAGGGGCATATAGATATTTAGTTTTCTGTGTTGACTGTGTGTAAGCTACTTTTGATTCAGTGAATGGAATCTGTTAGGCTAAGCTCATGTCTGTGTGTTTGTTTGTTATGTTCAAATGAAAATATTTGTGTGCAGATTACAGGGATCAGATGCATCCTGGAAAAATGACCAAGAACCGCCAGAAGAGGTATGTATCCAACAACGTCCATTGTTCATTGAGTCATATTCACACAGATGTTTTGGGTTTGCTGAGTGGATACTAGTGCTACTTGCTGCCCAACTCTTTGTGGACTTCTTTTTAAATTTGTTTTATCACTTTATTCTTGGCTTTGGTTGTTATACTCCATCATTGCATACCACAGTTTTGTTGAGGAGTGTGATCCCTCTATAGTTGGAGCTCACCCTACAGCCCCCGTTCTTAAAGATGGGAACCACTACCCCGGTCTGCCAGTCCAGAAATACTGCCCCTTATCTTCTCGCAGCATTGTAGAGGTTTGTCAACAAAGACAGCCCCACAACATCAAGAGCCTTCAGAAACTTCATCCACCCCAGGGGCCCTGCCACCAAGGAGTTGTTTAACTGCCCCGGTGTTGTCCCCCTCATCCCCAGAGTTGCTTCCTCTATGGAAGACGTGTCAGTGGGATTAAGGAAGTATTCCCTCCACCGGCTGACAATATCCTCAGTCGCCCACACTATACACTGTGCATGTAGAGCACTTTTCCCCTCCCGAGTTGCTCCCACACTCGAGTTTTTGGTTCAGCCACTGCCCGAGCTGCTTTCCGCTTGGTCTGTCCATACCCGTCGGCTGCCTCCGAAGGCCCACAGGCTTACCTATCCCGATAGGACTCCTCTTTCAGGATTCCTTCTTTATGACTTCTGTCTCAGATTTTTTTAATTAATATATTTTTCCTCTCTCTCCGCCTATTAGGCTCTAGACTATAGTGATGATGAGAAAGAGCAGGAAGCAAAGAGGAAACTGAAAAATGCCAAAAAGAAGGACACTAGCCACACAGGTACTCCCATAAAAACACATCTCCAGTTCTTCTATGTGATGTATAGCATGGATAATGACATCCGCTGAAATTAGAATACTGTAGAACAGGGGTCGGCAACCTGCGGCTCCGGAGCCGCATGCATCTCTTTAGTCCTTATAGTGCGGCTCCGCGTGGTTTGGGAAAATAAATTATAAGTATTTAGCTGAAGTGTATTTTATTTATGTTAGTTTTTTTTTTTTAACTTGTAGCTCTAAATTGGAAGATCGTTGTGACATTGTAATATAAAAATAAAATTATATTTTATTCTTTTTTCATCGCTCAAAATAAACGTCACACTCGCGGAAGCCGGTGTACCCGCCAAAACGCCGTGCATTTATCGAGACTTTCAAGATCTTCGGATCCACATTATGTCAGCAGCTGTTCTCCACCGTGAACTATGTTAAAAACAAACACTGCTCACGCCTCACAGATGGCAGCTTACAGTCCTGCGTAAAGATGAAAGTACAGCCCCATTGTAAACATATCGCGGCAGACCCGACGATGTTTGCATGAACACGCTTTTCAGCATCTCTTTATTGATCACTTTTCACACACTGTTGCTGTACGCACACAGCCGGCTGTAGCTTTTCAGCTCACAGCCCGACATATACCAACAACAGCATAGAGAGCACAGACGTTAAGGTGGCGAGGCGTGATTGCGGGTGCCGCTCAGGTGCGTCCGCCTCCCCTGCAGCGGTGCTGCAGACCACACCCGGCCACACACATTAACCAGGTAAAATACATATTTAGGCAGAATATATTTTTTTGCAGCATAGTGCTATTTTTTTTTTTATTATATTTTTAAAAGTCAGGTCAAGGCTCCAAAAGCCCAAAGGCGATATAACAGTTTTTGTTTGCTACTTGGATCATTTTAGTTCAGCGTCTTTCCTTTTGTTATATTTCTTTAAGAGTTAAAAATGTATTAATTACATAAATAAAATGTAATTTTCTCTGTAGCAGTTCATGGATTTCATAAGCAACACACCTTAGTTGTTCACACAAAGCATAAAAGTAAAAAGCAATATATACAGTGTTATCTTCATTTTAGATGTCAAAAAGTATTTGTGGCTCCCAGTGTTTTCTTTTGCGTGGAAACCTGTTCCAAATGGCTCTTTGGGTCTTAAAGGTTGCTGACCCCTGCTGTAGAAGCACAAGTTTATATGCAGGTTTTCAGGTTTTGAAGATTAAAGTGTTACAAATAGAAGGTGATACCATCCATCTTTAAATACCATTTCTTGTTTTCCCCCTCTTTTCTAGACAATCGTACTCAGAACCCTTCGCAGCGGCAACATAAGCATGATGGAAGGGGCTTCCCACCAAGACATACAAGGCCTTCTTTCCACCACCAGCACTCATTTAGACAGACAGAGCCACCACGACACACAAATTTCCCCCCTATGTTCATCCCTACTCCCTGTCCTTATCCTCCACCTCCTCACCATTTTCCTCCCTCTAACTTCCCTCTCTACCCCCCTCCTCCTCCTCCTCCTCCTCCAACTTTCTTCAATCCTGCTTTCTCCACTCCTTTCTGGCTGCCAAACTCTGCCCCCTTTTCTGACTTTCCCCGCCCTCCCCCTCCTCCTCCTCCACCTCCTCCACCTCAGTGACAACTTGCAAAAACTATCAGCAGTGTCTTGTCTCTGATTGTAAAATAAAGCATACTTACTGTAGGTAATAGAGTTGTGTACTTTGCCACTTTTATGTCTGTTATTTGTGACACAACCACATGCATTGTGTTCACCATCCTGTAAGATCATGAAAGATCACATCACATGAAAATGATATTTTTATATTCTAAAAAAAAATCTGCCATTAATTTTCAAGCAGGGGCCAAAAAGCAAACTGGTGTACTCTGAAATGCAGCATGTTTTCATCATCAGCAACTTTCTTTAGTCTTTCCATGTTGTTAGACAGATGGTGGACTAAACTGGAACTTAACTGACTACCAGCAGCTCGTTTTAGTGTCAAAGAGCTGCGTAAAGCTGCATGTACACTGAAATTGCTCAGATTAAGCACTTTATTTCAGGACTTTTTTTTAAAAGCTTGTATTTTTAATGCAAACCTCATTTTACTTGAAATGAAAAATGAACATTTTATTATTAGAGTGCGATCAGCTCAGTGTGATGATGATTATTAATAAACATTGCAAAAATACTGTCGAATTGTGCTTTGGTCATTTTATTTTCCAGCCTATTGTTGACTATATAAAGACACTGATACTGCTGTTATAGTGCTTCCACGCATACTACATTTAACTACAGTGGATGTATAACTTTATAGTATTTCGAACCTTTGTTTGGGGAAGTTTTGTTGAAGTAGACCTGAAAATTTAATTCAATACCCCAGCTTTAGTGGATGTGTGAGAAGACATTAACATGACTTAAATTCTGATGTGTGCACTATTCTTGGTACACGCATTATATGAAGCCACAGGAAAAATTGCATATGTTTTTAGATTCTGAACAAAAACGAACTAAACACAAACCTCTGCAGAAAAAGAGAAAAGTAACTTCACATATCTAGGTCTATAGTTTTTGTTTTTTTATTGTTCCTTATGTGTACTCTGTTCCATCAAACCCCACCTAAAGCAATTTTGTCAGTTAGTGGAAAACCTAAGCCAGTATAGTAGGAATAAGCCAGTGCAAGTGGCAGTAGCCGTTTTCGAGACTCTTTCATTTCTGGGGAGCTGGCAAGCCATCTTTATATACACTTTACCGTTCAGACTGAAACACAGGTTAAACCTCACTACTGTCTGTTTTTGTTCTAGATACAAGATGTAATCATAACCTTTAGGGACTACACCCATTCATCAAAAAAATTCTAAGTTGTTCTACTGTGTTATGTTGCCATTGTGCCTTAATAAACCTGGTTCATTAAAGCACATTGTTGGATTGAGCAGAGTGAGCGCGTATGCTGTCCGCTTCACTCCATGGCCTATCCGTCTGCCTGTGGTGAAATGTGCTGTGCTCATTGAGGAGGCTGGAAGTCTCAACACTGAAGTTTACCAGAATCCCCCACACACAGACCAGTACCTATCAGCTGAAATTAGAATACTGTAGAACAGGGGTCGGCAACCTCTGATCAGAAGATTGGAGGTTTGAATCCAGTGAACGGCTACCCTGCGGTACTCGTGAGCACTTGTGGTACTTGGATGAACCTTGGATACCTCGGATGAAAAATCAACATCAATTCAATGTCGTCTTGCTATCTGAGTACACACTACTCCTGGGGTGCTGGATTGGTGGCTGCCCACTGTTTCACTGGGTTAAATGCAGAGGGTAATTTCCCTATGGGACTTAATAAAGTATACAGAACAACATTGTCATCTCTTATCCAGCAGGTTTATTGAGAGAATTTTCTCCAAGCACGACATCCCAGTTCACTTCAGACCCAGACAAAACTCACAAACGCAAATAGAAACTCAGCACATGCTGTGTACTGCAGCAAGGAGTGCCCAGCCCACTACTCTGCAATGAAATAACAATAAATCTTGTGTACCCTTTTTTAAGTGCGATTGTGGCGTTTTTCTACTGGTCACTATTAGAACTAGTTTCTTTCTTGCACTGAAGCCATTTTGTTGCCCACTTTCTAACATATTGAGTAAACTGTGACAAAAACAGAATTTTAAAATGAAGGAAAGTATTCCTATGTAGCTGAAATAAAAGGGGATTTTGTTAAAATAAATGCTCACGTGAGAATGTGCTAAAGACATATTTCACTAGCTGGGCCTACATTCTCAGTTACGATTGATGGTGGTGGATAAAGAAACGTGAACAGATGCTGCAATTTGGGGTGGGTCTCCAAGGGGACTGGCAGTGGCTCCCAGGCCAGGCAGATCCCCATGTACTAATGTAAATAAAAAAGCAGGTGCGGGGGATGAAATAAAGCACCAACAACCGGTATGACGAACGCGGCCGTGACTCTGGCAGACGAGCTGAACACTTTCTATGCTCGCTTCGAGGCTGCAGCTAAGGACTCCAACGATGCTAGTGCTAGCGGCGCTAACGGCTGCAGACAAGAAGATACTGCCAGCACTGGAAACGTGCTCGTCATCTCCGAGCATGAAGTAAGGAGAGCCTTCAAGAGAGTGAACACCAGGAAAGCAGCAGGACCAGATGGCATCCCAGGTCGTATCCTCAGAGACTGCGCATACCAGCTAGCTCCTGTGTTCACTGAGATATTCAACATCTCTTTATCTCAGTCGGTGATCCCCACATGCTTCAAAGAGTCCATCATTGTTCCTGTCCCGAAGAAACCCCACCCTGCTTCTCTCAATGACTATCGCCCTGTAGCCCTCACCTCAGTAGTGATGAAGTGCTTTGAACGCCTGGTCAGAGACTTCATCATTTCTTCACTACCAGACACACTGGACCCACTACAGTTCGCTTACCGTCCAAATCGTTCCACAGACGATGCCATCTCTCATCTCCTCCACACATCACTCACTCACTTGGACACTAGAAGGGGGAATTATGTTAAAATGCTCTTCATAGACTACAGCTCTGCATTTAACACCATAATTCCCTCCACACTCACCACCAAGCTGGAGCATCTGGGACTCAGCTCATCTATGTGTCAGTGGATCTCCAACTTCCTAACTGGCAGACCACAGGCAGTAAGGATGGGCGGACATGTCTCAGCCTCCACCACTCTCAGCACTGGAGCCCCCCAGGGGTGTGTTCTGAGCCCCCTGCTGTACTCTTTGTACACATATGACTGTGTGGCCACTACCAGCTCCACCACCATCATCAAGTTTGCTGACGACACCGTCGTGGTGGGCCTGATCTCTGATAACAACGAGACGGCCTACCTGAAGGAGATTAGGAATCTGGAGAACTGGTGCCAGAGGAACAACCTCCTTCTAAACATCAGTAAGACAAAGGAGCTGATAGTGGACTTCAGCACTAAGCAGGAGAGGAACTACCAGACCCCCGTCATCAACGAGTGCCCAGTGGAGAGAGTGGACAGCTTCAAATACCTCGGAGTTCACATCACGCAGGACCTGTCATGGTCCTGTCACATCAACACCGTGGTGAAAAAGGCCCGTCAGCGTCTCTACCACCTCAGACGCTTGAGAGACTTCCAACTGCCCTCCAAGGTGCTCAGGAACTTTTACTCGTGCACCATAGAGAGCATCCTGACGGGAAACATCTTAACCTGGTTCGGGAACAGCACCATGCAGGACAGACGAGCTCTACAGAGGGTTGTGCGATCAGCTGAGCGCACCATCCGCTCCGAGCTCCTTGACCTGCACTCAATCTACAGCAGGCGGTGCTGGACCAAGGCCAGGAAGATCGTGAAGGACCTCAGCCATCCCAACAACGGACTGTTCTCTCTGTTGAGGTCAGGAAAGCGATTCCGCTCCCTGAAGACCAACACAGAGAGACTGAGGAGGAGCTTCTTCCCGCAGGCGATACGGTCTCTCAATCACACCACCACACAGTACTGACCCACACATACAGTTCTTACACACACACTGGACTTTCTGGACATTGTTATCACTTAAATCACTTTAAGCATATTTGCACTGCACAAGACAAATGTGGATTGCACAACACTGGTCACTACATTCTTCATTTCCAGTTAATACTTGTACAGCTGCTGTTATTGTGTATATATTTATTTATATTTCTTCATACATTCTTATATAGTTCTATACTGTGTATTGTGTATTTTGTTGTACAGTTATTTTATTTTCAACTTTAATTTATATATTTTATCTTATTCTTTCCCAGTTAAATTTACCCTTCATTCTAATTTGTGTTGTACAGTTATTTCATTTTTAACCTTAATTTATATTTTATTCCTTCCTAGTTAAATTTACCCTTTTTAATTTTTCATATTTATTTCCTATCATATTCATAGCCTTTTCCTTTTTTTTTTTCCTTTAGGTCACGAGCAGTTGTCCAAGCATTTCACTATATGTAGTGAAATGCTCGTACACAGTCATGACTGTGTACGTGACAAATAAAATTTGAATTTGAATTTGACATCGCTTTGATTAGTTGAGTATCTGAGGCTGAGACCACATGACTGGAAATATATATATATATATATATATATATATATATATATATATATATATATATATATATATATATATATATATATATCCATCCATTCGCTTATCCTTTTCAGGGTCGCGGGGGGCGCTGGAGCCTATCCCAGCTGTCATAGGGCGAGAGGCAGGGTACACCCTGGACAGTGTTTGCGTTATTACGAGTGCTAAACAAGAAGAGTTCCCAGATGGTGCAGTGGACACATGTGTGACTGCTGTGATTAAAGCATCTTTCTTTCAGCTTAACGAGTGAACCGTCAGCTCGTTCAAACACACGTTAAAGTCTGTTTGGCTCGACACCACCGAACAGAGGCAGCAATATAACACAGCTCACATTAACAGTGCAGTGAATCCTGCTTGTGCTGTGATATTCAGGACTGCAAACCGAGCAGCATCACTGACTTTCAGCTTGTTGTGTTTGTGGATACATGACTGACTTTAATTATCCATAAAATCATCACATTCTCTGTAAGATTAAGGTCAACTATATATATATTTAGAAGTAGAGGCTTTAAAACCAAGTTAACGCTGAAAGTACAAACATCACTAATGTCACACAACTTTGCCGACATGTGGCCAACAGTAATGTTTTAATGTTCTTCGTTATTAAACATTCGCACATAAATAAGTGACATTATATTCAGTACTTACTTTTGACAGTTCACTCTTCGGCCGCTCCCTTCTGACGTCTGCCGTATTTTGCAGCAAAATTATCCACACCCACCGCCGCGCTATGAATTGTAGGACATATGGGACCACGAAGCGTGCACCGGACCACGCTTGATATTTGGGGAAATCGACACCGCATTTGGAGTATGCATTTGAAGTATGCATTTGAAGTACACTTCGAATTGGGACAGCTGTCGTCGCGTGGCGGTGACGTAATCGCACTTAAAATGCGTACTTCAAGCGTGCAGACCCTGAATTGGGACACAGCCTCTGTGTCTGTGAGTGAGGGAGGGAGAAAAAGGAGAGTGGAAAAGTACGAGTTGTCACCGAGCAGAAACGGGAGCTGGAATCAGAATCAGAATTGTGTTTATTGGCCAAGTATATGTGCAGACACATACAGGGAATTTGGTTCCGGTAGATGGTGGCTCTCAAGCACAGTAATGTAAATCACACACACACACACACCACACACACACGTGTCTATATATACACATTACACATACAGTACATACACAAAGGTGTGTAAACCAACTATAAATAACGAATCTAAACTTATATACATAAAATACAGAAATGAATGAGGTGGAATTAATACTACAAAATGTACATAAGGTGCAGTTGCAGCCTGGCAGTGTGACAGGTCAACTGTTAAGAAGGGAGATGGCGAGGGGAAAGAAACTGTTCCTGTGTCGGGTGGTCCTGGTCTGCAGGCTTCTGTACCGTCTGCCAGAGGGCAGCAGATCAAAAAGTCTGTGTGCAGGGTGTGAGGGGTCTGTGATGATTTTCCCTCCCCGTTTCCTGGTTCTTGAGAGGTACAGATCCTGGATGGAGGGCAGGGGGGTGCCGATGATCCTTTGTGCTGCCCGTACAGTCCGCTGCAGTCTGTTCCTGTCCTGTTTAGTGGCTGCTCCATACCAGACTGTGATGGAGGAGCACAGGACAGACTCAATGACCGCAGTGTAGAACTGGATCAGCAGCTCCTGTGGAAGACTGTACTTCCCCAGTTGTCTCAGGAAGTACATCCTCTGCTGGGTCTTTTTGAGGATGGAGTTGATGTGGTTTCCCACTTCAGGTCCTGGGAGATGGTTGTACCCAGGAACTTGAAGGTCTTCACAGTTGACACAGGGCTGTCTGATATGGTGAGGGGGAGCAGAGTTGAGGGATGTCTCCTGAAGTCCACTGTCATCTCTACAGTTTTAAGAGTGTTCAGCTCCAGATTGTGCTGACTGCACCAGAGTACCAGCCGCTCAACTTCTTGTCGGTATGCAGACTCATCACCATCTTGAATGAGGCCGATGACAGTGGTGTCATCTGCAAACTTTTGGAGTTTAACAGCCGAGTTCTTGGAGGTGCAGTCGTTAGTGTAGAGGGAGAACAGTAGTGGTGAGAGGACACATCCTTGAGGGGCACCAATACTGAGGGACCGGGTTTCAGAGGTGATCTCCCCCAGCCTCACTTGTTGCTTTCTATCTGTCAGGAAGCTGGTGATCCACTGACAGGTAGCTGGTGACACGCTGAGCTGGGAGAGTTTGGAGGAAAGAAGTTCAGGCACAATGGTGTTAAAAGCCGAACTAAAGTCCACAAACAGGACCCTGGCATAAGTTCCCGGGCGGTCAAGGTGTTGCAGGATGTAATGCAGCCCCATGTTCACTGCATCATCCACTGACCTGTTTGCCCGGTAGGCAAACTGCAGAGGGTCCAGCTGGTGGCCTGTAATGTCTTTCAGATGGGCTAACACCAGTCGTTCGAAGGATTTCATGACCACAGACGTCAAGGCGACAGGTCTGTAGTCATTCAGTCCTGTGATGGTGGGTTTCTTGGGAACAGGGATGATGGTGGAGCGTTTGAAGCAGGAGGGAACTTCACACAGCTCCAGGGATCTGTTGAAGATGCGAGTAAAGATGGGAGCCAGCTGTTCAGCACAGGTTTTGAGGCAGGAGGGTGAGACGCCGTCTGGTCCGGGGGCTTTCCTGGGCTTCTGTTTCTGGAATAGTCGGCTCACATCCTGAGTGTGTATTCTGAGTTTCAGGGAGGAGGAAAGGGGGGTGAGAGGTGTGGTGGAGGTCGTTGAGTCTGGATTGGAAAGGGTGGTGGTGGTCGTTGAGTCTGGATTGGGGAGGGTGGGGGTGGTCGTTGAGTCTTGATTGGGGAGGGGCAAGGTGAAGGGGGGAGAGGTGGAAGGTGTGTTGGGGGTCAATGTCTGAAGCAATGTCCCTGGGGAGGGGAGGGTGGGGCGTGGGAGTCTGTCCGTCTCAAACCTGCAATAGAAAGTGTTTAACTCGTTGGCCAGGTCTTTGTTTGCTTCAATAGTGGGTGGGGGGCGTCTGTAGCTGGTGGTTTCCTGCAGGCCCCTCCACACTGACGCAGGGTCGTTGGCTGAGAGCCGTTCTTCCAGCTTCTGGGAGTAGATCCTTTTAGCTGCTTTGATCTCCTTGGTCAGTGTGTTCCTGGCTTGCTTGTACAGGACACCGTCACCACTTCTGTAGGCGTCCTCCTTGGCCTTACGAAGATGTTGGAGTTTAGGAGTGAACCATGGTTTATTGTTGTTGTATGTGCAAAAGGTCTTTGCTGGCACACACGCGTCTTCACAGAAACTGATGTATGATGTCACAGTGTCCGTGAGCTCATCTAGTTTCTCAGATGATGCTTCAAAAACAGTCCAATCAGTGGAGTCAAAACAGTCCTGCAGTTCCTGCTTTGCTGCGTTAGTCCACTTCTTCACAGTTTTGACTACAGGCTTGGCACGTTTGAGTTTTTGCCTATAAACTGGAATAAGATGGACCATGCAGTGATCAGAATGTCCCAAAGCTTTTTTTTTTCTTCTTTTCTTTTGAAAGTATGATCGTTATTTACTCATTAACTTCATTGTGTTTGTTAAACTATGTTAACACCTCAGCTACATCAGAGCAAACAGTGGAAAGCACTGGAATGTTTCAAGTTTTGTAATGAATCTTATCAAACATGAGAAATATCATTTAGAAAAAAACTAAAAGATAAATATGACTACAAAACTGTTTTTAAAGCTCTATCAATAATTTGCATGAAAACTATCTACATTTCATAACAAATATTTCTGTACAATATTTGAACTAATAAATAAGCAGAACTGTTTCCAGTAGCTGTGTTGCTTAGAGAGAAGATGACATGAAAAGAAAAATAAGAAGCACCATTGGACAGATATAAGTGTCTTTTTATAACCTTTTATTTCATTTATAATCTTCACACTTTAGCTAAAATGTTACTGTTTTCAGTGAGCACCCACTGCTTTACACTCTCTCCCTTTAATCCCCTGGGTCCTAAAGTATTTCCAGCAAAATATGTTCAGTTTTCTTGTCCAGGTTATCTACGTATCCCTGTCTCTGATTGGTCACGTGCTGCCAACATCCCTCTGCCCTCTTACCTCTTGCATTCATAGCTGGATACATAAACGGTGGGTTTATGTATCCAACACAGGGTCGGTGATTGTAGTCACCACCTTCACAAATGGCCACATGTTGTTGGATACAGACAAAAATATCAATGAATGAAGCAGTGGAAATAAACTTTCTCTAAAGGGTTTCTGGGCTCAGTCTCAGAAGGTGCTCAGAGTACAAAGACAAGACATAAAGATAAAACTCTACACAACACAACAGTAATATGGAATTAAAGAAGAACAAAGGAAGTGTAACTACAAGAATCCACAATCACTATAGCAATAAAAGACAAGTCACCGTTCTCCTTTCTCTGATTCGTGCCTGTTCCCACTCCAAGTTGAAAGATGTCACAACCTCTAATATGTATTTAGTGGACAGAGTGAGGAGGCTGCAGGAGGAGCTGTAATCAAGAAGGTACAGGTGTGTCTTTTCCTAATGTGTTTTTATGTTTTAAAACAAGGCGAGGATGTCTGAGTGTGTTGACTTTCTGTTTCATCTGCTCTTATATCTCTTTCTCACCTTTTCCACTGGCATCTGTAGTGAGAGGTGCTAAAGCGTGAGGAGTGGGAATATCATGTGCAGTGTAAGGAATGATAACGGTGCGTGTTTCTTGAGGAGAGGGAGGCATGAGTGTCTGTGCTCAGTCTGCTGCTCCTGCAACCCAACATTTTTTTTTTTTTGTTGCCTGTCCCGTTTGGCTCTTTTGCATCAGAATTGTTGTCTAAAGGCAAAGAAAGATGCCCAACGGATTTACTTTACCAAATTGACCATCCCAGCCTTGCCGTAATGGTCCATTTGATTCACCTTTTATTGTTTATTTTATTTTCACTTACTGAATACGGGACAGACTTGACTTGGGGAAAGAAGGGGAGAAAGAAAGAGGGAAAGAGAAACAGCTGAGAAGAGGGACGGGGGAGAAGGGCAAAAGACAAAAACCAACAGAATGGGCAGCAAAAAAAAAAATGCATATATCAATCACCTGGATCACCTGCTGAGAAAGAAAAAAGAAAACAAGCAGAAGAGAACAAGAGTAATAGAATAAACAACATCCCAATGATATATGGGAATATGACAGTAAATACTAAATATTAAACATTATTGTGCAGCACATAAGATCAACAGAACACAGTGTGCTTTGAGGTAGGAGCCAAAAAGGGTGTAGTTTGTGGGTGTGATCACCCGTGTGTACACCTGTGAGCATGGACACGCTTGTTTTTAAAAGGTTCCTTCGTGTAATGATCTGCTAGAGGGTGTGGGGGGGCCACAGCCCCGTCCTCCAGGGCATGAAGCAGGTATGGAGGAGATCAAAACTCCAGACATCCAGAGGCCCCCAGAACACAAGAGACCAAGGAAGACCAACAGAGGGGCAGCCGCGCCACTGTCCCAGAAAGAGCTGAGGAGAGTCCCAGATGAGGGCTCACTCAACAGCCGCGGAGCAGAAGCCAGGGGGGGTTGCAGTGACGCGCCCGTGAGCTCCGCCGGCAGCCAGCCGTGCCTGAGTGACCGAGCCCCAGGCCGAGAGGCCCCGATAAGCGGCCGCCAAGGAGTGAGCCGGTGTGTACCTGGACGCCCATCCCCGGACACAAAGAACCACCAACGCACCGATGTCTGAGGGAGTCCGCCACTGGCAGGGGAAGTGGTGGTAGGGGGAGATAGGCCTCCAAACCTTGGGGGGCCTGAGATGTCCCCAGAGAGGTGGCGCCTGACACCCAACCTGACATATAGACACAGACATACAGGCACACACAGATACAAACATCCATTCCCACCCTCATGCTCTCATATGCACTTACTCCACACTCAACCAACGTGGAGACAGACATAAAGAGACGCTGTACACACGATCACACTCCCCAAGCGTACTCTAAGCCCCGGGTCTAGGTACCCTTGCCCCTGGAGGGGGGAACTGCACCCAGACCCAGGTGGTGTTACCCTTTTCCCTGCGGTGGGGGGAGGCAGACCGCCCCGACTCCGCAGCAGCAGGGAGGCCCCACACTCCAGACCGCAGTCGGACGGCCAACTCCTCCTCCTAGCCCCCCTGCTCCAGCAGGCCGCAGAGAATGGGGGTGTGTGAAGACTCCAAATCTCCCTCCACCCGCTCATTGTAGTGTTGATGCATGTGTGTTCTAAGGTGCATTTAAAACCCAGGAGGGCTTGGAGCTACCTGCCAGAGAGCAGCAGGTAAACGCATGGTCCCTCCTGCTAGCCCTCAATGTCTACGTGTATTTAAAATTGAAAGGTGGGCGACGACGCCAGGGGTGAGGTGTACACCCTGATGGTACTTTGGATTCCGTGTATCGTGCCCACTCCCAAGATCCTATATGTATGTGTAATGAGAGTGTGAGTAATGTGAATGTCTAAGTTGTGGGATAAAATTAAGGCACAGGCTGCCCGGGGCACAGAGCGATAGGCATCTTTTAGAGTGGTGTAGCAGTGATCCAGTATGATGTTTTCCCTGGTGGGGCAGTCTATATGCTGTCTGTATTTAGGGAGTTCGTAGTTTAGGTTTGCTCTGTTAAAATCCCCAAGAATAATTGTAAAGGAATCTGGGAATTTCCTCTCCAGGGTAGTAATCTGGTCAGCCAGCTCGCACAGTGCGTTGTTTGCGTTGGCCTGTGGAGGGATGTAAACTCTGACCAGCATGAAGGAAGAAAACTCCCGTGGTGAATAAAAAGGTTTACAGTTGATGAAAAAACATGCAAAGCATGCAAATATAATAATATAATAATATAATATAATATAATAATATAATAATAATATATAATAATATATAATATAATAATAACCACTGCAGCCAAAAAGAGTGCCTGACGAGCCCAGTTGTAAGCTATTAAGACTTGACTGTACGCTGTGTTCGTGTTTTCCACCGAAACAATAAGTTCCGTTGGAGCAGTCTTTCAATGCCTCTTGTTAAAGTGAATTGTTAAATGTTGTCATTTATATGCTTACCATTTCTACATAGTTTCAAATTGTGTGATCAAAGACATTCCTTTGTCCCCCTCCCCAGCCTGTCGAGGTTTTGGGGGGAGACTGTAGTGTTTTATCACAGACACATCCCATGTGAAGGTTCTGTTTGATGTTTGGTAAGCTTCCTGTCCTTTTATGGCTTCACCTGTGTTGTGCATGGTGAACCAATACAGGGATTGAGCCATATATTGGGTGTGGGGGAGATTACCCTCTTTTGACCAAGGATGTTGTTAAAAACAGCTGTGGTCAGGAAGTCACGCACACAGAGAGACACACACACGCACACATTCTCACATATTCGCATACACGCACACACACTCACACACACATACACGTGCTTAGACGTGCACACACATACACACACACACAGTGCCTTGTCTTTGTAACCAAGGGGGTTTTTACAAGGGGAGGTGCTTGTGTAAACTACTGTGTATTGTAACAGCTTTTCAATAAAAGGCTTACAAGGAGGGCTGCTCTTTGAAGGAGTTGGGCTGGAGACAGGTGAGGAGCGTTGAGCTCTGCGGGCCTGGTTCTGATCAGCCTTCCCTCGCTAGCGAGTAAAAGATCGGTTGAAGATGTTCTGTCTTGTCTTCGCCCTTCACAAGAATAAGTCTGTAAATTAGCAGGGCCTGTGGAAGCACAGACTCAACACCTCTCTCTGTCTCTCGCTAGCAAAGTTGACCCAGACAGCAAAGTAAAGCTAGTTTTCAGAGCCCGACACGGAACCCGACGTATTAGCCAGAGGTCCCGTGGACCTATTTCATATAAGTGCGAAATAGTTTTAATATGAGATCGCTGCAAAAATGGCGAGTAACCTTCAGTAATAGTAATAAATCACACAGCAATAATACATTCATGTAGCTATAAAAAGCATGATAATATATTAAGTAATCCAAAGTATTCAGAATACGTTACTCTCATTGAGTAATGTAACGGAATGCGTTACAAAATACATTTTGGGGCATGTATTCTGTAATCTGTACTGGAATACATTTTAAAAGTAACCTTCCCAACACTGGCTGCAACAATGAGTTTTAAGTAAAAAAAACAAAAAACCGAACAAACAAGGAAATGATGTTTCTCCTTATCACGCCCATCCAGCTCTCACTGTTGTTGCCCAAATGAGCATTAAATTATCCCAGTAGGACAATTTAGTCTCCAGGTGGAGGCCATATGTTCTGGACTCTTGGGTGAAGAGAGAAGCAGAGTTATCAATTGATCACCCCCCGGTGGTGGGAGGTGAGGATGCTGAACAGACCTGGCACACCTAAACATATATTGAGAGTGTGCTGGGAATGTTTGGCAGAGGACCCAGCACCACAAGATCAACTTCCATCTCCATGAGAGGTGGTTAGGTGGTGACGATGTCATGTGTTTAAGCAACTTTCTTTACAACAACTGCCAGTTCACCCTGAGAGCCTCTGGATGTTATAGTGATTGGTTGACATACCTCTACAATTCTTCCCAGTCAAAGAACACTGCTCTTCACCCTTGCGAGGATATTTGAGGGTACATGGAAGTTTCCCCAAACAGTAAACATGTGTTTTGTGGACTTAGAGAAGGCATTTAACCGTGTCACTTTGAGTTTCAGGATGTTGGGGTATCTTTCCCATTGTTAAGAGGCATTCGGACCTTATACAACCCATTGCAAGAGCTTGGTTGGCTTATTGGCTTATTGGCACAATAAGTGGGTGTTGGACACTGCCACGGCTTCCCAATTCTATTCATAATGGTTTTGGACAGAATTTCTAGGCGTAACCAAGTCGTTATCCAAATGGTCTGCTTTTCGCAGACAATGTGATTCTGTTGGTTTCATCAGGTGGTTGCCACCAGCGGGCCCAGGAGGAGTTCGCAGCCATGTGAAGTGGTGGGTATGAGAATCAGCACCTCGAAGTCTGTGGCCATGGTCTTCAGTGGAAAATGTGGAAGAAAACAGATGAATGGATGAACAATGATAGTGCAGCAAAAACACACAGCTTATAAAACACACTGAAATCTGTGATTAGACTCATTCCGTTCTAACTAAATACCTTTCTCTCTTAAATGTCAACCCTGCCTCCTCTGATAAGAAAAAATGGAGTCCAAAGCAAATTTGGACTAGTTTTCAGGTGATGGTGGGTCCTCTGGCGTTACTTGCTGGAGTTTCTAACTGTGGGCCCCCAGGATTGAATCTCCTTTGTTTTTAGCACATTCTCACATGACCATTCATTTTAACATACTCCATTTTTAATTCAAATACAGATTAATATTTTCTATTACTTTTTCTCTGTGTTTGCCAATCACAGTTTACTCAATCTAATGTCTTTTTATGAAATTGTAAAGTCTTTGCTTGATTTCATGTGGTGGAGCCACTGCAGTGGGGTGTAGTTTGAACACAGGATGAATGAGTGACCAAAGAATGTAATAACGAAGAAAGTTGTCTACTGACAACTGTATAAAACAAAAACTATGCACAATATTTGAATTTATTTTTGAGATATATTTTTCCTATATGAAGTCATTCTTTTTTTAACAAAACTCAAAACACAGCCTAATAAATCTTTCAGTCATTTCAAGTACTGGCCACTTCACCACTTGATTCTATAAATTGACACTTTGTGCTGGGGCCAGTAGCTTATGGCCACCCTGAGCACGCCTAATCTCATGAAGCTAAGTAGGGTTGCCCTTGGTTAGTACTTGAATGGGAGACTGGCTAGCAATACCAGCTTCTCCAAGCTTTTGCTTTTTTTAAATTTATTTTTATTTTTATTTTTATTTTATTGATTAGCATTCAAATATCTCAGTGAAGACAGAACAAAGATCTACCACAAAGCAAGAAAGCATGAGACAAGGCTAATCAAAAGGTATTGGCTGAAACATTTGCTTATTACGCCAACCCTCTTAACAAAAGATCTTTTTGCATGCAGCTCCTGTACACAGGGCTCGAAGCAAATAATAAATCAAAGCAAAAACAAAACAAACACACAAATAAGAAAAAAAAAAAAAAAAACTTTCCACCTTAGATAAGTCAACCCGTTCTCACTCCCAAAGCGTAACATTTTACGCTAGGTGACAAATCGTCACCATATTACGTTTTCGGCTACCCACCACGTTCCTAAATGACGACCTCGGAAAAAGAGGAAATATGAGAACCGTCTGGACTGAACCTACACATGTTCGCTCTTTTTCTTCAAATCGCTTAGAAACACGCTATTTAACATCATTAAAGTCCTGGTTAAGGTCAGGAATAAGGTTATGGTCAGGGCTAGGGATAAGGTTAGGTTTAGGGCTGGAATACAGGTCTGGAACGTCTACTACCGCGGGAGCGTCATTGCACTGGATTCCAGCCATAACCCGCCGCGTACCATAAGAACGCCGAAGGTCTCCTTTCGCGTTCCTCAGGAACGCCGCGGGACGTGACAAAACGTCCACATGTTACGCCTCGGGAGTGAGAACGCTCTGGATAAGTAACTACATCAAAGCAAAAGAATCAAGAATTTTTGGGGGGTTTTTTTTTTTGCTCTTTTCATTCTTGATATATATATTTTTCTAATACTCTATTTTTAAACATATTTTTAAACAAGGAAAATGAACTACACCTTTTTAAATCACTGTCATAACTATTCCACAGGTTAACTCCTCTAACAGAAACACATCTCTGCTTTATACTCGTCCTTATCTTGTTTGTTTTTTTTAAATCTGTTCCCCTTAAGTCATATTGACTCTCTCTGACTTTGAACAGCTTCTGAGTACTGGGGCAAAGAAAGTTATTTTGTGCTTTATCTGTGCCATTTTATATTCAACTAAATCATAAAATTTCAGGGTATTCAGATTAATAAACAAAATGTTAGTTGGTTCTATATAGTTTGATTGGTTTATAATTCTTATAGCTCTTTTTTGTAACTTGAAAATAGGAAGAGTGTTCGTTTTATATGCATTACCCCATATCTCCAGACAGTAAGTCATATATGGAAGCAACAGAGTACAATAAAGTGTGTATAATGATTTTTTGTTCAGGACATGCTTTGTTTTATAGAGAATAGCAATGTTTTTTGACATTTTTGTTTTCACATGGTTTATATGAGACTTCCAACTCAGCTTATCATCAATTATTGTCATGGTCCTGGGTCGTGCGACCCAGTGTTTTGTGTTTAGTCTATTTTGATGTTTATTGTTCGTTTAGGTTCATTAAGTTATTCCAGCTCATTTGTAATTATATTACCCTTGTATTAAGCCTCCCTTGCCCTTCATGTGTTTATGTCTGTGTGTCTTGTGTTGTCAAGTTCATGCTGTCGCTTCTGTCATCTTCCACTGTACTCAGTCTCCCTGGTTCGTGCGTCTACCTGTCATGAGTCATGTCTGCATGGTTATGTTTAGTTCATGTCATGTCTAATCTCCATGTTTCCTGTTTTACTTTGAAAGTCTGTATTCAATGTCAGTGTATTTAGTTTCACCTGTCCTGTCGTTAGGTTCATGTGTGTCAGCTGTGCTCCCATGTGTGGCCACTTCCCCTGATCATCCCTCATGTGTATTTAGTCTCTGTGTTTCATGTAGTCTGTGTCGCGTCATCTGTGTTCCCACCCTCCATGTTGTCACAGCCAGTCTTAGTATTCATAGTTATGGTTTCCTGTGTCTTCATAGTTTTTTCCTAGTTTTACTTTCCCAGTTTAGTCATAGTTTAGTTTGTCACTGCGTTTCTGCCTTATCTGCACTCCTTGTCACCAGCCACAATAAAGGCTCGCTTTCAGTTAAGTTTACTCCAGTCTACTCTCGTGTGTTCGCACCTGGGTCCACCACACACACCACCGCACGGTCTGCCTCCTCAGATCGTGACAGTACGACACGACCATGCCGGACCCAGCGACACAAGAGCAGGAGATCATTCGGACAGTGGAGTCGCTATGCGGCAAGTGGCTGCGGTGTTCCGGGGAGGAGGAACGGGATGAGCTAGCCCGCCAAGTAGGGGTATGCGTGTCCGTATTCCCCTGGTTATGGGAGGCGCTGCATCCCCTCATCATAGACTTTCTCGCCTCCACTCTCCAACTCCGCCCGCGACAGCAGCTGTCCTGTATGCGTGAGCCGTTGCCAGAGTCATGCGGTAGCTCTGTTTCCCCGCTGTCTCGTGAGCCAGAAGCAGTCAGAATCGGTACGGTGAGGCTCACCGCCGACACACTCTCGGCTCACGCTCCATCGGCTTCCGCATCCTCGCCACCGCCTGACTGCACTACGCGGCTCAAGGAGATGCCAGCTGCTATTGACTTTGGTGAGGAGGAGCGGCAGCAGGTATTACGGGCGTATCGCGAGGACGAGCTCCGTTGGAAGCCCTGGCTCATCCCCGAGGTGGAGTTCTCGCCAACCGCCCCGCCTCGCACCTGCCGCCCACCCTCGCCGCCTCGATCGGACTACTCGTCTCCTGCTGCCTTTCTAGCACGGATGTGGTTGGAAGACGAGGAGCCGGTCGCCATGGACAGTCAGGTTTTGTCCACAGCCGCTTCAAGGAGAAAGCGGCGTTCTCGCCGCCATTGCGCACTGCTACGTCCTGTCTCGCCCTCCACGGAGCATCACGAGGACGCTGTGGGGGTCCTGGATGTCGATCTCGAGGAGCAGCAGCACGCCGGAGGCGCACAGCTAGAGGAAGAGTTCAGGAGGGAGCCGTGGCTTGCTCCTGATCATGACCAGCGCTCTTTCCGGGGAACTCGACTGGCTCTTGGGGGTCCCCGGAGCTGCCAGGGACTTCCACCGCTCACCCCGCCCGCTTCCACGGATAGAAAGAAGTGGCACTCTCGCCGCCGGCACTCTGAGCCTCAGCCTAAGGAGGTCCCTCAGTTATTGCCATCTGAGGCTTTAACTTCCATCAGCCATCCAGTCGTGAGTACCACTGACTCAGTTTCTGACATTGTGTCTAGCCCCATAGCCAAAGACCTCAAGTCAAAGGAGAGTGTTCCAGGGGCTGCTGTGAATAAAGACTTCTTGTCTGACTGTGACCTGGCTGATTCGGCAGGTTACAGCATCCATGAACCAGTTAATAATCCTAACAGCAATAAAGATGACTGTGTCCTCAGCGTCATGACTTCTGAACCTGAATGTCGTACTGGCGTCACTGTTGCCAGCGTCATACTGTGAAGCTGTGTTACGGTAGCTTACCGTTCTGCAGGATGATACCGTTTTTTGCTGGTGTGGTATAATACTCTTGGACAAATTATGGTAACGCACCGTAGCCCTTTTTACGGTATCTCACTGGCGACAGTGACGCCAGTGAGATACCGTTATGTCGTAAATTACGTCAACAAAGTAACATCATACTGTGATTAAGAAATTGGTATACTACCGTTTATTCACGGTATGTCACTGTAAGCCCGCTGCAAGGTGATAAACTGCAATATATTAACCAGTAACTTACCGTTATCACGCATCATCAGTACCAAAAATATTCATCTCTGCTAGAAGATACTGTCAACAGGCGGTCATTTACTGTTTAACAGGTCGGAATTTACCGTAATTTCAGTTAACAGTAACATACTGTAAGAGACTGGAGGGTTCCAAAAAAATTGGATGGATGGATGGATGGATAGACACACACACACACAAAATATAATTCATGTGCTTTGCACCACTTTATTTCAATTCTGATTCTTCCCTGCTGAAATACACATTTCCAAAATCAAAAACTGAAAAGAACTGAAAACATATTTTCATTGAGGAAGCACTTGTTTTTACTAAACCATGTAATCCATTATTTTCTCAGATGGTTGTACAAACAATAACGATATTATGTCATATCCATATCATGGCAGACAACATATGCTCAAGTGTTGGGTTTTCTTAGTTATATTTTGTAGGGTCTTAAACCTACAGTGTGAAGTGCCTTGGCATTCATTTTGTTGGCACCATAGAAATAAACTGAATTATAATGAATATAATATCAAGCCCCACACTTCTGCCTTTATATACACTTTGTCCAAAATACTGGCTCACACCACCAAATCAATGCACAAAACAGGGTCCACAAGGACATGGATGAGCGTGTGTGGTGTGAAGGAACTTGACTGACCTGCACTGAACCCTGATCTTGCTTTGTGGACTGAGTTCATTGATTTGTAGGGTGAGCCAATACATGTGACAATTAAAGTGTAAGTAGCTGAAATAATTTTTAACAAACGGGTAAAAGAAGGAAAAAAAATCAAAACTGTTGCACTCAAAAAACCTATTGGACAGAGACAGCGTCTTGCAAGATGGCGAGAGAGCTTGTCTTCATTGTTGCTCGTTTTGTGTAAATGTCCAGAAAGCATGAGCCATGGATCATCTGTGGAGACATGGGTAACAACACATTGGTCACTTAAATTATACAAGAAAATCACTAAAAATGGCAAAAACAGTTACCTAATTTGAAGTTCTCCACTCAAATTCAGTAAGCCTGGAGGAAAGTTGTGACATGAGGGTTAATGTGAACAACCTTTCGCTTCACAGTGGTCCCAGGGCAACATGTTGTCATTATGCAACATAAAATAATTTCAATACTTCACTTCACGTGTGCGTCATACGTCACATTGTACATCAGGTGAAGGTGGTGTCGGCTATCGCACCTGTCGCATTAAAAAGCTTTAAAAACGTAACAATCGCTTTAAAAACACAACCGAACGCATTAAACTGTGATAATGTGTCACATTATCACGTATATCAGGACATCTCTTCTGAACCAAGACGAAGTGATGCTACAAAGGAATTATTTCTTTAGGAGAGTGCATTTAATAGCAGTCTGGCCTGCAACAAAATGCACCGCCAAAAATACAGTTTCTGCTTGTCCCAGAATTTATTAATTTTGAGAGTGAAGTTGTAGGACTGATGCTGGTTAGTGGTGTAGGTTTCATGAATGTGACACCTTAACTTGTGTAAAATGACGACCAGAGCATATTATTAGGTCAGTTCACTGTAGTTAGGCAGAGGTGTCTTAAAAAGTACCACCTTATACAAAACAAATGAAGGTCCAGTATAGGAAAGAATAAGAAGAGAAAAAAGGAACACCCTGCTAAATGAAGTCATTTTTAAACATTACTCTAAATGTAGCCATTAGTTTTTGTTGCTGGCCATACAAAAAACAAGTATACTTCAATTATATTTCCCAAGTATACCTTACCTAGTACGTATACTAATAATGCTTCTTGGGACTATATTGGCCCCCGTTTTAGTACATAACGGTATTCTTGAAATTAACTTTTAAATGTACTTTTTGTTCACCATAATTGTACTAGCATAATGTCATAATGTCTACAAGAGTATAATTAAAATATACTCGACTCTAGCACAATACTAACCTTACAAGTATACTATTAATTAATAGTATTAATAATGTTTCACATTGTTTCAATAAACAAATACATTTATTAATATATGAGGTTCCATTCAGTTCAAAGAATTAAATTTTAGTGTGGCTGCAACTTACTCCTTAAGTTAAAAATATGCTGTATATTGTAGTTTATATGTTATACTACTTTCACAGTGAATCACATTTTATAGTAATACACTCTGAATGAGGATTTAAGTAATTACTCTTAGATCTACAGTAGAAAACAACAGAAATCCGGATGGTGTAATAGTATAATCTCAGTAACATCACCAATTGTTACATTTGCTGTATTTTACAGCTGTTTCCTTGAGTACGGTGAGTTACCGTAAAAATAATGTAATCTCATGGAATTTTCCCACAATTACATGCAAATTACAGTACTAAACTGCAAACATCCTTTAGAGTTTTTTACTGTTGATTTTGCAGTACTAAGCTATGGAAATTACTGCAAAGGCTAACAGTGTGCTTCTCAATATATTTATCAAGTCTATTAACAAATAACTTTTCTAAAATTTTTGAGAACTGTGGGAGTAGTGATATTGGCCTGTAATTGGTAAACTGACATCTCTCTCCGTTTTTATGGATTGGAATAACTTTTGCTATTTTCATTTGTGAGGGAAATACACCAGTTTGAAAGGACAGATTACAAATGTATGCGAAAGGTTGCACTATATATTCTATAATACTTTTAACTAATATCATGTCAATACCAAAACAGTCAGTGGACTTTTTATTTTTAACCCTTGTGCTCCCCTTCGGGGCAGCTCCGGACCCCGGGGGTCCCAGAGTACCCTTGGGTCGCATTTCACAGGCCGCGCATCAGGGTTGGCTCCCGCGCCCCGTACACCCACGTTTCCCTCCCTGAATGCCACTCCCGTTTCAATTTTTCTCCTAGTTTCAGGCAGGCTCTATCACGTTCGTCCATGGGAGGCCGCTGTTAACCCTTGTGCTCCCCTTCGGGGCAGCCCCAGACCCCGGGGGTCCCAGAGTACCCCACCCTCAGTAGAGACAGGTGAATGAAAATGAAGAAAAAAAAACAGAACGATCATTTGGGGTCGTCGAGTGCCCCAGAGCGATTCTAATGGGTTTCGTCAGGGGATCGGGAAAGAAAATGTAGCACTTGGGGGCCATGCACAGAAGCTGCTGCGGCAGCGTGGGGGTCATTGATACCCCAGTACATGAAAATGAAGCATAATCACAATAATGATAATAATGATAATAATGATAATAATAATAATAATAATAATAATAATAATAATAATAAGAAGAAGAAGAAGAAGAAGAAGAAGAAGAAGAATACAACACACAGACGCTTCTGAGTTTTATTTTATTTTATTTGAAATTACACTCACGATACAACTGAGGCAATCTGGAAGGCAAAATAAAAGTCAACAACGGGGTTGACTCAGCCTTTCAAGACAAACGAATCTCAGTAGATATGTCAAGAACAGGTTTACATGAAAAAAAAAAAGGTTTACATGAAAAAATATCAACAAACTGTCCGTGTTTCAGGTGCTCGGTGCTGTACAGCGCCTCCTGTGGACGAACGTCATAGAGCCTGCCCGAAACTAGGAGAAAAATTGAAACGGGAGTGGCAGCCACAGAGGGAAATGATGACCTATCCAGGCCATACCATTTAGGGACATGCGCAAAAGGGGAGGTGCATTTTTAAAACGCCCCCCCCCCCCTCCCCCCGGGGCTGTATTTTTGATTACAATATCAACAAACTGTCCGTGTTTCAGGCGCTCGGTGGCTGTGAATACATGATAAAAATGTCACCGTAGGATGCGTGCATTGAAAGAATCAGCCTTTCGTGACAAATGTATCTCAGCAATCTCCTTTGTAACACTCTGTGACCAGCCGCAGCTGGCTGATTTTCACCACATCCTCTCCCACCAGTTTGTCGTAGGCCTCGGTGATGGCGTCGAAGATTTTCCTCGCTGATTTCAGCTCATGCAACAGCGTCTCCGCCACGGTGCCGACCTTGACGTCGTCCGCTTCCATGTTGCGGGCGATCAGGAGACGTTGAATGGAAGGAATGAAACGAGGCGTGAGGAGTCTTTTCCTGATGCTGTAATAATGTTCAGCGTAAAAGTCATCCTCCAAGACTCGCAGACACTCGTGTTGTCTCTGGCTGGGGTGATTGGTCTTGCACCCGTTGCACGCTTCGGTGCGGTACTCGTTGATCACTAGGTCGAGTAGGTGATGCACCGCAGTTTTCACGGTATCGACGAGTAAAGAAGACGCCCAACCGTCAAGCTTGGCGTCTTGCCGCTCGCCCGCCGCCGCATCACACTCCGCGTCGGACAGTATCTCCCCCTCTTCCGAGGAACTGTCAGTTGAGCCGTCCGAGGAACGGTCCTCCTCGTCGCGATGCAGGGGTGCAGAGTCCATCTTTTTCTATTTTTTTTGTTGTTTTATAGCGACTTCATAGAACAGCTACAGCATAGGCAAACATTCAGTAACTAAGTAACTAAGTAAGTAAGTAAGTACATAGACTGCGTTGGAACTAGAAATCCTAGAAAACAAGTGAAATGAAACTCAGCCTTCATAGTTTAACAAGGAGAAATGGGGTGGGTTTAGCTAAGCGAACATTGACAGTGTACAATTTAATTGAGAATATCCAAGGGCTCCACCGAGCCCCATGAGAACATAAGATGTAAAGTACGCTCCTGCGCCAAATAATCCCAAGGAAGGGAGGCCGAAGAATTTACACCGCTCCTTCAATTCGATCCTCTCCTCTTCTTCCCTTTTTCTTTGTTCTTCCTCCTTTCTCCCCTTCAGCCTTTCTCCTTCGAGTTTCTTCTGGGCCGCCTTATACATCTCGTCGGTGTAGTGGTTTACTCCACTGAAATCCACCATTTCATCTATTTCATCCAGAAGACAGCCCCGGAGTGTCGATCACAGCGATATTTCTTCCATCTTTGCCCTCTGCCTCTTTTCTGAGACAGCCGTCGGTGACAGACTCGGGCAAAACGTCTTCTTTGAAAGCGATCGCATCCACCAGGATGGTGTTTCCGGACGCACTCTTTCCCGATCCTGTTTTACCGACCAGAAGGAGTCTCAGTTCTTCACGGGTCGCAGAGCCTGCGGGGTTGGGGAAATGATGGTAACATTTGAATCATTCCAGAAATAAAAACCCATAAAACACTACGTTACGCTAGGCTTTTCTTTTGTTATCTTTGTATTGATGTTGACAGCAAGCAGTTTGTCCACATAAAGCAAGTACCACAAGCAGCACACAACCCTGGGATTGCACTTTACCTTTGTATCGATGTTGACAGCGAGCAGTTTGCCCACATAACGCCAGTAGCACAAGCAGCACACATCCCTGGATCCGGCCTTTGGTCGCCAACATTTTCAGTAAGCTAAGAAAATAAGAAAGAAAAAAGAGGTGAAATTAAGGCACATTCAAGGAAAGTATTTCAGATCAGATTAGCAAGTTAAACCACACTGAAAATACACGTTGAATAAACCATGGCCCCAAACTGGTTGGTTGTCCCATGTGTTTCCCCCGTGGCTGCTCCGGGCGCACACACAATGAGCCCTGGCTTCGCGACGCAGGCATAGCAACAACCTCCTTCTACTCCTCACTGCCTCGTGTGTGTGTGTGTGTGTGTGTGTGTGTGTGTGTGTGTGTGTGTGTGTGTGTGTGTGTGTGGGTGGTACTGGGTTCCTCACAGACGGTGGTGTTCGCAAAACCCACCCTCCCCAAAGATAAGGGCTCGCCAGCGGGGCCCGTGAGAGCGAGGGTCTGAGGTCCAAACGGAGGGCTGTGTTCACGTAACCCGCCCTCCGCAGACCTAAGCGTATGCTACCGAGACGCTTGAGAACGATGTAGAGGGAGAAAGAAGGAGGAGGAGGCATGGAGAGCCCCGAGGTCCAACTGGAGGGCGGTGTTCGCGTAATAGGCAGGCCAAACAGCTTCTCTTTCACTAGCGAGGCGCTTGAGAACGATGTAGAGGGAGCAAGGAGGATGAGGAGCAACGGAGAGCCCGAGGTCCAACTAGAGGGCGGTGTTCGTGAAACCGGCCATCCGCAGACCTAAGCGTACGCTTGTGAGGAGCATAAACGGAGGGCCGTGTTCACATAATGGGCAGGCCAAACGGCTGCTCTTTCACTAGCGAGGCACTTGAGAATGATGGAGAGGGAGCAAGGAGAATGAGGAGCAACGGAGAGCCCGAGGTGCAACTGGAGGGCGGTGTTCGCATAATAGGCAGGCCAAACAGCTTCTCTTTCACTAGCGAGGCTCTTGAGAACGATGTAGAGGGAGCAAGGAGGACGAGGAGGCGCGGAGAGCCCTAGGTCCAACTGGAGGGCGGTGTTCGCGTCATAGGAAGGCCAAACAGCTTCTCTTTCATTAGCGAGGCACATGACAACGGTAGAGAAGGAGCAAGGAGGACGAGGAGCAACGGTGATCCCGAGGTCCTCACCGAAGGGGGTGTTCGCGAAACCGGCCCTCAGGAGACCTAAGTGTACGCTAGCGAGGAGCATGAGAACGATGTAGAGGGAGCAAGGATGAGGAGGAGGCAAGGAGTTTCTGAAGTCCCAAGGGAGGGCAGTGTTTGCGTAATAGGCAGGCCAAGCAGCTGCTCTTTCACTAGCGAGGCACTTGAAAGCAATATAGAGGGGGCAAGGAAGACGGGGAGCAACGGAGATCCCAAGGTCTTCACTGAAGGGGGTGTTCGCGAAACCCACCCTCTGCAAACCTAAGCGTACTCTAGCGAGGAGCGTGACAAGGATGTAGAGGGAGCAAGGAGGACGAGGAGGCACGGAAAGCCTGAGGTCCAACTGGAGGGCGGTGTTCGCATAATAGGCAGGCCACGCAGCTGCTCTTTCACTAGCGAGGTGCAGGAGAACGATGGAGAAGGAGAGAGGAAGACGAGGAGCAACGGAGAGCCCGAGGTCCTCACTTAGGCCCATTTACGCGTAACTTGGGGCCCATCCAGCAAAGTGCTCAACTGTGAGGAGCAGGAGAACGGAGCAGAAGGAGGTCGCAGGACGGGGAGGCAGGGAGAGTCCGAAGTCCTCACTTAGGCCGGTTTACGCGAACACTGCCGAGAAGGAGACATTGATGATGATGATGATGATGATGATGATGATGATGATGATGATGATGATGATGATGATGATGATGATGATGATGTGAAGTTGAGAGTTGTTTGCTCCGGCGGTTCGGGGTCCCTCCAGACCCCAGTGTTTGCCATTGTAACTTACGAATGTGCATTGGGGTTGCGAAATACTTCATCGTGGGTACACTTTGACCCCATAGTAATCGTGTAGTAGAGAGCATCCCCGGTCCTCGGGAAGGCCGGTTTACGCGTAACCTGAGGCCCATAAGGCTAAGCACTCACCTGCGAGGAGCAGGAGAACGGAGCAGAAGGAGGAAGGAGGACTAGGAGGCAGGGAGAGTCCGAGGTCCTCACGGAGGCCTGTTTTCGCATAACCTGGGGCCCATCCGGCTAAGCGCTCGCCTGCGAGGAGCAGGAGAACGGAGCAGAACGACGAAGGAGGACGCTGAGGCAGGGAGAGTCCGAGGTCCTCACTGTGGCTCATTTACGCGAACACTGCCGAAAAGGAGACGATGATGATGATGACGTGAAGTTGAGAGTTGTTTCCTCCGGCGGTTCGGGGTCCCTCCAGACCCCAGTGTTTGCCATCGTAACTTACGAATGTGCATTGGGGTTGCGAAATACCCCATCGTGGGTACACTTTCACCCCATAGTAATCATGGAGTAGAGAGCATCCCCGGTCCTCGCGAAGGCCGGTTTACGCGTAACCCGAGGCCCATAAGGCTAAGCACTCACCCGCGAGGAGCAGCAGAACCGAGGAGAAGGACGAAGGACGAAGGAGGACTAGGAGGCAGGGAGAATCCGAGGTCCTCACTTAGGCCCGTTTACGCGAACACTGCCGAGAAGGAGACGATGATGATGATGATGTGAAGTTGAGAGTTGTTTCCTCCGACGGTTCGGGGTCCCTCCAGACCCCAGTGTTTGCCATCGTAACTTACGAATGTGTATTGGGGTTGCGAAATACCCCATCGCCATTACTAAGGGGTCACAGTGTACCCACGGAGTAGAGAGCACCCACATTCCTCGCGAAGGCCGGTTTACGCGTAACTTGGGGCCCACCCGGCTAAGCGCTTGCCTGCGAGGAGCAGGAGAATGGAGCAGAAGGAGGTAGGAAGGCGGCAGGGAGAGTCTGAGGCCCTCAAGGAGGGCGGTTTACGCGAACTCTGCCCTCTGTAAAGCCAAGCGTCCAACAGCGAGGCCCAGAACTGAGAACTGAGGAGAGGGCCGGTTTACGTGAAGACTACCCTCTGTAAAGCTGAGCGTTTGCAAGCGCAGGGTAGAAGGACCAAGGAGGAGGAAGGAGACGATGATGATGATGATGATTATGTGAAGTTGAGAGATGTTTGCTCCAGTGGTTCGGGTCCCTCGAGACCCCTGTATATGCCATCGTAATTTACGAATGTTGTGTGGGGTGGCGAAATACCCCATCATGATCACTAAGGGGTCACAGAGTACCCACGGAGCACGGAGCGCCCGCGGTCCTGTTTACGCGTAACCATCCGGCTAAGCGCTCGCCTACCGGGAGCAGGAGAATGGGGAAGAAGGAGGAAGGAGTTCGAGGACGAACGGAGAGTCCGAGGTCCTCACTGAGGCCGGTGTACGCGAACACTCTCGAGGAGACGATGATGATGATGATGATGTGAAGTTGAGAGTTGTTGCCCTGGCGCTTTGGGGTCCCTCCAGACCCCAAGGTTTGCCATCGTAACTTACGCGATCGATGGAGGGTTACAACCAATTAGGTGCCTTTGTCCGACGCTGTGACGAAACCCGCTACAGCCGGGGGTCCGCCTGACCCCCATCTGCCCCCACTGCGAACCGGCGCCCTGTTTCGCGACGAGACCTGGGTCCGCGCTGCCGGGGTCTGCGTGACCCCCCCCCCCCCCCACCCCTTCTTTTTTTTTTTTTGGTCCAGGATGCACAAGGGTTAAGTATAAGTAAGGAATCAGATTACTTATGTAATCAGATTACTTATGTCAGTCAGTTATCTCTACTAACCGTATATCTGTATAAATCATCCTAAAATGTCTGATGTATGTCAAGTATTTCCAGAGAAAATGAAGTCATTCACTCGGATCTGTGACGGTGTGTATTGTTACTAAGTATAAGTAAGTAATCAGATTACTTATGTAATCAGATTATTTATGTCAGTCAGTTATCTCTACTAACCGTATATCTGTATGAATCATCTTAAAATGTCTGATATATGTGAAGTATTTCCAGAGAAAGTAAAGTCATTCACACGGATCTGTAACTGTGTGTAAGGAATCAGATTACTTATGTAATCCGATTACTTATGTAATCAGATTACTTATGTCAGTCAGTTATCTCTACTAACCGTATATCTGTATGAATCATCCTGAAATGTCTGATATATGTGAAGTATTTCCAGAGAAAATAAAGTCATTCACTCGCATCTGTAACTGTCTGTATTATTGTTAAGTATAAGTAAGTAATCAGATTACTTATGTAATCAGATTACTTATGTAATCAGATTACTTATGTCAGTCAGTTATCTCTACTAACCGTATATCTGTATGAATCATCCTGAAATGTCTGATATATGTGAAGTATTTCCAGAGAAAATAAAGTCATTCACTCGCATCTGTAACTGTCTGTGTTATTATTAGTAGAAGTAAGAAATCAGATTACTTATGTAATCAGATTACTTATGTAATCAGATTACTTATGTCAGTCAGTTATCTCTACTAACCGTATATCTGTATGAATCATCCTGAAATGTCTGATATATGTGAAGTATTTCCAGAGAAAATAAAGTCATTCACTCGCATGTGTAACTGTCTGTATTATTGTTAAGTATAAGTAAGTAATCAGATTACTTATGTAATCAGATTAACTATGTAATCAGATTATTTATGTAATCAGATTGCTTATGTAGTCAGATAACTTATGTCAGTCAGTTATCTCTACTAACCATATGTCTGTATGAATCATCCTAAAATGTCTGATATATGTGAAGTTTTTTCCAGAGAAAATAAAGTCATTCACTCGCATCTGTAACGGTGTGTATTATTACTAAGTATAAGTAAGTAATCAGATTACTTATGTAATCAGATTACTTATGTCGGTCAGTTATCTCTACTAACTGTATATCTGTATAAATCATCCTAAAATGTCTGATATATGTCAAGTATTTCCAGACAAAATGAAGTCATTCACTCGGATCTGTGACGGTGTGTATTATTACTAAGTATAAGTAAGTAATCAGATTACTTATGTAATCAGATTACTTATGTCGGTCAGTTATCTCTACTAACTGTATATCTGTATAAATCATCCTAAAATGTCTGATATATGTCAAGTATTTCCAGACAAAATGAAGTCATTCACTCGGATCTGTGACGGTGTGTATTGTTACTAAGTATAAGTAAGTAATCAGATTACTTATGTAATCAGATTACTTATGTTATCAGATTACTTATGTAATCAGATTACTTATGTCAGTCAGTTATCTCTACTAACCGTATATCTGTATGAATCATCCTAAAATGTCTGATATATGTGAAGTATTTCCAGAGAAAATAAAGTCATTCACACGGATCTGTAACTGTGTGTAAGGAATCAGATTACTTGTGTAATCAGATTACTTATGTAATCAGATTACTTATGTCAGTCAGTTATCTCTACTAACCGTATATCTGTATGAATCATCCTGAAATGTCTGATATATGTGAAGTATTTCCAGAGAAAATAAAGTCATTCACTCGCATGTGTAACTGTCTTTATTATTGTTAAGTATAAGTAAGTAATCAGATTACTTATGTAATCAGATTAACTATGTAATCAGATTATTTATGTAATCATATTGCTTATGTAGTCAGATAACTTATGTCAGTCAGTTATCTCTACTAACTGTATATCTGTATAAATCATCCTAAAATGTCTGATATATGTCAAGTATTTCCAGACAAAATGAAGTCATTCACTCGGATCTGTGACGGTGTGTATTGTTATTAAGTATAAGCAAGTAATCAGATTACTTATGTAATCAGATTACTTATGTAATCAGATTACTTATGTCAGTCAGTTATCTCTACTAACCGTATATCTGTATGAATCATCCTAAAATGTCTGATATATGTGAAGTATTTCCAGAGAAAATAAAGTCATTCACACGGATCTGTAACTGTCTGTATTATTATTGAGTATAAGTAAGGAATCAGATTACTTATGTAATCACATTACTCAAGTAATCACACTACTTATGTCAGTCAGTTATCTCTACTAACCGTATATCTGTATGAATTAACCTAAAATGTCTGATATATGTGAAGTATTTCCAGAGAAAATGAATTCATTCACTCGGATCTGTAACGGTGTGTATTATTACTAAGCATAAGTAAGTAATCAGATTACTTATGTAATCAGATTACTTATGTCAGTCAGTTATCTCTACTAACCGTATATCTGTATGAATCATCCTAAAATGTCTAAAATATGTGAAGTATTTCCACAGTAAATAAAGTCATTCACTCGGATCTGTAACTGTGTGTATTATTATTAAGTATAAGTAAGTAATCAGATTACTTATGTAACCAGATTAACTATGTAATCAGATTACTTATGTTATCAGATTGCTTATGTAGTCAGATTACTTATGTCAGTCAGTTATCTCTACTAACCATATATAACCCGTATGAATCATCCTAAAATGTCTGATATATGTGAAGTATTTCCAGAGAAAATAAAGTCATTCACTCGGATCTGTAACTGTGTGTTTTATTATTAAGTATAAGTAAGTAATCCGATTACTTATGTAATCAGATTACTTATGTCAGTCAGTTATCTCTACTAACCGTATATCTGTATGAATCATCCTAAAATGTCTGATATATGTGAAGTATTTCCAGAGAAAATAAAGTCATTCACTCGGATCTGTAACTGTGTGTATTATTATTAAGTATAAGTAAGCAATCAGATTACTTATGTAATCGAATTACTTATGTAATCAGATTACTTATGTAATCAGATTACTTATGTCAGTCCGTTATCTCTACTATCCGTCAGTGGCGTCGTTAGGCCTATTTTAGGGCTTTTTACAGAACTTGCAGACAAATTCAATATAAAGATGCAGGAATATGAGTTTAAAGAAATAATAATATAAACCTGTCGCTATTCACACAAATATGATCATAACTCGGTTGGTCCCTTTCGCTTTACATTGTTAAGGTAGCGTCAGTGCTTCGTTATCCAATCCCTTCCAGTTGTTCACAGGGGACATCCACATGACTGAAAATCCAGTCCTCGTTTTCACTGCTACTTTACACTCCGCTCGTATACACCTGCAGAAACACTAGCGTGCATGTGGCAAACGGCAAGAAATCATGGATATACGCAAGTTTTTCAAGAAAGTAAGTCTTCATCACTGGCTGGTAGTAACAATTAGTTAGCTCCAGCTAACAGCAGAGAGTCCCATGTAAATAATGAACCAGGTGCTCCCCATTTTGTAAATAAAAACCTGGCTAGCGCACTAAGTTAAATTGTTAGCATTGTGGAGGTATGTAACAACGACAGGAGAGGTCTCAGTGTCTCACTCCAACAACTTTATTAACTGACAGAACTTCACATATAGTCAGCGCCAAAATCTCCACCCCCACACTTCCCTTCAACTTGTGTGTGAGTGGAGCCACCTGGTGGTCCGCCACACATACCCCCCCTTGAACACACAGTCAGGTCTCCATTCAGTCCAGGACCCTGGGTCTAAGCAAACGACCCGCACGACTGAACCTGGGAGGGAGAGAACAGGCAGAGGAAGGTCCATCCTGTGAACGAGGCTGGTGAAGGCGAGCAGGAAAGGCAGGAGGAGGCTCAAACGTTGGTGGTCCGGGGGTAGTCCTGGGGGGAAAACCAGAGACTGTCAACCCCAGCGCAGGAGGTCGGCCACGGCGAGGGGCCTGGGCCGGCACTACATCACTGTCCGGAAGAACATGTGCTGGTTTAAGTCTGTCAACACACACAGTCTCCCTTCGACCCCCAAAATCCAAAACAAAATGTTTCTGGCCCGGTTCAATAACCCTGAACGGGCCGTCATACAGCGGCCGCAGCGGTGTCCTGTGGGCATCGTGCCTGACAAAAACAAACTTAGCAGTCTCTAAAGTCTTTGGAACAAAGGTGTCAGGCACGCAATGGTGCACCGGACCAGGAACCCGAAGCGAGTGCAAAAGCGGGGTGAGAGAGAGCACCGATGGATCGAAGCAGGGAGGAGGATTTTCAGGCAAGAATTCTCCAGGCACGCGGAGGGGCTGACCAAACACTAGCTCAGCTGGGGAAGCGCCGAGATCCTCCTTAACCGCAGAGCGCAGCCCAAGCAAAACCCACGGGAGGCGGTCAACCCAATTGCCATCCTTTAAGGAGGCGCGAAAGGCAGCCTTCAGCGACCGGTGGAACCGTTCACACATCCCATTAGCCTGCGGGTTGTATGCGGTTGTGCGGTGGACTTTAGCCCCCAGTCCATCAGCCATGGCCGACCAAAGCTCGGAAATGAACTGGGGGCCTCTGTCTGAGGTAATGTCCGCGGGTGGGCCGAAACGCGAGACCCAGGTCGACAAAAACGCCTTGGCCACCACTGCTGCGGTAGTGGACGCCAGGGGGACCGCCTCCGGCCACCTGGTGGTCCGGTCAACAACAGTCAAAAGGTGCGTAAAACCTTGTGACTGCGGCAAGGGACCCACCAGATCGACATGCACATGATCGAAACGTTTGCCGGGTATGAAGAACGGCTCCAGGGGCGCCTTGGTGTGTTTATGAACCTTCGCACGCTGGCAGGGAATGCACGCCGACGCCCATTCCTTAACAGATTTGCGAAGGCCTGGCCAAACAAATTTAGAGCTGACCAGTTTAACAGAGGCCCGGACCCCTGGATGAGAGAGAGCATGTACCGAGTCAAAAACTTGACGACGCCAGGAAGCGGGAACCACAGGGCGAGGGCGGCCGGTGGAAACGTCACAGACGAGGAGGGGACCACCGTCCTGCACGGGTCTGTCCTCCAGTATGAGGCCCGTCTGGGTGGATTTAAGCGCGAGGATGTCAGGGTCACCGCTCTGATCGGCAGCCATAGCGGAGTAGTCTATGCCGAGAAAGACGGGAGAAACCAGCGCATGGGACAAACAGTCAGCCACATGATTGGATTTACCAGCCACGTGCCGAATGTCCGTGGTAAACTCAGAAATGGCTGCCAACTGGCGCTGCTGGCGTGCACTCCATGGATCGGAAACCTTGGACATGGCAAACGTCAAGGGTTTGTGGTCCACGTATGCGGTAAAGTGACGACCCTCGAGAAAAAACCGGAAATGACGAGACGCCAGGTGGAGCGCCAGTAGCTCCCTGTCAAAAACGCTGTAATTGCGTTCGCTGTCACGTAGCGTACGGCTGAAAAAGGCGAGCGGTTGCCAGACACCCGAGATTCGCTGTTCCAGCACCGCACCCATGGCTATGTCCGACGCATCAGTGGTCAACGCAATCGGCGCTGAGGGGGATGGGTGGGCCAGAAGGGCAGCATTAGCTAACGCTGACTTAGCATCAGAAAACGCTTGGATGCTGTCTGGAAACCAGTCATTAGCTTTTTTACCCTTTAACGCCCCATAAAGGGGCTTCAGCAGATGTGCCGCTCTGGGGAGAAAACGGTTGTAAAAATTCACCATCCCCAAAAATTCCTGCAGTGCCTTAACAGTCGTGGGACGCGGAAATTCCGAAACAGCTCGGACTTTGTCAGGCAACGGAACCGCGCCCTCGGCGGAAACACGGTGCCCAAGGAAATCGAGAACGGGCAACCCAAACTGGCATTTAGACGGATTAATAATCAGTCCATGCTCCGCCAAACGCTGAAAAACCTGACGCAGATGGAACATGTGCTGCTCCTTCGAGCTGCTGGCCACCAGTATATCATCAAGATATACAAAAACAAAGGGCAGCCCGCGCAAGACCGAGTCCATCAACCGCTGGAAGGTTTGGGCGGCACCTTTCAGGCCAAACGGCATGCGCAGAAACTCGAAAAGGCCGAAAGGTGTAATTACGGCGGTTTTGGGGACATCCTCCGCGCGCACGGGAACCTGGTGATATCCCCGTACCAAATCGATCTTAGAAAAAACCGAGGTCCCCGCAAGATGGGCGGAAAAATCTTGGATGTGGGGAATGGGATAACGATCGTTCTCCGTGACATTATTAAGACGGCGGAAATCCCCACAAGGTCGCCACCGACCATCAGATTTAGGCACCATGTGTAACGGAGAAGCCCAGGCACTGTTCGAACGCTGCACGATGCCCAGACGCTCCATGGTGGCAAATTCTTCCCTAGCGACAGCCAGTTTGGCGGGGTCGAGGCGGCGCGCGCGCGCGAACACCGGGGGCCCTACTGTAGTTATGTAATGCTCTACCCCATGCTTCGTCACCGTGCTCGAGAAAGTGGGGACAGTGAGTGAGGGAAACTCAGAAAGCAAACACTGAAAAACGTCACCCGAATCTACTGAGTTAGCATGCACCACGGGCTGAGCACCCCGAGTCAAACAGGGTAATGAGGAAAAGGACACAGCATCAATTAAACGTCTGTTAGCCACATCAACCAGTAGTCCGTGAGCACAAAGAAAATCAGCGCCTATTATAGGCACAGAGCTAGCAGCAACAACAAAGTTCCACTGAAAGTCACGGTCGTGAAAGCAAACAGTCACCAACCTTTCACCGAAGGTTTTGATGGGAGAGCCATTAGCCGCTGTTAGCAATGGCCCGCAACCCTCAGCTAGCCTGTCCGAGCCAGCCGGGGGAAGAAGGCTCTTCTGTGAGCCGGAGTCCACCAGGAAACGCCTCCCCGAGCGTGAGTCCTCTAAGAAAAGCAGCCCTTCCTTGTTGCCAGCGGTCGCGGCTGCTACAGAGCGCTGACATGCCCGTTTCCCTGGGTCTGGAAACTGCAAGGCGGGAGGCAGCGCCGTGCCTTCGCTCCAAAACGCTGGTGATAAAAACAAAGCCCCTTTCCGCGGTGCCGCCGTGCAGCGATTCCGGCCACAGTGGACGAGTCGGAGGGCCCGTGGAGCATCGGTGAGGGGGAGGGGGAAAACGCTGGTGGGTCCTGAATAACCGTCTGGACGCCGAAAGTCCTGGTAGCCAGGAGGATGCGATCCGCCTCTTCCGCAAGGGAGCGGTAATCCTTCGTGGCCAATAGCGGGGAGTTGGCAAGGCCAGCGCGCACTGGAGCCGGCAGCTGTCGAAGAAAGAGGTGGGTGAAGAGAAATCCTCCGTCCTCCGCGCCCAGCAAGGACAGCATGCTCTCCATGAGCTCGAGGGCGGTGCCGTCGCCCAGGCCCGCGATGGAAAGGAGTTTCTCGGCCCGCTCAGCATCAGAGAGGGAGTAACGCCGCAGCAGCAGCCCCTTGAGGGCGGCGTACTTGCCCTGGGCTGGGGGATCCCGGAGGAGAGTCATCACACGGCGGGTTGACAGCGGGTCAAGTGAGGCCACCACATGGTGGTATTTAGTGTCGTCGGCTGAAACTCCACGACGAGCAAACTGAGCTTCTACGTGCATGAACCACGAAGAAGGATCGTGAAGCCAAAAATCCGGCAATTTAAGCGCCACAGCAAACGCAGCCATCGGCGGAGGTGAAGGTCCAGCGGCCGCCGATGCTTCCAGGCCAGAGCTGGCTTCATCGTCGAGCCTTAGCATGTTCACTACAGGGGTCACCAATGTGGAGGTATGTAACAACGACAGGAGAGGTCTCAGTGTCTCACTCCAACAACTTTATTAACTGACAGAACTTCACATATAGTCAGCGCCAAAATCTCCACCCCCACACTTCCCTTCAACTTGTGTGTGAGTGGAGCCACCTGGTGGTCCGCCACAGCATAATGTTAATTTCTGTCACTCGTTTTAGCTCTGAAAAATCCAGCTGAGCTCATTCAGGTATGGTTATCATCAGTGGAAATAATAATAATCACTCCATCCCCATTAACCTGTAGGAGTCAGGGCAGAGGAGCACAGAGAGGCAGAGGGGAGAGACGTCTGCTGGAGAGGTGAGTCAAAGGATGGAGTCATTTGTGATGGAGACAGTCTGATTAGAATTTTATGGGACTCAATATGGATATGAAATATGAAACATTTCAGTCACGGTACAACATATAAGACCTGTTTAACTTGAGCTTTTATTTAGGAGAGTCAAGGTTAGAAAGTGGAGAGAGCAAAGAGAGAGATATGTATATAAGTCAAATTAGCCTGACTCACATATTTTTGAGGGTTCTATTTTAATATTACTTCAATTCAAGTAATTTAGTAATATTTTTAAGGGGCTTTAAATTGCAACCATTTTAGTCACATGCGTGCTCAAAATATAATGTTTGTAACTTCAAAATATTTGGGAGCAACAAATTACTGTGGAGCGGGAGCAGAAGTCATGATATTAGCAATTTACATTACAATTCAGTATGTTTTAATGTATCTTGAAGGGTGAGGCAGAAGGAGTGGCTGAGGGAGAAAAAGGTCAAGGTGAAGGTGAAGACAGCCCAAACAGAGGGAATTTTCTTGCGTGCATGGAGCTTTTGAAGGAGTTTGATGCTTTTCTTCAAAAACATAATCCCCCATCAAATGCACAGTATATCTCACCAACATCCCAGAATGACATGATTGACTGTTGTGCCCAGGAAGTTACTAGTGTCATTGTATCTGAAATGACAAAGTCTAAAGTCTATTCCATCATGGTGGATGAGGCAAGGGATAAAAAGGCAGAGCAGTTAGCTGTTTGTGTCAGGTACGTGTCAGAGGGGGCAGTGAAGGAGCGTTTCCTTGCACTTGCAGAGATAAAATCATTTGATGCCCAGTCCATTGCAAATGAGATTCAGCAGCAGATCCAAAACTATGGTCTTGCAGAGCTTAAGTGTGTAGCACAAACATATGATGGTGCAGCCGTTATGAGTGGCTCCACTGGAGGTGTACAAGCACATTTTAGAAGGCTCCATCCTGAGGCTATCTATGTGCATTGTTATGCTCATCAACTCAACCTGGTTTTGTGCAATACTTGCAAGGCTGTCCCAGAGGCTGTGGAGCTTTTCAGCTTGTTGGAGTGTGTGTATTCTTTCTTCAGCACCTCCCTAGTCAATCATCATAAGTTCATGGAGACTCAGGCAAAGCTTGGATTGACAAAAACTGAGCTTGTGCAACTTTCAAACACTCGCTGGGCATGTCAGTTGCGATCAATCAGTGCAGTTCTTGAGACATTGCCTGCCATTTTGGAGTGCCTATCTGCAATTGGATCCCCCATAGCTGTTGGTCTCAGAGCAAAGCTCTACAAGTTCTCAGCAGTCTATGCACTACTGATGTTTCAGTCGATTCTGTCTGTAACCGAAGGACTCCACAAATTCCTGCAGAAAGAGACTTTAGACCTGGCAGAAGCTTTTATCTGCAAACAAGCTGTGTGTGACACACTTAAGGGCAAACACTCAGATGCATTTGCTACAGAGCTGTATGAGAAAACCAAGGCCCTGTGTAACACCCACAGTATCCCTGAACCAGGTGCCAAGACAAGGCACAAACAGAGGAAAATGGAGGATTTTGTCCTGGAGGCAACTGTGGGTTCACGCACTGAATTGAACAACTCAGACACATTGAAAAGAGAGTTACTTTTCCCTTGTGTGGATCGGATGGTTGGCGAGCTTGATCAAAGATTTTGCAGTGTAGATGCAGGGCTGCTAAAAGGCGTCCAGGCATGCAGTCCTAAATCTGAGAACTTCTTGAGTGAACCACACTTGAATGAACTTGCAAAGCACTACAGACTTGACCTGAAAAAAGAGGAGGTTCTGGTGGCCAGAAACTTTCTTACCCGGAAAACAGAGGCTGGATGTCCACCCAAAAATATGTTGTCTGTGTACAACCTCCTTGATTCAGACATGTTTCCCTCTCTGAAGGCAACCATCCAAGTTGCCCTAACAGTGCCTGTCAGCAGCTGCTCGTGCGAACGGTCCTTTAGTGCACTGCGTCGGCTGCACTCCTGGCTGCGTCAAACAATGGGTCAGAAAAGACTTCACAGTCTTGCAGTCATGTCTATTGAAAAAGACACGCTTCAGCATCTGAGTCACAACAGAGTGATTGACCGATTTGCCACTCTTAAAAACAGACGTCATTCTTTGATGCTTCCACCCACCAAGTAACTGGTGATTGCAGCCAGAAAAATGTACTTTTTTATTTTCAGTTTTTTTTCTTGTTATTGATGCGGCAAACACATTTCCTCTGTTTTTTTGTTGTACTGTATTATAAAGCAGACTGAAATAAAACAATAGATCTATTGGTGGCCTAGGATGTTTAATCTGTCCAAAAAAGTAGGAAAACAATTTCTCAGTCTTTGTTTTCTGTTTGTGAAATTTTGTGCTCATTCACTACGTTCGTTCATGTCGTGTGCATCTCTTGGGGGCTAAGCCCCCCCTGTCCTTAAAACCTAGTGACACCCCTGCTAACCGTATATCTGTATGAATCATCCTAAAATGTCTGATATATGTGAAGTATTTCCAGAGAAAATAGTCATTCACTCGCATCTGTAACTGTGTGTATTATTATTAAGTATAAGTAAGTAATCAGATTACTTATGTAATCACATTACTTATGTCAGTCAGTTATCTCTACTAACCGTATTTCTGTATGAATCATCCTAAAATGTCTGATATATGTGAAGTATTTCCAGAGAAAATAAAGTCATTCACTCGCATCTGTAACTGTCTGTATTATTATTAAGTATAAGTAAGTACTCAGATTATTTATGTAATCAGATTACTTATGTCAGTCAGTTATCTCTACTAACCGTATATCTGTATGAATCATCCTAAAATGTCTGATATATGTGAAGTATTTCCAGAGAAAATAAAGTCATTCAGTCGGATCTGTAACGGTGTGTGTTGTTACTAAGTATAAGTATAAGTAATCAGATTACTTATGTAATCAGATTACTTATGTAATCAGATTACTTATGTCAGTTAGTTATCTCTACTAACCGTATATCTGTATGAATCATCCTAAAATGTCTGATATATGTGAAGTATTTCCAGAGAAAATAAAGTCATTCACTCGCATCTGTAACGGTGTGTATTATTACTAAGTATAAGTAAGTAATCAGATTACTTATGTAATCAGATTACTTATGTCAGTCAGTTAACTCTACTAACCATATATCTGTATGAATCATCCTAAAATGTCTGATATATGTGAAGTATTTCCAGAGAAAATGAAGTCATTCACTCGGATCTGTGACGGTGTGTATTGTTACTAAGTATAAGTAAGTAATCAGATTACTTATGTAATCAGATTACTTATGTAATCAGATTACTTATGTCAGTCAGTTATCTCTACTAACCGTATATCTGTATGAATCATCCTAAAATGTCTAAAATATGTGAAGTATTTCCAGAGAAAATAAAGTCATTCACTCGGATCTATAACTGTGTGTATTATTATTAAGTATAAGTAAGGAATCAGATTACTTATGTAATCACATTGCTTATGTAATCACATTACTTATGTAATCAGATTACTTATGTAATCAGATTACTTATGTCAGTCAGTTATCTCTACTAACCGTATATCTGTATGAATTATCCTAAAATGTCTGATATATGTGAAGTATTTCCAGAGTAAATAAATTCATTCACTCGGATCTGTAACTGTGTGTATTATTATTAAGTATAAGTAATTAATCAGATTACTTATGTAATCACATTACTTATGTAATCACATTACTTATGTCAGTCAGTTATCTCTACTAACCGTATAGCTGTATGAATCATCCTAAAATGTCTGATATATGTGAAGTATTTCCGGAGAAAATAAAGTCATTCACTCGGATCTGTTTTTTTGTTGTACTGTATTATAAAGCAGACTGAAATAAAACAATAGATCTATTGGTGGCCTAGGATGTTTAATCTGTCCAAAAAAGTAGGAAAACAATTTCTCAGTCTTTGTTTTCTGTTTGTGAAATTTTGTGCTCATTCACTACGTTCGTTCATGTCGTGTGCATCTCTTGGGGGCTAAGCCCCCCCTGTCCTTAAAACCTAGTGACACCCCTGCTAACCGTATATTTGTATGAATCATCCTAAAATGTCTGATATATGTGAAGTATTTCCAGAGAAAATAGTCATTCACTCGCATCTGTAACTGTGTGTATTATTATTAAGTATAAGTAAGTAATCAGATTACTTATGTAATCACATTACTTATGTCAGTCAGTTATCTCTACTAACCGTATATCTGTATAAATCATCCTAACATGTCTGATATATGTGAAGTATTTCCAGAGAAAATAAAGTCATTCACTCGCGTCTGTAACTGTCTGTATTATTATTAAGTATAAGTAAGTAATCAGACTATTTATGTAATCAGATTACTTATGTAATCAGATTACTTATGTAATCAGATTACTTATGTAATCAGATTACTTATGTAATCAGATTACTTATGTCAGTCAGTTATCTCTACTAACCGTATTTCTGTATGAATCATCCTAAAATGTCTGATATATGTGAAGTATTTCCAGAGAAAATAAAGTCATTCACACGCATCTGTAACTGTCTGTATTATTATTAAGTATAAGTAAGTACTCAGATTATTTATGTAATCAGATTACTTATGTCAGTCAGTTATCTCTACTAACCGTATATCTGTATGAATCATCCTAAAATGTCTGATATATGTGAAGTATTTCCAGAGAAAATAAAGTCATTCAGTCGGATCTGTAACTGTGTGTATTATTATTAAGTATAAGTAAGTATTCAGATTACTTATGTAATCAGATTACTTATGTTATCAGATTACTTATGTCAGTCAGTTATCTCTACTAACCGTATATCTATATGAATCATCCTAAAATGTCTGATATATGTGAAGTATTTCCGGAGAAAATAAAGTCATTCACTCGGGTCTGTAACTGTGTGTATTATTATTAAGTATAAGTAAGGAATCACATTACTTATGTAATCACATTGCTTATGTAATCACATTACTTATGTAATCAGATTACTTATGTAATCAGATTACTTATGTCAGTCAGTTATCTCTACTAACCGTATATCTGTATGAATTATCCTAAAATGTCTGATATATGTGAAGTATTTCCAGAGTAAATAAATTCATTCACTCGGATCTGTAACTGTGTGTATTATTATTAAGTATAAGTAAGTAATCAGATTACTTATGTAATCACATTACTTATGTAATCACATTACTCATGTCAGTCAGTTATCTCTACTAACCGTATAGCTGTATGAATCATCCTAAAATGTCTGATATATGTGAAGTATTTCCGGAGAAAATAAAGTCATTCACTCAGATCTGTAACTGTGTGTATTATTATTAAGTATAAGTAAGGAATCAGATTACTTATGTAATCAGATTACTTATGTCAGTCAGTTATCTCTACTAACCGTATATCTGTATGAATCATCCTAAAATGTCTGATATATGTGAAATATTTCCAGAGAAAATAAAGTCATTCACTCGGATCTGTAACGGTGTTTATTATTAGTAAGTATAAGTAAGTAATCAGATTACTTATGTAATCAGATTACTTATGTCAGTCAGTTATCTCTACTAACTGTATATCTGTATAAATCATCCTAACATGTCTGATATATGTCAAGTATTTCCAGAGAAAATGAAGTCATTCACTCGGATCTGTGACGGTGTGTATTATTATTAAGTATAAGTAAGGAATCAGATTACTTATGTCATCACATTTCATATGTAATCAGATTACTTATGTAATCAGATTACTTATGTCAGTCAGTTATCTCTACTAACTGTATATCTGTATGAATCATCCTAAAATGTCTGATATATGTGAAGTATTTCCCTAGAAAATAGTCATTCACTCGCATCTGTAACTGTCTGCATTATTATTAAGTATAAGTAAGTAATCAGATTACTTATGCAATCAGATTACTTATGTCAGTCAGTTATCTCTACTAACCGTATATCTGTATGAATCATCCTAAAATGTCTGATATATGTGAAGTATTTCCAGAGAAAATAAAGTCATTCACTCGGATCTGTAACTGTGTGTATTATTATTAAGTATAAGTAAGTAATCCGATTACTTATGTAATCAGATTACTTATGTAATCAGATTACTTATGTCAGTCAGTTATCTCTACTAACTGTATATCTGTATGAATCATCCTAAAATGTCTGATATATGTGAAGTATTTCCCTAGAAAATAAAGTCATTCACTCGCATCTGTAACTGTCTGCATTATTATTAAGTATAAGTAAGTAATCAGATTACTTATGCAATCAGATTACTTATGTCAGTCAGTTATCTCTACTAACCGTACAGCTGTATGAATCATCCTAAAATGTCTGATATATGTGAAGTATTTCCAGAGAAAATAAAGTCATTCAGTCGGATCTGTAACGGTGTGTGTTGTTACTAAGTATAACTATAAGTAATCAGATTACTTATGTAATCACATTACTTATGTAATCAGATTACTTATGTCAGTTATCTCTACTAACCATATATCTGTATGAATCATCCTAAAATGTCTGATATATGTGAAGTATTTCCAGAGAAAATAAAGTCATTCACTCGCATCTGTAACTGTGTGTATTATTATTAAGTATAAGTAGGTATTCAGATTACTTATGTAATCAGATTACTTATGTAATCAGATTACTCACATAATCAGATTACTTATGTCAGTCAGTTATCTCTACTAACCGTATATCTGTATGAATCATCCTAAAATGTCTGATATATGTGAAGTACTTTTCCAGAGAAAATGAAGTCATTCACTCGGATCTGTGTGTATTATTATTAAGCATGAGTAAGTAATCAGATTACTTATGTAATCAGATTACTTATGTCAGTCAGTTATCTCTACTAACCGTATATCTGTATGAATCATCCTAAAATGTCTGATATATGTGAAGTATTTCCAGAGAAAATAAAGTCATTTACTCGGATCTGTAACTGTGTGTATTATTATTAAGTATAAGTAAGTAATCAGATTACTTATGTAATCATATGGTGTGTTATGTCATTGCGTGTATGTGTTTCCTTTTTTATTGTGAAGGTCTGCGTCTTATGTGAGTGTTTTCAGTTTGCCTCCCTAGTCTCGTCACGTTAATCACTCCCAGCTGTGTTCCCTACCTGCGTGTAATCTCCCTGTGTTCTCTGAGTGTATTTAAGTTGTGTCTTCTGTCATGGTAGTTGCTGCTTCGTCTGTGTTGTTTCCCCTCGTCTCCCCGTATGTATTTCCTCGGACCTCCCTGCATCTACGTTTCTGGTTTGTGTTGTTAGTTTCCCCAGTTTAGGTTTCCGGTTTCATGTTCACTCACCATTGCTTTTTGTACCCACTCCTGTAAATAAATACTCACCTGCACCAGAGCTGCCGCCTTTTGGGTCCTTTCTCCAACTCCACACGGCTTGCCCCGGCAAACCGTGACAGGATCTGTAACGGTGTGTATTATTATTAAGTATAAGTAAGTAATCAGATTACTTATGTAATCAGATTACTTATGTCAGTCAGTCATCTCTACTAACCGTATAGCTGTATGAATCATCCTAAAATGTCTGATATATGTGAAGTATTTCCAGAGAAAATAAAGTCATTCTCTCGCATCTGTAACGGTGTGTATTATTACTAAGTATAAGTAAGTAATCAGATTACTTATGTAATCACATTACTTATGTCAGTCAGTCATCTCTACTAACCGTATAGCTGTATGAATCATCCTAAAATGTCTGATATATGTGAAGTATTTCCAGAGAAAATAGTCATTCACTCGCATCTGTAACTGTGTGTATTATTATTAAGTATAAGTAAGTAATCAGATTACTTATGTAATCAGATTACTTATGTCAGTCAGTTATCTCTACTAACCGTACAGCTGTATGAATCATCCTAAAATGTCTGATATATGTGAAGTATTTCCAGAGAAAATAAAGTCATTCACTCGGATCTGTAACGGTGTGTATTATTATTAAGTATAAGTAAGTAATCCGATTACTTATGTAATCAGATTACTTATGTAATCAGATTACTTATGTCAGTCAGTCATCTCTACTAACCGTATATCTGTATGAATCATCCTAAAATGTCTGATATATGTGAAGTATTTCCAGAGAAAATAGTCATTCACTCGCATCTGTAACTGTGTGTATTATTATTAAGTATAAGTAAGTAATCAGATTACTTATGTAATCAGATTACTTATGTAATCAGATTACTTATGTCAGTCAGTTATCTCTACTAACCGTACAGCTGTATGAATCATCCTAAAATGTCTGATATATGTGAAGTACTTTTCCAGAGAAAATAAAGTCATTCACTCGGATCTGTAACGGTGTGTATTATTATTAACCCTTGTGCTCCCCTTCGGGGAAGCCCCAGACCCCGGGGGTCCCAAAGTACCCCTGGGTCGCATTTCACAGGCCGCGCATCAGGGTTGGCTCCTGCACCCCGTACACCCACGTTTCCCTCCCTGAATGCCACTCCCATTTCAATTTTTCTCCTAGTTTCAGGCAGTCTCTGTCATGTTCGTCCATGGGAGGCCGCTGTTAACCCTTGTGCTCCCCTTCGGGGCAGCCCTAGACCCCGGGGGTCCCAAAGTACCCCACCCTCAGTAGAGACAGGTGAATGAAAATGAAAAAAAAACAGAACGATCATTTGGGGTCGAAGAGTGCCCCAGAGCGATTCTAATGGGTTCGTCAGGGGATCAGGAAAGAAAACGTAGCACTTGGGGGCCACGCACAGAAGCTGCTGCGGCAGCATGGGGGTCATTGATACCCCAGTACATAAAAATGAAGCATAATCACAATAATGATAATAATGATAATAATAATAAGAAGAAGAAGATGAAGAAGAAGAAGGAAAAGAAGAATACAACACAAAGACGGTTCTGAGTTTTATTTTATTTTATTTGAAATTACACTCACGATACAACTGAGGCTTTTTTGTCTTTGTTCTTCCTCCTGTCTCCTCTTCAGCCTTTCTCCTTCGAGTTTCTTCTGGGCCGCCTTATACATCTCGTTGGTGTGGTGGTTTCCTCCATTGAAATCCACCATTTCATCTATTTCATCCAAAAGACAGCCCCAGAATAGAATAGAATACAATAGAATAGAATACTTTTATTTGTCAATTTCTTCAAATGTACTTGCCATACAAAGGAATTGAAATTACGTTTCACACTGTCCCATGCGTAGACATTGACAACAATAAGGTGCAGATGCACAACAAAAACAGCCCTAACAATAAGGTAATAAATAGTAATATAATAATATAAATAGTGCTAAAAGAAATACTAAAAAAATATATATAGCAGCAGGTGTGTGCAATTGCTATGCAAGTCAGGAATGTTTTCAGTTCTTGGTTCAGAGAGTGTTTCCTTGTTGGAGAGTGTGCGTGGGTGCAAAGAAGCTGTTCAGGTTGTTGAGCAGAGTGGTGTCGCTCTCACAGCTACGTGCTACAGGCTTGTAGTCTGTAATAGCCTGGATGCCTTGCCATAGGCTTCTTGCGTCCTTGCTATCATTGAAGTGGGAGGTTATCTTGTGTGTGTAGTCCTGTTTCGCTTTCCTGATGCCACGGGACAGGTTGGCTCTCGCTGTTCTCAGGCCTATTTCATCCCCAGCTCTGAAGGCCTTGTCTCTGGCCTTCAGCAGCCTGTGGACATCTCCTGTTAGCCATGGCTTCCGGTTGGCTCGAGTTGTGATACTTTTCACTTGTGTTACATCATCAATGCATTTGGTGATGTATGAGCTCACTGTGTCTGTGTACTCCTCGATGTCTATGATGTTATTGTAGGTGGCTGCTTCCTTGAATATGTCCCAATCAGTTGACCCAAAGCAGTCTTGAAGAGCAGAGGTGGCCTCCTGTGGCCACACTCTTACCTCTTTCATAACAGGTTTGATGACCTTCACTCTCTGTCTGTATGCTGGCATTAGCATAACAGTGAGGTGATCAGAGGTGCCGATGTGGGGGAGGGGGATGGCTTTGTATGCTCCTTTTTCCTGTGTGTAGACCAAGTCCAATATGTTGTCTCTGTCACGGGTCTGGGTCCGTTGGACCCAGTATGTGGAGTTTCATGTTTTTGTTATTCCATGTTTGAGGTTATTATGTTTTGGTTTTAGTTTGCATCAGGGATTGTTTTCTTGTTCTTGTTGTGTTTATGATGATTATGATGTTTATAATTTGAGTTTCATGTTTAAGGATTTGTTCTCGGTTGTATCTCACATTTAGTTTAGTTCAGGTTCCATGTGTCATTCTGTCTGTCTCTCAGTGTCAGGTCTGCGTCTTGGTGTGGTGTTCTCATTTCCTGTTTTATTGTGAAGGTCTGGGTCTCATGTGAGTGTGTTCAGTTTTACCTCTGTCTCGTCTTGTTGATCATTCCCAGCTGTGTCCACCACCTGTGTGTAATTCCCCTGTGTTTCTCTGGGTGTATTTAAGTCATGTCCTCCGTTATTGTAGTTGCTGGTCCGTCTGTGTATTCCACCCTGCCTCATCTGCGTTTCTACCATGTCTCACCCGTGTGTTCTCCCTGCTGTCCGCCGTTAGTCTCTTCTGGTCGTTCTCGTTAAGGTTTGTGCTCTGTAGTTTAGTTGATCCCAGTATAGTTTAGTTCTAGCTCCATTTGCCGTTTGTATTTACTTTCATGTTCAATAAACCACCTTTACACCTTCACGACTGTCTGCATTTGGATCCTCCTTCATTTCCTCCACACGGCTCACCTCACTCGCTGTGACAGTACGGACCAGCCAGATATGGATCCAGCGGCATTCACCCCACCCACGGAGCTTCGGGACCTCATCACGAACTCCGCTTCAAAAATAATCAACCTGTGGCTAGAGCATGAGGGAGAAGCATTCCTCCACGTTCTGGAAGCCAGACTGCAACAGCTGCTCACGGATTATCCCTGGCTATTGGACTCGCTACACCCACTCGTGCAAGACTTCATCCTTCACGAACTTCACCTACACCCACCAGCCGCTACCGCTTCCCAACCCAGCCGGACGCGGAGGTTTTGCCCGGCCCGCCGGAGGTTTTGCCCGGGAGGAAGCGACGATCGCGCCGTCAGCGCGTCGCCCCACAGCCGGAGATTAGGACTTCGGAACTGCCGGCTGTGGTGAGTGGAAAAGACGCTCCGTCTGTTTCACCAGTTCATATGACTGTTTATACCGGGGCTGTGTTCGTTGAGTCAGCTGCTCAGCCGGTAGCTCGGTTAGCTGCCCAGCAGTCGCTAACTCAGTCAGCCGCTCAATCATCACCTCCATTACAGTCACAGTCAGACCCAGTAGACACCATGTTACAGTCCATAGCCCAGTCAATAGCTCAGTTGGCAAGAGATTCATCAGCCTTATTATCAGTTCAGCCAGCCACTCCACCACCTGTTACTACTTCGCTACCTGTAGCTCAGTTGCCACCAGTTCAGCAGCCTGTCCACTCATTTACCCAGCCTTTATCCTCACAGCCTCATTACAAGCAGGGAACACACTCCACACAAACTTTTGCTGGTTCATTTAAGCTGGCCACCTCAGAGACAGTTGCTCCCTCTAGGGCCTCCCCAGAGGCTGGGTGTCAGTCACCAGCCAACTCTGGACCCCTAGAGGTCAAGACGCCAGCACCAGCAGCCTCACCGGAGAACTCACCAGAACAGTCTCGGCTCTCAGCACCCCCTGAGAGTTCAAGTGAGTTCACCCGTCCGCCTCAGTCCTCTGCTGAGTGTATTGGGGAACACTTTCAGCCCTCTGAGGACTGTATCCCACTGTTGCTGCCTGAGTCTAGCCACTGTGCTGCTCAGTCCCAGCCAGTGTCCACACTGGCAGAGGTCTCCATACCTGCTGCTTCGGAGACTGGTTCCACTGGAGGGCCTGAGGAGCCCGTCCAGTCTCAAGTCATGTTAGCTGGGGGTTCAGGTGAACCCAGCCAGCGTCCTGCCTCGTCGGCTGGAGGGCCTGAGGAGCCCGGCCAGCCTCAAGTGTCGTCTGCTGGGGGTTTAGGAGAACCCAGCCAGCCTCAAGTGTCGTCTTCTGGGGGTTTAGGAGAACCCAGCCAGCCTCAAGTGTCGTCTGCTGGGGGTTTAGGAGAACCCAGCCAGCCTCAAGTGTCGTCTGCTGGGGGTTTAGGAGAACCCAGCCAGCCTCAAGTGTCGGCTGCTGGAGGGCCCGTGGAGCCCGTCCAGCTTCAAGCCACGTCTGCTGGAGGGCCCGAGGAGCCCGTCCAGCTTCAAGCCACGTCTGCTGGAGGGCCCGAGGAGCCCGTCCAGCCTCATGCCACGTCAGCTGGGGGGCCCGAGGGGCCCGTCCAGCCTCATGCCTCGTCAGCTGGAGGGTCCGAGGGGCCCGTTCAGCCACCCGTGTTCGCTGGAGGGTCCGAGGGGCCTGTTCAGCCACCCGTGTTCGCTGGAGGGTCCGAGGGGCCCGTTCAGCCTCCTGTCTCCGCTGGAGGGCCCGAGGAGCCCGTTCAGCCGCCACCTGCAGCCGCCTCGTCATCGGCTGGTCCAACTTCTGCTTCTGCTACGCCTGGTCCGGCCTCTGCTTCAGCTTCGTCTGCGCCTGGTCCGGCCTCTGCTTCAGCTTCAGCTCCGCCTTCGTCTGGTCCAGCCTCCGTGTCTTCATCCACGTCTGGTCCAGCTTCAGCTCCGCCTTCGTCTGGTCCAGCTTCAGCTCCGCCTTCGTCTGGTCCGGCCTCGTCTGGTCCGGCCTCGTCTGGTCCAGCCTCGTCTGGTCCGGCCTCGTCTGGTCCTGTGGTTGCCACGCCGCCGTCAGTGCCAGCTCGACCCGTTCCGCCTCGCCTCTGCCGGCCGTTTTCCGGGCCTCTAAGATGGCATCATGGCCTTCGGGGACGGCCTCCGGAAAGAGTTCGTAGCCGCCGCTGGCATCGCGGCCGTCCTCCGGACCTGCTCAGTGGCCGCCACTACCTTCCAAGAGGTCGGCCTCCTGAACTGTTTGCCTGTCGCCGCCGTTGCCGTGTGCACGGTCGGCCCCCAGAACTGTTTGCCCGTCGCCGCCGTTGCTGTGTGCATGGTCGGCCCCCTGACTGTGTTATGGACTAGTGAACAGTCGTGTTTTGGTTCTGGACTTTCGTGCTCCTGGTTTTTTGTGTTTCGGTGATGATGATGATGATGATTATGATGATGTGAAGTTGAGAGTTGTTTGCTCCGGCGGTTCGGGGTCCCTCCAGACCCCAGTGTTTGCCATCGTAACTTACGAATGTGCATTGGGGTTGCGAAATACCCCATTGTGGGTACACTTTGACCCCATAGTAATCGTGGAGTAGAGAGCATCCCCGGTCCTCGCAAAGGCTGGTTTACACGTAACCCGAGGCCCATAAGGCTAAGCACTCACCTGCGAGGAGCAGGAGAACCGAGGAACAGGAGGCAGGAGGACTAGTGTTGAAATCTCCCAATTCTTTGAATCTTTGGGCTGAAGGAAGGACAATACTCGGTGTATAAATGCTCAATCAACAATCATTTATTTCCATACAATTCAACACAAAGAGCATTTAGAACCATCATGATGGGGAGACATGCATGAAGAGGGTCACAGCAGTCTCAAAATGGTGACGGGTTACTCAGCTTCTTATAGTCTCTGGTGGCCCCCACCTAGTCGTAAAAGCCTAAACATTACATTCTTTCTCTCTTACAGCGCCTAAGTTATGACCTCGGCTCCCTGTCTTTCTGCTCTTCTGAAAGGTGGGGGTATGGAATGTGGTCTATCTCCCCTGTCTTAGACACCAAGTCTCCTGCTTACAACCTTCTTTTTATGATTCAACAATAGAGCATGTCAAGAAAACAGTGTAACACATTCCCAGCAGATCAAGGATACAGAGTGATGCACACTTATCTAATGAACTAATATGTGAATATGTTCTGTTAACTCAAAAGTATAATGAGAACTAAACTACATACAGATCACACGCTCTATATTAAAGGGTATAATATGATCTACAGCAGTATTCTAATTCAACTACTTTGATTACATATATAAGGTAACATATAGTAACAGAATAATCTAATACTAGGATACAGGGGGCGTCCGAGGTCCTCATAGAGGCCAACGCCAACACTGCTCTCTCCAAAGCTAAGCGTCCGACAGCGAGGCACAGGAGAACCGAGGAGAAGGAGGACTAGGAGGCAGGGAGTGTCCGAGGTCCTTACTTAGGCCGGTTTACGCGAACACTGCCAAGAAGGAGACGACGATGATGATGATGATGATGTGAAGTTGAGAGTTGTTTCCTCCGACGTTTCGGGGTCCCTCCAGACCCCAGTGTTTTTCATCCTAACTTACGAATGTGCATTGGGGTTGCGAAATACCCCATCGCCATTACTAAGGGGTCACAGTGTACCCACGGAGTAGAGAGCACCCCCATTCCTCGCGAAGGCCGGTTTACGTGTAACTTGGGGCCCACCCGGCTAAGCGCTTGCCTGCGAGGAGCAGGAGAATGGAGCAGAAGGAGGTAGGAAGGCGGCAGGGAGAGTCTGAGGCCCTCAAGGAGGGCGGTTTACGCGAACTCTGTCCTCTGTAAAGCCAAGCGTCCAACAGCGAGGCCCAGGAGAACTGAGGAGAGGGCCGGTTTACGTGAAGACTACCCTCTGTAAAGCTGAGCGTTTGCAAGCGCAGGGTAGAAGGACCAAGGAGAAGGAGGAAGGAGACGATGATGATGATGATGATGATGATGATGATGATTGTGTGAAGTTGAGAGATGTTTGCTCCGGGAGTTCGGGGTCCCTCGAGACCCCAGTATTTGCCATCGTAACTTACGAATGTGGTGTGGGGTGGCGAAATACCCCATCATGATCACTAAGGGGTCACAGAGTACCCACGGAGCACTGATCTGACTGTTTATTTGGTTAAAACCAAAATGTTAGAAAGTTCATGTTCAGTGAAATCACTGAACAAAGTGAGGAAGCTGATGCACTTTTAAATGTTGTCTTCTTTGGACCACGACAGCTGTAACTAGAGAACGGTCGAGGAATCTGGCTGTTCATTTGAAGCAGCTACTGCAGTTCATGGAAATTGGTACATTTAGCAAAGTGTGATCCATGGTCTGATTTAGATGAGTGAAATCATTGAACAAAGTGAGGAAGCTGATCCACTTTGACATGTCTGTTGTGAAAAGACTTTATTGGATTCCTACATCCTGGTAGGTCTGGATAGCTGCTTGTCCCTTAAAAAATTAAGGGGGATCCCGTTTGGATCTTTAGCCATCAGAATTGTTGTCTGAAGGCCAAGAAAGATGCCTAGAGGATTTACTTTACCATGATGGCCTTGCTATATTGGTCCATTTGATTGACCTTTATTATAATTATGTATTTATTTTATTTTCAGTTGTTACAGATGGGACAGACATGACTGGGGGATAGGACAGGGAGAATGAAAGAAAGAGAAGGAGAGAAAGAAAAACAGAGGAGAGAAGAGATAGTGAGAAACGGGGGAAGAAAGAAAAACACCTGAATCACCTGTCGACAGAAGAAAAAAACAGAAAACAAACAAAAAAGAGCAACATAAGAAATACAACACCATCACACAATAAACTAGCTAACAGTAGATAACAGTAGATACTAAAGGTAGCAGCCAAGAAAGGTGTAGCTTGTGTCTGTGAACACCCGTTTGTACACCTGTGTGGATCAGCGCGCTTGTATTCAAAAAGTTTCTCCATGTAACGATCTGCTAGGGAGTGTGGGGAGCAATAGCCCCGTCCCCCAGTGCATGAAGCAGGTATGGAAGGAGAACTAGGCCCCAGACATCCAGAGGGCCCAGAGTACGAGAACCCAGGGAGGACGGCCAAAGGGGCAACCGTGCCACCCTCCTGAGAAGAGCTGAGGAGAGCCCCAGATGAGGGGTCACCCAGCAGCCACGGAGCAGAAGCCAGAGGGGGTTGCAGTGATGTGCCTGTGGGCTCTGCCGGCAGCCAGCTGTGCCAGAGAGGACCAAGCCCCACGCCCAGAGGCCAGAGGGCCCCCCACCCCCCGGAAGGGGCCCAGCCGGGCCGCAGGCGCCAGGCCTGACTCTCCTTTTTCCTGACTTCTGTGTCTGAAAACAGAGAAGAACATTTCATGATTTGGAGGATATAGCATCAACTGAAATCATTTCCATTAATGGTGAAAAAGAACAGTAAAAGCAGTGTTTGTTTCTTAGACATGAGAGGACAGTCTGTGTCACCTCTTGGCTGAACTGCCTCTGTTAAATCTGACAGCAGTGTACTCAGTAACTTCCTGTTCCTGCATGTGTCTGTGAGGCTGAGCTGCTCTGATGTTGGAGTAGAGAGGATCTGCCTGGTTATTGGAGAAGTGGATGCTGGTATACTGAAGATCATCCTGCTCCTCTGGCTGTCTCTGATCAGGTAAACACTGTATAGGAAAAAAGAAAATCTCAGCTACAAATGTGATCAAATGTATTTCAGTTAAAGAACAACAGCAAAGAAGTATTTGTGAGTCCAACAGGAAGTGTAAAACCAAAATGTTGGTTATTTGTGCAACACTGATGTGACTGTTTTCACCTGTTCTCTGTTGTTGGCTCTGTCTTCAGATTCAGCAGATTCCTTGGACATCCTCTTTTTTTCTGGTTGGGACAATTCATGTAGAACAAAATAATGACATTCATAAACTGTTAAAATCAAAGTTTATCTCACAAACAATAATGTAACAGATCTGCTCACTGAATCCACAGGAAGACAGAAGAATATGACTGGCAGGAGAACAGCAGCAGTTACTCCAGCTGCTTTTAATGTTCCTGTTCCTGTGGAAACAAAGATCAAAATAAAACACTGTGTATATAATGGTATACCATATCGTAAATAAAAAACAAAAAACAAAGACGGTGTGTCCAAACTTTTGACTGGTAGTGTGAATTAATTTGTAAGAAATAAAAATATGCAATGCCCCCAGTGCAATGACCTGCAGCTCTTTATTTCAGATTTTGTCTGAAACAAGAGTTAATTGTTTTATGTCCGTCCTTTAAAGTCTTAACCCTCTGTGGTTGGATCTTACCTTTGGATGTTTACACATTCTGCAAATATTTTCCAAGAACACAATGGGCAGCTGTTTATAGGGGAATGTGGTTTAATGCAGTACAGCTGTTATTATCACATCACAAAAATAACATTCATATAAGAAATAAAATTGTCTTGTGTCAACTGTATATGGTGTTAAATAGGCATATACCAGCGGCCCCCAACGCCTGGGCCACGGACCGGTACTGGTCCGTGAGTCGTTTGGTACTGGGCCCGAGAGTTGAGGCTCGGGAGTGAAATGTATGGTTTTCAGGGTTTTTATCATTAACTCTGTTTCCCTGGGTCTTTACTGGTGTTGTAGTTGTGTGTCTTATTTTGAAAGAACTATTTACGCATTACCACAGCGACCAGTGAGCATTAAGGGGCAGAGAGGAGGATGTTACTCTCAATGTTGTTGGTGCATTTCAGGAGGATGTTGCTAATAAAGTTACACGTGTCTTGATGACATCACTCAAGTAAACAATTACACAGCAAATTTGCATTTATTATTATATTTACAAAATAACCACAGTTTTTGTCTTGGTCATATCATTTTATTTTGTTGTATTAACCGCGACGCCTTAAAGGCCGGCCTGTGAAAATATTGTCTGACATTAAACTGGTCCGTGGCACAAAAAAGATTGGGGAACGCTGGCCTATACTACTGTACTTTAATGTTGGTCATAAGGGTGGTACTTAAAGAGCCACATATTATTATTGCAACCATTTGGACAGAACGCTGTTATCTGCCTTTGGGTGATTTGAGGATACAGAGCGCGGTTGAGGTATGTTTTTCGTCACTCACCCTTTTAGCGACTCCTCTGCCACGAAATATGAAAGAAAATCGAAGCATTTCGGCTATTTTTTGTTTGTTCTACAAGCTTACACTGTTAAACTGCTCTTAAATAATTTGAAAACAACATGATAAGGGGGATGACAGGCTGCATCAAAGGTCGAGGACGCTTTTCCGTGTGGCGTGCTTGTGGCGCGTCTTGATGACATCACTCAAGTAAACAATTACACAGCAAATTTGCATTTATTATTATATTTACAAAATAACCACAGTTTTTGTCTTGGTCATATCATTTTATTTTGTTGTATTAACCGCGACGCCTTAAAAGCCGGCCTGTGAAAATATTGTCTGACATTAAACTGGTCCGTGGCACAAAAAAGATTGGGGAACGCTGGCCTATACTACTGTACTTTAATGTTGGTCATAAGGGTGGTACTTAAAGAGCCACATATTTTATGAGGTGGTACTCATAGTGAAAAGTTTGAGAACCACCACACAGTTCATGTCTCAAAACATTCCAAACCTGATCAGCTTTAGAGGTTAAACAGTTTACCCCTCGTCTTTGCAGCCTAAACCTCAGAGAGTTTACGTGCTTAACGCCCACATCATGCCAACAGAGAAGAAACGGTCAGCGCTTCGCTGGAAGATCAGGAATGATTTGGCCAGTGGTCTCCTTCTATACAAATTCAGCTAATGATTACACTCTGCATGTTGTTTTTACATACTTTTATTCAACTTTTGTATTTTTTATTATTCGAGTTATGACTCTCTTGTTACAAACAATAAAAACAAAGATAATATGACTTATGTTAATACATTACAGGTAATCTGTTTTAAGGAAAGTCAGAGTAGGGTAGTTTAAACGGGTAGAGAGGCGTGTAACGCTCATCGTGCCAGAGCAGCTTATCCTCCAGAAACTTAACAGTTTCCAAAGTGAGGACGATGGCTTCATGTTTCAGCATGCTGTGGACATTCAGACCTGAGAGAGAAAATATGACAAACTGTGTGAGTTTTATATAACAGATTTGTTACATATAACATTTAAAACCCTGAGCTTTTTAACAACTGTTTAATTAAACTGGCATGTTAGAGGTCCAAAGACACAGTGCTGCAAAGACTTCAATGCATGAAATATTGTTTGAAAGCGTGAACAGAAATAATACATTTTACCATCAATTAATCTGTTAAAACTGAGTCACACTCAGTGTGAACTCACCGATTGCTGGAATGACGTTCACTGTCTTCAAGTTTGCCGTGGCCTGAAGGATGTTTTCAGAAAAGTCTTCACCTCTGAAAGCAACAACAAAAACGTGAGCACTGAGCAACAGTGGGCGTCCAGTGGTGGATATTCAAACAGATTTGAAAGTTGATCATTTGTACAGAAGTGCTGCTAAAGATACTCACACATCCACTATTAACACAGACTCTCCCCAGTGTCTGTGTCTGATGAGGTCAAGCAGGTACTGAGAGTCTGGTGTGGGGATGTTCAGGGAGTCCACAATGTGAAGATCATCCTGTGTCAGCAAGCAGTTCAAAAGGGGGGAAAGTATTCAGCTGTCAAGAAATATTACGGATACATAATAATGTAGTTAAAGTCATCATTTATCCTATTCTCACATTTGTTATGTGCTCTAATTATAGTGTCACAGATAAAGAAAGGACTTTCTTTCTTTCTTTTGAACACTTACAAGTTCATCAGTGTCACCAATCTGCTACAAACCAAATACTCTCACGAAATGATATGAGAACATAAAGGGTGAAGAAATTCTCCATTTAAAACAAGTGGATTTATCTCCTCCTCTCTTTAAGCCAACTTTCTTCTAAGTGGCTAACCACTGCAAACAAAGGGTCTGAACAATAGGTGGGTGGGGCTTCTGTATTCACACGTGTGAGATATCTGTACGGGTTATCGCCTCTGTGACATCATAACAACAGCACTTGTGATAAGTGGGTGACAAAAACAGCTGCTTGTGGACACCGTCATATGTCACTGCATGTTTTTACAACTCTTATTACAGATGTTATGAGCCTCTAACATCACTAGCAGCTGCATTTGCTCTTCAGGTGAAACAAAGGGGTTTCTCTTACCTGAGCCATCTTGGAGCTCAGCGCCACTTTGAGTCCTTGCACTCGAACTTTCATGGGTAACATGTAGTAGTAACTGGTGGGACCTCTGGGTCCATGAGACACTCCACCTGAATGAAACACAGAACCAGTCAGACCATACTGGCCTCCAGCATGGGAATCCTTCCAGATCAACCCCACTGAAGGGTGATCATGTTTCTGGGAGTCATGACACAGAGACGAGCACACGCTGGACTATGAAACAAAGATCTTCATTTTCAGTTATATTTGGAAAAAAGGAGGGAAAACAGCAGACATGGAAAAAATGAAAACAGAAGTTTTACAATAAGATCAAAAAGAGACACCTCCTCTCCATATGGGTGATCGGATGCTTCCATGCCGAGCTCGTCCACTTCCTTTCTGTTTCCAGGGTTTCCTGCCTCCACCGCTGACCTCTGACCTGACTTTAGTGTGGGCGTGACTCTGAGATGTGAAGACAGCCATTAGTCTACTTTTCATTTTCTTTATCAGCCGCAATAAAGCTCAAACTTTTCTGCATTTGATCGTCTTCCTCTGTCATATATGCACTGTTACGTATTCCTAATGTGGTCATTTCAGACACAGAGCTCTGTCTGAGCTGAAGTTTCTCCTGCCTGCTGTTCAAAACACATCTTTGCAAGCAACAACCAATCAGAAGAAGTTCTAATTTTACTGTTGTTTACTCTCCACGGATGTGAACTGTAAAAGTATCAAATTAAATTTAAATGTAATAGCATAATCTTAGCTCAATGTAGCAACACATGATGAATAAAATGTTCCTAAGCTTAAAGTGCTTGATTATGTGATATATATTACAAAAAACTCAAATGCAATTGACATTTTTAAATAGTAACTTACAATCCTTTTGTAATTTCTCTGCCATGTTTCAACACTGTGTAGAATATCAAGCCTGAGGAATGACAACAAAGATTAACTTGCACATTTCAGTAGGTGCTGTGAAATGTGTAGAACTGAATGGAAAGTGTCAATAGTAGCTTGGTTACCTCGGAGGAACTGCAAACACATCAGGGTGAAGTTGAGCCACACCCAAAGGTTCGCTGTCCTGTCTCTCCAGAGACTCCACCCAGGTCTGCACAGGGGTCAAGTGAGCAGGAACTGCAGCATCACACTTCCTCAGAGGAGGCAGAGAGGAGTCTGCAGGAGGTGGTGGACGCTCTGCAGGAGGGTATAAAGCAGCAGTCAGTGAGGAAGATTTTCATGTATCCCACCCACAATGATATCAGTGTTATCAGGGAAATCACAATATTTGGTTTTTGGAGGACAAACAATAACACTGAATAAATCTGATTTAAAATCCATTTTCAAACATTACATTTATCTATCAAGTACACAAGCTTCATACTTAATCTGTCAGGATCCACGAGGTTGGTGGGCAGCAGTAAGTTTGGAGGCAGAGCGCTCTCATTAGAGAACGAGGAAGCGAACTGAGGAGTGAGAGGGAGAGAAAAACTTGAGGATGAACAAAAAACACTAAAAACAAAGACAAACGGGTGTTATATTAATCTTATACACACATACTCAGATATAATGCTGCACTATGGACGTTTTTTTCTATATCTAAAGAAATTAAATAACAGCAAAAATGGCTCCAGATTATTATTGCAACCATTTGGACAGAACGCTGTTATCTGCCTTTGGGTGATTTGAGGATACAGAGCGCGGTTGAGGTATGTTTTTCGTCACTCACCCTTTTAGCGACTCCTCTGCCACGAAATATGAAAGAAAATCGAAGCATTTCGGCTATTTTTTGTTTGTTCTACAAGCTTACACTGTTAAACTGCTCTTAAATAATTTGAAAACAACATGATAAGGGGGATGACAGGCTGCATCAAAGGTCGAGGACGCTTTTCCGTGTGGCGTGCTTGTGGCGCGTCTTGATGACATCACTCAAGTAAAGTGGCACCATCTATTGGTTGGACGCAATGACTGTAGACTGTTTTCTACAGTCATTGGTTGGACGTGGTTAAAGTGACAAAAAGCTTTTTTTTCACCATCCAACTTCAAAACAAAGAAAAACGTTAGACAATAACTGATAATCGATCAACATCTCCAGACAAAACAAACAAGAAAATAATTTAAAAAGACAATACTTCTGTCTTTTTAAATTTTATATATATAGATACACTAAAACGTTTTAGAATACCCCATTTTTTTTCAGCTAATTGAAAATTATGCAGTTTAATGTCTCATAGCACTCTGAAATGAAAGCATAGTACAAATAAAGAATTGGAGTTACAAAAAAGAGAAAGAAATCATGGAATCAATTTATATAGCAAATGTATTCTAAACTTTTGACTCATCAAAGTAGCCACCTTTGGCAAAAATAACAGCTGAACACACCTGTTGCATTCTTTCAACAATAGAAATTAAATATTCTTGAGAGAGTTCTTCCCATATCTGTTGCAGAAGTTTCCATAAACATGCAGCACCTGTAGGTTGCTTTGCTTTCACTCTTCGGTCCAGTTCACCCTAAACTAGCTTGATGGGGTTTAGCTCTGGAGACTGTGCTGGCCACTTCATGGTTTCAAGCTTACCATCTTGTTCTTTTTTCCTGGTGTAGTTCTGGAATAGCTTGGACTTGTATTTTGGGTCATTATCTAGCTGTAGGATGAACCCCTGACCAATTAGGCAGGCCCATACCAAAGGGTATTGCATGGCTCAGCAGAATGCTGTGGTAGTGGTTTTGGTTCATGGGGCCTCTCACTCTGTATAAGTCACTAACCCTGGATCCAGCAAAACAGCTACAGACCATCACACTTCCTCCTCCTGTTTTTTTTTCTTCTTTCTTTTTTCTTTTTGGCCTTTTTCAGCTTTATTTGATAGACACAGTGAAGAAAGAATAGGGAAGCAAGGAAAGAGAGAAGACATGCAGCAAAGGTACACGGGTCAGATTCAAAACCGGGCCAGCTGCTGTCAGATGCATGGCATGTGGTCTCCCGCTCAACACACTGAGCTAAACCGGCGCCCACTTCGACCTCCACGGTTGAAAGTTGATGCCACACACTGTGGAAGCATCCTCGAAACTGAGACTTGTTTACTACAACCACTATTAAGCTGTGGTTGAGCTTGAGTTTTCCTGTGAGCCATGGAAGCTGTTATTTCTCAGAAACCTCTGATTCAGTTGTGGCTTTGGGTCTGCCAGACCTCTTCCTGTCAGAGTTTGCCCCAGGTTCTGAGTGCTTTTTGATGGTGAAGGAAATTGTACTCACTGACACCTCGACTTTCTTTCTTTCTGTTTTTGTTTTTTGGCTGTAGAGAAGTATTCTGTCGACTCTGTTTTCAAGATAACATTCCACTTGTTCCAAAACAAAATAGGTTTCTTGAAATCATGACAAAGTAGGTTTACCAGGATTCCTGCTCAATTATGCTGTGCGACTGGTTAGAGTTGATCCAGCTTGGCAAGCAGTTCAGTTTACACAATAGCAGGAGAAAAATCACAATAGCAGGAGCTTTTTATTGTAAGGTAAAGATCCAACAGACCCTACATACTGCGCAAAGTAGGAGATAAAGTTAGAAAATATAACTTCAATGTTGGCACTCCTCACATAGATGTTCAGCCATCTTTGTTTTCATTGTTGTGGGATGAGACAGTCAGTTTCTAAGTAATAGAATCATCTGAGTTATAAACTTCCTGTTTTTCATTGTACTGGGCAGCAATGTTTGTTGGAAGAACTTATGACTGTATGTATTTTTTCAGGAATGGCTTGCATACGAGCCTCCACCAGTAAGTATTTCTCCAGATTTTTTTTCCATTAGTCATTTGTCCTTCGGTATTGACACAGTCAAACTATCTCAACTGGGTTTAGGTCAAGTGACTGTGGAGGCCAGGGCATCTGACGCAGCACTCCATCACTCTCCTTCTTGGTCAAATAGTCCTTAAACACACTTCCAGCCTGAAAGTGTGTTTGGGGTCATTGTGCTGTTGAAAAATAAATGAGTAAGTCTTTTCCCAGATATTTTTTTTCCATTAGTCATTTGTCCTACCAAATGGTTTGTCTTTATTTTCATGATGACATTTCCTTTTGCCTTCATTCTGCTGTCTATCTCTTCCAAAACTGACCTTGTGAACAAGGCACCATGGCAACCATTTCAGGTGACTACATTTTTAGTTAAAAGATCAGAGAGGTATGACGGAGCTAATCCATTTAGAGACCATAACATCTTAAAATCAATTATATAATGTACTGGAAGCCAGTTTAAATGAGCCAAGACTGGGGAAATATGGCCATGTTTATGTGTCCCTGTCAAGAGTCGGGCTGCAGCATCTGAACAAGCTGAAGACGAGAGAGCAGAGCCTAGCTGATACCAAAATAAAGACTATTACAGTAGTCAAGCCTGGATGAAATAAATGCATGGATCACTTTCTCAAACTCAGCAAATGGCAAAATATTCTTAGTTTTTGCAAGGGCCCTGAGCTGGAAGAAGCTTGCTTTTACAGTAGAATTTATTTGTTTCTCAAATGAAAAACTGCCATCAAAGAACAATCCCAGATTTTTTGCAAAGGGAATTCTGGACTTTTCCAGAGGGCCACGGTCACCCTTAAAAATAAACGAGGGTCAGACGGTCCAAATAGTACAATCTCATTTAGATTCAAAACGTTTAATGCAAACCATGGTTTAATGTCATCAAGGCAGTCTAGTAAAACTTTTATAGAGTCTGTAGAATCCTTTTTAAGAGGAAAGTAGATTTGAGAATTATTGGCACAACAGTGGAATGAGATTCTCTATTTTCTGAAAATAGAGCCTAATGGGAGCATGTAAAGGGAAAAAAGCACTAGGCCCATGATAGATCCTTGAGGGACCCCACATGGAAGGGGGTGGATGTGGATGAAGAGCCACCAAAACTGACAGAAAAATTTCTATCAGTTAAATAGGATCTAAACCATTCAAGTGCAGTTATTTTAATACCCACACACTCTCCAGTCTTGATAAGACAATCACATGATCCACTGACTCAAATGCCGCACTGAGATCTAAAAGCACTAAAATGGCAGCATTACCAGAGTCAGAAATTAATAAAAGATTTTAAAGTAAACTTTTAAAGTTTCAATGCTATGTAGCGCTTTGAAACCAGGTGGAAATGTTTCTGAGATGTCATTAATTTCCAGAAAAACCTGGAGCTGAGGGAAGACAATTTTTCCAGGATTTTGGACATGAAGGGGGGTTTAGTGATTAGTCTAAAATTTGAGAGAAGTGTTGTATCAATATTTGTTTTGGGGTTTTTTGAGAAATGGGTGCACTACGGCACGCGTAAGATTAGCTGGGATGGTTCCCATTAGAAAAGAGGTATTAATAATGGTTAAAACATTAGGTCCAATAATGTCAAAGACTTCTTTGTGAAAAGGCGAGAGGGGATAATGTTAAGGTGAAACACAGGAGGCTTAAGATGGGAGACTATTTCAGCCAGAGTACACAGAGAAACAGGCTCAACGTGATCAAACACAACTGAGGAATATGGGGGAACAGAGGGATCGTAAGCTGGAGGAGTGATGTGAGACCTGATAGTAGCAACCTTATCGACAAAAAAAATGTAAAAAGTTTTCACAGGTGGCTGGAGACCCTGGTAAGTGTGTGGTGGGTGGAGGGTTGATTGCAAAATTAGAGGTCTTGAATTAGACACGGGCCCGTAGCTGTTATTAGAGATGATATCTGACAAATAGTTTCTTCTTTTTTACAGGGCTTCCCTTAACATATCAAAGGAAATCTGGAGTTTATCTTTTTTCCATTTTCTTTCAGAGTGACATTGTTTAACCAGGGATCAGGTTTAGGTCTAGCACACTAAGTTTTTTTAAAAGGAGTAACAAATCAAGCACATTTGAACAAGCAGCATTGAACAAAGTGAGCAGATGATCAGCACGTGGCTTAAGGAAGTAATTGTCCGAGGAAGGGGCACCAATATTCTGATAAACAGCAGAGAAATGTCAAGCAGTAGCAGGAGCGATGATGTGGAAATCACGCACAGGCAAAAGAGGTTTAACTGGAGGACATGGTGCCGAAATTTGGATTATAACAGGCATGTGATTAGAAAACTTAAGCTTGCAAATTTGAATGTCACATAGCTGCAGACCACAAGATAAAACTAGATCCAAAGTATGTCCATGCTCATGGGTGAACAAGATTAAAACAGTCAATAAGATTCAGGAAGTCTTTCATAAGAGGCTTTTGGTAGCAGCAAACATGAATATTCAACGCTTCACTGGAAGATCAGGAATGATTTGGCCAGTGGTCTCCTTCTATACAAATTCAGCTGATGATTACACTCTGCATGCTGTTTTTACATACTTTTATTAAACTTTTCAATTTTTTATCATTCAAGTTATTTATTAATGACTTTCTTGTTACAAAAAATAAAAACAAAGAAAATGTGACTCACTTAAGTCAGTTAGTACATTACAGGTCATTTATTTTAAGGAAAGTCAGAGTAGGTTAGTTTAAACGGGTAGAGAGGTGTGTAACGCTCATCGTTCCAGAAACTTAACCGTTTCCAAAGTGAGGACGATGGCTTCATGTTTCAGCATGCTGTGGACATTCAGACCTGAGAGAGAAAATATGACAAACAAACTGTGTGAGTTTTACAGAAGAGATTTGTTACATATAACACTTAAAACCCTGAGCTTTTTAAGAACTATTTAATTAAACTGGCATGTTAGAGGTACATAGACACAGTGCTGCAAAGACATCGATGCATGAAATATTGTTTTAAAGGAGGAACAGAAACAATACATTTTGCCACCAATTAATCTGTTAAAAAGCTGCAGGTGTGAGTACAAGAAAATAATTATTATAATATGATGTGTTAAATTTGTTTAGATCAGAGGAATAAGGAAGGATTGGTCTGTGTTTCAGTTTGGGTTAGCTGTAGGCTTGTGAGTGTGTGTAATTGTTTAGAGGGAAAGGAATTTATTGACACTGGGGGTCTGCTGTCATAAAAGGAGACAGGAAGCTACAGTTGGGGTTGTTGATGCTGATGCTTGTACCTTTAATTAAAGTTCATAATTGCCATAACTTGGAAGAAGGTTTGCAGGAGACTCTCCACATGCTTATCTGTAAATGTAAGACAGCAAGAGGCCAACGGCCCAGTGGATGCAGAGTGGGGGTCTCAGTGTTTGTAATATGTTAACTCTGTTTTCTATGTTGTGTAGAGGAATTTGGTGTAGCTTGGGTGAGATTACTTTTATGACCGTCAGGAAGTCACGTACGCAGAGACACACACACAGTGCTTAAACTGTTACACTCACACATCCACATGCACACTCACTCACGTGCACTCACACATACACACAGGTACGCGCACACATTCACTTACGTGCACTTACATAGACATACGGGTACGCGCGCACACAGGCACTCACGTCCTCGTGCATACACACACAAACACAGAGTTTGCAGCACACCATGGGGGTTTTATGATGGGGTCACTTCTATAAAGCTGGCTGTAACAAACAAAGGAGTGGAAGATAAGATAAGATAAGATAAGATAAGATAAGATAAGATAAGATAAGATAAGATAACCTTTATTAGTCCCACACGTGGGAAATTTGTTTTGTCACAGCAGGAAGTGGACAGTGCAAAAGTTATGAGGCAAAAATTAGAATACAATAAGAATAAATACAGTACACAACTGTACAGAATAGAATAAAATAAAATACTATATACAGTAGAATAAAATAAAATAAATATACAATAAGATAAAAATAGAATACAAATACAAATACTATATACAACTGAGTAAAAATACAACGATGACAGAAAGGATTATTGCACTTAGTGTTATTGCATATGTATGGATGTGTGTGCTTGATCAGTTAAAGTCTTTATTATGGAGTCTGACAGCAGTGGGGAGGAAAGACCTGCGAAATCTCTCCGTCCCACACCGTGGGTGCCGCAGTCTCCCACTGAAGGAGCTGCTCAGTGCTGTCACAGTCTGCTGCATGGGGTGGGAGATGTTGTCCATCAGGGATGACAGCTTAGCCGCCGTTCTCCTGTCACTCACCACCTCCACTGGGTCCAGAGGGCATCCTAGAACAGAGCTGGCCCTTCGGATCACCCTGTTCAGTCTCTTCCTGTCCCCAGCAGAGATGCTGCCGCCCCAGCAGACCACGCCATAAAAGATAGCAGAAGCCACCACAGAGTCATAGAATTTCTTCAGGAGTGGGCCCTCCACTCCAAACGACCTGAGTCTCCGCAGCAGGTACAGCCTGCTCTGCCCTTTCCTGTAGAGGGCGTCTGAGTTATGAGTCCAGTCCAGTCTATTGTTCAGATGAACACCAAGGTACCTGTAGCTGTCCACAGCCTCAATGTCCATACCTTGGATGTTCAGTGGTTGCAGTGGAGAATGCTTGTGCCTGCGGAAGTCTACCACCAGTTCCTTGGTTTTACTGGCGTTGATCTGGAGGTAGTTCAGCTGGCACCAGTCCACAAAGTCTTGGGTCAGACCTCTGTACTCCTTGTCGTCCCCATCAGTGATGAGGCCGACTATTGCAGAGTCATCAGAGAACTTCTGCAGGAAGCACTGGGTGGAATTGTGGGAGAAGTCTGCAGTGTAGATGGTGAAGAGGAACGGAGCCAGAACCGTTCCCTGTGGGCCCCCGTACTGCAGACGACCCTGTCCGACACACAGCCCTGAGTCCTCACATACTGTGGTCGGTCGGTGAGGTAGTCCAGGATCCAGGTAGTGAGGTGATGGTCCACTCCAGAGTTCACCAGCTTGTCCTTTAGAACCGAGGGAAGAATGGTGTTGAAGGCACTGGAGAAATCAAAGAACATGATTCTCACAGTGCTTCCAGCGGTCTCCAGGTGAGCGAGGGAACGATGTAGGAGGTGAATGACGGCATCATCCGCTCCAATGCCAGGCTGGTAGGCAAACTGAAGGAATAAAAAGGAATATGCCCGAGGAATAAAAAGAACCAGGGTGAAACTGATTTCGCAACACACTCACTACGAACACTATTAAGTTGTTCTTTCAACTTGAGTTAACAGCTTGCATGATCATTGATCATGCAAGCTGTTAATTCTTAGAAACCTCTGATTCAGTTGTGGCTTTGGGTCTGACAGACAAAGATGTTTTTCACACTTGAGTAACCTTGAATTGCTGCCTATATATCAGTGCTGCAGCTACAGTACTGTGCAAAGTACTGCTCCTGCTAGGAAAATACTGCTTTACGGGGACAGTGATTTATTGGAAGATGTGCTAACATACTTGGAAAAACTGTTTGTACAGTTCTAAGAAACTCGAAAGTCCGAATTTGTTATGAGCAACTTTGCTTATAACACATTATTCTTCTTGTAATTTCTTTAAAGTATTCTTCAGGCCTAGTTCCCCGGGCTTCTTCACGGACATTCAAAGTTCTTGTTTAGTTGCTGGCTGACTTTTATTCCATCTCTGTCAAGATGATCCGGCACTACTTCAGTCATTTTGAGGCTGAAATGAAGCCCCAAACCATGACAGTCTCCACCTAGCATTAAAGACAGCCGTGGGCAGTCTGTTGTACCTCTTTCATCCATGCATATTACCAGTTTAGATTAGAGATAGATTAGATTAAACTTTATTAATCCCTCGGGTGGGTTCCTCCGGGAAATTCAGTTTCCAGCAGCACAGCACCGACAGAAGTTGCATGTTATAGATACAATAAAGGGGAATGAGAGTACGGATATAAGCAGAAATATACCATATATACACATATATAAATACAGAATATATAATATGGATAAATAGGATTGCACATTTGAGTGAGTCTATTGCACAGTGATTATTGCACAGTCTAATATAAGAAAAAAATATTGCGAATATTGCACAGTGAAAAAAAGCACTACAGCTCAGCTGTTCCCGCCCTCCTTTGTCCTCCTGTTTCCCCTCCCTCTCCCCTCCAGTGAGGAGTTAAACAGTTTGATGGCGTGTGGGACAAAGGAGTTTTTAAGTCTGTTGGTTCTTGAATTTGGGAGAAGCAACCTGTTGCTGAATAGGCTCCTCTGATTATTTACGACAGTGTGCAGAGGATGCCCAGCATTGTCCATAATGTCCAGCAGTTTCTTTAGTATCCTTTTCTCTGCCACTGTCCCCAGAGTGTCCAGCTTCATGCCGACCACAGAGCCAGCCTTCCTGATTAGTTTTTCCAGCCTGGATGAGTCCTTCTCTGCTGTGCTGCTCACCACAGCATAAAAAAGTACTCCTGCAACCACCGACTAGTAAAACATCCTCAGGAGCTTCCTGCAGATGTTAAAAGGCCTCAGTCTCCTGAGGAAGTACAGTCTGCTTTGGCCTTTTTTATACAGGTGCTCTGAGTTGTATGACCAGTCTAATTTGTTGTCCACCCACAGCCCGAGGTACTTGTATGTGTTGACCACCCACCTCCACCTCCTCTCCCTCTATCTGAACTGGGTGGAGCTGGTCTGGACCTCCCGAAGGTCTTTGTACAGTATTGTAACAACATGAATTCTTTAATATGAAAGAATGATCTTAAACAGTGTTTTAAGTTCCATAATTACTCTAAAATATTGGAAGCAAAAATTTGGTTGAAATAAGAATGGTTTTTAATAAACTCCAGTATATAAACATGTATAATAGACACAATGAACATCCAAAAGAACCAGAATGATAATATATATACACAACTTTGAATACTGTGCAATTCAACGGATAGTATTTAAAAATATAGTATCTAAAGAAAATGTATTCATTTAATCTTGTAAAAGTACCCTATAGGACCCCACAAGTCCACATATTTCCTTTATTCCTTTAATATAATAGTTAGAGAAAATGTAAATAATAACTGTTAAAAAATATAAAAACATTTATGATACAAAAAGCAGTTCTACTACATTTAATAAAATAAGAGCAATAATGCTGCACTGTAATCTAGGTAACATCATTGCAAAGCCACGATATATATATACACACACACACACACACACACACACACACACACACACACACACACACACACACACACATAAAACATATAACTACAGTACAAAAAGCACATTAAAAATGGAAACACAAGTCCTTTGAAAGCTATACAAGGTTGGAGAAAAAGAACGTTGACCCTCTTAGGTCATGTTCATTGGGAACTTCAAGGTCCAAGTTTCCTGGATGAAAGTCAAGCCCTCCAAGTGTGTTATATTTACGATTTGGCCTCTTTTGATTTTGTGCTTGATTGGGAAAAACAGTCACATAGTATCCATCTGAAGTGTTAGATGCTCTCATTCTTGAATCTGGAGAAAATTGTGGCAAACGTGTATTGTGTTTGATATGGCCAGATGGGATTCTTCTGGGGTCCCTCATGCCAGTGTTAACTCCAGATGGGGAGATTGCGTGTCCATGGCTGTGTGGAGCCTGGAGATTAAGGTTGGAACCTCTAGCTCTAAGCACATGATGTTTTCCTGTAAAGTCGTCAATATTGAGATCTGAATGATTTAAATCAATATGTTGGTGGAAAACGCCATCCATTCCAGGGAAGCTGGATCTTACTTTGGTTCTATGGGACCTTCTATCAGTATTACGAAGTCTGATATCACCATCTATGTCCAGGTCAGGAAGTTTCATGGTGAGATTTGACATATCTTGTGTGTGATGTTTATGTGAAGGTGTTTGAAAATACAATGAAGGATCATCAATACTAAGACCTGGAGATCTCAGATGCTGCTGTGGAGGGTGCATTGCAACTTTGGGCATGTTGAGGTTCATGTTTGGAGCACTAACCCTTGGGCTTGATATATGTCCCTTCATCTGGGGTTGTTTCATATTCAGTTTTGCATTTGGAGGATTAATATCAAGATTTGTTGGTCTCAAAGCTCCACCAAAGTCAATATCAGATGCTTGATGTAAATCTGGGCTTCTAAACTGAGGCGGCTTGAAATATGGTTGTTTTAATTTTCTGTCTAAATCAAGATCAGCATGAGGGCCATGGATGTTTCCTAAGGGAATATTTGTGTCAACATCTGGACCTCTTATGCCTCTTAACTGAGGGCCATTAAAGTCCATCCTAGGTTGTCCCATGTTACCATTAATCCCTACATCAGGGTGTTTTGTATTGAGCTTGGGACTCTTGAAATTGGCATCAGGTAAATTGAAATCTGACATACTAACGCCAGGTCCAGAAAGTCTCATATGTGGTGTTTTTGCCTGTGGTCCAGAGATACTGAGATCTGGTGTATTTAAACTTGGGATTTTAAATTTTCCTTTTGCACCAGTAACATCTAAAGTTGCCTCAGGCAAACCAATGTCAACATCTGCAGTGTCCATTTCCAAGTTGGGAGCTTTGAGATCCATGTTTGGTAAGTCTACCTTAGTCACATCAAGTCCACCTTTCATCTTTGGAGCTTTGAGATTCAGATCTGGAGTTTTTAGATTTGAATTTAATTTCAAATTTGGGCCTTTTGGTACTTTAGCTCTGACATCTGGTGAATTGAGGTCAACCTTTGGGAGATCTGTTTTTGGTGCAGAAAATCCCAAATCAAGCATTTTCAAATGTGGTGTTTTAAATTTCCCTGAAGGGCTACCAAAGTCAACATCAGGGAAGTCAAAGCCATTTTTAGAACCTTTAAAGTCTATATTTGATGAAGGTAGATTAGGTTCATTAAGTCCACCTTTCACTTTTGGACCTTTGACTTTCAAATTTTGTTCAAAGTCTGGCCCATCTAATTTTGGTCGAGAAAATCCCACATCAGGTAATTTTAAATTTGGAGATTTTAACTTTCCTGATGGGCTACCAAAATCAACATCAGGAATTTCTAAGCCAGTTTTGGAACCTTTGAAGTTGGCATTTGGTGCCCTGAGGTCAATGTTGGAGCCGTCAAAAGTGCCATCAAACTCAGGTCCTTTAACATTTGGTAGATTACTCTTAGACATTTTCAGTTTTGGCATTTTCAGCTTCCCTTTTGGTGTGCCAGTGTTGATATCTGGAGTGTTGATATCTAATTTGGGAGCTTTAAGATCCATGTCTGGTAAGTCCATATCAGGTGCATCAATTCCACCCTTTATCTTTGGAGCTTTTAGATTGAGATCTGGGCCTTCTAACTTTGGACCAGAAAGACCTAAATCAGGCAGATTCAGGTTTGGCTTTTTAAACTTGCCTGATGGACCAGAAATATCTAGATCAAGATCCGCTTTAGGACCTTTGAGGTTGACATTGGGTGTATTTATGTTTGGACCTTCCAAGTTGCCATCAATTTCAGGACCTTTAAGGCTTGGAAGGTTGAATTTAGGCATTTTCATTTTGGGGAATTTCAGCTTCCCTTTTGGCGAGCCAATGTTGACATCTGGAGGGTTCATATCTAATTTGGGAGCTTTAAGATCCACGTCTGGTAAGTCCATATCAGGTGCATCAATTCCACCCTTTATCTTTGGAGCTTTTAGATTGAGATCTGGTGACTTCAGATCTGTGTTTAGGTCCAAATTTGGTCCTTTAGGCAGTGTCCCTGACAGATTAAATTTAGGCATTTTTAATTTCCCAGAAGGAGCATTAACATCCCAATCTGGACCATCAAGTTTTGGCATTTTAACTTTACCCGATGGCAAGTCCCAGTTGGCATTTGGTTTATCCATTTTCAGCTTTGGGGCTTTGAGGTCAATGTTTGGCATGTTTATGTCAGGTGCATTTATTCCACCACTGAAATTGGGACCAGAGATATCTAGGTCAGGTGTTTTAAGGTCCAAGTTAGGGCCTTCTAACTTTGGACCAGAAAGACCTAAATCAGGCAGATTCAGGTTTGGCTTTTTAAACTTGCCAGATGGACCAGAAATATCTAGATCAAGATCCGCTTTAGGACCTTTGAGGTTGACATTGGGTGTATTTATGTTTGGACCTTCCAAGTTGCCATCAATTTCAGGACCTTTAAGGCTTGGAAGGTTGAATTTAGGCATTTTCATTTTGGGGAATTTCAGCTTCCCTTTTGGTGAGCCAATGTTGACATCTGGAGTGTTCATATCTAATTTGGGAGCTTTAAGATCCACGTCTGGTAAGTCCATATCAGGTGCATCAATTCCACCCTTTATCTTTGGAGCTTTTAGATTGAGATCTGGTGACTTCAGATCTGTGTTTAGGTCCAAATTTGGTCCTTTAGGCAGTGTCCCTGACAGATTAAATTTAGGCATTTTTAATTTCCCAGAAGGAGCATTAACACCCCAATCTGGACCATCAAGTTTAGGCATTTTAACTTTGCCTGATGGCAAGTCCAAGTTGGCATTTGGTTTATCCATTTTCAGCTTTGGGGCTTTGAGGTCAATGTTTGGCATGTTTATGTCAGGTGCATTTATTCCACCACTGAAATTGGGACCAGAGATATCTAGGTCAGGTGTTTTAAGGTCCAAGTTAGGGCCTTCTAACTTTGGACCAGAAAGACCTAAATCAGGCAGATTCAGGTTTGGCTTTTTAAACTTGCCAGATGGACCAGAAATATCTAGATCAAGATCCGCTTTAGGACCTTTGAGGTTGACATTGGGTGTATTTATGTTTGGACCTTCCAAGTTGCCATCAATTTCAGGACCTTTAAGGCTTGGAAGGTTGAATTTAGGCATTTTCATTTTGGGGAATTTCAGCTTCCCTTTTGGCGAGCCAATGTTGACATCTGGAGTGTTCATATCTAATTTGGGAGCTTTAAGATCCACGTCTGGTAAGTCCATATCAGGTGCATCAATTCCACCCTTTATCTTTGGAGCTTTTAGATTGAGATCTGGTGACTTCAGATCTGTGTTTAGGTCCAAATTTGGTCCTTTAGGCAGTGTCCCTGACAGATTAAATTTAGGCATTTTTAATTTCCCAGAAGGAGCATTAACATCCCAATCTGGACCATCAAGTTTTGGCATTTTAACTTTACCCGATGGCAAGTCCCAGTTGGCATTTGGTTTATCCATTTTCAGCTTTGGGGCTTTGAGGTCAATGTTTGGCATGTTTATGTCAGGTGCATTTATTCCACCACTGAAATTGGGACCAGAGATATCTAGGTCAGGTGTTTTAAGGTCCAAGTTAGGGCCTTCTAACTTTGGACCAGAAAGACCTAAATCAGGCAGATTCAGGTTTGGCTTTTTAAACTTGCCAGATGGACCAGAAATATCTAGATCAAGATCCGCTTTAGGACCTTTGAGGTTGACATTGGGTGTATTTATGTTTGGACCTTCCAAGTTGCCATCAATTTCAGGACCTTTAAGGCTTGGAAGGTTGAATTTAGGCATTTTCATTTTGGGGAATTTCAGCTTCCCTTTTGGTGAGCCAATGTTGACATCTGGAGTGTTCATATCTAATTTGGGAGCTTTCAGATCCATGTCTGGTAAGTCCATATCAGGTGCATCAATTCCACCCTTTATCTTTGGAGCTTTTAGATTGAGATCTGGTGACTTCAGATCTGTGTTTAGGTCCAAATTTGGTCCTTTAGGCAGTGTCCCTGACAGATTAAATTTAGGCATTTTTAATTTCCCAGAAGGAGCATTAACACCCCAATCTGGACCATCAAGTTTAGGCATTTTAACTTTGCCTGATGGCAAGTCCAAGTTGGCATTTGGTTTATCCATTTTCAGCTTTGGGGCTTTGAGGTCAATGTTTGGCATGTTTATGTCAGGTGCATTTATTCCACCACTGAAATTGGGACCAGAGATATCTAGGTCAGGTGTTTTAAGGTCCAAGTTAGGGCCTTCTAACTTTGGACCAGAAAGACCTAAATCAGGCAGATTCAGGTTTGGCTTTTTAAACTTGCCAGATGGACCAGAAATATCTAGATCAAGATCCGCTTTAGGACCTTTGAGGTTGACATTGGGTGTATTTATGTTTGGACCTTCCAAGTTGCCATCAATTTCAGGACCTTTAAGGCTTGGAAGGTTGAATTTAGGCATTTTCATTTTGGGGAATTTCAGCTTCCCTTTTGGTGAGCCAATGTTGACATCTGGAGTGTCCATATCTAATTTGGGAGCTTTCAGATCCACGTCTGGTAAGTCCATATCAGGTGCATCAATTCCACCCTTTATCTTTGGAGCTTTTAGATTGAGATCTGGTGACTTCAGATCTGTGTTTAGGTCCAAATTTGGTCCTTTAGGCAGTGTCCCTGACAGATTAAATTTAGGCATTTTTAATTTCCCAGAAGGAGCATTAACACCCCAATCTGAACCATCAAGTTTTGGCATTTTAACTTTGCCTGATAGCAAGTCCAAGTTGGCATTTGGTTTATCCATTTTCAGCTTTGGGGCTTTGAGGTCAATGTTTGGCATGTTTATGTCAGGTGCATTTATTCCACCACTGAAATTGGGACCAGAGATATCTAGGTCAGGTGTTTTAAGGTCCAAGTTAGGGCCTTCTAACTTTGGACCAGAAAGACCTAAATCAGGCAGATTCAGGTTTGGCTTTTTAAACTTGCCTGATGGACCAGAAATATCTAGATCAAGATCCGCTTTAGGACCTTTGAGGTTGACATTGGGTGTATTTATGTTTGGACCTTCCAAGTTGCCATCAATTTCAGGACCTTTAAGGCTTGGAAGGTTGAATTTAGGCATTTTCATTTTGGGGAATTTCAGCTTCCCTTTTGGTGAGCCAATGTTGACTTCTGGAGTGTTCATATCTAATTTGGGAGCTTTAAGATCCATGTCTGGTAAGTCCATATCAGGTGCATCAATTCCACCCTTTATCTTTGGAGCTCTTGGATTAAGATCTGGGGAATTCAGATCTGCGTTCAGGTCTAAATTTGGTCCTTTAGGCAGTGTCCCTGACAGATTAAATTTAGGCATTTTTAATTTCCCAGAAGGAGCATTAACATCCCAATCTGGACCATGAAGTTCTGGCATTTTGAGATCGCCTGATGGAAAGTCTAAGTTAGCTTTTGGTGCATTAATTTTTAGTTTTTGTGCTTTGAGGTCAACATTTGGCACATTTATGTCAGGTGCATTTAGTTTTAAATTTGACCCTCTAGGCAGTGTACCTGAAAGCTGTCCATCGAGTCCATCCAAGTCTCCATTCAAACCAGGAACCTGAATGACTGGTAAGTCAAATTTGGGCATTCTAAACGTTGGAGCCCTGTATTTTCCAGATGGACCTTTAATACTAACTGATGGAGCATCAGTGGCCCAATTTTCACCCTTAAGGTCAGCTTTGGGAATGTTTGCATCAGGTGCAGACATGCCACCTTTTAGTTTTGATGTTTTCAATCTTAGGTCAGGTGTTTTAACATCAGTGTCACTTTTGAGCATGCCAGATTGAGCGTCCAAATCTAAATCAGGAGATTTAAGAGAAATCCTTGGTTTCTTGTGTGACATCTTGATTTCACCTAAAGGCATGTCAGTGTCTGTTCCACTGATATCTGGTTTTGATACATTAATACCCAACATTCCTTGCTCTGAATCAGGTGATATCCCAGACAGCCTAAGCTGGGGTGATTTTACATAACTGGAAGAATCGTCCAAATTTAGATCTGGGTTTTTCAGTCTCTTGGAATACTTTAGACTGAGTTTCCCTGGTGTGCCTTCATGCTTAACGTCACATTCTGGACCACTAAAAGAAGATCCTGAGAGGCCCAGATCTGGCAGTTTAAATGTAGGCATTTTGAATTCCTGGTTTCTTCCTTCAATGGCCACTTTGGGAACGCTGGAATTAACAGATGGACCACAGAAACTTCTGCCATCAAGGTCTATCCCCATTTCAGGGGTAGTAATGTTTGAACCTTTTAGGCCTACATCTACTTCTGGAACTTCAAGTCCAATTTGAGGATTTTCAAGATTTCGCATTGCATTGTCAAATGATGGGTGGTCAGTATTTTGCAATTGCATACAAGATGTAGTGCTGACATTTGGGTCTTCTGGTAAGTCTAGATCTGGACATCTGGCACCGATTTTGAATCTTGGAACCTGAGCTTCACTTAGATTAGTCCCATTCAAGCCAAGACCTAGCGGTGGAAGATTCAGATTGCTGCCATCTGTTAAGCTTCCCTCATAAGAGTGTGAATCAGCATTAGCATCTGTGATTAAAGTCTTGGATTTCAGAAGTCCAAAGTCAACTCCAAGGCGAGGCAGCCCCATGTCATTTCTTTGGTTGACCTTGGATGAGCTTTGTACAGGTGGTTTGGCAGTAAACTCCCCATTCACGTAGCCCCCTTCAACACTGGGTACATCATCCATCAAAAACTTCTTGATTTTGGTGTTGTACAGTTTGTTGTAGGAATCCGTCAGCATCTGGAAACAGTGAGAAGTTGATGATTGGAATGAAACTATAACATGAGAGTTTATGTGTTGTAACAGATGGGAGATAATTATTAATTATCAATTGTCATCATCATCACTATTTAATTTGAGTACCAAATTCTCTTGTTTTGTTTTTTGCATCCAGCATTAAATGTATCTGCATCAGAAAATGTAAACAATTGTGAACTGTGTTCCACTGTTGCATAAACATACTGAAACTAATATAATTACTAATCCTTTATTTTTAATTGATATTATCTGCATTTAACCTACAGCCCCAGGACCCTTGGTACACTGGTCCAGATTGTCAAGGCTCTTGCTCCGGTTGCTTCGAGTGAGGACTTGAACTTTATCATCAAATGGCTCCATCAGCTTCAGTACTTTTGACACCTCTTCTTTGGACAGTTGATCAAAATTGATTGTTGCCCCCAGAATTTCATCCCCTGAAAAAGACAAATGAAGTTCTTGCACAAAAAAAATACCTTGTTCGAGAACATGCTTGACTGTGTGCAAATAATACTGTATATCCTTCAAGGGCAGTTTTAGTACTTTAAACCTGGCCTGATCTTGACCTAGAACAGCGGTCAGCAACCTTTAACACCCAAAGAGCCATTTGGACCCAGTTTCCAAAGAAAAGAAAACACTGGGAGCCGCAAATACTTTTTGACATCTAAAATGAAGATAACACCGTTATTGTTTTTTACCTTTATGCTTTGTATAAACACCTAAAGTGTGTTGCTCATGAAATTCATGAAGTGCTACAGAGAAAATTACATTTTATTTATGTAATGAACACATTTTGACCTTTTAAAAAATATAACAAAAAGGAAAGGCACCTAGTTGAAGGTCTATTTTAAATGAATTAAAAAGCTGAAGCTAAATTATTCATATACTAAACAAAAACTGTAGTGAGCCGTCATCCTTATATCACCTTTATATCACAGCTGCCATTTCGCAGCCTGTAGCGGAGCCCTGACCTGAATTTTAAAAATAATTGGGAAAAAAATCACTTAACTGCCTCAAAAATGAAAAATAAATATTTGCAAAATATCTGCATAAATATTTATTTTACGGGGTTAAATGGCCTGCATTTGGTAAATGGCCTGCATTTGTATAGCGCTTTTCTAGTCCCTAAGGACCCCAAAGCGCTTCACACTACATTCAGTCATTCACCCATTCACACACACATTCACACACTGGTGATGGCAGCTACATTGTAGCCACAGCTGCCCTGGGGCGCACTGACAGAGGCGAGGCTGCCGGACACTGGCGCCACCGGGCCCTCTGACCACCACCAGTAGGCAAACATGGGGTTAATGTGTGTGGCAGGGCGTAGTCTGCAGTGCTGCTGCAGGGGAGGTGGACGGACCTGAGCGGCTTCCACAATCAAGCCTCGCCTGTTTAAAGTCTGTGCTCTCTCTGCTGTTGTGTTGGTATGTGTCGGGCTGTGAGCTGGAAAGCTACAGCTGGCTGTTTGGCTACAGCAGTCATGTGTGAAAAGTGGTCAATAAACAAACATCGTCGGGTCTGCCGTTGTATGTTTACAATGGGACTGTGATGGCATCAGCCACACAGGGGTAAATCAGTCCATTTTTTACTTTATTAGTTTGCTTTGCAGTTTTCTTCATTAATCATTTGGTTAAACCTAACACTGGTATTATGAGGCGCGCACATAGTAACATTGTGTGGTTTTTCTAAAATGTTTTGTTATATTAATTATGTTTCTCTCTCTTTGAGTTACCTGGGTTTGGGCGGTGGCTGTTTCCTGTCTGGGCAAAAGGCGTGGCTGAGGACTCTGGGAACAAAATGCCTGCTCAGCAGGACCAACCATGGGCTTACCAGGAGCAGGGGTGTTTTAGGTTTAGTTAGGTTATTCTGTGCTTAGTTAATATTAGTGTGTGTTTTTGTTTTCCCCCCTATTGTGTGTAAATGGTTTGGCCAAATCACTATAAAAGCTACCCTCATGTGTCTTTGTAATTAGGTCAGTTTGTGAGTTAAGTTGTGTCTCACTTTGTTTTGTTTAAGTTTCTGGAAATTCCTTTTTGTAGAGTTCTATTTAGTTGCCCTCTTTTATGGGCCTGCTAAGTATGTTTTTGAATTTTGTTAATTTTGGACTTTTTGAGGGTTAAAATAAAGAAAACCCTTTTTGAAGGCACTTTTTTGCCTGTGTCCTCTTTGCTTTGGCTGCTTGGTCCCTCACAGGGACTTCAGGTCCAGACCGTCTGCGCACAGCGTCTGCAAATCGGGGCTGTACGAAGTCACTTCATCTTTACGCAGGACTGTAAGCTGTCCTCTTTGAGGCGTGAGCGGTGTTTGTTTTTACCATAGCTCATGGTGGAGAATAGCTGCTCACATACGTATGTGGATCCGAAGATCCATAATTGCACTTAAATGTACAATAGTTTCCTTGAATTTAAGGTGTGTTCTTTTTAGAAACAACTATTTTATTTCTTGTTTTCAAAAAGTCAAAAACAATACGAAGAGAAGTTTCAATAGGATGTCAAGATTCATACCTTCCTTTAGTCCTTTGCCGGAAGAGACATTATTGATACTGGAAATGACCACCCCTCCCTCCTCTAACTGCTCCAAGGTCAGGGCTTCAGAGAGGCTTCTTCCCCTGCGGTGTGAAGGCTGCAAGTAAAAGCAACATTTTTGTAAACTGAACAGAAGAATTACTCCTCTAAAGTAGACAATTTAAAACAAAATATTCAATTCTGTATATATGAGCATTTTAGGAAGAATTAAAACAATATGTAAACGTTTCATACCATGACTCTTGTGGTTTTCTCACTATTGCACTGAGAAATCCAGGTTGACTAAGCCTGTAAAAGAACAAATAATATACAGTTAACAGACTGATTAACAGATTAAGGGAGCAAGTAAAACAAATGGCAAACTGTTCATGTATTTTCCTTAAAGTAGAGCATTAAACCAGTCAGCTACAACATTAAAATGGAATGAATTCAGCCCTTCTAAAAGATTTTTACTATACATACTAAATGTAAAAAATCTTAAGGCTTTGAGGAAGACTGTATCCATTTTTGTACATACTGTACTGTACTGTATGTGCTTAGAGAAGTGGCACCCAGGTGAGTCAGCAGATGCATCTTTCAGGTATTCAAACTATGGCTTTGAAACTGTTAGCTCATCATTAAGGAAAACCTAGAACAGGTTTTTCAAGACTGTTTTCTTTTTGCAAGCACACAAAGCCCAAGCAGCCACACCCACTGCTTCCTAACACAATGACACAAGAACACAGAAAGGCCTCCTGTGAATCCAACACAGTATGATCTATGGGTTTTTATAATTCCACACATTAATAGAAAATGTGAAATAAATGTCCACACAAATGTCTCCGCAACCTCAGTGTACTATTGCTGAACAGCAACAACATAAAGAGTGATCAGGCAACAGGTATTACATGGACATGTCAATAACTATCTCAGGACTGTTAAAATACATAAAATGTTAAAACAACGTGATAGTTGGCAATAGACTCTTTTTATTTTTCACTTTAAGTGAAATCATATTAAGGTACAATAATATACATAATTTATGTTTGTATGATGTTTAAATTGAAAAAGAAATTAGCAAAAAGGTAACAATTAGACATGTAAACAACTCCAATCAAACATCTCCTCATGAGGATTTTATCCTTCGCTAGCATGAAAAGACGAAACCTTCAGCATTTAGCAGGTATCGTGCACAACTTCAAATGGCATTTGATTAAAGGACGCCACTGATATACTATTCAGTTACATATTAAACATTTTACAAGTAAGCCAAAGTGCACATGCCTTTGTTGAGTCCCAATTAGAAGAATGAACTACAGTGCTAATATTTAACAATCCTCAGATAACGTATAATTTCTAATTATAAAAAAGTGAAAACATCAAGATGCAGAACAATGATGACCAGACATGTTCTTTCAAAAAAAAAAAAAACATTTTGTGAGGTTTTTTTTTTTCTTGAGAGGTTTATTGAAAGATTTACTAATGTCATAAAGAAAAGTAATGCCTTTCAAAAGAAAAAAAGATGCTTGTTTAGCTGCAAAAATAAAATAAACCTGAAGACAGATTGAATGGTATATGGTGAAATGGTGCCAGGTGAAAAGCTGAAATGCAACCCACTACCACCACCACGCATGAAACCTGCTAGTGAAAAGTAAATTTAAGAAACTGAGCTTACCTCAGCATGCATGTGCCTGCTGTGGTGTTGGAGTCGTGTCGTAAAGTTTCCCCACAGAGTCACCAGTCCATGCTATTTCCACTGAAGGGTGAGAATGAGGATATACAGAGCAGTCAGGTGGACATATACTCAACCTGAAGCAGCCAAACAGGTTCCATTTTAAAGAGCCATTAACTGTCAACAGACACAAACATGCGTTTTTGCATCATACGCCCTCATGAAACTTTCACACACCTTGACTACCACATGCCTCTGGCTCGCTGCATATAAACACAAATACACACGACAACAGACAAGAGTCTGTGTCGTGTCAGTGTCTGACCCACGTGTCTGTCACACAGCCGCACATTTCTTCCTAGAAAGCAAACAGATAGAGTATGCACGCATGTTAAAGCTAGCATTACGGTTGATTCCTGATTTTAAGGGACCAAAATACAAAATAAAAAAACAAACACTCCCCCTGACAACTTGATAAGTGTGGTAAGAAAATTTCTGACCTGAGCCAAGGGAGCGGCAGGCGTTCACCGTGTGAGTCACTCCGATTAGTCACTTGTTGGGGACAAAGACTGTTGTCTGATTCAATCTGGATTGAAAGAAAAGAGAGCTCAGTTGCATTCACAGAATTATATAATCCTACCTGAAAGGGTACAGCTGCAGCTCCATATGGGCTCTGACTGTACAGTGTTTTTAATTGTTCTCAGGCAAATCTGGTGAATGAACTCAACATACATGTTTAATAATCAATAGCATTTTTATTACCAACGAATTTTTACATTACAGCTGTTGACAAGCCAAGAAAAACAAACAACAAAAATCACTCCTGTCAAAATATACTCACCTGCAACTAAGCATACAAACATCACAATCACAACATTTAGATAAACTTTTTTTTATTAATACTTGAATCTAAATTTGATTTACAGCTCACATTAAAGCTGCCGAGATCATTCCATTATTATTTCATCAATTTAAACGATTCATACTATCCTCCCTTAATTGTTTGACTGACAAATGTTTTATTATTCAGGTTGTCAGTTGCTCTTTGTCTTGGTCTTACATTAAAGTAAAATGCACTTGAAAATACAATTCATGAGATGAAGGGGATCAATTTATGACACATACAGATATACTAATATGATGATCAGCATGTGGTTATTTGATCAATGTCATATGTCTGAAAAGTCTGACGTTGATGCCAAAAAAATAAAATGTGTCAAAAAATAAAGTCAGATTGCTTTAAAACAGTACATATAAAGAGAGGCAAACACACCCCAGGCTGAGTTCTTTGCCTGCAGCAAGCCTGAATCGTTTTTGTTAGTCTGTTGAATGACAGTAAATCATTGACAGAGAAGTGAAGTAAAAGACTCCGTCTGGTCATAAAAAGCCTGCATGCTTCTTCATAATAATAATTAAAAAAAAAAACACTGAGAAACTGGATTTTGTGTTTTCTTTGTACAGATGGTTAACATTAAAAGAGTAAAAAAAAGAAAACAGGATATAATGATAAAACAGAACAAACAGGAGTTGGATAAATTAAAACCAACTGTTTTGTGGCAGAGCTTTTCTCTTCAGTGTAGTTCTAAGATCTAATAAACCACCAACAGCCCTGTGCAGAAGAAAACTTACAATAAATGTTTTACATATATCTCATGAGACTTATATACTTTATATTAAGTCTCATACAATGTTGACCTCATTCAAGTGACCTGTATTTTCCACACTATAAGAATTAAGAAAACACAAATTATGACGACTGCTATGATTACTGTTCCTGCTATTATTGTAAATGGTACTAGAAAAATGTGTAATTCTATGAAATAGTACTTCCATAAGAACACAGTCACATCCATTTATAATCATCATCTTTGAAAGAAAGTAAAAAGTTTGGATGTGTTTCCTTGCAGACAAGAGGAAGAAGCAGCAACTTCATGTTAGTTCCACAGATGAGGATTCCCAAAACTTTGATACATCTACTCTCATTTAAATCTACAAAATATGAAGCACTTTACCTTCCATATTCATGTTGAACTTGGCAGATACAGAATCAGGTACTATTCAGTGTGTGAATGTGTGTGTGAATGGGTGGATGACTGGATATGTAAAGCGCTTTGGGGTCCTTAGGGACTAGTAAAGCGCTATATAAATACAGGCCATTTACCATTTACCATTCAAATAAAATTCCTCATAGCCCTTACAGGTCTTGCAGCATTTAAAAAAAAATTTCAATAAAATGTTTTTTTAAATAAAATTCTAAAAATAAGACATTTCTGTATTGTTGAACTGTGAATGTTTCTTATTTTCAGGTCTCTCTTTTTATCTAAAGCACTCAAAGACTGACTGAACTCTCTTTATATATTGAAAGATGATTCATAAAATGCTCCACATATCATTTGTTTCAAATGAATCCAAAACAAGATTATAAAGTCATAATTTCATATATTTAGACATTTTTTTCTACTCAGATTGCTACTGTAATCCCACTGCAACATTTCTTCTACAGCAGCGGTCCCCAACCTTTTTTGCGCCACGGACCGGTTTATGCCCGACAATATTTTCATGGACCGGCCTTTAAGGTGTCACGGATAAATACAACAAAATAAAACTAGTACCGGTACCGAAAAAAAGAAGATTTATTCATAACACGCGTGAAAAGACCCAGGAAAACCGAGTTAACGATAAAAACGATAACAAAATAACGCTGAAAACCAATAAAACCCTGAAAACCAGACATTTCACACCTGAGCCTCAACTCTCACGGCCCGGTACCAAACGACTCACGGACCGGTACCGGTCCGAGGCCCGGGGGTTGGGGACCGCTGTTCTACAGAGTGGTGTTTTGTTATAACACATCAATGTTTAGTGGCTTGTGGTAAGACCAGATCTAGGGCCAGATCTGGGGCGATCGTGGCTCAAGAGTTGGGAGTTCGCCTTGTAATCGGAAGGTTGCCGGTTCGAGCCCCGGCTTGGACAGTCTCGGTCGTTGTGTCCTTGGGCAAGACACTTCACCCGTTGCCTACTGGTGGTGGTCAGAGGGCCCGGTGGCGCCAGTGTTCGGCAGCCTCGCCTCTGTCAGTGCGCCCCAGGGCAGCTGTGGCTACAATGTAGCTCGCCATCACCTGTGTGTGAATGTGTGCGTGAATGGGTGGATGACAGGTTGTGTAAAGCGCTTTGGGGTCCTTAGGGACTAGAAAAGCGCTATATAAATACAGGCCATTTACCAGGTATTTATGTTCATAATTCACATAAGTGCAAGCAGACATGATGTCTTATTTCATCAAACACAGGCAGTTGTTCTGAATAAACACAAAATTACTCCTGACAAGTTTACACGAGTCATTTACATATGGTGACGAACATTTCTGGCTGTCTGTCTAAATTAGGATTCAAATATAACAATAACAAAGTGTAAAAAGTAGCAGCTATTATACCAAATGGATTTGACTAATTCCCCTTATTTTAAGTTACTGTTTGTTTTTTTAATTTTCGCGACTGCTGACTTTGAAACCGAAGTTGGACATCCGAGACTTGAAACGATGGTTCTCAGCTATAAAAATGATGGAGTGCCACCTCTGGGTTCTGAATGAGCTGATGCCCCAAGTACAGAGTTTAAAGAATCAAAGTCTTGATGTTAAGTGAATGAACAAAGGAGCGGAAGATTTACAGACGGATTAATGAATTGTCTCCGGTGATGTGGTCTGAAAAAGATGGCAGATACAAGCAGCAGAAGGATATCTGAGCTGAGCTGATAAAGTGAGGATGGATTGGAGTGGAGTTGCTACTTCAGCACATCTAAAGGAGCCAGTTGAGGTGGTCTTGGGTACTTCCTGATTGAGGAGACTTAAGGGCAGACCCAGAACATGCTAGAGACATTATGTTTCTCAAGTGGCCAGTGAACTCCTTGGTGACCACTGGAAGAGTTGGGGGAGGGCTGTTTAGTTGTCTTGATTCAAGAATATGGCATAAATTCAATGAATGCTGTTTATGCATTAGAATAATCACATTTCCAAACAGCCTCGCTTTTGAGGCCAAGCTGTCCGTTCCTAATGAGTTTTTGCTCAAAGTCTGCAACTCTTCTCTGCATCAACTCAAAGCAGCAAGTTGTCTGTAAATGTGTCTGATCATCTCACTGTCCCTGATCACCCGCCAGTCTGTGAAAGATGGAGTTATCAGCTTGGCAGAGAGACACGGGACTGTCAAACTCCACCACCTTCCCAGCATGCATCACTAGCACACGGTCACAGTCCATGATGGTGTTGATCCTAATGTGAGACAGGCACACAAAACACAAAACGGTGTTTCATTCAGAAAATAAAAAGCAGGAAGTTTTAGACTACAGTTGTAAAATAACATTCTGAAATGTGCTTTAGTGCAGGACATGAACACATGCAGTCACCTGTGGGCAATAGTGAGCACAGTCTTGTCCTGAAACTTCTCTCTAATGGTCTGCTGCAGGAGTTTGTCTGTCTTATGATCCACGCTGGCAGTGGCTTCATCAATACACAGGACCTAAATGACAACAAAAACATTGATTGGAAAAATGTTTTGCTTTATTTGTTTGAGCAATCACGCTAAAATATTTTGTTCTCAGTAAATATAAATAAATAAATGTCTGGAAATACAAAGTTAGTCGGTCTTCTTTGCAGTAATGTAGAAGCATAACATTCACAAAGCTTTTGCAAATACCTTCTCCTGTACGCAGAGTCTTACAACCTACTTCCTTGTGAACAGGTGAAGGCGTGTCACATAATTAGAGCTAATCAAACCTGTACAGTTTGGTCTTTGTTTACAGCCTCATACTGTCACTGATGTCACAGATAAAGCCACAGACTATTTTTCACCCTTTATTGTAATTCTGTTGCACCCTCTCACCATCAGTGTCAGTCGCTCGAGAGGAAATTTACCGTCTCTGACAGTGGTCGGAGACGACGTGTGTCGTCGGTACAGTGTAATGGTAAAGCTGCAAAACTCACCTTGGCTTGCGTCAACAGAGCTCTGGCCAAACACAGCAGCTGCTTCTGTCCTGCAGAGAAGAATCTTCCTCTTTCTCCCACCTCAGCATCCAGACCACCTGACATTCACGAAAACACACACAAAAGGCATGAGAGGCAGCATGAATCTGTCATCATCTACATCTTCATGTTGATGATCTTCATGTAGTAGCAGCTCCATTTCATGCAAATTTGAACCTTTATTTTAGGCTTTTATGATAAATGGCCCATAAAGTAAACAGGATTAATACAAAGATAACAGAGGAGGAAAGAGAACTCAAAGATAATAATGTTAGGTTCTGAAACACAGTCATCAGTTATCAAAGTATGTTTGCCAGCCGTTGGTCAGTGGATCCTTAGATTTATTCTGTGGTACAAAAAAATACTTTCGATCATCCAGCGTGTTGACTCAAGAACCATTTTGTAACTGAAGCAGACAGTCATGTGAGCAGACAGGAATGGAAAAGGGTGGCATCAAAGGTGCCAAGCAGACACACCTTTGTAACAAAAAAGACAAAACACTGCAATTCTTCTGCTCTCTGTTTTGTGTTGGTTTTTTTGCCTGTCCCGTTTGGCTCTTTTGCATCAGAATTGTTGTCTAAAGGCGAAGAAAGATGCCCAACGGATTTACTTTACCAAATGGACCATCCCAGCCTTGCTGAATGGTCCATTTGATTCACCTTTTATTGTTTATTTTATTTTCACTTGCTGAATACGGGACAGACTTGACTGGAGGAAAGAAGGGGAGAAAGAAAGAGGGAAAGAGAAACAGCTGAGAAGAGGGACGGGGGAGAAGGGCAAAAAACATAAACCAACAGAACGGGCAGAAAAAAAAAGAAAATGCATATATCGATCACCTGGATCACCTGCTGAGAAAGAAAAAAGAAAACAAGCAGAAGAGAACAAGAGTAATAGAATAAACAACACCACAATGATATATGGGAATATGACAGTAAATACTAAATGTTAAACATTATTGTGCAGCACATAAGATCAACAGAACACAGTGTGCTTTGAGGTAGGAGCCAAAAAGGGTGTAGTTTGTGGGTGTGATCACCCGTGTGTACACCTGTGAGCATGGACGCGCTTGTTTTTTGTTTTTTTAAAAGGTTCCTTCATGTAATGATCTGCTAGAGGGTGTGGGGGGGCCACAGCCCCGTCCTCCAGGGCGTGAAGCAGGTGTGGAGGAGATCAAAACTCCAGACATCCAGAGGCCCCCAGAACACAAGAGACCAAGGAAGACCAACAGAGGGGCAGCCGCGCCACTGTCCCAGAAAGAGCTGAGGAGAGTCCCAGATGAGGGCTCACTCAGCAGCCGCGGAGCAGAAGCCAGGGGGAGTTGCAGTGACGCGCCCGTGAGCTCCGCCGGCAGCCAGCCGTGCCTGAGTGACCGAGCCCCAGGCCGAGAGGCCGGGGGCACCCCACCTCCGAAGTGGCCCGAGCGAGCCCCAGGCTCCAGGCCCCGATAAGCGGCCGCCAAGGAGTGAGCCGGTGTGTACCTGGACGCCCACCCCCAGACACAAAGAACCACCAACGCACCGATGTCTGAGGGCGTCTGCCACTGGCAGGGGAAGTGGTGGTGGGGGGAGATAGACCTCCATACCTTGGAGGGCCTGAGATGTCCCCAGAGAGGTGGCGTCTGATACCCAACCTGACATATAGACACAGACATACAGGCACACACAGATACAAACATCCATTCCCACCCTCATGCTCTCATATGCACTCACTCCACACTCAACCAACGTGGAGACAGACATAAAGAGACGCTGTACACACGATCACACTCCCCAAGCGTACTCTACAAACCGGGTCTAGGTACCCTTGCCCCTGGAGGGGGGAACTGCACCCAGACCCAGGTGGTGTTACCCTTTTCCCTGCGGTGGGGAGAGGCAGACCGCCCCGACTCCGCAGCAGCAGGGAGGCCCCACACTCCAGACCGCAGTCGGACGGCCAACTCCTCCTCCTAGCCCCCCCGCTCCAGCAGGTCGCAGAGAATGGGGGTGAGAGAAGACTCCAAACCTCCCTCCACCCGCTCATTGTAGTGTTGATGCATGTGTGTTCTAAGGTGCATTTAAAACCCAGGAGGGCATGGAGCTACCTGCCAGAGAGCAGCAGGTAAGCGCATGGTCCCTCCTGCTAGCCCTCAATGTCTACGTGTATTTAAAATTGAGGGGTGGGCAACGACGCCAGGGGTGAGGTGTACACCCTGATGGTACTTTGGATTCCGTGTATCGTGCCCACCCCCAAGATCCTATAGTGAGTAATGTGAATGTCTAAGTTGTGGGATAAAATTGAGGTACAGGCAGCCAGAAAAGGGGGGGGGGGGGGGTAGCCTCCTCCTACTCCAAGGCCCTGCATGTGTGGGTGGTTGTGATGGAGCGGGAAGAGGGAGGCAGCTGGAGATGGGGAGGGAAGGAAGGGAGGGGCAAGTGACCCCTCCCTGGGGCCAGCTCCCCCGCTGACCCCAGTAGGCACTCCCATACTCCGCGACCCGCCAGGGAAAGGGGGCCCAGGCCCATCCAGACCGGGGCCCAGCGCAGCAGCGCCTCCCGGCCCCACAGAGCCCGGGACAGTCCACCCAACCCCACCACAGAGAAAACTGCACCCACCCCACCATCCACTCATCTTCCAGACTACACAAGACAATAGACGCCCAGGCTGAGATCTTCCTCCACCTCTCCTGTATCTCCCCTTCCTGCAGAGAGTTCCTGAAGAGAGGAAAGCTCCTGCAAGATGTGACAATCTCCCCCACCAGTTGAAGAGCCCCCCAGCCCCCCTTCTGCTCTCTGTTAAATCACTGGGTCAAACACACTTTTGTAAATAACTCTCACCCATTCTGCTGACCACAGTGCTGAGGTGGCACTGCTCCAGGACGTCCAGCAGCTCCGGCTCCAAGTGTCGCCCACAGGGGTCCAGATTCTCTCTGACTGTGCCACTGAAAAGGAAGGGGTCCTGAGGAATAATGGCCAACCTGGACCTGCAGAGGGCAACAACAGCACATAAGTCAACTTGTCTCCCACTGATTGTATTATATTATAAAGTACATTATGTTAGTAATTTATCTTCTAAAATGCGTTAGAGCACAGTTTTCGTGTAACTCTTATCCAATACCAATAAACAACTCAATTCAAATGTACCTGAGTTGAACTAGACCCACAGTGGTGATATCCAGCTGATCCAGGAGAATCTGACCCTGGCTGAGCTCCACCATCCGAAACAGGGCCAAGAATATCGTGGACTTGCCAGATCCTGTACGTCCCACAATGCCTATTTTCTCTCCAGGTCGCACCATGAGGCTCACTCCATCCAGGGCATTAGGCAGACCATCCCTGTAGGTCAAAGCCACATTCCGAAACTCCAAACAACCGTGCTCAGGCCATGAGGGGGACAGCTGAGGTCAGAAACAGAGAGGGTAAAATGCAAATAGTACTCCAAGAAATTTAAAACGTGTGACTGAGTCCATAAACACGTTAGAAACGACACTTGATTTATGGTATCATAAAAAAGAAGGGCCGTTTTCCATAGATTTCTTTACAACAACCCATATTTTTTTAAAGCAGAGAGACTGCCCTCTGCTGGGCAATAGAAAAATATACATGTTAAAGTACTTTGTGTTGGCTTTTGTTTCAATTGACAAAAAAAAAGATGCCACGTCCATCTTTATTTAAATATGTAAATAGGTGTACAAATGTTTATATATGTTATTAATATATATATTAATATATATGTAAATTGTGTCTCGTGATCTTTTCCTCTGACTTTCAGGTTTGGACTAAAAAGTAAGATACATTCTGTGAAGACAGCTGTGAGGTAAAGCCAGGAGCTCTGATAAAGCTTTAGTGTAACCCACTGTTGTTATGTTAATATCAATATCCAGTGCACCCGACCTCTGTATTCTGATGCTGTGGTTCAATGGGCAGTCCAGTGGAATATTCCTCTGTTCGTTCCACGCTCACCAGCTGCATTTCAGTCTGCGTGAAGCTGAATATGAGGCCAGATAGCAGCTGTGTGATAGACAAAGCGTAGGACAGGGACAGACCCACCAGACCTGATAGGAAAACCGGCACACACACAGTCTTACTCAATGGCTCCTACGGTCATTAAACACGCACAGCCTGCAAATTCTTCTGCTGTCTTACCTGGATCAACAGAATTAAGCTGGTGCTGAACAACAGCTATCACCCCAAGGCCTGTCACCACAGCGATACCAATCAGCTGCAGACGGATGTCCAGCCACTGCCCTGCAGCGTAGCTAAGAAACAAACAGCGTTGGTTCTGCTCCAAACGCCTGGCGTTCTCCTCCTCAAACCTGAAACAGCAGAAAAATGTCCCTGCGGTTTAGCTGTTTCTTTAGTCCCTATACCTAATATATTTTATTAATATTAACACTTCCTGTCACCTATGTTCAAGAGAATTTAAATTAATTTTATGTCCTGTGCAAGATAAAGTTAACAACTATTACTTATTTTCACATACATTTATCTAATCACTGAAAACTCTGTTTCCGTGTCACTCACCTGGCAGAGTTGCCACTGGCCCGGATCGTTCCCAGTCCAGTCAGTGTCTCTGAAAAATGCGAGTAGATTGGTGACAGAGTGAGGCTGCAGAGGCGCTTCAGCTCTCGAGATGTGTGTCTATAGAAGTGCTGTGTGCGGTAGTACAGCAGACCCAGGGGAAGCAGGGCCACCAGGACCCAGGGCAGGCCGTAACTTATCACCACCAGCATGCCGAGCAAGCCAAAAATGTTGGCCAGTAAGATGTTCAAGACAAACGGCAGGCTGTCGTCCACGCTGTACAAGTCTGAGGAAAAACGGTTGAGAATTCGGCCCAAAGGAGTGGTATCGAAGAACGCCATAGTGGTCTGGATGGACACGCAAACAAGACATTTTTTAATATTTTTTGCTAAGTGGGAATTACTCATGTCACTCACACTTAAAGTGTTTTCCTCTCTCATTATGCATTTGCATTTTTCTTTAATGAATCTTGTGAACTATAACAATTGCAGATGCAATTGTGATCTGTAGTAAGAGTAAAAATCCTTATTATATATGTATTTAAAACTACCTAGCACATCAGAAGGATTGGCATTAAGTAGATAACATAGGCAGTGTGAGCATACCTCTTCCTGTTAATGAACATCTACTCAGCTCGTCTGATGTCTCACACTGCTAACCCTTCAGTCACCACCCTGTTTCTCCAACCTTTAGCTATTTTTGCCAGACATGAAAAGCACTCAATCTGCTATGCTGACTGCTGACATACCTTAAAGACTTGATTCAGAAGTCTGTTGTGGATGGCAGAAGCGGCACACATTACTCCATAGGCAAAGAGGAAGGCACGGAGCGCGGTGAACACGGTGTTGGCCACAGCAATGGAGCCGTAGACCGTCAGGTAAAACTTAACATCTGCATCGATGTCGTTCGAGAGGAACATGTAGTCAGAGGGCACTGAAGATCTGGATGGGTAGAGGTGAATATCTGATTTTAGTCAAAAGACTGAAGTAAGACAGGAAGAAGTCAAAGTTTAAATCACAGTACTAAAAGCAGTTTTTATTTTCATTCTTCAAAATAAAAGATAAACTTTGTGTTTAACATAATAATAGAAAATGTAATGGCAAAGTCTTTACATCTGTACCTTTTAAAAATAATATATAAATGAAATTTTAAAAGAAATCATCATTATCTCACGGCTGAACTGCATGTTATTATTATAGCATGTGCTCTTTTAAAATTGGTTACAAATTTTGTGTTTTAAAGTTTATTCTGGAACAATGATAGCAAGGCATCTTGGTTGTGTTACCATTCACAGAATCTTTTTCAAAATGTTGCCAATTGGTCAACTCACATGAGCCTTCCAGGTGAGAAAAGCAGCAGATGAGGTGAGCTGAAGGCAGGTAACGAAGAATCATTATTCCCAGTGGAACCATTGTGTTTTAGCTCAGAGATCCAGTAGGACAGCCACCAGTCAGACACATTTTTAGATGCTGATTTACACACAAACACACACACAAAGTTCTTATTAAATTAGAAATGAATTTAAAGCCAGAAGACAGTAATTATTTTTTCTTTTGGGGACAAAATACCCTGAAGCCTGCTTTAAACAATAATCCTATATCGCCCAAGTATCATACAGGTCGCCTGGACTTATTTTGTAATTTTGGCAGTAAAATTAAAAAATAATTCTCATCTTTAAAAGATGAAAAAATGTTGACCACAGAGAGACAATCTTGGAGGTGATGTTTCTGAAAAAATTGCTAAGCGTCCCCAGTGTACAAAGATCATAAAAAGCATTCCAAACCTTGCATGAGGAGCAGAGAGACTAAGACGCAGGAGGCCAGTACTCCACCCACAGCGGCCCAGTAGGTCTGGTAAACTCTCCATGCCAGCCTGCCCACCTGTTTCTGCTCTGCCCCCGAGAGGTCAGGATCATTATCCACATGTAGCTCAGGCAATGAACTCATTTCCCCTTCAACCTGCTCCACGCCATCTGCTCACAATCAACAGGGGCCAAACCAAAAGGATTATAAGAGTCCCAGAAAGAAGAGCTGAATTTTGGATTTGTTGAGATTTTGTTGAGATATTGCTATTGAAGAAGAAGATGACAACAATGGGAACTCTGGACTTGTAAGAGATTATACATGCGCCACTGTTTTAACACCTGAGTTTTTGTTTGTCATAATGTGAGGTGAACACACCTTTCTCTTTTGTGTTGCGGTTGTTCTTCTGCTTTTTCTGGACTGCGTCCACCAAAGGAAGGACTTCTGCTGGTGTCCCTGTTTAACACAGAAGAATAGAAAGGCCTTTTATTCCACAGATGTTCCACCTTATAATAATAATAATGGATTGGATTTTATACAGCGCTTTTCAAGGCACCCAAAGCGCTTTATGCCACTATTCATTCACACACTGGTGGAGGCAGCTACAGTTGTAGCCACAGCTGCCCTGGGGCAGACTGACAGAAGCTGGCCAACACCAGTAGGTGGTAGGGTAAAGTGTCTTGCACAAGGACACAACGACCAGGACAGAGAGCCCGGGGATCGAACCAGCGACCTTCCGGTTACAGATGCGCTTCCCAACTCCCTGAGCCACTTACAAGTTGATGCTCTTCTTGCATCTAATGCTAAACGAATAAAGTGAGCTCAATATAAACAACTAGACAAAACAAAAAAGCCATGACGCCTTTTAATAAATGTCCTGTATCTGTACAATAGCCGCTCTTTTTTTTTTACTTGGCATATGGACACCTTATACAAGACAACATGGCACTCTAAGAATTACAAATAAAAATCAAAGTCTGAGATGCTAAAGATGGCGGTTGTCCCACCTCGTTACCCAAAAGCCAATCAACAGTTTAGGTATAAAGCATATTAGCCAATCACATTATTCTGTGGATAAATGTACACTTCAGCTATGTGGAGGCAGACATCTTTTTCTACTTGTTATTGTTCTACAGATGTAGAGATGTGTACTTTTTTTCAATTATATTTTGCCTAAGTGCATATAGAACATTGATTTTAATTTGGCATGAGCAGTTAGTGGTAAAGCTGTAATATTGTAATATTGGATGAAAAATGCTTTTCTGAACTGTATTTTGGAGCAAAAATGCAAAAGTTGTTGGGATTTTTTGTATTTGACTGCCACTTCTATTGCATGCAGTTTCTATGACCCACTGATCAATACAATTGTGAGTTATGACTTTCTCCCCATCCATTTTGATGGAAACTTCAAAATAACTTAAGCTGCTGATCTGTGACATTTGTTTCTAAAAGGACTTTAAATCATTTAGAAGTTACATTTATACAAATGTCACCAAGATTTAAAGCAGACTTCAGTTTCTACCTGTTTTGATGATTGCTCCATTGTCCATGAGGACAACCACATCAGCTTTGTCCACAAACTCTATGCGGTGTGTGCAAAGGATTCTGGTCTTCCCTCTGAGGAGCTCCATGATACATTTCTTCATAAGGTGTTCAGCCACATCTGCATCCACTGCTGCCAGTGGATCATCGAGGAGGTAGATATCTTTGTCCTGCAGGAGAAGCAGAAAAAAGTAAGGGGAGGCAACATCACATTACACAAGCATATTACATATAAACAGCTTTTTATGGCTTTGTAACTATTTGTTACAAGAAACTGTTAACATGCAGTTCCCTCAAACAAAATTAAAAGCTCTAAACGTTTACCTGATAGCTTTCAGTTTTTATCAATCTGTGCAACAGAAGGAAAAATATAATTCTAATATCATTTATCCTTGTTTACTGCAGCCTGACTCATTTATTTTGTAAAACCTCCTCTGTGCCTCTTAGAGTGTGAAGCAGATGGCTGGATTGTGCTGAAGACTCACCATGTAAACAGCTCTAGCAAGTGCCAGCCGGGCCTTCTGTCCTCCACTCAGAGTCACTCCGTTCTCACCCACTTCAGTCTTGTCACCATTTGGCAAAACCTGCAGGTGCAGAAACAGAGCAACCAAAGCCCTGAAAACCAATTTATTTAACATTTTAAACAATCCCAGAAACTCCATGCAAAGCACAGTGAAATCAGTGTGAAGAAACGTAAACAATAACATTGTCACAATCGTACATTGAGGTCATCTGAGAGGGCGCAGGCCTTGATCACAGCCTGGTAGAAGGCAGCATTGTAGTCTCTGCCAAACAAGATGTTGTCTCGTACTGATGCATGCTGGATCCACGGTTCCTGTGAGGCCAAACCAAAGCCAACCTCCCTGTCTGCAACATAGAGCACTCCAGTCAGCCTGCAGAGACAAGTGGAAGATGGATAGACCTTAGTCACACATTATTAATCCCAGGTTGTGTCAGTGCACTTAAAAACACTAAAACCAGATTCACTATTGATTTTATTGACTTTTTTGGTTCCAACTAAGATGAAAAATATCATCTAGAGCAGCATAAAGCCCCTGACTGCCTATTAATCACCTAAGCAAACCTTCATATTGGGAAAGGGAATATTGATGACTCGACAACATTCTTCATATGTAAATTAAGTCATAAGCGATAATATTTTCAATAAAAGTTTCATAAGCTGTGTACCTATTAAGTTCTCCAGTCAGAGCAGCCAATAAGGAGCTCTTTCCACAGCCGACCTTCCCAACCACGACAACCAGAGAGCCCTGAGCCAGACAGAAGACAGCAGATGTCATGTCTGTACTAAGTCAGCTCCAAACACCTACTGTTAAAACATTTTGGTGTCAATGCGTTTTTGCAATTTAAATATTCATATACAATTTTAGGGTGTTGAATACTGAGCTTATATCACTGACAGGAGACGATGAATTTCCAACTATTGGGATTGTTTTAAAGCACAATCCCAATAGTTGCTTGTACCTTGGTTATGTTTAAATTGAGACTGTGCAGCTGCAGGCTTCCTTTAGCTCCTCCAGACCCTTCCTCTTCGTTTGGACTGCTGGGTTCCTGCCATGAAAATGATCCCTGGCTCAAAAGGACAGATGTCTGGCTGTCTTCTGGAGACACTGGGCACAGATGTGGTATTTCAGCACAAGAGAAACATTACATAGATTTAAAAAAGCAAGTTTGGCTGATGAACTATGTACTAGGGATGCAACGTTACCAATTTTTTTCAAACCGATACGATACCGGATCTGAGTACTTGCCGATACAGAGTACAAAAACCGATACTTCTACCACACACACACACAAATGCAATGAATTGGAAGACAGGTTTTATTTTATTCTCTGCCGATAATAAATAATATCTTAATAAAAATGACCACAAAAAAATTTCAAGTGAAAAATAAGCACTTCTGTTAAATTATTGCAGAGTCTCCACATTGTAATTTAACAAAATATCACTGAACTATTGGCACTGTCTCGAGTTTTCGGAATAATAAATAAACACTTCTGTTTGGAATAAAATAAATACAAATTAGGTTTGAGAATAAAATAAACTTTTAAATTGTTGCAGAGTGTCCATATTGTAAACAAACAAACAAAATAACGAAAGTATTTGGCATTGACGAACGAACTCCCCATCTGCCCGTGGATCATCAGTCCACTGTGCCGTTAAACCAAGGACTGACATCGCGCACACACTGCTTGTCTTTACCTCTTTAGAAAGTTTTGGCACCATTATCTCCCTGATGTGTGGGCGGCTGGGAATTTCATATCGCAGCTCGAGTATGCTGAGAAGAATCCTATGTTTTCCACGACTGGCATTGGCTGGTCATCCAGAGCGATAAAATGAGTCAGAGCCTCTGTTATTTTAACTGCCCGTGGATTTTCTCTTGACATTTTTCACCGCTTTTCCAAAACCTGAGTTAAAGTTGGCTGTTCCGGTCCACACTGCCAGTCCACGATACCAGTATCGGTATCGGTGTATCCCTACTATGTACAGTTGGGTAAAACGTTTTCTTTAGTTTCTGTGAACTTTACTCTTTGAAAAAATAGCATTTGATGCAATCACTCGAACAAATACTTGATTAAAGCAGAAAATAACCTCATCTTTAATGAGCAGAAGCTGTTCTAAACATTCATAAAAACTGCTTTTTCCTTGAATGAACAAAAAAGCATGAGGACCTGTTTCACATCAAAATCAAATACACCTCCACACAAACAAAGTAGGAAATCAAGCAGTACCCTACCCAGGGCATAGTATGCCTGCAGGTTCTGGTTGGTTAGTTTAAAGAAGCGCTGGATTCGTTCCAGAGACACTTTGGCTTCCAGGACTCCATTGAGCACCCAGGGGAAAGCATTGAGTGGGATGATCAACATTCCTACAAGGGCAAGTGTGGTAAACACCTGCATGGGATGAGAATCACATTTACAAGAATGCACTCTTAAAAACATATCACAAGTTATATAGTCCATTGTTATATATGCATTTATACAATCATTTACATGAGAGCATAAAACTAGCTTAAAGAATTTCTAAGTTCAAAGCCACTGATATCCTTTTTTACTAGGAATACAGAAATATAGGTACAAAAAAGGTACAAAACATTTTTTCTATTCTGAGAATTATTTAATAAATTAATATATTTATCTCAGTGGCAATTTTTTTTCACCATTGTCCTTGACTGTCATTTTGGGGAATTTTTCTGATGGTCCGAATCCAATCCTGATCCTGATCATGAAGCGTGCTGAACACTTTTCTGTGCAGGATATAGATCCCCTGAAGCTCAATGTGTAATATGCAAATAAAACTGACTTGATTTTACTTGTGCCTATTGAAATAAAATAACTATTACTGCTATGAGTTGTTAGTCATTTGAACATTATTGCTCACTGTGCAGAAAATCCACCTCAACCTTTTATGGCACTTAAATAATACAAATTATTATTCTAAAGTTGTCCAATTGTAATGACTGATTAGAAAAAAGATGGTCTTCGATGCATTGGAGTGAGCTGGTTCAAGCAGACAACTCCAACTGTGGTACTTATGCATGTACCATGTCATCAAACACACCCTCCCTTCTCATCTCTCCCTCTGACATTTCATTTCCGCTGCTGCCCTTTTTGTTTTTCTTTTTTTTTACTTGTTAAATACGGGACAGACTTGACTGGGGAAAAGAAAGGGGAGAAAGAAAGAGGGAAAGAAAAACAGCGGAGAAGAGGGACGGGGATAAAGGGCAAAAAAAAAAAAACAACAAAATAAGCAGACAAAAAAATACATATATCAATCACCTGTTAAGAAAGAAAAAAGAGAAAACAAGCAGAAGAAAGAAAAAAAGAGCAACATAATAACAACATCACGATGATCTATGGGAATGTAACAGTAAATACTAAATATTAAACATTATTGTGCAGCACGTAAGATCGACAGCGCACAGTGTGCTTTGAGGTAGGAGCCAAAAAGGGTGTAGTTTGTGTGTGTGAGTCCCCGTGTGCTCTCACATACACACCCGTGTGTATGTGAGAGCACACGGGGGGCATGGACGGTGGGGTGCGTCCATGCCCCACCTGTGAGCATGGAAGCGCTTGTATTTAAAAGGTTCCTTCGTGTAATGATCTGCTAGAGCAGGGGTGTCGAACTCCAGGCCTCAAGGGCCGGTGTCCTGCAGGTTTTAGATTTCACCCTGGGTCACCACACCTGAATCAAATGATTAGTTCATTAGCAGGCCTCTAGAGAACTTCAAGACATGTTGAGGAGGTCATTTAGCCATTTAAATCAGCTGTGTTGGATCAGCAACACATCTAAAACCTGCAGGACACCGGCCCTTGAGGCCTGGAGTTCGACACCTGTGTGCTAGAGGGTGTGGGGGGGCCACAGCCCCGTCCTCCAGGGCATGAAGCAGGTATGGAGGAGATCAAAACTCCAGACATCCAGAGGCCCCCAGAACACAAGAGACCAAGGAAGACCAACAGAGGGGCAGCTGCGCCACCATCCCAGAAAGAGCTGAGGAGAGTCCCAGATGAGGGCTCACTCAGCAGCCGCGGAGCAGAAGCCAGGGGGGGTTGCAGTGACGCGCCCGTGAGCTCCGCCGGCAGCCAGCCGTGCCTGAGTGACCGAGCCCCAGGCCGAGAGACCACGACAAGCAGCCACCAAGGAGTGAGCCGGTGGGTATCCGGACGCCCATCCCCAGACACAAAGAACCACCAACGCACCGATGTCTGAGGGCGTCTGCCACTGGCAGGGGGAGTGTTGGGGGGAGATAGACCTCCATACCTTGGAGGGCCTGAGATGTCCCCAGAGAGGTGGCGTCTGATACCCAACCTGACATATAGACACAGACATACAGGCACACACAGATACAAACATCCATTCCCACCCTCATGCTCTCATATGCACTTACTCCACACTCACCCAACGTGGAGACAGACATAAAGAGACGCTGTACACACGATCACACTCCCCAAGCGTACTCTACGAACCGGGTCTAGGTACCCTTGCCCCTGGAGGGGGAACTGCACCAAGACGCAGGTAATGTTACCCTTTTCCCTGGGGTGGAGAGAAGCAGACTGCCCCGGCTCGGCAGCAGCAGGGAGGCCCCACATTCCAGACCCCAATCGGACGGCCAACTTCTCCTCCCAGCCCCCCCCCGCCTCAGCAGCTCCCCTCTTTTCAACCCCTCCACCACTCCAGCATCTCAGGTGTTGCTCTTGTCAGAGTTATTTTTTTAAATATGTTTATACAGTAACCCTACATTCCCTAATTCTCTACAAAGCTCACTCAGCATCAACACAGCAGCCAGTTTACCTTTGCTGCCGTCAGCTGGTGTCCAAGCAGCACATACGTGACGAAGGTCAGGATGGAAATGACCACAGGTAGAGCAGCCCAGGTATACACACACAATGCATCCAGGTATTTGACAGCCTTAAGGTGGGACAGCTCCTCTTTGCGACAGTCAGCCACCTTCTGTGTGAAATGAGGCTCCCAGCTATAGAACTTGATGACGCGAATGCCGAAGAGGATCTCTGTCATTAACTGGAAATAAGTTCAAAATTAAAAATAATCTCAACAAGATTTTTTCCCTGGGTAGCTTCATAAAAGTATATAAATCAACTCAGTGTAATAAGAGCTTAAACATGCCATACCTTAACACGGTTATCCTTCCACATGAGCATCTTTTTATTGTTGCTAAGGATGCAGGAAGCAAGGAACTTGTTGAATGGCACCAGCAGCAAAGCTACGGACAGTCCTCCAAGGAAAGCTACACCCACCTGCAGATATAGCAAGTAAAGGGTGACAGCTAACTGAAAGGGCAGGCTCCACAGCTCATGGAAGCTTTGGAAGAAGTTAACCACACGGTCGGTGTCTGTGCTCATTAAGTTCACCACCTCTCCTAAAGTAAAGCCAGCCAAGCTGCAGCTGCTGACTCTCAGGGCTTTGTTGTAGATGGCCGTCACAAGAGCAGCTCGTGCTGACAGCGCCACCTTGGAGACCTCGAAGACAAAGATGTTTCGTAGAACAGAGCACAGCAGGGTGGTAGCAAAGAGCCCCAAGGCACACCAGACACCCCTGCTGACTGGGGCACCTTTATCCTCCATAAAATTCACAAGACTACTGAGGAGCAGTGGACCTGCAAAGCTCAATATGTTGACTGTCACCTTCAGCAGACCAAGGATGTAATACCACTTCCCAAACGCCTTGTGTAGCACCTTCAGCAATCTTACATCACCTTCCAGCTCCAGTGGTTGGTCCTGGTTGTGTAAACTCCAGCTGCCACTTGGGAGGTTTGTGCTGACTGGTGTGGGCCATTGATCCTCTTGGTAAGTGACTGGTGATCCTTGCCAGCAGGCTTCCCAGCACTGGTGAAAATACCGACAAATCACACTAGTTCTAAGTTTCTGGGGAAGGTGATATACATCGGCTGGTCTGTCCAGTTCCCATCTCTGCCCTCGCCTGAGGAGAGGGGTGAGCCACAAGTAGAAGAGTCGAGATAGGCAGTCACTCCCATCCTCAGCCACAATCTCCCCAGTCTCCAGCTGGGTGTTCTCTGGGATGAGCGGAGAGCCATCAACATCGTTAATATACAAAGTGTACCCAGCATCACTGATGCAGGGGAAAGCAAATGCCAGGAGGTAAATGAGAAAAAGAAATGTCCGTACTGAGGCAAGAACAAATCGGGCCAGTTTAAGAGGTTCAGCTGGGTTTAAATATTCCTTGTTGTTAGAGTAAATTATCAAGTTGATGACAAGGTTGGGGAGTAACAGAAGCACCAGGAGAAGCAGCAGTGTTGGTCCTCTGGTTCTCTTAAAAACAGTCCTCTGGAGCACTGTTATGACACTGAAGTGGACCAGCCAGGCCAGGATTGCACAGCTGCCAGCTAGGATGTCCAGGTACATGTCTCCCTGCTGGAGGACACTCACCAGGATGACATCTGCAGTGTAGAGTAAGGCAGCCAGCAGAGCTGACACGAGCCTGAGTGTCCAGCCACACGGGGGAGACGTCTGGAGGTGGCTGCATCTGCAAAGCAAACAAAAATGTGAAAATATAGACACAATTTTTAGAATCATCGGCATTAGTTTTATAGGGTGCCCCATTCGATGATTAAGCTGCGCATTTTGAATTTAGCCAAAAACTGGACAACTCAGAGAAGACTCCAAAAAAGATGGGGGGGAGTTGCTTGTTTTTAAAGAATTGTTGTTACATTAAAGTAAAACATACTTCATCAGAAAATCCACTGCAAGGATTGATATGCATGTTTTTTTGTAACTACAACTTCATTATCCGCTAATAAAATTGCAAGATTGGAAAAGTGTTGTTGATAAGGACCTGGTATCAATGCATGACCTACCTTGACATGCTGAGGTAGCAGGCACTGAAAATGGCCATCCCAGCATGGGGCAAGACACCAAGGATGAGCTGGTTAAAACAGGGGCTGATGCATTCATTCTGCCACAGAGGAAGAGGATCCTCTTCATCTGTATGACAGAGGCCTGCAATCAGGTCTGTTGGCCCAAAGTCATTCATCCTTCTTCCTACTTGACTGCTGTCATTCTAAAAATTATCTGTAGAGGAAAAAATAATATTATTTATCAACTTTTAAAAAAAGGTAACAAGGGTGTTTCAAAGAAAACCCACAGGGTAGTTATTATTCTAGAAAACATTATTTTTAAAAAAAGAAGAAGAATACAACAATTTGTTGGCACTATCATCATCTTCCTATCAGTAAATAAGACAACATTTTACCATTGGCAGAGGCCACTGATCATCTGTTATGTCCCGTCAATTCTGCAGTCCATTTTTCTGAGATCCAGGTTCAATAATTCACATATTTATTCATAAATCCCTGGGTTGAAGACAGTACAGATAATTTCAGTAATGAAAAGGTGATAAAACTACAAAATAAACAAGAACTAATGTACTAACAGCAGCTATCAGCTAAATTTTAAACACAGCTATGTCCCTGAATTTTGTAATCTGTGCACGCCTAATGAAAGTGAACATATTTTCCCAAAGCCAAAGTTTTAAAAATGGCAGTATAAAAACAGTATAATAAATAACCGGATTATAGTTTAGGCAATAGTCCTGTATGATTAATTTTATTGCAAGAAAAAAAAGGGGCATCCATCTATTTTTTTAGCCTCTTATCTATTTCAGGGTTTTTTTAAGGTTGTGGAAATTTATGGAAATTTGTGTTATTTTGAAATACAAGCTATGGTCATCCTTAGCTTGATCAAGAACTTTTCATATTTCATTCTGAAATGTTCAAATCCAAGTACACAGTTACATTAAGGATATAAAATGCAGCTAGACTCTTTCCATAACTATGTATTTTATGCCTGTGACAGAATCATCTAGACTCATTAGCGGTTCATTTATGCACCTAACTGCAAAGAAAATGTAAGGCTTTAATGTTTTCTGTAACATTCGTGTTTCCTTGTTTACCAGATTGTTTACCAAATAAACCTTTCGTGAAAGACCTGTTGTTATAGTACAGTCTCTGTTGTGTGTGAGCCCTTCAAGAAGTTTAAGGGGCAAGTTAACAACTCTGGATTAAAAAACGTTAACATACAATTTGTTGCAATTTTTTAGGTGTTGTTGCTCCAACATTCACAGCACTAACCTTTAAGGAGTGACGAAGCAAAAAGAAACATGGAACGACAGACAGGCACATTTATCCGGTCTTCCTGACTGAAACACCCTCACACTAATGTAAACAAATTAGGCTAGCAAACTAGCTTAGGTAACGGAATATTACGCTATTAAGTTTTTTGATGTTACCGCATGCACTATGTAAATAGAAACTTTAGCGAGCTAGACCAACTATAAATACAAGTCGACATACAACTAATTTAAGAGCATTTAGACCACAGGACTTTAAATGTTACCGGCTTTCATCTAGCTAACAGGAAATGGATCTGTTGATTGCTGATGACGAGTACAAAGAGCTTTTCAAAATAAATGCTCGATGAAAAAAAAACAGTACAAATAAATGCTGATACTAATTCTACTATTACTGCTACTACTAATAATAAAACTGATGATGATGACTAATAATAAAATAATATTAACAATAATTCAAAAACTCATGGGAGCAACAACAAACCCGGATTTCAAAGTCATTAAATGTTTTTTTCAAAACAGAAATATAGATCAACCTTGAGAAATCTGTGTATAAACTTATTTGACTTGACCATTAGTAGAGTGTTCTCATGTTATGATATAGAATTTCTTTAAAAATTATTTTTTTTAAAATTGTTATGGCACTAAAATCAGTAATGATGCTTCTATAAGGCTTAATTATCCAAATAAGGCTGTTACAGCCTACCAGGCATAAAAAAATATGTGCTTGGTTGTGATTTATTTACACAAAGACCACGGTTATCCTTCTATTCCTGACAAACAATAATCACATTAAGTATGAATATAATTAATCTATTATTAGTCCCAAAATGAAAGTTAAAAAGAGTGACGCAGTTGATAAGGTACGAGTTCTTTATTGAGGGGGGGTGATGGTAGAAAAGGAGCAAACTATGTTTTAGCACCTTTATACAACTTAGAAAATTAATTGCTGGTTCTCTTGGTTCTCCTGATATACACAAAAAAAGGTTTGTAGAACACTTTATGACATATAGGCTTGGAGAAGAAGCATTTCATTCACAGAAACCAAGCAACAGAAATGACTTAATTCAGGGGAAAAAACACATTATATTTAATTACAATCAACATTAAATTTACAAATTTTGGAACCTGGGAGTTTAATCAGTGCACATGACATTAGCATGTAACATAAGTTAAAAACACAAAACAAAATTTTACAAATGTTGTTACCTGGAATTAGAAAGAAAAAAAACATCTTTAAATACTGGGTGCAGCTGTCTAAGGCATCTTTAATTCATAGAAAAAAGATCTAGAAGTCTTATACAAAGCAGGAATGAAGCTATACAATGTCACATATATATGTTTTTTTCCTTAAAACACTGTACAAAGTCCACTTCCTTCAAGGCTGGCTACGCCAACCACAAAACTATGCAGCTTACCAATTTTTAATATCCTACATTTACCGTGTCTGACAGACACGTTTTATTTACATATTCACTCATGAAATACAAACATAAATATGAGCAGCCTCTGTCTCTCTCTCTCTCAACGTCACCTTTTTGAAGCACTTTGTTCAAAGTGCTTTGAAAACAAATCGGACTTGAGCTTTTTTGGTCAAATTTCTCTGCTTTGCACAACCTGTAGCAAGCCTGCACCATCTACCAGAAACAAACCTCACTGTGAAGCTGCTCTGCTGGATAATTTGACCAAAAAAAACCTTGTTAAGCAATGACTTAATGTACTTCTTTAAATAACTCCCCGGCAATTTCAGGCTTCAAACTCACTGCTGACTTGTTAGAAAACGGTCAGCTTATCTTCATAACATCAAAATCACTGAGCAAATGTACATTTTCTGTAAAACAAATGAGATTAAAGAAAGTTATATCAGTACTGTGCAGCAGGGCTAATGCTGGTCATCTGTACATCACAAAAACATCTTAAGTGTTAATTTAGAATTAAAGCCATCATATAGCTGGAAAACATTGTGTAACTCATAGAAGGCCTGAGAAAGCTTTATTTTTTCCTGTTTTTTTGCATCTTGTGACATGATTGTCAAGTCAGGCCAAATAATTAAAAGTCTGATCTTATATACAGCAATGCATAGGCTACAATTCATCAAATCTGAACAATGAAAGAAAGACTAAAGTGTAGTTTTGTTCGTTTTTTAAATGAGTAAACTAGGAGAAAGTGTTGGAGGTACCAAATTTTTAGGTTCTTTAGTTTGAGAAGGGTGAACATGTTTCCTGCCACGATGAAACTTGAACTATTCAGGTTAAAAACAGGTAAAAAAAGAAGCAGAAATCATTAAGTTTGTCAAAGTTAGTTGTCAACTATGAACATGCAACCATTTAAGAACTCAAATAAAATCAATCTAAAACTAAGACTGGTTTGACTTGGAACTAATGTGATTAATGACTGGATGGCTAAACTTCAGGAGCTATACAAAAATAAATGGCAATCTGATACACAGCCCTAGAAGTAAGTGTACATGTCTTGTTATACATGGTAAATAACCAACTATGTAGAAACAAAGTGTGGACCACAGATGCAAGAGCATGTTTTGCATTTGAGTTATCAACTCTTCTTACTGCTAATATTTCACCAAATTAAATCTTTAGCGTCTAAACTCAGTAAAACTTAGCTCATCAGCAAAAGTCTTTCTATGCATTTCTGGGCCATCTCACCAGCCTTTAACAATTTTATTTAATTTTCCTGATATTTGAAACTTCTTGCAGTGCCTGTGTAAAGGTAGAGAATTTTAGGTAGTATAAATACATAACTATCAGACATTTTCCTGATAAACTTGAAAAGAACAATGGTACACTCTCAAACATTTCATCTATTACACACAACTCATGATAAAAGAGCACCAACTGTCTCAACTCAACAGAGGAAACACCTGGAGCCACCATGAGCAGTGTGTAAATTTTCATTGTTGAATTTTAAGATACTTAATATGTTTCCTCCACATCTTTAGCAACAGCTTCCTCTTTGTGGCTTAAAGAGGTTAGATTCTGCTTTTCCTTTATCCGTTTCATGGTTTACAAAACTCCATCCTCTTTACTTTGGTGTTCCACAAGGACTAATTCTTGGAGTATTATATTTTCTAATTAATTACCCTTCCTTAAATTTAAACAATCAATTTCCCAACACAATTCCCAACATTAGCCAACTTTGCAGATCGCATCATATTGCTGCATTTAGATCACTACTGGTAACCAGGGACCTACCAGAGCTCACAGAAATGATATACTGTTATAGCTCCAGCACTTCCTTAATTGTGGTCTGTTTGGTTTTTTGTGATTTATTTTTACATTACTGGGGGGGGGGCTCACCCTCAATTTCTGAAATTTCTTAATATTCTGTAATAAAGAGTATGAAGGTTTTTGTGGTAGAAGAAAAAACAATATAAAAGAGACTGATGATGTTGGGTTTTCTAAAAGTAAAAAATAAAAAAAATCTGTATATGTTCTTCCGCCAGAGAAGTAGAGGAGTTCATAAATAATCTAGCAGAGTTAAGCATTTAAATCTAAAGCATTTTTACCTTACAAATTCAGTCACAGTAATCTGTCCACATGTTCAGACCAAATGGGGAAAAAAAATGTTTAAAAAATGGTCAATAAATTTGCTGAAAGTTTGAAGTCCACCAGGAAGGGTTCCTTTGTACACCACGCTACACAGTGTCCTTGAAGAGTGACAGGGAATCAAGCATTTCATTCTGGAGAGTTTCCCATTGTGGGATAAGTCACAAGCACAATCCCTTGGTCTCATCTCCACTGCCCATCCTTCCTGTAACACAGTTACTTTCTGAGTTTTTGTATCTGTATACCGTCTGCTCACAAGTTCTTGGTGTTTATGTGAGTCTTGTAATGCTTTGTCAGGTGGTCGCTCCGCATGAAGCGTTTCTGACACTGGCTGCACTCAAAGCGCTTGTCTCCTGTGGGAGGGAAAAAAAATGTATTGAGTAATATTTTTAATGCACGTTCAATAATGAAGAAACAATAGGTGTTTTTAAAAACATAATTTGTAAAAATGTCTGGATTGTTAAGTTTTTAAGTGTATTTAGCAACTCTGTGTGCCTATTTTTCCTCTGTATGTGAAGTGAAGTTTAATACAGAGTGATTTGATGATTCTGTTTGTTTGTGTCCAGAGCACCTGTGTGCGTCCTGGCGTGCCTCTGCAGCTCGTCACTGCGCGTGAAACGTTTCCCACAGAAAACCCAGTTGCAGACGAAGGGTCTTTCACCAGTGTGCAGCCGGACATGAGCTCTGAGCAGAGATGTTTTCCTAAAAGTCTTTTCACAGCCAGGGACGTGGCAGATGTGTTTCCTCTTTCCCACCTCACTGGGTCTAAACAGTGAACAAAATTCAAACCCTTTATCAGTATGAGAGTTTTAATAGTCTGAGTGCTAAAAAGTATAATATGAACTTCCCAAAATGTAGAACTGATCCCAACCCATCCTTTGACAGACTCACCTCTTGTCTGCATCTTTACAGTTGGGGCAAGTGCAGGCCATGCGTCGTTTCTTTTCTCCTGGCTGGCCAGGCAACTCCAGGGTGAGGGTCTGGTCTACCTGAATAGCAGGCTGGCCCTGTGCTGCGGCCAGCTGGAGCCCTCCACCCTGCATGGTCTGCACCGTTAGGTGCTGCTGGCCTAACAAACGCAGAGACTCATTGTAAGACAAACAGCAGGGCTTCTGCAGGAGCTGGATAATTCAGTTTACTGCCATCAGTGAATTGAAATTCTAATCAACAATAAATTAAGATGCGAAAGCTATATGTTGCAAAATAAAATTTAATTTTTGTTTTAGAGTTTTTAAACACATTGCAAACTTTCAGCTGCTTTTGCTCTTTGACTGAGGAAAAGGTCAACATTATTCTTTATTAACATAAATAACTGACAACTGATAAAGTTATTTTATCCATCCGTTTGACTGCTTATCTGGGTTTGGGTTGGAGGGGCAGCAGACTTCCCTCACCCCAGCCATCTCTTCTTCATCTGGACAGACAAAGAGTCATCCCCAAGCCAGCCAACAGATATAAACTCTCTCAGACCCAGGTCTGCTATCTTTAACACCAGACCTGGGTCTGACCTGAGGCCTCTTTCCAGTAGGAGATGCCCAAAACACCCCACTTCAGAGGCATCGATAAAGCATCCTCATCAGACGGTCAAATCATTTTTCAATGTGGAGGAGCAGTGCTTCTATTCTCAGTGAATGTCTTTAGCAGCAATAACATGAAGTAATTGTTTTCTGTATAACTATCAGCCTCTCACATTGTTATGGACGAGTCTGACCGACGCTTCTTTACAAGGTTGCTTCGTTGAGGTTCGTGGACGTGAATTTACACTAAGCTCTCTTAAAGTCTGACCACAGCATTTTAATCAGGATGAGATCTGGACTTTTACGGAGCCTCTGGAACACTTTGAATCATTTCTTTTACATCTATTTTGTTGGAGATTTGCTGGTGTGCTTGGGTTGACTGCTCATGGTTGACTCAATGACTGCAGGGCATCCAGATCCTGTGGTTGCAAAACAAGCCTCTGCTCCCACGCTTGACAGTTTTTATGAGGTGTCTGTGCTGATGTGCTGTGTTGTGTAGCACTCGGCTGCTACTTACCTTCTAAACTGCCATGCGAGCAGGAAAGGGTTTACTTCATTTTTTCACAAGACTGCATAAAGTTCGTTGAAAATATTATTTTTCACATGTCTGTAAACTGGTCCACCTCTTGCACAAAACAGAAATGGCTAGGGACTGCTGGTAAGCAGCAACAGAACTTAAGAGAGAGGCGAGTATCCAGTAAAATAACAACTGCAGATGGTGTTCTATTCGTTTAACACAAAAATTACAATTACTTCAAACTTCAACTCCAATCCAAGTTCTTCCACCACTGCATTTCCTCAAAATGGGAAATGAGGGTGGTGGGGTCCCCCCCCCCCAGTGTGCTGCACACCATGCATGCGCTGCATAAACACCCCAGTGTATTTATCAGTAGTACTAGACAATAACATTGGCTCTATAAACAGCCAGTGGAAAGCTTGAAGAAAAAAAAACAAACAAACCCAAAGCATCTAGCATCAGCTCACCGCCTGCATTGGTGATGGTAACAGGAACTCCCTGAACTTGGACCCCGTTGATGCTGATGGTCTGCACTGCTTGTGCTGCTGAGGTGAGCTGCGATGTGTTCAATTGTATCATTCCACCTGCAGGGGCAATTTTTGCCAAGGTCCGCTCCTTTCGTCCTCCGGTAGCTTGTGTTCTCTTGGAGCCAGCTGGTGGTGCGACAGTGGTGGTAGGGGCAACTGTGGTGGCAGGGGTTGTTGTTGTCATGGAGTCCTGAAGCTGAACCGATTGCCATTCACCTGATGCTGTTTTAAAGAGAATCTGGGGAAAAAAATATCACTAAGTTTACTTAAAATGTTAAACTAATTCCTAGTTAAACTGTTATATTATCTTATATATGACTTTGACATGTTGCTAGCTTAGTTGTAAAAATGTCACATGGTCCTTTGCTACCGTTCCTGAGGTATTCATAATAAACAGAAGAAGTCATTTTCAGCTGCTTCCTTATTTACAAGGAGTTACCTCAGCAGGTAGTGCTAGATATTGATTTAGCAGAATTTTACACTGGATGCCTTTCCTGACACAACAGACTAAAAATATTAAGAGTTAAAGAAACAATAAGCCTGAACAGATACCTGCGTTGGTGATGTTTCTGTTGGAGTGACCTGCAGATTCGAGGAGACAGACTGTCTCTGCGGGACGGGTGGCAACGTAGCAGAGGCAGCCTGTACCACCTTCAAAGCCTGTTGTGGGATCTGAACCACCTGAGAATCTGGTTTGGGCTGGACCAGCTGGACCTGTTGCACCATAGCAGGTTGCCCAGGACTTTGCACAATCAGTAAATTGTTCCCTGCCTGTGAATATAGAGAGAAGAAGCTGACCAGTAATCCTCATACGTAGGCTTTAGCCAACATCTTCAATGTTTTGACCACTCTGAAAGGCTAAACATTCATTTAACAGTTAGCTATAGACTGGGTTGAGTGTTTCAAAGTAGAATTTCAAACTCGATAACAATATTGTGGTTTCTGTTTAACTGCGGATTTTATCAATCTGAACTGCACACACATTTACTCGCTTTGGTAGTATATTTATGTCACAGGGAACCCTTTGAGCGTGAAAAACAAAAAGTGGTTGTAACACTAAAAAGACTTTTTGTTTTAACCATTTGGTGGCAGAAGAACACATCACAAATTAAAAAAAAAAAAAAAAAAAGAAACAAGCTTTGTACCATAAAACAACTGCCTGCCCAAAACTGAAACTGTCCTGAGGCTAATTAGGAAGCAGACGCTTCTGAAGATGTAAAGCAGTTGACAGTTTCCTGGTTTATTTCTTCTTTTTTGACTCCTCACAAAAAAATGATAACAGGAACAGCAGGTTATTAACATTCATTAGCATACATACATTTTTATTAAGATCAAAAAGTCCCAGTGCTCAAGCCCGGCTTGTATTACAGGAGCACAAACCTTAAGAAGTATACTCTGTGATAAAACAGAATCAGTTACACTTATTTTCAACAAAAAAGAGAGAATTAAAAAATAAAATAACTGATAATTAATTAAATATATATGGCATTTGGGGACTTCTACTTAACATGCAGTAAATGCTAGACTAAGAGCAGTGAGAGTAGATGCCGAGACTAGCTTACATGTCAAACTTGTGTCTGCGTAATGTTATAATTTGACAAACTTTAAATAAAACACTGACAGTTCAAAGAGAACACATATTTAGAAGGGGACCATTAAGTCTGTTTGAAGATTAACTTAAAACAAATAAATCGTGCCTTTGTTTATGCTTTTCAGTACCAGAAACAATAACAAATAGGGGTACCTGTATGATGTTATCACCAGCTTCTATTAGGATGGTCTCCATCTGCTCTGGGGTTGGAGAGGCAGCCTGTGCTGGAGGTGGCGGTGGAGGCTCAGCAGCCAGTACTGCCTTTTTTTTCCTCCCTCGTCGTGCCTTTCCAGGAGTGGGAGGGGCTGCAGCTGTCTCTGTGATGATTTGTGTCCCACCCACTTCCCCTGTAGCCACGTTGAGGGGAATTGTAAGTCCACTGGGCAGCTGCACAACGTTTGTAGCTGTATTGTTTGGCTTCCGCACCTTGAGGGAGGGCTTGATGGCTACGGTCTTCTGTGGCGTGACAGGAGCAGTGGCTGCAGCCGGAGCCGGCATGGTCATGGGAGTGGTAATGATGGCCTGGTTGGTACCGGGTATGAGCTGGATCTGACCTCCCTGTGGCATCACTTGAATGGTTTGTGCACCCTGGATCTGCGGCACCACCTGATACTGGATGCCAGGAGTGGCCGAGGTGCCGGTACAAGCAGGACTCTGCTGGATAGTAAGGACGATGGGGCTGCCAGGAGCTGTGGAGCCCAGGCCAGCAGGTAGCTGGATCACATTGCCCTTTGTTGAAAGGAAACCAAGGTTTTTCGGTGGAGCTGGCGCTATTGGAGCTGGCTTTATAGGAAGGAGCCGGCGAGGTTGTGGCTGCGCTGGCGGAGAGGTGACAGGAGCCTGAGCAGCAGGAGGGCCGATTTTACTGCAGGTGGCAGCCAGCAGAGCCAAAGGAGAGGGCTGAGTGTCCTGTGGGAAGACAGAAACATAGTCCAAGCCTGCATTAAAACCAGCCTGAACAAGAAGAATTCAGCACTAAGGGAACGATAGGATGAGGTAGTAGTCAGATCAAAAGCTAAAACAAAACAAGTTAACACAACCCAACAGGTAGGCCTACAACTACACATTAAGAATCATAATCAGTAGCGATTAAGTGGTGTAGTAGGTGTAGGAGTTTCCACCTGCGATGCCTTTGTGCCCCTCTTTGGTCCAAATGTGTGATCATCAAGCTGCAGGACAGGGAAGCATTCTACATTAATGCCATCTTCAGCACACTTTATATACACTGGACCGCTTCATGTATTTGAGGCAACAAACGGGTTTAAGTTGGGACTAAGAAGGTTGATACAACAAAAGTGAAAAAGGTTTAGTGACTACTGGTGCAAGACACAAAGCGATGTCATTAGTATTTAAATTCCCAATTGTGCAGTTGTGTCTCTCAGATATTGATCAACATCGAAGCAAAACAGTGACTGAATTTATAGAATATATTGTTTTTGTTAGAAAAATATAGCACATCAGCTCTATCCTGGCACATAGAGAAGTGAGGGCCGCTTTTCCATTTCCAAACTAAACTAGTGCAAGAGCACCGAATCTGGATCTAACCTCATCTGAGAAAGTAATGATAATGCTGCCATAATCCATAATTAGTGGGCGTAAGGGTCCAGATAACAGCGGTAAGTTAGAACAGTTGACTGGTTCTTTATCATTTGTTTAAATGTCTCTGGGGGTTTTTTCCAGTCAAAGCAGTTTTAAATTTGACAATAAACTTATCATGACATCTTAACTTACACAGTGTCGTTTTTGTATGTATGTTAATTTCAAAATTCTACGCGGCCTTGTTCTCGAGTTATTGCATTCACAAGATTTTCAGAAAACTTAACCACCGAGATTTTTAGTAGATGCACCTATGGTATTCACTCAAGTTATCGCATTCACAAACTTAGGTGTCCACACTGCCCGCCAGGCAGGGTAACAACAGTACTCCATCAGCGATTTGCAATTGAGGGTTAAAAAACACTCAATGCTTACAATGCACTAAACATCAAAGGAATTCTACAGAAAAATAAACACACAGTGTATATTAGCACAAAGATATGGCAGCAATATGAACACAACAGATGTTAAGAGCAACAGTAAGAGAAGAGATTGCAACAGTGCAACATGCGTGCACAGCCGAGGCTTGTGGCTGCTACTCACTTGTGTTGAAGCAGAGGAGGGCTGAAGGTATTCGCTGGGACTGACAGCGACAGTGGTAGCCATACTGTCCTGTTGTTCTGAAAAAACGCACAGCAGAGAGATTTCAGGCTGCCTGCAATGGTTAAGCTATTCAAGGGTATCACAGGACATTGCAACAAAACAGAAGAGCTCTGTGAAGGACAAGCCATGCAGTATCTCACTTAAACTGCTATATGATCATTAAATGTCATCAATTACACAAATGATGCCATTAACTGCGCTAATTAACGCATTCATTTGCATGCTGACACTTTCATTTTCACCAAACATGTGGGATATTTATATGACTCACATCTCTTAAAGGATTCAGGAATGACAGAGTTGTGCTTTTTTGTTTGTTTGTTTGTTTGTTTTTTGAGGTTTCGAGAAAATATTTTCCCTCCAATATGTTGACGATATTAAAAATATTCAACTCACGCATGTTATTAGCAGAGTCATTAGAAGCTATCTGTCAAGAGTCAATATATCATGTTGTTGTTGTTGTTGTTGTTAAATCACCATAATTGCAATTTGCATGAGTCAGCCACATTTACCAGTGACAGAGATGGGAAACAAATGCTTTTCCTTCAAAGGTTTCTATGTTTTCTCTATTTTTGTCCAGAATCTACTCCACATCTATTCCACATATTAAATTTAAATAGGTCATTTATTCAATTTTCTCGGTAACTTAGTGGAGATTTTGTATATTCACACACATTAAACTGCATCAATAACAGAATTATAAAGGAATACAAAATTTCCACTGTGATGGAATATACCACAAAGAGCTAACTGGCCAAAATAAATAACATAAACAATGCAGATGATCTCTAAAGCCTGCTCTGAAAAACAGTTACCACTAATGCAAAGCAGTGTACGGAACTGAAGCTTTAAAGTTTTCCAGTACGTGGGGAATAATGCAGACACCTACTGATCTCTTTGATAAATATACACGGTTCTTTTAGGTACCGCAGCACATCTTTTGCTATTTGACTTGTTTTTGATCCAGTCTAATATAAACTTAGGTCATTAACCAGATCAAAATTTAGTCAATCGAGAAAGAGCTGTGATACCTGTACTTCATAAACTTAACAAGTTGTGTCTGCCAGAGGTTGTGTGTGTTCTAACAGCAAATGTCAATCTACTGGCCACATGTCAAATACTCTGAGCAAAAAAAAAAATACATTGGACTGCGCTCAAAAATATTATACGAGAAAAAGACAGTAAATATATTGAGCATATTATATTTCCATTTCAACAGTTAGCATAAGTACATTTAGGGCAGGCTGCCCAGCAGCAGTTTAAGAGCAGGATAAATCTTGAGAGCCAAGCAAAGCAGCCTAATGGCCAAAATAGGTCGATGCTGTTATTGTCAAACAGAACTGCTGTGGAACTGTGGATAAAGCAATGCAAGCTGTTTTACTATCCATTACTGCTTGAACTACAACACAGCTAGTGCACACGATACAATCTCCACTTTTTTTAATAATTTATATAAATTCAAGAACAACACACAAATATGCAATTTAAAAGCCAAGGGATCTGTGACAGATTCAAATATTTTAATTTGGGATTTTATAGAACAGAAATACTCGCAGGCATTTTTAACATCTATTAACAATAATGACAAATGTAAAACGATAAACACTACTGGGACAGTAGTCCAGTACTGTCCCCTAACCCCTGTTGAGCTACATATCTAAGCTGGAAAACACCTGAACTCAACCAGCAGATAAGATATATGACCACATGGTAGCCACAGATCACTCTTCAGGCTGTCCCGATATTTGTGACAAATACACAGGATGATGATAAAGAAGTGATTCATCATCATAGATCTGCAACATGCAGATTTGTAAGCCAATGGCCATATTTTATATAAATGTATAAAACAAAGTAAGATGAATTAGAGCGGTGTCCTTTCATCATGATAAAAAAATGATTGCACAAGTGTGTATATGTAAATTAACACAGATACTGCAATAACATTGCCACCAACACTTGTTTGGAGTTGTAATGTTTGGGGCTTAGTTATTCTCTGCCTGCTCTAACAGGTGTTATAAATTATGAAACAGGTTTGTGGTTGCCTGTCTTTGAAAGCATGTACCTTCACCACAGTTTGCAGAGAAACAACTTAGTTTCTTTGTAAGAGTGCAAATGCAGCTTTCTTCAAGAACTTATGTAGTTCAGTGATCTTTCTTGTCTTCACCCTTTGCACAGCATTTCTGTCCACACACGTAAAACACAAAAATGCACAAGTATTACAATGATCATTTATTGAGGAAAATGATGTTGCAATACACCCATCACTAACAACATTAAAAGCACTGCCATTATGTGCTACAATTCAAGGTTCTGCAGTGAAACTTTAGTTCCTGGTACTCGTGTGGGTACTTTGACTAACTTTGTTGCACACCAAGAACACAGGCCACACCTTTGACATCACCCTGCAGAACAACACACCCTGCCACTAAAATACAAATAAAAAAAAAACTCTAAGGAACAAAAAACAGACATGCAAGGCACCCTGATCTCATTCCAGTTAGGCATCCTGACCTAGGACAGCCTCACTCCAAAACCAATGCACTGGATCTGTCACCAACATTCCAGTGCCTGACACCACAAGTGTAATAATATTCCATAAAAAAGCATTCCATACAATGCCGACGTCAGACAATAACTTGCTAGTTATGAGGAAATGCCTGAAGTACAAATTCCTCTTTTCTACAAACTGTGCCGTCTGTATCTGCCAGCTCATCTGTCGACAGTAAACTTAAGCCTGACACACAATAAACTCATCTCTGTGTCGTGGCTGGTGATCAGCTGTACAAACAGGAAGGAGTTCCTCTGTTGGAGCTGCCTGCCTCATCTAGTAAAAGCATTATAAAATGCAGCTGTTAATCGAAACGTCTGAACATGACTACCAAAGCAACAGACTTTCACTCGGGGATATCTCAGCCTGCTGAGCGAGCCACTAATCTCTCCATTCTGACACATTTTGGATTGGTGATAGCAACAGAGAACAGAACTTCCAATCAGTTATGCAAGTGTGACTTTAAGTCCTGCAAATAACACAAATGGGGGAAAAGTGCGGCCTCAAAATAGCGCCGCCATGCAACACAGTCTGTTAGGTTGGCTTGCAGAGCAACAGCAGCTAACGTTAGCCACCAAGCTAGCTAGTGCTACTGACTCAACTGAGGCAGACTCAAATGTCTATCGACTAGCTTATATATGTGCTGGTTTGCTTTGATAAAAATAAATGAGGCGAGACGGGAATGGGTGCAACATGAAAATATGTCGGTGTATTGCTGTGGGGTTTCATATGTGGTGGAAATGGACAAATCGATTTGGGGGCAGAAACAAGTAAAGGACCAGCTACATAGCTTCCAGTAGCATTTTGGCTAGCTGACGCGTAGCTAGCAAGTCAAACTCTCTTTGATAACGTTACAGAAAAAGGGAGCTCTTTGCCGGAAGTGCACTGCTTATTTTGGTACATACAACCGCACGAACACCCCTAAAACATAGTTATTTGTACCACAGCATGATTAGTACTTTCCCTTCAACGCAAATATAATGTTTTACGAAGTAGAATGTAATATAAACACCAATGTTTTAATTCCTACCCACCGCTCATGACGACATTCGCTCTCCGCGAGCCTTGCAGACCGAACCCATGGAGGAATCCGCCCGCGCTGTTGCACCAATCCACGGACAATAAAGAGTTAATTGACGTCTACCCTGACCAACTACCTTTAGCTGTCTTTGTGACCGAAGTCCACCTGAGCCAATCCCGACGTCATATTTCTGTACATGGGTCGATGGATGACCGTTTGGCCAATGGGATATCTAGATTGTGATCAGTGGGGCGGTTCCAACAGGACTGACCTGGAACAAGCGAGTGCCCTATTACAGCAGGAGCACTGCTTCACTGACGTCCCTGACGGCCAATGTGATCTTTAAGGGGCAGTACAGTCAAACTAAGAATGACAGCCGCGCTGATCAATGAGCTTTAAGTCACTTGTGCCTGACCTGTTTAAACTGTGGCACGATATGGAGCGGGACGTTATGTGGGATAAAGACTGCGCTCAGTGAATGGATTATATATTTATTTTAAAGCTGTGAGCATATGTTGCATTGATAGTTCAACATTTGTCTGTACAGTACAGGATATCACTACCAGCCTACTTTGCACAGCTTTGTATATTGTACATTTTAGATGTATTTATGTTTTGGTTTTTTTTTTTTTTGACAATGTTGGCCTGTTAATGGCTTAATTACTGTTTGTTTAAAGGTCCACTCACGCAAAAATCAAATCAAATCAAATCAAATCACTTTTATTGTCACATCACATGTGCAGGCACACTGGCACAGCACATGCGAGTGAAATTCTTGTGTGCGAGCCCCACAAGCAACAGAGATGTGCAAACACAACAACACAAACGAGCAAAATACAAGAATGGCCAACCTGAAACTAATAAATATATGTACAATATATAATAGTGTATGCATTTCTGGATGTGTATACTAAATATTTTCCTACGTGTGTGTGTGTGTGTGTGTGTGTGTGTGTGTGTGTGTGTGTGTGTGTGTGTGTGTGTACACATTTTTACAAATTAAATAGTAAAAAAAAAAAATAATAATAATAATAATAATAATAATAATAATAAAATATATAAAATATACAGAGTTGAATATGTGCAAAACAAGTGGCATTTATATACAGTGTGGAGTGCATAATGTTGAAGTTCCAGTAGTGAAGCTGAGGTGTCTATGACGTGTTCAGCAGTCTGATGGCCTGATGGAAAAAGCTGTCTCTCAGTCTGCTGGTACGGGACCGGATGCTGCAGAACCTCCTTCCTGATGGAAGCAGTCTGAACAGTTTATGGCTGGGGTGACTGGAGTCCTTGATGATCCTCCCCGCTTTCCTCAGGCACCGCTTCCTGTAGATGTCTTGGAGGGAGGGAAGCTCACCTCCAATTATCCGTTCAGAGCACCGCACTACTCGCTGGAGAGCTTTGCGGTTGTAGGTGGTGCTGTTGCCATACCAGGTGGTGATGCATCCAGTGAGGATGCTCTCAATGGCACAGTGATAGAAGGTCCTGAGGATGCGGGGGCTCATGCCGAATCTTTTCAGTCTCCTGAGAAAGAAGAGGCGCTGCTGCGCCTTCTTCACTGTTTTGTTTGTGTGTACTGACCACGTAAGATCCTCAGCCAGATGTACTCCAAGGAACCGGAAGCTGCTCACTCTCTCCACAGCAGCGCCGTTGATGGTGATGGGGGTGTGTACTTCTCTGCACCTCCGGAAGTCCACTATCAACTCCTTTGTCTTTGCGACGTTGAGGGTGAGATGGTTGTCTTGACACCAGTGGGTCAGGGCGCTGACCTCCTCCCTGTAAGCCGTCTCATCACCGTTGGTGATAAGACCCACCACTGTAGTGTCGTCCGCAAACTTCACAATGATGTTGGAGCTGTTAGTGGCTGTGTACTTAACACACAAAAAAGATGCCTGGCTAAAACATGTATGACATGTCTTTTATCTTATCCTGTTGTTTTCAACACAGCCTTCACAATAGGCTGTAGTTTTACCCTGAAAAGCACTTTGACATTTAGCTCTCTGCTTGTGTGGTAACTGCTAATGCAATAGAGGATGCAGCATTCAAGTCATTAGTCCACCAATCTATAGACTGCAGACTGTAATGATTGTCAGGTTATGAGACAATGGCCCTGTTGACACATTAAAAGCACATTACTCTCTTTGTTGTCTTTTTGCTTTTGACCTCTTTGGATGTATTTGTGTTCCTTCCTGCATATCTTTTTCAGGAGTTTGATTTGTCTGCTTCACCATAGCGCTTCATGTTTTGTTTTTGTTGTTGTTGTTCTTTGTTTTAATCTTTGTAGACTTTGTGCCTTTTTACTGTCCTTTTGGTTTTTGTCTTCTGATAGACACAATTGATTTGTGCTAATATAATCACATTAACTGACCCTCTCTGTGGCTGATTTACAACTCTTTCTGATCCAATTTCTGTTTTGCACAGTTTTATTGATTTGAGTCTATTACTACACAGAAGAAGAAAAAATCCTACTCTCTTTAATCTTTGATTGATCTCTGATACTTGGCTCGATAAAAGACTCAACTCACTCAAATGAAATTATGCTGTATATTTGCATGTTGTCTTTGTGAGCATGCACAGATATATAGGATTTCTGCAGTGATTCTTCGTAAGATTATTTTTGTAACTTTTGTGATGCATTGTCTTTGGATCTAGTGCCATCATCAGGTGAGTATGTTATCTAAATATTTCAGTAAGTGAGGAACCAGCTGGATTGTTGTAGAATATATTAGGGGAGGCAGAAATGTAGAGTGATTGTGAACATTAAGCGACACAGTTTTACTGTTTTACTTTTAACAAGCACATATTTGGCTTACAGTGTTGAACTCCAATTATATTTTTACTGGCAAAAACATTTTTTTTTTTGTATAAAGCAAATAAAGCTCTTAATACTGTAGCTGAAACTTCTACTTGAATATTTTATTTCAGAAAATATCTGGTGTATGATACTAAATTGTCATGACCAGTGTCTGTAAAACAAATTCCATTTTTATATTTATGTTAAACATAACACCCAGCACGCCCCTGTGGGCGGTTTATCCTTCAAGCTCGGGTCCTCTACCAGAGGCCTGGGAGCTTGAGGGTCCTGCGCAGTATCTTAGCTGTTCCCAGGACTGCGCTCTTCTGGACAGAGATCTCCGCTGTTGTTCCCGGGATCTGCTGGAGCCACTCGCCTAGCTTGGGAGTCACCGCACCTAGTGCTCCGATTACCACGGGGACCACCGTTACCTTCACCCTCCACATCCTCTCGAGCTCTTCTCTGAGCCCTTGGTATTTCTCCAGCTTCTCGTGTTCCTTCTTCCTGATATTGCTGTCATTCGGAACCGCTACATCGATCACTACGGCCGTCTTCTTCTGTTTGTCTACCACCACTATGTCCGGTTGGTTAGCCACCACCATTTTGTCCGTCTGTATCTGAAAGTCCCACAGGATCTTAGCTCGGTCATTCTCCACCACCCTTGGGGGCATCTCCCATTTTGACCTCGGGACTTCCAGGTTATACTCGGCACAGATGTTCCTGTACACTATGCCGGCCACTTGGTTATGGCGTTCCATGTATGCCTTGCCTGCTAGCATCTTGCACCCTGCTGTTATGTGCTGGATTGTCTCTGGGGCATCTTTACACAGCCTGCACCTGGGGTCTTGCCTGGTGTGATAGACCCCAGCCTCTATGGATCTTGTGCTCAGAGCTTGTTCTTGTGCTGCCATGATTAGTGCCTCTGTGCTGTCTTTCAGTCCAGCTTTGTCCAGCCACTGGTAGGATTTCTGGATATCAGCCACCTCCTCTATCTGCCGGTGGTACATACTGTGCAGGGGCCTGTCCTTCCATGATGGTTCCTCGTCTCCCTCCTCTTTCTTGGGTTTCTGCTGCCTGAGGTATTCACTGAGCACTCGGTCAGTTGGGGCCATCTTCCTAATGTATTCTTGGATGTTCGTTGTCTCATCCTGGACTGTGGTGCTGACACTCACCAGTCCCCGGCCCCCTTCCTTCTGCTTAGCGTACAGCCTCAGGGTGCTGGACTTGGGGTGAAACCCTCCATGCATGGTAAGGAGCTTTCTTGTCTTTATGTCAGTGGCTTCTATCGCCTCCTTTGGCCAGCCTATTACCCCAGCAGGGTACCTGATCACGGGCAGGGCGTACGTGTTGATGGCCCGGATCTTGTTCTTACCATTCAGCTGACTCCTCAGGACTTGCCTGACCCTCTGCAGGTACTTGGTGGTTGCAGCTTTTCTAGCGGCCTCTTCATGGTTCCCATTCGCCTGCGGGATCCCCAGGTACTTGTAACTGTCCTCTATGTCTGCAATGTTGCCTTCTGGTAGTTCAATCCCCTCAGTTCTGACTACCTTCCCTCTCTTTGTTACCATCCGGCTACACTTCTCCAGTCCAAACGACATTCCAATGTCATTGCTGTATAGCCTGGTAGTGTGGATCAGTGAATCGATGTCTCGTTCACTCTTGGCATACAGCTTGATGTCATCCATGTACAGGAGGTGGCTGACAACTGCTCCGTTCCGTAGTCGGTATCCGTAGCCAGTCTTGTTAATGATCTCACTGAGGGGGTTCAGGCCTATGCAGAACAGCAGTGGGGACAGAGCATCTCCTTGGTAGATCCCGCACTTGATGGTGACTTGTGCTATGGGCTTGGAGTTGGCCTCTAGTGTTGTACGCCACATCCCCATTGAGTTCCTCCCCCATATATATATATATATATATTAGGGGTGCAACGATACACAAAATTCACGGTTCGGTTCGGTTCGATACTTTGGTGTCACGGTTCGATATTTTTTCGATACAAAAAAATGTTCATGCCTTTTTAATTTGTCATTTATTAAAATTATAAATATATATTTTAACTCAAAAGTACAGTTTTTAAATTTAACCCTAACCCTTGTGCGCGTTTTTTATTTTGACAGCGAATGCGCACCTGCGGACCACTTATGTGCAGCCCTGGTTATTTAGCTCGTCATATTGCAGCCACAGAAATTCTTTTGTCCATGAAACCATAAAGCTGCACTTTCTTTTTGCCTTATAGTCTGATTTGTCATAACTTCTCCGTTTTGTGGTAAGCTTTTCTTTGGCTGTCACTTCTTCACCCCGACCTGTCTTATTTGGCTCAGCAGAACTAAAATATATATCCTGCTACTTTTACACACGGACTCACATAAGCTCAGCGATTCTCTGCTAACTCTGCTTCACATGTTTAAGCTTGCTGCGGGAGATTTCACTTGTCATGTTTGCATAGTAAGCTAACGATTAATAAGACGATGTCAGAGGAATTGGTGCACAAATTATCATCACTCACAGATCAGTGCTGTCATTGCAAAGTGAAAGCAAAAAAACAAGCGCAAATTCAAACGCGACTTCAATATGTCACATATTGACAGTGGCTCACCAATGCCAATGACATAATTACCCAGCTACATTTCTGAAAGAATGCAAAAGCATTGACATATATTTTTCCTACAATAGCCCGACGGGCAGGGCAGAGAGATTTTTGTAGCCCGACTGGAAAGATCGCTAGCTCCGGGACGTCAGGCTAGCGATTTTGCAAGCCCTGTATCTGATTGAGGAATCACTCATCTTTGGAAAAGAGAGTTTATTACAGAGAAATGTCTCTTTCCAAAATAAAAGCTATACTATCCGCTTCTTCTGGGCTATATTCTCAGCAGCATAAGGAGAATCACGTGCTAACAGCTGTCTAAATGACTCGGCTAAAGTTAGTAGCATGCTTGTTGTTTTTGTCTTTGCACTAGGATGATGTCGGCGTAAATGTGCAGTCATATTCGTTGTGTTCCCACTAGTGCTTTCAGGTTAATCTCGTTGAAATGACCTTAACGCCACAACATGGCAAATCTCTGTTAAGGAGCTACCGCCGATCGCCCCGTGCATGGGGCTAGACGGCCAACACGTTAACGAGCTAACTGCGCTAACACACTAGTTCACACCAATGTAATTGAGCATTGCATGGCACATCCAACATACTGTTTTACTTTAGTCCATGACTCGCTTACCTTCAGGGTCATACGTCAGATGAAAACCAAAATAATTCCAAACGCCAGATCTGAATGAGGGTGGGGGAGGTCCATCTTGCAAGGAGAGCTTAACTTCTGTCTCGCTAGCTTGCCCTGCGCTCTTCCTCCTGACTATGCTGTCTGTGTTGAGCGCTCAGTGGATCTGCGCTCAACAGTGCAGCCTAGGCGGAGTAGTCGAATGCAGATTCACTGAGCGCTCAACACAGACAGCATCGTCAGAAGGAAAGTTGATAAAATAAATTACAAATGTTGTATTGTTCGATACATATGCGTACCGAACCGAAAGCACTGTATCGAACGGTTCAATATCGATACGAATATCGTTGCACCCCTAATATATATATATATATATATATATATATATATATATATATATATATATATATATATATATATATATATAGAGAGAGAGAGAGAGAGAGAGAGAGAGAGTCATTAGTCATGACACATTAACACTGTTTTGAACTAATTTCAGAGCTTTCTGTCACAACGACAGAGAATAGATCATTGTGACATCCAAACATTATTTAATGGTTTTAAATGTCTTGTGTTCTTCCTATGACTAATACAACCGTGTCATCAAAACAGAATCTGAAAGTGTAACCTTCATTTTTGCATTCTTACCTTTAGCTTGTTCAAACACTGACTGGTTCCTTTGGGATCTGAATACTAAAGATTAGGGACTTTCCTTTTTGACTCATGTCATGATGCCATTCACTCTCTGCGAGCATTTTATACCTTTTCTGTCGGATGTTCAACTTGTTAAGAAAATGTCCTGTCAGGCCCATCTGTCGTCTGCATCAGCCGAGCTGGCCCCCAGCACTTTCAGCCAGCTTGTAGGCTACTATGAGCTGGCCTTCTTTCTCATTGGCTCATTCCCATTGACTCCATTCACATCCACAATGCACGTAATGCCTTTTCATATAGGCTTTTCCCAAAAAGTACCCTTGACCTTATTCACATACAGACCTCTTTCATTTCTTCCCAGTCTGTCCTCTCCCTGCATCGCTGCATGAGTTTTTTAAGAGCTTAGGAAACCGGAGTCCTGCTTTTAGTTAAAGCACTCTCTCCCTCTTCACCTCAAGTGTGCTGTAGTTGGCTTGATGAAGGATGCAGATACTGTCTCCCACCTTCTCCCCAGGCACCTCTGTGGAGAGCCTCAGAGAGAAAGTGCTGCATAATTTAACTGGGACATCTCACTTTTATCAGTTAACAGGCTTCATGAGCAAGCCAAAGCTGTGGCAGGAGTTTTCAGCCTATTTCAAAGAGAATAGCTGACATTAAAAAATGAAGCACACTCTACATTAAGAACTCAAAGCCAGAAGCTGTGAAGCAAGGGACGTGATGTTGTGACGGGTTTTTAGCCTTTTTGACATTTTATAAACAAATGGTTTATATACAGAATGTAAGCAATACTTGCTTACTTAATTTAAATTGTTTTATTTAATTTGGATCACAGTAGCTATTTAAGTTCACTTAGTTATATTCATACACACTTTATATATTGTGCATGCTTTAGTCACTTTGAGGCAGTTTTGTTATTCAGAGTTGATGTTCAAATGACTAAAAAAACAATGTTGCAATAATGAGGTGGTCTGCTGGTCACAGAAACACACACAACACAACCAGATGTCTGTGCCGGTATGACTTAACCATTCATATTGATATTTTAAGAATTTATTTATCAACTGTTAATTATTCATGAACTAAGAGTGTTTAATTTAAACTTAAATTGAATTTTGAGCTTTATATGTTGGCATATTCATTTCATGTAATTCATTAAAAACAAAAACAAATAATATTATTATTACTAATAATAATAATAAAACAGTCTGCACAACAAATTCAAGCATAAAAATCTGAACCTCATCATAAGCGGGTATGCATAATAGCTATAAAGGGCTGGATCAGGTGACCCTATATCCTCCCTTAGTTATGCTGCAATAGGTGTAGGCTGCTGGGGGATTCCCATGATGCATTGAGTATTTCTTCTTCAGTCACCTTTCCCACTCTCTGTTTATAGAGCTCTCTCTGCTGAGAATCATACTTCCACAGCATGTCTTTATCCTGTCTTCCTTCTCTCACCCCAACCGGTCGCAGCAGATGGCCCTGCCCCTCCCTGAGCCTGGTTCTGCCGGAGGTTTCTTCCTGTTAAAAGAGAGTTTTTCCTTCCCACTGTCGCCACAGGGCTTGCTCATAGGGGGTCATATGATTGTAGGGTTGTTCTCTGTATGTATTGTTGTAGGGTCTACCTTACAATATAAAGCGCCTTGAGGCGACTGTTGTTGTGATTTGGTGCTGTATAAATAAAATTGAATTGAGTAATGGCACAATGTCTTGTTCTCTTAAGCTGATGTTAATTTCTTTATAGCAGGTTTTCCTATTTTATAAATAATGTCATCAAATTTTATAGTGGAGCAGATTTATTTAAAGTGAAAGTTTTTGGAGGGTTTTCTACAAAAAGAAAAAAAAACAGATTTTGCTGAGCAGTTCACATTTATCCATAAACCCTGTTAAGACAAAACTGTCGATCTGTCATTAATGTCATAGTTATGCCAAAGCAGTGATAGGTCTGTAGAATAATATTAGTATGTCAGTTAGGTCTCAGTATGCCAAGATTGAATTTTTCCTACTTTTAGTTTGTGTATCACAGCCTCACACAATGACCAACAATTGCTAACTTTAAATAAAATATATGGAAAATATATAAACAGCAGATTGGCTTGTTGTTTCCAAATCTTTCAGTGATATTAATTAGTTTTATTAAATTAGTTAATTAGTTTTCCATAAACCAAAATAAAATTCAAAATGAGCTAAAGTTAGAGCCCATCAATATGTTTACTGAAATATTTTCAGTCTGCTTTCAGTGAAAATACTCAAATTGGGGGAAAAAATGCCACACACCAGGGTTTTTTGTTTCCTTTTTACTGGAAAAGCCAGTAGCCAGCTTCACGGTACTGAGAAACAGAATGAGGAAAATACACCTGGGCATTTCAACAAATAAAACAAACAGGTAGAGAGCAGTTATAGGAGGTATACACACTGAGAGGCAGGGCATTTTGGCAATAATCAAATGTTCCCAGATTCAATAATTTCAGTTCAGATGAATCTTTCATTTCAGTAACTGAAAATATCTACCCTAAAGCAGGAAAAAACCCCACATCAAATACCCGTTAGTATCGTAAACCAGTTTTCCGAGGACGTATTTTCTCTTTGGTGTAATTTCACTATTTCTGTATATATCTGTCTGAACATGAACAGCACCAATGTGAAGTCAACTGGGTCTTTTAAAAGCAACAAATACAGGAGTTTAAATAGACCCGAATACAATGCATTGGGAGAAGTAAGGGCGTGTGAAATCAGTGACAACCTTTACGTTCATTTACTTAATGAACTGTAGTAATGGCTGTCTCTTTACATCGTGGCTCAGTAATCAAAAATAAAGATAATAACTCTATATGTTTTAGGCATTCTTGGCAGAAGACAAGGCAAAAACATGAATCAACAGAACCCAGAGCATAGCAGAAACTGCTATAAGCCAGCACCTGTGGGGGTCATTTCTCTGTGATTTAAATTACAGCAACAAAAACAACCAATTTTATGGCATTAGACATTTTATTGTATTTTTGGGGGGGCGCTTAGGGAATAATGTGTTTACTATTATGTGATATTTTATACTCTGAAAAATCTGTCAAGTATTTAGTGGGCAATATAAACGCTTTTTGTTTTTACCTATTAGAGGAGAACAGCCTAAGACTGCATACCTCTAAAAGCAAAACATTTCCTCCACACCAAGCATAAATTGACTCTGAATGTTTTCTGAAAAACTTTATACATATAGCAGTCACTTTTTAGCTAAACATTGCTAGCACCAGGTTGGACCCTTTTTGCCTCTAGAACTGTCTTAATTCTTCGTGGCACAGATTAAAGAAGGGGCTGGCAAACATTCCTCAGAGATTTTGGCCCATAACATCACACAGTTGCTGCATATTTGTCAGCTTCACATTTATGCTGCAAATCCAAAAGGATTGGAGGGCGTTTGAGCGCAGTCAACTAATTTTCACGTTCAGAAAATCCGTTTGAGATGCTCTGAGCTTTCTGATATGGTGTGCATGGTACACCATGGTCACAAAAGGATTGACATGGTCAGCAACAATAATCAGGTAGCCTATGTAATTTAATAGATGCTCATTGATACCAAGGGGCCCAAAGTGTGCTAAGGAAACATATCTCAGACTATTACATCACCTCCCCCAGGCTGAACCGTGACTACAAGACGGGATGGATCTATGCTTTTATACTGCTTACACCACATTTTGACCCTCGTCATTCAACTGTTGCAGCAAAAATTCAGACCAGGGAACATTTTTCCAATCTTTCCATTTTTGGTAGACGAATGCAAATTGTAGCCTCAGTTTGCTGTTTTTAGACAGGAGTGACACCCAGCTTCTCAAGGTTCAGCGTGTTGTGCATTCAGAGCAATTTCCCTCTGCATACCTATATTGTAAAACATGACTATTGGAGCAACTTTAAAGCAGAATGGCAATTTCCTCTAACCTCTGGCATCAAAAAGGCATTTATAGCAGCTCACTGGATATTTTCTCTTTCCTTTTTTTCTGTGAACCCTAGAGATAGTTCCCCAAAAGTTAATTCTGTTCATCTGGACGTTTTCAGTGGGAGAAATGTTTCGTCACTCGTCCAAGTGACTTCTTCAGTCTCAGCAGACTGCAGGTTTCCCCAATCTTATAAACAGTACATTTGCATAATGACTGAAACTAGCTCCACTGAAGGAACAATGGGCTGTGAGATAGACCTAGACCTAGAGATAGTTGTGTGAGAGATGGCCTGTCTGGCACCAACAAAGAAATCACATTTTTCCCCCATTCTGATGCTCAGTTTAAACTTCAGCAGGTGATAATGACCATGTCTATATGCCTCAATTCATTCGAGTTGCTGCTATGTGATTGGCTGATTAGATATGTCTTAATGGGCAGTTAAACAGGGGTACCTAACAAGGTGGCCAGTATGTGGACCCAGATTAGTTTAGGATGCTGTTTTAAGAAGATCAAAATAGTGTCTACCATGTTCTTATTTCAATTAAATAGATATTTTTAACAATATGACACAAAACGTCACAAAAAAATCCCTACAAACATCCAGTGATGACTATATATTGAAATGCCTATAGAATAAGCATACCAGCTGCCTTCTAAATGGTTGCTCATAAGCAACACTTACACTCAGCAGCTCTGACTACCAACAGGTAAATCTCTGGGGACCATAGGCTTGCCAACACAAACAAAATGAGGATAGCACTTTTGGTTTCCTGGTAGCTACCGCAGATGAAATCGCAGACAGTATCATATTGTGCCTATATTGTTGAGAGGCCAAAGACAAAGAAGACTTAAAGCAAAACAGCTTGTATCTCAGAATAAACTCAATGGGTTTTAGCACTCAAAGCTCATAGTAGGTTCACATAAAGTAACAACAGTTGGCTAGCTATTTACCCAATAGAAGTGGGTGTTTGTTTGTTTTTTAAAAACAAGGAGTCCAGTTTAGAAAGTTGGGTTATAGCGAAAAATGCCTATTGCCACTTTTAAAAAATAGCTGGCACACTGATTAATGTATAATAGTGAAAATAACCAGTGCTGGTTGCTGCAAGTGAAAGCCACAGTCAATACTCTTAATATATTCCATATACAACTTATACAACTTGAGGAGTTCCTCAAATTGTGTCATATAACATTAGATGAGTTTAAATAAAATGAAGAAATTTACTCACGGGATTTTAAAAAAGCAAAAAACGTTTTTTAGCTGATTCATAGGGTCCAACTTTTGGGGTTCAGTTTCAGATGATGAAGACACCAAATGATTTGACAGGCCTCTGTGGCCCTGCCTCTGTGTGTATACCAGCACTGAGGACATCTTTTAATCCAAAATCCCTTTTTTTGACAAAATGGAAGGAAAAACAAGGAAATGGCAGCAAACAACAGTTGTACAAATTGACCAGTGCATTGTGTTTTAAAAGTCCATTTCAACAGGTTCAGGAAATTGAGTTCATAATTCAGGCTCTGTTTTTGTGCCTGTCGACATGTTTTCAGGTGAGCGTATCTCTACAGTCCCTCCTCAGAAGTCACTGAGTCCACTGCATATGCACCACGATTCAACTGCAAGCACACATCATTCCTCTCATTAGTCCAAATCCACACATAGGAGGATCCATCCCAGTCACATTGGACACACAGATTTCCAGGGACTCTGAATGGCCGATGCTGGAAGACTGGTAGACCAGTACAGACAGTACAGTCCTCCACAGCAAAACCTGGAGATGAGGGTAAAACTATGTATATTAATGCTTTATATTAAGATTTCACCTGAGCATCTCAGTCACAGGATCAAAACATCGTTGGATTAGAACAGTACTATTTACCACTCTAGAAATCAACAGCATGCTGTTGATGAACTAACTCACTCGAGCTGAGAAGAGCTCTGCTGCTACGTCTGCGACTCGGCCTCCTGCCCTACTCCCACTACCCTCCGGATGCTCTTGATTGACAGGTACATCTCCTCCTCAGGGTCATAGTAATAAAACTTACTCAGGTAGGAGATCAGCGGTCTGGAAAGAGGTGAAAATACAGGCAAAAAATCAGTATCAAAATCAAAAGCTGGATTACTGAATGTAGAGATAAAGAAACAGAACAGAAGACACAAAAGTTTTAAACATCAGCACAAAGAATAAATGAAAACCAACCCAGGATTTTTCAAAATATCTCAGCTTTTGGTTGGATACCAATGAAACTATGCTAACACATACTGTTTTTATGAAAAACAAAATGTACCGCCTTTTTCTCTACCTGAATCATGTGGTTGGAGGTTGCTAGGTTAAAACCTCAGTAAGAGCTATAAGTGAAAACCCATCAATAAAGAGTCTGTTAAAACCGTTCCAACACCTTGGAAAACAGCAGCATTGTTCAGGATGCTGGCTTTCCACTCCTGTATATTTCAGCAAGTATATTTCCCAGTTGAAACTGAGTACCTGGGCAGTGGAAGCTCTTGGATGTGGTCGATGCGGACTATTTGTCGGATGCAAAAGCGACAGAGATGTTGAAGTGACTTCACGTTGCTGAAGCGAGACACAGGATACAGCAGCTGAACCGGAGTGGGAGGTAGTCCTGGGACAGAAAGAAACATTTTACTCAGTGAAACATTTTAATTTGCCCTTTCCCAATTTTGCTTTGGGCACTCTGGTGGCCCAGTGACTAACATGTAGGCGTCCTTCACAGACTTTGTGTCCTCTTGTCAACTGTTGTGCCTGTAGCTTAATGGCCAAAAATTCTTACAAAAACATAGTTTTATTTGTTTTGAGACTTGCAGGAATTTTCTTAAAAGAGATGCTGGTTTCCAGCTTCATAATTTTATTCTTGGAATCTACTAGAGCAGCATTTTCATTTTATTTACAGTTAATTCTTATTTATTGTGTACTTTCATGGCTTTGGGATGGTGTATCAGTTCATCCAACTCTCCTTCGGCTCTTCCCCTTTAAGTCAGCTTCTCTTAGTAAACAGGATATCTGATCTCACTGGCATCACGCAGACACAGAAGTAGATCAAACTGTGTGAAACTCAGTGCTTAGAGCAATGTGAAGTATAAACTTCTGGATTACAGGGATTGATTGTACATACACTTCTCTATCAGCATAGGCATCCACCGCTTCAACCTCAGACCACTTCGACACAACTCACAAATGAAGATCATTTCTGTGGAGCGATGCTTTCAACTAACCTGTTGCATGTGAGTCAAGTATTCGCGCTCTTTTAGCTCCATTTTTGGTCTCTACAGACGCCTGAGGGAAGCACCTGTCTCTTTAGCTGCTAAAAGCAATAGATTTTTGGAGCTTTTGCTCTGGCTGAAAATTATATTATCGTGGGAATAGGAATTAAATAAAACAGTAGAGTTGTAGCTGTACAGGGAAGCAATGAGCTGAAATTCAATATAAAGCTCCCTACAGCCCATGGTAGAAGCAGATGCAGCTGGTCCGTTACTACAAGACTCCTCACACATTTGATGCATGTGAATGTATAGACTATAGGCTCTCTGAGCAGCCTGATTCTGTCATGTTTAGCAAAGATTATTCAGACAGGTGTAAATAAAGTATTTGCTAGACTAGTAGAGGAGCAATCCACAGGAAATTGGTGCTCGGTGAGTATTTCTAGCTCAAGATTTAGTTTAATATAAATATAACAGTAAAAGATTCGTTTCAATCTGACTCAGTTATGTCTGATAACATTTTGCACAGATATATTTCCCAATCAGAAGATGCTACCTTACTTATTGTCATTTAGGTGTGATGCAGTAAACTACAGTGAATTGTGCGATATAGGTTGGCCTGAGGTCCACATGCATCACATCTGTGTCGGCATGATTCTCATCAGGGGTAAATCTGCTCACGGCTCAATGATATGTGTATAAATCGCACAGGTGGATGCAAAGGATACAATAGCATACAGTTACACTATAGTATACACAAACTAGTGTAAATTTACTGTAAGACATAAATGACCAGATACCTTCACATGAGCATGATGCAAAACCTGAATGTAGACATAAAAATGGTACATATATAGCTATTCTCTCCTCTCCTCCCGGTCTCTCAGGCACTTCTCACTAAGGGGTGATTCAAATGTTTTTTTGATCAGTTGGAGCTGGGTGTTGATATAAAGCCTGTGTTGTTTCACCTGGGACTCTGGAGCGGAGGAAGTAGAGGAATTTCCCATTTTTGGAGTGCATGATGGCTCGCTCGATGAACTCCACCACAGAGTGACAGCGGTCCTCAAACTTCGGGTGACACCACAAACTGAACGTCCCTGCAGGCAATAAAAGAGGAATAGTTTCCTGTATGTACTGTATCATGTGTACTTTTTCAATATCTATAAATCGTACCCACATGAGTAACGTTTTTATAAATGCAACTGAGATGAAACTGTTCCTGGATAGTTCTAAAGAGACTAAAGAGAACAAAAAATAAAGCTACACAACAGGAAATTTCCATCAGCCTGTGCAGCTTTAAGATGTAAATCATGCTCTTTAGGCCCTGGAAATAATGCAACTTTAAAGGTAAAGTTCACCACTAAATCACTTTCACATACATTTCTACTGGCTTGAAGCGCTATTTATCCTTTTAGATGGCTTTGATGTGAGGTGCCCAGTTTAGTAGAGCTTTGTGGAGCACGAGGGGCCAGAAAGCACAGTTAACACACTCAGCACCATTGCAGAAATCATGACAAAGTTGCTCAGAAAATCCAGAAGCCTTTTCGTAAACAGTTTCATGCAGGAGTTGTTTACTTTCTACTACCAAAAAAGGGCATGCAGCTAGCAAACATTACAGCTGTCACACTGTTGTGCATATGAGCCTCTGATCACAGGGATACGCAGGCCTCATGCTGCATAGTAATACAGCTGGAAAGTTTAAAAAAAAAGAAAGTGTCATGGTTCTGGGTCATTTGACCTCTAGATAGTCTTGAGCTCCATGTTCAGTATGTTTAGTTTTGCTTCCCCTGTGGTGTCATGTTCATTTGTATCAGCTGTGTTCTCCAGGTGTTTCCACTTCCCTCATTGCCCTTCTGTGTATTGAAGTCCTGTCTTCCTTTGTTCCTTGTCAGGTCGTCTGTTCGTCTACCCGTGTCTGCTCTCCTTGCCGTGTTCATGGTCTGTGGTTTTCCCACGCTCTCTGTGTTTAGATCTTTGTTTAGTTTTTCCCCACTTTAGGTTTTTGGTTAGTTTATCTCTGTGTTATTTTGCCTTTGTTTCTCATATTTCCTGCCTCAAGCGTTTGCGTTTGAGTCCTCTTAAATAAATACAGGGTCTGCTGCCGCAGACACGTGACAAAAAGAAATATTAAGGTAGAAATTACTTTAGAGCAGTTCATAATTACATAATACTGAATAAAAATAATTTACAAACAGCCAATATGTGAACAGACAAATGCTATGAGTGATTCGACTTCCTGTTGACTTCACAGTGGTTCTTTCTCTTGAAGCCTTTCTGCCCTCAGTTCATGCTGGGTCATGATGCATTCATGCAAACAAGATTGTACTGATGCGAACATGTTGTGTCAGTGAAGGCTGCATATCTGTATAATGAATGTGTTTTCAGCCATGATGCTGTGGCCATGCAATAGTGACTCATTAATGTACAGCCCCAGTTATGAACATCTGCATGGGAGCGTGCGTACTGGAGTATGTGACCAGTCACACATTCATCTTTGTACAAGTCACCTTGTTAGTTTGTCACACATGTGAGGCGTGTGCATGTGGCGCCATGTGAGTTATTCATGCTTCATGAGTTTTGGTTTCAATTTGCTCGATCTGTACAGGCCTGTCTGCTTACACATAATGTTTTCAGATCTGTCTATATGTTTACTGTAGACAGATTGCTATATTACTGTATGTAAGTCTGTATGTACAGGGAGTGCAGAATTATTAGGCAAATGAGTATTTTGTCCACATCATCCTCTTCATGCATGTTGTCTTACTCCAAGCTGTATAGGCTTGAAAGCCTACTACCAATTAAGCATATTAGGGGATGTGCATCTCTGTAATGAGAAGGGGTGTGGTCTAATGACATCAACACCCTATATCAGGTGTGCATAATTATTAGGCAACGTCCTTTCCTTTGGCAAAATGGGTCAAAAGAAGGACTTGACAGGCTCAGAAAAGTCAAAAATAGTGAGATATCTTGCAGAGGGATGCAGCAGTCTCAAAATTGCAAAGCTTCTGAAGCGTGATCATCGAACAATCAAGCGTTTCATTCAAAATAGTCAACAGGGTCGCAAGAAGCGTGTGGAAAAACCAAGGCGCAAAATAACTGCCCGTGAACTGAGAAAAGTCAAGCGTGCAGCTGCCAAGATGCCACTTGCCACCAGTTTGGCCATATTTCAGAGCTGCAACATCACTGGAGTGCCCAAAAGCACAAGGTGTGCAATACTCAGAGACATGGCCAAGGTAAGAAAGGCTGAAAGACGACCACCACTGAACAAGACACACAAGCTGAAACGTCAAGACTGGGCCAAGAAATATCTCAAGACTGGTTTTTCTAAGGTTTTATGGACTGATGAAATGAGAGTGAGTCTTGATGGGCCAGATGGATGGGCCCGTGGCTGGATTGGTAAAGGGCAGAGAGCTCCAGTCCGACTCAGACGCCAGCAAGGTGGAGGTGGAGTACTGGTTTGGGCTGGTATCATCAAAGATGAGCTTGTGGGGCTTTTTCGGGTTGAGGATGGAGTCAAGCTCAACTCCCAGTCCTACTGCCAGTTTCTGGAAGACACCTTCAAGCAGTGGTACAGGAAGAAGTCTGCATCCTTCAAGAAAAACATGATTTTCATGCAGGACAATGCTCCATCACACGCGTCCAAGTACTCCACAGCGTGGCTGGCAAGAAAGGGTATAAAAGAAGAAAAACTAATGACATGGCCACCTTGTTCACCTGATCTGAACCCCATTGAGAACCTGTGGTCCATCATCAAATGTGAGATTTACAAGGAGGGAAAACAGTACACCTCTCTGAACAGTGTCTGGGAGGCTGTGGTTGCTGCTGCACGCAATGTTGATGGTGAACAGATCAAAACACTGACAGAATCCATGGATGGCAGGCTTTTGAGTGTCCTTGCAAAGAAAGGTGGCTATATTGGTCGCTGATTTGTTTTTGTTTTGTTTTTGAATGTCAGAAATGTATATTTGTGAATGTGGAGATGTTATATTGGTTTCACTGGTTAACATAAATAATTGAAATGGGTATATATTTGTTTTTTGTTAAGTTGCCTAATAATTATGCACAGTAATAGTCACCTGCACACACAGATATCCCCCTAAAATAGCTAAAACTAAAAACAAACTAAAAACTACTTCCAAAAACATTCAGCTTTGATATTAATGAGTTTTTTGGGTTCATTGAGAACATGGTTGTTGTTCAATAATAAAATTATTCCTCAAAAATACAACTTGCCTAATAATTCTGCACTCCCTGTAGGTCTGTAGCTTATCTACTGAAATGGTGCTAATAGACTTTAAAACAGCTCAGTCAATTATATGAAGATTTGTCTCATTTATATTAAAAAAATGCCAAATATACAATGACACTTTTATCGAACTCAGATTTTTGCATACAGTGCTTCCCGAGTTTTGTATAAAGAGACATTAGCCTTTTTAATGTTGCTGATTTTGTCTGCTGGGTTGAGTCAGGTACAGTCTGTTTTTACTCTGTTAATTTATTGCAAACTACAGTTTGGAATCCAAAACAAATCCCCCCACGGGGACCAATAAAATTGCTGATATGATGAAACTGACTTCATCTCATCTGTAAGTCAAAGCCTTCTACTTGTCAGCTAGATGCCATTCCTAAAGTTTTGGTTAAGGCATGTCTACCTTCTTTGCTTCCCCTCATATCTGCTATCATCTGCTCTTCACTTACCACTGGAACTGTTCCTGCTTCCCTCAAAATTGCTGCCATCACCCCAATATTTAAAAAAAAAAACTGGTCTAGATCCCAATAATTTTGAGAATTTTCGGCCTATTTCCAATCTACCATTCCTTTCAAAAATTCTTGAGAAAATAGTTGCCACACAACTCCACTCACATTTAACTAATAATAATCTGTATGAACAGTTCCAGTCCAGCATTGAAACAGCACTTATAAAATTAACCAATGATCTTCTTATGGCAGCTGACTCCGGTTTACTTTCCATTCTTATTCTCCTCGATCTGAGCGCTGCTTTCGACACTATTTCTCACTCCATTCTCCTCAGTAGGTTAGCCTCTATCGGTCTCTCCCATACTCCACTAGCCTGGTTTAAATCATACCTGTCTGATCACACTCAGTTTATTCAACTCAAATCATTCACTTCTCAGCCCTTTCCTCTGACCACTGGCGTGCCCCAGGGATCTGTCCTGGGGCCCCTTCTTTTCATTATCTACCTTCTACCGCTTGGACATATTTTCCGTAAATACAATATCCAGTTTCACTGTTCTGCCGATGAAACCCAGCTTTATCTGTCCACTAAACCTGATTCTGCTCTTCCCCCATCCTCCCTCACCCTCTGCTTAGCCGAACTAAATTCATGGTTCTCTTCTAATTTTCTCAAACTCAATAGTAATAAATCCGAGCTCCTCTTGGTCGGCACTAAATCTACATTATCCAGAACCAACAGTTTCTCTGTTACTATCAATAACTCGCCGGTCTTCGTTTCTTCCTCTGTGAAAAGCTTGGGTGTCATCCTCGACAGTACTCTATCTTTCAATTCAAACATTAATAACGTCACTTGGTCTGCATATTTTCAATTGCGCAACATTAATCGTCTCCGTCCTTTTCTCACCCCACATGCCACTGCCATTCTTGTCCACAGCCTTGTTACTTCCCGGATTGATTATTGTAATTCACTTCTTTTTGGTCTTACTCAGAAATCCGTCCACAAGCTCCAACGCGTCCAGAACTCTGCTGCCCGTATCATCACCAGGACCCCTTCTGTCCACCACATCACTCCTGTCCTGCAGCAGCTTCATTGGTCAAATATCGTATCAATTTCAAAATAATCTTGTACACATTTAAGGCTATTCATCATCTTTCTCCTCCATATCTCTCTGATCTGGTTCAGATCACCGCCCCATCTCGATGTCTTAGATCCTCTTCTTCCCTTTCTCTCTCCGTCCCCTCCCCTCTTCTTGCCACCATGGGGAGCAGGGCTTTCAGCTGCTCTGCTCCACGACTCTGGAATTCTCTACCTCCTGATTTAAAAATTTCTCTTCCTTCACTCTCTCTTTAAGTCCCAACTCAAAACTCACTTGTTCAAAATAGCTTATCCCACATAACCTCTCCACTCTGCTATTGTAAATTTGTTTTATGTCCTATACTTTTATGCTGCTTTTTTTATTCTACTGTGTACAGTGTCCTTGAGTGTTCTGAAAGGTGCTTTCAAATAAAATGTATTATTATTATTATCATTATTATTATTATTATCATATCTTATGTTGCTTTACATAAGATACTTTACACAACAAAGTTCTATAAGTGCAAACTTGAGTAAAATCGTGCCAAAGTATTTTCTCCAGAGGCAAACATTACGTTTTTTGTGCTTTTATTCCACAAATGTATCTGTGTGAACAGTCTGACCTTTTTTTGTTATTTGCTTTCGGTTCCACATCTCATTTTTAGACTCAAACTGTATAGCTTGTGCACTTTGTATGCTATACTTGGCTCTCTAATGCATAAGGTGTTGTTTGGAACCTGCTGTGTTTGTCTGGCAATCACGAGTGTGGCAATAAATCAAAGTCTAGATAAACATCTTCATCTTTAATGATGAAATTTTTGACACATTAACATTTATTAACATGTTGCATCAAGATCCTTCTCTATGCCTATGCTCACCTGCAGCGTATGAATAGCATGAAAACTGCTTTTGTTTGGCAGCTCTTTCTAAATACACTTCGCACTAAGTGAAGAGTGGCTAAAGTGGAATATAGAGTACAGTTTGATGTGCACATTTGTGTATCATACTTAGCTTGCGTGTGTGCATGAAGGTCTTACGTGACTCATTGTGGTAATATGTGCTCACAAATATCCGCGTTACACGCCTGAGATGTTGAATAACCATCATATGGGACTGTGTGAGTGGGTGTTTGTGTGTTTTTTGAAGCTCTATCTTTCATTTTAGATTTATAGTAAGAATAAGAAGAATAAGAATAACTTGACATAACTGTGAATCAACCTCTTAATACAGTTGTAACTTGCGAGACTTATACTTTATCTTCTACAAGGTTTTGTAGCCCTATATATATGGAATATTTGCCAACTGAGGAGCACCATGAGGATTAGATCCTTTATTGGATTTAATGATGTAAAGTGTTTGCACTTCAACATTACTTGATACTCTTCTTTTATCAATTTCATGCTGACAAATATGAGATTGGTCAGAATGCAAAGATAAATCTTTACCTCCAAAACCTTAAAAGTCTGAACCCCTCATAGTCTGAACCTACTATGACTGTCCACAGAAAAAGAAACACACAGACAGAAAAGGAAGGAGGGCAAACTCTCTAACAGAATAAGCCTGTAAATTCAGTCCAGTACAACTTACCCAGACCTCTGAGCTCTATCCTAATGCTACCCATAATCTATAAACTCTATAAAAACTAAATAAGAACCAGAACTGAATAATAATAAGTCTTACTAGAAAGATAATGACATCAAAAAACTAAAACACAACACATGGCACATGACACCAGCTATCAGTCTGAATATCTTAATGTCACTTTCATATCAGATACACAGAAAATCTTTGTCCAGTGACATCGCCGAAATATTTTTGAATGCAATGATTCCCTCACAGGAAAAGCTAACACCATACTACATGGAAACAATGCACATTAATAATCTTAGAAAAGGACTGGTACAAGTATCGTCAAAGCAAAATCTATCTTAACCTTGCAAGCTGGGAAGATGTGATAAATACAGCAGAATGGTCAGTTTATAATAAACAATGTGGATTCTAATTAATTAAGATAAGACTGAAAAAACAGTTTGTTCTGTCGCCTGAAGCATCATTGAAACCGTGAATATATAGCTGACTACATACGCAGCACTGCAGCCTCGCTTTGTCCATTTAAATTGACTAATAAGCTGGTTTATAGTGTAGCATCACTGCTAGTGTAGAATGGTCATGTTAGGAGGATGTTTTTCTTTATCTAGTTCAGTGGATTACTCTAGAAAATTGCCTCTGTTAAGTTCATAAATAATCCCATCTGAGACGTGTGTGTGTGTGTGTGTGTGTGTGTGTGTGTGTGTGTGTGTGTGTGTGTGTGTGTGTGTGTGTGTGTGTGTGTGTGTGTTTCTCACCTCTGTAGTGCTCCATGCGAGTGTGGTGTGTGACTCCCTGTGATCTGAAGCTGAGGCTCAGGATGTACCGAGGGTCTGAACTGTCACGAACCAGGAAGGATCCGTCTGGTTTACCCTTCAGCTTCATCTCCGCATCCTCCCAATTCATGGGACCCCAGTACCAGCCGCACTGCAGGTTGAACCCCCAGCCCCCAATAAAAAACAAAGAACCCCCCCCCAAAAAAAAAAAACAAAAAAAAAAAAAAACAGAGAAGCATTCTTAGTTATGCTTTTCTTTTCTCTGATCAATAACCTTTGGAAATAACCTCTACATAAACAGATTGTAAAGCCATCCCAAAAAACAGAAGACCTTGTACATTTTATGGATTTATAGGAAGTTACACTTTGTATAGTTGACCATACAATGAGAAGCTACATCAATATCATCTTACCTTCTCCAGTTCTCTCAGACTGGCGGTGAAGTTGCTGGCTTCCGACCGCCGCAGGGCACACAGCATGGGGGGTGGGGCCTGTCTGATGGGGGGTGGACCATCAGCTGATGATGGGTTGGAATGAGGAAGGGCCCGTAGGAAAGCATCTATATGAGAGATGTTAAAGGTGCCAGATGAAGCATTTTTAACATAAACATGTCTATACTACTAACTGACGCACATTAGCTGATTATAATGAGAGCGGGAAGTCACTAATCTCTGACCACAATTCCCATCATCCCTCGGGACAGATCTTACCATTGAGGCTGAGACTGTGCTGGATGGTAGTGTGGGAAGGAGGAGGAGGAGGAGGGAGAGGCAGAGGAAGAGACTGCAGAGAGGCGCCCATGACGCTCACTAGGAAAGGCCCAGGCTGGGGCCCGGCTATGTCGTCTGGAAGAAGCGCAGGAAGGAAGGGAGGAAGGCAAAGGAGGTAAATGAAGACAGTAGGGAGGAAGGAGAGAGGAACGACCGAGAGAAGAAGAAAGAGTGAGGAAGAGGAAAAAAGAAAAGGTGTTAGGAAAGGTGAAGGAAGGAAGGAGGTTTTGTCAGCACCATCGACAGAAAGTCTCAAGCTCGGAAATGAAACTTTACCACCTTTATAATTGACAAGTATTACACATAAAGACCAAAAACAACCACGCATTTATCCAAATCCTATGAGTGTAATCAAACCTAACACATCCTGCTAGGTTGTCTAAAAACTATTAAATAAAAAAAAATACATAAATTAATATGCAAACAAATGCAAAAAAGGGTATTAAAAATAAGTGCAGGCATTATCAAATCAAATCACTTTTATTGTCACATCACATGTGCAGGCACACTGGCACAGCACATGCGAGTGAAATTCTTGTGTGCGAGCCCCACAAGCAACAGAGATGTGCAAACACAACAACACAAACGAGCAAAATACAAGAATGGCCAACCTGAAACTAATAAATATATGTACAATATATAATAGTGTATGCATTTCTGGATGTGTATACTAAATATTTTCCTACGTGTGTGTGTGTGTGTGTGTGTGTGTGTGTGTGTGTGTGTGTGTGTGTGTGTGTGTGTATACACATTTTTACAAATTAAATAGTTAAAAAAAAAAATAATAATAATAATAATAATAATAATAAAATATATAAAATATACAGAGTTGAATATGTGCAAAACAAGTGGCATTTATATACAGTGTGGAGTGCATAATGTTGAAGTTCCAGTAGTGAAGCTGAGGTGTCTATGACGTGTTCAGCAGTCTGATGGCCTGATGGAAGAAGCTGTCTCTCAGTCTGCTGGTACGGGACCGGATGCTGCAGAACCTCCTTCCTGATGGAAGCAGTCTGAACAGTTTATGGCTGGGGTGACTGGAGTCCTTGATGATCCTCCCCGCTTTCCTCAGGCACCGCTTCCTGTAGATGTCTTGGAGGGAGGGAAGCTCACCTCCAATTATCCGTTCAGAGCACCGCACTACTCGCTGGAGAGCTTTGCAGTTGTAGGCGGTGCTGTTGCCATACCAGGTGGTGATGCATCCAGTGAGGATGCTCTCAATGGCACAGTGATAGAAGGTCCTGAGGATGCGGGGGCTCATGCCGAATCTTTTCAGTCTCCTGAGAAAGAAGAGGCGCTGCTGCGCCTTCTTCACTGTTTTGTTTGTGTGTACTGACCACGTAAGATCCTCAGCCAGATGTACTCCAAGGAACCGGAAGCTGCTCACTCTCTCCACAGCAGCGCCGTTGATGGTGATGGGGGTGTGTACTTCTCTGCACCTCCGGAAGTCCACTATCAACTCCTTTGTCTTTGCGACGTTGAGGGTGAGATGGTTGTCTTGACACCAGTGGGTCAGGGCGCTGACCTCCTCCCTGTAAGCCGTCTCATCACCGTTGGTGATAAGACCCACCACTGTAGTGTCGTCCGCAAACTTCACAATGATGTTGGAGCTGTTAGTGGCTGTGCAGTCGTAGGTGTAGAGTGAGTACAGGAGAGGGCTCAGTACACACCCCTGTGGAGCACCAGTGTTCAGTGTGATGGGGGATGAGGTGATGCTGCCCAGTCTGACCACCTGGCGTCTGTCAGACAGGAAGCTAAGGATCCAGCTGCAGAGGGAGCTGCTCAGTCCTAGATCCTGCAGTTTCCTGTCCAGCTTCGAGGGAACAATGGTATTGAATGCTGAGCTGTAATCTACAAACAGCATCCTCACATACGTGTCTCTCTTCTCCAGGTGTGACAGGGCAGTATGTAGTGTCAGGGCTATGGCATCATCAGTGGACCTGTTGTGGCGGTATGCAAACTGTAGAGGGTCCAGTGAGTCGGGTAGTGCAGAGCAGATGAAGTCCCTGACCAGCTTCTCGAAGCATTTGCTTACGATGGGGGTCAGGGCTACAGGTCGCCAGTCGTTCAATGAGGAGATGGTGGAGGATTTGGGTACAGGGACGATGGTGGCCATTTTGAAGCAGGCTGGGACTACAGACAGAGAGAGGGAAAGGTTGAAGATGTGCGTGAACACTCCAGCCAGCTGAGCCGCGCATGACCTGAGGACGCGGCCGGGAATCCCGTCCGGACCAGTAGCTTTGCGTGCGTTCACCTTCCTGAAGCACATTTTATTTAATAAAATGTCCATTTACTTCCGGTGTGTGTAATGTATATTCTTTTCCATTATTTATTTGTATTCTAATATATCAATCAATCAATCAATCAAGGCTTTATTCGCCACGTGCAGGTTGCCCTGCGGTGAAATAGGACCCCCCTCCTGACCTTACACACACAACACAGACATCACATGGGGATACAGGTCGGAGATCGGTAGCGTTACAGAAAAACACTGAAATATACACTACAATGGGAAAGTACAAGAGGAAAAAAAGAGACCTCTACTCTACTGGGCTCCTGGGAGGACAGCATGAGAACAGGAAACAAAAAAACTCCTCTGCACAAAAAAGCGCATAAATGCCCACAGCACAACATTATGGATCCCGTGACAAGCCACAGGGTCGGGTGGGGAGTGAGGAGTAATCCGACTCAAACACAGCAGCCATCCTGCCCAGCGCCGAAAGGATGTCCGCATGAAGTGATGGTGCTTTTTACTTTAGTGCGAACAGCTCATGTGAATTTCAAAGCTGTTTTAACAGTCCAACACTGGTCTCTCAATCTCGCGTTGGAGAGCCATGAGCTTCTCCATGATGTTATCAAACTTGCCTCTGTGATGTTGTCATTCTTGTGCTCAAAGAGCCGATTCTGAGAACTCACGACCACAGTGAGCCTCCCCAAGATGTAATCCAATTTGCGCTCAGAGATGTTATTCCGAGCGAGCCCCTCCAGATGTAATCCAGTTGGCACTCAGAGGTCTTGTTCTATTCACAGCAGTTTCTCAGCACCATTTTGAGAAACTCACGCCTCTTCCCATCGTTTCAATCCCAGCGGGCAGCTTTGTGGGGGTTTGAACAGCCGGTTCTGCTTTCTTAATTCTTCGATAAGTCAGGGCCAAGCCAGCTCCGATCAGAACCCTGTTACCATGGTTCCGAATAGGTAGATATCTTCAGCACTCAGGCTCACCCGAGCCCAGACCTCTCGTTGAGAAAGGGGTGTCAATTGCATTTAGGGACCAGTTGATCCAATCCATAATTCCTCTTTTAGGTTTTAGAGAACAGACTGTGAGAGAGTGTTCCAGGGAAAAGTAACACAAAAAACACAAGACTAGACAAGGACATAAGAGGCTAAGCAGGGAAGATAAGGGAGAGGAGGAGGAGAGGAGAAAAGTGCGACCGCCTTCGTTATATATATATATATATATATATATAACACCCAGCACGCCCCTGCGGGCAGTTTATCCTTCAAGCTCGGGTCCTCTACCAGAGGCCTGGGAGCTTGAGGGTCCTGCGCAGTATCTTAGCTGGACAGAGATCTCCGATGTTATTCCCGGGATATGCTGGAGCCACTCGCCTAGCTTGGGAGTCACCGCACCTAGTGCTCCGATTACCACGGGGACCACCGTTACCTTCACCCTCCACATCCTCTCGAGCTCTTCTCTGAGCCCTTGGTATTTCTCCAGCTTCTCGTGTTCCTTCTTCCTGATATTGCTGTCATTCGGAACCGCTACATCGATCACTACGGCCGTCTTCTTCTGTTTGTCTACCACCACTATGTCCGGTTGGTTAGCCACCACCATTTTGTCCGTCTGTATCTGGAAGTCCCACAGGATCTTAGCTCAGTCATTCTCCACCACCCTTGGGGGCATCTCCCATTTTGACCTCGGGACTTCCAGGTTATACTCGGCACAGATGTTCCTGTACACTATGCCGGCCACTTGGTTATGGCGTTCCATGTATGCCTTGCCTGCTAGCATCTTGCACCCTGCTGTTATGTGCTGGATTGTCTCTGGGGCATCTTTACACAGCCTGCACCTGGGGTCTTGCCTGGTGTGATAGACCCCAGCCTCTATGGATCTTGTGCTCAGAGCTTGTTCTTGTGCTGCCATGATTAGTGCCTCTGTGCTGTCTTTCAGTCCAGCTTTGTCCAGCCACTGGTAGGATTTCTGGATATCAGCCACCTCCTCTATCTGCCGGTGGTACATACCGTGCAGGGGCCTGTCCTTCCATGATGGTTCCTCGTCTCCCTCCTCTTTCTTGGGTTTCTGCTGCCTGAGGTATTCACTGAGCACTCGGTCAGTTGGGGCCATCTTCCCAATGTATTCTTGGATGTTCGTTGTCTCATCCTGGACTGTGGTGCTGACACTCACCAGTCCCCGGCCCCCTTCCTTCCGCTTAGCGTACAGCCTCAGGGTGCTGGACTTGGGGTGAAACCCTCCATGCATGGTAAGGAGCTTTCTTGTCTTTATGTCAGTGGCTTCTATCTCCTCCTTTGGCCAGCCTATTACCCCAGCAGGGTACCTGATCACGGGTAGGGCGTACGTGTTGATGGCCCGGATCTTGTTCTTACCATTCAGCTGACTCCTCAGGACTTGCCTGACCCTCTGCAGGTACTTGGTGGTTGCAGCTTTTCTAGCGGTCTCTTCATGGTTCCCATTCGCCTCCCCAAGTACTTGTAACTGTCCTCTATGTCTGCAATGTTGCCTTCTGGTAGTTCAATCCCCTCAGTTCTGACTACCTTCCCTCTCTTTGATCTCACTGAGGGGGATCAGGCCTATGCAGAACAGCAGTGGGGACAGAGCATCTCCTTGGTAGATCCCGCACTTGATGGTGACTTGTGCTATGGGCTTGGAGTTGGCCTCTAGTGTTGTATGCCACATCCCCATTGAGTTCCTGATGAAGGCTCTTAGGGTCCCATTGATCTTGTACAATTCTAGGCATTCCAGTATCCAGCTGTGGGGCATTGAGTCATAGGCCTTCTTGTAATCAATCCAGGCAGTGCACAGGTTGGTCAGTCTGGTCAAGTTATGACAAATCAGACTATAAGGCAAAAAGAAAGTGCAGCTTTATGGTTTCATGGACAAAAGAATTTCTGTGGCTGCAATATGACGAGCTAAAAAACAACACGCACAAGGGTTAGGGTTAAATTTAAAAACTGTACTTTTGTGTTAAAATATATATTTATAATTTTAATAAATGACAAATTAAAAAGGCATGAACATTTTTTTTTTGTATCGAAAAAATATCGAACCGTGACACCAAAGTATCGAACCGAACCGTGAATTTTGTGTATCGTTGCACCCCTAATATATATATATACACACACACACATACACACATATACACACACAGTGGGGCAAAAAAGTATTTAGTCAGCCACCGATTGTGCAAGTTCCCCCACCTAAAATGATGACAGAGGTCAGTAATTTGCACCAGAGGTACACTTCAACTGTGAGAGACAGAATGTGAAAAAAAAAAATCCATGAATCCACATGGTAGGATTTGTAAAGAATTTATTCGTAAATCAGGGTGGAAAATAAGTATTTGGTCAATAACAAAAATACAACTCAATACTTTGTAACATAACCTTTGTTGGCAATAACAGAGGTCAAACGTTTACTATAGGTCTTTACCAGGTTTGCACACACAGTAGCTGGTATTTTGGCCCATTCCTCCATGCAGATCTTCTCGAGAGCAGTGATGTTTTGGGGCTGTCGCCGAGCAACACGGACTTTCAACTCCCGCCACAGATTTTCTATGGGGTTGAGGTCTGGAGACTGGCTAGGCCACTCCAGGACTTTCAAATGCTTCTTACGGAGCCACTCCTTTGTTGCCCGGGCGGTGTGTTTTGGATCATTGTCACGTTGGAAGACCCAGCCTCGTTTCATCTTCAAAGTTCTCACTGATGGAAGGAGGTTTTGGCTCAAAATCTCACGATACATGGCCCCTGGGGCGTCTGTATCCAGTAAGGGTCCTAAGGCTAGATCATTTTGACCCCACGGGATGAGATCTTGCGTGGAGCCCCAGATCGAGGGAGATTATCAGTGGTCTTGTATGTCTTCCATTTTCTGATGATTGCTCCCACAGTTGATTTTTCACACCAAGCTGCTTGCCTATTGTAGATTCACTCTTCCCAGTCTGGTGCAGGTCTACAATACTTTTCCTGGTGTCCTTCGAAAGCTCTTTGGTCTTGGCCATGGCGGAGTTTGGAGTCTGACTGTTTGAGGCTGTGGACAGGTGTCTTTTATACAGATGATGAGTTCAAACAGGTGCCATTCATACAGGTAACGAGTGGGGGACAGAAAAGCTTCTTACAGAAGACGTTACAGGTCTGTGAGAGCCAGAGATTTTCCTTGTTTGAGGTGACCAAATACTTATTTTCCACCCTAATTTACGAATAAATTCTTTACAAATCCTACCATGTGAATTCATGGATTTTTTTTTCACATTCTGTCTCTCACAGTTGAAGTGTACCTCTGGTGCAAATTACTGACCTCTGTCATCATTTTAAGTGGGGGAACTTGCACAATCGGTGGCTGACTAAATACTTTTTTGCCCCACTGTATATACATATAATATATATATGTATCCTCTTATTTATGTGTTGTTGTTTTTTTTTGTTTAGTTCACCTCGCAGCAGTAGAAAACATCATCTACCAGTCATTACAAACTGTATTACCAAAAAAACAAAGTCAGTGGAAGTAAAAATAGACAAACAGGAAGACTAAATGTTTTTCCCTCTTCTTTGCTATCGATTGAGTCACTGCATCCAGATTTCAAATTAAATCTGTAGATTGCTGTTGACCTTTCAAAAGCTTCCACAATCAGATTACAGCAGATTATAAAAATTCGTCTGTGTCTGAGTTTCCAGAAATGTCCGGCGGTAACCAAAACTACTAAGCAAGACAGAAATATTAAGAGAAACTGCCTGGGCTTCAATTCCATCTGAGCTATAGCCCAGCTGCAGTGAAGCTCTCTGAAACCAAAAGCTTACAAAGGTTTGTTTTTTTATGGGCTTTATACTTCATGGATACTGTAAGTGAACTACTACTATTGGAAGAAGACGAGAAGAGAAACAGAAACTGACAGGAAGTAGAGAAAAGTACCTAAGAGACTGAGACTTCGACGAGGAGGGGGTGGAGGTGTAGGTGGGTGTGGGTGTGGCGTATTCGCCCCTCGCCGTGAAATATCCACATCCACTAGAGAAACGGTCTCACCTGAACACAGGAGGAAGAAAAGATAAGAAGAAATTGAGAGAAAGAGGAAAGTGAGCAGACGGTAAGACAGTGAAAGGGGCTGTGCTTTGTGAACCTGTAACTGTGTGTTGTTTTGTCTGTGCTGCAGCATGCCATTAAAGCTGCACCAGGCAGGATGTTTATGGAAAATTACACCCAGCTAATCAGCCTAAATCACTACAATAAAGGAGAATATCCCCTCTCAGCTAATTGAAATGCTGCACATTCAATGTTTACCGAAGTCAAACCCTGCAGTAGGGCATGGTTGCTGGCAGCGAAAGAAACAAAATCAAAGGGTTAAGAGCCAAACCCTCAAGAGCAGAAAAAGCTGGACTTGCCCACATCCAGTCTCAGCCACCAACATCGCTTTAGCTCGCTTTTTGGTTGTGAAACATCACATACAGGCTGGGCTGGTAAACATGAGCAAGCCATGGGCACAGCTTCAGGGTTTTGAAAGTCCCCAAGATTTCAAACGAATCATCCTCACAAACTCTGCAACATGAAGCAATGCTGGGTGCAGCTTTAATGTTTTGGTCTAATTGGAGGTTGTGAAGCTTGTGCTCACAAACTCCAAAAATTCTCAGTCTGTGAGTAATGTGGGAGACTGCATAGAGGGAACGTCAGAGGCCGCCATAGGTGCTGAATCAAGTTTTGCCTTATGAGCCACAAACCTTCTCTCCCTTTTTACCTTTGTGTTAAATCAGCTTTTATCTACTGCACCAGTTGCAGTTTTAGCATGTAGTGTTTTGGTAAATTGTGAGATGACCATGTTGGGGTCTCACTGACATCATAAAGCTCCAAAAGTAGAAAAAAAACTGAATGAAACTGACCATTAGATCTTTTTGAAGACTGAGATTTGTAGCCACAGATATTACTTTTATATACAATTACATCATTATCTGAAGCATGGAAAAAAGAACACAGCAGGTAACTTTAACAACATTTGGTCTCACTATACTCTCCAGCGTTATAGGATCTACTTCAATATTTATAGTTGTAAACACTCGCCATACTTAATATCTAATCTCAAGACGTAACATAAAAGTACTTTATATCAGGTTCATGTTGACTCAGTTTCACATTCTACTGCCCCAAATGTTTTCTACAGCACTCGCTTCTGTCAGTCTGCCCCAGGGCAGCTGTGGCTACAACTGTAGCCTCCACCAGTATGTGAATGTGAGAGTGAATGATTAGTGGAATTGTAAAGCACTTTAAGGGCACCGAAAAGCGCTATATAAATGCAATCCATTATTATTATTATTATTATTATTATTATTATTATTATTATTATTATTATTATATGTGGCTTAATCTGCACTACTACAAGTGCACTACTTACTCCTGTCTAAATAACTTGTGCGTAAAAACGCAGGGCCAGCTGTTTTTTGGACTTATTTACAAGTTGATAAAATAAAACTACATTTGTGAACATTTTACATCTGCAGTGGGAATTAATGAGTTTAGATCAGTAATTCAAAGAAGTTTGTCATTTGGAGTGAAATGTGCTTACTTGTTTCTCTTATCTTGCAATGTTTGTCCAAAAAAAGTTAAAAGGGTGAAAGAAAGATAAAAACTGTCTAATTTTATTCTTATGACTTGCTAACTGTGCATATAGGATGGAAATCATAGACTTTATAGGGCTTTTCGTGTTATACATTTGTGCTAATCTTGGCTTCTTGCATCAGCTTCTTGGATAGAAATGAGACTGGAAGTGTCTTCCAGTGTATCCTTGGACTGCCTGGCTTTGGCATCAAGCTAACATTTTTACTAACATGTGGAAGTGTTCCACCATTGTAACATAAGATTGTTCTTCTTATGTGTTTTGGGTGACAGACTGGATATGTTTGACAGGTATGTGTGATTTTATTAAGAAAAATATTCCCCGAAAAAGTTCTAAAACAAACTCCAGACTCAGCTTTAAATTAATCTTCAGACTGTCACGTTACATCATTTCATCTTTCAGAAACAGGACCCTGTTTTGGAGGAGGATTATATTTTTGTGATGGGATTCAATGTGAAAATTTCAGATATGTACAGAGAGAGAAGGGGTTATGTGAATTAGTTACTACAAATTAACGTCAAAGATAGTAAAGGCAGACATGAAGAATTTTTAAAATTTTAAAAATTTTTAATTTTGTTATTTCTGCTGAATGTTTTTTAACTTCAATCACTGAAAACAATATTGATCGTATTATACTGTTTTTTGTTTCCATTTAAATGATCAAAAGAGACCATTTTCACTCAAGCCCCACCCACTTGCTAATTAAAACTCCTTTCTAATGAGCAGTAGCCAATCAGAAGAAAAGTGGCTTAAAACAAGATTGTTCTTAATAAAGGTGTAGGTGCTAAAACAGCTTGTCTTATGAGTTGCACCAACACTCAGTGCAAGATGAAAAAGGATTGTTTAAAACCTCCCAAGTAACATCCAAGAATAAAAATATAGAGCTGGAAATGAGCATAATATGTTCCCTTTAAACATCCATTGTTTAGTTTTATCAGCCCCAAAGCCTAAAGTAGATTTTAAGGTTAATTACCAGCTTAAACAACATGTGCTTCGATTCAAAGTATGAATGGTTTGCCAAATGGAGCTGAAGTTGTGTAATTATTGCAGCAAAGAGTATATCTGCTCCTCTTTTCTGGTGAAAAAAATAAAACTTAATATCTTAAAGGCTCCTCATGTGTACAGTCACTGACTCTGTTAAATCACACCTCTGCTCAGGTTATTGTTGGATGTGCCAGGAGCTTGACACAACATTCCCCCGTTTTGTCGCTTTTATGTGACAATAAACTGAATATTTTGACGTGGTTGTGGCTTCTTTCTTTTTTTTTTTTCTTTTTTTTTTTTGGAAAAAGGAGTACATTCAGAATTCATACATTTCTTTCTCAAATTAACAGTTATACTATTATGTTGATTACTTACAAGCTTATCAGAAGGTTTGGGTGATGGATATCAGAGGGGTTTTCCTCTCTGAGCACAAAGCTGTGAGAGAATCAAAACCAAAGCAAAAGCAACCCTTACCAGTGAAAGTTGAGAGAGAGGCAGAGAGGGAGGCTGGGGAAAAGGCACTGTGGGCCCTGGTCAGTCTGGGCTGGCTGTGGCTGAAGAAGAAGAAGAAGAAGAAGAAGAAGAAGAAGAAGAAGAAGAAGAAGAATTATGAGAAGAGAATTAGATTGCAGAAGAAGTATTAGTGCAGTCTTTAATAGTGTGTGGGTCCTGCAGCTCTATCTCTCTCTCTTTTTGCATTTTCTGTTTGATGCTCTTAGCTCCAGCACTAAAGACTTCTAAAGCTATGTTTTTTAATCATAGCCTGCCTTCAGTGTGCTGCTGTGAATAATGACTTAGCTGTGAAGACAATAGAGGGTGACAAGCCAGAAAGGTTAGAACAAAATCTCAGCATCTAATAACATGTAGCACCAAAAAGTTCTAAAAGAAAGATCTGGCAGATGAGAGAGTTCAAGCCTCTGGAAATCAATGTTCAGCTTACAGAAAAGGTTAGGATGTTTCACTGGCCGAAATTTAATAATGGACTTCCTATTTCGTATGTTAGGTTAGACTTTTTAAAAAGTCTCTGACCTACATGTATTAAGACAGCTTTTATGTTTTTAACTTGCTATGTTTACTTGTTCTGACCCTGACAGAAGATCTGTTTAGGATTTCTTACTTGTCTGCATCCTGCTCAGCACCCGCTGCACACGCCATGTCCACCAGACTCCCGGCAGAAGATACTGAATAAGTCACTGAGGGCCTTTTGTCCAAAAGGTGACTGGAGCCGCTGCAGCTTTTAGTCCGGAACAATTTGCTCAGTCTGATCTTTAACGAGCCCTTTTTTGACTTCCCTGGAACTTTGAGCATCTTTTCCCCGCCCGTGGCCCTGCCCGTGGGAGTCCGGGGCGCACTGGCGCACCGCTCCGGCCGCCTTCTGGGTGTCGATGCCTGGCTCAGGTTCGGGCTTGTGGCCCAGGGCGAGCTCTGGGCCGGGGTAGTCGACGATGACTTGGCTGAAGCATGCGTGACAACCTCTGTATTCCCACAGCTTACCTGCGAGAGCCGGCCGGATAAGTTCCCGTGGAGGCTGCACACCTGCGTGGCAATGTGCGCCGCAGCCGCTGCTTCTGTCGCCGTCTCCTCCACCTGCCTCCTCAGTTCCACTTGAAAACTGCTGATGGAGAAAGCCCCGGACATTTTCTGAACTATTTCCCTTTTCCTGTTGAGTAAAAACTCCCGGCGTCCGTTTTCATCATCTGCCTCATCCTCCGGACACTCGTCCATGTCCAAACCGTCAACGTCCCCGTTCCCCAGCCCTTCCAGCACCAACAATGCGTCGCTAGTCTCTGTTGGGTCATCGCCGGGCTCTACTCCCCCTCCTGCCGGCCTATGTGCACTCTGACACGAACAGTGTGGGAGCTCGCCTGCTTTGAACAGCATTTTGGGTACCGCGCCAACCCCAAGCTCCCCGAACCGCCGGGCCAGCTCAAACACGGCTCCTTCCCTGTCCCTGGTGGCGCATCCCCATTTAGAGTCAATCACGGTGAGAGGGTTAGATCTCTCCGTCAACACGGGCCACTCTGGCGTAGTGGCGATGAGTCGATGCCGGTGGCATAGCTCAGCCGCTCCCTGCATCTCCACAGAGGCTGGCGAATGCGCTCCCCATGTCCGGTCTAGCAGGTTCTGCTGCTGCTGCTGAACCTCTCTGACACTCAGAGTGTTGTTATTGACCGCTGGGCTGGAGCAGCCAGATCCCGGGCTCTGATCCAGAGCATCCCTCGGCTGATTCCGACGGTCTAATTCCAAAATCCCCTCTCCGTTCCGCATTATATTGGAGAAGACTAGCAACTGAGGCCGTAGGCCGGGGCTGGGAGCGAAGTCAAACCCCTGGGCCTCCATGGAGCTCTGCGGCGGCGGAGGCGCAGACAGTGTGGCTCGGCTCTCCGTCACCCCAGAGTCAGGTGCAGCCGTGCCCTCGGTGCTCGGCTGTGCTTTGTTCAGGTGGCTGCTGGGATGCTGGAGGCCCTCCGTTGGATCTCGGCTTATATCCAAACCCGCTTTGACGCCGCTGTGAGCCAGGACCTCCTTCCCCAGCCCTGCCACCACTCCTCCCGGCGGCAGATTCCCGTTTTCTGCGTCCAAGCGGTCATCCTCGGCCACGGAAACCAGGCGCATCAACACAAAATCGGGCGACATATCTTGAGCGTTGTTCATAATTGTTCGTCAGGATCACGAAACGAGAATTGCTAGGCGATCTGCTCTTCACATAGCTAACCGCATAGATCTCGCTCCTATAATAAAGAAAGGACCAAGCCGCTGCTGCCTCCCATAAATAGGCTATGAGCGAAAACGTTAAAAAAATATATCAGGCGATGTTTTCATCCTCCTCCTCCTCCCCTTCGCCAATGCAGCGTCCGTTAAATATGTTGAAGAAATGCGTGCAGTTTGCTCCGGGCAGCAGGCGGACCCCTGGGTCAGACATGCGGTCTGATTTCAGTAGAATAAAAGCCAGCAGAGTCTCCGGTCAGTGACCACAGTCTGCCTCTCTGTTCCGAGCCAGGCCCCACCCGCTCCTCCTCCGCTCAGCCCATAATATCACTTTATGATGAGAACCATAAATTCGACGACAGCATCTTAATATCACAGAGTTGGCCTATCCAGCCTCACATCTGAACAACTGATTTTTGGTTTTCCGTCTTCATAAGGGGACAAGGGAAATATACAAATAGCCTACAGGCTACACGTTTTTCCCCCTTCCCCCCCTAGACATTAGTACAGCTCTTAAATGGATTTCAAAGACAAATAGAAACGCCCTCAATATTTTCATAAAGAGGTTGTTGTAAGCCCGAATCTATTAAAGTTGCTTTTAGTAGATTTTCACAGGTTATCAGAATATTTAATAAAAAATAAAAATAAAAAAGCAGTGTGGAAATGTATGCAGAAACACTAGGAAACAATTTCACGCTCCTTATGCTCTCATGAAGATGGATTACCCTTTTATTTATGAAGTAGCAAACTGTGCAAAAGTTTTTGCGCCAAAATAGACTTGAAGTACCAAAATTAAAAGTAGTCATTATGCAAAATATCCCTTATCAAAATCATATTACTGGATCATAATTATTGACTCATTAATACATATATGATTTTAATGTTGCACCTGCAGATGATTTCAATCATTAATGCTATGTAATAATACAGCATCATATGATTTATATCTTGAAATCTGCAAATTAATAACTAATATCAATAATATACTGAAAATAAACAGTATGTACAAAGAACAATATTTGCTGAGATGAACAGTACACCAGGTGGGTGATATTAGGGGACCAGTGCCACCCCATGGCACTCCTTCTGGAAGAACCCCTGACAGATATGTGCCAGGCATGGACAACAGGTTCTCTGAAACAAAGAACAATGATTCCCTATATTTATCTCAGCAGTTGGTTCAGACCAAAATAGAGGTAAAACTAAGCATGTGTTGGACCTATGCTGGAACACAAAGTAGTCTTTCATGTCAAACTTGGTCAAAGCGTCTTACTGCGTTTGTCTTCGCTCCTGGCAGTGATCACAAGAGGTCCTTGTCAGGAGAATGTAAACATAGGTTGTTGTTATTTCACCTCAAAGATGAAACGCAGAGTTTAGGGATATCCACATGTTCTCCAGTTCTTTCAGTTATTGACTGCAAAAGATTGTCATTCAGTCATTTTATTAAAAATTCTGTTAGTTTGTCCAATTACCTTTGGGTCTCTAAAATGAGAGATGTAGCTCTTAAACTACTTATTAAAGCACACAGTCTACACTTAAGAGTTACAAACAAAGTGTAATTATCCAGATACTGGGACTTCACAGTATCTGCTTCGAGGAAGGGTTTGTAAGCCTTACTCACATATAGCTAACAAAATACGAAAGAAGATTTCAAATTACTGTCTGCAAACTAGGAGAGTTTAAAAAGAGCATTCATTAAACAGAAACAGTAAAATAAGAACTGGGTTCATATTCTTACTGGAGTCTTGTCACCAGTACCTATCTTATAGCTCTTATCTAATGAGATGCTGGAAAGACAACGAGTTCCATGTGGCACAGTCCCAGATATCTGATGATGAAGACCCACTTAAGAGCAAGTTTATTCAATCTTCTGACAGAGTGCCACTTTTTACATAAGGTTGTGTGTCTTATTGTTGGCTTCATCCCACAGATTCAGACAGTGCGGTCAACCTATTACATTTGATTAGCAAGTGAAATAGGGTGACTGTAAGCTGCTGTAGCACATGGCAGCTCCTCAGCTGACTGATAATGGCAGGTCTAATAGCCAGCAGTATGTACATGGAGACTATCCAAATATACCCTGGTGCTAATTTGGCTTAGTGAAGTTTAAGTGGGAATTACAGAGAGAACAGCAATGGATGATGTCCGAGGGGAAAAAAAGAGAAAACTACAAGGAAAGAGCTAAAAATAAAAGTTAAATACAAATAATAAAATGGAAAAAGAAGAAGCGGATGGAAAACAACGACAGATGATAATAACTGCCTTTTTAAGTGAACAGTAAACAACATCCCAACACCTCACTGTGAAACAGGGCTTTGTCTTTCCTGCATGTGCCACTGATACATGTGAGGCAGTAGAAAACCAAATTAGCCAGTAATAAAACACAGGAATCCAACCAGAACAGAAACACCTGCCCAGTGTAAAGCAGCTGTGAAAATATGTAAAGAACAGACACACATGCAGAGATTCCTAAATGTATTAGAGACATTTGTCCCCTTCAAATTAAGCTGCCATCCACAAGGAGTAGAATAGCAAACAGGCCAAACCCACACACCTTTCTTTCTAAGCTGAGTGTCCCATTCCAGCTCCAAACAACACTGTTAAAGTACCAAGGGCATGTTATTTAAGGAAGCAGTTAGATAACAGAACAAAAAGCCATAAGTCCATAACAGGTTAAAGGACAACTGATATTTTAATTGATACGCATCTTAAAAGCGAGGGGACATAATTATCGATGTTTACAGCATTACCCTCATGGTTGCTTTACCTTTCACATGGAAATATCTCAGTGCGGTTTGCTACAGAAACTGTTTTGGCTTCTGATCCTCGTTTAAACAAAACCATGAACCTTCCCTAACCTTAACCGGTGTGATTCTGGTGTCTGTACTGCCACTGACAGAGGTCTGGATGTCAACCTTGGGTATTTTGTATATCTGCCATCAAACCCAAGTTACCCAGCCAGTGATTATGCTACTGCTGAAGCATTTCCATGGAAACAATAATGATATTGTAAATTATTTATTTATTTATTAACCTTTATTTAACCAGGAAGATCCCATTGAGATTAAAAACCTCTTTTTCAAGGGAGACCTGGCCAAGATAGGCAGCAGCAGATGTCTCACAGTTACAGAAATTACTCAAACACAGGCAGCAACAACACACATGCAACAATAAGTGAAAGAATACAAATAAAATAAAAATAAAATTCAATAAAATTCAAATAAAATAAAAAGTCAGTTAAAATGACAATCAATCTAATTGAAACAGTTGCATGTTATGGACTTGGCCTCAAGGATTCGTAGTTTAGATTTAAAATCACTTAATGAAATGAATTCAGTCTTTTTCCATTCCTTCTGCGGTTTGTTCCAGGCCGAGGGTGCTAAATGGACAAAAGCTCTTTTACCAAGTTCAGTTCGGGCAAATGGAACAGAAAGCAACAAGTAACCATGCGGACGAAGAGAATACCGACCAGCATGTTTCATTACAAGCAGGGAACATATATAAGAAGGCAGCAACCCAAGTATCGCCTTATATATAAAACTGTATAAATGAGAGTTCCTCCGACTTACCAAAGCAGGCCATCCTACCTGAGAGTATAACTCACAGTGGTGAGTCTGAAATTTACAGTTAGTGATGAACCTCAGAGAAGCATGATACACAGAATCAACCATTCGAAGACATTGAGCAGAAGCATTCATATATAGAATATCACCATAATCCAGCACAGGCAAGAATGTTGCAGCAACAAGCCGCTTCTTTGTATTAAAAGAGAAACACAACTTATTTTGAAAATAAAATCTCAGTTTTAACTTCAGGTTTTTCACAAGATTCTCTACATGTGGTTTGAAGGTAAGCGAGTCATCAATTAAGATTCCTAGATATTTATAGGTGTGAACCAACTCTATTTTATTACCTTCAAGAGTGGTTACTGATGGGATTGTTTGGGCTCGTCTCCTTGATTTAGAAAACAACATGAGCTTTGTTTTGTCTGCGTTGAAAACAAGTTTAAGCTGATGTAATGAGTGCTGGACAGCAGAAAAGGCTTTCTGCAAGGAGTCGATGGCTTGGACAAGAGTTGAACCACAACTGTAAATAACTGTATCATCAGCATAGAAGTGCAAGTTTGCATCTGGCACATGTAGACTAAGATTGTTTACGTAAATGATAAATAGAAGGGGACCTAATACAGAACCCTGTGGCACTCCGTTGTGCACTGTAACAAAGTCAGAACATAGACCGTCAGATTTAATGCACTGAGTCCTGTTACTGAGGTAGTTTGAGAACCATGCCACTGCTCTCTCAGAGAGTCCTGACTGGAAGAGTCTAAGTTTTAAAATACAATGATCAACAGTGTCAAATGCTTTTGACAAATCAATAAAAAGGGATGCACAGTGTTGTTTTTTATCAAGTGCAATAGTAATATCATTTACCACTCTAATTGCAGCTGTGATAGTACTGTGATTCTTCCTAAAGCCTGATTGATATTCAGATAAAATGGCATTGATGTGCAAAAACTCCTTTAACTGCTCACACACAAGAGCTTCAAGAACTTTGGCCAGCACAGATAGATTAGATATTGGTCTGTAATTAGTTAACACTGCTGGGTCGCCCCCTTTTAATAGAGGAACAACAAAAGCTGATTTCCATACTGAGGGAATTTTATTCATGTCCAGTGTGAGGTTGAAAAGTGTTGTGAGAGGCTCTGCTACAAAATCAGCTGCCAGTTTCAAGAAGTAAGGATCTAGTAAGTCTGGCCCTGGAGATTTTCTAGGATCTAACAGTTTAAGAGCTTTACAGACCTCCTGCACAGAGAAAGGAACAAAGTTAAATGGCTGACCAGTGTACACCGGAAGGTTTGTGCCAGATTTTACAGAGACTGGGTTCAGAGAGTCAAACAAAGAGCCAGAAGATATAAAGTGCTTGTTAAAACAATTCATAATCTCCTTCCTATCATAAACAGGAACAGAATCCTTAAAAACATAGGTGGGTAGAGCGTGGGAGCTTTTACTCACTGAAAGAGACTTAATGATTTTCCAGAACTTCTGTGGATTATTTAGGTTCTCAGTGGTGACAGACAGATAATATTCTGTTTTAGCTTTCTTAATAGAGGAAGTACATCTGTTTCTTAGTTGTCTGAAAAGAAGCCAATCACTGGGGTAGCCTGTTTTCCTCGCTTTGGCCCAAGCCAGATTACGCTCATGAATGATATCTGCCAGCTCTTGGGAGAACCAGGGGTTTTCACGACCTTTTATCCTATATCTTCTTAATGGAGCATGTTTATTCACAATTTGCATAAACCCATCCTTAAAGAATGCCCACGCTAATTCTACATCAGGGATCAATCCTATTTTCTTCCAGTCATAATTTGACAAATCATGATAAAATGCTTGCTCATTAATACATAATACATAAATATAATTTCTAGAAGACAGGTTTGCAAAGGTTTTAATCTAATATTAAAACACTGCACTATGGTTCATAATACTCACAAAAACAATCCAATAATTCAGAATAGTTATAATAATGATGAACAGCAGAACAGTTACAGTTACAGATACAGTTTTCTTCAAGGGAACAAATAGACCCAAATCAAAATGCCCAAACACAGCATGACAGAGCCGCTGGATCCACTCACTAATCCGGTGGTCAGTCTTCCTTTTTCATTTAAAAAACTGAGCTATGCTGCTGTTATGTTAATTTTCAGTATGTGAAAACTTTGCAGTAAATGCTGAAGACTGCAGTCATTTTATCATTTTTGATTTGAATACTTACAAGCTAACCTTCTCACAAAGGCCTTGCTAACATGCTGATGATATAAGGGCTCAGACTTTGGACCACAGACTGTATATCAAAGATGGCTATAGCCACAGTTTCCACTTCTGATGCCAATGTGGAAGTGACTTAAACCTGAATCTCACTAATGGGGAGCAGGGTGCAGTCGAAATAAGAACTGAATGGAATATAAATCCATGTAAAAACAACCTTTTGGCTCCCTTGCTCTATGATCTCAGTAAACAAGTTCCTGTTGGGTTTATAGTTTCAAGTCTTGATGATGATGTTTATTTTATACAGTCTGGTCATATGTAGGATTAATCATTTAGAAAGGCAACTTTCTCATCAAGTCTGGTTATAAAATACTGAGATCCCTGAAGTACTCAGACTGAGGATTTGCAACATGATTTCACTAACCAAAAGCATGATGTCATGGTGTTAGTGGCCATCTTTTATTTACGCTCTATGAGAGATCACCATTATTGTGACTATAAGCACAATATTTAGGGTTTTTTTACTCAGGTATGAATCATCTGCAGGATACCACAAATGTTTGTACAAAATGTCCCTATTTTAGTTATTCTGTTCTCTTCTGCAGGGGGTTGGGGCCTATTCCAGCTAGCAAAAAACAAGAGACAGGGGTACACCCTGAACAGGTCCCTAACACAGAGAGACAAAGAGACAAACAACATGTATGGACTGTGGTAAGAAGCCATAGTACTTGGAGAGAACCCACACAGACACAAACTGATGTTTTAAGAAAGGCTAGCCAGCAAACCAAACTAACATGCCGTTGTGTCTCCACCTCAACCATTACCTGACCCTAGAATTAAAGTTAGAGCCTGCACACACAACAACAAACACACTTGATGCAGTAACAGAAATACAAGTACAAACATGGAACTGATGATTATGTCAGTAACAACAGACATTTGATTGGTTTAATTTAAAATGTTTGGTGTGGAAATGTTCATTTTGTGAGTGACCTAATAACCATCCTAGTAACTGGTACCAGCCCATATCTGTGTGTTATGAGCTGTCAATGAGCTATGCCAATGACATTTTCCAGTTCTAAATGTCATACACGATAAGATGCGGACTGTATTGAGAAGTGGTGCGACAAAAGTAAATATGTAGAAATATATATCTTTGTTTAAATGAAGTGTAGTATGAACACAGCAGTAGCTTTAAAACACTGAACAAAGCGCTCCAAAGACGCAAACCTCCACACTGACTAGCAGTGTTGTATTAATGCTGTGAGACAGGCAGATGGCGCTGCAGGTCATTCTGTAGTGATAGATGACGCTGCTGCTGAGTGCAGATAATGCTAGGAGAGTGGATGAAGGCCCATTAATCCTTACTGTGTGTGTGTGTGTGTGTGTGTGTGTGTGTGTGTGTGTGTGTGTGTGTGTGTGTGTGTGTGTGTGTGTGTGTGTGTGTACATGTAAGCCACAGAGATGAAAACAGTGTTTGCTCATATTTGATGTTTATGTGGCGTAATCAAACTAACAACCCGCCCTGCAGAGCTGAATATTGATGTGATGAAGCCCGGGGGTCATTACACATCGTTTTTCCTTATACATCCCTTCATCTTATATTTACTCTCGTTCAGTACAGTCTTCTATATCATTATTTATGGTCTATTTTGCATTGCGTACCTTCTAGATGTTCCGGCTCTTTTAGTTCTTTTATTTGCTTTTAATAAACAAGCCTCTAAAATAATATTTACATGAAACTGTCTTTACTTATTTACTTAGTTATCTTAGTTACTATATTACCCACTCAACCCTTGAATACCCCAAACTCTTATCTGCAGCACCTCAGGTGGTGCCAGATCAGTCAGCACTGATGTTTGTTTATATGGGATCAAACTGGAACAACTTGAAGACCTCAGGAGTGAACAGTTGCCATCGCTGTAGGACCAAGATTTCCACAAACTGTCACTTTATTTTGTGTGCAATATTAGAACACCCTCATATATGAAGAGGGGGATGGATAGACTTAAAAGCAAGTTCTAGGCTAAGTCACAGCAATTATTGTAGGAGCGTGTTCAGATATCAGTTATAATCACGCAATGTTCAGCCGAGAAGAAAAACAATCTGGGCTGGTAAGACTGAGTTCACCCCAGTGTTTTATCAATTTCTTCTTCAAAAGACAAAAAACAAAAAACTTGCGAAATCAAAATATGCAGTGCATGTGTGTCCCATCATCATCAGGGATTCCCTTGTTACTCTTCACAGTGCACAGTGTATTGTTTTAAATGGTCTTTAATGGCTTTCAGACAGATTACATTTGTTGGACTGAAGAAAAAGTTCAGATGTGACAACTTCTAGTGCCTTATTAGCTGCGCACTTGTACGTGCATGAAATGATTAATAACATTAACAAGTAGATAAGCTAGAAGAAAAACGGTAGGTATGAATGTGACTCATGGTGTGTTAAAGCTTCATTTCATCACTGCACTTGTCGTTTGCGTGTTTTTCTAGATGCACGAGAACAGTCTGACTTATTGTGTTCCTCAAGCTCGACTGCACCACCTTCGCTGTTCTGCAGTGAAGTCCCAAGGAGGGTGTGTGTGTGTGTGTGTGTGTGTGTGTGTGTGTGTGTGTGTGTGTGTGTGTGTGTGTGTGTGTGTGGCTCACAGTTGAGGAGGGGGCTGGGGCGGGAGATTCTCAGAAACTGGTTGCCATAGTCACCAAAACTAGTCTTCTTGCCCGCATTACTCCTCCCATCATACATCTGTGTCGCCTTTTCTTTCATCACGCTTCTCATACATCTTTCACTCAGCAGTGTGAAAGACACACGATTGTTGCACCAGTGTTATGGTATTTGCGAGCTCCCCCACCACACACAAAAACTAACAAATGAACTCATGCGCCTAAACAGAGAATAAACTCCCTCATGCTGCAAAAACTTAGAAACAAAAAACTGAAGTATAAATGTGGAGGTTGTTAACACTTTACATCCTGTGGCCTCCACTGTGTGTGTGTGAGAGAAAGAATGCTCGTCTTTCTCTCGTGTACGAGGGGTTAATCCAACCATCCAGTAGAGATATTTTTGATGGATGTCCAAATGCAGCAGAGCTTAACCCTCATCTCTGACTGAATGCATCATCCTCTGCTTTGTGAACACGCACGCGCACACACACACACACACACACACACACACACACACACACACACACACACACACACAACAGATGTACCACTCTCATCACCTTTAAGCACTGGTGAGGGTTTGTCAAAACGGAGGGGGGAGTTCGGGGCTGAATGAAAGGAAGGGGAGGACGGAAAGCGGGAGGCAAGGAGAGAGGGAACGACGGTAGAGAGGGGTGGGACGAGCATCATGAGCTTCCACCCGACGGGCTGGAAGCTCTGTGGAGCAACAGATAGCAGAGCGGGAGGCAAAAGAAGAAGGGAGAAGTCTGCTCTCTCTCTCTTAACCCCTCCATCTCTACAACATCTCTCCTTCTCTCCTCCTCCTCCCATCTGACGCAGGGAGCCCCAAGTTTGAGGTTTTTCCTCTCTCCTCCTTCTTGCTGCGCACACTGCGTTTTCTTTGCACTGGTGATTGTAAAGCACGAGAAACGAAGACTGAGCGCGACGGCACGCTAGAGACACCTTACGGGAAACAGAAATGCGGGGATTGCTCCCCTCGTCAGTTTTATCCTTGCACCACCACCGAGGACTCGCAGGTTCAACTACATCTTCGTGTTGACACGAGCTCAGGCGTGCATGGTTCCGTGCGGCGCACAGATGGAGCTGTGCGCTCCGAGTGTGAGTGAGAGCTCAGCAGCGCGTGTGGCAGCGTTGTTACCGGATACCTGCTGCTGCAGTGCCTCCCAAATGTGAAGATGAAAAGTTCAAAACAACATGTGACGGGTTATCACTTCAAAGGAAATCCAAAAGGGGCAAAGCGTGCTTTAGCTGAGTGACCCCTTCAGTTACTTCCCCCCTTTTTTTCTTCATCAGCGTGCGTCCAGGATGGATCCCGTCTGGCTTCTCCTCCTGCTGCCATCCGTCCTCAGAGCGCAGGTGGCTTCAGATTTCCCATCAGGCGTCACAGTGGAGACGACCAACAGCACTGAGTCATTGACAAACAATACAAGAACTTCAGAAAACTCCACCAGCCCCTCCACTTCCTCCACTGCTGCAGAGCCTTCGGGGTTTTCCACTTCAGAAGCTCCCACCGAAATAGAGGATGACTGGTCACCGGCAGAGACATTTCTGTACACCGGAGACCCCTCGACTCTGGTAGTGGGCCGTTGTTCACGGGCGTATAGCACCCGTGGGCAGATGGGACCCCTGCCCCTCAGCTTCACCGCCCCCCTCAGGCCAGCTATGGATGCACTAGCCAACACTGCCAACTTTCTTAACATGATCTTCCAAGCTAGTGACCTGCATGAGAGCACGGTGCAAGAGGATATGGAGTGGTACCATGCCCTGGTCCGTGCCCTTCTAGAAGCTGATGTGCTCATCCGGCGGGCCCTGTTTACGTTTGATGCTGACCCAGCTGCCCACGTGCCGCAGCTAGTGCTCCATGCAACTCGCAGCCCAATGGCTAAGGTGCAGACAATCATCCTCCAGGACTTATCCAAGGCATGGGAGAGCCTGCACCCACCTGCCCCTGCCCCTGATGACAGCTGGTTCAGAAAACTGAAATTCCCAGAGTCCAGCCAGCCAATCACAACCCTGTCCAAACGAGTGCTCCTCAATGACCTCAATACCTTGGACACACCTAAGTGGGGGCAGGGTGACAGCTATGTGACCAATCGCAGTGGGGTACGCTGGGATAGTGCTCCTTTTCTGGACTGTATGGATGAACGCTTTGTGCCTGGCTGGATGCTCACACTCTCCACCTCCTTCTTTGGTCTCAAGCCTGACCTGACACCAGAATTCAGGTTAGGGCCTGCACACATACAAACAAACAAACACGCACAAACCAAGCAATAACAGTCACATAAATACAGGCACACACATAGAAGTGACACCTCTGATGATGTCAGTAATTATAGAAATTTGGTTGGTTCACTTTAAAATGTTTGGTTTGGGAATGTACATTCAGTTTCCTAGTAACCGTCTTAGTAATGATGTGAATCCATTGATCTGTGTGATGAGCTGTCAATCAGTGGTGCCAATGACATCTTCCAGTCATAAAATGCTATTATACGTTTTGTATTATGAACAGAGAAATTTGCATCCACATTGGGAGCACTTTTTTCAGTCCTTTGAATACTCTTAGTAATGTGAGGGTCTTAAAGAAAAACATTTAAGTCATAATTTTTTATGCAAAATCATGCCTAATGAGACCATTAACGATCTTGTTGCATTTAAACACCTGTTGTATCGATTGGTCACTGTGAGCAGAGTAGTTTAAACAAAACTCCAAGTCCATTTTACCCGCTGAAAATGACAGAAGCTAGCACTCTGAAATGAATTTACAATAACACTCGTGTTTGAAGAGTTTAATTAAATATAACATTTGAAATAGAATGTCTTGCATGGTCAGGCAAAATGTGCAGTAGCAATTTAATTCAGTTTAACTGGACAAAACACAGACTAGAGAGAAGTCAAAAGTTATTGACCTGGAACAGTGGGATATAAACACATGGGGAGTAAAAAAGAGGGGAATGCAAGAGTGGTACATCATGGGAAGTCCCCCAGCAGCCGTAGGCTATTGCAGCATAATTAAGGCATGGCTCAGGGTTACCTGAACCAACCCTAACTGTAAACTTTACTAAAAAAAAAAGTAACTTTAAAGGCTAATATTCAAAGTGTCTGTCTCCTGAGAGAAACTGGAAGCTGGTTCCACAGCTTTGCCATGTTATCTTCTCTGCCTTATATTCTACTTTTAGAAAGTCTAGGAACCACAAGTAAGCCTGCGGTCTGAGAGGGAAGTGCTCCATTGAAATAATATGGCACAGTGAGGTCTTTGGGATATGAAGATGTATGCGGAAAAAGAAGAGACTTATTCTAAGTCTGACCTCATGTGGAGCCACTGTTGTTTCTTTGTTTTGTCACACATCTGTGACCCACTCCCCCACTGTCTGTGTGTTCGGCTTTAGAGGTGTGATCCGTGTGGATGTCAACATTCAGGACATTGACTTGGACCAGTGTGCAACAGGGGAAGGCTGGTTTGCTGATACTCACCAGTGCAACCGCACCACCATGGAGGTAAACACAGTGTAGACCAGGGACTGAAACTACCTTTGAGATAGCGACAGAAAGTCAAGATTTTTTGTTTTTGTTGCTTTTAGTACACACAACCAAATTGCCATGAAAAATGGCACCAGTATTAAAGATTTTGTTGTGAAGATCCCTGAGATTTCATCTGGCACTATTAGCATCTATCTCAATATACATGACTGACAGATAACTGAGCAAAACTGGATGAAACTCCATGGCTTTGGTGATGTCATTCCTTTTTCATTTTTTTGGTCAAGGTTAAATTTCAAGGACATTAATATGGGAACATAAGGAACATTGGATAGATTGAATTGTTTTCGATAGAACTGTAATTGCTGTACATACTTTTTAAAACCATGGTACCTGCAAACCTACAGTACATTATGACTTAAAAGGAACTGCTAGCATGCTAGCCAATAAATATATATGGTGACAATGTTAAACTTTCTCGAACATCTCTAAGTCAGCACGTGAGTATTTTTATTAGGAACATTTTAGCACATTGCCTATTATACTACATACTGTAAGCAATATTATTCCAGTATGATCTTAACATCTGGACCACAAGGCAAGAACAAGTGTTGTTTATTGTTCATGAATCTAAAAGTGTCTGCCACTTCTACTGCCATAGTAGGGTAGTCAGTGTTTCATCATTAATCATAGTCTTACACAAAATATTAATTTTAAATGTCACATGGGATCAGACGGAGTTTTTTTCTGGAGTTTTGAGATTATACGTATATTCATTGGTTTAAACATCCTTTCGCGTGCTAATTGTCTCCTTTCTCTTTTGAGGATGAAGCCTGAAATATTTACTAGATCATTCAAAGTAAGGAGAAAGAAAGGACTGTGAGAGGGGGAACTAGGTGATGCTACATTGTACATACTGTACAGTACCTGCACTACACCAGAGTACCAACAATAGTAACAGGACATTAGAAGAAGCCTCTCAGCCTTTATATTGCCTCATGTGGTTGAATTTTGAAAAAAAGATATCAAGATCACGTGTGCATCCACTGCTTGATTTCTTTTTAGAGATTTCTTTTTAATGTGAGGCAAACAGCTTGGTGTTTGAAAGGGAAAATTTAGAAATTGAAAGAGGGGAAGATATGTCCTGACATAGCCTGGTGTTGATCTCCGAATCACCTCCCACATCTCACATTTGGTTACAGCAGAGCTTTTATTTCGCTTCCCGACAGCTGTTTCTGCATGTTTGAGTAACAATTACTCAAACAGTTACTTAAAATGATAAAGACTGATAAGAACAATTTTTCTGAGGTTGTAGTGTAAAATAAAGAAATAAGTAAAATACATTTTATTTATTCTTATTTCCTGTGTTGTATGCTTTTAAACATGACTAAAGTTTAGAAGACTGAGGTTGGCATATGTAAAAGTTGTCATGGTCCTGAGTCTGCCGACTCAGTCTTTTGTGTTTCTTTATGCTTTTGTTTATTCTGAGTATGTATTCTGTTATGATTTGCCATTTGTTAGGTTTCTGTTCTGTGCCTGCCCTGGTCCCACTGTGTTCTGTCTGTCTATGGCAGGGGGAGGCAACTCCAGGCCTCGAGTGCCGGTGTCCTGCAGGTTTTAGATCGCACCCTGGGTTAACACACCTGAATCAAATGATTAGTTCATTACCAGGCCTCTGGAGAACGTCAAGAAATGCTGAGGAGTCACTTAGCCCTTTAAATCAGCTGTGATGGATCAGGGACACATCTAAAACCTCCAGGACACCGGCACTCGAGGCCTGGAGTTGCCTACCCCTGGTCTATGGTGTCACACTGTCTGTTTGTGAATCTGTCTGTTTAGTTCAGTGTCTTGTCTGGTTCTCTGTGTCTGAGTTTCCTGTTTTATTCTGAAAGTCTCTGTCTCATGTGAGTGTGTTCAGTTTACGTTTCCCCTGTCCCGTCAGCTCTGATTTCTCCCAGCTGTGTTGCCCTCCTGTCTCTCATCCCCTGATTACTGCTGTGTGTATTTAAGCCCTGCGTGTTCTCCTGCCTGTTGCTGGTTCGTCTGTGTTCCACGGTGTCCTTTTCCCTCTCCGCGTCTCTCTCTCCGCAGTTTAGTTTTGTCATCCCTCATTGCCTGTTTTGCCACTACGCCACTTTGTAAATAAACATCACTAGCACTATCATCAACTGCCTGCATTTTGGGTCCTTTCTCCCTCCAACACCACACGGCTCGCCTCAGCAGCCGTGACAAAAGTAATCTCTGTGAGTCAAAAGCTCTGACTTCAGACAGCTGTTGGAGAGTTTTGTCTAATTTTGGGACTCGCCTTCTGAGCGAAAGCAAAACTAACAGACATAAAATAATTTCCTAAAGAGTTATTATTAGCTGAAAACCTGGCATGTCTTGGTGTGACTTGGTGTGCAGTGTGTCCTTTGAGGAAACTGAACAAGTGGAGGGAAAAAAAGTGGCAACTATCTACAGCAGGTAAACCGTGTCTGAAAGTCGTGTCCTAGGAAAAAATCCAACAAAGACCTGACACAGGATCTCAGGACGCAGGGCTGAGAAAAGGTCTAACAGCATGAGTCTACTGCCATCTGTAAAACACAGTGGAGGCTCTATCATGGTTTGGGTGTGTATTTCAGCCAATGGTGTTCTTGTCAAAACTGTTGTGTGTGTGTCATGACATGGCTGGTTACCTGCCTTCTGGCTCCCACACACCTGGCATCAATCACACACCTGCTCCTGATGACCTTGTTTGGTTGCTTCATAAAGATGCAACAGAGACTCAGTCTTCACTGGGTCATGGCTAGAGAAACAGTGCAGCATGTCTCCTAGCCTTGCTGTTGCCTGCCTGCGAATTAGATTCTTACCTTCCTGTTTTTGTGCCCAGGATTACCTTTCAAGATGTGAAGTAGTGAGCTGGTTCTTGTGTGGCTTTGGGAGAAGATTGGATAGTGTTAGGACTTTGAGGAAACGTTTGAGGAGACTGGACTGTTACTACTGTTCACTACCTTTCGGTTGTTTAAGAGTCACTGTAAAGAAATGAGCTGACGTTCACTTGGAGCCCTGCGTTTGAATCCTTCTTCTACTTACGTCTCCTTGACAGAACGATCCAACCTAGAGGAAGCAGCCAGATTCAGCTTGGTCAGGCCCAGCTGTATCCACAGATGCGAAGAAAATGTTTTGTGGCTGGTGTCTGTCTGTATTGCGGTAACAAAAGCGCCTTTGCAGCAACTTCTCTGGTGCGGCCGAAAGGCTGTGTCTGGCACGGTGTAGATTCTGACATCTTTCTGATAACTCCTTCCTACTCCGGCTCATGGTTCTGGGTAAAATCACCATCGATTCCCAAATTTAGTCACTCAAAGCTTTTATTAATTACAGAGTGGGATAAAATTTAGACCTCCTACCCGGAGCACCTTTGCCCACCAGCCACTTACATAGTCTGTCTAAACCCCAACAAGAAGCCATGGAGAAATGTACCACAGTGTCTTGCTGCTGGTATTATCCTTCCATCGTCATCTCCCCTTAGTGCTGGGTTTTTCTTCATCAAGAAAAAGGATGAAACACTTCGCCTCTGCATAGATTTCCACAGCATGAACAAGATTACAGAAAAAAAAACCTTACCACTCCTCACCTCAGCATTTGGACTCTTTCAAGGCGGCACTATCATCACAAAACTGTAGTCTTCCAACTCTTTTCATCTGGTGAGAATGAGAAAAAGACACAAGTGGAAAATAGTGTTTAGTATGCATCCTGGCCCCTTTGAGTATCTGGTTTGACAAATGCTCCAGCTGTGTTTCTTGTCCTGGTTAATAATGTCCTAAGGGACTTCATTAATCATTTTGTGTTTGTGTACCTTGATGATATACTGATTTTCCCAAAGCCCCTGCAGGAGCATGAGAAACATGTCTGTCTGGTCATCCAAAGCGTCTGTGTAAAGGGAGGAAAATGTGTCTCATGCTGACTGTGTCTTTCTTGGGCTTCACTGTTGAGAGAGGGCAAATGAAGGCTGACCTGGTGAATGTTAAGGCCGTGGTAGACTGATCAAGGCTAACTGCTCTCACCTCTCCGAGGCACATGTTTCAGTGGAGTTCTGCAGCCCGAGCCACATTCGACAAGCTGAAGCAGCTCTTCACCCACAGCAGTTGTTCTTGAACAACCCAATCTGAGTGAACAGTTCATTGTGGAAGTGGACATCTCAGATTCTGGAGTTGTTCTCTCGCAGCAGGATTTGGGTAAGATGCATCCATGTGCCTTTTTCTCTCATTGTGTCATCAGTGTTAGTGACCGGGAGCTGCTGGCCATAAAGTTGGCATTGGAGAAGTTTTCCTATCTGCAAACCGCAAAATAAATAGATTCCCGTCAAGCGAGGTGGAGTCATGAACTGAAATTCGCACGGAGGCGGGACCCAGAAACAGACACAGGGGTAATGCAGTAGCCGGAGGAAGTGGGAACAGCTTATGGGAGAGGCTGTTCTAAAACACCGCAATTGGACCCACGGTAGTACGCAGGGCCAGGGAAATGGGAAATGGCAACGAAGGAAGTGAGCCTTGAATCCAGAACAGGATGGTACGGAGACTAAACAACATGAGTAGCCGGTTGCGCTGGTTTAAACAGTCCCTTGTGGTTAACAGTGAAATAAGGCTCAGGTGTGAGACAGGCAGCTCCGCCCAAGAGAGTAGCCAGTGCACCATCCTGATGACAACTCCCCACAGCTGCTCCCACGGACCATGATAGGTGGGCTTTGGCAGAGGATTGGATTCTGTGTGGATTTTGAGGAAACCCTCAAGAGCCTGTACTGTTCCTACTATTTTGACCTTTCTGAACTGGTATTTAAGAGTCATTGTAAATAAATGCACTGGCGTTCACTTGGGGTTGGCGTTTGAGTCACTTCTACTTACATCTCCTTGACATCTAATGTACAAATATGGAATAAAGGCGGCCATACCACCTTCCTTCCATTAACATTTGTATGTTAATGTAACTCGTACCAATTTCCCATTTTCCTTGCAAAATATATAGAGATGAGGGATATCTCAAGACATATACACACTATTGTGTATCTTCTCCCATATACAGTAGGATCTAGTGTTGCAGTTCCACATAATAATGTTGTGATCTTAAGCTCTCAGCTCTTATTCCAGTATCGATGATTGTTCCAGTACATGTTCAATAACAAAGACATCTAAAGGTGAGTTGGGGTACATCTTACATAAACAAAACAATGAAACAAAGATGTTCTGATAAAGAATGCCCCACTTCTCATTACTGAATTTAAGCTCCAGGTGTTTTTGCCATGTAGTTTTAAGTGGGACCAAAGACAACATATAATGGGCTAACAGACAACTACAATGGAATAGAAACATTTGAAACTGGAGCGCAGACTATGATCTTAGATGCAGTGATCATTTTTATCTGCCGAGTAGCTTTTCATCAGCAGATAGGGCTTCTCTGCTGTCTTCTTAGATGTTGACGTTTTTCTGCTGAGGTTATTTTTCTAGTTACTGTTTCTATTGTAAAGAACACACTCTGAGCCGCGACCTAAAGCTAATATGGAAAACATGTCTGTTTATATTCTTTTTAGTTACATCTTGCATGCACACTCTAAAACGTTTGTGATCTCCAAAAGGTGTAAGCCCTGAGTGGTGGAGCTCGTTACTTCATTTTGGCCTCTTAAACTGTTCTACCTGCTGCACCCCGCCCGTCCAACGTTGGTTTCTCTTTTCTCTGCCAGGCTGTCTTTGCAGACCCATCCGCTACCTCTCATCTCAGCCATCTATTTAAAGATGGCTGTTCAGGGTGGCAGGCTGCAGGATGATCTGATGGATTATTGAAATAATCCAGCCCGCTGACATACTTCCCTTTTATGCACTACACTCACAGAGGTCTGAAACACAAGAGCAGAGCACTCTAAAAAAAATCCCCAAATCCACATGGCACCCTTTGTCTCGTCCTGCATTACCTAGCTCGTACTGGGTCATCCATTTCTTCTGTCCTGGTTGTCCAATATCTGCTCTGTTATTGGCTTGTAATCTATCACCATATCAAACCTCATAATAAATA